>NC_136059.1:1673418903-1674791740 GCF_964261635.1 Lissotriton helveticus
ATCCGAGGACCGGCCCGGTTTCGAGGTAACACCTCTCATCAGCCCGGCTAGCTTGATTCCAGTGGTGTGGAGTGTCTGGGACTCACGTCTGAGCATCCCCAGTACACTTAGAGCGGTAACTACAAACACAACAATGATGGACAGAATGTGGATCAATGTCACACATTCACCCCAGTCAAAAGATCTGGGCCCAAATCCATTGTTTTTCCACTCCACACCACCCTGGGTTAGACAATGGCGATATGCAAATCAGCGCTGACCCTGTTGCCCCATGGGAACAGTCCAGTCCGAACTACAAAAGCCATGTCCTTCCCAGAACGGAAACAAGCATCCGAGGACCGGCCCGGTTTCGAGGTAACACCTCTCATCAGCCCGGCTAGCTTGATTCCAGTGGTGTGGAGTGTCTGGGACTCACGTCTGAGCATCCCCAGTACACTTAGAGCGGTAACTACAAACACAACAATGATGGACAGAATGTGGATCAATGTCACACATTCACCCCAGTCAAAAGATCTGGGCCCAAATCCATCGTTTTTCCACTCCACACCACCCTGGGTTAGACAATGGCGATATGCAAATCAGCGCTGACCCTGTTGCCCCATGGGAACAGTCCAGTCCGAACTACAAAAGCCATGTCCTTCCCAGAACAGAAACAAGCATCCGAGGACCGGCCCGGTTTCGAGGTAACACCTCTCATCAGCCCGGCTAGCTTGATTCCAGTGGTGTGGAGTGTCTGGGACTCACGTCTGAGCATCCCCAGTACACTTAGAGCGGTAACTACAAACACAACAATGATGGACAGAATGTGGATCAATGTCACACATTCACCCCAGTCAAAAGATCTGGGCCCAAATCCATCGTTTTTCCACTCCACACCACCCTGGGTTAGACAATGGCGATATGCAAATCAGCGCTGACCCTGTTGCCCCATGGGAACAGTCCAGTCCGAACTACAAAAGCCATGTCCTTCCCAGAACGGAAACAAGCATCCGAGGACCAGCCCGGTTTCGAGGTAACACCTCTCATCAGCCCGGCTAGCTTGATTCCAGTGGTGTGGAGTGTCTGGGACTCACGTCTGAGCATCCCCAGTACACTTAGAGCGGTAACTACAAACACAACAATGATGGACAGAATGTGGATCAATGTCACACATTCACCCCAGTCAAAAGATCTGGGCCCAAATCCATCGTTTTTCCACTCCACACCACCCTGGGTTAGACAATGGCGATATGCAAATCAGCGCTGACCCTGTTGGCCCATGGGAACAGTCCAGTCCGAACTACAAAAGCCATGTCCTTCCCAGAACGGAAACAAGCATCCGAGGACCGGCCCGGTTTCGAGGTAACACCTCTCATCAGCCCAGCTAGCTTGATTCCAGTGGTGTGGAGTGTCTGGGACTCACGTCTGAGCATCCCCAGTACACTTAGAGCGGTAACTACAAACACAACAATGATGGACAGAATGTGGATCAATGTCACACATTCACCCCAGTCAAAAGATCTGGGCCCAAATCCATCGTTTTTCCACTCCACACCACCCTGGGTTAGACAATGGCGATATGCAAATCAGCGCTGACCCTGTTGCCCCATGGGAACAGTCCAGTCCGAACTACAAAAGCCATGTCCTTCCCAGAACGGAAACAAGCATCCGAGGACCGGCCCGGTTTCGAGGTAACACCTCTCATCAGCCCGGCTAGCTTGATTCCAGTGGTGTGGAGTGTCTGGCACTCACGTCTGGGCATCCCCAGTACACTTAGAGCGGTAACTACAAACATAACAATGATGGACAGAATGTGGATCAATGTCACACATTCACCCCAGTCAAAAGATCTGGGCCCAAATCCATCATTTTTCCACTCCACACCTCCCTGGGTTAGACAATGGCGATATGCAAATCAGCGCTGACCCTGTTGCCCCATGGGAACAGTCCAGTCCGTACTACAAAAGCCATGTCCTTCCCAGAACGGAAACAAGCATCCGAGGACCGGCCCAGTTTCGAGGTAACACCTCTCCTCAGCCCGGCTAGCTTGATTCCAGTGGTGTGGAGTGTCTGGGACTCACGTCTGAGCATCCCCAGTACACTTAGAGCGGTAACTACAAACACAACAATGATGGACAGAATGTGGATCAATGTCACACATTCACCCCAGTCAAAAGATCTGGGCCCAAATCCATCGTTTTTCCACTCCACTCCACCCTGGGTTAGACAATGGCGATATGCAAATCAGCGCTGACCCTGTTGCCCCATGGGAACAGTCCAGTCCGAACTACAAAAGCCATGTCCTTCCCAGAACGGAAACAAGCATCCGAGGACCGGCCCGGTTTCGAGGTAACACCTCTCATCAGCCCGGCTAGCTTGATTCCAGTGGTGTGGAGTGTCTGGGACTCACGTCTGAGCATCCCCAGTACACTTAGAGCGGTAACTACAAACACAACAATGATGGACAGAATGTGGATCAATGTCACACATTCACCCCAGTCAAAAGATCTGGGCCCAAATCCATCGTTTTTCCACTCCACACCACCCTGGGTTAGACAATGGCGATATGCAAATCAGCGCTGACCCTGTTGCCCCATGGGAACAGTCCAGTCCGAACTACAAAAGCCATGTCCTTCCCAGAACGGAAACAAGCATCCGAGGACCGGCCCGGTTTCGAGGTAACACCTCTCATCAGCCCGGCTAGCTTGATTCCAGTGGTGTGGAGTGTCTGGGACTCACGTCTGAGCATTCCCAGTACACTTAGAGCGGTAACTACAAACACAACAATGATGGACAGAATGCGGATCAATGTCACACATTCACCCCAGTCAAAAGATCTGGGCCCAAATCCATCGTTTTTCCACTCCACACCACCCTGGGTTAGACAATGGCGATATGCAAATCAGCCCTGACCCTGTTGCCCCATGGGAACAGTCCAGTCCGAACTACAAAAGCCATGTCCTTCCCAGAACGGAAACAAGCATCCGAGGACCGGCCCGGTTTCGAGGTAACACCTCTCATCAGCCCAGCTAGCTTGATTCCAGTGGTGTGGAGTGTCTGGGACTCACGTCTGAGCATCCCCAGTACACTTAGAGCGGTAACTACAAACACAACAATGATGGACAGAATGTGGATCAATGTCACACATTCACCCCAGTCAAAAGATCTGGGCCCAAATCCATCGTTTTTCCACTCCACACCACCCTGGGTTAGACAATGGCGATATGCAAATCAGCGCTGACCCTGTTGCCCCATGGGAACAGTCCAGTCCGAACTACAAAAGCCATGTCCTTCCCAGAACGGAAACAAGCATCCGAGGACCGGCCCAGTTTCGAGGTAACACCTCTCATCAGCCCGGCTAGCTTGATTCCAGTGGTGTGGAGTGTCTGGGACTCACGTCTGAGCATCCCCAGTACACTTAGAGCGGTAACTACAAACACAACAATGATGGACAGAATGTGGATCAATGTCACACATTCACCCCAGTCAAAAGATCTGGGCCCAAATCCATCGTTTTTCCACTCCACACCACCCTGGGTTAGACAATGGCGATATGCAAATCAGCGCTGACCCTGTTGCCCCATGGGAACAGTCCAGTCCGAACTACAAAAGCCATGTCCTTCCCAGAACGGAAACAAGCATCCGAGGACCGGCCCGGTTTCGAGGTAACACCTCTCATCAGCCCGGCTAGCTTGATTCCAGTGGTGTGGAGTGTCTGGGACTCACGTCTGAGCATCCCCAGTACACTTAGAGCGGTAACTACAAACACAACAATGATGGCAATTTAGGCCCAGATCCTTGTACTGGGGTGAATGTATGACATTGTTCTACATTCTGTCCATCAACTGTGTTTTTTGCAATTTTCACCCCGAGTGGGCTGGGGATGCTCAGACGTGAGTCCCAGGCTCTCCACATCACTGGAGTCAAGCTATCCAGGCTGAATGAAGGCTGATAGCCAGAAACCAGTCCTTGGATGCTTGATTCCGGTCTGGGAAAGACATGGCTTGGTAGTTCGGACTGGACTGTTCCCACGAGGCACAGGGCCAGAGCTGATTTGCATATAGCCAGTGTCTAACCCAGGGTGATGTGGAGTGCAAAAAAAGATGGATTTAGGCCCAGATCCTTGTACTGGGGTGAATGTATGACATTGTTCTACATTCTGTCCATCAACTGTGTTTTTTGCAATTTTCACCCCGAGTGGGCTGGGGTTGCTCAGACGTGAGACCCAGGCTCTCCACATCACTGGAGTCAAGCTATCCAGGCTGAATGAAGGCTGATAGCCAGAAACCGGTCCTTGGATGCTTGATTCCGGTCTGGGAAAGACATGGCTTGGTAGTTCGGACTGGACTGTTCCCACGAGGCACAGGGTCAGAGCTGATTTGCATATAGCCAGTGTCTAACCCAGGGTGATGTGGAGTGCAAAAAAACGATGGATTTAGGCCCAGATCCTTGTACTGGGGTGAATGTATGACATTGTTCTACATTCTGTCCATCAACTGTGTTTTTTGCAATTTTCACCCCGAGTGGGCTGGGGATGCTCAGACGTGAGTCCCAGGCTCTCCACATCACTGGAGTCAAGCTATGAAGGCTGATAGCCAGAAACCGGTCCTTGGATGCTTGATTCTGGTCTGGGAAAGACATGGCTTGGTAGTTCGGACTGGACTGTTCCCACGAGGCACAGGGTCAGAGCTGATTTGCAAATAGCCAGTGTCTAACCCAGGGTGATGTGGAGTGCAAAAAACGATGGATTTAGGCCCAGATCCTTGTACTGGGGTGAATGTATGACATTGTTCTACATTCTGTCCATCAACTGTGTTTTTTGCAATTTTCGCCCCGAGTGGGCTGGGGAAGCTCAGACGTGAGTCCCAGGCTCTCCACATCACTGGAGTCAAGCTATCCAGGCTGAATGAAGGCTGATAGCCAGAAACCGGTCCTTGGATGCTTGATTCCGGTCTGGGAAAGACATGGCTTGGTAGTTCGGACTGGACTGTTCCCACGAGGCACAGGGTCAGAGCTGATTTGCATATAGCCAGTGTCTAACCCAGGGTGATGTGGGGTGCAAAAAAACGATGGATTTAGGCCCAGATCCTTGTACTGGGGTGAATGTATGACATTGTTCTACATTCTGTCCATCAACTGTGTTTTTTGCAATTTTCACCCCGAGTGGGCTGGGGATGCTCAGACGTGAGTCCCAGGCTCTCCACATCACTGGAGTCAAGCTATCCAGGCTGAATGAAGGCTGATAGCCAGAAACCGGTCCTTGGATGCTTGATTCCGGTCTGGGAAAGACATGGCTTGGTAGTTCGGACTGGACTGTTCCCACGAGGCACAGGGTCAGAGCTGATTTGCATATAGCCAGTGTCTAACCCAGGGTGATGTGGAGTGCAAAAAAACGATGGATTTAGGCCCAGATCCTTGTACTGGGGTGAATGTATGACATTGTTCTACATTCTGTCCATCAACTGTGTTTTTTGCAATTTTCACCCCGAGTGGGCTGGGGATGCTCAGACGTGAGTCCCAGGCTCTCCACATCACTGGAGTCAAGCTATTCAGGCTGAATGAAGGCTGATAGCCAGAAACCGGTCCTTGGATGCTTGATTCCGGTCTGGGAAAGACATGGCTTGGTAGTTCGGACTGGACTGTTCCCACGAGGCACAGGGTCAGAGCTGATTTGCATATAGCCAGTGTCTAACCCAGGGTGATGTGGAGTGCAAAAAAACGATGGATTTAGGCCCAGATCCTTGTACTGGGGTGAATGTATGACATTGTTCTACATTCTGTCCATCAACTGTGTTTTTTGCAATTTTCACCCCGAGTGGGCTGGGGATGCTCAGACGTGAGTCCCAGGCTCTCCACATCACTGGAGTCAAGCTATCCAGGCTGAATGAAGGCTGATAGCCAGAAACCAGTCCTTGGATGCTTGATTCCGGTCTGGGAAAGACATGGCTTGGTAGTTCGGACTGGACTGTTCCCACGAGGCACAGGGCCAGAGCTGATTTGCATATAGCCAGTGTCTAACCCAGGGTGATGTGGAGTGCAAAAAAAGATGGATTTAGGCCCAGATCCTTGTACTGGGGTGAATGTATGACATTGTTCTACATTCTGTCCATCAACTGTGTTTTTTGCAATTTTCACCCCGAGTGGGCTGGGGTTGCTCAGACGTGAGACCCAGGCTCTCCACATCACTGGAGTCAAGCTATCCAGGCTGAATGAAGGCTGATAGCCAGAAACCGGTCCTTGGATGCTTGATTCCGGTCTGGGAAAGACATGGCTTGGTAGTTCGGACTGGACTGTTCCCACGAGGCACAGGGTCAGAGCTGATTTGCATATAGCCAGTGTCTAACCCAGGGTGATGTGGAGTGCAAAAAAACGATGGATTTAGGCCCAGATCCTTGTACTGGGGTGAATGTATGACATTGTTCTACATTCTGTCCATCAACTGTGTTTTTTGCAATTTTCACCCCGAGTGGGCTGGGGATGCTCAGACGTGAGTCCCAGGCTCTCCACATCACTGGAGTCAAGCTATCCAGGCTGAATGAAGGCTGATAGCCAGAAACCGGTCCTTGGATGCTTGATTCCGGTCTGGGAAAGACATGGCTTGGTAGTTCGGACTGGACTGTTCCCACGAGGCACAGGGTCAGAGCTGATTTGCATATAGCCAGTGTCTAACCCAGGGTGATGTGGAGTGCAAAAAAACGATGGATTTAGGCCCAGATCCTTGTACTGGGGTGAATGTATGACATTGTTCTACATTCTGTCCATCAACTGTGTTTTTTGCAATTTTCACCCCGAGTGGGCTGGGGATGCTCAGACGTGAGTCCCAGGCTCTCCACATCACTGGAGTCAAGCTATCCAGGCTGAATGAAGGCTGATAGCCACAAACCGGTCCTTGGATGCTTGATTCCGGTCTGGGAAAGACATGGCTTGGTAGTTCGGACTGGACTGTTCCCACGAGGCATAGGGTCAGAGCTGATTTGCATATAGCCAGTGTCTAACCCAGGGTGATGTGGAGTGCAAAAAAACGATGGATTTAGGCCCAGATCCTTGTACTGGGGTGAATGTATGACATTGTTCTACATTCTGTCCATCAACTGTGTTTTTTGCAACTCTCAGATTTATGGCAGAGGTTGAAACAAATGTTTTTCTGAAGAAGACATCAGACCTTCTTAGCAAGGCAAGTTCTGAAAGTGTTCATAAGGTGTAAAATTAGGTTCCCCTTATTAAATCCTAAAAAATGACCATGGTTCTCACTCCCAGAAACCCCCAGAATTTGTGGAAGGTAAAATTCAACGTGAGAAAGTATTGGTCCCCAACTCTAAGCCTAGGTTTAGCCAATGCTAATCTAATATGGAAAAATTAATTTCATTTGCAAAGATCAGTGGCAGCTCTTTTGTAAGACTGCTAGGGAAGTGTGCAACATTATTGAAGGATACCTGCTATGCCATGTTGTTTCCAACCCCTACCACATGCTTGAGTAAGCCGAGACTCCTTGAATTTGCTGCCCCTGGAGAGTCAGCCTCCATATGGAGTAACCTGGTTATCCAACTGTAGCACACTTTTATTGGTACCTTAGGATAGTACTGGTAAACAACAGTACCCATATAGACAGTCATAGCTACTGATTCCCCAGGGTCCCAAGAAAAGTCCTAACAAAAGGCACTGCAGTTCTTGTATAAAATTCAGTGTATTATTTTAAATAAATAGACAATTGGGAAGATTAAATAAATTAACGTGTATTATTTCTGTACTCACTGTTATTGCAGAAGAATAGATGAAATATCAGATATGCCCATTAAGTAGCACAGACTACAAGCATTAATTTGATCTCATATAGTATATGCTTCAGTGTTAATTTGATATTGATATACAGACTGCCGTGGTCCCTGGGAGGTGGAAGCAGGCTAAGCTTCTACCTTTTCTAAAGAAACCTTCTCTTGACCCGGCCAAACTTGCCAGCTATCGCCCCATCTCTCTTCTGCCAGCTCTGGCAAAAGTTTGTGAGAAGATGATCTTTCGTCAGCTAGATGCCTATGTAGAGACGTCAGGCCTTCTTCATCCGGCGCAGTCCGGCTTTCAGGCAACCTATAGTACTGAGGCTGCGCTAGTGCAGGTGGCTGAGGTGATTAAGGAGTGCCTGGATGCGGGCGGTAGAGCGGCCCTGATTTTATTGGACCTCTCTGCCGCCTTCGATATGGTGCCCCACCATCTACTCCTTGCTCGCCTCTCTAACATAGGTGTTGTTGGCGCCGCCTGGGATTGGGCTAAATCATTTCTGGAAGATCGTTCCCAACAGGTAACAGCCAAGAAAATGCTCACAGGGGTCCCACAGGGCTCTACTCTGAGCCTGCTGCTTTTTAATATCTACTTGACCCCTTTGATTACGCTGGCGGAGGAATTGGGTGCAAAAATAATTGCATATGCAGACAATACTCAGCTTCTATTCACGTGGGAGGATTATGACTCATCCACGGACCTTGCTCGGAACTGTCCCTCTGCTGTATTTAGATGGTTGGCACAGGCACAACTCAAGTGCAACGTGGACAAGTCTGAGATTCTCTTATTTGGCCAGTTCTGCCCGCCTTCAGGGAGTCGTTATGGCCCTCTGGACTCGGACTCCATGCCAGAAATTATTGAGGCCATCCCAGAGGGCTACTGTCTTCAAAGACTAGACAGACTCAGAGGGAGAGGCGGGGGTATCGCCATTGTGGCGAAACAGGAATACCAATGCCAGCTGGAATGCACCAGCATTGAGGGTAGTGAAGCAGGTGCCTTTTCCATTTCGTTGAATGGCAAGTCCACCCTCAAAGGCTTCCTGATTTATCGCCCGCCGGGTTCCCCCACAGCTTTCATTGAGAAGCTAGTGGAAGCTGTCACCGAAGCCGCTCTGAGCACTGATAGGTATCTAGTCCTAGGTGATTTGAACCTACATCTGGATACTCTAACAGATAAGGCAGCTAATGATCTCTGTCTCACAATGGCTAATTTGCAGTTTGAGCAGAAGGTGCAACATCCCACCCACAACTTGGGTCATCTTCTTGACCCAATCTTTGCTAACTGGAATCAAGTGGAAGTATGCACACCGGTCCCCATCCCATGGTCAGATCACCACCTTATTCCATTCACTATAGGGAGTCAAGAACCTGCTTCGATTGACCCTCCGGCCGATAAACACCCTAGGCGGAGATGGGCAGCATTCTCCCAAACCGCATTCAATCTGGCTTTAACTGCCAAAGGTCACCCAGGCGGAATAGGTGTGGTAGATATCAACTCCAACCTAGACCAACGTATTACCGAGGCCTTGGATCTGGTCGCCCCACTTGGCGCGGCCAAATTGGGGGGCCGAGCACAGAGATCTGCTCCCTGGTTTAATGCTGATATGCGGGTGGCGAAAGCAGCGTGTAAAAGGGCTGAAAGACAATGGAGGGTAGCATATTCCGCCTCCGCTAAAGCAGAGTACACTAACTGTAGGCGTAGCTACCATCAACTACTACGAAAGGGCAAATCAGCATACTTCTGCGCTAGGATTGAAGGAGCTGAGCAGTCCACTAAGGAGCTCTTCTCGATCTACAAGTCCATCACCATAGGGAAGTCTGCTGCATGCCCCTCGAAACTCTGCACTGTGGAGGGTTGTGACCGTGTTGCAGAATTTTTTGCTAACAAGGTCACTCACCTCTACAATTCCTTTCCTCGGCAGGCACTAAATGCTCCCACATGGGAGAAGGGTGTTAAAAAGAAAGGAGTACGACAGCTTACCTCCTTTTTCACCCCGCCTACAGAAGAACTAATCCGTATCTGCGGGTCAATTAAATCTGGCTCTCCAAGAGACCCGACGACCCCCAGCCGACTTAAGGGTAGTTTGCAGGTGCTTGAACCTTATGTTCGCAACCTACTCGATTCCTCTTTTCTGTCCCAGAGTGTCCCCAAGGCTTGGAAGCAGGCAGTTGTACTCCCCCTGCAAAAAAAAGCCAATGTGAATTTTGAGAAATTCGACAACCTCCGACCCATCTCCCTTTTGCCCTACATGGCTAAAATAGCGGAGAAAATTGCTAACACACAATTGATGCAGTTCGTGGAGGAGGCATCGCTACTCCACGACTCGCAATTTGGGTTCCGTCCCCGTCATTCAACGGAATCTGCACTTCTCGCGGCGGTGGAGGCACTCCGACAGGGTGTGGATGAAGGCCAGACTATGGCTCTGATCCTACTTGACCTAAGTGCAGCATTCGACACTGTAGCACATACCATCTTGCTCCAGTGTCTGAGTGAAGGTGGGGTTATAGGCGCTGCACTTGGTTGGCTCAAGTCCTTCCTGTCTGACAGGTGTTTCCAAGTCAGGATGGGAGAATGCTACTCGAGGGAGATCGAGTTGGGCCAGGGCGTACCGCAGGGTTCGTCCCTGAGCCCAACCTTATTCAATATCTACGTCTCCCCTCTAGCAGCCATCGCGGAGGGCCACGGTCTCCACCTGGTGTCTTACGCCGACGACACGCAGTTGGTCGTCTCCCTGTCTCGTGCCCCTGGCCTTGCGGCGGACATCTTCAGGAACTGCATGCAAGATCTCGCAGCCTGGATGTCCGCAAACTGTTTAAAGTTAAACGGTAGCAAGACCGAGGTGCTCGTGGTGGGGGGCGGGCCTTCTGCGTGGTCGCCTGCGTGGTGGCCACCCTGCTTGGGCGAGGTCCCCACTCCCAGTCTGGAGGCCAGGAATCTTGGCATATGGCTTGACAAGGACCTTGCCTTTGGCCCGCAGGTCGGCCAGGTGACGGGGTGTGTTTCGGTGTCCTGAGAGCTTTGAGGAAGGTTTTAGATCTGCTTCACATCTCGGCTCGTAGGACGCTGGTGCACGCCCTGGTCACCTCGCGCTTAGACTATGGGAATCTGCTCTATCTGGGGGCTTCAGGCAGGGTCATGGGCCGCCTCCAGGTGCTTCAAAATGCCGCAGCACGGCTCGTGCTTAGACTCCCGAGGAGGTCACCTTCCAAACCTGCTCTCCAAGCCCTCCATTGGCTCCCGATGGAGAAGAGAGTTGAGTTTAAGGCCCTCTCAACGTGCCACCGTATTCTGAGCGGCAAAGCCCCTGTGCCGCTCCAGAGTCTGGTGTCTCACTATGAGCCTACCCGCAATCTACGGTCCTCTCAGATGGGACTACTGGTGGTTCCCAGAGTTAGGAAGGCACGGATGGGGGGGAGATCTTTTAGATATCTTGCTCCCAAATGCTGGAACGTCCTGCCTCCAGACCTGCGTCTTGAACCATCAGAGGTCCAGTTCAGAAAAAAACTGAAAACTCACCTTTTTAGTAGATAACTCCTGAGGGAGGGGGGGGTGGCAAACTGCTCACTTATCATAGCGCGGGGACACGCCTTCTGGCGTCACCAGGCGCTTTACAAATGCCCTAAACTAAACTAAACTAAACTCTGATTATCCTTGTCCTAACTCGATGGGTGCCCCTGCAAAAAATCTGGGGCTTTGGTTTGAGGAGGATTTGCGATTTGGGGTGCAAATCAAGAAACTCAATGGAGTCTGCTTTGGCACCCTTAAAGCACTGAGAAGGTTTTTTCCTCAGCTTCCAAGGTCGGCAAAGGAGATGGTCCTGCGGGCTCTTATCCTTTCCCACTTAGACTACGCCAATGCTCTGTATGTCGGTATCCCTGGCTACCTATTACAAAAGCTTCAGATCATACAGAATGCCGTGTCAAGACTCTTGTTTAACAGCTCGGGAAGGTCTAGCGTCAAACAGCAAATACGCGACCTGCATTGGCTTCCTGTGGCCTGAGAGTACAATTTAAGGCTCTCATTCTGGCTCATAGAGTGCTGCATGAGCTGGGACCATTGTACATCAGAAACTGTTTCTCCTTTTATATCCCTAATAGACCGCTGCGCTCTTCCTCCCTTAGACGGATGGCGATCCCACGTTTCCGCAGCATGCGGCTGGGGGGCCAGTCTTTATCTGTTAAAGCAGCTACCTTCTGGAATTCTCTGCCTTTGTCTTTAGGCCGAAGACGGCTGTAATGCCAGAAACCGGTCCCCGGAAGCTTGTTTCCTTTCCAGTGAAGAATTGGCTTGGTAGTTTGGTCTGCCCTGTTCCCATGATGCACTGGGCCAGGGACAGACTAATTTGCATATAGCCAGGTTCTGAACTGGGATGGTGCAGTGAGCTAAAAAACGGTGATGGATCAAGCCCTGATCTGTTGACTGGGTAGGAGTGTTCTGATTAACTCAGATACTCTGTCCATCACCACCCCCTTTTTGAAATTATTTTGGCCACCATGAGTGTGGAAGGGTATGCTCAGACATGAGTCCCTTGCTCATTGCACCATCAGGATTCAAGCAAGCCGGTCCGAAGACGGCTGTAAAGCCAGACACCGGTCCCCGGAAGCTTGTTTCCTTTCCAGTGAAGAATTGGCTTGGTAGTTTGGTCTGCCCTGTTCCCATGATGCACTGGGCCAGGGACAGACTAATTTGCATATAGCCAGGTTCTGAACTGGGATGGTGCAGTGAGCTAAAAAACGGTGATGGATCAAGCCCTGATCTGTTGACTGGGTAGGAGTGTTCTGATTAGCTCAGATACTCTGTCCATCACCACCCCCTTTTTGAAATTATTTTGGCCACCATGAGTGTGGAAGGGTATGCTCAGACATGAGTCCCTTGCTCATTGCACCATCAGGATTCAAGCAAGCCGGGCCGAAGATGGCTGTAATGCCAGGAACCGGTCCCCGGAAGCTTGTTTCCTTTCCAGTGAAGAATAGGCTTGGTAGTTTGGTCTGCCCTGTTCCCATGATGCACTGGGCCAGGGACAGACTAATTTGCATATAGCCAGGTTCTGAACTGGGATGGTGCAGTGAGCTAAAAAACGGTGATGGATCAAGCCCTGATCTGTTGACTGGGTAGGAGTGTTCTGATTAACTCTGTCCATCACCACCCCCTTTTTGAAATTATTTTGGCCACCATGAATGTGGAAGGGTATGCTCAGACATAAGTCCCTTGCTCATTGCACCATCAGGATTCAAGCAAGCCGGGCCGAAGACGGCTGTAATGCCAGAAACCGGTCCCCGGAAGCTTGTTTCCTTTCCAGTGAAGAATTGGCTTGGTAGTTTGGTCTGCCCTGTTCCCATGATGCACTGGGCCAGGGACAGACTAATTTGCATATAGCCAGGTTCTGAACTGGGATGGTGCAGTGAGCTAAAAAACGGTGATGGATCAAGCCCTGATCTGTTGACTGGGTAGGAGTGTTCTGATTAACTCAGATACTCTGTCCATCACCACCCCCTTTTTGAAATTATTTTGGCAACCATGAGTCCCTTGCTCATTGCACCATCAGGATTCAAGCAAGCCGGGCCGAAGATGGCTGTAATGCCAGAAACCGGTCCCCGGAAGCTTGTTTCCTTTCCAGTGAAGAATTGGCTTGGTAGTTTGGTCTGCCCTGTTCCCATGATGCACTGGGCCAGGGACAGACTAATTTGCATATAGCCAGGTTCTGAACTGGGATGGTGCAGTGAGCTAAAAAACGGTGATGGATCAAGCCCTGATCTGTTGACTGGGTAGGAGTGTTCTGATTAACTCAGATACTCTGTCCATCACCACCCCCTTTTTGAAATTATTTTGGCCACCATGAGTGTGGAAGGGTATGCTCAGACATGAGTCCCTTGCTCATTGCACCATCAGGATTCAAGCAAGCCGGGCCGAAGACGGCTGTAATGCCAGAAACCGGTCCCCGGAAGCTTGTTTCCTTGCCAGTGAAGAATTGGCTTGGTAGTTTGGTCTGCCCTGTTCCCATGATGCACTGGGTCAGGGACAGACTAATTTGCATATAGCCAGGTTCTGAACTGGGATGGTGCAGTGAGCTAAAAAACGGTGATGGATCAAGCCCTGATCTGTTGACTGGGTAGGAGTGTTCTGATTAACTCAGATACTCTGTCCATCACCACCCCCTTTTTGAAATTATTTTGGCCACCATGAGTGTGGAAGGGTATGCTCAGACATGAGTCCCTTGCTCATTGCACCATCAGGATTCAAGCAAGCCGGGCCGAAAACGGCTGTAATGCCAGAAACCGGTCCCCGGAAGCTTGTTTCCTTTTCTGTGAAGAATTGTCTTGGTAGTTTGGTCTGCCCTGTTCCCATGATGCACTGGGCCAGGGACAGACTAATTTGCATATAGCCAGGTTCTGAACTGGGATGGTGCAGTGAGCTAAAAAACGGTGATGGATCAAGCCCTGATCTGTTGAATGGGTAGGAGTGTTCTGATTAACACAGATACTCTGTCCATCACCACCCCCTTTTTGAAATTATTTTGGCCACCATGAGTGTGGAAGGGTATGCTCAGACATGAGTCCCTTGCTCATTGCACCATCAGGATTCAAGCAAGCTGGGCCGAAGACGGCTGTAATGCCAGAAACCGGTCCCCGGAAGCTTGTTTCCTTTCCAGTGAAGAATTGGCTTGGTAGTTTGGTCTGCCCTGTTCCCATGATGCACTGGGCCAGGGACAGACTAATTTGCATATAGCCAGGTTCTGAACTGGGATGGTCAGTGAGCTAAAAAACGGTGATGGATCAAGCCCTGATCTGTTGACTGGGTAGGAGTATTCTGATTAACTCAGATACTCTGTCCATCACCACCCCCTTTTTGAAATTATTTTGGCCACCATGAGTGTGGAAGGGTTTGCTCAGACATGAGTCCCTTGCTCATTGCACCATCAGGATTCAAGCAAGCCGGGCCGAAGACGGCTGTAATGCCAGAAACCGGTCCCCGGAAGCTTGTTTCCTTTCCAGTGAAGAATTGGCTTGGTAGTTTGGTCTGCCCTGTTCCCATGATGCACTGGGCCAGGGACAGAATAATTTGCATATAGCCAGGATCTGAACTGGGATGGTGCAGTGAGCTAAAAAACGGTGATGGATCAAGCCCTGATCTGTTGACTGGGTAGGAGTGTTCTGATTAACTCAGATACTCTGTCCATCACCACCCCCTTTTTGAAATTATTTTGGCCACCATGAGTGTGGAAGGGTATGCTCAGACATGAGTCCCTTGCTCATTGCACCATCAGGATTCAAGCAAGCCGGGCCGAAGACGGCTGTAATGCCAGAAACCAGTCCCCGGAAGCTTGTTTCCTTTCCAGTGAAGAATTGGCTTGGTAGTTTGGTCTGCCCTGTTCCCATGATGCACTGGGCCAGGGACAGACTAATTTGCATATAGCCAGGTTCTGAACTGGGATGGTGCAGTGAGCTAAAAAACGGTGATGGATCGAGCCCTGATCTGTTGACTGGGTAGGAGTGTTCTGATTAACTCAGATACTCTGTCCATCACCACCCCCTTTTTGAAATTATTTTGGCCACCATGAGTGTGGAAGGGTATGCTCAGACATGAGTCCCTTGCTCATTGCACCATCAGGATTCAAGCAAGCCGGGCCGAAGACGGCTGTAATGCCAGAAACCGGCCCCCGGAAGCTTGTTTCCTTTCCAGTGAAGAATTGGCTTGGTAGTTTGGTCTGCCCTGTTCCCATGATGCACTGGGCCAGGGACAGACTAATTTGCATATAGCCATGTTCTGAACTGGGATGGTGCAGTGAGCTAAAAAACGGTGATGGATCAAGCCCTGATCTGTTGACTGGGTAGGAGTGTTCTGATTAACTCAGATACTCTGTCCATCACCACCCCCTTTTTGAAATTATTTTGGCCACCATGAGTGTGGAAGGGTATGCTCAGACATGAGTCCCTTGCTCATTGCACCATCAGCATTCAAGCAAGCCGGGCCGAAGACGGCTGTAATGCCAGAAACCGGTCCCCGGAAGCTTGTTTCTTTTCCAGTGAAGAATTGGCTTGGTAGTTTGGTCTGCCCTGTTCCCATGATGCACTGGGCCAGGGACAGACTAATTTGCATATAGCCACGTTCTGAACTGGGATGGTGCAGTTAGCTAAAAAACGGTGATGGATCAAGCCCTGATCTGTTGACTGGGTAGGAGTGTTCTGATTAACTCAGATACTCTGTCCATCACCACCCCCTTTTTGAAATTATTTTGGCCACCATGAGTGTGGAAGGGTATGCTCAGACATGAGTCCCTTGCTCATTGCACCATCAGGATTCAAGCAAGCCGGGCTGAAGACGGCTGTAATGCCAGAAACCGGTTCCCGGAAGCTTATTTCCTTTCCAGTGAAGAATTGGCTTGGTAGTTTGGTCTGCCCTGTTCCCATGATGCACTGGGCCAGGGACAGACTAATTTGCATATAGCCAGGTTCCGAACTGGGATGGTGCAGTGAGCTAAAAAACGGTGATGGATCAAGCCGTGATCTGTTGACTGGGTAAGAGTGTTCTGATTAACTCAGATACTCTGTCCATCACCACTCCCTTTTTGAAATTATTTTGGCCACCATGAGTGTGGAAGGGTATGCTCAGACATGAGTCCCTTGCTCATTGCACCATCAGGATTCAAGCAAGCCGGGCCGAAGACTGCTGTAATGCCAGAAACCGGTCCCCGGAAGCTTGTCTCCTTTCCATTGAAGAATTGGCTTGGTAGTTTGGTCTGCCCTGTTCCCATGATGCACTGGGCCAGGGACAGACTAATTTGCATATAGCCAGGTTCTGAACTGGGATGGTGCAGTGAGCTAAAAAACGGTGATTGATCAAGCCCTGATCTGTTGACTGGGTAGAAGTGTTCTGATTAACACAGATACTCTGTTCATCACCACCCCTTTTTGAAATTATTTTGGCCACCATGAGTGTGGAAGGGTATGCTCAGACATGAGTCCCTTGCTCATTGCACCATCAGGATTCAAGCAAGCCGGGCCGAAGACCGCTGTAATGCCAGAAACCGGTCCCCGGAAGCTTGTTTCCTTTCCAGTGAAGAATTGGCTTGGTAGTTTGGTCTGCCCTGTTCCCATGATGCACTGGGCCAGGGACAGACTAATTTGCATATAGCCAGGTTCTGAACTGGGATGGTGCAGTGAGCTAAAAAACGGTGATGGATCAAGCCCTGATCTGTTGACTGGGTAGGAGTGTTCTGATTAACTCAGATACTCTGTCCATCACCACCCCCTTTTTGAAATTATTTTGGCCACCATGAGTGTGGAAGGGTATGCTCAGACATGAGTCCCTTGCTCATTGCACCATCAGGATTCAAGCAAGCCGGGCCGAAGAACGCTGTAATGCCAGAAACCGGTCCCCGGAAGCTTGTTTCCTTTCCAGTGAAGAATTGGCTTGGTAGTTTGGTCTGCCCTGTTCCCATGATGCACTGGGCCAGGGACAGACTAATTTGCATATAGCCAGGTTCTGAACTGGGATGGTGCAGTGAGCTAAAAAACGGTGATGGATCAAGCCCTGATCTGTTGACTGGGTAGGAGTGTTCTGATTAACTCAGATACTCTGTCCATCACCACCCCCTTTTTAAAATTATTTTGGCCACCATGAGTGTGGAAGGGTATGCTCAGACATGAGTCCCTTGCTCATTGCACCATCAGGATTCAAGCAAGCCGGGCCGAAGAAGGCTGTAATGCCAGAAACCGCTCCCCGGAAGCTTGTTTCCTTTCCAGTGAAGAATTGGCTTGGTAGTTTGGTCTGCCCTGTTCCCATGATGCACTGGGCCAGGGACAGACTAATTTGCATATAGCCAGGTTCTGAACTGGGATGGTGCAGTGAGCTAAAAAACGGTGATGGATCATGCCCTGATCTGTTGACTGGGTAGGAGTGTTCTGATTAACTCAGATACTCTGTCCATCACCACCCCCTTTTTGAAATTATTTTGGCCACCATGAGTGTGGAAGGGTATGCTCAGACATGAGTCCCTTGCTCATTGCACCATCAGGATTCAAGCAAGCCGGGCCGAAGACGGCTGTAATGCCACAAACCGGTCCCCGGAAGCTTGTTTCCTTTCCAGTGAAGAATTGGCTTGGTAGTTTGGTCTGCCCTGTTCCCATGATGCACTGGGCCAGGGACAGACTGACTAATTTGCATATAGCCAGGTTCTGAACTGGGATGGTGCAGTGAGCTAAAAAACTGTGATGGATCAAGCCCTGATCTGTTGACTGGGTAGGAGTGTTCTGATTAACTCAGATACTCTGTCCATCACCACCCCCTTTTTGAAATTATTTTGGCCACCATGAGTGTGGAAGGGTATGCTCAGACATGAGTCCCTTGCTCATTGCACCATCAGGATTCAAGCAAGCCGGGCCGTAGACGGCTGTAATGCCAGAAACCGGTCCCTGGAAGCTTGTTTCCTTTCCAGTGAAGAATTGGCTTGGTAGTTTGGTCTGCCCTGTTCCCATGATGCACTGGGCCAGGGACAGACTAATTCGCATATAGCCAGGTTCTGAACTGGGATGGTGCAGTGAGCTAAAAAACGGTGATGGATCAAGCCCTGATCTGTTGACTGGGTAGGAGTGTTCTGATAAACTCAGATACTCTGTCCATCACCACCCCCTTTTTGAAATTATTTTGGCCACCATGAGTGTGGAAGGGTATGCTCAGACATGAGTCCCTTGCTCATTGCACCATCAGGATTCAAGCAAGCCGGGCCGAAGACGGCTGTAATGCCAGAAACCGGTCCCCGGAAGCTTGTTTCCTTTCCAGTGAAGAATTGGCTTGGTAGTTTGGTCTGCCCTGTTCCCATGATGCACTGGGCAAGGGACAGACTAATTTGCATATAGCCAGGTTCTGAACTGGGATGGTGCAGTGAGCTAAAAAACGGTGATGGATCAAGCCCTGATCTGTTGACTGGCTAGGAGTGTTCTGATTAACTCAGATACTCTGTCCATCACCACCCCCTTTTTGAAATTATTTTGGCCACCATGAGTGTGGAAGGGTATGCTCAGACATGAGTCCCTTGCTCATTGCACCATCAGGATTCAAGCAAGCCGGGCCGAAGACGGCTGTAATGCCAGAAACCGGTCCCCGGAAGCTTGTTTCCTTTCCAGTGAAGAATTGGCTTGGTAGTTTGGTCTGCCCTGTTCCCATGATGCACTGGGCCAGGGACAGACTAATTTGCATATAGCCAGGTTCTGAACTGGGATGGTCAGTGAGCTAAAAAACGGTGATGGATCAAGCCCTGATCTGTTGACTGGGTAGGAGTATTCTGATTAACTCAGATACTCTGTCCATCACCACCCCCTTTTTGAAATTATTTTGGCCACCATGAGTGTGGAAGGGTATGCTCAGACATGAGTCCCTTGCTCATTGCACCATCAGGATTCAAGCAAGCCGGGCCGAAGACGGCTGTAATGCCAGAAACCGGTCCCCGGAAGCTTGTTTCCTTTCCAGTGAAGAATTGGCTTGGTAGTTTGGTCTGCCCTGTTCCCATGATGCACTGGGCCAGGGACAGAATAATTTGCATATAGCCAGGTTCTGAACTGGGATGGTGCAGTGAGCTAAAAAACGGTGATGGATCAAGCCCTGATCTGTTGACTGGGTAGGAGTGTTCTGATTAACTCAGATACTCTGTCCATCACCACCCCCTTTTTGAAATTATTTTGGCCACCATGAGTGTGGAAGGGTATGCTCAGACATGAGTCCCTTGCTCATTGCACCATCAGGATTCAAGCAAGCCGGGCCAAAGACGGCTGTAATGCCAGAAACCAGTCCCCGGAAGCTTGTTTCCTTTCCAGTGAAGAATTGGCTTGGTAGTTTGGTCTGCCCTGTTCCCATGATGCACTGGGCCAGGGACAGACTAATTTGCATATAGCCAGGTTCTGAACTGGGATGGTGCAGTGAGCTAAAAAACGGTGATGGATCGAGCCCTGATCTGTTGACTGGGTAGGAGTGTTCTGATTAACTCAGATACTCTGTCCATCACCACCCCCTTTTTGAAATTATTTTGGCCACCATGAGTGTGGAAGGGTATGCTCAGACATGAGTCCCTTGCTCATTGCACCATCAGGATTCAAGCAAGCCGGGCCGAAGACGGCTGTAATGCCAGAAACCGGCCCCCGGAAGCTTGTTTCCTTTCCAGTGAAGAATTGGCTTGGTAGTTTGATCTGCCCTGTTCCCATGATGCACTGGGCCAGGGACAGACTAATTTGCATATAGCCAGGTTCTGAACTGGGATGGTGCAGTGAGCTAAAAAACGGTGATGGATCAAGCCCTGGTCTGTTGACTGGGTAGGAGTGTTCTGATTAACTCAGATACTCTGTCCATCACCACCCCCTTTTTTTAATTATTTTGGCCACCATGAGTGTGGAAGGGTATGCTCAGACATGAGTCCCTTGCTCATTGCACCATCAGGATTCAAGCAAGCCGGGCCGAAGACGGCTGTAATGCCAGAAACCGGTCCCCGGAAGCTTGTTTACTTTCCAGTGAAGAATTGGCTTGGTAGTTTGGTCTGCCCTGTTCCCATGATGCACTGGGCCAGGGACAGACTAATTTGCATATAGCCAGGTTCTGAACTGGGATGGTGCAGTGAGCTAAAAAACGGTGATGGATCAAGCCCTGATCTGTTGACTGGGTAGGAGTGTTCTGATTAACTCAGATACTCTGTCCATCACCACCCCCTTTTTGAAATTATTTTGGCCACCATGAGTGTGGAAGGGTATGCTCAGACATGAGTCCCTTGCTCATTGCACCATCAGGATTCAAGCAAGCCGGGCCGAAGACGGCTGTAATGCCAGAAACCGGTCCCCGGAAGCTTGTTTCTTTTCCAGTGAAGAATTGGCTTGGTAGTTTGGTCTGCCCTGTTCCCATGATGCACTGGGCCAGGGACAGACTAATTTGCATATAGCCACGTTCTGAACTGGGATGGTGCAGTTAGCTAAAAAACGGTGATGGATCAAGCCCTGATCTGTTGACTGGGTAGGAGTGTTCTGATTAACTCAGATACTCTGTCCATCACCACCCCCTTTTTGAAATTATTTTGGCCACCATGAGTGTGGAAGGGTATGCTCAGACATGAGTCCCTTGCTCATTGCACCATCAGGATTCAAGCAAGCCGGGCTGAAGACGGCTGTAATGCCAGAAACCGGTTCCCGGAAGCTTATTTCCTTTCCAGTGAAGAATTGGCTTGGTAGTTTGGTCTGCCCTGTTCCCATGATGCACTGGGCCAGGGACAGACTAATTTGCATATAGCCAGGTACTGAACTGGGATGGTGCAGTGAGCTAAAAAACGGTGATGGATCAAGCCCTGATCTGTTGACTGGGTAGGAGTGTTCTGAGTAACTCAGATACTCTGTCCATCACCACTCCCTTTTTGAAATTATTTTGGCCACCATGAGTGTGGAAGGGTATGCTCAGACATGAGTCCCTTGCTCATTGCACCATCAGGATTCAAGCAAGCCGGGCCGAAGACGGCTGTAATGCCAGAAACCGGTCCCCGGAAGCTTGTCTCCTTTCCATTGAAGAATTGGCTTGGTAGTTTGGTCTGCCCTGTTCCCATGATGCACTGGGCCAGGGACAGACTAATTTGCATATAGCCAGGTTCTGAACTGGGATGGTGCAGTGAGCTAAAAAACGGTGATGGATCAAGCCCTGATCTGTTGACTGGGTAGGAGTGTTCTGATTAACTCTGTCCATCACCACCCCCTTTTTGAAATTATTTTGGCCACCATGAATGTGGAAGGGTATGCTCAGACATAAGTCCCTTGCTCATTGCACCATCAGGATTCAAGCAAGCCGGGCCGAAGACGGCTGTAATGCCAGAAACCGGTCCCCGGAAGCTTGTTTCCTTTCCAGTGAAGAATTGGCTTGGTAGTTTGGTCTGCCCTGTTCCCATGATGCACTGGGCCAGGGACAGACTAATTTGCATATAGCCAGGTTCTGAACTGGGATGGTGCAGTGAGCTAAAAAACGGTGATGGATCAAGCCCTGATCTGTTGACTGGGTAGGAGTGTTCTGATTAACTCAGATACTCTGTCCATCACCACCCCCTTTTTGAAATTATTTTGGCAACCATGAGTCCCTTGCTCATTGCACCATCAGGATTCAAGCAAGCCGGGCCGAAGATGGCTGTAATGCCAGAAACCGGTCCCCGGAAGCTTGTTTCCTTTCCAGTGAAGAATTGGCTTGGTAGTTTGGTCTGCCCTGTTCCCATGATGCACTGGGCCAGGGACAGACTAATTTGCATATAGCCAGGTTCTGAACTGGGATGGTGCAGTGAGCTAAAAAACGGTGATGGATCAAGCCCTGATCTGTTGACTGGGTAGGAGTGTTCTGATTAACTCAGATACTCTGTCCATCACCACCCCCTTTTTGAAATTATTTTGGCCACCATGAGTGTGGAAGGGTATGCTCAGACATGAGTCCCTTGCTCATTGCACCATCAGGATTCAAGCAAGCCGGGCCGAAGACGGCTGTAATGCCAGAAACCGGTCCCCGGAAGCTTGTTTCCTTGCCAGTGAAGAATTGGCTTGGTAGTTTGGTCTGCCCTGTTCCCATGATGCACTGGGTCAGGGACAGACTAATTTGCATATAGCCAGGTTCTGAACTGGGATGGTGCAGTGAGCTAAAAAACGGTGATGGATCAAGCCCTGATCTGTTGACTGGGTAGGAGTGTTCTGATTAACTCAGATACTCTGTCCATCACCACCCCCTTTTTGAAATTATTTTGGCCACCATGAGTGTGGAAGGGTATGCTCAGACATGAGTCCCTTGCTCATTGCACCATCAGGATTCAAGCAAGCCGGGCCGAAGACGGCTGTAATGCCAGAAACCGGTCCCCGGAAGCTTGTTTCCTTTCCAGTGAAGAATTGGCTTGGTAGTTTGGTCTGCCCTGTTCCCATGATGCACTGGGCCAGGGACAGAATAATTTGCATATAGCCAGGATCTTAACTGGGATGGTGCAGTGAGCTAAAAAACGGTGATGGATCAAGCCCTGATCTGTTGACTGGGTAGGAGTGTTCTGATTAACTCAGATACTCTGTCCATCACCACCCCCTTTTTGAAATTATTTTGGCCACCATGAGTGTGGAAGGGTATGCTCAGACATGAGTCCCTTGCTCATTGCACCATCAGGATTCAAGCAAGCCGGGCCGAAGACGGCTGTAATGCCAGAAACCAGTCCCCGGAAGCTTGTTTCCTTTCCAGTGAAGAATTGGCTTGGTAGTTTGGTCTGCCCTGTTCCCATGATGCACTGGGCCAGGGACAGACTAATTTGCATATAGCCAGGTTCTGAACTGGGATGGTGCAGTGAGCTAAAAAACGGTGATGGATCGAGCCCTGATCTGTTGACTGGGTAGGAGTGTTCTGATTAACTCAGATACTCTGTCCATCACCACCCCCTTTTTGAAATTATTTTGGCCACCATGAGTGTGGAAGGGTATGCTCAGACATGAGTCCCTTGCTCATTGCACCATCAGGATTCAAGCAAGCCGGGCCGAAGACGGCTGTAATGCCAGAAACTGGCCCCCGGAAGCTTGTTTCCTTTCCAGTGAAGAATTGGCTTGGTAGTTTGGTCTGCCCTGTTCCCATGATGCACTGGGCCAGGGACAGACTAATTTGCATATAGCCAGGTTCTGAACTGGGATGGTGCAGTGAGCTAAAAAACGGTGATGGATCAAGCCCTGGTCTGTTGACTGGGTAGGAGTGTTCTGATTAACTCAGATACTCTGTCCATCACCACCCCCTTTTTTTAATTATTTTGGCCACCATGAGTGTGGAAGGGTATGCTCAGACATGAGTCCCTTGCTCATTGCACCATCAGGATTCAAGCAAGCCGGGCCGAAGACGGCTGTAATGCCAGAAACCGGTCCCCGGAAGCTTGTTTACTTTCCAGTGAAGAATTGGCTTGGTAGTTTGGTCTGCCCTGTTCCCATGATGCACTGGGCCAGGGACAGACTAATTTGCATATAGCCATGTTCTGAACTGGGATGGTGCAGTGAGCTAAAAAACGGTGATGGATCAAGCCCTGATCTGTTGACTGGGTAGGAGTGTTCTGATTAACTCAGATACTCTGTCCATCACCACCCCCTTTTTGAAATTATTTTGGCCACCATGAGTGTGGAAGGGTATGCTCAGACATGAGTCCCTTGCTCATTGCACCATCAGCATTCAAGCAAGCCGGGCCGAAGACGCCTGTAATGCCAGAAACCGGTCCCCGGAAGCTTGTTTCTTTTCCAGTGAAGAATTGGCTTGGTAGTTTGGTCTGCCCTGTTCCCATGATGCACTGGGCCAGGGACAGACTAATTTGCATATAGCCACGTTCTGAACTGGGATGGTGCAGTTAGCTAAAAAACGGTGATGGATCAAGCCCTGATCTGTTGACTGGGTAGGAGTGTTCTGATTAACTCAGATACTCTGTCCATCACCACCCCCTTTTTGAAATTATTTTGGCCACCATGAGTGTGGAAGGGTATGCTCAGACATGAGTCCCTTGCTCATTGCACCATCAGGATTCAAGCAAGCCGGGCTGAAGACGGCTGTAATGCCAGAAACCGGTTCCCGGAAGCTTATTTCCTTTCCAGTGAAGAATTGGCTTGGTAGTTTGGTCTGCCCTGTTCCCATGATGCACTGGGCCAGGGACAGACTAATTTGCATATAGCCAGGTTCCGAACTGGGATGGTGCAGTGAGCTAAAAAACGGTGATGGATCAAGCCCTGATCTGTTGACTGGGTAAGAGTGTTCTGATTAACTCAGATACTCTGTCCATCACCACTCCCTTTTTGAAATTATTTTGGCCACCATGAGTGTGGAAGGGTATGCTCAGACATGAGTCCCTTGCTCATTGCACCATCAGGATTCAAGCAAGCCGGGCCGAAGACTGCTGTAATGCCAGAAACCGGTCCCCGGAAGCTTGTCTCCTTTCCATTGAAGAATTGGCTTGGTAGTTTGGTCTGCCCTGTTCCCATGATGCACTGGGCCAGGGACAGACTAATTTGCATATAGCCAGGTTCTGAACTGGGATGGTGCAGTGAGCTAAAAAACGGTGATTGATCAAGCCCTGATCTGTTGACTGGGTAGAAGTGTTCTGATTAACACAGATACTCTGTTCATCACCACCCCCTTTTTGAAATAATTTTGGCCACCATGAGTGTGGAAGGGTATGCTCAGACATGAGTCCCTTGCTCATTGCACCATCAGGATTCAAGCAAGCCGGGCCGAAGACCGCTGTAATGCCAGAAACCGGTCCCCGGAAGCTTGTTTCCTTTCCAGTGAAGAATTGGCTTGGTAGTTTGGTCTGCCCTGTTCCCATGATGCACTGGGCCAGGGACAGACTAATTTGCATATAGCCAGGTTCTGAACTGGGATGGTGCAGTGAGCTAAAAAACGGTGATGGATCAAGCCCTGATCTGTTGACTGGGTAGGAGTGTTCTGATTAACTCAGATACTCTGTCCATCACCACCCCCTTTTTGAAATTATTTTGGCCACCATGAGTGTGGAAGGGTATGCTCAGACATGAGTCCCTTGCTCATTGCACCATCAGGATTCAAGCAAGCCGGGCCGAAGAACGCTGTAATGCCAGAAACCGGTCCCCGGAAGCTTGTTTCCTTTCCAGTGAAGAATTGGCTTGGTAGTTTGGTCTGCCCTGTTCCCATGATGCACTGGGCCAGGGACAGACTAATTTGCATATAGCCAGGTTCTGAACTGGGATGGTGCAGTGAGCTAAAAAACGGTGATGGATCAAGCCCTGATCTGTTGACTGGGTAGGAGTGTTCTGATTAACTCAGATACTCTGTCCATCACCACCCCCTTTTTGAAATTATTTTGGCCACCATGAGTGTGGAAGGGTATGCTCAGACATGAGTCCCTTGCTCATTGCACCATCAGGATTCAAGCAAGCCGGGCCGAAGAAGGCTGTAATGCCAGAAACCGCTCCCCGGAAGCTTGTTTCCTTTCCAGTGAAGAATTGGCTTGGTAGTTTGGTCTGCCCTGTTCCCATGATGCACTGGGCCAGGGACAGACTAATTTGCATATAGCCAGGTTCTGAACTGGGATGGTGCAGTGAGCTAAAAAACGGTGATGGATCATGCCCTGATCTGTTGACTGGGTAGGAGTGTTCTGATTAACTCAGATACTCTGTCCATCACCACCCCCTTTTTGAAATTATTTTGGCCACCATGAGTGTGGAAGGGTATGCTCAGACATGAGTCCCTTGCTCATTGCACCATCAGGATTCAAGCAAGCCGGGCCGAAGACGGCTGTAATGCCACAAACCGGTCCCCGGAAGCTTGTTTCCTTTCCAGTGAAGAATTGGCTTGGTAGTTTGGTCTGCCCTTTTCCCCATGATGCACTGGGCCAGGGACAGACTGACTAATTTGCATATAGCCAGGTTCTGAACTGGGATGGTGCAGTGAGCTAAAAAACGGTGATGGATCAAGCCCTGATCTGTTGACTGGGTAGGAGTGTTCTGATTAACTCAGATACTCTGTCCATCACCACCCCCTTTTTGAAATTATTTTGGCCACCATGAGTGTGGAAGGGTATGCTCAGACATGAGTCCCTTGCTCATTGCACCATCAGGATTCAAGCAAGCCGGGCCGTAGACGGCTGTAATGCCAGAAACCGGTCCCTGGAAGCTTGTTTCCTTTCCAGTGAAGAATTGGCTTGGTAGTTTGGTCTGCCCTGTTCCCATGATGCACTGGGCCAGGGACAGACTAATTCGCATATAGCCAGGTTCTGAACTGGGATGGTGCAGTGAGCTAAAAAACGGTGATGGATCAAGCCCTGATCTGTTGACTGGGTAGGAGTGTTCTGATAAACTCAGATACTCTGTCCATCACCACCCCCTTTTTGAAATTATTTTGGCCACCATGAGTGTGGAAGGGTATGCTCAGACATGAGTCCCTTGCTCATTGCACCATCAGGATTCAAGCAAGCCGGGCCGAAGACGGCTGTAATGCCAGAAACTGGTCCCCGGAAGCTTGTTTCCTTTCCAGTGAAGAATTGGCTTGGTAGTTTGGTCTGCCCTGTTCCCATGATGCACTGGGCAAGGGACAGACTAATTTGCATATAGCCAGGTTCTGAACTGGGATGGTGCAGTGAGCTAAAAAACGGTGATGGATCAAGCCCTGATCTGTTGACTGGCTAGGAGTGTTCTGATTAACTCAGATACTCTGTCCATCACCACCCCCTTTTTGAAATTATTTTGGCCACCATGAGTGTGGAAGGGTATGCTCAGACATGAGTCCCTTGCTCATTGCACCATCAGGATTCAAGCAAGCCGGGCCGAAGACGGCTGTAATGCCAGAAACCAGTCCCCGGAAGCTTGTTTCCTTTCCAGTGAAGAATTGGCTTGGTAGTTTGGTCTGCCCTGTTCCCATGATGCACTGGGCCAGGGACAGACTAATTTGCATATAGCCAGGTTCTGAACTGGGATGGTGCAGTGAGCTAAAAAACGGTGATGGATCAAGCCCTGATCTGTTGACTGGGTAGGAGTGTTCTGATTAACTCAGATACTCTGTCCATCACCACCCCCTTTTTGAAATTATTTTGGCCACCATGAGTGTGGAAGGGTATGCTCAGACATGAGTCCCTTGCTCATTGCACCATCAGGATTCAAGCAAGCCGGGCCGAAAACGGCTGTAATGCCAGAAACCGGTCCCCGGAAGCTTGTTTCCTTTTCTGTGAAGAATTGTCTTGGTAGTTTGGTCTGCCCTGTTCCCATGATGCACTGGGCCAGGGACAGACTAATTTGCATATAGCCAGGTTCTGAACTGGGATGGTGCAGTGAGCTAATAAACGGTGATGGATCAAGCCCTGATCTGTTGAATGGGTAGGAGTGTTCTGATTAACACAGATACTCTGTCCATCACCACCCCCTTTTTGAAATTATTTTGGCCACCATGAGTGTGGAAGGGTATGCTCAGACATGAGTCCCTTGCTCATTGCACCATCAGGATTCAAGCAAGCTGGGCCGAAGACGGCTGTAATGCCAGAAACCGGTCCCCGTAAGCTTGTTTCCTTTCCAGTGAAGAATTGGCTTGGTAGTTTGGTCTGCCCTGTTCCCATGATGCACTGGGCCAGGGACAGACTAATTTGCATATAGCCAGGTTCTGAACTGGGATGGTCAGTGAGCTAAAAAACGGTGATGGATCAAGCCCTGATCTGTTGACTGGGTAGGAGTATTCTGATTAACTCAGATACTCTGTCCATCACCACCCCCTTTTTGAAATTATTTTGGCCACCATGAGTGTGGAAGGGTATGCTCAGACATGAGTCCCTTGCTCATTGCACCATCAGGATTCAAGCAAGCCGGGCCGAAGACGGCTGTAATGCCAGAAACCGGTCCCCGGAAGCTTGTTTCCTTTCCAGTGAAGAATTGGCTTGGTAGTTTGGTCTGCCCTGTTCCCATGATGCACTGGGCCAGGGACAGAATAATTTGCATATAGCCAGGTTCTGAACTGGGATGGTGCAGTGAGCTAAAAAACGGTGATGGATCAAGCCCTGATCTGTTGACTGGGTAGGAGTGTTCTGATTAACTCAGATACTCTGTCCATCACCACCCCCTTTTTGAAATTATTTTGGCCACCATGAGTGTGGAAGGGTATGCTCAGACATGAGTCCCTTGCTCATTGCACCATCAGGATTCAAGCAAGCCGGGCCAAAGACGGCTGTAATGCCAGAAACCAGTCCCCGGAAGCTTGTTTCCTTTCCAGTGAAGAATTGGCTTGGTAGTTTGGTCTGCCCTGTTCCCATGATGCACTGGGCCAGGGACAGACTAATTTGCATATAGCCAGGTTCTGAACTGGGATGGTGCAGTGAGCTAAAAAACGGTGATGGATCGAGCCCTGATCTGTTGACTGGGTAGGAGTGTTCTGATTAACTCAGATACTCTGTCCATCACCACCCCCTTTTTGAAATTATTTTGGCCACCATGAGTGTGGAAGGGTATGCTCAGACATGAGTCCCTTGCTCATTGCACCATCAGGATTCAAGCAAGCCGGGCCGAAGACGGCTGTAATGCCAGAAACCGGCCCCCGGAAGCTTGTTTCCTTTCCAGTGAAGAATTGGCTTGGTAGTTTGATCTGCCCTGTTCCCATGATGCACTGGGCCAGGGACAGACTAATTTGCATATAGCCAGGTTCTGAACTGGGATGGTGCAGTGAGCTAAAAAACGGTGATGGATCAAGCCCTGGTCTGTTGACTGGGTAGGAGTGTTCTGATTAACTCAGATACTCTGTCCATCACCACCCCCTTTTTTTAATTATTTTGGCCACCATGAGTGTGGAAGGGTATGCTCAGACATGAGTCCCTTGCTCATTGCACCATCAGGATTCAAGCAAGCCGGGCCAAAGACGGCTGTAATGCCAGAAACCGGTCCCCGGAAGCTTGTTTACTTTCCAGTGAAGAATTGGCTTGGTAGTTTGGTCTGCCCTGTTCCCATGATGCACTGGGCCAGGGACAGACTAATTTGCATATAGCCAGGTTCTGAACTGGGATGGTGCAGTGAGCTAAAAAACGGTGATGGATCAAGCCCTGATCTGTTGACTGGGTAGGAGTGTTCTGATTAACTCAGATACTCTGTCCATCACCACCCCCTTTTTGAAATTATTTTGGCCACCATGAGTGTGGAAGGGTATGCTCAGACATGAGTCCCTTGCTCATTGCACCATCAGGATTCAAGCAAGCCGGGCCGAAGACGGCTGTAATGCCAGAAACCGGTCCCCGGAAGCTTGTTTCTTTTCCAGTGAAGAATTGGCTTGGTAGTTTGGTCTGCCCTGTTCCCATGATGCACTGGGCCAGGGACAGACTAATTTGCATATAGCCACGTTCTGAACTGGGATGGTGCAGTTAGCTAAAAAACGGTGATGGATCAAGCCCTGATCTGTTGACTGGGTAGGAGTGTTCTGATTAACTCAGATACTCTGTCCATCACCACCCCCTTTTTGAAATGAATTTGTCTTTATGGCAGATTCAAAGCCTCACACTGTTTAGAAAGCAACTGAAAACCTTCCTCTTCAAGCAGCTTTGTTAACAGGCTCCATTCCATCAGTTCACTGTTATAGTTTGCGCCAGGACACTCTGGAGTATTAGTGCGCGCTACAAGTTAACTATAACAAGTGAACTTTTTGAAAAAGGTTTTTACCTAATCTTTCAATTTGCTGGCATATATCTGGAATATTCTGTTTTCCAGGATTTTTTTATTTTAGAAGCTTTTTCTTTTGTTACCACAAACAGCATAGATTATGTTGACAAAGTCATGCTTGAGATGTCTGCCACCCTTAGAGTTTTTCTACCTTGTAAGCTGAACACTGAAATTAAATGCCCAAAGAACGGTGTAAGACGTTTGGATTTTACTATATATATATATATATATATATATATATATATATATATATATATATATATATATATATATATACATACATATATATCCAAGCTCTCTGCTCCAAAGTCCGGTGCACACTTACAGCGGGTGCTCGTCTCAGCGCGTCAGAGCTTCGCGCTTCAATATAAAAGCTCACTTCCCCCAGTCCTGGGAGAAAAATAAAGACCGCACACACGGGAATCTTTGCAATGGCAACTTTACTCGCACAGACGCGTTTCGGAAGCAACGCTTCCTTCCTCAATGTTAGTTACACCGTAACACGCGACTTGGCGCCATTTATTTCAAATTTTGACAAACGAGCTGTATTGGCAGACACAGAGAGAGGACTGACGCGTGTGCGCCATGTTGCTAATGTGTATAATCTCACATTAGCATACTAGTATTTCAAACCATATGTTTTGCATTTATCAATTGTTACATTTCTGAAAAAAGCCTTTTGACTTTCTAACCAGAATTAACATACTAAAATACTGCCGTGGATCGGCACATCTCCTCTCTCTAATTTACCGGGAAATGGATTATAAATCTTGCCGTGGATCGGCCTGAGGCAACACTGAGGTTGCCATATAAATTTCCAAATACCCAATACCATCATATTTGCCAATCACTCTCGGATGTTTACATTTTAAAATAATAACAATAAAGTTGCAAGATTTCACAAAAATCCTTAGAAAACAAAAGAAGTATAATACATCATTAGACAAACATTGTCCCGTGATACCAGACACACAATGATGATTAATTACTGAAAGACACTATTTACAAAACAAGCATTTGTCGTGCAGCTGTAATTCACTTTATGTTAACACTGGAAATGCTGATTGGCATTAACATTTCAACTCCCTAGATGCACCATCAATTCCTCCCCACAGTTTAATCCCCAGGGGGCTTTGGTTTGACAATCTATGATGTAACGGGATTCTAGCCTGCGAAGTTTTTGCAGTTTATCCCCTCCCCTGATATTGTCTGAGATCGCATCCAGGCAAAAGTACTGTAACAGGTTCCTGTCGCTCTTATGTTTGATCGAAAAGTGTCTGGCGACAGGATATGTAAAATCTCTGTTTACTATTGCCCGCATATGCTCCAGAATACGTAGTTTCACGGGGTTGATTGTACTACCTATGTATCTAAGCCCACAGGGGCAAAGAAGACAATAGACAGCAAAGGGCGAGGTGCATGTGAGGAACTGATTTATTTTCCTCTTCTTTTTAGTACCACAACCCAACGGCAAGATTTATAATCCATTTCCCGGTAAATTAGAGAGAGGAGATGTGCCGATCCACGGCAGTATTTTAGTATGTTAATTCTGGTTAGAAAGTCAAAAGGCTTTTTTCAGAAATGTAACAATTGATAAATGCAAAACATATGGTTTGAAATACTAGTATGCTAATGTGAGATTATACACATTAGCAACATGGCGCACACGCGTCAGTCCTCTCTCTGTGTCTGCCAATACAGCTCGTTTGTCAAAATTTGAAATAAATGGCGCCAAGTCGCGTGTTACGGTGTAACTAACATTGAGGAAGGAAGCGTTGCTTCCGAAACGCGTCTGTGCGAGTAAAGTTGCCATTGCAAAGATTCCCGTGTGTGCGGTCTTTATTTTTCTCCCAGGACTGGGGGAAGTGAGCTTTTATATTGAAGCGCGAAGCTCTGACGCGCTGAGACGAGCACCCGCTGTAAGTGTGCACCGGACTTTGGAGCAGAGAGCTTGGATGTAATAATATGCGGAGCACCGCCACTACTTGAAGAAGAGAACCGAGTGGGAGCGAGTCGGTCTAGAGGTTCCTTCGATACACGGACAGAGTGTACTCAGCGCTGCCCGACAGAATTGGGGTAAGCCGAGATTTAATCTGTCCATTTCCTTGGAACTTTGTTAAAGACACCTCCCACTATTCGAGCACTGGCTCCAGCGCAGGGAATCTTTTGTAGACGAACGTGCAACGAATAAGGGCTACCCGGAGGAGGGAGGCCGAAATAACAAGCATAAACAGCATGTTTGACATCTCGCAACGCCGTGACCTGGCGACAGGAATGTTTAAGAACAAAAATCCAGATATTAATGCTCAACCAACAACTAAGACAAAAACAGCTAATGCTCCCAGTCCACTGGCCATGCAGTTTGGCAAATTAGAAAAGCTATACGAGCGGGAGCTTCGTAAATGGTGGGAGGGCACATCACTTCAAGGTTATATCGAAGTGAAAAGAGTGCCAAGAGGGTTGCGGATATTTACGATCCCCGCATATGAACATCCGGACCCCAAACTCCTTGACACCTGGGCAGCACATATTGCGAAATCCTGCGAGGGGATGTTGGAAATCCTGGTACAATTTGCTTGGAGTGACAGAGATAAGGTCCTCAAAGAGATTGAAACCATGGAAACTGAAATAGCGGCCAATACAGACAAAGATCAGCAGGAACAACTTAGAGCCCAGATGAAGAAACGACTGGAGAAATATGAGCAGAAAATACGTATGCGGAAGCAAGAGAAATTTGAGAGGGACGAAAGGGACTATGCCATGGGCCGAGTCCTCACGTTCTCTAAAAAATACGACCAGACAAGGAAAGACCTATTGAAGAATAAGGCTGCCGGTGCGGCTGCACTGCCGGATGTGGAGACATCAGAATCGGAGGTTACTGAGGGTGAGCAGTCGGAGGACGAATCAAGAACCCTGCCACAAACCATAGATACCCCTTTTCAGACGGAGGTACAAGTCATCCGAATGAATTGGCTGAGGGGAGGAAAGAACAAGCCCCCAGAAAACGAAGAAAAACCAGACGAGGGGGCCGGAAGGGGCAGAGGAAGAGGAAGGGCGCCGAATGTGGGGGCCCAGACACGCAGAACGCGAGCCCCGAGGGGAAAGAGATGGTGAGACATGAGGAACCAACTGATAATCTTACCATCATAAATCTCTCCGCAAGGATGCTCTTACCATCTGAAGAATCAGTCCTCAAATTGGGATTAACTTTTTGTCCAGACAGTAACCTCGAGTACACACAGACGAGAATCGATTTGTATCAATTCATTAGGAGACTACGCCTGCATAAATTCTTTAAGACCAAGCCAACAGCTGATGAAGCTAAAGTTATTAGATCACGTTATAAAGACACTGACCTATTGAAGGTGAACGAACTGACAACTTTGGAGCTATTAGAAGAACTACGTTTGGAAAATACAGGGAGGGCGCTGTCAGTGCAACCTGAAACGCTGTCTCAGAGACTGAGGTCGGTGGATATTGAACAAGAAGCCCCGGCCAGTGGTTTAAAATTAAAGTCCAAATTTGTGCCTCCAACTCAAACCGATATGATTGACACTTTTTCTGAGTTAGTGATTCGTGATCTAAGGAGAATGCGTACACATAGGAAACCTGGGAGACACCGTGATAATCTAACTGATTCACAGCGTAACGCAATAAAAACATTGGCTGACGACACGTCAATAGTCTGCAAACCTTCAGACAAAGGAGGAAACGTGGTCATCCTGTCGCGCGAAGATTATGTCCAGGAAGCCATGCGGCAATTGCAGGACAGCTCTTGTTATGAATTGACTACAAAGCAAAGATATCAGTCAAGTATTACAACTTTGCACGGACTGTTGAAAAAGTGGCATGACAAACAGATGCTGGAAACAGAAGAATATCTTTTCTTGAAAACAACACACCCTGTTACCCCAACTTTCTATTACTTGCCCAAAGTTCATAAGAACATGGACAAACCACCAGGGCGTCCCATTATTTCATCTATGGGTAGCCTGAGTGAGAATTTGTCTAAATTTTTAGATCATTACCTATTTGAAATGGTGTTGGGCCTCAAGTCTTATATTCGAGACACCGCTGATTTCATTGAGAAAATTGAGGCGATTACTTGGCAACCAGGATACTGCCTGCTGACTCTCGACATTACCAGTCTCTACACTAGCATTGAGCATGCACAGGGAATGAAGGCGATCCAGTACTTCTTAGGGAAGAGACAACTGAAATATGCCCAACATAATGCTATGTTGATGGAGTTTGTTGCCTTTTGTCTTGAAAATAACATCTTTCTTTTTCAGGATGATTTGTTTAGACAGTTGTCTGGTACAGCCATGGGTTCCTGCTTCGCCCCCAGCTACGCGAATTTATTCGTGGGCTGGTGGGAGGAGCAGGAAGCCTGGGGGCCTGAGAAAGAACAATGGTCAAACTGTATCGTTTGCTGGTATCGTTACATTGACGATTTGTGCATAGTGTGGAATGGTTCAGTAGAAACAGCATGGCAGTATGTGAATGTGCTGAATGATAACAACTGTAATTTAATCTTCACTGGTAATATCAGCACAAGTGAAGCGGTGTACCTTGACTTGAGAATAGAGGTGATTAACAACACGATTCAAACTTCCCTCTATAGAAAGCCGACGGCGGGAAACAGTACGTTGCATGCGTCGTCCAACCATCCACAGAAGCTCATCAAGAGTATACCTTATGGTGAGCTTCTACGGCTAAAACGTAACTGTTCCACGAACGAGGATTTCGAATTGGCCGCAAAAGAGAGTAATGACAGATTTGAGGCGAGGGGGTACAGTAAGCAACTGTTAGAGAACACTCTGGATAGAGTAAGGACACAACCCAGGCAGACTCTGTTTGTTAAAAAGCAGAAACCTTTTACTGATAAAGAGAAATTTAGGATGGTTACACCTCACTCCAAAGATTGTCAACAATTGAGGAGTATCCTTAAGAGACATTGGCATATTTTGCAAAAGGATAATATCATAGGGAGTGACATACCTGCAAATCCCTTGATTACCTTTAAAAGAGCACGCTCGTTGAGAGATACCCTGGTACATAGTCATCTGTCACCTGTTCCGGTACGCACGAGCAACTTAAAAGATGCGAAAGGCTACTTTCCTTGTGGCCGATGCAAAGCCTGTGCCAATAGTAAAAGGGTTTACTCTTATGAAATCATGGGTTGTGGTACTAAAAAGAAGAGGAAAATAAATCAGTTCCTCACATGCACCTCGCCCTTTGCTGTCTATTGTCTTCTTTGCCCCTGTGGGCTTAGATACATAGGTAGTACAATCAACCCCGTGAAACTACGTATTCTGGAGCATATGCGGGCAATAGTAAACAGAGATTTTACATATCCTGTCGCCAGACACTTTTCGATCAAACATAAGAGCGACAGGAACCTGTTACAGTACTTTTGCCTGGATGCGATCTCAGACAATATCAGGGGAGGGGATAAACTGCAAAAACTTCGCAGGCTAGAATCCCGTTACATCATAGATTGTCAAACCAAAGCCCCCTGGGGATTAAACTGTGGGGAGGAATTGATGGTGCATCTAGGGAGTTGAAATGTTAATGCCAATCAGCATTTCCAGTGTTAACATAAAGTGAATTACAGCTGCACGACAAATGCTTGTTTTGTAAATAGTGTCTTTCAGTAATTAATCATCATTGTGTGTCTGGTATCACGGGACAATGTTTGTCTAATGATGTATTATACTTCTTTTGTTTTCTAAGGATTTTTGTGAAATCTTGCAACTTTATTGTTATTATTTTAAAATGTAAACATCCGAGAGTGATTGGCAAATATGATGGTATTGGGTATTTGGAAATTTATATGGCAACCTCAGTGTTGCCTCAGGCCGATCCACGGCAAGATTTATAATCCATTTCCCGGTAAATTAGAGAGAGGAGATGTGCCGATCCACGGCAGTATTTTAGTATGTTAATTCTGGTTAGAAAGTCAAAAGGCTTTTTTCAGAAATGTAACAATTGATAAATGCAAAACATATGGTTTGAAATACTAGTATGCTAATGTGAGATTATACACATTAGCAACATGGCGCACACGCGTCAGTCCTCTCTCTGTGTCTGCCAATACAGCTCGTTTGTCAAAATTTGAAATAAATGGCGCCAAGTCGCGTGTTACGGTGTAACTAACATTGAGGAAGGAAGCGTTGCTTCCGAAACGCGTCTGTGCGAGTAAAGTTGCCATTGCAAAGATTCCCGTGTGTGCGGTCTTTATTTTTCTCCCAGGACTGGGGGAAGTGAGCTTTTACATACATATATATATATATATATATATACATATATATATATATATATATATATATATATATATATATATATATACTAGCAGCCCGCCCCAACGTTGTCCGGGGGCAATCAGGCTTCGCGCAGGCAGTCCGCCAAACTTTACCAGTCCTCCCTGCCCTCCAAACGGCCCGCTCCAGTCCGCCAAAGTTTACCGCTCCTCCCCTTGCTTGACCCTCTGGGCGTAATCAGGCATCGCGCAGGCAGTCCGCCAAACTTTACCGCTCCTCCCCGTGCTCCAAACGGCCCGCTCCAGTCTGCCAAAGTTTACCGCTCCTCCCCTTGCTTGACCCTCCGGGGGCAATCAGGCATCGCGCAGGCAGTCCGCCAAAGTTTACCGCTTCTCCCCTTGCTTGATACTCCGGGGGCAATCAGGCATCGCGCAGGCAGTCCGCCAAAGTTTACCGCTCCTCCCCGTGCTTCTAAGTTAACCGCTCCTCCCCTTGCTTGATCTACCTCAGCCCGCTCCAGTCCGCCAAAGTTCACCGCTCCTCCCCGCGCTCCTGTCCGCCGCTCCTCCAAGCGCTCCTGATGATGTCAGCACGCACGTCGTTAGCGCACACGGCCCGCGCTACTTCCAAGGGACTACTTTTTTTGGAGCGTATATTTTTTAAGGAACGTATATTTTTTTGTGGTATATAGCCTATGTCACTCTGGAGACCCTGACAATTCCAATGATGTATTGGGTGTTTGGATTGGCACTGTGCTTCCCGAGTTTACCTGCCTCAAAGGTTCACAGTTCTCGCTTTATAATAGTAGTATAGATAGAGGTATATATAGATTACCTACTGGCGGTCGCCAGTAGGTAGTTATAGTTAAAACCTAGTTTCCATAGGAAATCCGCAACATTCTATTTGGGAATAACTTTGGCGCCGGTGGACGAATCTTCACGAATTTCTCTAAGAAAAATACCTGCTCCGCTCCGCTCCTTCGCGGAAAGTTTGGGAGTGATTCGTCAAGTGGGGGCTGAGAAAAAAGGAGATCCCAAAACGTGCTTTCCCCATGCAATTTTCCATAGGACCTTTAGCCGGGGCTACAGCCCGAACGGCTGAACTGAATTACACCAAATTTGGCAAAAAGGTAAAGTTCTGTTCGTAGATGGGCCTTTTTGTGAAATGGTGTAAATCCTTTCAGTAGTTGAGAAAATCAAAAGTAAAATCATAACTATATATTGGAGGTGTTACGGTGCGCCCACGGTCCGCGTACCTTCTCGAGCATGAGCTGCATGCTAATTGGATGTCAAGTGTCTGTCAGCACTCCAAACCAGGAAGTGTTGGCAGCCATCTTGTGCCTCGGTAGAAGCGAGGCACAAGAAATCTTAAAACTAATGCGTAAAACACGCAAAGGGGGCAGGGTAGACACACCCTGACCCCCTAGGCCTACTCAGGGGGTCCCACAAGATTTAAAAAATCATGTGGTTCACGCACGTTGAGCGAACTCCGTGAAAAAAAATCCCTGTGTTTTATTTTTTAATAATAGCCCCCAGGGGGACCAAATCCCGGGGGCATATTTTATAAAAAAAAGTGTGGGGGTCCCAATCCCCCCACACTGCCTCGGTGTACTGCCACCCCCTAAGGGCAAAGTTATTATGGTAGCGGGGGGGCATAGAGCCCCTCCGCAGCCCCGGGGATCGCCACCACCCGAGGCTTTTTTTTAAGTATGCGGGGGGGCTCACGGCCCCCCGCAGCCTCGAGGACCGCCACCTCCCGGGGCTTTTTAAAAAAAATAAAACCTGCGGGGGGGGCTCAAGGCCCCCCACATGCCCCGGGGCCCCCCTCATGGAGCCATTGATGGCCCTGGGGACCACCACCTCCCCAGGGCCAGCTCCTGCCGTGCCCCGGGGTGCCTAACCCCGGGACTCAGCTGTTTGCTGTGGTAGGGCAGAGCCTCGCGGCTCCCACCCTACCACAGCAAATTGCTTTTCGGCAGAGAGAGCAGCATGTTAGCTGCTCTCTCTGACGAAAAGCGATGCCGGCTCCCAAAGGACGTGGGAAGCCAGCTGATACCGACCGTGGGGGCATTGGGGCACCCCCCACGGTCTCCAATGTTTTTTTTTACCCTGGGGGATGGGGTCCCCGGGGGTTATAAAAAATTTGATGTAGATGCTATTTGTTTACAATAGATGCACCGTACGCGTACGGTACAAATTTCGTAATTCGTACCGTAAGCGGACCTAAGCAAGAAAAATAAGAATATTTTTAGATATTTATGAAGTGTATGTATTTATGTGTTGTGTGGCTCTAAAAAGAGACCTTGTGTTTATTGTGAGATGTTAGTACCTACAAGTAAGTACCGATGCAGAGTCTAAAGTTCATGAGGAAGACTCGGTACCCATCATCTGTAAAATGTACACCATCTCCCCTATAGATGCCTTGCATATTGAAACTCAGATTGTTGTTGTAAATGGACCCCATTCTATAGTCTCGGAGAAAAGCAGAAACAGATTTATTCACATGTTTCCTAGCTTTTTCAATCTGTGGACAATATTGGTTGGACCAGTTCCATTTCTGCCTTTGGCATATATTAGAATAGACAAAGGCAGTTTGGGGGAAAAGTGCCATCAGTTGTTGAAAGGTGTCCTTCATAAACTTTTCCAGACCTACCCCAGTCAAAGTGCCAAGGTCATTGCCACCACAGTGCACAATTATAAGGTCAGGGTGTTGTGCGTATCTTTCACTCCAGAAAATATAGCTGTGTCCCACAATCCACACTTTAAACATCTTGAAGAGAGGTCTGGATGCACTGAGATGGTCTCTGTAAATGAAAGGGCAGTTTGAAGTTTTTTTTTTTTTCTAAAATGCTGGATAACTGGAGTTTTGAAAAAAAGCAAAGAAGTGATTGGTTGTTTGGAATGTTACTAGCTACAAACGTAGGGTGCAATTTCCTGTTTTTTAAAAGCCTGTTATTTATTGGTTATTTATTGGTTAAGAAAAAGTGATAGTAAAGAACATTACTTAAGATAAGCTGGTATATTGAGAAGTCAAGCACACTTGCTGTTTTGATTTGCAAAACTGTATGATGAACTTTTCACCTGTATTGTCAGTTAGATGTTCCCTGAAGTGTTTCTATGGTAACAGGTAGAATGTGGTTGGGGGAAGGGTTTAAAGTTTTGTGAGCTGGAAAGGGTTGAAAAGTTCCAGCATTTTAAAAGTGTGTTTCATTTTTAATGTGTGAATAAAGTTCCAGCATTTTAAAAGTGTGTTTCATTTTTAATGTGTGAATAAATGCAGCCGGAATGGACTATACCTGCAGCCGGAATTCCTTTAGCCGCACTGCCATATCTGCTGGGGCTGTTCACGGGCTGAAGCACCTTCTCTGAGACTTCTGCCACTGCCGCACCCGGTCCTCCCCTGCTGGCGCAGCTCTTCTCAACCTGAGTGCACCTGCGGTGGGGGGGACCAACAGCGCAGGACCACAACTCCTGCCTGCCCTTGCGCCCGGAAGTTGTCACCGGGGAAACCGCGCCAGGAGGCGCTTCAAATACAGCATTACCCTCGGTGGAGCGGGGGACTATACCTGCAGCCAGAATTCCTTTAGCCCCACTGCCGTATCCGCTGGAGCTGTTTACGGGCTGAAGCACCCTCTCTGAGACTTCTGCCACCACCGCACCCGGTCTTCCCCTGCTGGCGCAGCTCTTCTCAACCTGAGCGCACCCGCGGTGGGGGGACCGACAGCGCAGGACCACAACTCCCGCCTGCCCTTGCGCCCGGAAGTTGTCACCGGGGAAACCACCCCAGGAGGCGCTTCAAATACATCATTACCCTCCGCGTTGCGGGAGTGCGCGGGAGAAGCCCGGGACAAGGGCAGGACCGTCTGTGGCCATCCGGGGCCAGACGAGGCCGCGCTGGGCCACTCCCCTGACATCAGATTCTGACATATCAGTGTCCAAGACGTAAGATCTTTTTCTAATGACATTGACTTTTGGTTATTGATCTATTGTGTGGACCTATATTATAACTAATATCTTATCCAGTCTTTGACACCATATCAGATTCTATTGTGATTGGGGTAAAAAAACCCTACAAGGGACATGAATCATCGGCCAAGTCCACGTAGAAAATCTCTGGTGGGAGGGTCTGTACAATCTACCTTAAATCAGTTTATAACAAGGGCAGCGAATGTACTGGAATGGGAAATTGCCATCACTGAGAAACGCTTATCTACTGAACTATCGCAAAATAAGCGCTCATCTCTGGGTCCTATCAAATATGTTATCACCCCTGAACCATTAGGCACGGAAAGGGTTGTAAATGAAGAAATTGGGATCCCTCTGCAATTACAAGATAAGCACATACTGACTGACACAAGTAGGGAGTCCGAAAATGATTATTCTAATATAGAATCCCCAATTCTAATTAGCACTGGGGGGATAAACTGCCCTAAACTCGCCTCCACTAAGAGTGTGGATAACTCATTAAGACGAGGGCAGGCGAATAAAAGAAAGCGAATGGGGAATTGTCAAGTGGGCAGGCGTCCTAAAATTAACAAAACCATTCCGAGCCCTAAGAAGGCTTCAAATCCAATTAAAGAGGATAAGGGAAAAACACCTCATTGCCCAACCACACCCTCTAATTCTCAACCAGATATAATCAGAGCCATGGAACACCTACTGAAATCTCTTTTACTACCTTTAGTGGAGAGAGTAAAACGGTTGAGTGACCAAGTGGAGTCTCTAAAGGATGCAATTATAACAAAGACAAATCGACCCCATGATGACTTCCCACCCCCTAACCTACACCAGATTTTTAATGTGCCACAGAGAGATGGTCAAAACACAAAATTACCAACCCATAAGGATAATACTAGTAGCAGCTCCCAAATGACTAATCCGACCCCTCTAGAAACAAGCAATGTAGCCACTAGAGGCAAGGAAGGAAAAGAGGGGGTTCTGCAAGCGGACCGGTCCTCAAACCTGTACAGGGAGCTAGGGACTACCTTTCATCCAAGACTGCTTATGGTGCTTCGCAATGTATAGATCTTCCACCTGAAGCAGTTCCATATGTCATTGTCCTCACTGGGGTCCCAGAATTGGCAGCTGGGACGAAGGAGGGCTACCAAGAACTTAAAAACAAGGTGGTCTACTGGCTCCGGAATAACCGACCCCTACCATCCAACCTAGATGGAGAGATCCTGCATGTCAGACGCCTGGGCTGGGTGGGGCAAAGACCCAAGGACAAAGAAGGGGATGTCATTATAATAAACTTTAGGGACCGCAGGGTCATTGCTCACATGAGGGTTTGGTATCTGGAATGTGGTGGGGGGGGGAATATCTACGTATGATCTTAGTTATTTTTACCCCTTATCACGGGTGGCAAATTCACAAAGATCCAGGAACATACACACAAGAAACTTAGCAGACTGTGGCTTTAATATCCCAGCGTTTAATCGGTTTTCCATGTTGTCCAGCCTAGAAGGGGTTGATTGACTTGCTAGAGGGCTGACCAGTAAGCCCTATGCCCTAACCCAGGCTATCAAGGGGGTATGGGTAGAGGACAAGGCAGTCAATAACAGTTCCCATCCCAAGCAGGATTATTATATCCACATGCAGGACCCAGAGTTGGATGGGGATTATATGCCTGATTCATGTTGCGATTATCAGTCCACTGTGTTCGTTGCTCCATTAGGGAATAAAGAGCTGCCAGGCAAAACCCTCCTTGGTAAATTACTGTAGGCTACCAAGTTTATACGTAACAGTAAGCCAGCACACTCGATAGTCTCCTGGACTATTGCAGGACTCAAGAGCAAATTAATGTCCCTAGACTGGCTAGCGTTTATAGACTTATATACGGTCGTACTACTCCAGGAAACCTGGCAGGTGGACCCCTAGTTTAGGAAGGGATATTTGAATTTTTCTATCCCCGCAATTCAAACCACGAGAGGTAGACCAATGGGAGGTCTAACAACCTGGGTCAAACAGAACGACAGGTTCAAGGTCGCCCAAATAGATTCTGGCTGTAATGACATACTTATCATAAGGATACAGTGCCCAAACGTTAGAGACTTATACGTTTTTAACGTGTATGCAAGGGGCAAACCTGGAGGTAAACAGTCACAGGTAGTTTCCAAGCTGTCATCACACCTGGATTACTATAATGGCAAAGCAAACCTACTTATTGCGGGAGATTTTAATTGTTGCTTTGAGCCCATGGATCATAATGACATTAACTTAGCAAAGGAGGAAGATCGCACTTGGGACATCCCGCAATTAGCCATCCCCCCGATAAAACGCTGGACTGAGGTTGCACTACAGCTTAAAGCTCTATGTCTAGAGCAAGGAATACGTGCAGTAAATGGCAGGACCAGAACAGATAAAGAGGGAGAATCAACCTTCAATAACGGGGTGTGCAATAGCAGAATAGACTACATACTCGTTAATCTAGAGTTCTGGAAATCAATCCATGACATGTCTGTTGTAAAAAGAGTAGAGAGCGATCAAAACCCCTTAAGCTTAACCCTGGACCTGTATGGAGTATTGCAGGTGGACTCCAGTCCACCAATTATTGATAAAATCCAGACAAATGACACAAGGAGGCTGATATGGTCTGAATGCCTTTTGAAGCAAGAACATATCTTAGTCATGGGGGAACTGGCCAGTAGGGATTTGATGGAGCTCCAGGAGTGTATATCTAAACCTGATTTTCTGTCCAAAGTTATGCCAATTCATTCAATACTTTTTAATAATCTTAAAAAATGTTTTACTAAGAAGGTGACGGGACCTAAACATAGCAATACAAAGAAGCAGGCAGCCTCCTGGTATGACATGAGCTGCAGGGATTCCTATAAATCACTTGCTGTAGCGGTAAAATTGAAAAGTAGGGATGTAATTCAAGAAGCACGGTCCAAGTACAAATCTGTCCAGCGAGAAGCGAAAAAATCCTGGGACGAAAAATACTGGTAAGAATTATATGATGCCAGTAAATCTAAAAACATGGTAGGTTTCTGGGATTTGGTAAAATGGGGTAAGGGCTGTCCCAGAGCCAACCAGAAAACAATGTTTCTCCTGAAACATGGGTGATGCATTTTAAGACGCAATTTGCATGCTCGGCCTCGGACACAGGGATAACTACCAATATCTCCCTCGCAAATGTTTCTTTCATCCCATTACAATTTAGTTTAAAAGAAGTAGAGTACGTTTTAAAAACAGTCCCGAAAGGTAGAGCACCAGGAATGGATACTATACCAGCGGATCTTTTTATCTACGGAAAAGATGTATGGGCTAAGTACACATTGTGCCTTGCCAATGCAATTGCTAAAGGCTCCCCAATTCCAGATTCTTGGAAGGGAGCCGAAATAATTCCTATTTTCAAGAAAGGTGACCGCTCGGACCCCGCAAACTATAGGCCCATCAGCCTAATAGATTGCATTCAGAAAGTAGTTGCCAGACTAGTCTTGACCAGGATTCAGAACTGGATAGACGAAGCTGATGCCTTATCACCCCTACAAGCTGGGTTTCGCTCGCATACGAGCACGGTGGACCAGGTCTGTAGATTTGTCGCTATCTATTAGAGGTGGGTGGTCCTTGGAGGTGGCACACTATATGCTGCATTCGTCGATCTAAAATCGGCCTTTGACTTGGTCCCTCGAATGAAGATGTGGCGAGTCTATCAGGAACAAGGCATGCCACCTGAATTGCTTGCGTTTTTAATTAAACTTTATGAAAACACTTTTGCCCAGGTCCGGTGGGGCCAACAAGGCCAGGTAACAGACAGGTTCCCAATCCTGAAAGGTGTAAGACAAGGATGTGTCTTGGCCCCAACATTGTTTTCTCTGTACATCAACAGGGTTATCGACTACTACGGGGCTTTTCCAACGGATGCTCCTAAACTCTGTGGTGTGTCGATACCCCTGTTGATGTTCGCAGATGACACTCTTTTAATATCCAAGACCCAACAAGGGCTTCAGAGAGCAATTGGGCACTTTGAGACCTTCTGTAGTGATTATGGCCTTACCATCAATGTGTCTAAAACCAAATTTATGGTAATGCATAGGCACAAGCAAGTGAAAGGAAGAGTAATAATGAATGGGGAGTTACTAGAGCAAACCCATTCATTCTCATACTTAGGTATCACACTGGGCTCAAGGCTTGACTGGAAACCACACATTAATCAACTAGTTACTAGACACGCCCAGTTGGCGGGAGTACTTTTAAGAGAACTGCGCTCTTCGGCGACCCAACCCATAACTCCGGCACTAAAAATTTATGACCCAAAAATACGAGCATCCATACTGTATGGGGCTGAACTATGGGAGTCATGTAACATCTATGAACTCTCAAATGCCCAAACAAATTTGTAAGAGGAATAGTGAGGCTCCCACCATCTACCCCACTTCTGCCACTCTATTTTGACCTGGGCTGTCAGAGAATAGAGGATGTAGCGCGTTTTATACCCATAGCATACTGGTGGAGGATCTGGGTTACCCCAGAACTCTCCCACTATGCTCAGGCACTCCTCGAAGTCAGGAACATGGACACAGCCAATAGAATGAAATGGTTCAGTGAATCCAAGGAAATTTATAATGCCATGGGCTTGGCTGAACTATGGGATAATCCAGCACAAAACAATTTTCCCTCACGTAAGATTCTTAAGGAACTATACTGGTCGATGGTCACAAAACAAAAATTCCAAAGATGTACTACTTCTTCACTACAAAGGGAGTTTCTTGAGCTTAAACATCTACCAGTTTATGAACCATATTGGGATTTTATTGCAATCCCTGAGGACCGGAAATGGTTCCACCAGTATAGGGTGGGTACCCTGCCAATTAATACCGTCACAAGTAAATGAACTACAGGTAGGGATGTTATGTGTCCCTGTTGCATCTCACATACTGTTTATATGTCCTGTGTATAAATTGCCGCGATATAGATGGCTTAGGTCAGTATGTCTGCAAAAAGGCATTATAAAAAGGAACCAAGGCCTTACGGATTTTTAAAACAGACTGCTCGGAAAGTCTAATTATTGCTGTGTCTAAATTTCTCAACTGGATGTGGGCAATTCGAAGGACTAAGCTAAAATCAGTAGTTGCCCCAAATGTTTAAATGCCTCCTTTTTACTATGTAAAATGAACTGTCTCCACTTAAGGCTTTTAGATAAATATTTGTTATATTTATTACTTTTAATCACATTTTTTATCTTTTTAACTATTGATAAGATATAACAAGAGGACAGACTTAGTCAGTATGTTCTGTGAAAAACCCTTATCTATGTACAATTGTCAATGAATTAGCTGTGTTTAATTTATTTTTTAAGGTATTGATGATGTGTTTCTTTTTCTTTTTTTTAATATGTTTGTCTTTTATGACATGATGTCGAAATAAAGACTTATCTGATCTGATCTGATTTGTTATTTATTTGTATATGTGTGTGTGGTTTGAATGTGTAGATTGACAGGAATTGTTTGCTGTTTGCTATAGGATTTTTGGACTGCCTTGGGTTAATTAGGGGGTTTTACAATGAACCAACCAACATATAAACACATAAACTTGAAAGATATATGTAAAATATATTTTTTTAAATTATTTTTTCATGCTAGGGTGCGCTTCCGGAACAAATAACGAAATTTGCACGGTACGCGTACGGTGCATCTATTGTAAAAAAAACATTCTATTACTCTTTTTTTATAATCCCCGGGGACCCCATCCCCCGGGGCTTAAGTTATTTGTTTGCGGGGGGGGGGGGTCTGCCCCTCCGCAGCCCCGGGGACCGCCACCCCCCGGGGCTTCATTTAAAAAAAAAATTGTGTGGGGGGGGCTCTTTGCCCCTCAGTCGCCCCGGGGACCACCACCTCCCTGGGTCTTTTCTATGTTGGGAGGGGTGCCGCGCGGCCCCCCTCCTGGAGCCATTGATGGCCCTGGGGACCACCACCTCCCCAGGGCTGGCTCCTGCAGTGTCCTGGGGTGCCTACCCCCGGGACACTTCTGTTTGCTGTGGTAGGGCAGAGCCTCGCGGCTCCCACCCTACCACAGCAAACTGCTTTTCGTCAGAGAGAGCAGCTTGTTAGCTGCTCTCTCTGACGAAAAGCAATGCCATCTCCCAAAGGACGTGGGGAGCCGGCTGGGACCGTGGGGGCATTGGGGCTCCCCCTATGGTCCCCAACTTTTTTTTTCAGCCCCGTGGGATGGGGTCCCCGGGGCTTATGAAAAAGTTGTAATAGACGCTATATATTTTTTTTAGATAGATGCACCGTACGCGTACGGTGCAAATTTCTGAAGTCGTCCCTGAAGCGCACCCTAGCATGAAAAAAATCATTTTAAAAAGTATATTTTACATATATCTTTCAAGTTTAAGGGTTTATGTGTGGGTTGGTTGTAATTAGAGTTTTTCTGTTTATTGGTACTTATAAGAAAGTACTTATGCATAGTCTAAACTTGATGAGGACTAGTGTTTTACAGTGTGCTGAAATTTTGACCTCTGTTTACAGTAGACTTTTGCATGATGTGTTGGGGCTAGGGTGGAAAGATATGTCAGTTGGAAAGGTTTGAAATATTGAACCAATAGAAATGTGTGTTTGGTTTTGAATTATTGTGTACAGGAATTTGATTTGTTAGTAATGTTTCTATATGTGTAAATTGAGAGGGAAAATGTGCCATTTCTTTGGTTCTGCTGCAAGCACTGGAGCAGAGAGATTCTGTATAAGGCTATCTGCTGTGTGAGTGGCATTCTTCTTAATCTACTAATCTGTTTGACAGGTGAGTTAAAAAGTTATAAGGGAATGTATATGGTGCATTTTATTTTTTAAAAAGTAAAGTGTTTAATCTTAAAAAGTTTGCTGAATCATATTTGCAGTTTGTTTGGTTTTGGATAACATTTGTGGTAAATTATTTGGTAAATTAATGTATTTAGTTAGTCAGCTTTGTTGAATAAAGTGCAGTACTAAAAAATATAGAATATGTACTGTCACTTATACAATGCTGCAGTTATTATAGATAGAGTGCTGCATACACTCTTGGGCAGATTTACAAGCAGCTTGGGCCTCTTTCTTGTTGTATTCTGTCTCATGTTTGGATGTAATGCTGGCAAAAAAGTAATGCTGCAAATTGGAAATGTATTTTAAAAATGAGTCAGGTTTCCGCACTGTAATATAGTGCTCATATACATGGGCTGTGTTCTGTCACTTAAACCTTTTACTGAGGTAAATGTGTTTTGATAAAATGTATGGTTTTAAAATTTCTGTCCAGAATCACACTGAGTGTCTGTGTAAATGAAAGAATTATATTTGCACCTTTTTCTAAAATCTCACCTGTCTCTCCTCACTGTCTACCTCTCTCTGCTTACACTCTCTCTTCTGATATTTACACTCTTTCCATATTTTCACTTGTCTTTCTTGATAGTGCTGCTTCTTTTCAAACTGCCTCCTGTCTTCTTAGTGTAATCTCTGCTTTCTTTTTAGGAGTAATATAATAGTGTGTTTTATACATTTATTTTTCAAAAGTGATATTTTTTTTTTAATAGATTTTTTGATCAATACTGAAAAAAAGTCATCATGCCCAGTAAGGCTAAGAAAATGAAACAACGAAAGAAAGCAGGTTATTTAAAGAGAAGTCATCAACAAGATTTACCACATGGATTCCAGCTTTTCTATCAGATAATATCGGGTCTACCTCCATCGACATAGTCTGGGACACTTTGAAAGCAGGGGTTAGGGGCGAAACGATGACATTTTCCTTTCACCACAACAAAACAGAAAAACTAAAAATGGCTTCTCTGGAAGAAGATTTGCGTAAAGCAGAAGAAGGACTTATTAAAACAATACAGGAAGGTAACCCAATTGCTAATGCAGAGCGCAAAGTGGCTATCGCAAAAAATAACATCTTGGCAATATTAACTGATAGAGCAGCTAGTAAGGCTAACGTCAACAAAGCTAAAATATATGAGCTTGGGGAAAAAATGGGCCACCAATTAGCTGTTAGAACCCGCGAAGAGATATCTTCTGCTCTAATTAAAGAAATTAGGGACCCGGATTTGGGTCTAAGGTCAGATCCATCTGAAATAAGAACATCCTTTCAGAGATTTTATAAAAACCTCTATCACGAGGATAATGCAGAATGCGGTGATCCCAATATTTATTTGGAATCATTTACCCCATCACACTTGGAAATTGCTGATCAGGAGATATTAGATAGTACAATTAGCTTTGATGAAATACTTCTAGCAATTAAGGGCCCGGCTAATGGAAAGGCTGCGGGCATGGACGGGATTCCTACTGAATTCTACCTTAAATTCGCCCCTCAACTCGAGAATATCATAACCCTCCTTTTTCAAACTATCTTCTCCGGAGGGAACCCGCCTAGGTCATGGTCCATTGCCAAGATAATAGTATTTCCCAAAAAAAACAAAGATGAGAAAGAATTGGGCTCATATCGACCGATCACATTGATTAACGGGGATTCTAAAATATATTCAAAAATTCTGGCAGATCGATTGGCTCCCGTAATTCATAATATTGTCTCAGAACGACAACATGGCTTTGTTCCCGGAAGGTCTACGATTGATCATATACAAAGGGTTATTTCCCTCTTTGATTATACGGGGTGACAGGAGATCCTATGGCCCTTATATTGCTCGACGCAGAGAAAGCGTTTGATAGGGTCTCCTGGAAATTCCTATGGGCGGCCCTATCAAACTGTGGGATAGGCGGAAATTATTTAACAGCAGTCCAACAACTTTATGTAAACCCCAGCGCCCACGTATTAATCAATGGGGCTCTATCAGAAAGCTTTGCCATCACGCGGGGTACAAGACAGGGCTGTCCCTGCTCGCCCCTCCTATTTGCTATTTATATTGATGTATTTATACACAATTTGGAAAATAATAATTTAATTCCCCCAATTCAAGCTCGCAACGTAGAAACTAAATGTCTGGCATATGCCGACGATATAGCTATTATCACAGGTGACCCCAATAACGCTATTAAGTGGATAGAACAAGAAGCCCACGCCTTTGGCAAAGTCTCGGGGTATAAATTAAATCATAGTAAAACTCAGATCATCATAAATAATAAAATTACGATGCAAGATCCACGTATAATTAATAAAGCAATTTATTTAGGCGTGAGTATTAACGCTGATATCGAAAACATGGTTGACGATAATCTTAACCCTCTCATTAGTCGCACTAAGAAGGAACTACTACGCCTACACAATTTACAATTCACTATTGGGGGGAGAGTTAATGTAGTCAAAATGTTATTTTTTCCGAAGTTTCTCTATTTTTTACACACAATAAACCTAGAATTCTCCCAAACAGTTTTCAAAAACATAGACGATATGTTTTCACGTTTTATATGGGGATATCATAAGCCACGAAGAGCACTTAAATGGATCACCTTACCTAGAGATCGGGGGGATGGGCACTGCCAAACTTTAAACTGTATTATTGGGCAACAGTGTTGAGATTTAGTGTATACCTTTTGAAAGAAGACACTGATGTCCATAATATTCCCACTCCGCAAGAACTTATTTTGGGAGATGGTTGTGCAGGCTGCTTATGGCGTCACTCTAACGATGACTATTTTAAAAAGGTGAAATTCAAGACTATCTCTAGTGTTGTTAAAGTGTGGCGGAATGTTAAAAAAATAGTTGGTCTAGGTCGATATTCCTTTTATACACCTGCAATACAGAATTTGGATCTCCCGGAAATATTTCGAGACTCAATATCAAATAGATGGGCAGAATTAGGGATAAAACAACTAGGGTGCTTTTTTTCTGAGAATGACTTCAAGTCTTTTGAAGAACTGAAAACCGAGTTCAAACTATCTAACAGAGATTTCTTCAAATACCTCCAAGTGCGGGATTTTATTTTAAAGAAAGGGGGAGGTCGCATCAAATTTCAATCGTGGCAAACGATGGACAAATTATTAGCTATAAAAACCCCTAGAATTGGCGAGATATATGAAGGACTTACTTTACTTTTGCCAGACGACATGGAGAAACATACGGAGGCATGGCAAAGCAGACTTGGCATCTCTCCACGAACCTCTTTGGAAGCCTTGGAGATGTCAATATCAACCTTAATGTCCATGAAACTCCAAGTACAATTTTATAAAACATTTTTTTCACTTTATTACACCCCAGAAAAAATGGCAAAATGGGGGACCGGAAATTTAACACACTGCCCTAGGTGTTCACTTTCATCAGCAGATCTAACCCACATGTTTGCTACATGTCCTATATTAGGGAATATCATATCGACAATCTCTGACTTTCTTTCCAACCTCGCAAATTGCCGTATTAATATATCAACCGAAGAAATTTTATTAGGTACGTCTAACATACCATGACCACATTCTATGCATGGGCTTATCTTCGTGGCTATGGCTGTTCTAAGATTGTGCATTGCGTCAGCCTGGATAGATCCATTAGCACCTTCTTTTGTAGAATGGAGAAACAGGCTGTTTGCAACTTGCAACCTGGAAATGGCGTTTTATAGAAACAAAGGGAGGACTAAGCGGAATAAGGGCATGATGATATGGGCACCTCTGCTAGACTGGATGCAAGAGGAATGAAATGTCTGAATTGCTTAGGTTCTATATTTACTGTTCCTCTTCTCCCCCCCTTTTTTTTTTCTTTTTTTCTTTCTTTATTAGCTCACTTTCATGCTCACTGAACAAATGTATATACCTCTCCTCATATCTTCTATAATCAATAAAATGTAAGATTTTGCTACCTGTTCTGTGGGGGTTAGGGGTGGGGGGTGGTGTAATGCTGTTTATAAATCTCAAATGCAAATAAAAAAAAAAAAAAAAAAAAAAAAAACAAGATTTACCACAAGAAAAATTTGTTAAGAAGACGCAAAAATGTCCTGGTAAGAAAACTAAAAGTTTTCTACGAAGATTGGTAAACAGTAAGAGTAGTGTGCAGAAAGAAAAAAAATACCAGTGTTTCTGCAAGCAAGAGAAAGAGAAGAACCGTGTAGTATTATGTTCTGAAAAAAATTAGTATAGTACAAGGAGAAAAAACCAATACAAGGAGATACGAAAGAAGATGTAGTATAATCGAGGTGTTTTAAATTTAACTAAGATTGTAAAGAATTGTAAAAGAAAATGAGCATTTTACAAAAAAAAGAAATATATTGTACATGTTGTTGATAAAGCTTTTGAATTGAAAAAAAAAGTTTTTGTTTTAGTAATCAATAGAATTCGATCATTAGATAAGACAATCCATTTAATGAAGGCCAAAAGTAAGTGGAAAAGAGTAATTAACAAAAGTAATTTTTCAGAGTTTTTTTTGGGTGATAGGAAACATAGTTCAAGTTCTGAGCCTTTTTTTAATGAGGAGAATTATTTTCAGAGTAATGAGTTGTTGCATGCAGTTGACACAACAGGTCGTGCTTATGAGGTTAAAAATGGTTGTCCTATTGAGAAAGAGAAAATTGTTCCTAGAAATGAGGAACAGTTGTTAGCTGATGAAGTTTTAGAGAGACGTCCAAAAGCTCCAGTGTACACTTGGAATTGCAGTAGTATTTGTAGTGTACAGCAGGAATCTATTGATTTTCTACGCAATTTCTTACGTAACTATACTAAGAAAAGTGTTAAACAAAAGATTAAGATGTTGCAAGGATTAGACCAATGCAGAGTGAGACAAATTACTGGATTGCAAGGACATTCTTTAGCTTGTCTTTCTAAAAAAGTATGTAATGTAAAAAGGTATTTATAGAGCGCAAACTGTCGCTCCGAAAGGAGCATCCTGGCGCTGAGGAAGGTAGCCTAAGGGAGTGGAAGAGAAGCGCTAGATGGCGGCAAGTACATATGTGCCTGTCAGGTTATATAACCAGGTTTTGAGTTTCTTTCTAAAGGCTGTTTCAGTAGGTTGCTTTCTGAGGTCAATTGTCATAGAGTTCCAGGCTTTAGGAGCTAGGACGCCAAATGATTTACCTCCTTTCGTTTTAAGATGAAATTTGGGGACGTTGGCAAGGTTGAACCCCGCTGAACTCAAGACTCTGGTTGGATTATAACGACAAAGTCTTTTCGACAGATACCTTGGGCCACTATCATTTAAGGCTCTGAAGGTAGTTAATAGGAGCTTAAAAAGAATTCTTGTGTGCATCGTGAGCCAATGTAGAGTTCTAAGGGCTGCAGATGCTGAGGATCTTCTAGGGAGTTTTAAAACAAGCCGTGCTGCCGCATGTTGAATGCTTTGCAGCTTCTTTAATGTTTGTTTCTTAATTCCGGCCATCAGCCCGTTACAATAATCTAGGCGGGAAAGTATAAGTGAGGCTGCCACGGTCTTTCTATCTTTGATGGGGAGAAAATCAAAAAACTTTTTCAGAGATTTTATTATATTGAAACAGCTGCCTGCTATGTTTCTCGCATGGTGATCAAAGTTAAGAGAGGAGTCAAAAAGATTACCAAGGTTTCTTGCTGACTCAACCACGGCAGGAGTATTTTTCACCATTTCAGGATGTTAGCAGTTCATCATACTCAAATGAGGAAATTAGTAAGAAGGTTGCATTATGCAAAAAGTCCAGCACTAATGTTAAAAAGGTTGAACAGTGCTCTTTTGCATGGATCTGTATCAGATGTAATAAAGGTTTGTGATGAAATTCAGGTTAGTTACTTTGGTCCTGAGAAAGACAGTGTAGAAATTGATACATTAATAGAAGGAAATGTAGAAGAGAATGTACAAGCAAGAAATTACAAAGTTTGAGGTGATTTCTGGTGAAAGGCCAAATTATTCTTGTATCTGTTGTCGACGTACTCATTATAAAAATCAGACCAAGACTGTTGATCTGTTTTAAAAAAGTGAAAAGGAAAATAATAATGAGTGGAAGGATTTTGCAACTTATTTGTTGGTAGAGAATTCTTTTGATTTGGGTTCTGATCAGCGTATTTGTAAATATTGTTATAATAAATTAGATGAGAAAAAATGCCCGCTAGAGCTGTGCATAATAATCTTGAGTTGGTAAATATTCCTTCTGAATTCATGGATTTAAATACCTATGAGTCGATTCTTGTTCAATGTGTTGATCCATTTCAAGCTATTGTTCGTACGGAACCTAAGACTGGGAAATTGCCTCCTTCAGATTTACAGAGAGGGCTAAAGGGAAGAGTTGTTTATTTGCCTCTAGATTTAAAGAAATATATTGAAACAATTGGTGTAGAAAATGTAGAAGATGAACCTTTAGTTATTTTAGTTAATGGTGTTCCTACTAAGAGTAAGAAAATCTGGCAGGAATTAGTTGATGTTAGCAAAGTTAAAAAGGCAACGTTGTATCTGATAAGAAACAATCAATATTATGAAAATGTGTTTCTGAGAGAAGAAGAAATAACTGTAGAAGAAGACAGTGACTTGCCATCTGGACAAATTGAAAAACTGGATGTGTCCAGAACAGAAGAAATTTACGAACATTATAGTGTTCATCCACTTCATCCTAAAGAAGTGATGGGGGATACTATAGAATTGTTCCGAATGAAAGAAGCAAAGGGAAGTCCCAATAGTGTATGGGAAAAAAGCTTGGAAGCTCGCTGCTTTCCTCAGATATTTCCCACAGGAAAAGGTGGACGATATGATGACCGACCTGTGCAGATTCCTGCATCTGAATACCGGACATCTAGATTGTATGCTGAAGATCCAAGATTTCGACAATGTATTCCATATTTGTTTCACCTGTTGTTTGAGAGTGATTTGTCTGGACTTTCCTATGAAGTAAATCATATATTGAAATTATATATTTACAGTTTGAAGATGTTATCTCATCGATAAATTGAAGCATATGAATGCTCGGATCGCTTATCATCTGCAAGTCTTTACTCCAAATCTAGAAGAATCATTTGGGTGAGTCTTGGTCTTTCTGCAACACGAAACCGAGTACTTAAATCTATACAAGAAATTGAATATTTAGCTGAAAAGGAGCCAGAAAGTACAGATATTGTGAAAACAAATATGTTGGATACATATTATCCAAATAGAAGTCATTATCTTGAGAACATTTGTAACTATGAAGTGTTGCAAAACTATATTTTTAAACGGAATATTACAGAAAACATCAATAATAGTATATATGCCGTGATTGGTTCTGAAGGATGTCTGGTGAAACAAAGAAAAGGACATTTGATTAATCATCGTAAATTGAGTTGTGAAACACATGACAAAAGGGAATTTTACTATTTAGCTCTTTTGCGACTTTTCAAGCCATGGCGTTCAGAATTAGAATTACTTGGAGATTTTGAGAGTTATGAAGATTCCTTCAATGCTACTAAAGACACTATAGAATATCCTGTTTTTGCTAATTACGTGAAGATGTTGAATGATGAAATTGTGCAAGAAGCTGCAATTGCAGCTGAGAGTGCTATAGACAGTTCTCAGGATAGTCAAAGTTCTGCTTCATTAAGTCAGGATCCATTAGGAGAACCAATTATTCAAAATGAAGCAGCAACTGCTATGGAAGAGGTGGAAACAGCAATGTATCAAGCTCGAGAAGATGTAAGAAACTTAGGATTTTTGGAAGAACAACTAAATGTTGAGCAGAAAGAAATATATGAGCAAGTGAAAGAACAGATTAATCATGGATTACTTCATGAAAACAAAGAGTGCTCTTGCTCATCCTTTCAACCTATCCAATTGTATGTGAGTGGACAAGCTGGAACAGGAAAAAGTTTTTTAATAAAAGTAATTTCAACTTATCTACACAAAAGAACTGACTCGTATTTGTCTTGTGTTGTCACTGCTCCAACTGGGTTGGCGGCACACAATATTAAAGGTATTCCTTTACATTGTTTATTAATGCTACTAGTAGAGCATGAAAACAAATTGGAATACCACAAGCTATCTGGATAAGCTTGTTTTGAAGTTTCAAGAGTCTTGAAGAAAATGAAACTTCTCATTATCGATGAGGTAAGCATGGTATCAAACTTAATGCTTGCCTTTGTGCATTTAAGAATGCAGCAAGTTCTTAAACAGAGTATGATGTATTATTTGAAGGAAAACACGTCATAGTTTTTGGAGATTTACTACAACTTACTCCTGTGAAAGGACAACCAGTGTTTAAAACACTGGCACATGAAGATACCAGAAAGTCTTTGGGGAGTATTGGAAACGTTAACATTTGGTCATATTTTCAATATAAGGAACTTATTACAAATATGCATCAGGCAAATGATGCAGATTATGGAAAAATTCTTCAAGATACAAGGATTGGAAAACTGACAGAACATGGCAATCAAGCTTTACAGAGACGATAACTTCCCAATTTGTTTCCAAATGAAAATATTTTTCCTGGGAAAATATATATGGAAATTTCAGAAAACAACTCTGTAATCTGTTTAATGCCAACACTATTGGATTCTTTAGAGAAATCGATAAGTAAAACTGCTAGGTTAGAAAAGAATCTATATGCATGTAAAAACTGTAGGATAATTGTACGCCGTAATTTGAATGTGGAAAAAGGTTTAGTTAATGGAGCAATAGATAACATTTTTGATTTTGTTAATTATGTAAATGTTGATGGAATTGAATTTTTGAAAGTCAAATTTGATGAAATTGCTGAAGTACAACAACTTAGTTGTTGTTCAGCCCGTTTTTTGCTTGTAAAAGATTTGTATGTACGCAGAAAACAGTTTTCAATTTATTTGGCATATGCGGTGACCATTCATAAATCTCAAGGTTTAAGTGTAAATAGTGCTTTAGTTAATATTGGAAGTACCGTGTTTAAAGAGGGTATGGCATATGTTGCTTTGTCCTGAGTGAGAACTTTATCTGGATTGTATTTGATTGATTTTGATGAGACAAAGGTTAGTGCAGATGTAAATTGTGTGAAAGAGTATAATAGATAAAGAAGAGAATATACACCTAATTTAGATCAATATCCAGTGTTTGAAAAGCGTGTAGTAGGTAGAAAAAGAAGATTTGAGAATATCTGTAATGAAACTGTAGAGAAAAAAAACAGATGAAGTTGCACCTGCAAGCAAAAAGAAAAAGGATAGTGTTGAAAAAAATGTTGGATATCGTTTTTTAAATAGTTGTGGTGTCAACTGCTATGCTAATGTAGTTGTTAATGTTGTTTTTCTTCTTCAAAGTTTGCAACAGCAAATTGCTGAAAATCGGGAGAAAAGATTCTCTTCATTGTTGTATTCTGTTTATGAGAAATGTAGTAGTGATAGAATCAAAATACAAAGTGTTTCTGATATTCGAAATGTTTTGGGCATATGTGCGGGTTCTACTCAATTTACACAAAATATACAGCAAGATTGTCAGGAATTTTTAATGTTTATGCTTGGTTTATTGGAAGATGAAGGTATAGATATTGAAACCCTTTTTGGCCTTTCTTATCAATGGGAACATGGGTGTCAAAATTGCTTGTTTACATGTACCACTAACATAGACAATGAAAGATTTATATATTTGACTTTACCAGACTGTGAATCAGTGTCCTTTAATAATTTAGTTAGTGGAGCTACTCAAAACATGGAGTGTAGGCAATGTAAGTCAGAAATGTTATCAACATTATTTATACAAAGCTATGGACAGTATGTAATTTTAGTGTTGCAACGTTGTAGAGCTGATGAAAGAAAATTGGAAACTTTAATTAAAAATGTTGTTTCTACTCAAGTATCAATATCAGGAAAAACATTTGTAGCTGTTGCAATTATTTTTCATGATGGACCTTCTACAACATCTGGACACTACACTGTTTTTTTAAGATGTATGAAAGGTTGGATACATTGTAATTATACTTGTTGGACTTGGCCTTTTCCCCCCAAATTTTTCGCTTTTGACCCCCTTATCTAGATTGTCTCCCCCATGGGATTAAACCTGTATAGGCCATGAGTGGTGTGAGACACCTTTGTGTAAATGTAATTACATGTAATAATATGAGCACTTGTAAAATCCCCCATTTTAAAACTGCACCTGATTGAAATGTATTGTATTTAAAATGGATGCCATGGCCCTGGGTTTTGCCACTGGACTGCCATAGGTCAGCGGTCTAGATAATATTACCCAGCTACCCCTAGCTTTTGGAGGGAAAGCCTGGCACCCAGGGTGCTCACCCCCTCCCCTAGAACCAGTTTAGGCTAGATGTGCCAACATTCTAGAAGGTCCTGGCACTGCCTGGGAGGGGGGTATAAATAGGGAGAAGTGTCACCAGAGAGTCAGTCAGCGCTGGGACAAAGAAGAGAGGGGATCTGCTGTGAGGTGCTACCGCCACATGGGCCTGTGAGCTGGGCCCTGCACCCCTATAAACCCCCCCCCCTCTGTTGTCCCCATGGGCCCCTGACAAGGGAGGGCCCCTATCCAGGTCACTGACGCTATTTGACCGGGTACCACGCCAGCGCTGAGGGAAAGAGGTGCCCAGAAGAGGAGGAATGCTGTGGGCTTGAACCCCCCAGGAGGTGAGGAGTGTGCCCCTGGGGCTGGCTGTGGAACTGTTCGCCCCCCCCCTCCGTGAGGTGCACCTGTCAGACGCTGTCTGGGGAGGTTGGTGCCCCCAGGAGGCTGTGGCCCCTTTGGAAGTGCTGCTGCTGCATTGCCCGTGAGCGTTGGACTGGGAGGAGCTGCGTGTCCTTAGAAGCCCTGGACTGCCTACTCAGCGCTGTGGGAAGAGAAGCGCTGTATTAGTGTCTCTAAGCGCTATCTTGTGTGCCCCTGCGAAGCGCTGTGAAGTTGTGAGGCGCTGTGTAAGAGCGCGCTTCTGTGCCAGGATTACTGCCACTGGTATCAGCGCTAGAGACTGTGTGCCCTGAAAAGCGCCGTATCCTGTGCCCCTGCGGAGCGCTATGAAGTAATTGACCCTTTGGAAGCGCTACTGGTGATTGCTGCCTGGAAGCGCTATGCTCCTGAGAAGCGCTATGACCGCCTGCTGAAGCGCAATGCTGCCCGGGAACTGCTGGGCTGACCGAGCGCTGCATGCCCCCTAAGATGCGCTGGCATCGTGTGCCATTCAAGCGCTGTGAAGCTTCTCCGCGCTGAAAGCGCTGCTGCCCCACTCACCGCCGCAGCCGAGGCTGCCCTGAGGAGAACTGGAGTTTGCCCCGGCGGCCCTCGGTGCCAGGAGAGGGCCGCCGCCATCCTGCAGTGGGCTGCGCAGGGCCCAAGTGTGGGAAGTCCTAGAGGCGGCCCCCGGAGCCTTGGAGAGGCCGCCGTTAAAATTCCTGTCAGGCCGCCGGAGTCCGTGAGGGCCGCGTTAGACCCTGAGGCAAGAATCCCTGGATCACGTGACGGGGGCGCATCAAGCCACGCCCCCGCCGCGCACTATTTGGCCGCGTGGTCGAGCCCCTCCTGTGCCACATCGCGATTGGTTCCCGGGCCGGTGAGGCTGTAGAAGGCCCAGGACCAGCTTGACGACGACGGGGAGGGCTCCGAGAGTGTCAGAGCCCCCTCCGATTTGCCCCACAACGACTGGAACTGCCTAGCGACTGGCGCTGATGCTCTGTAGTTGCTCCCTGCACTGCGCACGATCGCGTGAGGCTCCAGAACCTGCGCAAGGGCCGTAAATAGGCCGAAGAGAGAAGGTAAACATAAGGAAGGAGGGCGGGAACCACAAGGAGGTCCCGGTGCCGCCCCTCCTCGTGGGAAAATCTTTTGCTGAGCCCTCCTGGCCCCCCCCCCCCACAAGTACTGGAACTGGGCCAGGATTCATTAACACTATGAAAGCCCATTAGGGACAGTTGGGCACAAGGTTAACCCCTGGCTAGGGGTCCATTAATGAAATAACCTACCCAGGCTTGGGCCAATGTGTAATTTTACCATGATGCCTGGGATATTTGTTGTTGATGAAATATTCTCCCTAATTAGCAGAAATGCTTTATTAGCCTAATGTGAGGCCTATGCTTGCCTAATGAGATGTTCTTCTCTGAGCCGGATGCATGGTTTTAGGCCTGCTTAGTGAAATGTTATCTGACCTCTAAAAAGTGTTACAGTTGAGCACACGTTTTACATCTGCTGGAATGTTGCCTGGCCAATTACCTGAATGGGTCTACTGCTCCTGTAGGGAAGTGTTAATTGCACGAGGAGATGTTTGCGTTTACCCTGATGAAATGTGTATGCCCCATGTTAAGGAGCCAGCTGCGCTGATCCATTACAGGTGTTCATGTCTGGTATTATATGATGTTTTTCCCTTACAGGGGTTGGGTTGGTGTTGTCACGCATGAGGTGTACTTACGCTAATGTTGCAACTTACACTTTCAGCAACCCCCTAAGGATGAGAGCCTGAGTTGGCCCCGCCAGACTGGCCCCAGGTCTACTGATAACTTAATCACAATTTTCTTTATTTCAGCATGGACTTTGGACTCAACCTTTTTGTCCCTTGTAAATAATTCCTCATGATGTACTTGGCTCTGGCGCCAGTTGGCGCCTTGTTGTGATTACCAGTGTATTTTTCCTTTTTACCTTGCAGGTTGGAGATATCACTAAATTTATTCTTTTTCCAACCAAAGGTGGTGTCGTGACTCTTTTGTAGTGTGATTGGTGGGTCGTCTGTGGGTACTGCGTGAATGCTTCACATGTCCTCGAAGTTTGGCCTGCCCGCTTGATGCCATGCTACCCCCTTGGAGATTTGGGCAACCCCCATTTCCAACATTTGGTGGCAAAGCGGTGGGATAGGACTTGTGTTTGCGTAGTACCACAGCGGCCACGGGTTACACTGCAAATAGAGCTTTGGATGTAATCCGAGCCTTGTTGTGGGGATTATTGTTGTTTGCTAAATTGCTTCCTCCTGAAAGTGTTTGACAATAGTGTCCCCTTGGTCCACTGTGGGTGTGTCCCGGGTGTATCTCGCCACGATGGGGTTGATTTACCAGGAAGTGGAACTGATGGAGTACACCGAACAGGAGGTGATAGACTTCCTCCTGGAGAGAGGGATACCCCCAGTAGGGAACATTAGGAGGAATTTGTTTCTCTATGAGGCCCTCAAGAGGGGAGAGCCCTTAGAGATTGATGGGGACTTGTCTGACTACCCCCCCCCGAAGTTTTGAAGGGTCAGTGGGTTAGAGACCAGAGAGAGGGCTCCCCATCCAGAACCCTGGGAGGTAATTGCTCCGATGAGGAGGAGGAAGAGTCTAGCAGGGCAGAGACGCCAGTAGCTGTGGAGGACACCGAAGATAGGGAGTCTCGCACTGGGTCCAGTCCCGGGGGCACTGCCCCATCCCTTTCCCTGTCCCCAGAAGAATGGGTAGATAGGAGAGAAGTAAGGGAGTATCAGCTGGCGCTGGCAAAGCTCAGGCATGCCGAGGGCTTAGCGCAGCTGAGGGTAGAAGAGCAGCGACTAGAGACTGAAAAAGTCCTAGCCAGGAGAGGATGGCGGAGGCGGAGAGGGCCTTCGCCAGAGAGAGATCAGCTCAGGTGGGTAGGTTGTCCCCTGAGAGTGGTTTTAGGAGTCTGGATTCACCGAAGAGGGTGGGATCCAGTGGTGGCAGCGAGTGTAGGTCCAGTGCAAGGAGTCCCACTCCCGAAACCCAAGAGACTGTGCCTGATTCCCCGGAAGAAGAGGACGGGTTAGTATTTAGGGGCAGGGGAAAGCTGTTCCATCAGTCCTGGGGAGAGTTCGAGGAGGAGTGTTGGACTGTACTGGAGGATTGGGTGGTGAGGAGAGCAGTGGAGGATTGGGAAGGGCTGTGCCATGCCGTTATCCGGGAGCACATGCTGAGGAGTTGTTTCCCAAGACTGCTTCACCATCTGGTGCGGTGTGGGTTCTCAGACCCCAGGGAACTTGCACGGGAGGCAGACCTCTGGGTAAGTGCCACAGCGTCTGGGAAGGCTGAGGGGAGTGATCCTGAAGGGAGTGAGACCGGGGGGTGTCCCGAGGTGCCCCAGCTGTGGTCACCGGGCCTGGAGTGTTCTTTAAGAGAACCCCAGGTTGGGAGACTAGGCTGTCCCGATGTGTCATCCAGAGGAAGGGATCCCCTCATGTCAGGAGGACCCGGAGCATCAATAATCGGAGCTCCAGTGGTTCGGGGGTCTGACCAGTCACAGGGTTTAGATCCTGGACTGGGGTTCCAGGTTAAGGGGTTGCCTGACCTGGAGGGTGGGGTACCTGTAATTCAGGTCCCTACCAATTTGACTCCCAGGGGTACTACTCCCAGTGGGAGGGTGCGGAACTCTGGGAGGGGGTGCAGAGGGAGGAAGGTCTCTTCTCTGTCACCAGCTCAGCCACAGGGCGCAGATCCTGGGTTGGGTGGCCAGGGACAGGGTTTGCCTGCCCTGGTGGGAGGGACCTCTGTAACCAGAGTCCCCCCGGAAGTGACTCCCAGGGGTACTTCTCCGGGTAGGAGGGTGCGGGACTCTGGGAGGGGGTGCAGGGAGAGGGAGGACTCGCCCCTGTCACCGGTTCAGCCTGTGGGTTTCGACTCCAGGTTGGGGATAGAGTTGTGTGAGGGTGTCCCCAGGCGTAGGAGATGGAGGAACCCTAGGAGGAGAAGTAGGGGGAGGAGAGCCTCGCCCCTAAGGGCTGGTCAGTCTGAGGGTGTAGACCCCAGGTGGGTGGACCAGTGGCAATTTGGAGAGAGAAGAGTGGTCCAAGAGAATTACAAGCCTGAGGCTAGAGCCTCCCACTCTAGGAAGGAGAAACATCCCACTAGGGAACACCAGTGGGGTGGTTTTGTTGGTGAAGGGAGGGTTGCGAAAGAGAACCATTGGGTTCCAGAGTGGAGGAGAGACTGCAGGCGCTCCTGTAGTTGCAGGCCTGCGTCCACCTTTTTCCGCCCCAAGCAGGGAAGCCCATCAAGGCATTGATCAGTCTACCCTGGCTTTTGGCTGGGGGGGAGTCGTGTTGGACTTGGCCTTTTCCCCCCAAATTTTTCGCTTTTGACCCCCTTATCTAGATTGTCTCCCCCATGGGATTAAACCTGTATAGGCCATGAGTGGTGTGAGACACCTTTGTGTAAATGTAATTACATGTAATAATATGAGCACTTGTAAAATCCCCCATTTTAAAACTGCACCTGATTGAAATGTATTGTATTTAAAATGGATGCCATGGCCCTGGGTTTTGCCACTGGACTGCCATAGGTCAGCGGTCTAGATAATATTACCCAGCTACCCCTAGCTTTTGGAGGGAAAGCCTGGCACCCAGGGTGCTCACCCCCTCCCCTAGAACCAGTTTAGGCTAGATGTGCCAACATTCTAGAAGGTCCTGGCACTGCCTGGGAGGGGGGTATAAATAGGGAGAAGTGTCACCAGAGAGTCGGTCAGCGCTGGGACAAAAAAGAGAGGGGATCTGCTGTGAGTTGCTACCGCCACATGGGCCTGTGAGCTGGGCCCTGCACCCCTATAAACCCCCCCCTCTGTTGTCCCCATGGGCCCCTGACAAGGGAGGGCCCCTATCCAGGTCACTGACGCTATTTGACCGGGTACCACGCCAGCGCTGAGGGAAAGAGGTGCCCAGAAGAGGAGGAATGCTGTGGGCTTGAACCCCCCAGGAGGTGAGGAGTGTGCCCCTGGGGCTGGCTGTGGAACTGTTCGCCCCCCCCTCCATGAGGTGCGCCTGTCAGACGCTGTCTGGGGAGGTTGGTGCCCCCAGGAGGCTGTGGCCCCTTTGGAAGTGCTGCTGCTGCATTGCCCGTGAGCGTTGGACTGGGAGGAGCTGCGTGTCCTTAGAAGCCCTGGACTGCCTACTCAGCGCTGTGGGAAGAGAAGCGCTGTATTAGTGTCTCTAAGCGCTATCTTGTGTGCCCCTGCGAAGCGCTGTGAAGTTGTGAGGCACTGTGTTAGAGCGCGCTTCTGTGCCCAGGATTACTGCCACTGGTATCAGCGCTAGAGACTGTGTGCCCTGAAAAGCGCCGTATCCTGTGCCCCTTCGGAGCGCTATGAAGTAATTGACCCTTTGGAAGCGCTACTGGTGATTGCTGCCTGGAAGCGCTATGCCCCTGAGAAGCGCTATGACCGCCTGCTGAAGCGCTATGCTGCCCGGGAACTGCTGGGCTGACCGAGCGCTGCATGCCCCCTAAGATGCGCTGGCATCGTGTGCCATTCGGTATGCACCTGTTACAACGCATTCGTTACTCCGCACTACCATTACAACGCGACTTTTATAACGCATACCATTACAACGCATTGCGCTGGGGGGCGCTATAGGATAGGGAATGGTATAATTTACTATCCAACACCTTCCCTAGGGTCCACGGGGACTGGAGTTAGAATAGTAAATTATACTTACCACTATCCAGCACCCCAAAGCGCTATGCGTTGTAATGGTATGCGTTGTAATGGTCGCGTTGTAATGGTAGGTAGTTGTAACGGTATGCGGAGTAACGTCATACATCCGTGCCATTCAAGCGCTGTGAAGCTTCTCCGCGCTGAAAGCGCTGCTGCCCCACTCACCGCCGCAGCCGAGGCTGCCCTGAGGAGAACTGGAGTTTGCCCCGGCGGCCCTCGGTGCCAGGAGAGGGCCGCCGCCATCCTGCAGTGGGCTGCGCAGGGCCCAAGTGTGGGAAGTCCTAGAGGCGGCCCCCGGAGCCTTGGAGAGGCCGCCGTTAAAATTCCTGTCAGGCCGCCGGAGTCCGTGAGGGCCGCGTTAGACCCTGAGGCAAGAATCCCTGGATCACGTGACGGGGGCGCATCAAGCCACGCCCCCGCCGTGCACTATTTGGCCGCGTGGTCGAGCCCCTCCTGTGCCACATCGCGATTGGTTCCCGGGCCGGTGAGGCTGTAGAAGGCCCGGGACCAGCTTGTCGACGACGGGGAGGGCTCCGAGAGTGTCAGAGCCCCCTCCGATTTGCCCCACAACGACTGGAACTGCCTAGCGACCGGCGCTGATGCTCTGTAGTTGCTCCCTGCACTGCGCCCGATCGCGTGAGGCTCCAGAACCTGCGCAAGGGCCGTAAATAGGCCAAAGAGAGAAGGTAAACATAAGGAAGGAGGGCGGGAACCACAAGGAGGTCCCGGTGCCGCCCCTCCTCGTGGGAAAATCTTTTGCTGAGCCCTCCTGGCCCCCCCCCCCCACAAGTACTGGAACTGGCCAGGATTCATTAACACTATGAAAGCCCATTAGGGACAGTTGGGCACTAGGTTAACCCCTGGCTAGGGGTCCATTAATGAAATAACCTACCCAGGCTGGGGCCAATGTGTAATTTTACCATGATGCCTGGGATATTTGTTGTTGATGAAATATTCTCCCTAATTAGCAGAAATGCTTTATTAGCCTAATGTGAGGCCTATGCTTGCCTAATGAGATGTTCTTCTCTGAGCCGGATGCATGGTTTTAGGCCTGCTTAGTGAAATGTTATCTGACCTCTAAAAAGTGTTACAGTTGAGCACACGTTTTACATCTGCTGGAATGTTGCCTGGCCAATTACCTGAATGGGTCTACTGCTCCTGTAGGGAAGTGTTAATTGCACGAGGAGATGTTTGCGTTTACCCTGATGAAATGTGTATGCCCCATGTTAAGGAGCCAGCTGCGCTGATCCATTACAGGTGTTCATGTCTGGTATTATATGATGTTTTTCCCTTACAGGGGTTGGGTTGGTGTTGTCACGCATGAGGTGTACTTACGCTAATGTTGCAACTTACACTTTCAGCAACCCCCTAAGGATGAGAGCCTGAGTTGGCCCCGCCAGACTGGCCCCAGGTCTACTGATAACTTAATCACAATTTTCTTTATTTCAGCATGGACTTTGGACTCAACCTTTTTGTCCCTTGTAAATAATTCCTCATGATGTACTTGGCTCTGGCGCCAGTTGGCGCCTTGTTGTGATTACCAGTGTATTTTTACTTTTTACCTTGCAGGTTGGAGATATCACTACATTTATTCTTTTTCCAACCAAAGGTGGTGTCGTGACTCTTTTGTAGTGTGATTGGTGGGTCGTCTGTGGGTACTGCGTGAATGCTTCAAATGTCCTCGAAGTTTGGCCTGCCCGCTTGATGCCATGCTACCCCCTTGGAGATTTGGGCAACCCCCATTTCCAACAATACTGAATTAGTTATTAAGCAACGTTTGCATAAAGAGCTACCAAATTCTTACCTAATATTTTTTAAGCCTAAATTTTAAGAGCTACATTTTGGCCTTTCATGATTACTGCTGTTAAGGTACATTCATTTGGTGTTGTCGAATATTTTCTAAGGGTGGGTGAGGAATTTGAAGGATATTTCTCTATCTTTAATTTTTTAGTGGAGGTTATTTGTTATGTTATGTGGTTCCTTGGTCAGGAACAGGATGAGCTGGGTATCGTTGACGTAAGAGATACATTTGTTGTGGTTGAGATGGCGAGCCACTTGTGTAAGGGTGGCTATGAAGATGTTGAATAGCGTTGGGTTGATGGATCACCACTGGTGGACGGTGCAAATGATATCAATGGTTTTGGATCAGAATACTGGAAGGCAAATGTTCAGAGTTACTTTTGATCATCTTTCAAAGTAAGAATTACAGACATTCTATTTGGCCATGCGGAAAAGTTTGTGAAATCTTTAACAACTTTTTTTAATATTTTATCATGGAATAAAATTAATGATGGTGTTTTGTTATTTCTAGATTGTTTGACATACCTCATAGATACGTAACAAATTGGTCTTAGAAAAAATACATTTAAGATATATTTTATTTCTATTTTTGAAACATTTATTGAGATTGTTGGTTTTTTTTTAAGACAATCGTCTTGATTGTCTGTTTTTTTGCCTGCTGTTATGTGATGAGTACTATTGAACTCACTGTTTGTAGTGAAATTCAATATATTCTGAGAACAGCAAAAAAGGCTAATTAAATGCTTTAGAAATGATTTTGTGTTGTATAAGATAAATTGTAACTGTATTTTTTTTGTCTTTTACAGATGGTAAATTTGCATTAATTATTTTTTTCTATTTATTAATTTGAAGGTAAGTATAACTAACTATCAAAAATGATCGATGGGATGTACTTCTACTTCCACAAAAGTGAAGTAACACGACGTCTATGGTGTACAAAAATTTGTAAAGATGGTTTGTATCTTTGAAACACATTTGAAGAAATTTAAAAAACATATGAAGTGAGTGTACTTGTCTTCTTTGTATTTAACTACAGCACATCAACTGCTTTGGAATTGGTAAGCTGAATAGATATTTTTTACTTTTTTTAGTACTGCATTTTATTATAATAGGCTTAGTTTATTTCTAAAATGATGAACAATGATTGGTTTAAAATGTAAGGAAATTTTATAAGTACAAATTCTTATGAACAAATGTAATTGATATAATTATATAAAGTACGTGAGAAAGGTTTCTGCATAATAGTTTTTAAAGGGCAAAATAGTTGATAAAGCTAGTTTTGTATTATCTATTAGGGAAAATGATCAAATGAAGTGTTTATATTTTCCTGCATGGTACAGCAACATAATAAAATTTATTATGGATCAACTTCAGAACAACACCTTTAAAATGTTTAACAGTCTGATAGAGGACTTAAATGTACCTTTTGTGGACAGTAGCAATGAAGATCAACCTATTGGTGCAGAAGATATAACCTGCGATTTTTTGGATGAAAGTTTGTATAATGACTTCATTGAAGCATTAGATGACATTGACTTTAATGTCACAAGTTTTGAAATTGACGAAGAAGCAATTGAAATTCCTGATGAAATCATGTTAGATGTTCTATTACAGTATGAAATATTACAAGAATAAATTCATGATTAAAAATTAAAAAGGGTTTGAGAGAGTTTTCTTGTAAATTGTAATCTCTGAGCTAGTAGCAAAGTTATTATGGTGTAAACTGAGTCTTACAGCATGGAGTGCTTCAAACTTGTGTTTTATCATTTTTATTTCCAGGTGTATATCTTTTGAGTTCTGGCAAAGTCTCTGTGATTGCTGATTTCGTATTGTACAGAGCCATTCAACAGAATGTCTTTTTGTATGCACTGTGGTAAAAATGAAGGTATTTAAAATTCAGTAGGCACTCTCCTTGCAGTACTCTAATCATTCAGTCATTACCCAGGTACTCATGCAGTGACCCAGGCCTTAGCATATAGACTGCTACAAACCCCTGTCCAATACGCATGCAGTCCTCTAACAACCTACACACTCGTCTTTCACACTTTCAATTCCCCAGTCAGTATCCAAACACTCCAGAAAACAACCTGTCACTCCTCTTGCACTCCTCTAATGACCCATTCAGCACCATGTACTAATCCATTCACTGCGCCAAAACCCAACCACTTATAAATTCACCCAGGTACTCTCCTTGCAGTACTCTGATCAATCAGTCAGTACCCAAGTACTCATGCAATGACCCAGGCCTTTGCACATGGACTGCTTCAAATCCCTATCCACTGCACATGCAGTCCTCTAACCACCTACTCAGTTGTCTTTCACACCTTCAACTCCCCAGTCAGTAGTCATACACTCCAGCAAATACCCTGTGACTCCCCTTGTACTCTTCTAGTGACCAATTCTGCACCATGTACTCTACTAATCCATTCACTGTTCCAAAACCTAAACACTTTTAAATTCACCCAGGCACTATCCTTGCAGTACTCTAATCATTCACTCAGTACCCAAGTACTCATGCAGTGACCTAGTTCTTAGCACATAGACTGCTTCAAACCCCGATACACTATGCATGCAGTCCTCTAACCACCTTCAATTCCCCAGTTAATACCCATACACTCCAGCAAACACCCTGTCTCTCCCTTTGCAATCCTTAAGTACTATTCCATTCACTGTGCCAAAACCCAACCACTTAGCATAGACTTATAACATATTTATATACATATGTTACATTTAAGTGCTTCGGAGGTAGTACAGTATACTATAGGTAAACACCCTATAGATTTATGCTGTACCACATCCTTATAGTTTTGCACTTTCATATTGATTCATTCATTTATGAACTAGACATTCACTCTGACAAACTTTTACACACAAACATAGAAATATAGGGCTAGATGTAGGTACATGATATTTATCGATTCATAAATACCGAATTATACCGATTCGGTATTTATGAATAGGTAAATATGAAGGGGGGAGATGTAGGTATTTCCAGATGTGGAAATACCGAATCGTTAAAATTCGGTATTGGTATTTCCTATTGATTCCTATGGGCTGTGAAGCCCATAGGAATCAATGGGAAATACCGATTTGGTAATTACCGAATCGGTAAATACCGATTCCAGCAAGGGTGCAGGGGGTGTCACTTTGACACCCTCTGGCACCCCAAAAATAGGCATGTGCGCCATGTGGCACACAGACATGCCCTAAGGGCATGTCTGTCTGTCACATGGCTAGGTGTGAATTGGGTGGTAAAACACCGAATCTGTATTGACTTTGGGACTCAGAAGAGTCCCACCTACATTTGGATTTACCGAATCGGTAAAATTACAGATTCGGTATTTTACAGAATCGGTAAATTTACCGAATCGGTAAATTTACCGATTCTGTAAAATGAATGCCCCTACATGCCAAATCTTAAATACCGGTCAGTAACGGCCGAAATCGGTCGTTAACGACCGGTATTTCGGCTCCTACATCTGGCCCCAAGTTCTTTTTTGGACCAGTAGAGATAGTTCTGAAAAGTTTTTTCTTGAAAAAAATTGAAAAATTGAACTTTATTAACGAAACAACTGTTCAACAGGAACAAAAAACAAAAAAAAAGAAATAATTATTGAGAGCAGTTGTGGCTCCTGTTCTTTTGCAGAATTATTTCTATGGATTGTTGTCCATAAGAAATCAGTTGGTTGCAATTCATGCAACGAGTCACTACATTTCTGAATTCCGGCTGCAATGATGGAATCATACTTGATGGTAGTGGTGGTGGTGGTGCACTTGAAGTGCTTGGAGCAGCAGAGCCCTGCTCCTCCTCTGATCTTCTGACAACTGCTCTTGCCCAATTGTTTGGATGGAGATTTTTAACATGGCGAACCATGCTCGCTGTGCCAAAAGAATATTTCCTATTGGCATTACCCCTGGACAAAACAGTGTCAAATATTTTGCATGTAACTTTTGGGGCATTACCTTTTTTTTCACCTTCAGGGAAGGAAATTTTTTCCAAACAATGGCTTCTTTTTTTTGGGACTGTGGGTCTTCATGCACAAATTCTTCAGATGAAGAATTATCAGAAGATTCTTCTGGAAGTCCAGCCATTTCAAAGTGTTTCTCTAAAGCACAGGAGCTGAAGAAAAAAGATGGTTCTTCTGTGAAAGTCAAAGAAGAATGATTAAAATGGGAGGCGTTTTTTAACAATTGGAGTAGGAAGTATTATAAACCAATAGAATCTCTTCTTTTAAAGTCACATGGCTGTACATACTATTACGATGCGCTTACGGAGCGCTTACGATGCGCTTACGTTGCTCTTCCGGTGCGTTCACGGACGAAGTACCCTCGCGAGATTCGTAATTACTTTAAAAAGTAATATAAGGTTCTTAAAAGTTAAAAAAACAACATTTTCTTGAATATCCCAGATAATGTCTACCTTTAAAATGTACAATAAATACATAGATATAACGTTTTTAACATTATAAAACTTTCAGGGGTACGCGCACGGTGGGTCGTACAAGCGTAGATGAGGTCACGCGGTAGCGCGTATGTGTAACGAGTGCGTGGGTTCGCGCAGAGGACGATTTACCGTACAATGTAACGGTGTGATTACTGGATGCGCACCGTGCGATTATCCCCCCAAAAATAATAATAATAATGTTTATGTTTGTAATTTTTTTTAAAAATTAATAAGAAAAAATCGTGTGCTTTTGTATGAGTGAAATGTCCAGTTAACTATACCGTGTGTAAAACCTATGGTTTTTTCAGTGAATTTCAAAGGTTTTTTAAATCCTAATTGTTAACTATAACGTGGGTGAAACCTATGGTTTTTTCAGTGAATATATATATATATATATATATATATATATATATATATATATATTATTTATAGTTAGGACCTATTATCCAACCGCAACATTCTATTGCCAATAACTTTGGTGTCGATTGATGTATCTTTTTGAAATTGTCTAAACTTTTGACCAGCTCATTTCCGCGCCTTCCCTGAAAACTTGGGGGTGATTAGTCCAGCAGGGGCCGAGAAAAAAAGGGGGTCCCAAAATGTGCTTTCCCCATGCAATTTTCCATAGGACCTTTAGCCACGGTTACAGTCCGAACGGGTGAACGGAATTACACCAAATTTGGCAGAGAGGTAGTCCTCAGTTCCGACCTGTGCCTTTGGCCTATCTGGTGTCAATCTGTTCTGTAGTTTATGAGAAAATTGCAGTTAAAGTCATTGATATATCTATGGGTGCGGCGGATCCATGGATTGTGCGAGGATTGGCCTCGTAGGATAAGCGCACCTTCCCGATCATGCACTTAATTCTAATTGGCTGTGAAGCGGTTGTAAACATTCAAAACCAGGAACTGTTGGTAGCCATTTTGTGTCTCGGTAGAAGCGAGGCTGAGAAAGTCAGTGGAATATGTTGGCAAAACATGAACAGGGGCAAGTTAGACACACCCTGAGTCCCTAGGCCTGCTTAGGGGGTGACATAGGGACCTGTAGGACCAAAAAAGTAAGATAGTTTTTTTCTTTTTAAAAAAAAGTCGTGGGATGCGCTTAGGCTCCGCACATTTGGCCGCCGGAAAAAAAAGCATGTATTTTTGAGATGTACATCAAGCTTGTGTGTTTAGATCTTGGGTGGCTTTAAAAAGAGCCCTTGTGTTTATTTGGAGATTTCAGTACCTACAAGTAAGTACCGATGCAGAGTCTAAAGTTCAAGAGGAAGACTCTGTTTCCCTCATCTGTAAAATGTACACCATCTGTCCCATAGATGCCATGCATATTGAAACGCAGATTGTTGTGATATGGACCCCATTCTATAGTCTCGGAGAAAAGCAGAAACAGATTTATTCACATGTTTTCTAGCTTTCTCAATCTGTGGACAAAATTGATTGGAACGGTTCAATTTTTGCCTTTGGCATATAATAGAATATACAAAGGCAGTTTGGGGGAAAAGTGACATCAATTCTCCAAAGGTGTCCTTCATAAGCATGTCCAGACCTACCCCAGTCAAAGTGCCTAGGTCACAGCTTTCCAAACTCTTCATGTTGGTGACACACTTTTTAAGACATGCATCATTTTGCGACACGGTAATCCAGTAGAGCGAGCGTAGCAAGTGATCCCGAAACACCTAAGTGTGGTTGGGGGTGGGGGCGTTCTCCCCCTGAGAACATTTTGAAAAAAAGTGGATTTTCAAGCAAATTTGAGAAAGCAGGAAGGTTAATAAAGCAATTGTGAATCTGTTCTAACAAAGACAGTGACTGGCAACACTGGGTGTAAGGTTAGGTTTGTACCTGAAACAAGAATATTATCATGAACACATGGACACATGCCCCAGTGATTTACGGCACAAAAAGGGCGGGTGCACGCACTGCCAATCCTTTCAACCATGCACAAAGTTCGCCTGCTGCCTTGCTGAATATGAGTTATACAAAAATCGTTTCAGGAAGGGAGAATTGTGAGTGGTAAAACAATCGTGCAACTTATCAGCCGGTCTCTGCGCATTGAACTCAGGTGGGACCGCTCTCCTCAGTGTAGGGCGCCAAAAGCCAACAGAAATATAAGACGAGTCATATGTTTTTCATTCAGCACTTTGAGGTAAAATCTTATGTTGAACTGTACAAGGCGTTGTAACATAGTAAAATTTGGGGTGCTATATGTTGAGAACCAAAAATGCTCATTTGCTCAGAAATTGATAAAATAGGTTAATAAAAAAGTGTTATGCCATAAATCAAGGGACGATGAAAACTGTGAAGATATGGAACCCATCAACTGTGATGTCATGAACTGAGACAATTGAGAAGACATGGAACCCCATCAAGAGTAATTTGGTGAATTAAAGGACAAAACCAACTATGAAGACAGACACAATGAGCTGTCATGTCATTAATAATGGGACTGAGACAACTGTGAAGACGTGGAACCCATCAACGCTGAGGTCACAGATCACCAAGTGTCATTTTTACAGACTTCTGCACACTATAATAAACCATGCCTACTTTGGCATCACAGATGCCAACCAAGTGTGACAATCAAATAACACTACAACAATCAACAAGTCATTTATTTTTGGGACACTTTCAACTTGACCTTTTACATTTAACATTTGGTAGAGCACATCTGTGGTAGAGTATGCCAGCTAAAAGCTGGTTTATTTTTGTTTTCCATCACAGAAACCCCCACCAGCGGCGACATTGTTAACAGTGAAGTTATAGATTTGTACACTTCATTTAATCTTTTATAAAATACTCTCACTTTGCGGTCAGAGAAATAAAAGTAAACACTCATTTCCAAACAAGCAGCAATTCTGGGAAGACAGTCTGACATTTGATGTGCACCAGAGAGTGCACCAGGTTGCAGATGAGGAGAGAGTGCACCAGGTTGCAGAGGAGGAGAGAGTGCACCAGGCTGCAGATAAGGAGAGAGTGCACCAAGCTGCACTGGCTGCGGCCAAGCAGACAGTGTGCAAGAACTGACCGCATATAAGGACAGAGCACAAAAGGTACCTCCACAGAAGGAGGAAGTGCAGTATGACTGGGGCAGATAAGGAGAGCGCACAGTGACTAACTACAGTAGTCTAACATATAAGGACGGTTTGCACCAGAACTAACTGCAGATAAAAAGAGGGCACCAGGACTGGCTGCAGCTAAAAAGATGGTGTACAAGGGATGACAGCAAATAAAGACATTTGTATATATCTGTCCTTATCTGCTGTCAGCCCTTGTACACTGTCTTTTTAGCTGCAGTTATATATATGTCTGCGGATATATAATATATCTATTCACTGAAAAAACCATAGGTTATAGACCATATATAGTTAGGAATTAGCATTTAAAAAACCTTATTTTACTCACACAAAACCATTGAAATTCCATATATAGTTAGTTGCACTAACTATATATCGCGCACCCGCAATCCACTGCTGATGATGTCACATATTACATCATTCATGACATGGTCAGTGACATCACTGATGACATCACTGATGACAACATCCAGTGATTATGTGTTTCTGTAAAGTTTAAATATGTTTTACATATTGAAGAATGAGTGGATGTATAAGTGTCTGAATGAAGGTTTTAGTAGGTGCGTGATTGACTGTATGAGTGAGTGATTAAATGCGTCTTACTGAATGCACGGGTTAGTGACTAAACTGTCTGAAAGTGTGCATCAGTATGTCTGTTGTTGTGCAAGCTGCTGCATGTGTTGATCAGTAGCTATATAAGTAGCTATATGGGTTATTGATTGGTTGCACAAGTATTTGTATGGGAGACTGAGTGTGTGTATGGCTGGCTGGGAGGTGTGTGACTCTGTGCAGATCAATGTGTACTTGTATCAGTGATTCTATAAGAGAGTAACTATGTGTTAGTATATGTTTCAAAAATGTAAGGTGTTCTGTGTTTAACTGTATAGATGAGAAAATGGAAGTGTGATTGATTCTTTTCAGGACTGACTAGGTGTGTGAGTAACTCCATGGATGAGTGGCAGAGTGTGAGTGTCTGTATAGGTGTATGAGTGCATATGATAGTGTTGTAAAGATGAGTGATTGTATGTATGAATGATTGTATGAGTGAATGTGTGTGTAGACATAGGAATCAGTGAGTGCGTATGTAGTAACTAGTATTGCTGTGTCAATGGTTTCAAAAATGATACTCTCTATTTAACACTGGGTGTAACGGAGGTTATATTACAGTGTGAGGAGATGCATTGTATTATCACATGAATGATATCATCAGTGATGTGATCATTGATGTCAAGTGAGATGTCATCAGTGATGTCATTTGAGATGTCATCAGTGATGTCATCAGTGATGTCACTGACCATGTCATGAATGATGTAATATGTGACATCATCAGCAGTGGATTGCGGGTGCGCGATATATAGTTAGTGCAACTAACTATATATGGAATTTCAATGGTTTTGTGTGAGTAAAATAAGGTTTTTTAAATGCTAATTCCTAACTATATATGGTCTATAACCTATGGTTTTTTCAGTGAATTTTCAAGGTTTTGTAAATGCTAATTCCTAACTATATATGGTCTATAACCTATGGTTTTTTCAGTGAATTTCAATGGTTTTTTAATAGCAAATATCATAAGCTGTCGAATGTCAAGTACGTGGTAAGTAAAAACATTTTCGTGTTTATGCACACTGATCTGCTTTGAATGCTGCCCCCCACCCCTCATTTCTATTAGGAGTACTCTCTCTTTGCAGATAGTGAAGGGTAGTTAACGCAGCCCTTTGCCCCCTTTGTAATCCGTCGTGCCTGCTTCTCTCTCCATTTGATTGATTGTTCTCTTTGGTTCATTCTCTATTTACAAACAAGCACAGAGTCAAAATACTCTGTTTAGTCTTTGCAGATAGCGAAAAACCGTGTAAAAAAACAAAAGGAATCGAGCAAAATCAGTAGGCCACTAATGGGATCTCTTTTTGACCTCGCTAAAATAGAAACATTAGGAACAACCTGTTGAAAATAGCAATGCGTATGTACATAAGCGGCGTTCATTTGTGTTCACAGTACCCCTTGTTGATTGTTTGAATCGAGCATTGAATTGTTCGAAGTTGGTTCTCTTAAGGATCTTCTCTGCCTGCAAACGAGGAAGAATAGGAATATTCTCTCTCCCTTTGCAGATAGTGAAGGGTAGGTAACGCAAGCCTTTAACATGTCGTACCTATTTCATTCCTCATTGATTGATTGATTGTCCGAACATTGACTGTTTGGGAATTAGTTCTTTTTGGAGGTATTCCCTGTTTGCAAATAAACGTAGGAAAATCTTTGCAAGTAGTGAAAGGGTACGTAATGCGGACCTTTCTCCCCCGTTGTAATCTGTCATGCCTATCTACTCCCCACTGATTGATGCACCTGTTTCACCCGGACCATTTACTAGACATACGTCATCTGGCCCGACCAGAGAGCACCCCTAGTGAAAAGGACATATGCAATAATAACGAAGTGATCACTGTATCCTGTTAACAGAAACTTTAGCATGAAACAACCTGGAAAGAAAAGAATAGGAAATCGAAAATCAGTAGGCCACTGATGAACATGAACTTTTATTAAACAACGAACAAAGAAACGATAACATAACGTAATGATAAAACCTATTAATGTCCTAGAAACAAGAAAACGTTAGAAATATGCCAGTGGTGAGAGACCAGAAAAACAGTAAGAGAAACCAAATCACCCCTCGCTGTCCCACCGCCTGCCACGCCAAAAAAATCGATAGACTAGGGAAAATGCAAGTCAGTAGAACATCCGCCCCCACTCTGGAAACTTCCAAGGTGGGGCAGGGTTCCGGCTACGCCCAGCCGGGAGCAGCCCATATAAGGCAGGTCCTGCTGCCACGCCTCGGCCAGGAGATCCTAACGTAGGGTGTAGCCGGAGGAGAGGCCGAGACCAGCGGGACCCGGCCAGGGGATTGCCTTTACAACGCTGAACAGTTGCAGGGGGGGGGGAATGTCTCCTCGACCCTCCCCTCTCTCTCCCAGTCCGGCCGCGGTGGCCCTTGAGAGTTGCAGGTAGTCCCGCCACATGCTCTTCCGGTCCGGCCACCAACGGTCGGGGGGCCGAGGCCGACGGGATCCGGCTGCAGCCAATAAACCAAGAAACCCATTCATGGGGCCAGAGCCAGGGGCGTCCGGCCGACATCTACCGGAAGCCCGGCCCGAAGACGGACGGGACACTTCTTCTTTCTTGTATAATTGCTGCAACAACCCTGGGGGGGGATGTCTTGCACATGCCTCCGACCCCCCCCCCTCGTCCTCATCGCCTGGTCCGGCCATAACAAATCTCAAGCGAGACGCCGTGGGGTGCACTGGGAGGGAGAGACGGTGCGAACAGGCCTCTCCCGCCTCCCCAGGTGGAGGCTTCCCAGCTGCACCCTCAGCGCTCCAGGCGCCCGGAAAAGGGTTCTTCCACTGTGGCCATGCTGCAACGTCTCGCCCGGCAGGGTGGAGCCCGTCCGCTCATTTGACCCCGCGATCGCCAGTAGCTACCGAACTCTCAAAATGGCGGTCGACCTGGCAAGAGCGGGCCCAGCATAAAGAAATGGCCCGGTCACTGGTTGACTCCACCACCGTAGTCCTCCACGACCTTGAAGATTCTAGAGGAGCCGCGGGAGTCTCCGACCCCCGATGGGGAATGACTGCCATGATCACCCGTGGAGTGACGAAACTGTATCCGCGGGACGTCGGCGCCAGCCTCACTTTGAATTACTAGAATCCTGCAGACCTCACTTCCGGTGAAAGCACAGTGTGACCCGGTAGGAAAAATTGTTGCACCCCCTCCCCTTTTTGACTGATAGTTCAAACCACCGATCCTTTCCTTTGCCCTTTTAACGGAACTTTGGACTGCCTCCCCCTCTTTTACATTTTCTAGAGAAAACAAAACATTAACCACTACAATAACATAGCAGTTGACACCAGAACTGTTTTCAAATTGAAAACCAACAACATCTTCAACAGAATCCTTTTTGTTTCTGCTGTGACCCTGCTACAGCACAGGCATTGTCCCCAGCAGTAATTCTGCAATGCCGGTAAGAATAGCTGTGGTGCCTACTGGACTCACTCACCCCAGCGGCGCCCCACGCCGTTATTTGCTGGGCGGCAACTTGCTAGACATCACTTTCGTGCCATCTAGATTTCAGCGCGTTCTGCTGCCTTGGAACTATTCGCACAACAGACCGCTACTGACAAGAATATTTCATTATTGGTGCTGTCAATTTCAATAAATCTATTGGATAATTCAAAAGAAATTGCCACGGTCTCTTCGTTGTTTAAATGTTTTTACTGTTTTTGTTTTGTTGTATATATTTATATGTTATTAAAGTTTTATATTCCTACTACTTTGTTGGAGTGCTATATATTTTTAATGTGACACATAATTGTAAAAACTTTGATGTACAAAGAGTGATTCCTGGAATCTTCCGCTTCAGGCTCGGTCCCCTCCCCAATCACAATACAGGATAGTTTTCAGATAGTAGGAACACGTGTGGTGTGACGGATCTCATCGGGTGTGGGCCTTGATCTACTATAACTCCTTTGAAGAGGGGTGATTCTTTACAGCTGGGGCCATAAACTACATCTGCAGGGCTAGCTGATAGCCTGGACAATCGGACACAGAGGAAGAGGAGTGTCAGAGGGTGCGGTAGTGAATAGGGCGAAAGGGAGGTGTCGGGCGGGCACAGAGTGTGATTCTCAGGGAAGAGCAGCGCAGATGGGGGGAGGTTTATTGCCCATGCATAAGACAGAGAGCGGGGGTGACCAGTGCCTGGGGAAGATGCTTGCGAGGGTGAGGAGCCATGCTACGAATCGACAGCGTGCAGAGAGTGGGTCTGGTCAAGGCATCTAAAATGGCTGCCGTGCACGACAAAAGTGTGGCATTTCAAAAAAGGCAAGATGGCGCAGACAATGTTTTTCAACACTTCCTCATTTCCTTCGAATCGAACGTTAACAGACGTTGGGGCATATTACCAAAGTTAAGCGATATTTATCGCTAACGATGCTTACCAACGAATTTTTTACCGCTAAGCATCATCAGAAATTATCGAAGATAAACCTTGCTATTATCAAGGTTTATCACAAATGCGATAATAAACGGCCGCAATGCATGAATATCGCTAAAAACTCAGCGATATTCATACATTACCGAGCTAATGCTCTTAGCCATGTTATCCACCTCCCATTGGATAACATGGCTAAGAACTGCTCAGGGCAGGTGTTACTTTTTGGAGATATTCGCGCTTAGCGCGAATATCTCCAAAAGTTGGTAATAGGAGATAGATATCTTGCATGTTGTAATGCAAGTTATTGTGGTATATGGAACTCATACCATAATCTCTCAGGAAAGCAGAAACTGATCCTTTTGGGACCGCCTAAAAAGGCCTAGGGGGTGAGGAGTACTCTACTTTGCCCCCTTTTCACGTTCCGAACTATTTTATTTTACTCTCTTCTGTAATTACACAAAATAGCAGCGATAAGATGCATCGGAGACACACAGTGAGAGAAAGGAGGCCGGAGATGAAGAAGAGATGTCAAATACACATTGGAGATAATATAGTGGCAGAAGGGAAGTAAATATGAGTAAACTTACCATGTAACATAAAAATGTTGCACTCTATACTATAAGTCTCATTTTATACTACAATCACTTCGCTACAACCTCATGAATTAAAAATAAAAATGAATAATGTCTCAAACAATTTTTGATTTCTAAATATAAATTTATTCTTCAGAATTTTCTAAATTTGAAAGAACTAGTAACATGTCCTCATCAGCAATGTCCTCATGAAAAATCTCCAATAATGATTCTTGTAACTCTATGGTCTCCAAACACTCGATAAATTCGCCATCAAGAGATTGATCAAAAAAATCATTCAAGTCATCTCCTCCTCCTTCTGACAATATTTCATTATTGGTGCTGTCAATTTCAATCAATGTAGTGGAATCATTCAAGTCATCTCCTCGTGACAATATTTCATTATTGGTGCTCTCAATTTCAATCAATGTAGTGGAATCATTCAAGTCATCTCCTCCTTGTGACAATATTTCATTATTGGTGCTGTCCATTTCAATCAATCTAATGGAATCATACAAGTCATCTCCTCCTTGTGACAATATTTCATTATTGCTGCTCTCAATTTCAATCAACGTAGTGGAATCATTCAAGTCATCTCCTTGTGACAATATTTCATTCTTGGTGCTGTCCATTTCAATCAATCTAATGGAATCATACAAGTCATGTCCTCCTTGTGACAATATTTCATTATTGGTGCTCTCAATTTCAATCAATGTAGTGGACAATTCAAAAGAAATTGCCACGGTCTCTTCATTGTGAGCCATTTTATTTTGAAATTGCTTGCTGTAAATTGCAGAAAAAAATAATCACTTTCATTTATCGTTTTTAGTAATACATAATATAAAACTAACTTTATCAAGTATTTAGTATAACAGAAGGACTGCAAATAAATAACAGAAAACATTTTTCAAATTATCTTCAAGTGTACAACATAGTTCCCCTTACAAATTAACAACTCACCTTTTTAAAAGTAGGAAAAGTGTTAGTACTGTGTAAATCAAACACCAGAAATTCACCACCAAAAATTCCTCACAAATGTACCTCAGACAGTAGTATCACAAAATGGCTGTGGTTTCCTCTCATTTGACATATATACATAACCAATTAACTTTCATCACACACAAATACAAAACCAAAGTAACATTTTAATTGGTTCTAAATTTCAACACTTTCAAATGTGTTTTCCCCATGCAATTTTCCATAGGACATTTACATACGTCTACAGCCTGAATGGCTGAACGGAATTACACCAAACTTGGCAAAATGGTACATCAAACCTAAGAGGTCAGGAAGGATCTACTATGCCCCCTTATGGTCATTTCCCCCTTCGCTTTGACCTCCTCTTGTCTCTCAATCCTACCGAGAGACAAGATGGCGGCCGCTACGGACTGTTTGGAATGTTGACAGACGCCGGAGAACCAATCAGCTTCGCAAAGCTCCGTAACGCGAAAAGTACGCGAAGCGGAGCGCTGTTACAGATATATATCTTTTTTTGAACGTTAATTTCTCAAAATCCACTGGAGCACATATATTGAGACCTAGCAAAGGCACATCGGGCTACCAGTCCCTAATATTTTACCAAGTTTCGTGCAAATCCATTCAGCCGTTCGATTATTATTATTATTATTTTTTTTTGCCCCGCGGGGCCCTTTTAAAACCTCCACATCAAACCTAGGGGGTCAGCGAGGATCTACTATTCCCCCTTATGGTCATTTGCCCCTTCGCTTTGGCCTCCTCTTGTCTCTCGATCCTACCGAGAGACAAGATGGCGGCCGCTACGGACTGTTTGGAATGTTGACAGACGCCAGAGAACCAATCAGCTTCGCTTCACAAAGCTCCGTTGCGCGAAAAGTACGCGTCCTGGGCCGCTGCCCGGTCCGCTGTTACAGATATATATCTTTTTTTAAACGTTAATTTCTCAAAATCCACTGGAGCACATATATTGAGACCTACAAAAGGCACATCGGGCTACCAGTCCCTACAATTTTGCCAAGTTTCGTGCAAATCCATTCAGCCGTTCGGGCTAAAAGTGAGGCCAACCGCCCAATGGAAAACTCAATGTTAAAAACACGTTTTGGGACCCCCCTTTTTTCTCGGCCCCCACTGGACGAACCCCCCCCAAATTTTCAAGGGCTGCTCAGAAACAAAATGTGCCATTTTCCTGAAAATTTCAGCCAATTCCGTCCACAAACGCCAAAGTTATTAGACATAGAATTTTCAAAAAACCCATAGAGAAAAAATCCTAACTATATATACCTACTGGCGACCGCCAGTAGGTAATATATATATATCTATATATCTATATATATATATATATATATATATATATATATATATATATATATATATATATATATATATATATATATATATATATATATATATATATATATATATATATATATATATATATATATATATATATATAACTGCACTTAAAGGAGTGTACAACTACTGACAGCAGATGGGGACAGAGTGCACCAGAAGTAACAGTCTGTACCAGGACTGGTTGAACTTAAATAGTGTACAAGGGCTGACTACAGCAGAAAGAGTGCACCACAGCTGTGGACAGATAAGGGCACCTCCCGGGGACCGAGAAGGGCAGAGTTTGAGGAGCAGCTGCAGAGGGTGCTTCGGTCTGCCTTTCTCCAAAGAGAGCATGAAGTGGACCATGGGCTGCGCCAGCAGTACACACAGCATACACCTGCAGCCACATTTCTGGGACGGACATAAAAAACCCAGAATAGGTTCAAATAATTACCAGGGCAGTCTGAGACGTAAGGACGGGATGCGGCAGTGCATGCCCAGGGCGCCAGAAGGCTGGGCAGGGACAGCGGGTGCCCGGAATCACAGGAGGCCGTCTGGGGCACCACAGGGTGTGGGGAGGTGAGCGTGTCATGTCAGAGGGGATAGGGTGGTCTGTGTCAACAGTCACACACCTGAGATGAGTAAAATATGGGTTGTGTCTAATAACTCGCACCTGAGTGGAACAGAGCGTGAGATGAGTCACTGTAATATCTCACACCTCAGAGAAGCAAAGGCGAGCTACATTTTATGTCTCACACCCAAGAGGAACACAACAGATCACACACGAGACGAGCACAGGCTGAGCCGGCTGTGTTCAGTATGTTTGATCTGAGAGGCGAATGCCAGACTCACTGTGAACGTGAGGGGAGGAATGGCTCAGCGAGTTAGACAATGGTCACTATCGCAAGCGGTGATCTACAGAGGTCTTCAACGCTTCCGCGGTTCTTATAAGCACAAGCTGCATTCCTCTTATGGACCTGTCCTCACGGAGCTGCATTATCTGTACAGGTGCCTAAAGAGCTGTGCAGCCACTACAGTTCTCACAGGCGCTGGTGTTGCATCTCCCTCCTAATATCCACCCCCCCTTTCCAGGCGCTCGAGGAGATGCATCACTCTTACAGAGATACAGTGAGCTTTAAGTGGGCCGCATCCTGTCGGTGCTCGGCTATAGGTCTCTCTCCTTTCTACACCTACATCTGGTGTACGAACTGGGCAGTACTGGCGTCATACCGCGACACACGCACCATTTGCAGGCGAAACACAGAGTTTGGAAAGTTCTGGCCTAGGTCATTGCCACCGCAATGCACAATTATGAGGTCAGGGTGTTGGAGATGGAAAAAGGATTTCACCAATGGCATCAATTGGTGGGACTTTAATCCTCTCTGTCCAATCCATTTAATGTCTACGTTTGGTAAAGCTAGGTGAGTATGTGTGCATTTAGAAAGCATTCTGAGATAAGCATTTGATTATTTTATGTGTTTGCACACAGATAACTATTATGTTCTCTTGTTTTGGTAGAATTAGAAACCAGTTCTTTTTTATTTATTTGCAAAAATGACTGAAGTTTGTAGATTAAAACATAGTACTCATTCTAGACTATTAAATGTGTTTTACTAAAATAGAAGGGATAGTGTTGTTTGTCTAGAATCACACAGGGGTATATTATCAAAAACGGCGATAAAATTATTGCTGCTTTAGTGGCAGGAACCTGCCGCTAAAGGGGCGATAATGGGAATGATAGAATGCTCTTGTGAATTCCTATAGCTGACCAGGTTGTGGTGTTAACCTGGACTGCTATGAGAATTCACAAGGGCATATTATCAAGCCCATTATCGTCGCATTAGCGGCAGCTTCTTGTTGCTAAAGCGGTGAAAATTTTATCGCCGTTCTTGATAATATACCCCTCAGTGTGTCTTCTGTGCATTTAGGAATCACTCTAAGAGAAGCATTTTGGTACTTCGGGGCATATTATGAAGCAGAACGTTAAAAATTATCGTCTTTTTAGTGGCAGAAAACTGCCGCTAAAGCGGTGATAATGGGCTTGATAATATGGACTTGAGAATTCTAATAGAAACCTATGTTCTAGTGTGAACATGGGCTTCTATTGGAATTGTTGACGGCATATTATCAAGGGCATTATCGCCACTTTTGCTGCACTTTTCTGTCGCTAAAACGGCGATAATTTTAACGCTCTGATTGATAATATGCCCCTTCATGTGTTATTAGTTAAAAATGTATTGTGTTGTCACATTTTGGTAGAATTAGAAAATAGTCATTGGTTATGTGTTTCCCAAATGAGTTTAGTATTAATAGTAAAATGCAGTTCTGAAATATGTATAATGTATGGTTGATGTTTTTGCCGACAGATAAGTACATGTAGTCTTGCACTGACACTTCAACCAGTATGATTTTCTACACTACCCAATCACCACTACACTATTGTAAACCCTTAATCTACCTCCAGCAGGACCACCTACACTACTTATTCACCACTTTATTATCCTAAACGTTAAACCTACACCAGTAGATCCTCCTACACTAGCCAATTACCAGTTTATTTCCTAGAACATTCCCCTACCATGACTTCCTATATTATACAAACACCACAGTATTATCTTAAAGCCTGAAACGCTATCCCTAGCATGATCTCTTATGGTACATAAACACCACTGCACTATGCTAGAACACTACCCCAGTATGAGTCCTTATACTACCTAATCACCAATTTAGTTCTCTAAAGCTTAAATCTATCATAGCAGGATCCCTTACACTAACCAAACACTACTATAGTATCTTACTACTGTATTTATAAGGAATATTATTATTCATCTAGAATCACACAGTGAGTCTGTGCATTTACGATTCAGTCTTAAAGAAGTAGTTTGGTAGTTCATGTGTCCTTATGTGACCCCCTGAGCAGGACTGGGTTTCAGGGTGTGTCTACCCTGTCCCCTTTTCACATTTTGCACACATATTTCACTGACTTACTCAGCCTCACTTCTACCGAGGCCTAAAATGGCTGCCAACAGTTCCTGATTTCGAATGTTTACAACCGCTTGACAGCCACTTAGAATTCAGCGCGTCATCGGGACGGTGCGCTTATCCTGCGAGGCCAATCCTCGCACATTCCTCGGATCCTTCGCGCCCATAGATATATAAATTACTTTAACCATAATTTTTAAGCATGGGCGTAAAATCCGTTCCGCTCGCGGATTTTTCGGATTTTCGGTAAATCCGCAATCCGCGAACTCTCGCGGATGTAGCGAAAATACGCAAATCCGCGCGCGGCGGATTTTTTGATTGTGTTCGCACTGCTCGCGGTACGCGGCGCGGGCAGCAACAATCTCGCACTCGCGAAATTACAAAAATTACAATTGGGGAGGGGTGAAGGAAGTGGCCCAGTCTCCAACTTCCTGTTCCTGTCCAGCAAGCTCCTCCCATTGCTTAGTCCATTTCCTGGCCACTTTGAATTCGATCTTGACTGGGAAGGATTACTTTTTGTGGATGCTGCTGGAGATTTGGCTTTGAGGCCTTTTGGATTACTTTTGGATTCGAAATTTGATTTCACAAGTAAGTTGATAAGTTGATGTTGTTTGTTTGTGGTGATTTGTGTGTGTGTTTTTCGACTTTCTGGGGTGGGGTTGGGGGCTGGCTATGTTGGTGGGAGGCCATTTTGAGGCATGGTCCTGCAGGTCCTGGCCATGTGGATGGGGTCAAACGGCCATTTTGAAGTCAGGCAGTTTGCTTTGTGCCCTAGGGCTACCCAGTCTGCTCTGATTTTTTTCATTATGCCCAGGCGAAAATCGGATTTAAAAAAAAAAAATTGCCTGTGTTTGCACAGCTCGCGTCCCGCGCAGCAACAATCTCGCACTCGCGAAATTGTAAAAATTACAATTCTGCACATGAGTTGAAAACTACCATGCTTAGTTATGGGTGCATGCATGATACAACTGTTTTGTTGAATTTTAACATGATTCTGGCCAGGGCATGGATGGCATTGGATTGTGGTGATATTTGTATGTTTTACGACTTTTTGGGGTGGTGTTGGGGGCTTGCTATGTGGGTGGGGGCCATTTTATTGCCTGGTCCTGTGTGGGTGGGGGTCTAGGGGCCAGTTTTTAAGGCAGTTTGTGTGCTTTAGGCCATAGGCCTGCACCCAGTGTGTTGTGATTTTATCATGCCCAGGGGGCCCAGAATCGGTCTGTTCTCGGATTTTGCTAGTTTTTCACCATGTTCGCGTCGTGAAGCAACAACCTCGCACTCGCGAAATTGCAAAAATTGCAATTCTGCACCAGAAAACCACCAGCAGGCAGCATAAACCTTCTGAAACTTGATGGATGGCATTGGATTGTGGTGATTTGATTGGTGTTGTGTTTTTTTACTTTTTGGAGTAGGGGTTGGGGGCTGGCTATGTTGGTGGGGGCCATTTTGAGGCATGGTCCTGGCCATGTGGATGGGGGTCAAGCGGCCATTTTGAAGGCAGGCAGTGAGCTTTGTGCCATAGGCCTGCACCCATTTTGCCTTGCTTTCACCCATTGTGCCCAGGGGGAGTCAGTGGTACATGAAAATGTAACCCTCTGTGTGTGTGCTATCTTGGATCAATGTTAAATTCCTGTTTCACAAAAATTTAGCAATTCTTAATTTTGAAATTTCCATTTTGTGTGGTGTGCACGTGTGTATTCATAAATGCCTAATTGCAAACTATTTATTGAAGCGCTACATATGCAACATATATTTACTGATGTTCCTCTGTCTTCGTTTGCTTTTAGGTGCACAAAGTCAATAACTCCGCATCATCGTTGAGCATCAGTGCCAGGAAGAAGTCCTGCTGCGGCCTGCTGTTCCGACATCTGAAGAAGATGGCTCCAAAAAGAGGTGCCCGTAGTCGTCGAGACTTGAGAAAGAGAAGGCCGAGAAGTAGAAGGCCGAGAAGGAGAAGACCGAGAAGGAGAAGGCCGAGAAGGAGAAGGCCGAGAAGGAGAAGGCCGAGAAGGAGAGGTCCATGGAGAGTTGCAAGTAGAGGTCAGTGAAGAGGCCCATGTAGCGGCGCATGGAGCGGTGCAAGTGCCCACAATGGTTCTTCTTCCAGGAGTAGGGGCACAGGAGGAAATTGACTTTGGAGCCGGGGTATCATGTCAGGAAGACGAAGGCACTCCTCCTGATGATTCATTTTCTCCCAGCTCCCCAGCAAGGAAAAGATCAAGGAGTGTGTGTAGAAGTTCCTCTTCAAGCCCCGCCTCATCAGATGATCTGGATCTAGATTGGCAACCATCTCCGACGTCTGAGAGGGAGGCACACCACTCGCTGCGAAAGGTATCAAATGTTAAAAGGAAGGGCCCCGGAAAGCTCATACTTATGGATCCGAACGCCGGACTTGATGAAGTGGTTCATTCTGATGTTGATGAACAGGATGACAGCAATGACCTAGTCATCACACACGTCATTCCAGCCACACCGTCCATGCAGCAGACAGACATTTATACCCTATCCCGACGTCATGCTGAGCGTGACCCTGGCGACGTGGCACTGGTAGCACCATCAACGCAGTCAAGTAGTACAACAAGTTCAACAAAACCTACAGCTCCCATATTTTCTCCCCAGAGGGGGACTCCATCCAGCTCGACTCCCTCAAGTAGGGTTGCTGCAATAATTGCACAACCCAGTAGATGTCTGCAAGGCTCATCCACCCCTGCTTCATCTGGCATTGGCAGTATCATCTCGTGTGGCAAAACCAGAAGTTTCCAGTCCCCAGTTTGGAACTTTTTTAGTGTCCATGCAAAATATGATAACATAGCCGTTTGTTGCATTTGTAAGACTAGAGTTAGCCGTGGTAAGACTGGTACCAACTATGGAACCGGAGGCCAGATAGGTCATCTTAAAAGAAGGCACGCTGTCGAATGGTTTGCGCACCTAGCAAACATCAAGGGAAAGCAATCCCAAAGGGCAAGTGGCCAAAATATACCCATACTAGGTGTTTCATCTGAAGATGACGGGGAGGTAGAAGAACCGTCAGACATTTGTCCGGTTGCACCCAGTACCCCTTGCAGCACCACACCCTCCGGAACACATAGGAGGCACACTGAGAATCTGGGAGACACACCAATGCGGGAAATGTCAACACTGAGCAGAAGTGGGTCGAAGAAGGCATCCGCATCATCCAGTAAATTTGTCCAGCGCACCATTTCAAAAATGTTCTCCTCAGATGCGCAATTTCAACGCAACCACCCAATTGTACGCCTGTATAACACTAAGCTGGCTAAAATGCTAGCGGTGGACCTTCTCCCTTTTTCGTTTGTCGAAAATGTGGGTTTTCTTGAACTCGTGGCAACACTGGCCCCTAAATGGAAGGTTCCTAGCCGGTTCTATTTTGCCAGGGTTGCTGTTCCAGCATTACATAAAGAGGTGCTTGAGTTGGTTGGGGCAGCTTTGCAGAAGAGTGCTGTTCACACTATACACCTGACAACAGACATGTGGACCAGTTGCCAAGCCCTTGATTACATGTGCATCACTGCACACTGGGTCTCTTTTTCAGGGGTTGCACAACAGATAAATGCAGGTGGTGACTTGGTCGAGATTTTTAAGGGTGCTCGTAAACATGCAACATTAGCCATGTTTGGCATGGAGAAAAATCATACTGCAGCCAACATTTTGGATGACTTTAACAAAAAGGTCTCGCAATGGCTGCCCCCAAGAAATTGCAAGGTTGGTTATGTTTCTACTGATAATGGCAGCAATGTAGTTAAGGCCATGGAGAACGGTTACTATTTCAGAGTGCCGTGTTTGGCGCACTGTATGAACCTTGTCGTGCAAAAGTTCTTGAAAAAAGAACTTGCAGTCGACAAAATACTGACCATCTGCAGAAGAATGTGCACACATTTCAACCATTCTTTTAAGGCCCGGAAGGAGCTGAGGCGCCAGCAAAATGTACGTAGAATGCCAGTGAAAGCACTTATCCAGGAGGTGGCAAAACGTTGGAACTCAACCTTCTACATGCTTGAGCGTCTGCATGAGCTGTTTCCAGTAGTCAATGAGTATTTCTACAACCTGGGTGGTGATACGACAGAAATGATGCTAGCGGTGGAGCAATGGCAGCTAGTTAAAAGCCTGACAGACATGCTTCGTCCTTTTGAGGTCTTCACGCGTGACGTCAGCAGGGAGGACTGTTCTTTGAGCAAAGCTATCCCATTGTTGCTGAAGCTCGAGCACCAAGTCAATGTGGTGTCTTCAGAATTAAAAGATGCTGGAAAGAATGAAGCATATGAGTTGGCGCAGAGATTATTACAACGCCTAGTTAGCAATAAACGACTTGTAAATATCAAGAAACAACAGCACTACATTTGTGCTACTATTCTGGATCCACGTTACAAAAAGCCATTGTTTGGCAAAGTAATAATTCCTTTTGAAAAATCAGATGTTACAGAGTACAAGGGTTGGCTAGCTCAGTCAGCCATTCGTTTTGAAAGAGAGCGGAAGGAAACTGTAGGAGAACTTGAAGACAGTACTACTAGTGATAGAGCGCGCGAGGTCACCCAGCCAATAATTTCGCCGTTTCCGGCTTCGGGCCCATATACTTTCAATTCACAATATTCATTGACAGGGCGACTTCACGGGCTGCTACCAATTTGTGTGAATTTCCTACTGTAATTACTCAGCGTACCTGACTTACCATCCACCGACACGGGTACCTATGACCTCAACGGATCAGGGAGCTAGCTGTAAAAGGAAAGGCAGCAAAATACCAACCCAAAATGACATTCAATACTGTTGTAAATGACCACGGACAACTGGAAGTTTTAAAATCTTTATCTAAAGTTCGTTCTCGGTAAGAATAAGATTTACAAGAATAAGGCAATCAATAATCAAGATAACGAAAAGTACATAACTATAGAGAAATAAAGTCAGGGTAATCATGGAAATGCTAATATGGGATGCAACAGGAAACGCTATGCACTTAGGGCAAAAGTTCTTTGGAAAATGTAAGTAAGGCCGTTCTAGACCATATCAGAAAATGACAAACTGCAATGCAAAATATGATTTCTAACAGGTAGGGTAACATTGGAAAACGTTATGAAAATATGCAAATGACTTTATGATTCAATAGTTTGCGGCAAAGCATGGAAAAATCAACATATGCAAAGGTATGTCTTTATTAAAGCAAAAGACAGAAAAATAGAAAGGTGCAAGTTTAAGGATTTCAGAGCAATATTTACCTAGACTGGTGTGGAAACCAAACCCTGGCCACGGGTCAGTTAAGGACAGGAAACCCTCAAGGAAGGATACCCCTCAATGGACAGCAGATGCAGAATGGACACCCAGGAAAGGACAGGATACCCTCTGATTAGGAATCAGGACAGGACCTCAGGACAGGAACCCCTCAGGACAGGACCGCACCCGCAGTTTGGAAGCAACGCCTGCGCTCCACCCTCTCTGCAGTTATCGATCAAGACCCCGATTGGGTCAGCGAACTCCCAGCAAAGTGCTTCGCCAGCACTTTAAGGTTCAGTAGAACCTTAGTCTATGGTCAATTTCGGACAGAGTGCTCCGCAGCCCTCTGTATCTTCAGTCACCTATTGAGTGCGATGGGTCAGTGACAGGTCAGCTAAACCAGACAAGTCGGACAATTTCCCTAGGTGAACCCAGGGTAGATATACAGTTTGGGAACGGTGTACCACCCCCCAATGTTGCAAAGTGTCAGAATCCCTCAATTTGGATTGGTCCTAAGATAGGATTTGGGTAACACACCAATCAGAATACACTATTTGGAGGCCTTATTTACATCTCTGGGCACCGCCTAGCAAGATTGGGGTTCCCATGAGAAACTGCGCAGAATACAGGCAAAGAATACATTTTTGCAACATAATAGAACAATATCGAGATGCTGCGGGGCTAAGGTGCTGCTTCCCAGGGTGGCTTCTGGCATCAACCCTCCTTGGCAGCAATTCAATGCCGAGATGACTTTCGGCGAGTCTGCGCACAAGTACCCTCCAAGATGGCTTTCGGCTCAGTCAGACCCCCATTCCCCGCGGTACATGAAAAGTAAGCGAGAACAAATTAATACATAGAAATAACGTTATGAAAACACATCACAGGGCTTGTACTTTCAACTTATCACTAAGAAATATACTTATGCAGTGTAAATGTTAGCTACATATAAACAAGTACAAGAGCAGTGGCACGAGCAGTACCACGTTACTGGCAAAGCTATGTATTACGCATGCGCAACTATTTCCCTCCAAACCTGCAAACACGTCAGGACACGTGAGTGTGACTGACGCATGCGCAGACACTATTTCAAAGCAGCGGCCATTTTAAAGACTCAAATTAATTATTTTAGTAAAACACATAGGCAAGCATCGGGGAACCTCGTTTAAACATAAAATAAACGTTAGTAAGACGTACAAATTATTATTTGATTATACATGGACGAGGTTCATGACAAAAACAAGTCGCAAATGCGAAGCTTTGCTTCATCAATCCCCTCTTTGATGATATTTACTATCATCACAAAAATAAATGGAACCAGATGCCAACTTGTCACACCTTATACATCTCTATCTCTTCCAGCAAGCTATCCAGCTTTTCTCTCTCATTTTTGGTAGGGTGAGAATTCTTCACCCTTTTGTATATCTGATTATTCATTTCCTCTAATTCAAGTTCATCCACACTTCGTTTCACTCCTCTCGCATTCACTTGATGCTTTCCGGTGTGCTTGCGACATTTGCAACAGGCAAATATGAAAAATAGGATAAGACCTATAATTCCAATTGGCATCAGTATCTTAAACAATAAGCTTTTACCTAAGCTAGCAAACCAATGACCTACATTTGAGAGACCATCTACCAGTCTCTTCCAGGCACTGTCAACTTCGAGTGGTTTGAGTTCCCTTTCCAAATTAGTAATGTTTTTCACGTATCTTTTGAGCTGCACACTTTTGTCCGGAATATAAGTGCAACAATGTTGTGCCTTTAACTGTCTGCCACTGTTTTATGAATTTATAATTAATTGTGTTATTGATAATTTTACTTTGTATGTCAATTATTGTGTTTTTTATAATTAGAATAGGTCAAGTGTATGATTTGGCTATATATTTGAACCTAAATGTTTTTATTCTGAGTATATATACTTAATAAAAAAGCACAATTTTGTACCTTTAACTTGAACGTTGCGCCTTTTATATGTTGCTTTCTCCCTGGTGATATTAATTTTGATGCTTTTTTTCACACTGTTTAATTTCCCTGTATAACATATTCTGTTGCATGAACAGGGGGTCCTTGTTACGTTCGCCACAGTGCCTTCAACATCCGGCAGACTCCGCCCTCTTTTGCTAATAAGGTATCAAGAGCAAGTCTGTTCTGCAAAACCATTGATCTGATCGCAACCATTTCGGTATTGACCAGCAGAAATCCATGAGCTGTGTCAGTAGACAACGCATCCACTATAGTGGACAATTTACAAATTCTGTGAGTGTTCAGAACCACTCCCACTCCAGGTATCAGTGCACTGAAAATACTACCCATTATTTCACCTATGCTTTCTCTTTTACTACGCACTAAGCCATTAGTATTTTCACTGCTTCCAGCAACTTTGTTCACATGGTATATTTTCGGGAAGACAATGCCAAAATAGCAACTTCCATACCAGTGATCCGGCAATTTGAAATAAGCCTTGTCCCCACAAATATAATAAATTCCAGAAAACACAGGCTCTGACCCATTTTTGAAACCCCAACCTCCAATTACCTTGTAATTATGTTCGCATTCACTGGAACCAATGAAAATGTTATTATAATAGCTAGTCTTCTCGCGATGAAGACATAGCTTGCCTTTCTTTTCAAAATCCAGCAACAGAGCAGGACCCGCTCCACCATTTGAGGTGCCTTCCATGTTCTCAGCCCACTTTGGCCTTTTCTGTGTCTCGTCATCTGCCTTTCTTTTTATTTTTATTCTCCTTTTCTCTGCCATGTTCAGGAACATCTTTTCCTGCTCACGCAGAGAACAGGTCAAGTTATCTCTGTGTGCGTCACCTAGGTCTATATTACCTATAGTCAAAAAGTATTCGCCCATATAGCGAGTAACGTCACTTTTGGTATGTACAGGATTCAAGTTCCCACGTATAGGAAGTTCAGAAAAGATCACGTCACTGTTTGAGTAATAGTACTGTAACGGTCCTCTTTTGTAAAATAAACTAGCTAAAATGCTACAGGAAATTCCATAGGTCAAGGGCAGGTGATGGTATGTCACGCCTTCAGCTACAGAGGTAGGTAGCTTCATGCAGACATAGCAATCTTCAATTTCCATAGTCTCTACATAGTGTATTAACAAGTTTGCGAAAACATTTAAATGCGTTCTGTTCTTAATTCCATGATAATGTAGTCCTCCCTCATCTGATGCTTCTAAGTCTTGTTTTGTTTGTCTCAGTGCTCTCTCATGTCTTGCTACACTTTGTGTTGTCAGCTCCTCACTGTCAGTATTTACAATTTCAGTAGGGACAATATTAGTATTTTTGCTCACCGCAAAAGGAATGAAAACTGTTAGTCCTATCCAGAGTAATAGTAGTATAACTATACTACATACACAAACCTTGCAGCATGTTTTGCAACGACTGCAACTAGGTCTACCATTCACGTTTGAATCAGACATTTTGGCTCAGAAGAAGTTTCTCGACCCCTCTTTGTGTCTTTACACCAGTAGCTTACTTTGTGCAAATTCACGGTGGCTCGTCTTCTTCTTCAGCAGAGTACTCAGGGACGGGTTCTCCGTCGCTTTCGTCAGTTAGATCAAGATCTTCAAATTCTTCCAAAACAAGCATCCATTCAGGAGACTTGTACTTTTTATTTTGTCTTTTTATTCGATCACTCCTTCTCTTGGAAGTATCTTCTGGTTGTTCTGCTATGCGAGCACTTCTTCTTTCTTCTGCACGTTTTTTTTTTAAAGTTTTTATTCTCAGTCTCAATTTCTTTATGTATCCAGGCTCAATATGCTTTCTTTTCTTAAGTCTTTTGGTTGGTACTGGAACCTCGTTCTCTTCTCTTGTCCTCTTGTTTTCATTAGTCTGTGGCAATTCTGTTTCAGTTTCTTCCTCCTCTATCTGACTATTTCCAGGGCTAGCATCTATTTCTTCTGCCTGGTTACTAATCTGGCCTGGTTCAGGAGAATTTTGTTTTTGCTTTTCAAATGTCTCTGTTTCTGTTTCCTGAACACGTTCTTCTAATCCTATCTGATCCTGTTCAAGCACTTCGATCTCTTGATTTTCTTCTGCTCGAACTATTACGCTATGTCTAGTCTGTCCCTTCCCGACATCAGGAGTCAGTGGAGGAGTATCAATCACCTGTTCTGTATCAACCACTTGTTCTGTATCAATCACTTGTTCTGTATCAATCACTTGTTCTGTATCAATCACTTGTTCTGTCCCTGTCTGACCTTCTCCTTCCTCAGTTTTGATGTGAATCTCAAGATCCTGAGGTTCTTCGCCTGTGCCTTGCTTTTCCTCTCTATTCCACTCTCTACCTTCCCAAAGTCGTTCGCTTGTTCTGATGGGGTCTTCGGTGAGATCAATCAATGGTATCCACTCCTCTGGCCATATGCTCGGCAGCTCGTCTTCAGCTACTTCTGGCTCAGCTTCTTGGACCCCTTCAGCAGGCTGGGCTCTTGGTAGTTCGTTATCAACTGTTCTTGGGCCAACGTCTGCTGATTCTGCAGCTCGACTGGTACTGGGCTGTACGTCGTCAGCTACTTCTGGTCTGGCTCCTGCAGAGTCCTCTGCTGGACGCCCTTCTTCTCCAGGCTCCTCGTCGGGTAATACCTTCTGGGTGTGGCTGGCGTGTATCCAACGTGGAACCCCTGCACACTTTACTGCTGTGGTAGTTACCAGGATCACCTAACGTTTCTCTCCCCACCTTGGCTCCAGGCAGCTCTTCCGAGTATGCTTCTTTATCTTGACCCAGTCTCCCGGGACCAGTTTGTGGAGAGGAGTCGTTGGATTGAGGATGGCGTCTTCTCCGATCTGGCGAGAGATAGAACGCACTTGGTCACCCAATCTCTTGCAGTATTCAAGTACCAAATCATCAGTAATACTCAACAGTTTGCTTCCTGGTACCCATGCTTGTCTCATCACTCTTCCCATAATGATTTCATGGGGACTTAAGCCTGTCTTGCGGTCAGGAACACTTCTGAGTCCCATCAGGACCAGGGGCAGGGCCTTCACCCAGGTCATCCTAGATGCATCACACAGTTTTGCTAGTCTGTTTTTGCTAGTTCCGTTTATTTGTTCCACTATTCCAGAAGCCTCTGGACGGTATGCACAGTGAAGCTTTTGTGAGATTCCAAAGGCCTTACAGAGTTCGGCGATCACCTCATTCTGAAAATGTGAGCCTTGATCTGATTCAATAGTGACTGGAACCCCGAACCTAGGTATCAGTTCTTTTAGTAAACACTTAGCTACTGTTTTTGCGTCATTTTGGGGAGTAGGGGAAGCTTCCACCAACTTCGAAAATAAACAGACCATGACAAGGACATATCGTTTCCCTTCACAACGGGGCATGGTGATGAAATCAACCTGTATTCTCACGAAGGGACCCCCTGACCTCCCAATTTTTCCCAGTTCCACCACAGTTTTCTTGCCTGGGTTCATCTTTTGACATGACAGGCACCTCTGGCAGAGGGACTCTGCTACTTTCCTGAACTTTTTACTGTACCAAGTCTGTTGGAACACTAGAATCATGGCGTCCCTACCAATGTGTGATCCTTCATGTATCAATCTCGCCATTGTGCTAAGTAAGTGTCTAGGTAACACAGGCATACCAGTTGGACCTAAGATGACACCATCCACACATCTTGGTCTACACCCATCCTCCTTCCACTTCTCTCTCTCTTGCCAAGGTGCCGCCTGCTGCCACTCTTTCACTTCATCCCATGTAGGCACTTCTTCAAACACCTGAAGTTGGCAGCTGGTTCCTGGCCCCCTCGTTTTGGATTTACGATATACCGATCTCTGGCGCACCATTGGGCCACTCGATCAGCAAAATCGTTTCCCAGTGATACAGTGTCCATGTCTTTTTTATGAGCGACACACTTTACCACTGCCAGTTCCTTTGGTAACTGGATTGCCTCTAAAAGGTCTTGTACAACCTTTCCATTTCGAATAGGGGTACCTGATGAAGTCAGGAACTCCCTCTGTAGCCACAACTGGCCAAAGGCATGCACAACCCCATAACAGTACTGACTGTCAGTATACACTGTTATGCGTAGGTTTTTCCCAATTTTGCAAGCTTTTATCATAGCTATCAATTCGGCTACTTGTGCAGACTTTACGTCAAATAGATAACCTGCTTCTTCAATTTTGGTTAAGGAGACTACCGCATAGGCAGCACTCAGGCCTCCTAGTTCATGTCTTATACATGAACCATCCACAAATAATTCCTTGTCATGCACAGGCAATGGTGTTTCTTTAATGTCTGGGCGTGGCTTGGTGTTGAATTCTGTTAAATCAATGCAATCATGCTCATCATCCACCCCACCTTCCATATCCATTGGGTCTAGGAGCAAGGTGGCAGGGTTCAGAATACTGCACCTAACAATGTTTACATTTGCAGCACCCACAAGAATCCTCTCGTATTTAGTCAGCCGACTAGGGGTGAGATACTGAGTTTTTGTTCGGGTCAGTAAAATTACTACTCCATGTGGAACATACACAGTTACAGGATGTCCCATGACAATGGACTCACTCAGCTCTAAACTTGCGCAGGTAGCAGCTACTGCTTTCAGACAACCTGGTAATCCAGCAGCCACTGGATCCAGGGTGGCAGAAAAATATGCCACAGGCCTTCTCGTTGTGCCATGATCTTGTGTCAGGACTGACAACGCGCATTTATCGCGAGTGTCACAGAATAGGGCAAATTCTTTGGAATAGTCTGGCATTCCCAATGCCGGTGCTGTACACAGACAATCTCGTAGTTTGGTGAAGGCTGTTAAGCTTTCATCATCCCATTCTACAATATCGGGTGTTCCTCTCTTGGTCATTTTTATCAAAGGCCTAGCCAGGACTGCAAATCCCAGAATCCACTGCCTGCAGTATCCTATCACTCCCAGGAACATTCTGATCTCTTTCTGAGTACGGGGTAACTGCATCTTTTGAATTATTCTCACTCTTTCTGATGTCACTTTTCTGACACCTTTCTCTATCTGGTGCCCCAGATATTTCACTGATTTTGCACAGAACTGTAATTTGTCAGGGGCCACTTTATGTCCCTTCTCGCTCAGGTGATTCAGTAGGGCAATGGTGTCAATCACACAATCCCTATGACTTTTAGACGCCACCAAGAGGTCGTCTATGTATTGCACTAGGACAGAGTTCCCAGGTAAGACCAAAGTTTCCAAACATTTTTTCAAGATCTGATTAAAGATAGAGGGGCTCTCTGTGTACCCTTGAGGGACCCTGTTCCAGACATACACGTGCCCATTGAAGGCAAATGAGAAAAGAAATTTGCTATCTGGATGCAAGGGAATGGAAAAGAATGCATGACATAGGTCTATCACAGTGAACCACTCAGCATCCCAGGGAATCTGATACAGAATCACTGCTGGGTTCGGGACAATAGGGCAGCAGGGGACCAATATCTTGTTTACTTTTCGTAGGTCCTGCACTACTCTGTACTTGCCACTAGGCTTCTTGATGCCCATAATCGGTGAGTTACATGGGCTACTCAATACCTCCTGTATGATGTTTCCTTCTAACAATTTCTGTATTTCCAGAGTGACACCTGCTCTCACTTCTGCATTCATTCTGTAGGGTTTAGTATTGGGGTATACAGCATTGTCCTTTATTGCTATCTGTATGGGGTCCACGTTTTTCATTAACCCTACATCTTTCCCAGTAAAGTCCCACACTTCTGGTTTCACTGCTTCTTGGAGTTCTTTGGGCAAATCCTGCATGGTCATTCGTTTAATCTCTGAGTCAGGTCTGATTAACATTAATTTATAAATGCCGTCTTCATCTGGGGTCTGAATTTCAACACCCTTTGGTGTGCAAAAGATGGTACAATTCATTTTGCACAGCAAATCACGTCCCAGTAAGTTCACTGGACTGGTGTAGCAAACGACAAATCTATGCATTTCCTTAAAGTTTCCAATTGAGATCTCCATGGGCTTGGTAACAGGAGTACTAATCAATTGGTTAGATACACCCACTACTTGGATGGCTTCTCCCGAGAGGGGTAGGTTTGGAACGTCCACTGTTCTTACAGTAGAACGGGTAGCGCCAGTGTCCAACAGAAAAGTGACATCATTTCCGTCAACCTTTCCTTCAATGTATGGTCCGGACTGGTCTACCGGCAAGGAGGCGCCAAGTACGCACTCCTCGTCCTCCCCTCTCAGGCCCCGTCAGTACTGGTCATCACAAAGGAAGGTATCATTCAACAAATACTGCGAAGTTGCTGCATTTCTGTTCTCATTGCTTTCCCAGACTTCTATCTCATCACCCTCTGTCGCTTTTCCCCTATGTACTTGCTTTGGAGCTCGGGGCACCTGAACCGTTTTTACCTGTGGTTGAGTCTTTCTTGGTCTTTCTTTCTGCGTCTGTGGAGTTAAATCAGGTGTTTTGGGGTTATCGTCAGGCAAATAAGGACACTCGTTACGCCAGTGTCCAATTTCTCCGCACTGGTGACAGGGAAATTTCTTCATAGCCTCTTCCCTGCTCATTTTGGGCCGGGGCTTGCCTCCTCCCCCACCCCCAGGACCTTGGTTCTGAGTGTTTTTGGCCATGTTACTCAATTGTTTTTCCTGCTGTTCTGCGAGCTTCACTTGAGCCCACATAACCTTCTCTTTGAGGGCCTTTTTCTTTTCTGCCATCTCGTCCTCGCAGTACTTTGCGTACCGCAGGACCTCGTCTATCTTTTTGGAGTGCCAACAAATTTTGTTATCCTTTATCCACTGACAAATTTCAGGCCTTAAACCGTTTACAAACCTGTAAATGAAATGCGTCATATCCTTCATCTCGATGTTATCTATACCACTGTATGTTTTAAACACCTGCAACAGCCTTTCATAATAGGAGTGCACTGTCTCGTCTCTCTCCTGTGTAGTTCTATCTATCCTGGTCCAATCAGTTTCATTTGCGGGCACCTTATTTTTCAAATGCAACATTACTTGTTCGTATTTTTTCATCACTTCAATCGACGGCTCCCCTGTGTTAGAGTCCCTCGGGTACTCCTCACTAGGCCAGCCTATGGCTATTTTACACTCGGTCCATAGATCTACCGGGACCACAATGTCGAAAAATCCATCCAGGTCTTTCCACAGGCATTTTTGCACCTTTACGAACCTTTCCACCTGCCGGTACCAGTCAACTGGCTTTTCGCGCAATTTCGGGAAATCGTTAGTAAAGGACACAATATCCTGTCTGGACCATGGAACGTGCACATACCTCCCACCTGGCACTTCACGCATGGGGCATAACTGTTCAGGCTTGTCTACTTCTCTCAAAGGGAACTCAGGGGTCGCTTGTCTGGATCGAGCCTCATCTTTCTTTCGTGCCCACCGGCTTTTCCATTTTTCCACGTCTCCCCATTTTTGCAAAATTGCTAGCAGCTCTTTAATCTGCAACTTTTTCCCTGACACATTCAAGTTCTCTATATCTTTGTCTGAGAATTCAGCTCTGTAAGGTTTTTGCAAGGGCTTGGATCTTGAAATATCTACCCCCATACTAGCTGCAGTGTCTGTCAGCTTTTCGTGGAGCACTCTGGTACTTCTGGTAAGGCTTTTACACATAAACAGCAACTCTTCTTCAGAGTAGGTATTTAATCTGTCCAATCCCACATTTCCTGCCATTAATTCCTCTATTTCTACCCTCAGTTTGTAGAGGTCTAAAGGTTTCGTTTGAGGAGTCTGTTTTTCTAATTCACGACTCCAATTTTCAATTTCTTCCGGAGTTACCAGAGAGACACTCCTAGTACCTGACGTTGATTCTAATTTAATTTCTTTCGCGTTAAAAGGATTTTGCCTCTTCTGCACTCCCTTCCCGGTTTGTTTGTTTGGCAGGTCCAAGAACACAACCTCAGACTCGCACTCACTGGACTGATCGTCTATCAGTAGGGGCTCCTGCCTCGGCGGGGCCATGATTGGGTTCATAACTGGAGAGTTTGGACTTCCTTGATTATTCCCATAGAACGGAACCACTGGTCCGATTGTTACCGGAATAGTCAAAGCCTCAGGACTGGTATTTAACTGGGAGATTTTCTGAATTATTTCTGTCCTCTGTCTAGCTAGGGCCTCTTGCTCCCTTTCATCTAGTACTCTTCCTAATGTCCGGTATGGTATCATCTGTGGGGTCAGGTGAGGGGTAAGACTCGGGGCAGTAGGATGCGTTTCACTTGGTCCTCCACCATAATTTGGTTTTGGGAACAAAGTTCCTGTGCCAAATGACCTGCGCTCCTCCCCATATGGAGGCTGCAAAAAGGGTATTCCTGAACTTAATGGCTTTTCTTCGTTTTCATAAAGAGGTCCGGGGAAAAAGGCTCTTTCACAGGAATATTTTTCCTCCGGGCTCACGGGCACTCTAGGATATATATCTCGTACCTCCGCGGGTCCAGGATTCTCAAAATAGGGCAGTACTTGACCACCTCCCCCCCTACTTAGGGATCTGTCCTCCTCCTTAATAGATGGACGCTGGGGATTCCCTCCTGTACTGGAAAGTCGGGCTCCCTCATCATAAGGGGGCGGACTTCTCGTAAAGATGTCATCTAACAATTCATCGTCTGACTCTCCAAGCGCTCCCCAATGCTTACTCTTTTCTGTCCTTTTCTCTCTCGCAGAAGGGGTACCTGCTGGCATCATGGGAAACAGACCCTCAACAATCATGCTCTGTCTCCACTTTTTCATCTTTTTATCCCTGGTCTCTTGTTTCAGCCTTGGGTACCACTTGGTCAGACCTTTGTCCATTCGGGGTTTCTCTCTTTCGAAAGCCTCAATTTCCCATTCCTCTAATGCCTCATACTGCGTTAGTCTCGGTCTGGGATGCAATTCATTCATTCGGGTTCTCAAATTAAATAAAATCCTGCCATTGAAAGTACCGTCTAACGGAAAAGCCAATATTCCGTCATCTTTTGTGTACTTTACCCAATTTTCCAACCACACACAGGTATTGTACCCTCGGTCAAACATCATGAACGAGGCGGGAGTGTTCGGGGGCGGGACAATAACGCCCTCTCTGGATTTAATCGGTTTGTCCGTTTTGAAATAATTCTTTACCCTATTTACAAGGGACATCTTTCTCTTAGTCCCGTACATAATATCGTATCTATTGGCTTTCCACTGATCCCTTTCAAACCCTTGGCTTCTTGGATCGGGTCTAGTCTCTGGACAATACGAATGCCACATACGATTTCTACGCTTAACTCTGTTTACAAAGTCACCTCCAATCAAAACGCGTCTTGCAATTCCGTGCGACCAATGGGGTGCACGCGTTCAAATAATTTCGGCCAATGGGTGCGCGGCCCCTTCGTGAGACTGTCCTCACGCTCCGGCGCTACACCCCTCCTTTACAATTCCAGCCCCGCTACCCGCCCGCTGCTTCTACCAATCCCAGCGCGGCACGGAGTGACGTCAGAGACGCTTCGCGGCTGACTCCCTCCCTTCACAAGGTAACGGAAACTTTCTTTCTTTCTAAAGTGCTAGTGCTTGGTTATTTTACAACGAATACACATTCGCCACAGTGCTCAAGTGTCTAGACAGGAAAGATTTCTGTTACTGCAAGTAAACTACTTCCATTTACTTTTCACGCGCTGCGGGTAGATCTCTTCCGCCTACCCTTCACTCTAGCATCGGTGAACCTGTTATTCCCCTAAACTCATCCACTCTTCCGGGATATATCCGAGTCTAAGGTTTCCCAGCGGACCCCTCTGCTTTCACCCAAGCTCCGAGGAACCTGCTACTCTTCCGATGTGACCCTTACTAGGTTACGCCACTATGGGAATTTTGCCAATGAACCTCGTTACTGACATTTATTCACACACGTATTCAGAAAAAACCCTAGTTAGTGCTTCCCAGTTATCCTAACCTGCACCTAACCTTCCTTAAGCCTGCGACCTCAAGGCAATGGATTCTATTCACCACTTGCCTTTTCAATTCCCCGGGGAGTTCGGACAACACTGAACGATACGGTTTACAAACGCATGGATTAATACATATAACAATATAAGAACAAGAATAACAATGATAAAACAATTCATGAATTTCCAAAAAGCAACACCTTTCAAGAGAGTGATCAGTTCCCTCGGAATGGCCGCTCTTGTAGCAGCATTAATGTGCTAGCAGCTACCGACTTAGCTAGCCTAACTAATCCTGCCTAACCTTCAACTAGTCCCTAACCATCCTCTGCTAGCCAGAAAAACTGATAGAGCGCGCGAGGTCACCCAGCCAATAATTTCGCCGTTTCCGGCTTCGGGCCCATATACTTTCAATTCACAATATTCATTGACAGGGCGACTTCACGGGCTGCTACCAATTTGTGTGAATTTCCTACTGTAATTACTCAGCGTACCCGACTTACCATCCACCGACACGGGTACCTATGACCTCAACGGATCAGGGAGCTAGCTGTAAAAGGAAAGGCAGCAAAATACCAACCCAAAATGACATTCAATACTGTTGTAAATGACCACGGAAAACTGGAAGTTTTAAAATCTTTATCTAAAGTTCGTTCTCGGTAAGAATAAGATTTACAAGAATAAGGCAATCAATAATCAAGATAACGAAAAGTACATAACTATAGAGAAATAAAGTCAGGGTAATCATGGAAATGCTAATATGGGATGCAACAGGAAACGCTATGCACTTAGGGCAAAAGTTCTTTGGAAAATGTAAGTAAGGCCGTTCTAGACCATATCAGAAAATGACAAACTGCAATGCAAAATATGATTTCTAACAGGTAGGGTAACATGGGAAAACGTTATGAAAATATGCAAATGACTTTATGATTCAATAGTTTGCGGCAAAGCATGGAAAAATCAACATATGCAAAGGTATGTCTTTATTAAAGCAAAAGACAGAAAAATAGAAAGGTGCAAGTTTAAGGATTTCAGAGCAATATTTACCTAGACTGGTGTGGAAACCAAACCCTGGCCACGGGTCAGTTAAGGACAGGAAACCCTCAAGGAAGGATACCCCTCAATGGACAGCAGATGCAGAATGGACACCCAGGAAAGGACAGGATACCCTCAGATTAGGAATCAGGACAGGACCTCAGGACAGGAACCCCTCAGGACAGGACCGCACCCGCAGTTTGGAAGCAACGCCTGCGCTCCACCCTCTCTGCAGTTATCGATCAAGACCCCGATTGGGTCAGCGAACTCCCAGCAAAGTGCTTCGCCAGCACTTTAAGGTTCAGTAGAACCTTAGTCTATGGTCAATTTCGGACAGAGTGCTCCGCAGCCCTCTGTATCTTCAGTCACCTATTGAGTGCGATGGGTCAGTGACAGGTCAGCTAAACCAGACAAGTCGGACAATTTCCCTAGGTGAACCCAGGGTAGATATACAGTTTGGGAACGGTGTACCACCCCCCAATGTTGCAAAGTGTCAGAATCCCTCAATTTGGATTGGTCCTAAGATAGGATTTGGGTAACACACCAATCAGAATACACTATTTGGAGGCCTTATTTACATCTCTGGGCACCGCCTAGCAAGATTGGGGTTCCCATGAGAAACTGCGCAGAATACAGGCAAAGAATACATTTTTGCAACATAATAGAACAATATCGAGATGCTGCGGGGCTAAGGTGCTGCTTACCAGGGTGGCTTCTGGCATCAACCCTCCTTGGCAGCAATTCAATGCCGAGATGACTTTCGGCGAGTCTGCGCACAAGTACCCTCCAAGATGGCTTTCGGCTCAGTCAGACCCCCATTCCCCGCGGTACATGAAAAGTAAGCGAGAACAAATTACTACATAGAAATAACGTTATGAAAACACATCACAGGGCTTGTACTTTCAACTTATCACTAAGAAATATACTTATGCAGTGTAAATGTTAGCTACATATAAACAAGTACAAGAGCAGTGGCACGAGCAGTACCACGTTACTGGCAAAGCTATGTATTACGCATGCGCAACTATTTCCCTCCAAACCTGCAAACACGTCAGGACACGTGAGTGTGACTGACGCATGCGCAGACACTATTTCAAAGCAGCGGCCATTTTAAAGACTTTAATTAATTATTTTAGTAAAACACATAGGCAAGCTTCGGGGAACCTCGTTTAAACATAAAATAAACGTTAGTAAGACGTACAAATTATTATTTGATTATACATGGATGAGGTTCATGACAAAAACAAGTCGCAAATGCGAAGCTTTGCTTCATCACTAGTGAATCAGAAGGCCATCAGGCGTCCCAAAAAAACACTTCTGCATCTGTGCCTGTGACAGAAGTGAGTGACTTTTCCTCTGAGCCGTTAACCACACCAGCAACCGTATCATCTGCACCAGTCACAGGCGATATGTCTGAAGCGGATTGGCTAAGTGAGCCAGGGTTTCCTTGTCCCAGAAAGGACACAGAAGTGCAAAGTACAGGAATCCGGGAGAACATTGTTTCAATGGTGCAGGCCTATCTGGATGACTCAACAGCGGTCAATATTACTGAGGACCCATTGGCGTATTGGCATGGGAAAAGAAAGACATGGCGAGAGCTCACCAACCTGGCTATCAATTACTTGTCTTGCCCACTCGCAAGTGTGTCTTCAGAACGTGTTTTTAGTTCTGCTGGTGGCATTGTGACTTGCAAAAGGTCCCGCCTCTTGCCTGCAAATGTGGAGCGGCTCGCCATGATAAAGATGAACCAGCACTTCATACCATCAGATTACAAAGTACGAGAATGCACGCAGGAAGAAGAGGACACCGACCTACCTGAGGGAAGTTTTCATCAGTTACCAGAAGTACTACCGACTCAATTTGCAGAGTTTGAGGACAAGCTCTGCTTCCCTGACAGCGAGTTCTGAAAATTAGTCAATGATTCATTAACTTTATTGTTCGTCCTTATTCACTTTTATTCCTGTGTGTCTGTCTTTCTTTGTTTAGCAAGTGCTTCATCACATTCACAACAAAACTGTAATCATCCAATCAAACAACAAGCCCATCAGCAGAACTGTCTTGATTTTGATGCCGCAGCATTCCTCAGGTTCACAACAGTTAGTTGACAACTCAGTCCTGGTCGTCTATCCTCCTCCTCCAGACTCACTCTATCCATTTGTTTCCCGTAATGCTGATGCCTGGATTCTGCACAATGAAGAAACTTACGTTGACGAGTCCCCTAAAGAGGGACTGGAAGTAGTGAGTCCTCATTTAAATACATTTTGCTAAGTGTGACTTTTTTTCCCAGATTTGCTTTTTGGCTGTTTGGGGGGTGTCAAACTTGTTTGCGCTTGGGTTTACGGGTCTTGGCTGGGCCATTGCTGGCAAGGTCTATTAAGGGATGAAATTGGTTAGGCATTTACTTTGGAAAACATTTGGTCATTTACACGCGTTTTTATTGCTCGCTTGCCTGTCTTAGGGGTGCTGTCTGTGGGGCTTGTAGGTTTTTGGTGTCTGTGAGCACCGCTGCCACATTTACCATGTTGATTGCTTTTGTTTTGCAGAAAATCCACGCCGGGAAACTCCAGTTGGGGCCCTGCTGCAGAACGCTTTAGGACAATGTGAATTCCAGGTGGAGCCAGCCCTCAAACACAAATTACAGGTAAGATAAGCGTTTGGATGGGAGGTAGTATAATGGAGTATTAGGAGAGGCGAGAGAGTGACAGTGGTACTAGTAGTAAAGTCCTAGGACTCTTGAATTAACAAACTCTGTGAAAGGCATTTACTTTGGAAAACATTTGGTCATTTACACGCGTTATTATTGCTCGCTTGCCTGTCTTAGGGGTGCTGTCTGTGGGGCTTGCAGGTTTTTGGTGTCTGTGAGCACCGCTGCCACATTTACAATGTGGATTGCTTTTGTTTTGCAGAAAATCCACGCCGGGAAACTCCAGTTGGGGCCCTGCTGCAGAACGCTTTAGGACAATGTGAATTCCAGGTGGAGCCAGCCCTCAAACACAAATTACAGGTAAGATAAGCGTTTGGATGGGAGGTAGTATAATGGAGTATTAGGAGAGGCGAGAGAGTGACAGTGGTACTAGTAGTAAAGTCCTAGGACTCTTGAATTAACAAACTCTGTGAAAGGCATTTACTTTGGAAAACATTTGGTCATTTACACGCGTTATTATTGCTCGCTTGCCTGTCTTAGGGGTGCTGTCTGTGGGGCTTGTAGGTTTTTGGTGTCTGTGAGCACCGCTGCCACATTTACCATGTTGATTGCTTTTGTTTTGCAGAAAATCCACGCCGGGAAACTCCAGTTGGGGCCCTGCTGCAGAACGCTTTAGGACAATGTGAATTCCAGGTGGAGCCAGCCCTCAAACACAAATTACAGGTAAGATAAGCGTTTGGATGGGAGGTAGTATAATGGAGTATTAGGAGAGGCGAGAGAGTGACAGTGGTACTAGTAGTAAAGTCCTAGGACTCTTGAATTAACAAACTCTGTGAAAGGCATTTACTTTGGAAAACATTTGGTCATTTACACGCGTTATTATTGCTCGCTTGCCTGTCTTAGGGGTGCTGTCTGTGGGGCTTGCAGGTTTTTGGTGTCTGTGAGCACCGCTGCCACATTTACAATGTGGATTGCTTTTGTTTTGCAGAAAATCCACGCCGGGAAACTCCAGTTGGGGCCCTGCTGCAGAACGCTTTAGGACAATGTGAATTCCAGGTGGAGCCAGCCCTCAAACACAAATTACAGGTAAGATAAGCGTTTGGATGGGAGGTAGTATAATGGAGTATTAGGAGAGGCGAGAGAGTGACAGTGGTACTAGTAGTAAAGTCCTAGGACTCTTGAATTAACAAACTCTGTGAAAGGCATTTACTTTGGAAAACATTTGGCCAATTACACGTGAACCAACACGATGACAGTGTTCAGTAAAACGAACTTACTGCAAAACCACCACCCACCAGGCTCAAAAGTAGTAAAAAAAAAGATATGCTCAGATAAAGTTTGAAAAAGTATATTTTTATATCCCTAACAAAATAATCTCCCACAAGACCCTCCCTAACCCCAACAAATAAATAGTCCATCAAAAGTCCCCAAAAAACCCAACTCCCAATTCCCACCCCCCAAAAGTCACTAAAAAAAGGGCAAGGGACACTCTAGGGATGCATGGTGTTGATTTTTGCCTCTAGGGCATCATGCCTTAGGGCCAGGGCATCGTATTGTTCCCGGAGGGTGGCGTGATCTAAACGGAGGCCCTCCACCAAATTTTGGTACTCTTTCCATTTCCGGACCTCCGCCTCCAGGTCCGACACTCTGCGGATTGCACGGCGCAAGCGAGCCTTTACAATACTGTGAGGTGCAGCCTTTGCTGCTCGGCGGTGGCGTCTGCCAGCACGGCTCCGTTTGGCTGGAGCACTGCGCTGACCTGCAGAACGTGGGGTCACGGAGGAGGATGCAGATGTCACATTCGAAGTACTGGACTGCGTGTCGTCCCCCTCCAATTCCACCAGCCGCCGATATTGGGCAACAGTTGCATCCAGCCTCCGTTGCCGGGCCAGTACAGCCTGCATACTCCTTGTTGGTTTTGTTTTAGTATGACCAACTATATGAAGAAAGAAAGACATAATCTGTAACCAATGCTCTTTAAGAATATGATTAACACAAAATGATTCAGCAGGAAGTTGTGTCACAGTACAACTAGCAACTAGCCAGCGCAGTACAAAAGAAACTGTTCAGGGCAATATCATGGGCGTCCGCAGGGATGGGCAAGAGAGGGCGCGATTGCCCCCCCCTGGATCGCAGGTCCATCCAGTGCTGGCCCATTGACAAATTACAATATGGTAATTACAGCAGGCTGGGACCGACAGACAGATAGAGGCAGAGACAGAGATAGAGAAAGACAGAAGGAGAGAGAGAGAGTGGGAGGGAGCCAGAAGGTGACAGAGGGAGGATGAGGGAGGGAGAGAGAGAGAGAGGGAGGGGGAGAGAGAAAGAAAGATGTGTGTAATGTGTATGCCAGGTCTGGTGGCTCAGTGGACGAAGGCATCCGCTGCAGGGGCATGAGTTCAATTTCATGGTCATATTTTTTTTGGTTGCTCTAGATCCACCCCCCTCCCCCACTGACCCTGCCCCCTTCGGTGCGGCCCTTGGCCACAAACCACACTATCAATCATGTCAGGAGTAGGACTCAGGAGATGGTGATGATGTTGCACCCCCCCTGGAAACATTTCATAGTATGTTCGCAGTTCATCCAGTGACCGTCTACTCTCTGTAGATACACATCATATGCTATCTAAGAGTCAGATAGTACCATGATCCAGCTTACCTGTACCCGCCACCACCACTGTCTCCTTCCTCACAGTCTGTACTTCTTGGTCCTCTTGTGCCGCCTCCTCCCCAGAGTGGTCCTCGGACTCGGAGTCGATCACTATTACCACATCCGAGCTGGCCCCGCCACCAGATGTTCCACCTACAAAGTAGATTTAAGAATGTTAGATTACACCACTCACTAGTATTTGGTCTATGAATGAAGAATGTGAAAACAACAGAAAAAGTAATTGACTGTCTACTCTAGTCTAAAGTAAAAATGTCCCTCCTTCCAGGGAAGGCTGTTGTCTTGCTGCACTTTTTTGTCACAATTGATGAATGCTTGCTTAATTTTAACACACACCATTTTTCTCTGGACAGACAGAAACTGGACTTCTAAGGACAAGAGCAACATCAACTTCAAACCAGGTGAAAGCTCGGCTCGACCACAAGAAATGTGTTCCATTACTCATCAACTCAGCACCAAACACTTTTCCATTTCCAGCTAACTTTATTTTAATATATGTGTTTACTTTAACTTTTAATAAAGCTTTTAAACTTGAATAGACTCTGTGGTTTTTGGTCCTCCAGACTAGAGTGACTGAGCGAAAGGTTTTGCAATTTTTGCAAGGAGGAGTCCGTGCCGCTGACACTACCAGGTTTATACAGTGTGCCAAACACGCCACTCTGAAATATTATTACTCTGGTCTTTGGTGTCCATAGTTCGGTTTGTGGAGAATTGTCCCTGCAACAGTAGTATTATGGATTTTGCTACTATCTAAACACTATTTCGAAAAAATTAAATTAGGAACGCTTGGACAACAGTAGGTCCTTTATATTTAAATGAAAACTTACTGGGGCCAGCAAAGGAGCACTCGCCGCCCTGGCCTGCATCCTCCTCCTTTGGAGCCACAGCATCCTCCTTTTCCGTCCGCTTGCCCCTTGGCGGACCTGACGTACAACATGAAAGAAAGAACAGAAAACATTGATGATTGCTGCTTGTCGCTGTCCTTGTCAACCAAATCAAACATTTAGAAAGAACAAAAACCAACTATTTCAGCCAAAAAGAGGGCTACAAAAGAAGGACTGCACCTGAGCCTCTACTCTAGGGGCAGATTTACAAGCCCCTTGCAGCTCTTTTGCTCCGTTCTTGCGTCACTTTTGTGACGCAGCGCCACAACAAGAGAGGCGCCATGGTGTGGCGTATATTAACAACGTGACGCATATGGGAGATGCATCCCATTCTAAAGCCCTGCGCCATAAGGGAGCGTTCCAGCGCAAGGGAGGGCGTTCCTGCGTAGGAACGCATGCTAAAAGTGGCTATGGGGAATATATGAAATTTCAATCAGTCATTTAGGACAATGATGCGTCACTGAAACCCTGTGCCTGCATGAAGCAGACGTACGGCTTGACGCAGCATTGCTGGAGCTGCGCCATCGTTGCAACGCAACTCCATCAATGGGCCGCCTTTACGGCACCGATGCGTAACGCTTCGGTGACGTTTTGGGACCATGGTGTGCCGCATTGTAAATACGGCGCACCATGGGTGGTGCTGGCGTGCCGCACACTTTGCAGGGATGCGCAGGTAATTGCTAATCTGACACTTAGGGGCATACTTACGAGTTCTGGGCTGCACACCTCCAGAGGTGCACCAGAAGAAATGCTTAACGCAAAACTAACCTTGCGTCACGGCAGATGCGCTGCAATTACAATGCGGCAAACCCTGGCGCAAGGGTAGGCAGATGCGTGACGCATCTCGTGACGAAAGAGGGGCGCATCTCTAGAGTCACGTCACAGGCGCGATGCAACTCTAGCAATGCTCAGGGCTGCCCAATACTCAACATCCCGCATCAGTCCTTACGCCTGCTTCAAGCAAGCAGGCATAAAGAATTGACGTAGCAGCGGAAGTGCCTGCGTTAAATCTTGTAGATTTCACGCAGGCACTTTTGCGAGGCGCACAGCTGCCTGACCGCCACCTCCCACCCCCCCCCGCGTGGGAACGCACCCATTGTGGCGCAGGCCCAGGCCTTAACGTGGCGCATCTCCCTAGATGCATCACGTTGTACATGACTCGCAGGGATGCGCCACATTTACGTCGCTGTGCGTCAGGTAAGGCAGCGTAAACGTGGCGCAAGGGGCTTGTAAATCTGCCCCTTTGTGTCTAGCATTACGCAGTTCTGTAAAGTACACTCATACATTACTCAGCCCAATAAAATGAACACAAAATAGAAAACAAATAAGCAGTGACACCGCCACAGAGAAGGAGAGCAGTGCACCTGAAATGCACAGAAGATTTTGAAATATTAATTTAGCTCTCCTATCAATGTAATCGGCAGCATTATTGCTCTTTGTAAAAAAGTTAAAGCAAACATTTGCAATATAACACACAGAGCAGGAGAAAAAACAGAGTAGTGAGTGATTAAAAAATTGTTACTACTACTCACCAAGCCCGGGGACCTCCACTCCCAGCACGTCGAGCAGGTCGCGCTCTCGGTCCAGGATATCGGTCCAGCGGTGGGTCACCTGATTATAGGTGCGCTGGACCCCCGAGATGTGAAACAGGGCCCGGCACACCTGCTCCCACCGCTTCCGTCGCTCCTGGCGGTTGGTGTAGCCACCAGCGATCCTGCCGCCTGCCGCGATGGTCTTGGGGAGGCGGCGCTGTACATAAAAAACGAGTGCCCCCACCTCCTCAGGGCTGAAGATCTCCCTGGGCACCACCGTTTCCGCCCTCAACCGGCCACACGGGAGCCGGGCATGGGCTGCGGGGCCCGTCTTGGGCAGCTTCACAGCTGTCTTCACCATGGTCTGGGCAGGTGTTAGGAACAAGGAGACAAAATGAAAAAGAATAAAACTAGGGAAGAAGAAAATAAAAGTTTAAAAAAGTAGTTGAAAAGTAAACAAAAGTAGCCTAAAACACAAAATGTTAGACCTAGAAAAGTAGAGGGATAGAAAAAAAGTTAAATAGATCAAAAAAAATATAAAAACAAGCAAAAGATGGCAGAGATATAGAGGATAGAAACACCATGCCCAGACACATAGGAAGGAATTAATGAAAAACAAGATGGCGGCCCAATCACGTGCGCGTAAGTAAGTTCGCACGCGATTTCTCTCGCGAACTCGTGCGAACTTGCATTCGCAAGGCGCTCATGCCGCGAGATTACACATAGCGGGCGGAAACGGAAATACGTCACGAAAACAAAATGGCGGCGCCCGTACTCAACCTTAGGGTAACTCGCACGAGTTCACGTCTTCTACGGTCGAGTTCGCACGACGCCGCGCCTCGCGAATAGGGCGAAATTACCGAAAAACAAGTTTTGCAAAAGCAAAACCAATGAGCAGGTGCAAAAGTTCGAGCTCATCATTTGTAACCATTTCCCTGTAGTGCTTCCTGAAGGGGCCCTCCAGAATCCGGTTGCCTACTTGCAACTATTGTGTGACCCTGCTCTGACAGTCACAGAATAGTTACAAGTATGCCATTGCATCCTGTTAAAAAAAATTACATTGCAACAAAAAGGAAAGGGAGCAGACAAGCAGGTGCCAGCCTTCATTAATGTCAGTTGGGGCAGGGCAGGTGTTGTTGTTTGCAAAACTTAAAGCACTTAGCAGGTGTGCTTTGCTTTGCCACAATAATGTACACTCACTTGTCAATCAGAGGGTGCTGTGATGACACCGAGGGTGGCATGGGTGTGCCAGCCAGAGGGTGGCATGGGTGAACCAGAGTGCCAGTGTTGACAGAGGATGGCAGTGCTTTGCTTTGCCACAATAATGTACACTGGTGAACCAGAGGGTGCTGTGATGACACAGAGGGTGACTTGGGTGAGCCAGAGGTGGCATGGGTGAACAAAGAGAGTGCCAGTGGTGACAGAGGGTGGCAGTGATGAAGAAAGCCTTGCAAACAGGCTGGGCACGTAGAAACAACAAGTTCGCAAAACTGGCGACCGACAAGTAAGTTCGCAATTTGCGAAATTGTACAAAACCCTCGCTAACTTGCAGAAACCCGTGCGAACACACACCCCCAAAAAAATACGCAAAATCCGCGAGAATTTGCGGATTTTGCGGATGTTCGCAATCCGCAAATCCGCAAATCCGCAAATTCGCGGATTGCGAATCCGCAAAATCCGCCCATGCTTAATAATTTTCAAAGAAACTACTGAACAGATTGACTCCAGATATGCCAAAGCACAAGTAAGAACTGAGGACTACCTCTCTGCCAAATTTGGTGTAATTCCGTTCAGCCGTTCGGGTTGTAGCCGTAGCTTAATGTCCTATGGGAAATTGCATGGGGAAAATGTGTTTTGGGACCCCCCTTTTTTCTCAGCCCCCGCTTCACCAATCACCCCCATACTTTCAGGAAAGGAGCAGAACTGAGCTGGCCACAAGTTTTGAACATTTCAAGAAGATTAATCAATCGACACCAAAGTTATTGGCAATAGAATGTTTCGGTTTTCCTACCCTAAATCTTAAAAATAGTTCTGCAGAACCTTCGACACTACCCAAAACACCAGTTTATTTTCTACAACATTACCAAAACACGACCCTCTATACTACAGAAAGACCAGTGCAGTACTCTAAACTCTAAATCCACCCCTAGTATGACCCACTACACTGTATAAACACCGCTGTACTACCCTGAATAACAAAACACGACACAGCACGACCCTGGACACTACTCAAATACCATTGCATTACTCTAAACATTAAATCTATCTCACCACCACCTCCTACACTACCCAATCACAACTGTACTATTGTAGAACAATACTCCAGTATAACCCCGTACACTACTGAAACACTACTGTACTAACGTAAAACACTACTGCAGTACGACTCCATACACTACAGTGCCTTAAACTCTAAAACACTATCCCTATTATGACCACATACACTACATAAACACCACTAAACTTTCCTAGAACAGTACCTCACCACGATCTTCTACACTAGTCAAATATCATTGCAGTACTCAGCATGACCACCTACAGTATACAAACACCACTGCATCTTAAATCCTAAAGCACCATCCCGAGCATTACTCTGTACATTGTATGAAGACTAAGGGTGGGCGGCCAGCTACGCTCCGTGCACGGAGTGCACGGAGTGCCGTCTCCTACGCATTTTGCGTAGCGGGCATAGCCAGGCGGCACTACGCGCGCTCCGCAGACGGTGCGTAGCCGGCCGCCACCCGCCTCCCTCCCGCCCTCCCTAAATACATCAATAAAAGTATGAAAAGCTATTAAAAACACTTACCTTGTCTGCCGCGTCCCCGGGGCTCCCTCTCGCCGTCCCGCGATTCTCGCCGCCATTTCGGGTCCTAATGCGCATGCGGGGGCGGCCGCGCATGCGCATTTCTCACTATCCTAGAACACTACTCCAGCAGGACCCCCTACACTACACAAAGACCACTGCACTACTCTAAACCCTAAATCTACCGCTAGTACGATCACCTTCACTATGCAATCACCAGTTCAGTTCCCTAAATTCCAATACATTAACCCAGCACGATCTCCTACACTACCCAAATACCACTGCGCTACCCTAGAACACTACCCCAGCACGAGTCCTTACACTAGACAAACAACACTGCACTACTCTAAATTCTAAATCTGTAGTGTTCCAAAACCATAGTGACTGTTTATGTACCATGTAGTAATCTATTTACTAAAGTAAAAGTGAACCAATTATGAATTAACTCAGTGTCTTTCCTTATAGTGTTGTGATCATTTAGATAATAAGTATGTACTCATAGACTGCTTCATGTTTTAGTGCTATGGAGTGCTTCAAACTGGTATGCACTATGTATGTAGTGCTCTTACAACTTTCACAGTTCACTGCTTTAGGCCTACAATTTTTTTCTTAGAATTTGTATGAAATGTGTTTGTATAGTAATAAAAATGAATCGTTTTGTAAAGTTTTTCATAAATACTTATATATGTTTATTTTTTACAGATATTGTTTATCATCGTTAAAATAAAGTTATCATGCCGCACAAAGAAAGACGAATAAAAATTCAGAAAAAGGATACTTATTTGAAAAAACTCAACCACAGCTCTTGGAAGACCAACATAATGTGGCGAAAAAGAGAGCAATTTCTGGTAAGACTTCAAAAGACTTTATAAAAAAGATTACTAAACTGAGAAAAAAAAATATGAATGTGCAAAGCAGTCAAAATGTTCCAAGTACAAGAAAAAGTGCAAGGAATAGGAAAGGCAAAAAAGGCAATGTAAAAACAAAGGATACAACTTATAGTAAAAGAAGAGAAAATCAATATAAAGAAATCCGCCCAAAATTATTTTACAGCAGAGTTGTGAATAACTTACTGAAAGACACAAAAAAATATAGAATGAGAACACAATTTTATAAAAAGAAGAAGCATATTGAATCAATTGTTGAAAAGGCTTTTGAAGTAAAGAGAAAACTTTTCATTTTAGTACTTAAGAGAATTCTATCATTAGATAAACCAATACATTTAATGAAGGCCAAAAGTAAGAGGAAAAGAGTAATTAACAAAACTAATTTTTGTGATTTTTTTTAGGACAATGGAAACACAGTTCAAGTTCAGAGCCTTTTTTTAATGAAGAGAGTTATTCACAGAGCAATAATGTTTTGCATGCAGTTGACAACAGTGGTCGAGCTTATGAGGTTAGAGATGGCTGTCCAATTGAGAAAGAGCAAATGGTTCCTAGAAATGCAGAAGAAGTGATAGCTGATGACGTTCTAGGCAGACGTCCTAAAGCCCCAGTGAACACTTGGGATTGTAGTAGTATTTGTAGTGTACGGCAAGAATCTACTGATAAATTACGCAATTTCTTACAAGCATATTGTAAAAAAAAGTGTTAAACAAAAGATTGAGCTGTTGCAAGGACTAGACCCTTGCAGAGTGAGAAAATATACTGGTTTGCAAGGTCATTCTCTGGCTTGTCTTTCTAGAAAAGTATGTCAAAGTGTTTTTCACCATTTCAGGATGTTGGCAGTACATCATACTAAAACGCGGAAGTTAGTGAGAAGATTGTATTATGCAAAAAGTCCAGCACTAAAGTTAAATGAGTTGAACAGTGCTCTTTTGCGAGGGTCAGAATCAGATGTGAAAAAGGTTTGTGATGATATTGAGTTTTGTTACTTTGGTCCTGAGGAAGAGAGTGAAGAAACTCAAACATTAATAGAAGAAAATGTTGCAGAGAATGTTGAACATAGTTGTACTAAAAATTTTGAAAATGAAATTACAAAGTTTAAGGTGATTTCAGGTGAAAGGCCAAATTGTTCTTGTATTTTTTGTCGCCGAACTCACTACAAAAATCAGACTAGGAGTGTTGATCTGTATTTAAAAAGTGAAAAAGAAAATAATGATAAGTGGAAGGAATTTGCAACTTATTTGTTGGTAGAGAATTGTTTTGATTTGGGTTCTGATCAGCGTATTTGTAAATATTGTTATAACAATTTAGATGAGAATAGAATGCCTGCTAGAGCTGTGCATAATAATTTAGAGTTAGTTGCTATTTCTCCACAACTGACAGAACTCAATACCTATGAGTCTATTCTCATTCAGTGTGTGCACCTGTTTCAGGCTATTGTTCATATGGAGCCTAAAACAGGTACATTGCCTCCTTCAGATTTAAAAAGAGGATTAAAGGAAGAGTGGTGTATTTACCGTTAGATTTAAAGAAAAATATTGAAACTATTGTTGTAGACAGTGTAGAAAGTGAACCTCTAGTTATTCTTGTTAATGGTGTGGCAACTAGGAATAAGAAAATCTGGCAGGAGTTAGTGGATGTTAGGAGAGTGCAAAAGGCAACATTGTATTTGATAAAAAAACAATGCAGACTATAAGAATGTTTACATAGGGGAAGAAGAAATACTTTTAGAAGAAGATACTGAAACATCAAGTGGACAAATTGAAAAAGTGGACATGTTAAGATGTGAAGAAATCTATGAACATTATAGCGTGCATCCACTTCATTCAAAAGAAGTGATGGGAAACACAATTCATTTGTTCCAAATGAGAAAGGCAAAAGCAAGTCCCATGAGTGTATGGGAAGAGAGCTTTCCACAGTTGCCCAATTGGAAAAGGAGGACGATATGATGAACGTCCTGTGCTGATTCCTGCATCTGAATACCAGACAACAAGATTATATGCAAAAGCTACAAGATTTCGTCAATGTATCCCTTATATATTTCATCTTTTGTTTGAAAGTGACTTATCTGGACTTTCATATGCAGTCAACCATATTCTAAAATCTGGAATACATCTGCAAAACGTATCTGCAAAAGAGTTTATGGATAAAGTGCACCAGAGAGATGATCATCTAGAATCTCAGCTCATTATTCTGATGGCAGGTCAGCGTGGGACTAATGAATATTGGTACCATCATCATGGAGAACTTAAATGTATGCTACGGAACTTAGGAACTCTAACATTGTTCCTTACCCTAAGCTGTGCTGAGTATGCTTAGGACGATTTGCTAGAATTTCTTCGAGAGGCAAATTCCAATATAAAAAATATTGAATACAAGACACCTGGAGAATTGTGCTCTTTGGATCCTGTTAATGTATGCAGGTATTTCAATCATAGATTTGAGCCTATGATGTCTTTTATTTGCAATAAAAAATCCTCCTCTTGGAGAAGTTGTGGATTTCTTTTGGAGAAAGGAGTATCAAGCAAGAGGTGCTCCTCATATACATATACTGTTATGGATTAAGGACGCTCCCACATTTGGAACAGATACGGATGATACTGTTTTGAGTTTTATGGAACAATATGCGAAATGTGCTGTACTCAAAAGCACAGAAGCAAACAACTTTAGAGCACAAGTGTTACGATTCCAAAGCCACGGATGTGGAAAATACTGTCGACGAAAGTACAAATCTAAGGACAAGTTCTACACCAAATGTCGTTTTGGATTTCCACGCCCTGTAATATCCAAAGGAAGAGTGAACAGTTTTATGTCATCTTTGCGACATACTATCACAAGAAAGTCTCCAAAAAATACTTACAACTTAAGAAGAAATGAAGAGTTAAAATACATAAATGACTACAACCCAGTTATTTTGTCCATGTGGAATGCTAACATGGATATTCAATATGTTGTAGACAATTCCATTGCTGTTGCTCGATATGTAACATCTTATATTATAAAATCAGAAAAGACAGAATTGAAAAAAATGTGGGAAGAGATTTCTCACGAGAAGACTCTAAGTAAGAAATTATACTGTTTCAGTTTGAAGATGTTATCGCATCGAGAAATCGGAGCATATGAATGCTCAGCTCGGTTATCATTGGCAAGTCTATACTCCAAATCTAGAAGAATCCTTTATGTGAGTCTATGTCTTGCAGCAATGTGAAATCGGGTAATGATATCTGTTCAAGAAATTGAATATTTAGCAGAAAAAGATCCAGAAAGTACAGATATTTCAAAAACGAATATGTTGTACACATATTACCCAAACAGAAGTCATCATCTTGAGAACATGTGTCTCTATGAAGTGCTGCAAAACTACACTTTTAAACAGAATACTACAGAGAACATCAATGATGAACAATATGGAGTCATTAGTTCCGAAGGATGTTTGGTGAAACAAACAAAATGAAATTTTATTAATCACAGAAAGCTGAGTTGTGACACTGCTGATAAAAGGGAATTTTACTATTTAGCTCTTTTACAACTATTCAAACGATGGTGTTCAGAACTGGAATTACTTGGAGATTTCCAGAACTATGAAGATTCCTTTAATGCTTGTAAAGATAGCATACAATGCAGTGCTTTTGCAAATTATGTGAAAATGTTGAACGATGAAATTGATCAAGAAGCTACAATTGCAGCTGAGATTGCTAGAGACAGTTCTCAAGACAGTCAAAGTTCTGCTGCGCACAGTCAAGATCCACTAGGACAACCAATTGTTGAAAACGAAGTAGCAATCGCAATGAATGAGGTCGAAACAGCAATGTATCAAGCTCAAGAAGATGTAAAAAACTTAGGAAATTTGAAAGAACAACTAAATGTTGAGCAGAAAGAAATATATGAGCAAGTGAGACAACAGATTGACGATGGATTACTTCATGAAAACAAAGAGTCCTCATGCACGTCATTTCAACCTATCCAAATGTACGTGAGTGGACAAGCTGGAACAGGAAAACGTTTTTTAATTAAAATAATTACAAGTTATCTACAGAAAACAACTGAGTCACAATTGTCTCGTGTTGTCCCTGCTCCAACTGGGTTGGCAGCACACAACATTAAAGGAATTACTTTACATTATTTACTAATGCTACCAGTAGAGCATGAAAACAAATTGGAATACCACAAGCTATCTGGAGAAGCTTGCTGTGGAGTTTCACAAGTCTTGAAGAAAATGAAACTTCTCATTATTGATGAGGTAAGCATGGTCTCAAACGTAATGCTTGCCTTTGTGCATTGAAGAATGCAGCAAATTCTTAAAACAGATGAGAAGATTGGAATGTTGGGAGCTCCATTGAAAACAATGGAGTGCTCCGGGCTTGTAATGGCTGGTATAAGCCTGGAGCTCCAACATTCCAATGTTTCTTTGTTCACAGCTCTGGCTGTGAACAAAGGCTTCAAGGACCCTGAGGGGATTCCAATCCCCTCACGCTCCCATAAGGCTTTGTTCTTTTTTGTTAGAACATTCTGCCCTCTAGTGGCAGAATGTTCTAATAGCCTTATAGCCCTTCGTAGCTGGGCTATACCGGCTATTAAAGTCCCTCTCCCTTGTTAAAGGCCCTTGCCTTCGGCTCGGGCCTTTTACGCTGGAGAGGGCCTTTAATAGCTGGTATAGACCTCTACAGCGGGCTAGCCCGGCTATAGAATGACGTATTATTTGGAGGAACACACGTCATAGTTTTTGGAGATCTACTGCAACTGACTCCAGTAAAAGGACAACCAGTTTTTAAAACACTTGCGCATGAAGACACCAGAAAGTCTCTGGCAAGTGTTGGAAACGTGAACATTTGGTCATATTTTGAATACAAAGAACTCATTACAAATATGCGACAGGTAAATGATGTTGATTATGGAACTATTCTCCAAGATATGAGAATTGGACTACTGACTGAACATGGCAAACAAGCTTTTCAGACTCGATTACTTTCCAACTTGTTTCCAAATGAAAACGTAGTTCCTGAGAAAATATACATAAAAATTGCAGTTACGAAATCTGTAATCTGCTTAATGCCAACACTGCGTGAGTGTTCTATATTCAATGAACAACTTTTGAAACTGGAAAATGAAGAAATAATAAAAATGGAATCCATCAATAAAAAAGAACATGAAGGAATCACTATTATTTTAACCGAAAAATTGAAGATAAAATTGGATTCTTTAGAAAAGTCAATATCTAAAACTGCTGGTTTAGAAAAGAATCTATATGCAAGTAGGAACTGTCGGATAAGTTTAAGGCGTAATTTGGATGGAGAAAAAGGTTTAGTTAATGGAGCAATGGGAAAAGTTGTAGATTTTTTTAATTATCAAAATAAAGATGGTATTGAATTCTTAAAGATTAAATTTGATCAGATTGAAGAAGTGAAACAAATTGGCCGTTGTTCTGTTAGTTTTTTGCTTGTTAAAGATTTATATGTCCGTAGAAAACAATTTCCATTTTCTCTGGCATATGCAGTGACTATTCATAAATCTAAAGGTTTACGTGTTGACAGTGCTTTGGTGAACATTGGAAATTCTGTGTTTAAAGAAGGTATGGCATATGTTGCTTTGTCCAGAGTCAGAACATTATCTGGTTTGTTTTTGATTGATTTTGATGATACCAAGATTACTGCAGATGCCAACTGTGTCAAAGTATACAATAGGTTAAGAAGAACATATGCTCCTAATTTAGGTCAATATCCTGTATTTGAAAAGCGTATGGTTGCTCGAAAAAGAAGGTATGAGAATATTTGTATTGAAGGTGTAGAGAAGGGAAAAAAATGGGAAAATGTTGTGATTGCAAGCAAAAAGAAAAAGGACACTGTTGAAGAGATTGTTGGTTTTCAGTTTGAAAACAGTTCTGGTGCCAACTGCTATGCTAATGTAGTGGTCAATGTTTTTTTTTCTTGAAGGTTTGCAACAGCCAATTATGGAGAATCGGGAAAAAAGATTGTGTTCCTTGTTACATTCTCTTTATGAAAAATTGAGAACAGATAAAAATAAAATACGAAGCATTTCTGATGTTAGTAATCTTTTGGATGTCTGTTCTAGTGCTACACAATTTACACAAAATATTCAACAAGATGCTCAGGAGTTTCTAATGTGTATGCTTACAGAATTAGAAAATGAAGGTGTAGACATAGATAATATTTTTGGCCTTTGTTATAAATGGGAACATCAATGTGAAAATTGTATGTATACATGTAGCACTAATGTAGACAGTGAAAGATTTTTATATTTGACATTACCGGACTGTAAATCAGTGCCTTTCAGTAAATTAGTTAAAGCTGCAAACCAAAACATGGAGTGTAGGCAATGCAAATCAGAAATGTTATCAACATTATTTATCAAAAGATATGGAAAATATATAATTTTAGTGATGCAATGTTGTACAGCTGATGGAAGAAAATTGAACACTTTAATAAAACATTTTGTTGCTACACAACTATCAATATCTGGAAGGACTTTTGTAGAAGTAGCAATAATTTTCCACAGTGGTCTTTCAATAACATCAGGACAATACACTGCATATCTCAAAAGTAAGAAAGGCTGGAGTCTTTGTAATGATTCTGAGTTGATTTTCAAACAAAGTTTGCCTTTCGAATTGCTAAATTCCTATCTAATATTTTTAAAGCCAATGTTTTGAGAAGAAAATCCAGCCTCTGAGGAATGTATTGTTCTCATTTTATAGGATTATCATTGGACAATTTATATAAAAATTACTGCAAAAATACAATTTGGCCTCAAGGAAATGTATTTCTTTGAATTATGGACTTTTTGTTGCACATTGTCTCGGTGTATAATTTTAAGTGGCATTATTTATAGTGTTTATAAAATTAAGTTATAACATTTTCTTAGCAGTGATCATTTTATATACATGTGATTTGTATTATCTAGTATTTTACTACAGATGTATTATTGTTTTTTTTTAACAATCTAATTGATTGGGGTTTTGTTTGCCCGCAGTTATGTCATGAGTACAATTGAAATCACTGTATCTAGTAAAATTCAATATAATCTGACAACAGCAAAAAAAGGCAAAGAAATTACTTTGTAAAATGTTAAAATTATGCTGTGCTGTTAAAAATTTGTTATTATATGTTATAACTATTTTTTCTTTTTTTTGCAGATCTTACTTTTAAAATATTCAATTTACCACCAGTTAGATTATAAAAAACAAGTGAATAAAATGTGTACTGTTTTTTACGTGTATTACTGTTGAGGTAAGTTTTAGTAAGTCTTAAAATGGAGAATTAACTGTGTTTTCACACAGTGGAAGAAAAGGAACATTGATGGACTAGATTTCTGTAAGAAAATTGGAATGCAAAAAGGTATAACATAGGGGACAGCTTCAGAACACCTGTCTGCAAGATATATGGTATACTACAGAATAGACTAATATGGTTCTTTTGCAGGTCTTGGTAATTTCAGAATAAAAAAGAAATGAAACTGTTTAATTTAAACCACATCAGTCAGTGTTTTTGCAAACGTCATATTAGGTCGCATCTCTTCCCTTCATTAATATATAAACATGTCCCATTAGTTCCCTAAAACTTAAATAGTTGCAAATGTATCTTGTTCTCTGTTATCACTACCGAAATGTACTCCTATAATCACAATTCTCTTAGCCATTAACTCTCTTTCTTCTTTATAAGGTGAGGAAAAGGCATTCTGTATACCTTTTCTTTTCCATGTAAATATAATCTCATTATACACAGTATTTTGTGTTGAAAAGGTGTTCTACAGGTTTTGTTGTGCGTGTTTGCATAGAGCACTCATAAAAGAAGACACATTTCCAGATTTATCAGAAATCATAAATCTGGACATGGTTATGAATGCTACACCATCCTTCTATTGGTATAGCAAAGCACAACAAGGAAAATTGTTTTACCTTCTCCTCATCTTTTCACTATCAATATATGCTGGAATGCACATCATATATTGAAGGAGAAAAATGACTTTACTGATTGTTTTCGTGCAGGACGGTGTCCCTTCTTGCACTAAAACAATCTCCACATGACACGGACATCCTTGCTCCATGGTGCAAGGGGGCCTGTGTCACCACATGCCTGCAGTTTCTGCTGCTGTGCAGAGAGAAGCACAGAGTTGCAACATATTTATGTTCATATGTTACATCCTTGTGCTTCGAAAGTACCACAGCTCGCTGTAGTTAAACAGTTTACAGTGTCATGCTGCAGCACTTCCTTATAATTCTGAACTTATGCATTCACCACACATCAGAAATTTATTTTTATAGTCAATAATGCACTACACATACATTGATCTCAACTTTCACACACTAGCATACTAGTTTAGATCTTTCTTTAACCGGAGTAGTTAATTCTGAAAATAACTTTTTTTTCTTTTTGTTGTTTTTTTTTGGGGGGGGGGGGGATTTTTTGAACGATTTTGTATTTGATTTTGTGTTTTTTAAAACAGGGGAAAACATGAGAACTGGGAAAAGAGAAATAAAAACTGGGAGGAGAGGAGAAAAGAAATCTAACAATGGTGGTGGTCAACAGCTCGACACACCAGATCCACCGACTGCTCTCCATATACTATCAGCTGTCCACATTTTACACAGGTCATTCTAAGTTTCCCAAATTGAGGACGAATATCAGGGTGTGCGGTAGAGGTTGATGGTGTTCGTCCACTCGTACTCGGGCCTTCAGATGAAGCAGGAAGAGCCTCTCTCAATCTCATTAACTCCTCCTTTGCAAAGTTGACCGGATGCTTAGATTGCAAGTGCTTCCGCATACTTGCAGTCCGCATGAGTACTTTTTGTTGGGGTCTCCCGTTGAAAGCACTTCATTGCATATTCGGCAAGTAACTTTTTTTGCAGTCCCCTTTTTTAAGCCTGGTTGAAAGGTGAAAAATGTCCAGACAATGCTAGTATATTTTTGCTTTAGTGGAAGTTCAGAAACAAATTCTTGCTGTGATGAGTTCTTTGAATCAGAGGATGATGGTGGATTAGCAGCCATGATATCTTTAAATGAATCTCTTCTTCAAAAAAGAAAGAGCAGCAGATCTTCACAGGACGTCTTTCCCGCAGAATAGTTTTAATAAGAGTGATTAAAATGTGTGGGGTCCCATAATAGTTTCAATAGGAAGTGTAATGAACCAATCAAATCTCTGTTTTTAAAGTCACATGGGGTGCGCGTAGGATGCGCGTAGGATGTGGACAGTCAATACACACCCTGTCTGCATCGTGCTCGGGTCCAGCGCGAGTTCGCAAAATTGCATTAAAAAGTAATGTACTTTTTAAGAAAGTTAAAGAATATTATTTTTATAGTAACCTCAGAAAATCTCTTCTCTTAATATGTATATTAAATATATAGAAATAAGTTTTCCAACATTAAAAAAATCGCGGAAGCAGCACAACCATCGCTTCCAATACGCATATGTGCCAGGCATCGCACACAGATCGCATAGCAACCGCGTTGGAAAAGTTGTACCCGTTGCGCACCCTACTCGGATCCTACACAACGGCCATAAAATGGCGGACACGTTTTGCGCAGTAAACGAGCAGAGTGTTCATACGGTGCTCAACTACATAAAAAAAGAAAAAAGAAATAAAAATACTTTAAGTGTTTTATGTAAAAAATGTATTTAAAAAATGTGCAATGTAATTTACAAAAATAACATCTAAAAATAAAATGATTAAAAAAATATAGTTAGAAAATATTTTTAAAAAATACATATATTTAAAAATTATGATTACAAAAATCTTTGAAATTCACTAAAAAAACATAGTTTTTTCATATGTCATAGTTACGAATTAGCATTTACAAAACCTTTGAAATTCACTAAAAAACATAGGTTTCAGACATGTTATAGTTAGAAATTAGCATTTAAAAAACCTTTGAAATTCACTGAAAAAACCATAGGTTTCAGACAAGTTATTGTTAGGAATTAGCATTTAAAAAACCTTGGAAAATCACTGAAAAAAACATAGGTTTCAGACATGTTATAGTTAGGAATTATCATTTAAAAAACCTTGGAAAATTCACTGAAAAAACCATAGGTTTCAGGGGTGTTATAGTTAGCTGGACATTTCACTTTCGAGTTAGTGAAGCCTTTACCTGCTGAAGTCCAAATTTGTGGATTGAGCCTGTCTGTCTCCTAGGAGATTCTGAACAGGGGCAAGCAGCTCCCCAAACCCCGCCCCCAGGCCAGCAGACCATTGGCTATTCAGCTACCAGGCAAGTCTGAGCCCTCCCCTCACACCAGCCCAGGCCCCTAAGGCCTTGCTGGGTGCACCCCCAAATCATTCTCCTCCATCTTGTGAGTTGCAGCCTACATGTGGCCCAGATTGCAGTGAGCAGAGTCCAGGAAGTGGTAAAGAGACAGACTAGTGCTGTCTCTTCCCAAGACAAAAAGCTGTTTAAAAAACGATTTTCACTTTCTGTGCTTACTGTCTATGCCTGTGGTTGTTACAGTTTAAAATTTGTAGTTTTAGCCTGCCTGTAATTGCATATTTTATCACCTGTGTTGTGTTTTAAATGTGTGGTTTTCCCTGCCCATGATTGCCTTCATTTAGTGTGTTGAATTGTGGGATTTGCAGTCCAACCTCTGTAGTTTGCCCCTCTAATTCCTTGGTGACAAATCAGTTTTCCCTCCAAATTTCTCCTTTGCTCTGTGCTTAGGCCTGTGGGCTCAAACAGTGCACCCCCAGCCTCCATTTTGTGTTCACAAGCCAGTGAGGCCAGCCCCCCTGCCTCCCCCTCCCCCCTCCCAGCAACAGGGATTTTCTACATCAGAGGGTGCTTCTGTGAGCTGTTGAAACTGTATTTACTGGGGCCTGTGCACTTCGTTTTTTGGCCAGCAGGGGGAGTAAAGCTTTATTCAATCAGTATTGTTAGATTTCGAGTTAGTGAAGCCTTTACCTGCTGAAGTCCAAATTTGTGGATTGAGCCTGTCTGTCTCCTAGGAGATTCTGAACAGGAGCAAGCAGCTCCCCAAACCCCGCCCCCAGGCCAGCAGACCATTGGCTATTCAGCTACCAGGCAAGTCTGAGCCCTCCCCTCACACCAGCCCAGGCCCCTAAGGCCTTGCTGGGTGCACCCCCAAATCATTCTCCTCCATCTTGTGAGTTGCAGCCTACATGTGGCCCAGATTGCAGTGAGCAGAGTCCAGGAAGTGGTAAAGAGACAGACTAGTGCTGTCTCTTCCCAAGACAAAAAGCTGTTTAAAAACGATTTTCACTTTCTGTGCTTACTATCTATGCCTGTGGTTGTTACAGTTTAAAATTTGTAGTTTTAGCCTGCCTGTAATTGCATATTTTATCACCTGTGTTGTGTTTTAAATGTGTGGTTTTCCCTGCCCATGATTGCCTTCATTTAGTGTGTTGAATTGTGGGATTTGCAGTCCAACCTCTGTAGTTTGCCCCTCTAATTCCTTGGTGACAAATCAGTTTTCCCTCCAAATTTCTCCTTTGCTCTGTGCTTAGGCCTGTGTGCTCAAACAGTGCACCCCCAGCCTCCATTTTGTGTTCACAAGCCAGTGAGGCCAGCCCCCCTGCCTCCCCCCTCCCCCCCTCCCAGCAACAGGGATTTTCTACATCAGAGGGTGCTTCTGTGAGCTATTGAAACTGTATTTACTGGGGCCTGTGCACTTCGTTTTTTGGCCAGCAGGGGGAGTAAAGCTTTATTCAATCAGTATTGTTAGATTTCGAGTTAGTGAAGCCTTTACCTGCTGAAGTCCAAATTTGTGGATTGAGCCTGTCTGTCTCCTAGGAGATTCTGAACAGGAGCAAGCAGCTCCCCAAACCCCGCCCCCAGGCCAGCAGACCATTGGCTATTCAGCTACCAGGCAAGTCTGAGCCCTCCCCTCACACCAGCCCAGGCCCCTAAGGCCTTGCTGGGTGCGCCCCCAAATCATTCTCCTTCATCTTGTGAGTTGCAGCCTACATGTGGCCCAGATTGCAGTGAGCAGAGTCCAGGAAGTGGTAAAGAGACAGACTAGTGCTGTCTCTTCCCAAGACAAAAAGCTGTTTAAAAAACGATTTTCACTTTCTGTGCTTACTGTCTATGCCTGTGGTTGTTACAGTTTAAAATTTGTAGTTTTAGCCTGCCTGTAATTGCATATTTTATCACCTGTGTTGTGTTTTAAATGTGTGGTTTTCCCTGCCCATGATTGCCTTCATTTAGTGTGTTGAATTGTGGGATTTGCAGTCCAACCTCTGTAGTTTGCCCCTCTAATTCCTTGGTGACAAATCAGTTTTCCCTCCAAATTTCTCATTTGCTCTGTGCTTAGGCCTGTGTGCTCAAACAGTGCACCCCCAGCCTCCATTTTGTGTTCACAAGCCAGTGAGGCCAGCCCCCCTGCCTCCCCCCTCCCCCCCTCCCAGCAACAGGGATTTTCTACATCAGAGGGTGCTTCTGTGAGCTGTTGAAACTGTATTTACTGGGGCCTGTGCACTTCGTTTTTTGGCCAGCAGGGGGAGTAAAGCTTTATTCAATCAGTATTGTTAGATTTCGAGTTAGTGAAGCCTTTACCTGCTGAAGTCCAAATTTGTGGATTGAGCCTGTCTGTCTCCTAGGAGATTCTGAACAGGAGCAAGCAGCTCCCCAAACCCCGCCCCCAGGCAAGCAGACCATTGGCTATTCAGCTACCAGGCAAGTCTGAGCCCTCCCCTCACACCAGCCCAGGCCCCTAAGGCCTTGCTGGGTGCACCCCCAAATCATTCTCCTCCATCTTGTGAGTTGCAGCCTACATGTGGCCCAGATTGCAGTGAGCAGAGTCCAGGAAGTGGTAAAGAGACAGACTAGTGCTGTCTCTTCCCAAGACAAAAAGCTGTTTAAAAAACGATTTTCACTTTCTGTGCTTACTGTCTATGCCTGTGGTTGTTACAGTTTAAAATTTGTAGTTTTAGCCTGCCTGTAATTGCATATTTTATCACCTGTGTTGTGTTTTAAATGTGTGGTTTTCCCTGCCCATGATTGCCTTCATTTAGTGTGTTGAATTGTGGGATTTGCAGTCCAACCTCTGTAGTTTGCCCCTCTAATTCCTTGGTGACAAATCAGTTTTCCCTCCAAATTTCTCCTTTGCTCTGTGCTTAGGCCTGTGTGCTCAAACAGTGCACCCCCAGCCTCCATTTTGTGTTCACAAGCCAGTGAGGCCAGCCCCCCTGCCTCCCCCCTCCCCCCCTCCCAGCAACAGGGATTTTCTACATCAGAGGGTGCTTCTGTGAGCTGTTGAAACTGTATTTACTGGGGCCTGTGCACTTCGTTTTTTGGCCAGCAGGGGGAGTAAAGCTTTATTCAATCAGTATTGTTAGATTTCGAGTTAGTGAAGCCTTTACCTGCTGAAGTCCAAATTTGTGGATTGAGCCTGTCTGTCTCCTAGGAGATTCTGAACAGGAGCAAACAGCTTCCAACTCCCTGGCCAGCAAACCTTGTCTGAGGTTGCTGGGACCTTATATGGTGTGCTAGTGGTTGGCACATGTGTACACTGATTGGTGGTTGTACCAGGTATTTCTATTGGGTTAGGGTTAATGTCCTCATTGGTTGGGTATTTGAGGGTTCTGATTGGTTTCTCGGTCTGTGATTCAATCATTGCAGGGTTGGGACTAGGTCTAGGGTTAGAGCTTTAATTGGAAGTAGTGATTAGGGTTTCTGGTGTGATTGGTTGTTGGACCAGTTGTGGGACTAAGAGTAGGGTTAGGCTTTCTATTGGAAGTAGGGACTAGGGCTACCTGTACCAGTGGCTGCTTTGACTTGGGTTGGGACTACTGATGGGACTAGGGCCTTTATTGGACGTAGAGATCAGGGTTTTTTAAATGAATGGATACTTGGACTAGGGTTAAGATTGGCTGCAAGGTCCTGGTCTCCTATTGGTTCTAGATGCTAGGGCTAGTGTTGTGATTGGATAGTGTTAGGGCTAGGGTTCCCATTGGCTGAAGGGGTCACCTGATTACTAGGGCTACAAAAAAGGCCAGGCTTAGGCGTCTCAGCCCGGGCGTCGAGGCTAAGGGCTGAGAGGACAAGGGTAGTTGCCTGTTTGGGCCTGTTCGGGACTAGGGCCAGAAATGCTGCCCTTATTCTCATTAAAAAAAAAAAACCCTTCACTCTTTTATCCCTCCACTATCCTTTTTTTCTATAAAAATTAACAGACTAACATGTTCACTTCTCAAATTCCATGTTCCATATTCAACTATACTAATATACTGCCCAAATAACTGAATAACATATCCTCTACTCAAATTACTTCATATTTATACTATACTAATTTTCAACACTAATCCTTTATGGGTTCCGGAGTGGCGTGCTACTCGCCAAAAAGCGCTTCAACACCCATCAGGGGTAACAAGTGCTATATGAATGTTAATCTTTCTTTTCCTTTTATCCATCCGCTATCCTTCTCACTCCAAGTAACAGACTAATATACACCACTGAAATTACCTCATATTTCATCTATCCTTCTGCTATAATTCCAAATCCAAATAACTGACTAACCTATCCACCACTTAAAATGTACTTGCATGTTTCACTATACTAATTCAACACTAATCCTCTGTGGGTCCCGGAGTAGCGTGCTACCCGCCGAAAAAGCGCTTCGACGCCTCGTCAGGGGTAGTAAGCGCTATATAAATGCAATTACAATACAATACAATACTTATATAAAACCATTGTAATTCCCCCGTTATAGTTAGTTGTACTAACTATAACTCGCGCGCCCGCAATCCACTGCTGATGTTGTCACATATTACATCATTCACGACATGGTCAGTGACATCACTGATGACATCTCAAATGACATCACTGGTGCCCCTATGGAAAGGGAGGAGGGCATGAGAGCCCCCTCTCTTATCCAATATCAGCCCCAGGGACCCCGTCCCCTGGGGCCTGGTCCACTTATAGTAGGGGCGGGGGCATGGGGCCCCCCTCCCCTAGCCAATATTGTTTCCAGGGACCCTATCCCTCTGTGCCTGCTACATTTTTGGAAAGGGTGGAGGTGTGGGGCCCCTCCCCACGCCACGTTTGGCCCTGGGGACCCAATCTCCTGGAGCCCTTCTGAAGCAATGTCCTGGAGACCTCAACCCCACAAAACACTGTTAGCCCCTTGTCCACCAAAGCACAGGCAGGGAGATTGCATTGACAGTCTTTGTGACTAAGTTGAGCCCCCTGTAGTCCATGTAAAACCTGAAGTCTGTGGTGGCACACCAGGGGGCAGCCTTGGGTACCACACCACTGGGCTGGACCAGAGACTACTGGAGTTCTCAATCACTTCCAATTCCTGCATCTTAGAGACTTCCTCTATAATGCTGGCCCCCAATTTGTCAGACACCCTGTAGACTTTGTTTTTGACAGGCAAACAGTCTCCAGTATCAATATCATGGGTACACAAACGTGAGTTTGTGTACTCAGGAGTGAGTGAAAACATTGAGGCAAATGATTTCAGCAACTGGAGAAAGATTATCTACTGTTCTGGGGGCAGGGTAGGAGAGAGGTTGAGACCTTCCACAGACCCATGTTTCTCTTTGGATGACAGGAGGTCAGGGAGAGGTTCACTCTCCTTTTCCTCACCATCACTATGATGACCTCAGACCTCTCATAGTTGGGCTTGTGGCAATTGGTGTGGGGTATCCTTAAGGGGTTTCTGAGGGTCTTGAGGTCCACCAGGTGAGTGGCCTTCCTCTTCCTTTCAATCACCTCGTAGGGCCCAGTACAAAGGCTACATCACTCACACCTTCTGGCCGATTTGAAACTCGAACTGGGTGGTTTTCTTGCCGTACCACTGTTTCATGACTTCCATGCTTTCCTCCCTGAAAATGGACACTGTAATAGAAATGCCAAAAACAGTTCCTGCGTGGCATGGGCTGAAAAGTCCATGCCATGCAGGAACTGCTGTGCATGCATACAGGGGGTCACATGTTGTGCTCCCCTGTGTGCATCCACAGGGCATGAGGCAATGGCCCCCTTTGTTTCCTCTCTGCCATGTTTTTTGGGGCGGTGGAACTGCCATGAAAATCATGGAGGAAAGAAAACTTGAGTAATTGTGGTGGAGAGGAAACTTGTAATATGCTTGAGGGGACAGCGGCGGTCCCACCAAGCATATTATTGACTCCTGACCTCCTGCCTCCTGACCACTGCAACACCACCAGGGAACAGTGTTTCTCTGGCAACTGCTGCAAGGTTGTGGTGGTCCCACCACCCATACTGTATTAGTGGTGGTCAGGAGACCACCACCACCACGCCCCCAAGAGTCTAATGGTCCGTGGACTATCAGACTTGTAATCGGGCTCAGAGAGTTTTGTTACAGATAAGGAGTGACTGGGCCGTCTTGTTTTGATTACACCAAAATATCCAGCTTAGCCTTGGTATACTCCGCTTCTAGCCATGATAATAGATAGTGTGTAATTTCTCCCCTCTGTCATAGTGTCACTGCAAAAAGCCAAAGGTGAAAATCCCAAGATGTAATCTTCACTTAATAGCTTGGAGCTTTTCAGTTTAATCTGGGAGGTGTGTGTGCTTTCAGAACTGAATATGAATCTGTCACAGAATTATGGGAACCAGGTACAAAGTAAAGAGCATAGGTCAATTTGGACGCATGGTTTCATTGGTATAGATAACAGTCATCAACCACTGGAGGTTTTTATTAACATAACCAAATAACTTTTAGACTTAAATAGGAAAGGTGTTTCTTATAGACAATCAATACACAGTGATCGTTCACAGTACGAGGTCATGTTTTTGTGAACAAAGAATGATTTGGAAAGAGCCCCCCACTACGTAGACTCCTGATGAGCATTAAGTAAGGAATGCCTCTTACTCGACAATGTAAACAAACTTAAGTGGTTATCTTATGTTAAACATTGGTTTCACAAAGTAGGGAGACCAGAGCTCTTTTTCTCACCAGATAAAATAACTCGTAAGGACATAGCATTAATAAAGGGAGCTATGTTACATATACTGTCCTTAAACAGAGAGGAAATTGAGCTTAGAAAACCCACTGTAAGGGTCAACATTATTGTTGCTAATCCTCCAGGACCTGAACTTTACCTTGTTGTAGTTAATCGTTCCTACCACAGGTTTCTTTTAACACATTTTCGTTTAAACATGATCCATTTTAACTTAGGTCACTTTTCTGAATGGAGTAGCCCTGAACAGGCACCACCGTGTTCTTGCGATAATTTTTCGACGCAGGACACAATGCATTTTTTGATGTTTTGTGGTCACTACACGGCAGTAAGGACTAAGGGGCATATTATCAAGCCTGTGCGATAAAATTATCGCCGCTTTATCAGCCGAAAACGGCCGATAAAGCGGCGATAATGGGCTTGATAATATGCTCTATGGAATTCCAATCGAAGCCCATGTTAGATGTGAAGACATCTAACATGGGCTTCGATTGGAATTCCTTAGAGCATATTATCAAGCCCATTATCGCCGCTTTATCGGCCGTTTTCGGCCGATAAAGCTGCGATAATTTTATTGCACAGGCTTGATAATATGCCCCTAAGTTTCTTGTTCCTATCCTTAAGGAGGCAGGGTTTCTTTCAAGTTAGGCCCGCTCTCCTATATTTACAATTATTAAACAGCCCTAGGGTCATTTTTCATGTTGCCAGTTATTTGGTGGGTGCTGTTAGGGTTAGGAACAAGAGAATGATAAATTGTAAATGATTGTATTTTTATAAAGTTGGATTTACCGTATTGTATATATTGTTCTTTTAAATGAGTAACGTAATATGGCAGCTACATTTATTGTAAAATGATCCTTTTAACAATTTTATGAAATTTGTGGGACATTTTTAAATACATGAATTGAAATTGTTTTTACAGTGTATTTGATTGTATAGAATGCATCACCGTCTTTTAATGATATTGAATTATCGAAATAAAGTATCTTGACTGACTGACTGGCATTAAGTAGAAAAACCATCTAGACATAAAAATGTGTGATGTTAGCAAAGTTTTCAGATTTGTGGTTTGTCCTCATAATAACTGCTTGACTTTAAATAAAAAACTTAAAGTTGGCTCAGTTGCTATGTCAGAATCCTTTCAGAGGGTTTCTGATGTTATGTTGTAAGAACTTTCAGACAGGTTTTATATCCCAGTAGGAGTAATATGCAATATTAGAAGCAGAATTAAAAGCTGAATTAAAATGCCATATGGTTCAGAGAAATGCAAAATAATTAATTTTTAGAAGTCTCAAAGATCATGAAGCACAACTGCAGGAATGTTTTCCTCGTGGGACAGATCAGTTTTTAAGGAACAGGTGTGTTTATTTGTGGATGTGGAGCTCGCTCAGTCAGGGGAGTCAACAGTGTTTTGCTCGGGGGATGATGTGGAGACATTTAGAAAGCAGCAAAGTGCCCAAACATTTCTTGTTTGGAGAATTTCAGTTCTATTCTATTTCATATTAATTCATGTTGTAGCTACCTTAGTGCTCAAAAGGCTAGTTCATTTTCGTAACTAGTAGTGATCACAAAATCTGGATTTTATTAAAGACAAAGAAGCTCAGATTATCCCTCCCTTCCCCATTTTATCATTCTAGTTAAATGACAGAAGGTATAAATAAAAGGAGGCCCTTTATGAGAAAGATTGTTTGTTTCATTTTAGATATATATTTTGTAGTATTATTATTATTTTATTTTTGGGTTTTATAAAGCGCACGGCTACCCCCGAGGGGGTGTCCCGGCGCTAACAACTAATGAGCCGAGGAAGGGAGGTATAAAAACAGAGATTTAAGAGGAAAACAACCAAGTCTTAAGTTTAATGGTTGAACCTTCATATAATTAAGGTGCTGATTTATATAATGTTGCTTATGAGATGGACGTTTTAGCACACACTTCATCAAACTGATTTCCAGTACACTGACTTCGCTTGGCAATGTGCAGCCGCAGATGGATTGGCCCCTTTACGGGAAGTTAAGGTGAGAAGGAAATCCCCGCTGTTCAGGCAGGTGTGTCACCATCAAGAGTATGCCGGGAGGAAAAATTATGGCGAGCATGACAACGTTGCACAATAGCTCAGGTTCAGAGAATACAAATCAGCTCTGATAAAAGAAAATTCCATCTACTACACCAATCAAACCAATGGCTTTTCAAAATTGTGCTGCAGATATCTACAAAACTTGAAGGGCTCTCAGGAGTTCTGCAGTCAGCTGGCTGATTGCCTCTAAATTCAAAAAACTAACATCTAGAAAGAGCTCCAATCTAAAGACCAAAAGCTGCGGGCATCAAGTATAGAGGGTCAGGGAGAATTTTCTAAACCTTGAGAGTCAGCGGACACCAGCCCCGGCCGGCAGTGGGAGTACCTGCAGGGCGGTGACGTGGGGAGGGGGAAGGGCAAGGGCAGGGTGGGTGGGGGGGAGTAATGTATGGATTACAGAGTTTTACAGGTAAGTAAACATTTAAATAAATAAAACGAATTGCGTTGCACGCACTGCATCGCATTTGGGGATGCAGTGCACTCAACGAAATTCATTTTATTTATTTAAATGTTTAATTACCTGGGAAGCTCCGTAATCCATACATTACTACCCCCCACCCTGCCCCTCCCCCTCCCCACTCACCGCCCTGCAGGTACACCCACTGCCGGCCGCGGCTGGCGGACACTATGGGAAATATGCTGAGGGTTTTTCCTTTGCTGACCATGGAGCTTGTGGAGAACCATATCCTGAACACCAGGTTAAGGTCTCTCCTTGAACCATGTGCACCTAATATCCTGCACATGGTGGCCGGCGTGGTGGTAGACCCACTATCACATATGATGAACAAAGTCATCTCTTTGGGTTTCTTCCTGCTCTCATGGAAGGAAGCAGTGGTGAAATCACTGCTGAAGGAGCTCAATCTGGACCCGAAGGAGTTTAAACATTTTTGGCCCATGTCGCTACTTCGTCTTCAAGTAAAGTCTTGGAAGACATCTCAACTACCACTTTTGGAAGAATACAGAAGGCTCAATGTGTCACTGTTCTGGTTCTGGAAACATCATAGAACTGAGATTGCTCTGGTTGTGTACACTGACTCTATAAGGCGGTTAGTGGATGAAAGGCAAAGTGCAGCTCTGATCCTGTAGGACCTGACTGCGGCCTTTGATACATTCTCCCCATCTCTGTTGATAGAGCGCCTTCAGGACATGGAGCTACTGTTCTCCTTCCTCAGGGATAGGTCCCAAAGCATGTCTGTGAACCAATTCCAGTCTGACTAGTTCTCCTTCCCATATGGGGTACCACAGGGCTCACCAGACCAGCCCGGAAGGAATCAATGCGATGTTCCATTGGTATGCACCTAGAAGAAATCTTACCTCAACCAATCTCAATTTGGATTCTGAGCCAAGAGTCCGAAAGAAGAAACAGGGAGGTAGAGCTTCTCAGTCGCTGCAGGTAGACTGTGGAACTTCCTCCTTCATCACCTGATTAGTATTCAAATGCATTCTCTCTTCAGGAAATCCTTATAGACCTGGTTATTCACATTATAAGCTGCTTTATTTGTGCTTCTCTCTGTGTATATGTGTAGTGTCCCCAGGTAGTTCTGATCACCTTGATTACAGTGCCTTGATGACTACGGGCATTTGTTGCGCTTTATACATTTTATTCAAATCAAACCACTGTTACTAGACACCCGGGAAAGGTAAATCGATGGAGGCTCAGCCCATCAGTCACCTAAGTAATCATTAGGGTACACTTTATGCTGTACTCAGGTCGGCACAATCAGCTGCTCAGTGTCCAGATGGTGCTATGTGCACGTAGGCAAGGGTGTGTTCAGAGGCAATTTGCTATCAACCCTCGAGGCCCCATGTAAGTATTGTGGCATTATAGTGATGACATTGGGCATACCTGTAATGGAGACATTAATTGGAGGGCCCCGAGGTTGGGTTCCAACTCAGCACCTTTGAACATGCTTCTCTGTGTCTTTTAAGCTTGTCCAATTCATTCTCTCATGAAAGGGACAGTAGCAGGAATAAGGGAGCACAGCTCTCAGCCTTTTCATTGTCTGCACTGCTCGGATAGATGGCTGACCCAGCTAGTAGCACTTTTGAATTTGCCCCTTCAATGTCGAAGCAGGTGACTTTACCCCTCAATCTCTGTGCTCCTGTGTAGTGCTGCTTCAGAGTGAAGCTATGTCAGCCGAAGTGTTTGCACAAATGTCCAGTGGCTCCAGGCCCTATGCCAGGTGCAACACTGGAGGTGCGTTGTATAACAAAGAATCCTCTCTAGAGCTGTTGCTACTGTACCACATTAGAGATCTCAGTGCAAGCAGCGTCAGTCAGGCAAGAAGAAGCCCATAGCCAGCACTGTAGAGGTAAGCACAAGGAAATTGAGAGTAGGCACCAGCAGAGTACACACTTGGCGCCACTGAAAGAACAGTCTGTAACCGCAAATTTGCATGTACTGCTTCAGAAATTGGAGCTATTGCCCACTAGCTCTGCTAGCAGACTCCCACCTGGGAATGTGTACGTCTCGACATCGAGCGGGATAGGGCCTATTTATGCTGCCCATAGGAGAGTATCACCTTGTGGCTCGGAGTATCATGCATGGACCCTTTGTCGCGCAATGCCTCCCTGGTGGACCCCCACTGGAGCACAGATGTCAGTGTTGGTCCTGGGTCCATTGCACTCTTTTCTCCTCACTTCGCTAGCAGGTACATGAGTAAGGTTGCAGGCTATGCCGGTCTGCCCCAACAGGCACTGCTAGGCTGCAGCTTCCCTCGCGTTGCGGCCTTCGCAGACCACCTGCCTCACACAGTCAGCACCACAGTGTGAAGTTTCAGATAGCAAGCAGGGGATTCATCCCAATCAGTGCTTTAAATGGAAAGAAATAAGTGCAGGTACTCATCATAAATAAGAAGTGGGATGGGGTGGAGTTTAGGGTGGGGCAAGGTGAGGTTCCGTGAATTCTGAACCCGTTTCATAAAGGTCATGGTTTCGTTACGAATTTGATATTAGCGAACCGTAACTAGTTAGTACGACAAGTATGAGTGTTTTCATCACGTTAGACCGATGGATTCACTACTTATTTAGGGATTTCGTTCTGAACCCTTGGGTTCCATTTTGTGTGTGGCAGACATTTTGTGGTTAGCCTCACATAGGCCGATGACTGTGGCTGAACAAGTCCTTTAAGTACATGTACCTCCAGTTCGTGCTGACTCCTGTTTGACCTGAGTGAACTGACCCTATTGCCTGAAGCTGACCTTGTTAAACCAGTTCCTGCCCTTTAGCTGATCAAGATTAAGGATCAGAGCACAGGACATCGTAAACCTTTATTGCACACAAATATGCCTTATACTACTCGCACCTGTTTCTGCTCCTTTCTTTATGGTCTGTTTACGATGGGGATGTGCCCTTTTTTATTATGGGTTCGTTCGACCTGTCTTAAGAAGAATGTTGGGTTTGACCAATGATTGATCATGGGCCGGGTAACTGAAAAGTGGGTTTTACCGTCATGCGATACTTTGAGTGTGGATACATGTGATTGGACAGTTTGTAAATGTTAGGTATTTGCCTGGAATGTGATTTTTGGCATAAAAAGGGATGACTTGCTTTGTAAAATTGAGCAGTCTCCTGAGAACTCATACCGTGATGACTTCTAGGACTTCTGTTACTGGCTGCAGCCAATAAATTTGATCTTTGACGCCACCAAGAAGAGTCCCGTGTCTCTGTATTCTAAGACAGGTGATACCCGAAGACTTTGGGCGTGCCCCTGGCGCCGCCGGGTCTTAAATAACCCGGTTCTTCAAAGGGGAGGGGCAATGTTTTTTACTTTTCTAAGCTTTGTATGCAGAAAATATGTGTGCATTGTAAGAATGTCAAACCATTTATATAGTACTTACCAATAAGTCCTAAAATTAACCTTAATATTAACCAAAGTAATCTTTTTATATCAACTGTGGAATAATAAAATCCTGAGAAGAAACTGAAAGTTTCCTAACGTTTGCCTTGTAGTTTGCATGCATATCCTTGATGCAGGATCATAAGTCACTAAGCTATATGACAAATATTTTAACTTGTGACCTGCAGGTAACACATTGATCTCTGCAACAAAAACAGTAGCCAACTGAGCTCTCTACATAAAAAACAAATCTGTGATCTGCATGTTTCATGCTTTGCATTACAGCAGGCAAGTTGATCCTCTATGCAATTTTAGATTGAGTTGAAACTTTGTTTGGCAGAATGCACACAGATATTAACAGCAGGTACATTAACCACCAGAGTTATTAAACTGCCGCTGTACCTGAGAATTTACTGGATACACAAAGATCTCTGTACCAGCTAATATTTCGAAATGCAGCAAGTTGTGATGAGTTAGGCAAGGCAGAATAAAGTTATCACGTTAGTCTTGTTGTCAAATTCTTTGGGGCAGAGTTTTTAAAATATGTATACATTCAGACTTTGCTGTTTGCGACTGCGCCCACTTTCTGCTGCCTCCTTGGTCCATGCCCGATTAATAACACTAGTGTTGGCTCATGAGTAGCCATACATTTGCCTAGAGGTGGTGAACCACTTACAGGTCGAGACAAGCTCGAGACGGATGCGGGGCTCTGGCTCAGCTCATGGTTCTCTTGGAACTTTGAGCCCAAAATGACCCTACATTTCATGTGACTCCGGTCTGCTGCACTCTCTGTACCCTGCTGAATACAGTTAAAAACAAAACATTAACATTTGACTATTAAACTGAGAGACAAACAGATACCCATTTAGTTGCTGATATGTACAAAGTGAAAAAAGAAAACCTGGGATTTATCCCGGCTTCCCCACTTAACCAAACTCTGTGATCTTAGGTAAATATTTTGTTTCACAAATCTCCCTTTTTCTTCATTATACCTCAATACACTTATAATGTGGCTTATTAATGGCAAAGCTACCACATGTTAAAGAAATATGCTTTTAAAAAACATTCTATAGACTTTATCCTATTTTACGTCATGTTTGTAGGATGATTTACATTGCAAACATTTCCAAGGCTCAGCTCATGCAAGGTCTCCTAGAGCTCAGCCAGACCCTTGACTCGGCTCTCCCTGTAAATTTCACAAATGTATCTCTAGAAAAAATGGAGACGGACAGTTAACACACATTCCCTACACAATGAAAAAAGTCTAAATACATGTGCCCCCTTTCACACACACACTCGCCTCCTTACACACTTAAACACCCATTTCATGCTCTCTGAATCACATTTTGCTTCACACAAACACACAGTACCATTTTTCATTCTCAGGCATAACCACGCTTACAAACTCACACACGTATTGCTTTTACTTCATAGTTCTCACTCATTCTCTTTCACATACACGGACCAACAGTAGAGGCTCTCAAAAACTTTAACAGGTACAGCACAAAGTCGGGTTCGCATTTTGTGTGATGTACATAGTCGCATATCAAAACATTTTAATTGACTGCAACAGGTGTGACTCAGTGGAGCAGAGATACTTCAGTGGTGATTTGACTGCTGCGAATCACTTACAATTATAGTTCTATAATAAATGTTCATCAATAAATGGAACTATAAGGAATCAATACTAGTGCTGCAGTGTTTTTAAAAAATCATGTATACACTGATTTAAGTATAGGTTCCTGCATAATATTTTCACCTCATGCATCTGCAGGGCCTCTAGCATGGAGTATGCATTCTCTGCCAGCATGGATCTTATCCCTTTTATAAACCGATGCCAGAGATAGAAGGATTTTCTGACAGCCTAAATGAATGAATGCATAGAGGCTACACCAGAAGCAATGCACTGAAATAATTCCATATTTAACATAAAAGAACCAAAAAGTGCTTTTTGTTAATGTTATGTTATGTTATGTTATGGAAGCTTGTATAGCGCATGGCTACCCCAGCAACGGGGCGTTCCAGCGCTGCGGACATGTCAGAGGCTAGTGCGTCAGAGGATGTACTAGATGGGCGCAAACAGCCAAGTTTTTATCAGTTTTCGGAATTGCAGGTGATTTGAATTGGCCCGAGCTTTTGGGGGGATGGAATTACAAAGCTTGGGGGCCAAATACCTGAAGGAGCGGCCACCGGCTCTACTCCTCCGAATCCTGACAGTGCAAGCTAGAAAAAGGTCCGCTGAGCGGATATATTTGCTTTATGGATGATGTGTGTGGACTCTGACAAAATATCTGAGTAGGGACTTGGTAGTTCCCAAGTGACACTATCTTATGTGACATGTTCAATATGTTCCTGATTTTTGCAATACATACTTTGCATGCTGAGATTTTTTAAATCTCTTACTGAAAAATAGAAAAAGAAACTACAGATCCCAAAATGCAAAGGTTTGCCAGCTAAAGTATAGAATTGTAGGAAAGTGTCATACCTATAATCAAGCCGCCTATCGCAATTGGTTTGGGTCTGGTTTTACATGTGAAGCAAGAAGCTGCCACTTGTAAAATGTTGTTTTTCGTTTAGGTTAATTAGTAACATTGATGGAGAGGGCAAAGATTTTCTTTCATGCAAATCCTTTCATTTAAATTGCTGATGGGCAAAGATTGCGGGCATTTAAAAAAAATGGGCATGCCACAAAGTTGTATTGCCCTGAACAATGTGTCCCACACCCCATGCCAATTAGGTTTTTTTCTCACCTTTTGACCCCCTCTAAAAGATATGGTAAACACACTGCGGCGATACTCCTCTCATAACTTCCAGAGAGGCATGCACAGCTCTTGGTGTTTTACGGGAGACAAGCTGCTGTCCTTTTGCTTTTGTACCAGCTCAGCCCAGGCTTCAGCTCTGTTTGAAAGGCACTTTAACCTGTGTAGGATGTGCAGAAGGTGTTGCCAAGGATACAGCTCATGAGTGCAGCACCAACTGTGTCAAAACCGAGCCCTTATGAGTACCACGCAGGCCCGGTTCTAGCGGGTGGGCCGGGTGAGCCAGGCCCACCCAAACATGAGCCTGGTCCACCCAAACAGGAGCCTTGGCCCTCAGCAGTGAGGGCTGAAAGGCAGGCGCAACGCTGTCGTGTGTGTCAGCCCGGGCCGAGACAGCTTTCCCGGGATTACACAGACAGTTTTAGAGATGATCGCAGCCCCACACCCGAGTACTTCACAGGTCTTTAAAGGCCATTAATATGTTAACGAGGCTTTGTTTACTTTTTTCACCCCTTCATCTCGGCATGGTGAAAGGTGACAAATCCTTTCTTTGACAATGGTAACCTTTGGTAACCTTTGCCTACTGCCCTGCTGCATTGATATTTCTTTTTCCACACAGCTCAGGCGAAAAGAAGTTTGTTTATTCTTAGTCACCTTTCCTAACCCCTGCAGTGGCTTATCACATCAGGTTGTGTCACAAAGTTTGACTAATGGAGTAGGTAAGAGAATGTGTTACTACATTTTTTTCTTTTTAAAATCTGCACAGGCCCAGCAGTACAGGCTTCATTTAAACAGTTGTTATCTTTATCATGGCGGATGCCGGAAAACAATAATACAATACAAAATGCCCAGATAACGCTGGTGATTAATGATCCTTCTGGAGAGCAATCAATCTGTTAGTACTTTTTAAATGCAGATGAACTGTATTGTATCTGGATAGCTCAGTGGGTTACTGCCTTTGTCACAGAGATCCTTGTGTTTCTTGGAGTTCAGAAGTATCAATCGTATCAGAGGACAGGGACCTATGAACTGTCATCTAAGAGCTGCCTACAAACATGAATGGTATAGTTAAGAACTTTGCTTTTTTGTTTTGTAATATAGTTAGAACTGCCCAGTCTTTCATTATTCTAATGTTGCTAAAATGAGTATGTTTGGACAGATATACATTTATCAGTAAAGCTGACCCCCATGGAATACTCATTAAATCCTAAGGTTGTGTTTCCCCATACCAATCCCTTTTAAAATATACTCCCCACCAGTATGGATGACATGTGATTCATACACCTTGTAATCCTCATTGGCTTATGTGACATTCCCTATAGACTGATTTACATACTTGTATGATTCATTGTCTCTGTATAATGTGTGTGTGATGTAAAGCACTGACACACACTACACGGATATGAGTAGCGCTATACAACAAATGAAATGCATATGAGAGAGGGGCTACGTAAAGATATGGGGCACTGTTGGAGGGTGGCAGTGAGGGAATCCGAGGAGGCGGTAGTAGGAGGGGCTAAGGAGCGATGAGGGGCACTGGTGGAGGATGACAGTGAGGGAATCCGAGGAAGAGGTCATGGGGTGGAGGGGGAGCTAGGGAGAGATCAGGGGCACTGGTGTAGGGTGGTAGTGAGGGAATCAGACGAGGAGGTCATGAGTGGAAGGGGCCACAGAGAGATAAGGGGTACTGGTCTCCAAGGAGGAGGTCATGAGGGGAAGGGGCTATGGGATATGAGGGGCACTTGTGGCGTGAGGTAGTGAGGAAATCTGAGGAGGAGGTCAATAGGGGGCGATCATGGAGGGATGAGGGGCACTGTTGGAAGGTGGTAGTAAAGGTATTTACGGAGAAAGAGGTTATTGGTGCGGCACCAAAAAAGACTTTCGCATCAGCGATAAAGCCGGCCCTGTCATGGCCTTTCTGTTTTTGTTTATTTAATTAGCAGTCCGGTCAAAAGGGCTACTGTGGAACATACTTTAAAGTGCGTGCTAATTACATTTACTGCTACAATGTTTTAAGTTTGAAGGTGATTTTTCTAATGTTTTTACCGGGCAAAATGAAAGTGGAGCCCGATGGTGCCTGATATGGGGCTGGGGCCCAAGGTCAGCTGTGACATAAGTTGCACTGGAGAGGAGTAGTGGATATTCAAGCCTGTAAGGGAGTGTGTTGCAGAGTCTGGGGTCAGGTGGAGGTAGTAATGAAGAGGGATTCTCCCGGAAGGCTCGCACAGAGGGAGCCCAAGAAGTGTCACTTGCCTGATACTCCCACCTCAGAAACCTCTTCTTCCCATCAAAGGAACATTACATCGAAAAACACTTTTTGAGAGTAAAAACATATAGAAAGAGATTTGGAAAAGAGTGCGTTTTACTGGGCCTTGCAAGAGTAAGAAGAGATAAATGAGGGCCCTGAAGCAGGCCTGCCCAGAAATATATGCGACAAATTGAGTCCCAGTGGATTTAAAACAACAAGCATTGACAAAGCTGATCGGTTTTATGCTTACACTCCAGCACTGACAAAGGCAAAATACCGCATTGCATCCTCTCCTGATCCTTCCAGCTTTCCAGCTTCCACCAGCCAGTAGCTAGACTGTGTACCGTCTAAACCACACATATACGTGGTTAAGGCATATGCATGGTTAAAGCAAGAGTGCTAGCGCTTGTGTAGTTGGAACTCACGTGGCTCTGCCAGCATTGTTCTAACTGTTTCCCTCCTCACACACGTTGGTTAAGCCATACCATTGATGCCATGAACATCGTACCATAAATCCCAAAGCAGAAAAAAATGCTAGGGTGAAGACACTGAGATTGCATAGTTTTTGGGCATGCTTGCCCTTTCATTTTTAAAATATTCTGATGACCCTGCGTTCTTTAGGAAATTCTTTCGATTTACTGCCTTTGATTCAGTTTTTCTAGGTACAGCAGTATTCACACAATTCTGAAGGCAGGTTTCAACAAATTTTCCAATTACAAATAGTCCACTGGAATTTTATCCAGGCAACATCTTCCTCTTTCCCGGGACGTTTTCCACCCTTCAGAGTAAGGAGCGAAGTTCTTCAGGGCAAATTAGAGACCATCCAATTGGATCTCTGTTGTTACTGGAATTTGCTAAGGTTGGTAGGCAACCACACAATCTCAAAGATCATATAGTACATGCATGTACAGAAAATATCAATGGGTAGCGTCAGGAAATCCCGGGGTTTACCACCTGATGTCTGACACCATAAATGTGGAAAATGTAAAATATGTCATACCCAAAATACAAAAACTTTTCAATATAATAGCTTTATTTCAGTCCAAAAGGACACACAAATAACAGTCGATCAGCGGTCTACACTGTTTGGTGCCCTTGTGGCATTATTTTGTCAGGGTAAACAACATAAACTGTGAAATTAAGAATACTCCAGAACAAAAGCAAGATCAAATCAAACAACGTTACAGCTCCTCAGGTTTTACACTTAGTAGAGGAGTGTTATAGTGCAGATCAGATAAGGTGGTAAGTAATTGAATCCATGAAAGCCCTGCCATGGAGCACAAACAAGCAATCAATCAATCAATCAGGTTTCTTCCAAAGCACAACTAGTCACCTGTAAGTGTCTCAAGGGTCTCAAGGCACTGAGAGCAGGGGGGGGGGATCTGCGTTTGAGTCGAAGAGCCAGGTCTTGAGGTCCTTTGTGAATTGCGGCAGTGATGGGTATTGCCTGAGGTGCAGAGGCAGGGAGTTCCAGGTCTTTGCAGTGAGGTAGGAGAAGGATCTTCCTAGAGCCGTGGCCTTGCAGATCCATGGAATGGTGGCCAGGGCCATTTGGGCGAAGTGGAGATATCTGGTGGGAGTGTAGAAGGAGAGGCGGTGGTTGAGGTATGCAGGTCCAGCATTATGGAGGGCTTTGTAGGCATGTGTGAAGAGCTTGAACGTAAGTCTTTTGTTTATAGGTACCCAGTAAAGGTCTCTCAGGTGGCCGGTGATGTGGCTGTGGCGTAGGATGTTCAGGATGGGTCTGGCGGAGGCGTTCTGGATGTTCTGCAGTTTCTTTAGGAGTTTATGGGTGGTGCCAGTGGAGAGTGCATTGCCATAGTCAAGTCTGCTGCTGACGAGCGCGTGAGTAACCATTTTTCTGGACCCTGTAAGGGATCCACCTACAGATCTTATAAAGCAGGTGGAAGCAGGAGGAAGAAACAGCGTTGATTTGATGGCTCATTGAGGGTTAGACGTCCAGGATGATGCAGAAATTTTGTGTGTGGTCCGTGGGTGTGTGGGGGGGTCCTGAGCACTGCGGGCAACCAGGATTCACCCCAGGCAGAGGGGGTGGAACCCAAAATGAGGACTTTGGTCTTGTCTGAATTAAGCTTAAGGCAACTGTCCTTCATCCAGGTGGTGACTGCCTTCATAACATTGTGGAAGTTGCTCTTGGCAGCTGTGGGTTTGTCTGTGAGTGAAAGAATCAGCTGGGTGTTGTCGGCGTAGGAGACAATAATGAGTCCGTGGCTTCTCACGATGGCTGCAAGTGGGGCCATGTAGATGTTAAAAAGGGTAAGGTTCACAGTGGATCCCTGAATCACTTTGCAGCTGATCTCTGTGGGTCCTAAGTTGAATGGTGGACAGATGTGAAAGAATATTCTTGCATTTCGAGAGTGTTTTTATGGTGATTGACTAAATTGGATTAGAAAGACACTCAATGGTCTTTATCGCACCACAATTTGTACAATTCTTTCTGTCATTTAAAAAAATCTTTGTACATGGACATTGTTTACATATGGTGCCATATTGTTTGCTATTAGAAACTTTGCATCCTGCCTCCAGTATGATGGTAGCATCCTCCATTCATTTTGGAACAGTTTATTATCAGCATCTTATTAGAGGGTTTAGCTCTTTTTTTTAAATTCAAACAACCTTTCTAAATGACAGTTATTTGCATATGTTCTTGTAGGCTTGAATATGAAACAGAGAACCAGTGACTTTACTATCTATATTGTAAAATGTTTTGCAAATGGTTCTATTGTTTGCGTTAACTAAATCTAAGATATTGATTGGCAATGTGAATTAAGGTTAACATATTGAATTGCACCACTATTGTTAATGACTGGAGTAAATTTTTCTTCAGTTTCAACAAGAGAATGTATACAAAATACATTATTTTTCTTTTGTGGTTCATTTAATTTATTTGGAACCTACTATTCTACTATTCAAATATCTAACTCTTCCTAGCATTTGCTGCAAGTCTATAAACCATGTACATTCTGTCGCTCAAGTTGGCTGCCATTTTTTCCACAGCATTATGGCTAAATGCCATAAATGAACATGGGCCTTATTCAGGGCCAGGTATTTAGTGGCTTCTCCAGCAAGCAAGTATAGGTTTCAACCCTCAAGGGCTAGTCTGCAAGTCAAACTTGCTAAAAGGATTTCCACTTCATGTGACTGTCCTCAATGTTGCTTGAGGTGACTGTCCTAGCTGTGTGGGAGTTAGGTACACTAATCCCTACTTTTAGAAAGATGGGGGTGGGAGCCATATCTTCTCTATGTAGGCGACAGGGTTGGTAATTGTCCTCCTCTTCACTACTCTCTTCTTCTGCAGTGAGGTCCTCATCTTTAGAAGGATGTTCCTTAGCATACTCTGCCACTGGCTACTGGAGCTTGCCCTTGGCAGATTTGGATTCCGTTTTGATTTTCTGAAGTTTACAGAGGGTCCTTAGCTCCTTCCAGCCAACATGGAGGTAAGTGGTCAAGTTGAGTTTCACAACCACATTCTCTGTATCTACCATTATTTTACTAAAGTTTCGGGCACTTTTAAAAAGAATAAAACAAACTTCTAGGCAATTTTACCCCTAACTGCAGTAGGCTTTAAACCTTTAAAAATGTTAAAGGGTCTTAACCAAGGCCCTAACAAGACTTTAACAATTTTTTAAACATTGTCTATTCAAATATAAAGTTGAATCTAAAGGTAATTTTGGATTTTAGTCCTGTGGTCACTTTTTGTCAAAGTTGTCCAAAAAATGAAAAGTCGTGGACCCCCACCGCTGATCCACCAATGTAGGAAGCTGGGTCTATATTTACTATACCAAAGTAGGGTATAGTGTGCACAGAGTCCAGTGGATCCCCAGAGGCTTTACAGAGGCTAAAGTAGATAATACTATATACACACCTTTATGGTAGTGTGGTCGAGCAGTTCGGCTTTATCAAAGGGCTGTGTTAAGCATTTGTTGCACCCTCAGGCAAGCAATGATTACACACACTCAATGACTTAATCCGAGACCAGTTGTTTGTAAAAATATTACTTTTTTAACGCGTTTTACTTAGAAACAAAGATACTTTGTTGCAGAAAAATACATTTTGTAAAATCCCAGTTTTTAAATATCAAAAGTAGACATAGTACATTCTTTGAACAGTTCAGTGTTGACCTATGAAAAGAATATTAGTCCATAATTGTCCATGCTATTTTTTTCTGTCGGTTTTGCAGTGCAAGATCCAGCTAAGTGTTCTTCTAGTCTGTTTGCCATTGTCCCCACCAATGACCACACATGCTAGAATTTGAGGACCATAATAAATGTGTGGAAAGGGGAATCAGGTGAGAGAGGAAACAAATATACTGTGTCTTGTCACTATTGAGGTCATGGAAGTCTGCAGGGTATAGTGGATCTCTACAAGATAGGGACACACCTTACACAGCATGGTATGGGAATATTAAATGCAACTATAATTGTGAATAGATATATTCTAGCAATATCTCCGAAAAACCAGCTCTCTGTGAATGGATTGATAATTGGGAGTTTCTGAAAGGTAAACAGAAGAAAACATAAGTACCTTACAAAATACATGTACACTGTGGTACTGAAAATTCTGGACCCGTGTTATAAACATAATCGTATCATGACGATTTTGATATCAGCAGACCGAGAATGGCTAGTACACTATGCACAAGCATTTTCCTCATATTCAAATGACAGAATCACCCTGAAATCAGAGTTTTCGTCCTGAACCCTCGGGTTCCATTTTGTGAACGGCAGCCATTTTGTGATTGCCCTCACATAGGCAGATGACCTAGGCCAAGCGAGTCTTAAGGACACGTACACCTTCTTTGACTTCTTTGTGACCTGGGCAAGCTGACTCCACTGCCCGAAGCCAAACCTGTTCGACCAGTTCCTTTCCCAGTAGCTGATCAAGATTAAGCATGAAGGCACAGGAGATCGTAAACCTTTATTGCACACAACTATGTCTTATCTTACTCACACCTGTCTCTGCTCCCTTCTTTATGGCCTGTTTACGATGGGGATGTGCCGGGTTTTTATCATGGGTTTCTTCAGCTTGTGTAAGAAGGAATGTTGGGTTTTTGCATGTTTGCAAAAGCTAGAACTGCCCCTTTCTTTTTGTACTGAGTCATGTAACGCTAAAAACATATAAAAGGCCTCTGTCCTCTGTGTTCCTCAGACTACCTCATTCACTTGCTACGGCTTCTGGGTGACGTTTCCTCACTATGTTAAATTTAATAAAGATGTCTTTTCATACTACAGCTTCTGTGCCAAGTTTTTGTTATATTAGTAAGTATTCCCTGAGAACGAAAATTACAGAGTTCTTCAACACTTTGGCCAATGTTTAGAATAACTACTGATACCTATGTAGCTTTATGCTCTTTGTAGACGATGATTATAGTTTACATTTCTGTAGAACCGAAAAAACAAGAAACACCATTAACATCTTGTGGTTCCGGTTCCCTGCTCTTAGCAATATATACACTGAAAATCGCATGCATTGTACACAATGTACATTTTTATATATATGCATGTGTAATGCCCTTTTAAGATGCCAACCTGTACCTTCCCAGGAACTCTTAGCAGAACATACAACCCAATTCTTAAGGGTGCAGAGCATTAATACTCAGTCACTAGAGTTCAAAATAAATATGCAAGAAATAGTAACGTTTATTTGCTGTAACTTTTGGGATACTACGTTGTAATCCAAAATGTCCATAGTACAATGCTTCACGGTGCAAGAGGTCTAGACACTTGAAATCAAACATTCGTGTAGCAAAAGTTATACCTTGAAGATCCAGGATGGATGCCATCTACCTACACAGGCGAGAGTTAACAACATACTGTGAAACATAGTTCAATATTGGTGCTCTGCCACACAGATCAATCCACTTAGAGCCAGTGGAGTGTAATGACTCCTAGACTTTCCTTTGCTAAAATGCACTCAACGTGGATAACTTCAAGGCACTGCTTCCTTGTACTTGGAACAGACTTAAGGGTAAGCAGCACTTACATACCCATTTCCTAACATTGTCCAGTGTCTTATTTATTATAAGAGACGGACTTATCCTTTGCTGGCACTAGCAAATATAGCTCCCACTAGTGTTTGGGCTTCAAATTAGACAAGCTTTTATCTAAATACGTAGACTAGGAGTTGCAGATTTTAGAATTGAGAATCATTGTACAGCTCTTACATATCTATATCTAGATCAGAGAGTTGAAAATGCCCAGAGGGGCTCCTTAGATCTCAAATCAAGTTTTTAGAAACGTTGCTTTATGCACCCACCAGCACTTGGTTTTCAAGCAAGAACTCTAAGCGGATTTGGCCCTGGGGAATAGAGACTGATAAATCAAATAATAACCCTTAGCAATACAGGCGCAATGGGAAAACCACTATGCCTTAGTTTAATGAGGGCACTAAATTAGTAGATATAACTGTTTCTAACCACATTTTTTTTCTTTCTGAATAATGTTGTTTTGGCATACTTTTGATACCCTGTAAGTGAATTGAACCATTGTGTTTGAAAATAACTGCATATCCAGATTCATCTTTTGTACTGGATGCTAACCTGTTATTGATACAAGGCTAATAGGTAAGACATGCATACCAAAAGGACATGCTTTGTTTTAAGAGAAGATGAGACTAATACAACCTTAACTACTTCTTCCCATATTTATACCTTCTGTTCTGTGCAGGGATTCTACGGAGGGGTCCTGCACATAGATAGTTTACCTATGAGACGACCAGATATTACAATTTCGAAATAAGAAATAATTTTTTAACACACAATACATGTTTCAGCCTATTCAGCGGCCACGTCCATCTCAGAGGTCAAAACACCAGCTATCCAGAACAAAAGAACATGGGATTTCAAGAGAAGACACTGCTTTGCCAACTATTCCAGCAGACGGTCTAGAAAAGAAAACCCAGTGAATTCAAGTTAAGTTATGTGTGGATTTATCAGCACTTATTTTGTCATCAGTTGTTTCAAATGTACATTTCAGCCCCCGATCTCCCCCCACCCACCGCCTTCCCTTTACCAATGGAAAAGGTAAATCACAGTAAAAATTCCCTGGCAAGGTTAAAGGTTTTGGAATCAATAAACATCTCAACTATTCTCCACTGAATGGACCATCTGTTATGATCAACTAACAACTAAGGGAAGGCTATCCATAACTAATAGATGGGTGCAGAGTGTATCTTTCAGAGAGGTTTCTCTAATTGCAAGTGTTGCTGTTTTAGACACTGTTTATAGAGCAGACCAGGAAAGATCTAAACTTAGGTTTCCATCCCTAGTCTTTCAAATGGTGACCCAAGGAACCTTTACAACACCCTCCCTCTTTAACCCCATCCGCGCTAAGCGTTTTACCGCTGTGCGCTAAAGATTCGCAATTACCACATTACATGACGAGCTGAGCTCGTCATGAGTGTACGACAGGCGTACCTCATGACGAGCTGAGCTCGTCATGAGCGTGGAAGGGGTTAATCTGTCGTACAACAGAAGCTCGACGAGGCTAGCAGCAGGATGGGACCATGATCCTACCAATTACAGTGATTGGGTCAGCTCCCCAATTTCTACAACGGTTGTAGGGTAGAAGTTAGGATGAACTATCTCAAACAGATAGTTGACTGGGGCACTTAGACTTCAGCGACGATGTTTTATGAACTGTTTTCTTCTATTTGAATTGGGGATGTATATGCATTTCAGATTTTTAAATTAAAGGAAATGCATAGATAACGAAATCACCTTTTCAGAAGTATTTAAGAACTCTTCCTATAGGTAATTATTATAATTATGACTATCGATTATATCTTTCCTATTTTCCAGAACTGTTCGTTTTAATTGTGTGATTAACATTAGCAAGTTACTTTTGATGAGATTTTGTGGGATATAAATGTCATGCTCCCAGTGTGATATATTCCTAGCTTCAGTTAGGTAAAGGCAGCAGCTTTTCATAGATGCCAGTCTGCAGTTTCTGGTATTTAGTTCTGCACTGGTGGCTCTTGTAACGTGAATGTTATGGTGGCTAAAAGAAAGATATATCAGCTACATAGGGGATTACTTGTTTCCGACAGAAAACTGTCAGGTAAACTCCTCTGTAGATCTTGACCCAGCCTCGGCCAATCAGGGTACAGTATTCAGATGCGAAACAGTGAGCAATTTAACAATGATGGCCATTTGGAAAGGGTTACTGGTAAGAATAAGTTAATATTTGTATGCAATGTTTCTTGTCATCCTTTAATATGTTTAACTCTCTTGGCTAATTATGAAACAGAATATTTGAGGGTCATAAAGAATCAAAAAATAGGACAATCTATGAATCAAAATGTGTCAATTGTTTTTCAAGTATTTAAGAAGAGACATCGGAGAGAGACAAAAGGAAAAATGCACCCAGTACCTTACTTCCCTGCAAGAACTCTCGTCACCAATATCATACGATTACAACAACTACATCGAACGGCAGCATTTAAAATACAACTGTTCTCTAAACATGGAAAACAACCATAATTAGCCAATCATGAGAAAGGGTAGTCAGCAATACTCTTATAAAAAACTTTCAACTGTCTTAAAATAAAAATAAGGTGATGCTTTCTACAGAAAATAGGATTGATTAGCATGATTTGAATGGGTATGTATGAGTAGAAAGAAGTGGTCTCTGACACAAATACGAATCAGCACAGAGAGTAAAAGTTTTTTTTGTAAGGTTATTAGTTTTCGATTCCCTTTGTTATACAACGGGTCACTATCCTTTCTTCAGATAGTCAGCAATACTGCCACTTAATCACCATCCTAAACATTAATGATACTGACTATTGAAAATGCATCTTATACTCTCATTGAAATGCAGAGTTTCACCTTTACAATGATGTACCTACTAATTAATATGAAACATACCCCAATCAATGAGCCAGTTCTCATAACTGGCCTTGATCAGTGATCTCTGATTTTTGACTATGAATAGAGCAAGTACTATCCTTAATCTTTTTGCCTGTAGTAAAGGACTTTGGACCATTCATATAGTATAGGATAGCAAAATGAATTGATACTAGTTTCTAAGATGAAACTCTTCTGTTCAAACACTACATTCAAGAAATGCCAGACGTTCTGACTGTCCCATAACATATCATTCAAATTCGTACTTTGGTCTTTTCGCATTCAGAAGAAAGCCAAATGCACAAGGCATGTTTAGCAATCCTAACTGGTTTTCACTACCAGTTGCGGTCGGCGCAGGTAAGTGCGGTGAGGCGGTGGAGTATAGCGGGGTTGAGGGGGAGTCGACAGCTGACGGATTGTGTTTTATTTATTTATTTAATTATACCTATTCCATCGTCTATCGACTTCCCCCTTACCACCCAGCCCGTCCCCACCCCGCCCCACCCCCACCTGCACCGGCCGCCGCTGTTCACTACATTGAAAAATTAACCCTCTGCTTAGTATAGTTCAACAAATAATCAACATAACAGAATTGTTTCGACAAATGTCCCTCCATTTTTTAACTTTTAAAATATGGTCCTTGTAAATCAATGAAGCTGAAAGTGATGCATTATATCATAAACCAAATAAAATTGGTATCCCACAGAACCTCCCTTGAAACATCTTATAAAGTGAATGAACAAGAACTTCAGTTCTTCTGAACTACGTGATGAAGCCTGTGAAAGCCTTCATTTTTCATTATCAAACTGTGTACCCATCCACTTACCAAGCCTCTCTGTTCCAGCTACTTCTTCTTCTAAAGGGAGTAGAGTATGAGCACCAACATCTGGTGAGTAGGAGTGTGGGTAAGGGACTTAAGTGAAATGGGTCTAGGTGAGCTGGAGACAGAAGGAGATACTGAAGAAGAATTGTAAATGGGAAATGGTGAAGGGGGGATAGTCCAAACCTCATTTAACCAAAGCAGCATGACATGGGTGTAGAGGGCTGTTTTTCTAGGATGTTCACAATGAGGAAGCGAGTTGGTAGTGTATGTATTGACATTGAATCTACATATTAAAGTAGCTTTTCAAATGTGCCCTTAGCTCTATTTCAGTAACTAGTTCACAGCAACACTTCTCCATGAAAATATGTTTTGGGTAACAGAACAAGGAAACTCACAATATAGTAGAGAAACATCGAACCTTAAGGTTCAAACCCACTTAAAAAGGAGAAATATGCAAACAAATGCAATAACACAAACTTAAAACAAACAATAAATGATGATGAGCAAAAAAGCAGCACAATGCTAATCAATGGGTGTTAATCCAGAAACTACAACATCACACAACAGACATCTGACTTGCACAAACTCTCAATTTGAGTTAAATAAAAGCACAGGTGCACCATAGACTGAACAAGTTTTCAAATTCAAATTATAACAAATTCACAAATATGATTGTCCAAAAAGTCCGTTTTGTTTTGATGATTTATTTTTCAACAGAGAGAAAAAGGACTGTCCTTTTTCTCTCTGTTGTAAAATAAATCATCAAAACAAAACGGACTTTTTGGACAATCATATTTGTGAATTTGTTATAATTTGAATTTGAAAACTTGTTCAGTCTATGGTGCACCTGTGCTTTTATTTAACTCATGTTTAAGTTCTGTTTAGAACTGGCATTGTGTTGGCGGGTGTCGTATCGGTGTGCACATGATTCCCACCTAAGGGTTTAGACAAGGGGAATTTTCAATAATATTGGCAATTTGTTTATCAGGTGCATATGTATCAAGGTTCCGCCATCTACCATGATCTAGCAAACTCTCAATTTGAGCAGCTCAGTCAGTAGAATAAATCAGGTGGTTGTGACCTTCCTGCTCACTTCACAATCAGGTGTGAGTGGCTTGATCCCACCATAAACTAGACAACCAAGCAGGATGGAACTCCACTAGGGCAAATGTGTTAGTTAAGACAAAAATTGGATGTGCTATTTTTTAACACAGTGTATGCCAACTTTCAATTTGGCCTTCGGTTTTCAAATCTTTGTCCCAGGGCATTTAGATGTCTGGCAGAAGGATTTTAAGTTACTTCAAGTCTTGCCTTAATAAAAAATCCATCAAGATAAGGTTGAAGTCCAGTGCCGTTTGATCCAACACCTAGTGTGGATCTGTAGCTCAAACACTTTGGTTAAGTCAGCCAGAATTACGGGGTATGTAACTCTAACTAGGTGAAGGAGTCTGAAGCCACAGCTGCGTGTGGGCTCAATGGCTGGTGTTTTGAAATGCTCCCATGAGGTGGGTAGATTTTAAGATTTAATGGGTAAAAGCAGTTTTTCAAAATACAGTTCAGTTGTGGTAATTCAGGGCTCTTTCAGCCACATATTATCAGCTTTGTGGAGGCTATATCTGATCTGCAGCAACCTGTGTTTTCAAGACCATCACTGTTCCATACTGCCCAGGTTTCCTCCTGAAGCAGGTTTAGCACCAGATAGGCTTCCCATGGACGTCATTTGGAGTTAGACAGGGGTTGCAGGTGTGACCTCTATCTTGCTCCCTGCTATTCCTGGACTTCCTTTGCAGCCCCTGGCCTTTGAGGAGGCAAATTGGACCCCTCGGAAGCCAGGGATCGCAAAGGAAGTGCCAGGAGTAGCAGGAAGCAAGCTAGATGTCACAGCTGCAGCCCCTGACAACATCCACATGAAGTTCATGAGGCTTCACAGTGTTTGCTGGCCTAGGAACCCCTGCAGATAAGGTTAGGGGGCTGGCTCATACATTCAGTTAATAGAATCTAGAAACCATGATTTAAGTCTAAGGGGGAAACAGAACTTCCAGTGTTTCTCTGACAGGCAGAAGAAGGACCTCTAGCAAGAGGCAGGGCATCTTTCTTCATCTGCTGGATAAAGGAAGACAGCCTGGTTCTGAAGTGTCATTGGGCAAACCAAGGATTTTCAACAGAGAAAACAGCATTCCATTGATAGGTTATCTTAGATCAATATTTTGACAGTTTCCACATTACCCCCGTCCACTATACTTTAATGTATTATCTTTGTGTAGTTGTCAAGATTGCAATGTAGCATTTTGTTCCAAGAGACACAATACAGACTTTCGAAGCAGCTGAATAATCTCATCCAACATTGCCTGCCCATACTTTCATTACTTAGATCACAAAGAAGCATGAGCACGAAGGGGAATCGGATGATGGAAAAGGAAAGGGAGAAGGGACACTGGACCTCTGGCCGTCTTTGGGAAAACCTCTCGAGATTTTCAACGGGTACGGTCATTCTAGGACGAATGTTTCTTAAATAAGTTAGATATTAGTGGAGTGCTGTCTTAATTGTTATCTCACATGTTCTCGATATGGTATTGCAGGATTACCTGAGTGGTTCATAATAAGAATAATTCTGGACCCCAGCAAACTGTTGCCCAGTTTCCTTCCTAATATGAGAATAGATACAGATTATGCCAACAACTAGGCTCTTAATGCATGTGGCGTTCAACTAATCACAAAAAAACCTGAATGTAAAAAATTACTCGATATAACATGTTGCTATAGATGTAATCGCCGGGGAGAGAGAGAGAGAGAGAGAGAGAGAGAGAGAGAGAGAAAGAGAGAGAGAGAGAGAGAGAGGTGTCATACATGTGACTCAACTGAAAATAATTGCAGGAATAGTAGTGATAATACTCAGCACTAGAGAAAGGGTATTTAGTTATCCTAATTAAAGAAACCGTTCCATACATCTCAATCCTAAAATGTTAAATAGCAAGTCCAGCAAAAACTAGAAAATCAAATGTTTCAGTCCAAAATAAGCTACTCTAAAGTTCCTGTGTTCAGTGAGAAAAGAAATCCTAAAACAAATATTCAGGTGAAAGGACAAAAAATTCCTTACTTCAGTTTTAGGGTTGACACGAACCCGTATGAACAATCATACCAACTATAATCCAAAGAGAAATGTGACATGAAGCAGAATACAGCTGAGGTAACTTCAAAAACCATTTGCAATGCAACAGGTCTCGCATTTGTAGGAGTTAGATCTATTGACATTGTAAATGATAATTTCTAATATCTAACTGGCTTATTTACAAGCCCCTTGCACCACTTTTCGTCACTTTTCCCATGTTAAAAGTGACACAAAAGTGGCAGAAGGGGCTTGTAAATCTGCCCCTATGTGTTTTGGTTTAGAGTGGATGTATGTGGTTTGGAGTCATCTCCTGCCACGCAAATTCCAGTGGCCCTAGCTGAAGAGGAAGGAACAGAGAGGGCTGCAAGTTTTCAGGGGTAGCAGGGAGTACATGGGTCAGTATTCAGGTAGAAGTGCCAGAGAGCAGCAAGAGTGGTGTATGAGCAGAGGGGTTGGGTTGCAGAACTGCAGTAGGGGAGATTTGACAAATAAATTAGTGGTGTGGTCCAATAATGCAGAGACATAAAGATGCCGGTTATCTGGACTGCGCATAAATTTACATACTGTGCTTCATGGCCATTTCTCGATCAAAGTCATTAATACTTAATGCTTAAAAAGCCTCACTCTATAGGGACGTTCAAGCCTAATAAAACAGCATCCCTCGAAAGGTGACAGATCAATACAAATAACGTGTAATAGTTCACTAGAAAGGCAGAGACTTAACCATGGACTAAAACAGCTTTCTACATATACTCCGGAGTAATTACTCTTGGCCTACCCTCTGCACCGAATATAGGAGATTAGAGTTAAATAAGCATCTAAATTATAAGGGAAACTACAGCTGGCAGAAGCTACGACTCACATGGTGTGCAGACATTAAAAAGACTAGGCCGTATTCATGCTGTAATGTGAGTAAAAAGGCTAGACCACCTACAAATCTAATAAGATGAACTATAACGGCAGTTTCCCCGTTAACGGATAATGCAGCTGGCGTAACTACTACTCCTGACCTGACAAGGGCTGCCACACCAGTGCCTGGCGAGGCTGGCTGAGCAGTGGCGAAAGTTGCGTTTGCCGAGCCGTGCAGCCGCCATAGTAAAAGTTAAAGTGCAGCATGTCGCTGGGAGGCCTAGGGTCACATGATGTTTTTACAGTGCGGCGGTCCTGCCCCCCATACATGTGACCTACCCGGCAAAAGGGGGGGTTGAAGGGAGACGAGGCATCTAGAGCAGCCATAACGAGCATGCAAGCCACAAATGCTAAAAAGCATAACTCCTAAACGTAAGCATACAGTTGGCCCAGCATTTGAAAAAGCAGGAGGTAGGAGGCAGGCGAAGAGAGGGAGCGAAAGGGGAAGAGGAGGAGTAAGCTGCAGCCCCAGAGAGGGCGAAAGCGTGAGTGCCTTCAGTTCCTGAGCTTAAAGAAGCAAAAAGTAGAAAAGAGTGTGCCAAAACTAATAAATAACATAACAAGTAGCAGAACATGTAATAGGGCCAGTCCACATGGGAAGGTAAAATAAGAGAAAAGGCGGTACTAAGGAGGGGCTGCTAAGCCTATTACCCAATGAAAATCCACCATTTTCAAAGGACAGTAACAGGAGGCAATTAAAAAGATGACCAGAAAGTGGGAAGAGCTTAATGCCCATATTCTGCATTCTGTCCATCAATTGTTGTTTTTGCATTTGTCACCCCGAGTGGGATGGGTATGCTCAGACGTGAGTCCCATGCTCTCCACACCACTGGAGTCAAGCTATCCAGGCTGATGAAGGCTGATAGCCAAAAACCGGTCCTTGGATGCTTGATTCCGGTCCAGGAAAGACATTGCTTGGCAGTTCGGGCTGGACTGTTCCCATGAGGCACAGGGTCAAGGCTGATTTGTATATGGCCATGTCTGACCTGGGGTGGTGTGGAGTGCAAAAAAACGATGGATTTAGGCCCAGATCTCTGTACTGGGGTGAATGTATGACATTGTTCTGCATTCTGTCCATCAATTGTTGTTTTTGCATATCCTGAGTACAGCATGTTTCAAAAAGACCTTGCAAGCGCTGCCTATGAAAGACCTAACAAAAAGAGGAATAGGGCTGTGGCCATGAAATCCATGAAGTGCAGCAGAACACACCACTGATGCAACCCAGTAGCAGGAGCAGAGCCGCAGCAATGAGTCCACAGCGTGCAACGCTCTGGTAAACTGAGCCATATTGGTCCATATGATGAGAATTCACAGAAAGTACTATGCGTCCATAATAGTGCCTGGCTTCTTGCTTTCACCGATAGCTCTGTACCGTCAAACCAGTAACTGACCCATTTTTAGCCTGCAGCCCATGATAACAGTGGTATGTTTATTTATTTAACTGCTTTTACAGGACTTCACGTTTATTGATGTATTTATTTGCCTGTGTAGCATTCCTACACTACGGAAATTAAAGAGACTCAATCGATTTGAACAACAGATACAAAAATAATATGTTAGTAAGTAGCAACATTAGGATTTAGAAAGAGGCAAAAGAGGGAAAGCATGCTTGTTTCAGCTATGACAGAAACAGGAGTACTTTTTAGAGATGTCTAAGCAGCACAAGAGACGATTTGGTCCTTAGATTAAGTGGAAGACATTTCCAGAGAGTTGTTAATACACCTAAATATGACTGCTGTTGGGTTTTAGTCTGCTTTAAACTTAGGCAATAATTTTAAACAGATAAAGTACCTCCTTTATAATCTTCTTTGACTAAACGAGATCTTAAGTAGACTAGCAAAGTATGAATGCTTACTGAAATTAATGGCTATGTAGGCTAAACTGTCAAAATTACATTTAATTCCTGCTTCAAATGGCAACCAATGTAAGCTCTAGAGGTTTGGGGTGATGTTACTAAACATTCTTGATAGTGAGAGTCTATTCGTGGAGTGGAAAAGCCTTAACCCCTTCCCCGCGGGGCTAACTCCCCCGTGGTGCGGGGGGGAGGGGGCGGCGCCACGGTGGTCGTGACGAGCTTGGCTCGTCAAGCAGCACGGTGGCGCTGTGCTCATGATGAGCTCAGCTCATCATGACCACGCCCGTTTAATGGAACGCCCAGCACAGGGGGGCCCTGCATAGGGGCCATCTTGGATTGGGCTCCTCTCAACTTTGACGGCCGCCATTTTGGAGCGTCATCGCGCTCGCGCTGGGCCTGGAGTGCCTATTTAATGCTCTCATCTACCGCGCAGCGGGACGCGCAGGTGGGTCGCCTTCGCTTAGCCGGAGTCGTGCCAGAGTCCTGCCCGTCTGCGCTCGTCAGCGACGAGGAAGCGCGAGGCGGGGCAGGTCCTAGCCTCCGGTCAGCTTTGGACATCTCCAGTTGATGTTGGTATGTTGTCATACTCACGGTCAGAGCTGTTGGCTATAGGACATAGAAACAGGGACTACTTATGCAAGCCTGTCGACCCATTAGCAGGCCCATATAGTTGTGCCTGTAAGGGTTGGTCACTCGTGAGCCCCACTAAGATCCGCTCCCTGGAAGACGCCACCCCTATTACACGCACGGTTGGCGCGTCTCGGGATCTCCGGCTCTGGTGTTTAAACGTGAGATCTCTGGTCAAACACTATCAACTCATTCATGATCTGCTTGAAAAAGAAGATCCTGATCTCTTCTTATTGACTGAAACCTGGCTTCAGGACCCAGATTCGGCTATTTTAAACCTTGCCTTTCCTCAGAACTACACGGTCTTTACGTCCAACAGGACCACAAGAGGAGGGGGTATTGCCATGGCAGTTAAATCCTGCTTTCCTGCTGAATGGAAACCCGCGGGGCTGCCTGCCTGTGAAAGTGCTATCTTCAAAGTTGCTTTTAGCCATCAGTTTACGCTTAGCGGTATGGTCATCTACCGCCCACCTGGCAATGATTCTATCTTCAAGTCCGCACTGGCCGATATGGTTAGCCCTATAGCGATGGGTTGTGCTAACTTTAACATCATAGGGGACCTAAATATCCATTTTGATAATAGGTCGTCCACAACCGTGAACACTCTGCTGGCGGATCTTGAAGCTCTTCAACTCACCCAGCTTGTCACTCTTCCTACCCACTCAGGGGGCCATATTTTGGACCCCTTCTTTTCCACGCTTGAGGGGGTGAAGATGTCAGACCCGATGCAGATGGGATGGACGGATCATTTGCTAGTGGAAGCCTTTTGTCCTATCCACGATAAGTCGTTTACATCAGTGGACAGGCCGATCTTAAAAAGGCTTTGGCATAAGCTTAAACTTGAAGATTTTTACAATTTACTGGAACAGAAACCTTTGAGCGCCTTTGTCAACGTGGACCAAGGTTACCAACAGTTCTGCACTTGGATCTCTGAGGCTCTTGACTCCCTTATACCTTTGAAGTGGTCGAAGTGTAGGGCAAAAACAACCAGCCCTTGGTATAATGAGTCTCTTGCCGAGCTGAAAAAATCTTGCCGGAAAATAGAGAGGGAATGGAGAAGATCTTATGATCCTACTCTGAAAATCCGGTACTTCGCGGCTCTAAAGCTCTATCACAGGGCCATCTGCAGAACTCGGGCCGCATTTTACGCTCAGGAATTCGCAGCCAGCACTAACCCTTCCAAACTGATCTTTAAGGTCCTGAAGGACCTTATGAAAAAAAGAGCCACCTCAGAGGTGATTTGCACAGACTCCCACTGTGAGAATCTTGCCACCTTTTTCCTGGAGAAAGTGCAAAAAATCTACCGAGGATTTGATTTTTGTCAGCCGACTCTTGAGGTAGCTGACTCCGATCCTTTGGGGTATGAGACCCTGGCTATAATACCAGATTTGTCTATTGAGATCTTTGACAAACTCAGCCTTAGGGTTAAATCAGGCTCCCCTCTGGACCCGCTGAAGCCGGCTCTTATTAACACGCTTTCCCCGCTGTGCCGAGCTCCCATATTGAATCTCATCAATATGTCGCTGTCCAATGGAGTGGTCCTCACCGCCTGGAAACAGGCGGTGTTTACTCCTGTACTAAAAAAGGCCAACTCTGACCCACGGCTGTTAGAAAACTACCGACCTATCTCCCTATTGCCTTGGATCTCTAAAGTAACGGAAGCCCATGTCAACTCAGTTCTGGCTGAGTACCTGGCTCGCAACCAGATACTGGATCCCAGTCAGAATGGCTTCCGGCCAGGACACAGTACTGAGACGGCGCTACTTTACATCATTGAACATCTTCGCCAGGTACTTGACTCAGGACGTACAGCAGCGCTTTTACTATTAGATCTTAGCGCTGCTTTCGATACTGTGTCCCACCATATATTGATCCAACGCCTAGAGGAAGCTGGAGTCACTGATATCGCTCTTAAGTGGTTTCGATCATTTTTGTCTGATCGAACCTTTAAAGTGGCGATACCACCAGGCCAATCTACCATCTATCCCCTGGAGCTGGGAGTCCCACAGGGCTCCTCGTTGAGCCCTACAATGTTCAACCTCTATGTGAAACCATTAGCTGCGGTCGTCAAACAGTGGGGTTTGGTGATGACCTCATATGCAGACGACACGCAGCTGGCGGTGACACTTAGTGGAGACCCTGAGGTGGAGGCCCCCAGATTCCGTGCGGGACTTGTGGCAGTAGCAAGCTGGCTTCGCACCAATTGCCTACAGTTGAATGCCACCAAAACTGAGGTGTTGGTGTTGGGGAAGCATGCTGAGCTATGGGGAAAGCAGTGGTGGCCACCAGAGTTGGGTGTTACTCCGATCCCAGCGTCCGGAGTGAAAAATCTAGGCATCTGGCTGGACCCCGCGCTCACCTTTATGGATCACACCAAAAAGACGGCCGCCACGTGCTATGGCATCCTGCGGGGCATAAGGCCGGTCCTGAAGTATTTTGATCCCCCCACCAGACAGCTTGTGGTCCAGGCGTCGATTTTATCCCGACTGGACTACGGCAGCTCGCTGATGTTGGGGGTGAATCAGGCGGAGGCCTCTAGGCTCCAAAGGGTACAAAATGCCGCGGCGCGAGCCATTGTGGGCCTCCCCAGACACTGTTCGGTGTCAGGTACCATCTCGGCCCTTCACTGGCTTCCGGTCAGACAGCGAATCAAGTTCAAGGCGCTGTGTCTGGCCTTTAAAATTTTGAAATCTGCTTCGCCGCCGGCACTTGCCAATTTACTTACTCCCTACATCCCTCTGAGATCACTAAGATCAGAGGCCCTCCACTTGGCAGTCTGTCCCCGCTTTAAATTGAGTAGAATGGGCGGTCGCTCATTCCGGGTGCTCGCAGCAGGGCTATGGAATTCGCTCCCGGTATCCATTTGAGCTCTTAATGACCTGTTCGCCTTTAGGCAGGCGATCAAAACCTTCCTGTTTCCCGCTTCTTAATAACCTTCCCTTCTTTTAATATGTGTTATGTTACAGTGCCTGTCAAAAGCGCCAGGACGCCCCTTTGCTGGGCAGCTGTGCGCGATAGAAATATAAATAACATAACATAACATAACATAACACAGCAGGGGAATTATCCCCACGTGGGCGCGCCGCGGCAGTCATGACAAGCTCAGTTGAGCTCGTCATGAGCGCCCAAGGGATTAAGAGTAAACCTGAATTGCAAATTCAGCAATTCAACTTAGGGCCCAAATACGATGTTGGAGGGACCGCCACCGACTTCTGGTGGCGTGGTCCGACCGCCGCATAATGATGCAGGCGTTTGGAGGCAGAGGGACTGACTGATACTTCTCACAGGCTCAATGATCGTCAGTCAGAATGTAATACCCTACAATAGTGGTGTTGCCTGCTCAGGCGATGTCTTAGGAATCACAATGCCCCTTTCCGACAGCCTTTCTATAGCGGTCTGACTGCCATAAAAAAGGCTTTCGGAAAAGGACTTTGGGCCCCGACCCTCCTAGGCCTTTGCTATGGGGCGCGGAGGGCTCCCATGGTGCCCCTAGAAACATCCATGCACCCTGTGCCAGGTACCACATGGTGCATGGCACATGAAGCAGGGCTGTTTCCAAACATTCCTTTTTGCATTGAGGCTTGTGCTGCAGTCCTTTTCTGGGCTGCAGCACAATCCACAGTGCAGAAAGTCATGTTTCCATCTGCCTACTCGGTGGTTGAATCATAATTTGGAGATCTGGACCGCCACCTAGTTGTCGGGCGGTCCCGATCCTGAAACAATGTCAGTCGGACGCTCATCCCACTAGCATTGTATTGAGGGCCTTAGTTGTGAACATCACTGCTGGGGAGGAACATTTCTTTACCACCAACTTCAGTCACCAATAACCTTTTCTCCTTTTCTCTGTCTATTTCAAAGGTATGCTAGCACCTTCAGCTGGCACTCTACCAGAGCTCGTGCAAAGAGGCATAGACAGAATGCCTAACCTGAATGGAGCTGGGACATTGAAAGGCCTTTCACTGACAAATTTTCAGGCAGTGACATCAGACTACCTTCTCCGCTAACCTCATGAGGATTGTGTTTGGGTTCCTATAAATCTTGGTTAAACAAATGTTTTTAGCAGTGTTTTTAAGAAGTGAGACAAGGTGCACAGCCTTTCTGTGATGAAGGCGACTCCCTAAAGCCACTAAAACTAAGGTACCTTAATGATCCATTTCTGATATGTATCAAAAGAGATACAAGCATCTCAGATCTGATTACAAGTTTGGATATTTCCGGCCCTGTTGTATTTATCCTGTACTTTTGATAGATTGAATGAAACAGAGAGGAACATTGATGAGGTGAGGAGGAAAATAAAAGGAGTAGGTGAGCCCACTCACTGGATAGTAAAGGGTCAAAACGAAATACAAAATGTAAATATGGGGGAGGAATGCAGAGTTGTGATTGTACCACTAAAGGAAGGCAGAAAATAGTGTGCTGATCTGCAAACATTCGTTCATTCTATGCCAGAATGTCTACGTGAACAATAGCCATAAGCTCCTTTCTCCCAAAAGAATTATGGGGCATATTACCAAGCAATAGCGATAATTATCGCTATTGCTTGGTTAGAGACAGAAATGTATCGCCGACCTGCAGCGATTTTTATCGCAGATAAACCTTGGTATTACCAAGGTTTATCGCAAATGCGATAAAAATCGGCCGCAATGCATGAATATCGCTGAAAAGTCAGCGATATTCAGGCATTACCGAGCTAATGCTCTTAGCCATATTATCCACCTCCCATTGGATAACATGGCTAAGAACTGCTCAGGACAAGTGTTAGCTTTTGGAGATATTCGTGCTTCGCGCGAATATCTCCAAAAGTTGGTAATAGGAGATAGCGATGTTAGCGACTGTTTCCAGTCGCTAACATCTTGGCACGCCCACTTTGCATGTCATTAGTGATACATTTCTCTGACATGCAAAGTGGGGCCCAAGATGGTCGCTATCTCCTACTAGCTGTCGCTAACTGGTGTTAGCGACAGCTAGGTAATAGGGAGATCATTTTATCTCCGCTTTCTTGGCTTTTAAAGCCAAAAAAGCGGAGATAAAGCCCCTTGATAATATGCCCCCTTGTTTTGCGGAATTTCCCCTCAAAAAGAATTGTATAACTCGGCTTTCTGTTTGATAATCTCTCTTTAGAATTGAGTGCGGGTAAGTTTCAGGTAATGCAGAATGTGTCACTATTTGTGAATGCCATTGGGTATAATCATACTCAGTTTGCATTCATCAGGCTAGAATTAGCTGTTTCCCAGGAGCAGATACTTAGAAACTAATGAGAGAAGACAATGACCGGATGGCACGATGGCACCACGCAAGCAAGAGAGAGCTCTAGAGGACGGAAATGAAACACATGCTATCCTGATAGAGAGGGCTCGAAAGCTGAATATTATATGAGATTATGCAGGGGTCTGACGTCTGCGAAATTAGCCTATTAGCTATTCATTAAATGCCTTGTTAAGTGTGGTATGAAATTTGATGATAGCGTGAATCAGAATTGATCTTTCAGTGCACATTCATTGGCGGGGTTTATTATTGCAGTAAAAGAGCATTCTTTAAATAGAGCAGGTGTGATAGCCAATGCCTCCTCCGCAGGTCTTTCTTTTCAGTGCAAATTAAATTGAGCACATGCTGTGAATTTAATTTGGCATATTTAAGAATGCAGTTTTTTCTGCCTTCTGGTGTGTGTCAGACGCTTTTGAAGAATAAATGGAGTAAGTTCATATTCCGTGGTGCAGAAACGATAATATGCTGAATCATACACAAAAATAATGCCAATTTGTAACTGACGCAAATTGCGCCATTGAACAACGGTAGAAAATTGCAGGATTAAAAAGCCATCTGTTTGTGACCAAATTAGTGTTGCAATAAAAATAAACGACGTACTACTGCTGACAACGTTAAAAGCGAAGCATTATAAACAACGTCAAAGGCCAGATTCCTTGTTTGGTGCAGGTTATCATGCCCACACTCCTCACTGTTAAATAGTAAGGGCCAGATTTACTAAACCTTAACTCAATGCGACGCAGCACAGGGACTTGCTGACTGTGCTGTGTTGCATGAAACTACTGAGATATGTCGCACTTCTGCTCTCTTGTTGTGCTGGCGCACTTCAGACAGCCTAGCGAAAATGGAGGCTGCCTTGTGCCATGGTGCAAGGATGCCTGCGTTACATGCATAAGGGTTTTTGTGCAGTGAGGGATATCTTCCTGCACAAAAACAGTCCTTAGAGTCATATTCCTGTTGCAGAACACAGCACACATTGGAAAGTGGAAGCACTGAGAAATGTCTCCTCATTACGCCTCTCTCGAGTAGGCGCACTATTTTGGCACAAACCCAGGTTTGCCGCCTTTAGTAGATCTGGGATTGCGCCAATATACATGGGTGGATACAGCGGATCGGCCATATTCCACTCATTGAACACCTACCTGACGCAGTGTAATGCAATGCAGCGCAAGGAGCTGTGTTGTGTTAACCATTTTTTTTCCAAGTCAGGCATTGAGATGTAAGTGCAACTAGCATTTTCCATCGTGGCTGTGCCAAAAAAGTGGCGCCCTCCACATCGCAAAATGTTAGCAAAGCTGGGCCCTATTTCACAAACCATGATTAGGCGTTTGTCCATACAACTCAGACTCTGTATTTTCATATACTCATTAATAATCACATTCAATAAACATCGCATGACATCAATTCCACGTGCAAAATGTTCCCTATGCACACTGCTTTGCCATGTAATTGCCTCAAGTGTAGTTACCTCAAGTGATTTTTAATATGCATGTGAACAACAGGCTAAAAAAAAAATTCAACCCAAACATAGATTCTAAATAGGTGAACCCTGTAGTGGATTCTGAAATATTAGTTCAGGCCCAGGACTTCACATTTGAAAAGCCCAGATAATATTCGTAGCCCAAATAGCACCAACCGCTAAGGAAGGAACCATTTTGTTTAGAGCACAGCATACGTACACTAGCAGGCAGGATCCAACACCATTATCTCGTGGAATCCCATCCAGTCTGCACTGAGAGGGCCGTTAGCAGACAGTAAGACTTCAGCTATGCAAACCCAGTGATCCAGGGCTGAACGCACTGTCACAAGTGTTGATGACCCACTAAGCCTGTTTATTGGGTCCTCACATAAGGAAGACACCACCAAAGACCTACAGTAGATTGTGGAAGAAGATTACAACAAGGCGCCTTATCATATTACATTGATGACGTTAAAAAATGCGCTAACAGTCACAAAATGAGGGTGCAGAATATTAAAGCAAATTACCTTTGAGATACTCTGGCCACAGGGGGTGCACCCCACTCCAGATGTAGCTAAACCAGTGGCAGACAGGGGGTCTGTATCCTTGACCACTCTACAATTGAGAACATTAGTGGAGGAGTGGAATAGAGGAGGACTCAGAAACAACCAAAAAGAGCAAAGTTGATGTCACAAATTTCAAAGTGTGCTGGGTGCAGTTGTGAATTTGCAGGGGGTTGGCATGATATGTGCTGCTATGTAATCTGAATTACCCATGGAGGGCAGTACATGAAAAATACATTCACAATGTGCCACAGCTTATGATCTTCATGTAGTGTAGTTCCTATATTCCCAATAGGCTCTGCGCATTGGAATAATATAAACAGCAGTTTAGACGTAGGACTGAGGTCATCTAGGTCTCTACTGACTATGTTAGACTTAATTAGTTTTGCCAGCTATCTCAGAGGTCACTAGAAACTTTCTCGAATGTTCAAGAAGGAGTTAACTTTCCTGATTTAGACAAGAAGGGATTAGTTTCTGACAACCGCATAAACATGACAACTTTGCTCTCTCAGAATAAAGAGTATATCTCTAGAGTCGTGTGAAAACAATAGACAGCTATTTCACTCACTCTATCGTGCGTACTTAGTTTCACCAGAGTGCAGAGAAATAGAGAGACCGGCGTTTTCAATAAAAGTTGTTATTTATTGAGCAATCTTCTTTCTCATGCAAGAGAAATGAGTTGCCATTATTGCAATACTTATCATGAAGTAAAGTGCGTACAGTAAAAGGCGTATTATAAAATAATACTGTAAAAGCATTGATATGGTTGCTTAGCCATATGATACTTTAAAACGGATAAAATATATACATACATAAAAACATTGACTAAAGTACTCAACTGGTGCTTCTAAGATACACCTACCCCGGTATACCTGACCTAAGCCTAATACATGGGAAGGAGTAAGTAAGTTGCAGTTTAAGTTAAGTTCGTTTTTGCCTAGAATCTGAATCAAGAATTCTCTCAAGGGTTTAATCAGCTCCGTACCTTGGTTCTAGAATGAAGGAGGTCTTGTATCTCTCTCTCAGGACTCGATCTCCCAGCAACCCGCAAGGGTGACTGGAAACACCGGAGCTGGATTTTCTCGGCAGGAGAAAAGGACAACGTCTCTCTCGGTGCGTCAAATGGGAGGGTCGGCTTCCTTCTGCTCTCACATCAGCTGGGCTTCGGGCAAGTAGATAGCCGCTCTGCTCCATTTTTTTTTTGATTTTTTTTTTATTTAGAAAAGTAACCTTTATTGGCCTGTTCTGAATTCCTTTTTAAAAAAAAAATATTTTTATTAGGTTTTTGACACATTTTTCCCCCTAAACCTGGGGTGTGGAGCACATCACTATATACAATCAGTCATATTTTCTAAACAAATCCTCATCAAAACCTCGTCAGTCATAATTTTCTACAGAGAAACATATACAGAGAAACATATACAATACATATGAGAAATTAAATAGTGTCAAATACACAATAAACTATAAAGCAAAAGAAGGCACTGGACTTAATACAGGGCTAAGAAACCCTGCATCGTATACCACTAATCAGTCCATCCCCTAAACCAGAATAATAACTTATGGTTCCTCCTTCCACTTAGATATTGGCTCCCATATTTTCAATCCCAGCTTCGTCCCCTTTTTACCTTTTCTGGCATAGATTGCTTTTTCCAAGTTATATATATTTAAAATCCTGGCTAGCCACTGTTGAAATGTCGGTGGTGCCTGATCAAGCCATGCTGAAGCAATACATAATCTCAGTACAGCCATTGCTACAAAAATAAAATAACATCCTTCTCCCTGAATATCATCTGATTTCACCCCCAGCAGTATTATCGGGGGGGTTAGATTAACAGTTATTTTTAAAGCTCCTTGCACAAAATTCTTTATTTCTTTCAATATCATGGATAAATGCGGACAAGATGCGAATATGTGTACTATGTCAGCCTGGAGACTTCCACATCTAGGGCAGTTGATTCCAGTGATCGCCCCCATTGCGCAATTTTTGCCGGAGTGTAGTAAAGGCGATAAAGTGTCTTAGAATGCTGTGCCTGCAGTGCTGCAGAACATAAAATATTCTGACCCAGCTCTAATGACGTTTTAAAGCATTCCACTTCTACCTCCAGCTTACTTGACCAACTTTCCCCCCCACTTATCCATATCATCTTGTCTTGTTTTAATTAGTTCAGCATAAAACTTTTTAATTGTGCAAGTAACTCCCTCTTGTATCACCTCCAGTATAGCATTTTTCTCAAATCCACTACGACCCCCCCTTTTATTTGCCAGGAAGCTTCTTACTTGAAGATACTTAAAAAAATGTCTTGTTTCTATACCATATTTCGCCTGGATCGCAACAAACTGCATCATACCCTGGGAGTCCATCAAATCTCCAACCCTCATAATTCCCTTTCTCTGCCCTATCACAAAAACTGCATCAGAAAAAATATCTACAGGAAAGGCTGGGTTATTCCTCATTCTTGTATAGCTATTGATTTTCCCCAAACCATACTTTTTACTAAAGGCCTTCCAAATACTATATGCTGCCATGATAGTCTTAATGCGAGTCCTCTTAAAATAGGCTGTATCAAAGTGTCTTAGAAATATATTGTTTACCTCCTCCCCCATCAAAAGGCCATATATTGCTAGTAATCCTAATTCATCCTCCCCCTCCACCTCCGCTCCACCTATCAAGCCAACCATATATTGTAAGGCAGCAGCCCAGTAATAAGATTTCAAATCCGGTAGTGCCCAACCTCTTCGTTCTCTTGGTAATGCCATGAATCTTAATGCTCTCCTAGTTTTTCCTTTAGACCAGATGAATCTATTAATCATAGTTTCTAGTTTTTTAAACCAAGAGTTATCAAACATAAGCGGAATTGCCCTGAAAATACACAAACAGGCCAGGCAAGATGGCCACTGGCAGGCCGTAGGGAGAGGTCGTGTTTCTCTCCTCTCCCCACTACAGAAGAAATGGACTAGATAAAGTACACCAGTCTATCGAGAACAGAATTGATAATTCCCTGGAAAACTTAAGATATGCTGCTCAGCTTTGGAGATCGCAATACAAAAAAACTGAACTTACCTTTTGGCTATTTTGCAGATTCCAAAGTGTTGTTTTCCCCAATAAGGACCCGGCCGACCCGGCTCTCGTGGAATGTCAAGGAGAGTGTGGAGCGCAGACTGTCTCAATCCTTGCTCCTCTTGGTAGAGATTGCTGGCTGGGGCCGGTATCACTGGCGTAGGGCGGCGACATCGTGGAATGTAATGGCTCTGAAAGCGCCAAAGAATATAAGGGAGGATAAAGAAAAAGCTGTCTGGAGCGGCTCCGATACACCAGCAGGTAATTTACGGGCGAAGAAAGCGCTACGAAATCAGGAGGAGCGGGTAACTTCCCGTGATATTGAACACGGCAAAACTGATGAGGCTACCGGAGGGGCGACTCTAACGGAGAAGAAGGAAAAAAATAAGGAGAAACCGCTTTTTAGCAGGAAGAATAATCCTGGAGCCAAGACCACTGAGCAGCCAGGTTTGAGGCAGCCTTCAGTACTCGAGGCGTTTTCACCCGCAATGGCGGCGAATGTAAACTTCAGAGCGATGCCGGGTGGTAAAGTGACGGCCGCCGCATCAGCTCAGCCTCCGTGCCTTAATGTCCCTGATATTCATCTCTCGGTAGCACAGCAGAGATTAGACAATGGCGATACTCCTGGAGCAGCCGCGGCTCTCTCTGCAGGTACGGGAGTGGCAGGATCGCTGCGGGCGGTACAGCGCTTGGGGGAAGACTTGCCACTCCTTGCGCGGAACGGTGTGGAGCCCTTTGCTGGAGGGGGAGAGCGTACACCGCTAGAGGGAGAAGGTATGAGCGATATCACTGACCCCAATAACTCCGGAGAGAGCACGGATTAAACAGACAGTGCAAGAGCAGGGGTATGAGGCACCCAGGTCACCCAGGTCGGTGAAGTAGAATTGTGAACAAACAGATGCAGCGGCTAAAATGAGTAAAATGACCACGCAGGCAGAATTAACTGATGAATGTCTCCAGAAGACAGGTGATAATTTAGGAGTTAATTTACAGGCTGCTGGAGGTAATTTAGATAAATCTGGCAATGACTTGGGGCACAATTTGGGGATTGGGGTCGGGGGTATGGAAGAGCAGAATAGATCCGGGACTCTCCCTCTCTCACTGATGCTTCCTCAAACCCAGATTGATGAGGACTTCATAGACCCTGAGCTGAAAAATGGAGATCCTAATCTGCCCCCATGTATTAACCCTGGTTCACCTAGTGATGACTGTTTTTACTCTGTGAATGAGAGTGAAGAGGAGGACGAGAGGGGTACGGGGGGGGGGTGAAACTGCCTCTATATCCGCTTCAAGCCCTTCAGATACGGAAAATGATTTAATAGCGTCTGGGTTAGTCTCAGATTCATTAGGCACCTCAGGTTCGGGAGAGGACACTGTTCAAAGATAACCTTCACGCAGAAAATCAAAAAATTTAATGAAAAAGCGACGGAGTAAAACAAAAATGGCTATAAGTCCTCTACATACAGAGGTGGTAAAAATACTGGATTGGGACTATTCTGCGACATCGCAGTTGTATCAAGAGGGCGCAGGGCCTGCCCCCCTGCAAGATCAGGTATCGACATGATGTATTCAATGTTGAAGCAGATTCAGGTGGAGGCAAGAGTGGAGAGTCGCAGAGCAAGGCAGGAAAGCAAGAAGATACAAGGGTCTCTCTGGAAGGTGAATAAACCTTATGCAGATTTGGTGGGAAGAGTTACAGAAGTAGAGGAGAGAACTGGTAATTTAAGGATGAAGTCAGGAAATGGCAGGAGTTTAAGCAAGAGCAAGAGAAGAACACATTGGATGTTTTATGGAAGCTGGAAGACTTTGAAAACAGACAGCGAAGGAACAATGTTAGACTTTTGGGAGTGGCAGAGGGGAAGGAGGGGCAGGATGTGCGGGCGTACGTTATTGAGCTATTTAGAGGTGCATTCCCGGAGATGACAGGCTGGAACTGGGAAGTAGAGATACAACGTGCACACAGATTTCCATTTGCACAGAGTAAGGGAAACTCGTCAGCCAAACCTAGAGAAATACTCATATATGTAGGTAACTATCTTTTGAGGGAAGAGATCATGGCAAAGGCAAAACCTCAGGCTAAATGTAGGTATAAAGATGTGGAATTTTTTGCTAGGCCTGACTTCTGTCATATGACAGTAGAAAGGAGATGGCGAATGCGGGAGTTGATCATGCCATTTCAAAAGATAGGATGTGAGGCATATCTAATGTTTCCTAGTTGGCTGAAAGTGGTAAGAGATGGTCAGTTTAAGATTTTTTACTCTGAGATCAAGGCTCAAGAATTCCTGACATGGTTAAAAGAGAATATGTCACAGGCTGATAAGGAACGCACAGTGGCTCTGGCATCACAAAGAGGCAAAAAAGATATAGATAGATGATTATAGATGCTTTTGAAAGGAAAGGAAAAGAATATACATTAGCAGGGAATTGAGGGTGGGAAAAGGGATGTGTATGTATTTAGGGACTTTGGTGTGTACAAGTAGGCATAGTGGCAGGGGAGGGGGGGACACGAGAATCCCACAAGGTCACAGCTGTCACATATAGGTCCAGAGGACCTATTTGCCAGTAGGGGGGGGTGGGATCATTAGGGGGGGAACCCAGGGGAGGGGGGTGTGTGGGGGGGGTGAGGGGCACAATGTAAGGATTTACCATAGAGGAACAAAAAAGAGAAATCAGAAGATGTTGAATAATAAACAAAAGTGGAATTTATGTTTGTCTGATACAATGTTTGAGTTGAGGGGTGCAATAAGGTTTGTCCAACCATTTGATGCTTTCTGATGGCTATTCGGATAATGACATGGAACGTATGTGGTTTAAATGATAGACAAAAGAGGCAGAAGGTATCTACTCTATTAAAAAGTACGAGATTGGATTTTTTACTTCTGCAAGAAACGCATATTCAGGCATCTGAAGTACATTTGCTGGAACAATTGGGGTTTGCAGTCTTAGCTTTTTCAAGACAGGGTTCTAGGAATAGGGGAGTTGCAATATTATCAAGACAGAGGGGCATCACTATTAGTAAGAAACTGGAAGATGCTTGGGGGAGATGGGCTTTGGTAGAGTGTTTAGTAGGGGAGGAATGGATAACCCTCGGTTCTATTTACGGTTCTACAGGGGATGAACCGGAAATTTTTGAACAGTTAGATGTAGAGCTGGCTACTTGGGCACCCTGTGTTGTTCTCGGAGGAGATTTTAATATCAATGGAGCAGGGGGGCTGGGATTAGGGTTAGGACCTCCTGTAAGATATCAAGGAAGAAAGAGAAGAGTTTTTCGAGCAGTTTGCTCTTTGGCAAGGAATAATGGTTTACTAGATATCTGGGACGTCCTAAAGCCAGGAGAGAAGGGATATATGTATTACTCTGCGCCTCACAGGGTGAGTGCAAAATTAGATTATTTTCTGGTTAGTACTACCTGAACTTCAAACTTACAGATTGAAAGGTTGCCACGCTTACTGGCGGACCATAATCCCCTGATTATAACTTTAACTGTGACATCAATCTCAAGGGGGGGTACAGTCTGGACTTTCGAGAGAGCACTCCTAGAAGATGAGATGTATATCCAGCATGTGATGTGGTGGATTGAAGAATACTTGGCAATAAATAGGGGTACTACAACAGAAGGCATGGTCTGGGACAGCTTCAAGGCTGGAGTGCGGGGGGAGACCCTAAGCTATAGTGTAAATAAAAGGAAGCAGGAACAACATAGAAATCAAACACTAAGAAGAGAGATACTTTTAGCCGAGGAAGAGTTGAGCGAATGTGCAGCAAATGCAGCAAATGCGGCAACTACACCGACTGGTAATTTAGTGGAACTTGCCATGATTAAATTAGCTAAGGTAAGAATGGAGGCAGAGGAATATATAGCATCCAAGGCAGCAAAAATATATGTGGCAAACAGGGAGAAATGTCATGAGGTTAGCGAACGGGTAGGCCGAACGTTAGCAGTGCGAGCAAGGCAAAAAGTAGCGATAGGGGAGATAAGTGCGATTAAAGATAGCTCTGAGAAGGTGGTGACAGATACCCAGGAGATTAGAGAAGTCTTTAGACAATTTTTCATGAAGTTGTACGAAGAGCAGCAAGGGAAGGATATAGGGGAAATAACAGCATATTTGAACAACACTCCAAGGATGGAGTTGGAAGACCAAGAAAGACGGAGATTAGACAATCCACTAGACCTACAGGAGGTTGAAATGGCTCTCATGAATCTCCCTTCTGGGAAAGCAGCCGGACCAGACAAGATACCGGTAGAGTTTTATAAGGTTTTCTGGAAAGTACTTGGGAAGGATATCGTGGCTACTATGCAACAGGCGCAGATGGGTGTGTCAATACCAGGCTCATGGTCTGCTGTAGAAATTGTAGTCATTTTAAAGAAAGGAAAATTATCTACGGACCCTGGGTCATACAGACCAATAACTCTCATGAACACTGATACAAAGGTCTATTCAAAGACATTAGCAATAAGATTTGCGAGCGTTATAACACCATTAGTTACCATCAATCAGCACGGATTCATAGCAGGGCGTGGAACCACCCATCATATACGGAAACTTATAACTCTATTTGATAAAATGGAAGTCACAGGGGACCCGATTGCGGTGTTGCTTTTAGACGCCGAGAAGGCATTTGATTGGGTCTCCTGGGACTATTTATGGAGTGTATTAATTAGGGCAGGATTTGGGGGGAGTTTTGTTACTGCAATAAGCACTATATAGAGATCCGGTGGCTGCTGTAAGGATAAATTCAGGTTTAACTAAATCAATACAGATAAATAGGGGAACTAGACAGGGCTGTCCGTGCTCCCCCCTGCTGTTTGCCATGTATTTGGACCCATTGATTCGCAGGATGGAAATGAATGAGAATATAATCACAGTAAATACGCATAGGGGGGATTGTAAGATACTTGCATATGCCGATAACTTGGCTGTCTTAACACCAGTACCCACAGAGGCTATTAGGCAGGTGGAAATGGAGGCCAAGAAATTTGGAAAAGTATCAGGGTATTCCCAAAATACCAATAAGACTCAAATAATTAAAAATGCTAAGGCAGTATGCCAGGATCAACGAGTGGTTCAGTCAGGAGTGTACCTCGGAATTACAATTATTGCAGATTTGGAGAAGATAGTAGAATTGAATATAGGCCCCATTATAACTAAAGTTAGTAGGGATTTAGATAGACTTCATAACCTTCATCTCTCGATAGTTGGTAAGACAAATATTATTAAGATGCTCGTCCAGCCGCTCTGCTCCAAACCACTGTGTGTTTACTTAAGGCAACGTTGGTATATTTATACCTGGAAGGTGCCGAGTTTGACGTAAGGTTGGACATAAGACGTCACTAAGAACTAACAGTTCTTTCTGGACTCCAGGAGTTCTTGTGCAAATCAAAACAAAAGCAGGGGGAATTCCCGGGCTGCTGGAGGCTTGGTATGTTTAAAGAACGCGTTGTACTTTCTACGAGTCTATGGGAGTAGCCTTGCTGTATTTGGACTGCATGGGCTATGACTAGATATGGACATGATTCCTATGCCTTTATAAGGATATGTTTTGTTATAACCATATAAGGGCATGAATCGGGGATATCTTGATTAGGGTCCTAGATAGATTCACAACACCCACTCCACGTATCAATGTCCATCATTACTTAAATACTAAGCAATACTAAACATATAACGTTGCATGTGTTTTCCAACCCACCCCAAAATACATAAATTGCATTTGAAATGGTGTATGGCATATACACGAAAATGAGTATTTATACTGTACATTTTTCAAGCAGTGTTATCATTCAGGAAATGCATATAAAAAATTGGCTGAATGAATTGCGAAATTTACATTTATGAAATAGCTCTGAATACAGAAAAGAAGGTCGAGATCATTTCATCACAAATCTATACAATACTGTACATGTGCTAGAGGCTGAGGTAAAATATTATCTCTAGTATCTCTAAAAATAGAAGCTCTGTTCTCTAAGAAGTACCATGTGCCAGAAAAAAGGTAAATATTTTGGAAATGGAAAAAAATAATTTTGCTTTCAGGGAAAAAAATAGTTCCAAATGTTTTCAGTAGTTTTGTTTATCAAAACTGAAGGCCGCATTCAGAGTTCAGGGAACGCTGTGTGCTCGTTGTTTTAAAAGTTATTCTCGTTGTTAGGAGAGAACATCATATCAGACAGGCTTGCGAAAAATTGGTCTACAACATCAGGTGAAAGTTCGACCAAGTTCGAAAATGCTGAAATTGTGCATATGTGAGAATCATTGCTATCATCGATGTTTGGATCAGCAATGCTCACAGAAGGTTGTACCTGTGTGATGCTGCTTTCATCTCGTACTTTACCGCCACCTACTCGTAGTGATGAAGTCTCACTGAATGCCGTCATCAGAATAGGTAGGCGCTGGGGACAACACGTTGCATGAGTCGTTACCGGACCTAGCAAAGTATCGATATCCATTGGTACTGCTGATGGTAGTGTAAGACAGATGTCCAACACGCATTCTTCTCCGCATAGCAGACATCGAAGCACAGGTAAGATGCAATCTTGCCAGATTGGTCTGAATGAAAGAAACCAAGATGTATTCAGTTCTCTCAGCCGGGCTAATCCGAGGACTCTAGTGATTCGGTCTCAGTAGCATATTGCTAGGATCGTTTCTTCCATCGTAGCAGGAGTTTTGTCTGTGGCTTGACTTGCCATATCGGAGCAGAAGGATCAAAAATAAAATTCCTGCTACGAGTCCCAAAAGAAGAGGCAGGCCGCCGAATAACGAATGCACAACATTCGGGAAAATGCCCAGAACTGTTTCAAAGGGTGCTAATAGTCCCGAAAAAATTGTCTTAAATACATGTGCGATGCCACTGGTATCAGACATGTTTAAAATTTGACCTAACATTTCTACGAAATGGACAGGGCAATTTGTTGATAATAGGGTATGTATCTCTGCTGCTGTCCTTGCAACTTGCAGATCATACGTCTCTTTGGACGAGGTTAAAGGCACAGTTGTCTGTAAAAGAATAGACTTCATTCTGCTTAAAGTATCAATTCGAATAGAAGAGATATTCAAAGAAGGCCATATTGCCGCATCCATGTCTGGATTGCTGTTTGGATACAATACTTGCATACAGCAAATGACCCTGGAAGTAACGGTTACGAGATAGTTTTTTCCTGGCATCATGCCACAAAAGCTGTGGTCACTTATTAGAACGTAACTGCTGTTGGAAAGCTGTCCGGAAAAAGGCTCTATCTGTGTTGCAGGAGTGCCGTGCAGGTGAGATGAGAGGTTATTTGATGACCCCTCGCTGGCTCCATGCAAGTTAATACCTTGACACAGAAGTGTACCGCTTATTGATTTCTTACAATTGTTTAAGGAATACCTCTTTTTTCCCTTCACTATAACATTTGTGTGTATAAGGTAAATTCCAGGTTGATTTTTGATGTATCCTTTATCCAACCTTTCATACAGGCCTGCTGGTATATATTTTTGGCAATACTTCAACTGGAAAGTTGTTATCGGAATTGTAATTGTTCCGTGTATTATCCATTCAATGACAGGTCTCTCTGACATTGTCAATGGTAATCTCTCAAGTTTTTCAATGCTCAGAATCGTATAGTCTGCTCCTTTTTGTGCCAAACTGATTTGTTTATTAGTAAGGTTAAAGATAGAAAATAATGACGTTATGTTGATTAGACACCATGGCACATAGCCTGAACGCAGGTTTTGCAACGTCCAGCCTAGCTGTACAATAGAACGCAATTGGGACTGACCAGGGTGTAACATTAGTAAGTCCTGCTCTATTATATCAATAGCAGATGATACAATGATGTCCAGTGAATACATTCTGGAGGACAGAGTCGTTAACCCATTGTCCACTACAGAAAGTGATTTTTCAAAATGTATACGATCGATTTCTTATATTTTTTCATCAGTTTCAATTTGCGTTCCTTTTGAAGCTTCGTTGTAAGCAGCGTATATACCGGCGTATATGAAACATTTTTGATGCTGTTTGCTTGGTCCCAGTATGAAATCACGCAAGTCAGCACCGTCTTTAAGTAAAGTCAAGTGTTGCTTAATTTCAGCCAGTGTGGATTTCTGTAGCCACTAAAGGCATAGTTTCCCTACACTGTATGTTGTAACTATCCCTGGATGTTGTCTCTGGAAAAATCTTGGGTCTGGCCTGTTCTGTTTGAACCCCTGTGTTTTGTTCAGGAATCTATCTTGACAGTTATTTGTATCTGTGGGCCAGATCAACCATTTTTTCCAATCAGGATTTGTTCTGTTTTGGTGTAAAATATGGGATACGTCTATCTCCACATCTGTAGTGCTATTACTATCAGTTTTGGGATTTGGAATAGACGGTTTATTTAAGTCTTTTATCTTGGCTAAACCAAGACAGGTTGTTTGCTGAATTGTGTCATTCAGGAATATTAACTGTTCTGGGATCACGCAGGCTCTAAATAATGCTTCTAGAACTGGTACCTGCCAGTCTTTTGCACCTCAGATGGTTTTTGTTTCAATGTTGTTTTTCCAAAATTCAAAACCAAATGTAGACATTTTATCATAAAATTTTTCTGAATAAATCAATTTAGTATTTGCCAACATTGTTTTCATTCCTGTCTTATTTAAGATTTTAAAATAAAACTTTTCTGGATCACTGTTGTTAAACCCTGAGAGGTATTGGTATTTCTCGTAAAATGTTTTTGAGCTGCCTTTTGGCGGAGTTGGACAATGTTCCCATTGGTTATAATTAAAAACATTTCTAGATTGAGCAGATTTATGCAAATAGTGATGACCAAAATGATTATAACAATACAACTCTTCATAATTTGATGAACCCTGTAAATAATCATGTTCTGTGAATTGAGCTGACATTACTAAATCTGACATCATATTATTAATGTTTTCAAAGTCCCAATCATCAGAGAAAGTACTTGGTGTCACAAAGTCACTTAATGAAACCTTAAACTGGTGTGGATATTTCAAGAGCTCAATCGGGCCATAGATTTCATAATCCGTTTTGTCCCATGCTACCCCACCGGGTATTGGATTGGCTGTGATGTTCACTGATGACAGTTCTCTTTTCTCGATGTGAGAGGATCTGTGAGGCTTTAGGGCCAAGTTGATGTTCTGACTTGCTGTGTCCATTGTACTATATTTTCCATCAATAAATCTACCCAAACATAAAACCATGATGAGCCAAAGCAGGAGGAAAAGTACACCTAACACAATCCAAAATTCAATCCATGGTGAAATTAGATATATTTCTTTTAATTGATGAACGAGTTCAGTCATTTTTCTTTGAAAGTTTTTGTTGCTGGCATTTCTTCATGTTCACTTGGATCATCAGAAAAGTCATCGAAAATTGATGAAGTAGCCAGATGAAGTTCTGTCAATTGTTGGAATTGCTTCCGGATTTTCATTAGTCTTTGGATCTTTCTTTGTTTCATTAACATAGTCTGATGCTACATCGTTGTAGACAGGTGTTTCTTGACGAACTGTTGCAATTTGGGTTTCAAGAAGCACAAGTTCCATGGCTTTGTTGCATAGTCCTTTTTTATTCACTGCAGGTTTTTCAAAAGTGATTAGTCTTTCAGTTTGAACCTCTTGGATTGTAGCAAGATTTGGTCTTCTGCTATTTCTTGGGAGTCCACTGGGCCTACTACTTATTATTGGCTACATGATTGTGGTTTTACCAGGTCGATGGATACAACTCTGTTCTCCTTTTTACCAGCAAGGGGCGGTAGAACTACTGATCTTGTTCCGCTGACAGCTAAGACAGGTACTGCTTTTCTGTAAGAAGGCCCAAATTCCTTCTTCACCGCGATCTTTTCTCTGACTTGATCCCCAATCTTTGGAATCCAGACAGGTCTTGCTGGGACAGGTGGTTTTTCTTCAGTGGTCGTTGGCTTTAACTTTATGTTACTTAGACTTCTTCTTGTTTCATTTAAGTCCTGTAAAACAGCCAAACGGTCTTTGATATCAAAGGCTTTTTCATTCACCACTGAAGTCTGACAATCTAAGTCCTGGATGTGCATTCTAGTGCCGAACAATAGTTCGTAAGGAGTGATACCTTTTAGAGAATTTCTTGGCAGATTGTTAAGACTACGTTGGACACTTGTTAGATGTTTGACCCGCCCATCACCAGAACCTAATACCCTCGCCGTTATAGATTGCTTTATGTCATGTTTTTTTCTTTCCACTACTGCATTTCCCTCAGGATGGAAGGGAGAAGAGTACCTCAATGCAATGCCCATGCTGGCCATGGCCTCCTTGTAAGCCCGAGAGCTAAACGCAGGACCCTGGTCAGAATGTAGCATGCCAATTGCGTATGTGCCGATAAAGACTTGCAAATCTTTTATAACAGTTCTAGCCTCAGCCTAGCGCTGGTGTCTACATCTTAAGTGAATCTAGTCTTAATAATTATGGGGACGCATTTCTCCGGCTGGATTTCTGCGTATAGATAGCCTGATGCTTTCTAATAAAGGTGTCCTGGCAATAGTCTGGTCCGGTTCACAACTGCGATCTCTATTGCAGTCTGGACAATCCTTTGCAAATTTGTAATTTTGCAGGCTCATCCCCGGCCACCAGTATTCTGATTGTAATTCTTTTAGAGATTTCACGATCTCTTGGTGCCTTAGACCCTGTCCCATGTGTGCTTCTTGAATCAAGTAAGCCCTCCGGTTCGTGTTTGGAATTACTCTATCCCCCACTCCAGGGATTGGCGCAAAAGGAATGGAGTTTGCATCAATTATGTATGTATTATTGAGTGGATAGTCGAGAGGTAATGCTGCATAGACCACCGTGTGTTTGCTTAAGCCAACGTTAGTATATTTATACCTGGAAGGTGCCGAGTTTGACGTAAGGTTGGACATAAGACGTCACTAATAACTAACAGTTCTTTCTGGACTCCAGGAGTTCTTGTACAAATCCAAACAAAAGCAGGGAGAATTCCCGGGCTACTGGAGGCTTGGTTTGTTTAAAGAACGCGTTGTACTTTCTAGGAGTCTATGGGAGTAACCTTGCCGTATTTGGACTGCATGGGCTATGACTAGATATGGACATGATTCCTATGCCTTTATAAGGATATGTTTTGTTATAACCATATAAGGGCATGAATCGGGGATATCTTGATTAGGGTCCTAGATAGATTCACAACATTCAGACCACCAATTGGTGCACATGCACACTCTGGAAAAAAGAAGAACAAGCAATGGATACTCCAAAACTGCCCGCATCAGTATGAACGCATGTAGTGTTGTGCCAAGTTGCCACCTTACTTGCAGGAGAACAGTGTAGAAGGTTACATTTTGAATGCCATGGAGTGTGGGTATGTATAAAGTGTTGAGGATCTGATTGGAAAGAATGTTGTAGGGATTACACTGCTGTATACAATGGAAAATGTTACTCCCCTGGCAGCAAAGCTTTTATGCAAGTTGTTCCAGTTTTGATAATGCGAGTATGAGCAATTATAGTGCTGTTGGTGTTGGCTGTCAAATCTACATGATGCTATGATGTTCCATCGTCTAACATAAATGTAAAAATGGGAGGCTACACTAAAATCCTTACGGCAGGGTGCACCTTAGTGCGTGCACACCACCGGAGGATCACACTATCTGGTCCTGAAGAAAGCTGAGCGACTCGGGCTCCTAAAAGCAGAAACATGTCGACCTGAATTCATTTTTCACTGTGGACTAGGTGTCTCTGATAGACGAGACCAATCCTATGTTCCCACATATAACTGTTTTTAATCAGTGCTGGTTGGACTATTAATAAAATAGTTGACAGTCACGACTACGCACTTTTTAGATTTAACACCTTTTTGCACTCACCTAGCACAATTTGGCTTCCTTTCCATACCCTCAACACACACAAGAACCAGCTCCGCTGTAAACAGGCATTGAAGCACACTGGAAAGGCATTAGGTCTTTCCAGTGGGAACCCAGTGATAAAGCATGTCACCACTAGGTTGGTGAGTGAGGGTTCTTAAACAACTTTTTATATGTGTTGTTTTTCCTTTTCTTTCTTTCCCTTTCACTTAACCCTCACATTTTGTTTGGGGTTTTTGTTGGTCCTTCACTCTTCCGTTGTTTAATAATAATCTAGTAGGGGTAAGAGAGTGATTGAGTATACCCTTACTCTCCCTTTGTTAGTACATGTATGTGTATCAACACAACTGACATTATACGGAGAGGCCTGTCTCGTTGCAGCAGAGGCCATTTTAGTACTCCATATGAGCACTATAAAACACTATGGGCCCGATTCACAGAACTAACTTAAGACAAAATCCTAAACTTACTACCATTTTGGTATTCACAGAAGGCACTTACTCATTTCGGTATTCACAGAAGTTAGGAGTCCTAACTTTAGGACTCCTAAATGCCTTCTGTGAATACCGAAAGTCTTAAAGTTAGGATTTTTCTTAGTTTAGGAGTCCTAAAGTTAGGAGTCCTAACTTTACTACTCCTAAACTGAGAAAAATTCCTAACTTTAATACTTTCGGTATTCACAGAAGGCCTTAGGAGTCCTACAGTTAGGACTCCTAACTTCTGTGAATACCGAAATGAGTAAGCTCCTTCTGTGAATACCAAAATGCGTAAGTGTCTTCTTTGAATACCAAAATGGTAGTAAGTTTAGGATTTTGTCTCAAGTTAGTTCTGTGAATCGGGCCCTATGTACAGAAATACAATGCATACTAACTCATCCTTCAGGTATAAATTAATATTCTAACAGTCAATATACAAAAGAGTTTTGACAATCAAAAAAGTTCATATAGGTTTTCAAGAGAAAGAGCTTTATACGTCTAAACTGTTTTCTGCGCAGTCCTTATGGAATTTTTTAACAAAGGTTAAAAAGGCAGTCTGTAAGTCTGAGTCTTTTTCTCCTAGGCACTCATGGGACAATGCTGTCGTAGCTGAAATGTTCAGACTGCAGTATAATGACTGGATACTGATAATCTGATTCTTCTGTGAGGCAATGAAGGTTAGGAGGAGGAGTAAAACTAGCGTTGTTAGTTTTTCAGGAAATATAGCTGAAATGTAGCTTCTGCCTCACTGAATGTTCAGCCTGTGGCTCGAAATGAGCAAAGTAATGTTGCAAAGTGGTCCCCGGTGTACAAGTCCCCAAGGCTTGGCTATGAAAGACAGTACGTTGGGCAAATCTGATTCAAATGTTGTATAATTTCATTATTCATCACCTTACCTTGAGCATGTAGCCTACGAAGAGTGTTAAAAAACTTTAATGGAGTTAAGGCTCCTCGAGCTGTGACCAAAGTCCCTGGTTTAATGTGGGAAAATGCCTAGAGGAGATAGTGACTCTATATGTGAAAAGACACGTCCGAGCACTGGGCACTATTGTAACAAAAACATAATGGGGCAGCTGCAGGATGTAATGATGGGGCCTTGAGTCTCCCATATCTTGCAGATATTTATTTGCCTTTGGCTGAATGGAGCCCTGTTAGACCAGTCAGCCTGAGGGTGGTCTTCCCCCAGACTTTTTGCCTTCTTCCTCCATTTTTGCTGATCTCGTTTTAGCAGGCCTTAGGACACTGTGCACCAATTGGCATGTTTAATTTACTTTTAAGTCCCTTAGAAGTACCCAGGGCATGTAAATGAAATGGTACAAGTGGGCCTGCAGCGCCTATTGTGCCACCCACTTAAGTTGCCCTTAAACCATTTCTCAGGCCTCCCATTGCAGCCTGTGTGTGCTGTTTTAAACTGCCATTTCGACCTGTCAAAATAAACCTTCAGCCAAGCCCAACCCTTCATTTATAATACATATACATCACCCCTATGGTAGGACCAGGTGGTAGGGTACAGTGTTTTTAAAAAGTTGGACAAGTACTGTTAGGCTTTACATATCCTGGTAGTGAAAAACTCTTAAATTAATTTTTCACTTCTGCAAGGCATAGATAACATTGGAGTTACTGCCTCACATTTAATAAGCTGTCATTTCCAAATGCAAACAGGTAGCCAGTTCATTTTTGGTGTCTTTGCAATTCTGATTAAAATACTTTCTTATAGTAAAGTCAGATTTTAAATAGCAATTTTGCAAATGGCACTTTTAGAAAGTTGACATTTTCCTGCCTTAGCATTTAGTGACTGTAGCCTACCTCTGTCTTTGTTGACCTATACTCACTACCTGATTGTTACCCCCACAGAGGTCCCATGTGAAGATTAGTTGTTGTTTTTTTCTCTGCCTGAAGGTGTTGTTTCTTACTTGCACCCATGTCCTGATGAGGCCTGAATGCCTGGGCCGAAATGCGTCAACCCCACAGCACTGAGGAGTCAGACGGAACTTGAATAGCAATAAAGAAATTGGTTACACACATTTTGGATGTAGTAGAGTGTTGACTGTCCCCTGTCATGTGTTTTGGACTTACTCATGGTTGAATTTCTCAAAAACTTATAGCAACCAATTGTTATAAGAATGGGTAGGAAGGAATGAGAAATGTTGTGTTGAGTTATTGATGTTGTTATTTTGTGACGTTGTGTCCTATATGTTGTTGAAGATGATAATGAAGTAAAGAATTTATAAATGGATACTGAAAATTGTTTCAATTGGACCAGGAGGTTGTATGTTAACAAAAAACAAATGTAATACATTTTTGGAACTTTGTACCTACAACCAGGTACTAATTTGAATTTTACCTACTTGGAGTTCTTTATTCATTCCTCCACATCACCCCCTGTGCTTTCTCTGTAGCCTACCTCTGAATCACATTACAGGGTGTAGCTGCTAGATGGGCTTTATGTGTTACTCCTAGACAGCCAAACACAATAGAAAATTAAGATGTGTCTGGATGGGCCATCACTGGCAAAACGGGAGGGCGAAGCTGGGCACAGCCCTACTTACACGTGACTTTGCTGTGCCCTGCCTCCACACAGAGGGATGCATACCTCTTGTAGTTAGTCTAGGGAGTGAGCAGAAAGTCAGGATGTTTGTGGTCTTCAAAGGGAAACCTCTGGAAGCTTCTCCAAATTCAAAGGCAGAATTGGGTACAAATATTGGACCTCAGACACAAACTCTTCAGTACACTTCTGACCTGTAGATACTCTGCTAGGAACAATGATTGTTGTGCTGCTGAAAGGACTGCAACTCTGCTGTTCTGCTGCCCAGAAGGACTGCTGGCTTGCTGTGCCGACCTGCTACCTGCTGCCCTCTTGCTTGGGCGAGGAGAACTGGACATGCATCTGTTGAACCTAGGACTGCAGAGAGACTCCAAGGGCTGGTTGGCTGGCCTTCTGATTAGAGACTCAGGGTTAGAGGGCGCCAACAACATTCAAACCAGCACCTGGACTTTGCCATCTGTGAGTGGTACCCTGCCAAGTGGCGCCAAACCAGTCCTAGACCAGAACTAACGCATCTCCTCTGCGATGCTGCGCAATCCCGAGCAGTAACAACACATTGTCTCTGCTGCAAAATTTCTCCCAATACAAGGACTCTGCATCTATCTCACGGCCAGCATCAAAACCACTGATGTGCGCAGCTTCACTGACCAAAGTCCTCGCATCACAATCCCTCATCTACTGAGGCCTCAAAGACGACAGGCTCTGGCATCGCAGCGTTGTAGCTTCACAGAACTAACCTATCGCCACAATACATCCTCAACACAGACTATGCATCGCAAGCTCTCATCAATTGGCTCCTCAATAACAATATAGGACCTTGCATTGCAACCTTGCAGCACCTCAGAACTGACAAATCACCCCGGCTGTGGATGCATCCTCAGAGCAGAATCTCGCAACACTTTGCAGCCAGGATTTAAGATACTCTTGATCAGCAGGCTTAACTCCTTTGCAGACTTGAGACTTTTTCCCCGTCCAGGGCGACCTGATATCCACAATTGATGCTCTGTACTTTTTGGTGCTATTTTTGTTTACATATTTAAACCTTTATATTTCTGGTTTCCCTAATTGGATGTTTGTCATTTTGGTCTTGTTTTATTTATTACTAGCAACCCGTCCCGACGTTGTCCGGGTATGAAATAGAATGTGTGTAATGTGTGTATTCAGATACGGTCATTCACGTGTTCCGCCACTTGAGGCCCAGCTGCAGCCCTGGTTGATGTTAGCAGGCGCGTGTCCCCCCGCTTGAGGCCCAGCTGCAGCCCTGGTTCATGTTAGCAGGCGCATTTAATTAGTGTAGTGATCCCCCGCCTGAGCCCGGCTACAGCCCTGGCTGATGTTAGCAGGTGTGTGTAATTTGGTTTAATGTGATAGTTCAGTAACAGTGCACATGAGAGGCTGCAGTAATTGTCCCCGCAGACACGCTCAGTCGCGTGTGCCCCCGCTTGAGGGCCAGCGGCGACCGTCTAACAATTAGAATTGTGTGAGTCTTGAATGATTGTTTCCCGCTGTTCTTATTTTGTTATGACCCACACCAATGCTCTTCGGCCCGAGTGCTTTTTAGACGCACCCAGGCCAAGCCACACACTGCGTTCGGCCCTTTCAGACGCACCCAGGCCAAGGCACAAACTGCATTCGGCACCCCAGTATGTGTGAGACAATGGGCAGTCCCCCAAGAGAGTCTTGCGAATGGTTACTTAGCACGCTTCGAGGTGAACGCCTTTGTGACGCCCCCCCCATAAGTGTGTCAGGGTATGCTCAGACGTGAGTCCCTTGCTCACTTTGCCACTGGATTCAAGCAAGCCGGGCTGAAGGCGGCTGTAATGCCAGAAACCGGTCCTCGGAAGCTTGTTTCCGGTCCAGGGAAGGCATGGCTTGGCAGTTCGGGCTGGACTGTTCCCATGAGGCACCCCCTTTTGTACCGTTTGTGACGCCCCCAGCACACGGCCAAAGCAGACGATCTGAATAATGTACGACCCAGATGGCATGAAGTGCGAAACATTTTGTATCGCTTTGTTCGCCCTAAGTGTGGCAGGGTATGCTCAGACGTGAGTCCCTTGCTCACTTGGCCACTGGATTCAAGATAGCCTGGCTGATGAGGATTATGAATCCAAAACCGGTCCCAGGATGCTTGTTTCCGGTCCATGGAAGACATGGCTTTTACAGTTCGGGCTGTACTGTTCCCATGAGGCACAGGGTCAGACTGATTTGCATATAGTCATGTCTGAAATGGGGTGGCTGAGTGGGCTAAAGAACGGTGATGGATTAAACCCAGATCTTTTGCCTGGGTGTGAGTGTTTGATTGGTTCAGATGCTTAGTCCATTTCCACCCCCTTTTGTACCGCTTTTGGCCGCCATAAGTGTGGCAGGGTATGCTCAGACGTGAGTCCCTTGCTCACTTTGCCACTGGATTGAAGCAAGCCGGGTTGAAGATGGCTGCAATGCCAGAAACGGGTCCTCGGAAGCTTGTTTCCGGTCCAGGGAAGGCATGGCTTGGCAGTTCGGGCTGGACTGTTCCCATGAGGCACAGGGTCAGACTGATTTGCATATAGCCATGTCTGAACTGGGGTGGCAGAGTGGGCTAAACAACGGTGATGGATTAAACCCAGATCTTTTGACTGGGTGTGAGTGTTTGATTGGTTCAGATGCTCCGTCCATTACCACCCCCTTTTGTACCGCTTTTGGCCGCCATAAGTGTGGCAGGGTGTGCTCAGACGTGAGTCCCTTGCTCACTTTGCCACTGGATTCAAGCAAGCCGGGCTGAAGACGGCTGTAATGCCTGAAACCGGTCCTCGGAAGCTTGTTTCTGGTCCAGGGAAGGCATGGCTTGGCAGTTCGGGCTGTACTGTTCCCATGAGGCACAGGGTCAGACTGATTTGCATATAGCCATGTCTGAACTGGGGTGGCAGAGTGGGCTAAAGAACGGTGATGGATTAAACCCAGATCTTTTGACTGGGTGTGAGTGTTTGATTCGTTCAGATGCTCCGTTCATTACCACCCCCTTTTGTACCACTTTTGGCCGCCATAAGTGTGGCAGGGTATGCTCAGAAGTGAGTCCCTTGCTCACTTTGCCACTGGATTCAAGCAAGCTGGGCTGAAGACGGCTGTAATGCCAGAAACCGGTCCTCGGAAGCTTGTTTCCGGTCCAGGGAAGGCATGGCTTGGCAGTTCGGGCTGGACTGTTCCCATGAGGCACCCCCTTTTGTACCGTTTGTGACGCCCCCAGCACACGGCCACAGCAGACGAGCTGATTAATGTACGACCCAGATGGCATGAATTGCGAAACATTTTGTACTGCTTTGTTCGCCCTAAGTGTGGCAGGGTATGCTCAGACATGAGTCCCTTGCTCACTTGGCCACTGGATTCAAGATAGCCTGGCTGATGAGAATTATGAATCCGAAACCGGTCCCAGGATGCTTGTTTCCGGTCCATGGAAGACATGGCTTGGCAGTTCGGGCTGTACTGTTCCCATGAGGCACAGGGTCAGACTGATTTGCATATAGCCATGTCTGATATGGGGTGGCTGAGTGGGCTAAAGAATGGTGATGGATTAAACCCAGATCAGTTGACTGGGGGTGAGTGTTTGATTTGCTCAAACGCTCCGTGCCTCATCCCCTTTTGTATCGCTATGAAGTGCGAAACATAGCACACGCCCCCAGTGTGCCCCTTGATGTGGCGCAATTGCGTAATTGGCTCATCACATTGCATGAAGGGCGGACACACGCCCACAGCGCGGACACACGGCCACAGCGTTTGTCATGGACCCAGCGTGTCACGCCCCCAGCGTGCACCTTGATGCGGCGAAATTACGACTCACATGGCATTAAGGGCGGAACCTACTACACGCCCCCAGCATTTGTCACGCCCCCAGCACACGCCCACAGCAGAACGCAGACACGCCCACAAGGGACTACTTTGCTGGCATGGTTCTTTTACCTTTTAAATGTATATGGTAGCCGTCTGCATAGCCTATGTCCTTCTGCTGCAACTGCCCTTTCCAACACTGTATTGGGTGTTGTGATTGGTGCTGTGGTTACTGAGATTGCCCGCCTCAAAGGTTTGGGCTCTCTCTTTATAATATTAGTATGGATATATATATCAGATGGGTGTGTAGCACGGAGACCCAATGCAAGCTAGTTCAAGAGGCCAGCAAGCAAAGGTTTCTGGCCAGGGGATATAGTGAAAGCATTTTAGATGCTGCAATGATGAAAGCAAATACTATATCCAGGGATGTTGCCCTTATTCATAAGAAGACCCTGAAACCCACTAAAGATGTCAACAAGCAACCTACCAGATTGATCTGGACCTTCAGTAGGCAGCATGGAGGTTTGCGAAGCTGATTGGTTCTCCGGCGTCTGTAAACATTGCAAACAGTCCGTAGCGGCCGCCATCTTGTCTCTCGGTAGGATCGAGAGACAAGAGGAGGCCAAAGCGAAGGGGCAAATGACCATAAGGGGGCATAGTAGATCCTCCTTGACCTCTTAGGTTTGATGTGGAGGTTTTAAAAGGGCCCCGCGGGGCAAAAAAAAAAATACTAATAATAATGGATTTGCACGAAACTTGGCAAAATTGTAGGGACTGGTAGCTCGATGTGCCTTTGCTAGGTCTCAATATATGTGCTTCAGTGGATTTTGAGAAATTAACGTTCAAAAACAAGATATATATCTGTAACAGCGCTCCGCTTCGCGGAGATAAAATTATATCTGTATTACCTAGCTGTTGCTAACACCAGTTAGCGACGGCTAGTAGGAGATAGCGACCATCTTGGGCCCCACTTTGCATGTGAGTGATATTTATCACTAATGACATGCAAAGTGGGCATGCCAAGATGTTAGCGACTGGAAACAGTCGCTAACATCGCTATCTCCTATTATCAACTTTTGGAAATATTCGCGATAAGCGCGAATATCTCCAAAAGCTAGCACCTGCCCTGAGCAGTTCTTAGCCATGTTATCCAATGGGAGGTGGATAACATGGCTAAGAGCATTAGCTCGGTAATGCATGAATATCGCTGAGTTTTCAGCGATATTAATGCATTGCGGTCGTTTTTTATCGTATTTGCGATAAACCTTGATAATAGCAAGGTTTATCTGCGATAATTTCTGACGATGCTTAGCGGTAAAAAAATCGTTGCTAAGCATCGTTAGGGATAAATATCGCTTAACTTTGGTAATATGCCCCAACGTCTGTTAACGTTCGATTCGAAGGAAATCAGGAAGTGTTGAAAAACATTGTCTGCGCCATCTTGCCTTTTTTCAAATGCCACACTTTTGTCGTGCACGGCAGTCATTTTAGATGCCTTGACCAGACCCACTCTGTGCACGCTGTCGATCCTTAGCATGGCTCCCCACCCTCGCAAGCATCTCCCCCAGGCAGTGGTCACCCCCGCTCTCTGTCTTATGCATGGGTAATAAACCACCCCCCATCTGCGCTGCTCTTCCCTGAGAATCACACCCTGTGCCCGCCCGACACCTCCCTTTCGCCCTATTCACTACCGCACCCTCTGACACTCCTTTTCCTCTGTGTCCGATTGTCCAGGCCGGTCCTAGGGTATCAGCTAGCCCTGCAGATGTAGTTTATGGCCCCAGCTGTAAAGAATCACCCCTCTTCAAAGGAGTTATAGTAGATCAAGGCCCACACTCGATGAGATCCGTCACAGCAGACGCGTTCCTATTATCTGAAAACCATCCTGTATTGTGATTGGGGAGGGGACCGAGCCTGAAGCGGAAGATTCCAGGGATGACTCTTTGTACATCAAAGTTTTTACAATTATGTGTCACATTAAAAATATATAGCACTCCAACAAAGTAGTAAGATTATAAAACTTTAATAACTTATAAATATATACAAGAAAACAAAAACAGTAATAACATATAAACATTTTTAGGGAAAAACAACGAAGTAGCGGTCGGCTGTGCGAATAGTCCCAACGCAGCACAACGTCCAGATTTCTGGCGTGGGGCGTCGCGGGGGGTGGGTCATCAGTAGCAAACTGTTGTGCGAATAGTTCCAAGGCAGCAGAACGATGGCACCAAGGTGATGTCCAGTAAGTTGCCGCACTGGTTTTGGTATCCTACAATGCTGCTCCGAATAACGGCGTGGGGCGCCCCGGGGAAGGCGGCGTGAACGGGCCTCTCCAGGTGGAGTCTCGTCTGTTGTAGTGGGGCGCCCCTTTACCGTTTCAGTTGCCATTCCGTCCGCTTTTGGTCCACTGTGTCAAAAGCCGCAATTCAGCTGAGTTGCGCCCACTCTTGCGGTGCAGCGATAGGCGGCTGTCACAGGACTCTCAAAATGGCGGCAGGCTGTTTCCTTTTTGGGCCTGGTCCACTGAAATGGCCCTGGGACACCTTGGAAATCGGACGCTTGTCTGCTAGGTCTTGGACCCCATTCTCGAAAGCGTCCCCTCCGCCTTGAGGATTCATCAAAAGTTTTGGGGGCCCCCGACTCCTGTAGGCTTCTGGTGGGGAGCGGCTGCCATGATTGCTCGCGGAATGACCACGACGGAGCTACGAGATGGTGGTGCTCTCATGCTGACGCCAGCTTCAGTCTGAAACATCCAGAAACAAGGTGGGGCTTTCATCGTTTGGGAAAAAAAAAAGTTTTCATCCAATGAAAAGTGTTGTTTTTAGGTCATATGATCAAGCCTTCCATCATTAGGAAACCAAAAGTAAAATGAACCAATGAAAAGTTTTATAAACAAGTCACATGACCTGTTATGCGGCATAGGGTATAAAATGCGGAGAAAATACGTTGGCACGTGAGGTGGCGTCAGTAGCAGACCGATGTGCGAATAGGCCGAAGGCAACACAACGCGCCAAGATCCGGATGGCACCGAGGTGGTGTCCAGCAAGTTGCAGCACTGGTGTGGCCATCCTACAATGCTGAAAGTCGGCGTGGGGCGCCCCGTTGGCCTGTGAGTTTGCGTCAGTAGCGGACCGATGTGCGAATAGGCCGAAGGCAGCACAACGCGCCAAGATCCGGATGGCACCGAGGTGGTGTCTAGTAAGTTGCCGCACTGGTGTGGCCATCCTACAATGTTGAAAGTCGGCGTGGGGCGCCCCGTTGGCCTGTGAGATGGCGTCAGTAGCGGACCGATGTGCGAATGGGGCCAAAGGCAGCGCAACAATATTTTCTGACTAGAAGACACCACAAGGCGCTGAGATGCCAAGATTCGGATGGCACCGAGGTGGTGTCTAGCAAGTTGTGGTACTGGTGTGGCCATCCTACAATGGTAAAAGTCGGCGTGGGGCGCCCCGTTGGCCTGTGAGATGGCGTCAGTAGCGGACCGATGTGCGAATGGGGCCAAAGGCAGCGCAACAATATTTTCTGTATGGAAGATACCACTAGTCGTTGAGATGCCAAGATCCGGATGGCACCGAGGTGATGTCTAGCAAGTTGCTGTACTGGTGTGGTCATCCTACAATGCTGAAACTCGGCGTGGGGCGCCCCATTAGCCTGTGAGATGGCGTCAGTAGCGGACCGATGTGTGAATAGGCCGGAACCAGCACAAGGCGCCAAGATCCGGATGTCACCGTGGTGGTTTCATAGTTGAGAGGCACTTCATCTGCAGTGGGGCGCCGAGATCCGGATGGCACCGAGGTGATGTCTAGCAAGTTGCTGTACTGGTGTGGTCATCCTACAATGCTGAAACTCGGCGTGGGGCGCCCCATTAGCCTGTGAGATGGCGTCAGTAGCGGACCGATGTGTGAATGGGGCAAAGGTGGCGCAAGAATATTTTCTGAATAGAAGACACCACAAGGCGCTGAGATGCCAAGATCCGGATGGCACCGAGGTGGTGTCTAGCAAGTTGTGGCACTGGTGTGGCCATCCTACAATGGTAAAAGTCGGCGTGGGGCGCCCTGTTGGCCTGTGAGATGGTGTCAGTAGCGGACCGATGTGCGAATGGGGCCAAAGGCAGCGCAACAATATTTTCTGACTAGAAGACACCACAAGGCGCTGAGATTCCAAGATCCGGATGGCACCGAGGTGGTGTCTAGTAAGGTGCACTGGTGTGGCCATCCTACAATGCTGAAAGTCGGCATGGGGCGCCCCGTTGGCCTGTGAGATGGCGGCAGTAGCGGACCGATGTGCGAATGGGGCCAAAGGCAGCGCAACAATATTTTTGGAATAGAAGAGACCACAAGGCGCTGAGATTCGTTTAGCACCGAGGTGGTGTCTAGCAAGCTATGCAGCTGAGTTGTGTGCGCACTTGCGGCGAATAGGTCGAAGGCAGCACAACAATGTTTTCTGAATAGAAGACACCACAAGGCGCTGAGATTCGGTTACCACCGAGGTGATGTCTAGCAAGTTGCCGCACTGGTGTGGCCATCCTACAATACTGCTCCGAATAACGGCGTGGGGTGCCCGAAGGGGGGGGGAGGCGGCGTGAACGGGCCTTCCTAGGTGGAGGCTCGTCTGCTGTAGTGGGGCGCCCCTTTACCGTTTCAGTTGCCATTCAGCTGAGTTTCGGCTGCTCTTGATGCTACAGCGACAGGCGGCGGCAACAGGACTCTCAAAATGGCGGCCTGTTCTTTGGATTTGGGCCTGGTCCACTAAAATGGCCCTGGGACACCTTAGAACTCGGACGCTCGATTTTTTTTTCCTTTCCTGTACATGCAAAAAAAGGTAAATGCCCGGTACGTTACACGCTTCATCTGCCACGATGAACTCTCCAGAGGAACCGAAAAAAAATATAGTTATGGTAACTATACCATGCATCGTCATATGGAGAGGTGGCACCAATTAATTATAGTGCTGCATAAAAGAGAGATTTGGAGGAGAACCCCTGACCTGCTAGTACATTCATCAAAGAAGTGGCACTGACAGCATCAGAGGCAAGGGAAACGGTCCCAAATATTTAGAAGAACTTTGGAAAGATTAAAATGACATGTTTAGATTGTGGCAAATTAATTTCATGTGGACAGATGAGTGTTACTCTAATAAATACAGCATATGAACATCATCATAGTCGATGGTTGGTAGAGACATTTTGACTATATCCTGGACCTCCCCGTCCTCGCCCAAAATGGCGCCAGAATAAATGGGACTCGTAACTCCTTGTTGTGTACTGGTTGCAGAACCTTGAAATCACGAGATACGTATCCAGTTTTGAAGCACATGGCGGGCGGGGACGAGAATTGATTGAATATTTCGACATCCCTATTGATATTAAGTTCTGATGTGTTATTGATTACTGTACTATTGAAAGTTCGAATTAACGTCACCCATGGTACTTGCCCGCAAATGTATATCTAGATAATTTTATTGTAACTGGCCCTGTCGTATTTTAATTATAAAATGTACGTCCACCGATTCCGTAACTGTTAGACACCTTAGTTCTTGCAACCTAATGGCCCGCCCGTTACGTTCCTCTACAGTGTAAATGTCTACTCATCATATACGATTACAGTTTGCTCCGTGGCCGGCCCACGTGGTTATAGGCTCGTATTTGTATAATGAAATTTTCACAATAAAGGTTTTTAAAAGAAAACATGGTAGTAGTATATACATTGGTAAAGTTTTTAATAATAGTCACTGTTTTAGAATCATTAAAAGGCAAGTGAAATAAAGCAGACCAATTACATGAAGGGTAAAAGGTATAATACGAAGGAACGCAGTAAAGATAAATGGTCAAGGGCTGTTGTGTTTTCTACTCCTGCAACATAAAGTGATCGATAAGAATCTCATATTCAGGCGTATCGGCGACTAAGACAGCAGGTCGACCCTCTTTTGCTCAACGGCTCCGTCATGGGACGAAGAAACGCTCTTTTTCTCGAAAAAAGAATATATTTTAATTGCAGGACAGTTGTAAATTTTCCGGGAAAGTACATTAGCCTGGAACATTATAACATATATTTAAGAAAAAATAATGTTCGGAAGTAATAAAAAGCGTAATTTTTAGGTCATATGACCAAGCCTTTCATCATTAGAATAAGAAAAGTAAAATGAACCAATGAAAAGTTTTATTAACAAGTCACATGACTTGTTATGCTTACGTTACGCGCTGCGCGCCCCGGATGACTTCCGGATGCGCTAACGCGGCGCGTCATATGACGCATTACGCGACAACGCAGGTCCAGAATATAGTCAAAATGTCTCCACCAACCAGCGGTCGGAACACAACCCCTTTCAGCAGGCTAAATAGTTCTGTTAAATGACAACAGAAGGGACAGGCAACAAGAACCATCAGTCAAAGAGGGGAGGGCTAGTTCTTCTCTACCGGGTTACATTGGGGCGCTACCGGAACTGATCGAATTGGTAGTCTACAGTGTTTCTGGATGTTTCAGACTGAAGCTGGGGTTAGCATGAGAGCAGCACCATTTTGTAGCTCCGTCGTGGCCATTCCGCAACCAATCATGGCAGCCGCTCTTTATCGTTATTTTGGGCGGGGTGGGTGGCGGAGCCGAACTGTTTTGCAGCCATCATTGTGTGGAGTTCAGTTCATCTCACTAGTTTTGTATTTGTCATGAGGGGTTGTTCCTAATGTTTCTATTTTAGCGAGGTCAAAAAGAGATCCCATTAGTGGCCTACTGATTTTGCTCGATTCCTTTTCTTTTTTTTTTACACGATTTTTCGTTATCTGCAAAGACTAAACAGAGTATTGCGACTCTGTGTTTGTTTGTAAATAGAGAATGAACCAAAGAGAACCAATTCTAAAACAGTAAATACTTGGATAACAATCAATCAAATGGAGAGAGAAGCAGGCACGACGTATTACAACGGGGGCAAAGGCCTGCGTTAACTACCCTTCACTATGTGCAAAGAGAGAGTACTCCTAATAGAAATGAGGGGGGGGGGGCACCATTCAAAGCAGATCAGTGTGCATAAACACGAAAATGTTTTCACTTACCACGTACTTGACATTCGACAGCTTATGATATTTGCTATTAAAAAACCATTGAAATTCACTGAAAAAACCATAGGTTATAGACCATATATAGTTAGGAATTAGCATTTACAAAACCTTGAAAATTCACTGAAAAAACCATAGGTTATAGACCATATATAGTTAGGAATTAGCATTTAAAAAACCTTATTTTACTCACACAAAACCATTGAAATTCCATATATAGTTAGTTGCACTAACTATATATCGCGCACCCGCAATCCACTGCTGATGATGTCACATATTACATCATTCATGACATGGTCAGTGACATCACTGATGACATCACTGATGACATCTCAAATGACATCACTGATGACATCACTGATGACATCTCAAATGACATCACTGATAACATCTCAAATGACATCACTGATGACATCTCAAATGACATCACTGATGACATCACTGATGACATCTCATTTGACATCAATGACCACATCACTGATGATATCATTCATGTGACAATACAATGCATCTCCTCACACTTTAATATAACCTCTGTTACACCCAGTGTTAAATACAGAGTATAATTTTTTAAACCATTGACACACCAATACTAGTTACTACATACGCACTCAGTGATTCCTATGTTTACACACACATTCACTCATTTACCCATACAATCATTCATACATACAATCACTCATCTTTACAACACTATCATATGCACTCATACACCTATACAGACTCTCACACTCTGTCACTCATCCATGGAGTTACTCACACACCTAGTCAGTCCTGTAAATAATCAATCACACTCCCATTTTCTAATCTATACAGTTAAACATAGAGCACCTTACATTTTGAAACATATACTAACACATACTTACTCTCTTATACAATCATTGATACAAGTACACATTGATCTGCACAGAGTCACACACCTCCCAGCCAGCCACACACACACTCAGTCTCCCATACAAATACTTGGGCAATCAATCAATAACCCATATAGTTACTCATATAGCTACTGACCAACACATGCAGCAGTTTACAGAACAACAGACATAATGATGCACAAATTAAGACAGTTTAGTCACTAACCCATGCACTCAGTGAGACACATTTAATCACTCACTCATACAGTCAGTCACGCACCTACTAAATCCTTCATCCAGACACTTCGACATCTACTCATTCTTCAATATGTAAAACATATTTAAACTTTTCAGAAACACACAGTCACTGGATGATGTCATCAGTGATGTCATTTGAGATGTCATCAGTGATGTCATCAGTGATGTCACTGACCATGTCATGAATGATGTAATATGTGACATCATCAGCAGTGGATTGCGGGTGCGCGATATATAGTTAGTGCAACTAACTATATATGGAATTTCAATGGTTTTGTGTGAGTAAAATAAGGTTTTTTAAATGCTAATTCCTAACTATATATGGTCTATAACCTATGGTTTTTTCAGTGAATTTTCAAGGTTTTGTAAATGCTAATTCCTAACTATATATGGTCTATAACCTATGGTTTTTTCAGTGAATATATATATATATATATGTGTGTATGTATATATATATATATATATATATATTACCTACTGGCGGTCGCCAGTAGGTATATATAGTTAGGATTTTTTCCCTATGGGATTTTTGAAAATTCTATGTCTAATAACTTTGGCGTTTGTTGACGGAATTGGCTGAAATTTTCAGGACAATGGCACATTTTGTTTCTGAGCAGCCCTTGAAAATTTGGGGGGGGTTCGTCAAGGGGGGGCCGAGAAAAAAGGGGGGTCCCAAAACGTGTTTTTAACATTGAGTTTTCCATAGGGCGGTTGGCCTCACTTTTAGCCCGAACGGCTGAATGGATTTGCACGAAACTTGGCAAAATTGTAGGGACTGGTAGCCCGATGTGCCTTTTGTAGGTCTCAATATATGTGCTTCAGTGGATTTTGAGAAATTAACGTTCAAAAAAAGATATATATCTGTAACAGCGGACCGGGCAGCGCTCCAGTTCGCGTACTTTTCGCGCAACGGAGCTTTGTGAAGCGAAGCTGATTGGTTCTCCGGCGTCTGTAAACATTCCAAACAGTCCGTAGCGGCCGCCATCTTGTCTCTCGGTAGGATCGAGAGACAAGAGGAGGCCAAAGCGAAGGGGCAAATGACCATAAGGGGGCATAGTAGATTCTAGCTGACCCCCTAGGTTTGATGTGGAGGTTTTAAAAGGGCCCCGCGGGGCAAAAAAAAAAAAAAATAATAATAATCGAACGGCTGAATGGATTTGCACGAATCTTGGCAAAATTGTAGGGACTGGTAGCCCGATGTGCCTTTGCTAGGTCTCAATATATGTGCTCCAGTGGATTTTGAGAAATTAACGTTCAAAAAAAGATATATATCTGTAACAGCGCTCCGCTTCGGAGCTTTGCGAAGCTGATTGGTTCTTCGGCGTCTGTAAACATTCCAAACAGTCCGTAGCGGCCGCCATCTTGTCTCTCGGTAGGATCGAGAGACAAGAGGAGGCCAAAGCGAAGGGGCAAATGACCATAAGGGGGCATAGTAGATCGTCCCTGACCCCCTAGGTTTGATGTGGAGGCTTTAAAAGGGTCTCGCAGGGCAAAAAAAAAATATATCGTTTTTTTAGTTTTTTTGCGTGGAGTGCGCCCGGTTCGCGAACCGGGAAGCGTTCTGGGGAGCGTACTTTCTTGAAAATTAGTGAAAAAAGTTAGAGTAAAATAATAATTGTGAGTGATCAGATGTAGGGTAGCTCTGAGAAGAGCTTTTGGGTTTATGGTACATTTAGGTACTTATAAGTAGGTACCAATGCACAGTCTTAAATTCAAAATGAAAACTCTGTTGCCCTCATCTGAGAAGTGAACTCCATCTCCTCTGTAGATATCTTGCATGTAGTAACGCAAGTTATTGTTGTACAGGGAGCCCATTCCATGGTCTCTCATGTAAGCTGAAACAGATTTGTTTACATGCTTCCTCGACTTCTCAATTTGTGGACAAAATTGGTTTGACCACCTCCATTTCTGTCTTTGGCATATATTTGAATATACCAAGGCAGTCTGAGGAAAAAGTGCCATCAATTGCTCAAAGGTGTCCTTTAAAAGCATTTCCAGACCTACCCCAGTCAAAGTGCCCAAATCATTACCTCCACAGTGCACAATTAATAGGTCAGGTTTTGGCAAATGCATAAAGGTTTTCACCAATGGTATCAATTGGTGACATTTTAATCCTCTGTGGCCAAACCACTTAATTTCCACATCTTGTAAATTGAGGTTAGGTAAATTCCTGTTCTCAGCATACCTCTGAGCCCAATAGATGTAACTATGTCCAACAATCCAGACAGAAAACATGGTGAGAGAAGGTTCTCCTGCAGTCAGATGAAGTGTGGCAATGAAATGGCAGTTGAAAAAATAAGAGTTTAAAATGAAAATAACTGTGGAGTTTCTGTGTTAATGAAGCAGTAACAGTGATTGGTGGATTTTGATTGCTGAAAACAGAAAGTTAGGGTGCATGGATGAGTTGTTTGAAAGATGTATTTTGAGTGGTCAAGAAAAAATCATTAAATGAAAGAATGCACTGGATATGAGGTGCACTGAGAGTTCAGAGTTCAATTGCAACATTGTTGTGTGAACTTGCAAACACCAGAGGTCTTCCAAGACGTGGTTGCCATGCAGAAAAGGCATGAAATGGCAGAGGGGGGAAGGGTTTTCATTTGAAAAAAAGTGAGGGAAGAGTTTTGATTGGGTGACATGAGAGATATGTGTGAAGAATTACAGCATTTCTGTGCTTTTGATAGCTGCAGACTCTGGAGTGCATACCTTTTGCTCTGCTGAAGACAAATTGGTGTGTTTCTGAGACTGTTTTGAAACTCAAAGTATTTGCTAAGGTGAGAAAAGATTTCTTTAATTTAGATAGACAATATTGTGCTTTAAGGAGAAAATTATGAAGAAAGTTGTGTTTTTCAAATGTTGCTTTGTCTCAAGTGTTTTACAAATAGATTTTGTTTCTTTGAGAAATTGTAATTGGAGAAAATGTGAAGTATTAGTACTGACAGGGTTTTTATGTGCATAGGAGCTGTGGAGTGTTTTCAAATTATGACTTGTAAATCGTTTTTGAGAAAAAGCAATGGTTTTAATATTGATGACAAGGACATAATGGTGTCTGCTTCTTTATAAGGTAATTGAGAGTCTCTGATGTTATTTTTCCCATTTCAATGTAAGAAGTTTGTCTGTGGAGCAAATTGCTTGTAAATATGCTCCCACCTGTGCATGGCAAATTTAGATTTTGAATGTTTGCGTTACATAGGCATGTTAAAGGTGACTGAAACATGCTGCAAAGGCAATCAAAAAACGCTTTTATGTGTCTTAAGGACATTTTAAGTCATTTCCCTATGTGCAGTGTTTTCAAATTATGAGTTGAAAATCGTTTTTGAGGTAAAGGAATGTTTTCAAAATTTATGTGCGCCATATGCCCCCAAATTTCTTTTTCAGGGGTGCAGCAGGGTGTTCTTGAGACACCCCTGCACCCTCGGAAAAATTCGTAATTTGCGATGAGGTAATTGCTAATCGCAAATTGCACCTTCATTCCTATGGGCCTCCTGCTGCATGGAAATGAATGGGTAATTTGTAATTAGCAAATAGCTCATCGCAAACTAGGAATGGTAAAGAATCGCTATTTATTCCTTAAAGTTCGCTATTTAGGAAATGCAAAAAACTTTGATGATACATATGGCGGTTCATCTCTAACAAGATAAGAAGCATAGGGATAGATTTATGATGACTGGCGCATCACCAGGGATGTGTTAGTCATTCTGTGCCGCTGTTCCGTCACCTATGGTGTGCTGCATTTACAATGCGGCGCATCATGGGGCAAAAACAGCACAGATGCGTGACGTATCTGTGCCGTAAAGGTGGCGCATTGCTGGAGTTGTATCGCAAGTGTGATGAAGCTCCAGCAAGGCTCAGGGGTGCCCCTGTCGCAGGGTTTCTGTTCTCACACAGAACTGTGGACAGAGGATTGGAACCTCGGCGAATTAGGGTGCCCCAAAACTCACCTTAGTAATCAAAAACCCCTTAGCAAGCTAGGTACAGTGTCACATTGGATATAACAAACTCTCAATGTTTAGATAATCCAGAATATGAACTTATAGTACCTCAGGATACGTGGAACTCATGAACAGTCGGTCGTTATATATTTCTTAGAAACCAGAACATGGAGTTAAGAAGAACACATGTGTATTTGAAATGTTTATTTACTAATGCCGTCTTCTCAGGCGTAGTATCTTAGATAATAGAAGTACACATATTATCAGTAGCAAAATTACCAGCATAGTTACTAGTACATAAAAAGCAAATGGTGACAGTATGTTAACATGCTGTAAATGAATAAGAGTTAGCAACACTTATAAGCAGCCGCGGGCCGTGGAGGGAGTTACGGTGGGGCAGGGAGGCGGGGAGGGGGAGGGGCAGGGTGGAGAGGGCTCCACCCTGCCCCTCCCCCTCCCCACCTCCCTGCCTCACCGTAACTCCCTCCACGGCCCGCGGCTGCTTATATCTGACCCTCCCTAATACACATATTATATTATTTGCTAAGAAGGTCTCTTTGTGTTGGTTTAGGGCGTGCCCATACTTTAGTGTCTTAGATTTGAAGGAATCACATCAGCATACACCAGCTCTCTCTTCATGTGAACCGCATCAAGTGTTGTGTATGTGTGTTCGGCAAAGCAATATAAAACCCGCCTCATGCCCAGAATTGGCAGAAGCTGCACTTATGTTATGAGTATGAAGTCGTGGAGATCAGACCTCATAACAATTCTGTATCGTGTTGTTCTTGAAACTTCAGCAGTCGCTGTACAGATATAGCTTAACAAGCAAAGCAGATAGTAGAGCAATAACATATTATTCTCATGTAAACCACGATGAACTACTAGGTTGAAAGCTAAAGCAACAACTAAGTGTCGTGTGCAGAAGTTGCAAAAAAGGAAAAATGGCGTTTAAACCGGTAATGAGCCCATGCTAACTTAACACGGTGTAAAGATATCCAGGATCTAGATGACACCTCCCCATGATCCGGAAACGAACTGAATAAGATAATAGAAGTGGCATCTCATGAGAGCAGATTGCAACTTTATATGTGGACGGTCCGCAAGGTAAAACATTAAAAACTAGGAAAATTTAATGCTAAAGAAAAATAAAACAGCCAACTACTTTATCGAGGCTTAAGCCAATAGGCAAGCTAAATAATAAAAACTTGACAAATAAGTCAATGAATTGTCAATGAAATGCTAGTACTCAGCATATCAAACATGAAAAAGGTCTATGACATAACTGTGTATGCAAAATAAGCTGCAACAGCCTCCAATAGGAAGTCACCGTCTTCATCTGAAAAGAGTTCAGCCATCCAATTTAAAAGCGGAAAAGAACATACGTGCTCTCCCAGCACCGGATCCTCTATCACCATCAGAGGACAGCTCGGTGGGTTTTCAAGAAAGCTCTGTTCCAAGAAAGACTGTGTTGCCGCCAGTAAATTCCAGGGACCAATTAGTCCATGCATCAATGCCACAGCCATAATCCTTTCGCCAGGACAAACCAACTCGTGAGTAATGATAGGAGTCATCAGCTGATTAAAGTCGACGTCAGGAGAAACCGGTCCGCAGAGACACAAATCAATGGCCCAATCGAAATCACAGGTCAGGCAGTGAAATACAGGCTATACACAGGTGAAGTAGGAGAATCGAAAAGATAATCCATATGCCGTGCTTAATATCGCCAACGGCATTGTGCCATAATATTCAAGCATGCGATTGGCATGCGATTGCGGAACAGCGTCAGCAGCTGCAGGGCGGGAGCTTGCACAGGAGGGACATCCATATTTAAAAATGTAAAAAAGCACAAGAGCGTCCGCTGGTAATGCAAGTAAAAATGGGAATCCACCAAGCACAGTGGAAAAAATAGAATGAAAGAAAGCAGGGATGACTCCAAAGATTTTCTCAAATGAAGTCACGAGACCACTGGTAACAACTTTAAAAAAGTGCGCCAGGCCCTTTGTGGAGGACGCGTTAAAGATAGTCCGAACCATCTTGCTGAAATGGAAAGGCAAATCTGTATTTAAAAGGGTCTGCACCTCTGTACGGGTGTTCGCTATGTGAAGCACGAAAGTTTCACGGGCCGAACTCAAGGCCACCTCTCTCTGAGACAAAAGAGCTCTTATTCTTGCCATGCCGTTGAAATCTGTTCCCAAGGTTGGTATTTGTGGCCAGATTGAAAACTCCCTATGTTCATGTGTGGGAGGAAATAGAACATTTCTGCAGCAAATAACCCGTTCACTTACTGTTACGATAAAAGGAATACTTTTAATTAACCCAGAACAATCTTCATTATTGAGCATCAAATAACTACCATTTTCCAACAACTTGAACGTGGGGATGATAGCAGGAACTGGCGTGCCTTGCAACACGCAAGCCATATTTGGTCGGTGTTTGTTGCATGAACCGTGTAACTGTATGTGCCTACACATTAGTGAATGATCTGGCGTCTCAGTGCATTCCTCTCCATTCAGATAAACTTCTTGATCATCTTTGAAACATCTGTATGTGTATGGAAGCGACCAGACCTCATGAAGAAAACCACTACCTAAAGGTGCATAACGACCTATTGGTATATATTTCATACAATTTGAAAACTTATATAAAGCAAAAGGCAGCGTTATTAAACCGTGGATAAGGCACGTTGCCAAAGCAGCCAACCTTTTGGATTTATACTGGAAATGTTAAAGGAAGAATTATGGAGTAGGGCCTGTAAATCTTTAATGGACAACCGAGTAAAATTACTCCAACCATCATATTCCTCTAACTCCGGGATAGTAGGGGTGTTTAATTTTTTAGAAGTAGCCAATCCAAAGCATTTGGTCTGGGAAATTGTTTCATTCACAAACAACATATGATTTGGGATGAGATATGCACGGTGCAAAGCCTCAGTGCCTTTTACCTGCCAGGTTCGTGAACCCCAAACTGATGTAGATCCTGGATATCTTTACACTGTGTTAAGTTAGCATGGGCTCATTATTGGTTTAAACGCCATTTTTCCTTTTTTGCAACTTCTGCACACGACACTTAGTTGTTGCTTTAGCTTTCAGCCTACCTGCGTCAAGATCTATGCCTGCTTCAAGCAGGCGCAGGGTTTTGATGCAGCTTTGTCCTATCTGATTGTAAATGCGGCAGACTGTGGGTGGTAGAGCAGTGGTGCACGTTAACTGGTGCATCTCTGGGGATGTGCTAGTTAATATAAATCTGCCCCTTTCCATACATACTGAGCATGTCATGAATGATGTAATATGTGACATCATCAGCAGTGGATTACGGGTAATAGTATCTCTAGTTTACTCCCCTATAGCTGTCTTTCTTTTAACATAACTGTCTGTTTCCTTCCCTTATACTTACTGTTTTTTTGGTTCGCTTCCGGTTCGCGTACCGGCGAGCGAACTGGGAAGCGAACTAAGAGAAATAGAGGTTGGCACAGTTCCAAATATTGTCCCAATTTTTTAATACCGGGGAGGTAGTTCTGAAAAGAACTTTTTTTTATTGTTTTTGTTGTTTTATATTTTTTTAATAATTTTTCTGAACATTTTTTTACTTTTTTTGAATTTTTCTGAACAGTTTTATATTTTTTTTGTTTTTTTTTTGGAGGGGGCAACGAAAACGATTCATTGTAAAGGGCTCAACAGGAGCAACAAAAAAAAAAACAAGAATTTATTGTTTGGGGCGTTTCGGACAAACATGAGCATGATTGTCAATAGCTCTGTTGATCAGAGTGATGCTACTTTCTCCGTAGCAAATGAATCCACTGCAATGTACGCAGACTTGTTTTACTTCACGAAATCTCGTTTGTATATTTGGCACCATCTCCCTGCCCTCTGGTCCCGTTACTTCCGGTACAACAGATCTTCTGGCCATAATAGGGAGATTATCTAGGTCGTTACGAAACTGTGCAGCACTGTAGTTGTTAGGATGCCACCTAGTCATATGGCGATGCATTGTGTAGTTTCCGAAACTGTATTTTTTGTCGGTCCCTCTGGACAGTCTATCTTGACATATAAGGCAAGTTACGTATCTTGCATTTACTTTTTTCTGACCTTTGGGAATTTTAAAAAATTGCCAAATGAAGTTTTCTTTCCGGTGAGACGTCCTTGGCTCCTCAGGCAAAAAGTGCCTCTCTTCGTGCTCTTCGTCCTGTTCCTCTTCTTCCTCTTCTTGCTGAATTATAACTTCAGCAGGTGGTCCACTCTTCCTTGGATGTGGTGGAGGTGGTGGGGAAGCACCAGCTGAAGCTACTAAAGAAGCCATTGCTCACTGGTAACAAAGGGTCTTTCTCTCACAATGATGAAAGTCAGAGTGAGGAAAGAAGGAGGGATTTTCATCATTTGGGAAAAACAATAGTTCTCAACCAATGAAAAGTGTTCATTTTAGATTATATGACCTAGTCTTACATCATCAGGAAACCAAAAGTGAAATGAACCAATGAAAAGTGTTATTACCAAGTCACATGACCTGCTGTGTTTACGTTACGCGCTTTGCAGGGCCTCCCGGTTTGCTTCCAGAAACCTGCGCTTTGCGCCTCGCTTCGCGTACCAGTTCGCTAACGTAGCACGTCATATGACGTATCACGCGACAACGCGAAACGTCATGTGGACGGGAGGCGTCACGATGTTGTTTTCTAACGCGGCAGTTGCGGTAAAGAAACGTTTACCGGCTCGCGGTCTATTTCGCGGCATCAAGGTCAGCTAACGGGAAGTTTCCCGATTCGCGAAGCGGGAACGAAGAAAAAAAAATATTTTAAAAAAAAATTATTAATAAACATATAAAATATATTTTTGGATTTAAAGAAGAATACATTTTACAGCTACAGATATTAGCTGTTAAAAAACCAATGAAATTCACTGAAAAAACCATAGGTTATAGACCATATATAGTTAGGAATTAGCATTTAGAAAACCTTATTTTACTCACACAAAACCATTGAAATTCCATATATAGTTAGTTGCACTAACTATATATCGCGCACCCGCAATCCACTGCTGATGATGTCACATATTACATCATTCATGACATGGTCAGTGACATCACTGATGACATCACTGATGACCTCTCAAATGACATCACTGATGACATCTCATTTGACATCAATGACCACATCACTGATGATATCATTCATGTGACAATACAATGCATCTCCTCACACTTTAATATAACCTCTGTTACACCCAGTGTTAAATACAGAGTATAATTTTTGAAACCATTGACACACCAATACTAGTTACTACATACGCACTCAGTGATTCCTATGTTTACACACACATTCACTCATTCACCCATACAATCATTCATACATACAATCACTCATCTTTACAACACTATCATATGCACTCATACACCTATACAGACACTCACACTCTGCCACTCATCCATGGAGTTACTCACACACCTAGTCAGTCCTGTAAAGAATCAATCACACTTCCATTTTCTAATCTACACAGTTAAACATAGAGTACCTTACATTTTCAAACATATACTAACACATACTTACTCTCTTATAGAATCACTGATACAAGTACACATTGATCTGCACAGAGTCACACACATCCCAGCCAGCCATACACACACTCAGTCTCCCATACAAATACTTGTGCAACCAATCAATAACCCATATAGCTACTTATATAGCTACTGATCAACACATGCAGCAGCTTGCACAACAACAGACATACTGATGCACACTTTCAGACAGTTTAGTCACTAACCCGTGCATTTAGTAAGACGCATTTAATCACTCACTCATACAGTCAATCACGCACCTACTAAAACCTTCATTCAGACACTTATACATCCACTCATTCTTCAATATGTAAAACATATTTAAACTTTACAGAAACACATAATCACTGGATGTTGTCATCAGTGATGTCATTTGAGATGTCATCAGTGATGTCATCAGTGATGTCACTGACCATGTCATGAATGATGTAATATGTGACATCATCAGCAGTGGATTGCGGGTGCGCGATATATAGTTAGTGCAACTAACTATATATGGAATTTCAATGGTTTTGTGTGAGTAAAATAAGGTTTTCTAAATGCTAATTCCTAACTATATATGGTCTATAACCTATGGTTTTTTCAGTGAATATATATATATATATTTATATATATATATATATATTTATATATATATATATATATATTTATATATATATATATATATATATATATATATATATATATATATATATATATATATATATATATATATATATATATAACATTTCTATGGCAAAATGAAACCCCTCATTTTGTTCCTTTTCAAATTAAATGTATTAAGTGTTACCACTTTATTCCAATCAAGATTACTTCAGGTGTGCCATACTTTTGTCATAAGTAAGACTGTTAGCGTTCTAGTTGTTCTTTAGAACACTCTGGGACATTCTGTCACTGGGCTATAGTTGGGCTACATCTGGCTGATATTTGGGCTACATTTGTTTTTTTTTGTCTCTGGTGGCCATCTTTGGGCTACATTGGGCTACATTGGGCTACATTGGGCTACATTTGGGCTCTAACATATATATAGCCCAATGTAGCCCAATATATATTTTTCAAAGTTAATTTTCTTAAAAACCACTGGAGCATATATCTTGAGACATAGCAAAGGCACATCGGGCTACCAGTCCCTACAATTTTGCCACGTTTTTTGGAAATCCATTCAGCCGTTCGAGCTAAAAGTGAGTCTAACCGCCCTATGGAAAACTCAATGTTAAAAACACGTTTTGGGACCCCCCTTTTTTCTCGGCCCCCGCTTGACAAAACCCCCCCAAACTTTCAGAGGACGCTCAGAAACAAAATGTGCCATTTTCCTGAATATTTCAGCCAGTTCCGTCCATCAACGCCAAAGTTATTCAACATAGAATTTTCAGAAATCCCTATTCAAAAAAATCCTAAAAACTATATATACCTACTGGCGGAAGCAGGCTGAGGTACTTTATCTCTACGGGGCAAACAGTCTCACATTTGACTGCCCCAGCTTCTAACCTAACCTGGGAGGAGAGGCGCTGCAATCAAGCGGGGACACAGGGCACGCACCGCGATGTTCAATCGTCCTTCAACCACCCCACCTACCTGATTGGGCACAAGACGACATTGATCTCTACTCCTCCACACCGGCCACCCGACATTGCCAGAACTGTTGCATGTTGGGATTTGGAGTCCGCCATATTCAAAATGGACTGTGATAGGCTGTGCAGGCTGCATGGGGGAGGGAACACAGTGCCTTCGAACTTTAAACAGGAGGATACTGGGAAGGAAGTTGTTAAGGGGCAAGGCGCTGAAGAAGGCACGATTGCCGAAATGCATTCGCCATTCCAGGACCTCTGAAATTAACGGCTGTTTGCTCTATGTTCCCCGCGTGGCCTCTCATCTTTTCATTGGGAAAGGATTGTCTGTCATATTTACTGCGCAGCCAGACGCGCAGAAGAGTTGGCCCTGCAGCAACGAGTGACTCTGGGTGATAACTGGCAACCGCGCTGCTTGCAGCTTTCAAGAAAATCGAGGGATCGATAAAACCCAGCAGTCCGCCAGGAATCTCAGCGTGGAGGAAGCAGGCTGAGGTACTTTATCTCTACGGGGCAAACAGTCTCACATTTGACTGCCCCAGCTTCTAACCTAACCTGGGAGGTGAGGCGCTGCAATCAAGCGGGGACACAGGGCACGCACCGCGATGTTCAATCGTCCTTCAACCACCCCACCTACCTGATTGGGCACAAGACGACATTGATCTCTACTCCTCCACACCGGCCACCCGACATTGCCAGAACTGTTGCATGTTGGGATTTGGAGTCCGCCATATTCAAAATGGACTGTGATAGGCTGTGCAGACTGCATGGGGGAGGGAACACAGTGCCTTCGAACTTTAAACAGGAGGATACTGGGAAGGAAGTTGTTAAGGGGCAAGGCGCTGAAGAAGGCACGATTGCCGAAATGCATTCGCCATTCCAGGACCTCTGAAATAAACGGCTGTTTGTTCTATGTTCCCCGCGTGGCCTCTCATCTTTTCATTGGGAAAGGATTGTCTGTCATATTTACTGCGCAGCCAGACGCGCAGAAGAGTTGGCCCTGCAGCAACGAGTGACTCTGGGTGATAACTGGCAACCGCGCTGCTTGCAGCTTTCAAGAAAATCGAGAGATCGATAAAACCCAGCAGTCCACCAGGAATCTCAGCGTGGAGGAAGCAGGCTGAGGTACTTTATCTCTACGGGCAAACAGTCTCACATTTGACTGCCCCAGCTTCTAACCTAACCTGGGAGGAGAGGCGCTGCAATCAAGCGGGGACACAGGGCACGCACCGCGATGTTCAATCGTCCTTCAACCACCCCACCTACCTGATTGGGCACAAGACGACATTGATCTCTACTCCTCCACACCGGCCACCCGACATTGCCAGAACTGTTGCATGTTGGGATTTGGAGTCCGCCATATTCAAAATGGACTGTGATAGGCTGTGCAGACTGCATGGGGGAGGGAACACAGTGCCTTCGAACTTTAAACAGGAGGATACTGGGAAGGAAGTTGTTAAGGGGCAAGGCGCTGAAGAAGGCACGATTGCCGAAATGCATTCGCCATTCCAGGACCTCTGAAATAAACGGCTGTTTGTTCTATGTTCCCCGCGTGGCCTCTCATCTTTTCATTGGGAAAGGATTGTCTGTCATATATATATATATATATATATATATATTGGTCACAATGTGATCGTGTTTTCTTCAAAGAGCGCTCCACAGCGGGTGCCCAGCGCTAGGGTCGGATCCCGACCCCCAATTAATTCCTTTTCTCCAACAAATGGCGCGGCACTCCAGAGCAGGTTACTTAATGGTATTTATTGTTGCCACACAACCACTCAACCAACGCGTTTCAGCCTGGATTCCTTAGTCACGGTTAGTGAGTCCCTTTTCCATTTCACCTTAAATACCCATTTCTGCCACAATGAGGCATTTTGGGATTTGTAGTGTTATTTGCATTCAAAAAAACTTTATACATATTTACAAAAAGGACATTTGATGTAAAGGCAATTATGTATTAAGGACCTGCGGATGAAACAAAGGTTTAATTTTGTCAAGAACTGCATCAAAGTACCGAGTAGATGAAAGGTGAGAAGTAATGGTGGATTCTAGGTACTGTGGTCTGAGTACTACAGTGAAAGACATTTTGGAAATAGCACAGTGTTGGTACACAGGTATTACGAAAATACTGCATTTTCAAGGAACTTTCCTGATGGATTTAAAAGGTACTTACCAACACCCCGTGAAAGAAAAGCAAGTTACATATATGTTTGAATACCCACTGCCACTTTAAATCGAACTGGTGGACATTGGTCCTTCTTCAATGTTTAAAGCTACGTTTTTAAAACTGCTAACGAACTCATCCATTGAAATGAAGCATATGATTAAGCCTCGAGGGAGGCGAAACCCGTCATGCTTGAATTGTCTCCAATAAAGTAAGTTACCAACATGGTTGGAGTGGCCTGTCTCGAGTTACGATGTGTAACTTGTGTTTGGTGGAATTTGTGAAGGGGTCTGACACACCTACGATGGGCCCCGACCCACTTGGCTGAGGCGCTTCACTTGTCAGGTTTTTTGCTCGTGGATTGCATCCAATTTGTAAGCGCCCGCCGACTGTGAATTATGGACTGTCTACAAAGGAATGATGGAAGGGGCAAGTTGAGAGCCCCGCCTTTACTGAAGAGCTATACATGAACAAAGCCAGGGTTTGCGTAGAGGAATCCCCCTCGCACTTCGTGCTGATAAATCTTTCTTGGAAAACTCAGTTGGAGGAAATGAAACCAGGGTGGTAGCGGAATTGTCTTTGAGAGAAGCTGCAACCGGTAAAATACATGCCACAAAATGGAACTTTTCCTTGTAAAGGCAATTATGTATTAAGGACCTGTGGATGAAACAAAGGTTTAATTTTGTCAAGAACTGCATCTAAGTATCGAGTAGATGAAAGGTGAGCAGTAATGGTGGATTCTGGGTACTGTGGTCCGAGTACTACAGTGAACGACATTTTGGAAATAGCGCAGTGTTGGGACACAGGTATTATGAAAATACGGCATTTTCAAGGAACTTTCCTGATGGATTAAAAAGGTACTTACCAACACTCCGTGAAAGAAAAGCAAGTTACATATGTGTTTGAATACCCACTGCCACTTTAAATCGAACTGGTTGACATTGGTCCTTCTTCAATGTTTAAAGCTACGTTTTTAAAACTGCTAACGAACCCATCCATTGAAATGAAGCATATGATTAAGCCTCGAGGGAGGCGAAACGCGTCATGCTTGAATTGTCTCCAATAAAGAAAGTTACCAGCACGGTTGGAGTGGCCTGTCTCTCGAGTTACAATGTGTAGCTTGTGTTTGGTGGAATATATATATATATATATATATATATATATATATATATATATATATATATATATATATATATGAGCCAAACGATCTTCAAATAACCACACTCCTGTCGTGGAAAAAACGGAGACACGGACCCAATGGCTGTAGTCAAGGAAATCTTTTAATCAATCCCTCGCTGGTTACGCGTTTCGAGCACCGAGTGCCCTTGGTCACACACCGCGCACCAGGTCAGCTACAAATTTATACATTTTTTTAACCAGTGATGCTCCACCCATTATCGTGGGTCTCAAAGTATAGACATAGAAGAAACACGCGTTCACTTAACAACTACGTGCTCATCCCTATATACAATTGAAACAAAAACCTGTGTTAAATGAAAAGTTATAACTGCATGAATGCAATATTATTAACTCATTTAACCATGACCATGTACAAATAATAATATAATTGTACAACTACATATATATAGTATATACACCCATACATCCCATATTAACTCATGTCCATTGAATTTCAAATCCATATATATATATATATACATGCTATCCTATATACAATATCAACGTGTAATATAAAAAAATATATATATAAAAATATATTTCTCTATATACCTATACCTATATACACATCTATACACCACAAAAATATATATAATCCCTTCTTATCTACAAATATACATTCATTATCATCCTAATATGGAAATTTCATAGCATTTATATGGACAAAAGGACCTATAACAATGTATAGTTATTGACAATACTTTAGAAGGATGTATGACATCAACCTGTACATGTATTTATAGCATGGCAACACAGATGTTCGATTGACCCACTGGTGTTAAATCAAAATATGTTCTGTATTGGACAAATCGTGAAAGTGCAAAATCGTGAGTTAAAAACAAGTTGTTGGTTGACTTGAAATTCATTAGTCACCAATATATTCTTTAGAAAAGGAAAGAAAGATATAATTTACATGAAGGCAAAAACCCTACAAGGTCAATGTGATAAATGAATCCTTGCTGGACTCCCATGTGATGCCTGGCTGGCGCCATCTGGTATCAGTTGTTATTTTCAGAACGACCTTGAGGAGAAAAATATGGAGAAAACCACGTAAGAATTTTGCGATGGATAAAGTTATAACAGATGATGCAAATCTTCAGTGGTGTTTAGCCCATTTGGGTACTTACTGTCTAATTCAATAATATATTCGGTTTCTTTTTTTCGGAGCAGTCTTTCTCTGTCGCCTCCTCGCGTGAGGGGCGCAACCACATCGATAACATAATATGATAAGTTGGATAAATCATTATTATGTGTGGATTTGAAATGACGTGCTACTGGGTATGTATTATCACTGTTCACAATTGCACGTAAGTGCTGCAAGATTCTGGCGTGCACCTGTAGCTTGGTACTACCCACATAACGTAGGCCACAGGTGCACGTCAGAACATATATTGCAAACTCGCTGTGACAGTTGAAATATCCCCGGATGGCTTTCCTCCTAGAGCTGAAAGGTGTAAAATAATAAGATGTATTGACTCCAAATTTACACGCCCTACAGGAGGAACATTTAAAGAAACCTTTTTGTTTGAGCCAGGCATTACCATTGCTTAGCTCGGGATTATTCTTGACCAGACAGTTATGCATGCTAGGTCCTTTTTTGTATGTTATAATAGGGGCACTGGGGATAATCTCACCCAAGATACTGTCTGTTTGAAGAACAGACCAGTGTTTCTTCACAATGGATCTTATTTGTTTCTCTTGATTACTGAATGCCAGAATCAGTCGGGGAGCCGGATTGTCTAATTCCTGTTCTACAGTTTCACTTGTCAACAGGGATTCCCGAGACTTGGCTCGGCATCGCCTAAGTGCACTGTTTAGAACCTTATTGTTATAACCCCGGGCTCTCAGTCTATTCATTGTGAACTGTGCCTCTTGTTCAAAGGTTTCTGGAGTGCTGCTAATTCTCTTAACTCTGAGCAACTCTCCATAGGGAATATTGGTGATTACGTGTTGGGGGTGTTTACTGCTGGCGTGTAATATACTGTTGCCCGCCGTTGGTTTACGATATAATGAAGTATTGACCACATTATTGGCAATGGCAACATGCACATCAAGGAAGTCTGCTTTCTCTCTGCTGATATGGGCCGTGAAGAACAGGTTATCATTGTTTTGATTCAAAGCATCAACAAATACTCTAGCGCTTTCCTCATCCCCCTCCCAAATGCAAAACACATCATCAATAAACCGTTTCCAGTATCGAACCTGCTCAAATCCGGGAGTGTTGGTGAGACCGCGCTCCTCCCACCAGCCTACATGCAAGCATGCATAGCTGGGGGAGAAGCACGATCCCATCGCCACACCCCGTACTTGTCTCCATACATCTTTAGCAAACATGAAGTAATTGTTATTCAAACACCATTGCACCAGTTCACACAACATCTTGTTATGTGCGTAGTATTCACATGATCGGGAACCCAGATAATGCGTGATGGCATTCATTCCTTTACTGTGGTCTATGGAAGTGTAAGGCGAGGGAGGCGAAACGCGTCATGCTTGAATTGTCTCCAATAAAGAAAGTTACCAGCACGGTTGGAGTGGCCTGTCTCTCGAGTTACAATGTGTAGCTTGTGTTTGGTGGAATATATATATATATATATATATATATATATATATATATATATATATATATATATATATATATATATATATATATATATTACCTACTGGCGATAGCCAGTAGGTATATATAGTTAGGACCTAGCTACGATAGGAAATCCGCAACATTCTATTGGGAATAACTTTGGCGCCAGTTGAGGAATTTGCGTGTAATTTTCCGTAATTTTGGCCAGCTCCGCTGCGCTCCTTCCCTGAAAGTTTCAGGGGGATTCGTGAAGTGGGGGCTGAGAAAAAAGGGGGGTCCCAAACGTGTTTTCCCCATGTTAATTTCCATAGGAAGTTCTGACAAGTGTACAGCCCGAACCGCTGAACGGAATTATACAAAACTTGACAAAATTGTAGGGACTGGTACGCAGAAGTGCCTTTGCTATATTTGGTGAAAATTGCTCAAGTGGTTTTTATGAAAATTAACTTCAAAAACACATATATATCTGGGCGAAGCCTAACCACACATCTCATCGTGAAATCTGATTGGCTGTCAGCACTTCATCCAAGAAGTGTTGGCAGCCATCTTAGGCCCAATATACATGATAGCACCTCATTAAAAAACATTGTAGTTAATAGAGGGTTTTAGGACTTTAGTTATATTATAAATCATTTGTTGATGGTACCATACTCATTTTAGGAATTGTGGTGTGTTCTAAGGTGATTTTACCATGTGAAAAAGCCTTCTGCTGGGATATCATGAATCATGTTTGAAAGAAAACTATTATCTCATACTTTTCCCACAGTGGTTTGGAAGGGGATCTATAAGCTAAACTGAAAGCATATTTTCTTTAAATTCACATTATCTTTCTCAGTCATGTGAGAATGAAGTCTGACATTCTCAGTAAAACATGTACATCCAACAAGGACAGAGACTGTCAGTTGATTCCTTTGTGTTCTACTGCAGCCTCCTAGAGTGTTCTAAAGAACAACTAGAGCGCTAACAGCCCTACTTATTACAAAGGTATGGCACACCTGAAGCCATCTTGATTGGAATAAAGTGGTAACTCTTAAAACATTTAATTTAAAAAGGAACAAAATGAGGGGGTATATTTTGCCATAGAAAGTATGATTAGTGCTGCAGAAATAAAAATTAGGGCACATTTTGAGTGACTTCTCAAATCCTCTTCTATTCCATTAAAAAATTCTGACATGCAGTCTCCCAAGATGGCCACCAGAGACAAAAGAGCCCAAATGTAGCCCAAATATCACCCAGATGTAGCCCAAGTATAGCCCAATGACAGAATGTCCCAGAGTGTTCTAAAGATAAACTAGAGCGCTAACAGTCTTACTTATGACAAAAGTATGGCACACCAGAAGCCATCTTGATTGGAATGAAGTGGTAAGTCTGAAAACATTTAATTTAAAAAGGAACAAAATGAGGGGGTTCATTTTGCCATAGAAAGTATGATTAGTTCTTCAAAAAGAAAAATTAGGGCACATTTTGAGTGACTTCTCAAATCCTCTTCTATTTCATTAAAATAATTCTGACATGCAGACTGAAACATTCACTTTGAATACCAGCAGCAGACTTCCCTGGTGAGCAGTAGCTTTACTACAGTGATCTAATGATCAACTAGAGTGCTAACATTCAGAATTTATGGCAAATGTGTGACACATCTGAATGCCTTCTTGATGGAACCAAAGTAAACAAGCATTGAAAATGCAATAGATCTCGCCCTCGTTTAAGTTAAAGCCATTCTGTTTGTAATGAGGTGGCTTTTTAGCTTTGCTTTTATTAGTGTTTTTAAAACTTTCATGTAAATAACATGCATATGTATGCATATATGTATATGTATGCATGCATTTATATTTGTATTTATATAGATATGCAGATTATATATGTTTATATATGTATGTGTATATATATATATATATACACATTACCTACTGGCGGTCGCCAGTAGGTATATATAGTTAGGATTTTTTCCCTATGGGATTTTTGCAAATTCTATGTCTAATAACTTTGGCGTTTGTGGACGGAATTGGCTGAAATTTTCAGGAAAATGGAACATTTTGTTTCTGAGCAGCCCCTGAAAATATGGGGGGGGTTCGTCAAGGGGGGGCCGAGAAAAAAGGGTGGTCCCAAAACGTGTTTTTCCAATGTTAATTTCCATAGGGCGGTTGGCCTCACTTTTAGCCCGAACGGCTGAATGGATTTGCAGGAAACTTGGCAAAATTGTAGGGACTGTTAGCCCGATGTGCCTTTGCTAGGTCTCAATATATGTGCTCCAGTGGATTTTGAGAAATTTACGTTCAAAAAAAGATATTTATCTGTAAGCGCGCTCTGGGCAGCGCTCCGGTTCGCGTACTTTACGCGTAACGGAACTTCGCGAAGCGAAGCTGATTGGCTCTCCGGTGTCTGTCAACATTCTAAACAGTCCGGAGCGGCCGCCATCTTGTCTCTCGGTAGGATCGAGAGACAAGAGGAGGCCAAAACAAAGGGGGAAATGACCATAAGGGGGCATAGTAGATCCTCCCTGACCCCCTAGGTTTGATGTGGAGGCTTTAAAAGGGCCCCGCAGGGAAGCGTTCTGGGGAGCGTACTATAAGGAAAAAAGAATGATAGACTTTTCAAATACTGTATGTTAATTGATTGTTGGTTTTGTTGATTATTTTTTAATTTCTTTATTTTTTAAGCAATTATTTATTATTGTGATTGTGTTTCAAAATTTAATAACATTTCTAACATTTCACTGTCTGAAATGTCGTCATTTTCATTGAACATAGTTTGTAATCTCTGAGGGTGTAAAATGTCCTCATTTTGAAGGAGGTCATCTACTGCTTGCACACATTGCAGTAGTTCTTGGTCCCAAGTTTCATCCATAAATTCTATATAATTTGGATCAATTAATTCTTGGCTGCTCTCTTGCAGGACAATTTGAAATGAAACTTTCTGTTCGCCTTCCATGTTGCCTGAAATTTGGATAAAAAAAAATATATTAGTAGAGATAGGGCACTGTTGGGATTAATTTTAGATAGGCAGTTTTTATCAGTGAATTTATCTTTGGGCAGTGTATAGTATCAGAGTGGAAGTAGGAATATAAAAAAGTGTAAAAAATATATATTAGTAGAGATAGGGCACTGTTGGGATTAATTTTAGATAGGCAGTTTTTATCAGTGAATTTATCTTTGGGCAGTGTATAGTATCAGAGTGGAAGTAGGAATATAAAAAAGTGTATGTGATTTAACGTAAGTAAATTCATAATTATACAAGAGAAACCTAACTCCATCCATAACTATAACAGAGAAGTCTATCTAAATCTATAACTACTACAGAGGGATAGTATATAACTATCAGAAAAAGTTTACCATATTAACTGATAGTGCACAATATACTTCAGTTTTTAAAATAACAACTTACCTTTACAAAGAAGTTGAAGTGATTAGTGAAAATCCAATTGAAATGTACACCAGGAAGTAGTAGTCAAAATGGGTGTGTTTCCTTCTCTTCCTTTATATATATTCAGGTATATAACCAATCAAATGTCAGGTAAAAAAAGTAGAAAATGAAAGTAACATTTTCATTGGTTGTCAATTCCAACACTTCAGATGTGTTTTGTGAAGTAATTTACCTCACGGTATTTAGAGAGGTCTACAGGCTAAATGGCTAAATGGAATTTCAATCAAATTTGTGAAAATGATAGGGATTGGTATGTAGTATGAGCTAATCTATATTTGGTGAAAGTGTCTCCAGTCGTTTTTCTGTAAATTACTTTCCCACCTTTTTTGATGGAGCGCTTCCCGGGGAGCGCCCCGGTACGCGAACTGGCGAGCGCCCCGGTACGCGAACCTGAAGCGTTACGGGAGTCCACCATTTTGTGTTTCGGTCGAATTAAGATACAAGATGGAGGGCAACTAATGTTCAGAATGGGTAGAAGGGGGCACGGTAGACTTATCTTGACCCCCTAGGTTTTCTGAGGGTGGCTGAGGAGGCCCATATGTGCGAAAAAAAAACATTTTTTAAAAAAATTTCGCGAGGTTAGCTTCCGGTTCGCGTACCGGGTAGCGCCCCGGGGAGCGTACTTTGTTGAAAATTAGTGAAAAAAGTTAGAGTAAAAAAATAATTGTGAGTGATCAGATGTAGGGTAGATCTGAGAAGAGCTTTTGGGTTTATGGTACATTTAGGTACTTATAAGTAGGTACCAATGCACAGTCTTAAATTCAGAATGAAAATTCTGTTGCCCTCATCTGAGAAGTGAACTCCATCTCCTCTGTAGATATCTTGCATGTAGTAACGCAAGTTATTGTTGTACACGGAGCCCATTCCATGGTCTCTCATGTAAGCTGAAACAGATTTGTTTACATGCTTCCTCGACTTCTCAATTTGTGGACAAAATTGGTTCGACCACCTCCATTTCTGTCTTTGGCATATATTTGAATATACCAAGGCAGTCTGAGGAAAAAGTGCCATTAATTGCTCAAAGGTGTCCTTTAAAAGCATTTCCAGACCTACCCCAGTCAAAGTGCCCAAGTCATTACCTCCACAGTGCAAAATTAACAGGTCAGGTTTTGGCAAATGCATAAAGGTTTTCACCAATGGTATCAATTGGTGACATTTTAATCCTCTGTGGCCAAACCACTTAATTTCCACATCTTGTAAATTGAGGTTAGGTACATTTCTGTTATAAGCATACCTCTGAGCCCAGTAGATGTAACTATGTCCAACAATACAGACAGAAAACATGGTGAGAGAAGGTTCTGCTGCAGTCAGATGAAGTGTGGCAATGAAATGGCAGTTGAAAAAATAAGAGTTTAAAATGAAAAAAACTGTGGAGTTTCTGTGTTAATGAAGCAGTAACAGTGATTGGTGGATTTTGATTGCTGAAAACAGAAAGTTAGGGTGCATGGATGAGTTCTTTGAAAGATGTATTTTGAGTGGTCAAGAAAAAATCATTAAATGAAAGATTGCACTGGATATGCAGGTGCACTGAGAGTTCAGAGTTCAATTGAAACATTGTTGTGTGAACTTGCAAACACCAGAGGTCTTCCAAGAGGTGGTTGCTATGCAAAAAAGGCAGAGAGGGCAGAGGGGGGAAGGGTTTTGATTTGAAAAAAGTGAGGGAAGAGTTTTGATTGGGTGACATGAGAGATATGTGTGAAGAATTACAGCATTTCTGTGCTTTTGATAGCTGCAGACTCTGGAGTGCATACCTTTTGCTCTGCTAAAGACAAAGTGGTGTGTTTCTGAGACTGTTTTGAAACTCATAAAGTATTTGCTAAGGTGAGAAAAGATGTATTTAATTTAGATAGAGAATAGTGTGCCTTAAGGAGAAAATTATGAAGAAAGTTGTGTTTTTAAAATGTTGCTTTGCCTCAAGTGTTTTACAAATAGATTTTGTTTCTTTGAGAAATTGTAATTGGAGAAAATGTGAAGTATTAGTACTGACAGGGTGTTTTTGTGCATAGGAGCTGTGGAGTGTTTTCAAATTATGACTAGAAAATCGTTTTTGAGGAAAAGGAATGGTTTTAAAAATTATGACAAGGACATAATGGTGTATGCTTCTTTATAAGGCATTTCAGTGTCTCTGATGTTATTTTTCCCATTTTAATGTAAGACCTTTCCCTGTGGAGCAAATTGCTTGTAAATATGCTCCCACCTGTGCATGGCAAATTTAGATTTTGATTGTTTGCATTACATAGCCATGTAAAAAGTGACCCAAACATGCTGCAAAGGCAATCAAAAAACGCTTTCATGTGTCTTAAGGACATTTTAAGTCATTTGCCCATGTGGAGTGTTTTCAAATTATGACTTGAAAATCGTTTTTGAGGACAAGGAATCGTTTTAAAATTCATGACAAGGACATAATGGTGTATGCTTCTTTATAAGGCATTTCAGTGTCTCTGATGTTATTTTTCCCATATTAAATTAAAAGACCTTTCCCCGTGGAGCAAATTCCTTGTAAATATGCTCCCACCTGTGCATGGTAAATTTAGATTTTGATTGATTGAGTTACATAGCCATGTTAAAAGTGACCTAAAAAGTTGCAAAGGCTTTAAAAAAACACTTTCATGTGTCTTAAGGACATTTTAAGTCATTTCCCCGTGGGCAGTGTTTTCAAATTATGACTTGAAAATCGTTTTTGAGGTAAAGGAATGTTTTTAAAATTTATGTGCGCCATATGCCCCCAAATTTCTTTTTCAGGGGTGCAGCAGGGTGTTCTTGAGACACCCCTGCACCCTTGGAAAAATTCCTAATTTGCGATTAGCTAATTGCTAATCGCAAATTGCACCTTCATTCCTATGGGCCTCCTGGCCCATGGAAATGAATGGGTAATTTGCAATTAGCAATTTGCTCATCGCAAATTAGGAATGGTAAAGAATCGCTATTTATTCCTTAAAATTTGCTATTTAGGAAATGCAAAATAGTTTGATGATACATATGCCGGTTCATCTCTAACAAGATAAGAAGCTTAGGGATAGATTTATGATGACTGGCGCATCACCAGGGATGTGCCAGTCATCCTGCGCCGCTGTTCCGCCACCCATGGTGTGCTGCATTTACAATGCGGCGCACCATGGGGCAAAAACGGCACAGATGCGTGACGCATCTGTGCCGTAAAGGTGGCGCATTGCTGGAGTTGTATCGCAAGTGCGATGCAGCTCCAGCAAGGCTCAGGGGTGCCCCATCTCCACAATGCTGCGTCAAGACCTATGCCTGCTTCAAGCAGGCGCAGGGTTTTGACGCAGCTTTGTCCTATCTGATTGTAAATGCGGCACACCATGGGTGGCAGAGCAGCGGTGCACGTTAACTGGTGCATCCCTGGGGATGTGCCAGTTAACATAAATCTGCCCCTTTACATTTAAGTATGTGCAGGGGACACAGAGTCGGTGAGGCTTATCCAAGGTTAAGAAGAGATGAGTCCTGTTCACTGAAAAATTGGACATAGGCTTCACCTCCTCAGCATCGCTTGACATGGCTAAATAATAGCTGCAAAATGTTACTCTTGTTAAACAATTTTACTATTATAATCTCTGAGATGTGTCTCTTACTCTGCAACATCTCATTGTTGTTATCTTTCTTTAAAGATAAAGACAACATCAACATGAGCGACAATCAGCAATCAGTTGATTTCGACCTCATCATTGAACTCGTAATTGAAACATCAGTGGATGTTGATCCTTTGGATGATTTAAATCCTGAGGATGAAGAAGAACGTGATGAGGATGCAGATTTGTCAGAATTGTATGACATAGGATGGGAAGCTGACGTGCTTGAGCCTATGGAACTATAAACATTTATTTTAAAAATTTATAATAAATAAAAAGTAAAAATGTAAACCGTTTAATTTAAAAATAAAGACACCTTCAAAAACAGGTTATGTGTAGTGTCTTCAATAAAATATTAAAATATGCTCATAAAATTAGATCAGATTCACATATAAAACAGCACAGGTAAAATGAATATAAATTCCATTTCTTTTCTGCTATTTCTGTATTCTAAATTTGCCAAGCACTAAAAAATCTTCTATGTAAAAATGTCAAGTAGTGTGTTAAGTTTTTGATGACTGTTATTGATTTACTGTTGGGTAATAGTGGTTAATAACATTTTTTATTATATTTTACCACAGATTCAACTGCAGATCATTTCAAGATTTCAGCATGCCAACCAAAGAAAGACTGAGAAAGGCTGCAAAACGTCAAAGACAGCAGGTCAATGAAAAAAAGCAGCAGTCCTCTAACAAAAAGATTTGTCAAGTCACCAAGAAAGCACTGGGTAAGAGTACAAAAACATTCATAAGAAATATCTGTAGTAAAAAAAATATTACTACAGAAAATGTTTCAGACCAGAAAAAGAGAAGCAATTCAAACGGAAAGGAAAGGCCAATGAAAAATGTTACTGCTAGAGCAAGAGATAACTCTGTGCATGATAGTAGAAGGAAACAACAGTTTAGGGACATTCGTAAACGAATGTTCCGCAACAGGATAATTGGCAATTTGTTAAAAAATATTAGGAAAGGTCAACAGAAAGTGGTTTTTTATAAGAGAAAAAAAATAGTTGAGAAAGTTATTGATCAGGCATTTGAAATTAAACGTAAGTTATTTATTTTGATAATCAATAGAATTAGGAAGCTAAACAAGGCAATTTATGATTTCAAAAGAAATAGTAGATGGAAGAGAATAGTTAATCGTAGTAATTTTTGTGAAGTTTTTTCTGGAGAATGGATGCATAGTTCAAGCTGTGAGGCATTTTTTAATGAGGAGAGTTATTTCCAGGATAATGATTTGGTGCATGCAGTTGACACCAGTGGTCGAGCTTATGAAGTGAAAGATGGTTGTCCAGTTGAAAAAGAAAAACTTGTGACAACAGAGATAGAAGAGGTGTTAGGTAATGAGGTTTTAGGAAGACGTCCTAAGGGTCCTGTGTACACCTGGAAGTGTAGTAGTATTTGCAGTGTGCGACAGGATTCCATCAATTTGCTTTGTGATTTTGTACGGTCATTTAATAAGAAAAGTTTGAAGCAGAAAATGAAGTTGTTGCAAGAATTAGATCCTTGCAGAGTGAGAGAAGTGACAGGTTTGCATGGTCATTCACTGGCTTGTCTTTCCAGGAGAGAATGCCAGAGTGTTTTTCATCATTTCAGGATGCTAGCAGTGCATCATAATAAAGTGAGGAAATTAGTTAGAATGTTGTATTATGCTAAGAGTCCAGCAATTATGCTTAAACAATTATGCGCTGCTCTTTTGCATGGTTCTGAAATAGATGTGAAGAATATATGTGAAGAAATTGAGTTTTGTTACTTTGGAAGTAAAGAGGAGAATGTTGAAATTGACCAAGAAGAAGAGGGTAATGTGGAAGATAGTGTACAGGTTTCCAGTACAGATAATTTCCAGAGGGAAATTGCGACGTTTGAGGTGAAATCAAGTGAGAGGCCAAATTTCACTTGTGTGTGTTGTCGACGCACTTATTATAAGAATCAGACTAAGTTAGTGGATTTATATGCAAAAAGTGAAAGGGAAAATAATAGTGAATGGAAGGATTTCACAACATACTTGATGGTAGAAAATTGTTTTGATTTGGGATTGGATCAACGTGTGTGTACTTATTGTTGTAACAAATTAAATCAAAACCAGATGCCTGCTAGAGCAGTTCATAATAATCTGGAATTGGTTGAGATTCCTTCTGAATTGAAGGATTTAAATACTTATGAATCTATTTTGATTCAAAGTATCCATCCCTTTCAGGCTATTGTAAGAATGGAGCCAAAGACAGGGAAATTGCCTACATCAGATTTACAGAGAGGATTAAAGGGAAGAGTTGTTTATTTGCCTCTAGATTTGAAGAAAAACATTAACACAATTGGAGTAGAAAAAGTGGAAGAGGAACCTCTGGTTATCTTAGTTAATGGGGTTCCGACAAAGAATAAGAAAATATGGCAAGATTTAGTGGATGTTAGGAAAGTTAAAAAGGCAACATTGTATTTGAAAAAAAATAATAAATACTATAAGAATGTATATGTTGCAGAAGAGGAAGTAAGTGAGGAAGAGGATAGCGATTTGTGTGCTGGTCAAATTGAGAAAGTAGAACCCTGTACTAGTGAAGAAATATATGAACATTATAGTGTTCATCCTTTGCATTCCAAGGAAGTCATGGGGAATGCTATTGAGTTGTTTCAAATGAAACAAGCCAAAGGGATTCCCATTAGTGTTTGGGAGGAAAGTTTGGAAGCTCGGTGTTTCCCACAGCTTTTTCCAACAGGTCAGGGAGGAAGATATGATGAGCGACCTCATCAAATTCCTGCTTCTGAATACCGGACTTTGCGATTGTATGCAGGAGATGCTAGGTTTCGACAATGCATTCCCTATTTGTTTCATCTCCTGTTGAAAGCGATCTGTCTGGACGGTCATATGCAGTGAACCACATCTTGAAAAGTGGTATACACATGCAAAACATCTCGGCAAGTGACTTTATGGATAAAGTCAATGTCCAAGACAGTATTTTGGATTCTCACCTGATTAATCTCATGGCGTGTCAGCGTGGTACTAATGAGTACTGGTACCGTCGTCATGGTGATTTAAAATGTATGCTGAGGAACTTAGGAACTCCCACATGGTTCCTCACTCTGAGCTGTGCCGAGTATGGCTGGGAAGACTTACTTGAATTTCTACGAGAGGCAAATGGAAACATCGAAAACATCGAATTCAAGACACCCGGAGAACTGTGCTCTTTGGATCCAGTCAATGTATGCAGGTACTTCAATCATAGATTTGAAGCTATGATGTCTTTCATCATGAATAAGAAGAATCCACCTCTTGGAGAGGTGTTGGATTTCTTCTGGAGAAAGGAGTACCAAGCAAGAGGTGCTCCTCATATACATATGCTGCTGTGGATCAAGGATGCACCTAAATTTGGAACGGATCCAGAAGACTCAGTGATGAGTTTCATACAACAGTATTCTACATGTGCTGTTCCAAAAGCAAAGGAGAAGAAAAGCCTAAGAGAAAAAGTTCTACGTTTCCAAAGCCATCGATGTGGAAAGTACTGTCGTCGTAAATTCCGAAACAAGGACAAGTTCTACACCAAATGTCGTTTCGGCTTTCCACGACCGGTGATTTCTAAAGGAAGAGTAAACAGTTTGATGTCTTCGCTGCGACATAATGTGATGAAGAAATCACCTAAAAACACATACAATTTGAAGTGGAACGAAGAGTCCAAGTACATCAACAACTACAACCCGGTGATTTTGTCCATGTGGAATGCTAACATGGATATACAGTTTGTGGCTGATAACTGTATGGCTGTGGCTCGGTATGTGACATCTTACATCACCAAAAAAGAGAAGACAGAATTGAAGGATATGTGGGAGGACATTTCCCATGAAAAGAGCCTCAGTAAGAAGTTGTACAGTTTCAGTCTGAAGATGTTGTCGCATCGAGAAATCGGAGCTTACGAATGTTCTGACCGGTTGTCTTCAGCAAGTCTCTATGCCAAGTCCAGGAGTATTGTTTGGGCGATTCTTGGTCTTGCTGCAACGCGTAATCGAGTTCTGAAACCTGTGCGGGAAATTGAGTATTTGGCGGAAAAGGAGCCAAACAGTACCGACATTTTGAAGACCAACATGTTGGATACATATTATCCAAATCGAAGCAGTCACCTCGAGAATGTTTGTCTGTATGAGGTTCTTCAAAATTACATATTCAAGAGGAACACAAAAGAAGATACTGAGAAAGGAGTGTATGCTGTAATAGGAAGTGAGGGATGTCTGGTCAAGCAAAGAAAATGCCACTTGGTAAACCATCGAAAATTGAGTGGCGAATCTCCTGAAAAAAATGAGTTTTTCTATTTAGCACTTTTGCAACTTTTCAAGCCTTGGCGTGCAGAAGAGGAACTGCTTGGAGATTTCCTCTGTTACGAAGACTCTTTCAATGCTGCCAAGGAGACCATAGAATGTCCTGCTTTTCCCAAATATGTAGAAATGTTGAATGCGGAAATTGAGCAGGAAGCAATGATTGCAGCCGAGATTGCCAGAGACAGTTCTCAGGACAGTCAGAGTTCTGCTTCATTGAGTCAGGATCCACTAGGAGGACCTGTTATCGAAAATGAAGCTGCCACTGCTATGAATGAAGTGGAAAGAGCCATGGCACATGCTCAGGAGGATGCGGTTAACTTAGAAGAGTTGGAAAGACAACTCAACGTTGAGCAGAGGAAAATATATGACGAAGTTACCATGCAAATTGATCATGGATTAAGTCATGAGAAGAAAGAGTGCTCATGTACGTCGTTGAAGCCTGTCCGACTGTACGTGAGTGGAGAAGCGGGAACTGGAAAAAGTTTCCTTATTAAAGCAATTTCATGTTATTTGCAGGAAAGGACAGAGTCATCGCTGTCTTGTGTTGTCACCGCTCCAACTGGACTGGCAGCACATAACATTAAAGGGATTACTTTACATCGTTTACTGATGCTGCCAGTGGAGCATGACAACAAATTACAATATCACAAGCTATCTGGAGATGCTTGTTGTGAAGTTTCAAGAATCTTGAGGAAAATGAAACTTCTTATCATTGACGAAGTAAGCATGGTTTCCAATGTCATGCTTGCCTTTGTGCATTTGAGAATGCAAGAAGTTCTCAAAACAGAGTATGATGTGTTATTTGGTGGCAAAAACATCATTGTTTTCGGAGATCTTCTGCAGCTGACACCAGTGAAAGGGCAACCTGTGTTCAAAATGCTCACGCATGAAGATACCAGGAAGTGCCTAGGGAGCATTGGCAACGTCAATATATGGTTAAACTTCAATTATGCTGAACTGCATGAAAATATGCGTCAGGCGAAGGATGAAGTTTACAAGACTATTCTACAAGATGTTAGAATTGGAAAAGTGACCGAGCATGGGAAAGAAGCTTTACATGCACGATTACTGTCAAATTTATATCCAGAACAAGATGTTGTGCCTGAGAATATTTTTCAGAAAATTACTGAGAAGAAATCTGGAATATGTTTGATGCCAACTCTTGCAGAATGTGCCAAATTCAACAACAAAATGTTGCATTTAGAAAAGCAAGAGATCGTGAAACTGGAAGCTATTGACAGAGTAGAGCATATGGGATCAACAATTATTTTGTCTGAGAATTTGAAAACAAAATTGGATTCATTAGAGAAGACTATATCTAAAACTGCAGGTTTTGAAAAGACTCTGAATGTGTGCTTGAACTGCCGTATAATTTTAAGAAGGAATTTACATGTTGAAAGAGGTCTGGTAAATGGATCAATGGGTAATGTTGTTGATTTTGTAAAATACAGAAATAGAGATGGAATTGAATTTTAAAAAATTAAATTTGATGGCATTGAGGAAGTACAGCTAATTGGTCGTTGTTCTGCTAGATTTTTGCTTGTAAAAGACTTATATGTTCGCCGTAAGCAGTTTCCTGTTTGCTTGGCATATGCGGTGACAATCCATAAATCGCAAGGTTTAAGTGTAGACAGTGCATTGGTGAATATTGGCAGTTCTGTGTTCAAGGAGGGTATGGCATATGTGGCATTGTCACGAGTTAGAACTTTATCGGGATTGTACTTGATTGAGTGTGATGTCACAAACATTTGTGCGGATCTAGATTGTGTTAAGGAATACAATAGGTTAAGAAGAGAGTATGCGCCACATTTGCCTCAATATCCTTTGTTTGAGAAACGTGTGGTAGACCGGAAACGAAGAAATGTGACCAATACTGGGGAGGTTGTAGCAAAAAGACGAAAAGTCGATGAACCTGAAATTATAAGCAGAAACAAAAAGGATTCTGTTGAAGATGTTGTTGGTTTTCAATTTGAAAACAGTTCTGGTGTCAACTGCTATGCTAATGTAGTGGTTAATGTTTTGTTTTCTCTAGAAAATGTAAAAGAAGAGATTGTGGTCAATTCTGATCAAAGATTTTGCAGTTTGTTAAATTCTGTGTTAGAGAAATGTAGCACTGGTAGAACAAAAATAGAAAGTGTGTCTGAAATTCGAAATCTGTTAGACAGATGTTCAGGCCAAACACAATTCTCTCAAAATATTCAGCAAGATTCTCAGGAGTTTTTAATGTATATGCTTGATGTATTGCATGCTGAAGGTGTAGATGTAGATCACCTGTTTGGGCTTTCTTATCAATGGCAGCATGACTGTGAGAACTGTAGGGTATCAAGTACTACTAGTGTAGACTCAGAAAGATTTATATATTTAACTTTGCCAGACAGTAAATCAGTCTCTTTTAATAAACTAGTAAAAGCAGCTGATCACAACATGGAGTGTAGCCAATGTAAATCTGAAATGATGTCCACATTATTTATACGAACATATGGCCAGTATGTTATTTTAATGTTCCAACGATGTAGGCCTGATGGAACAAAATTGACAACTTTAAATAAAAATTTTGTGGCTTCACAGTTGTCAATATCAGGAAGGACTTTTGTAACTGCAGCAATTATATATCATGACGGTCCTTCAATAACATCAGGACATTACACAGCTTATTTAAAGTCTAGAAATGGCTGGTCATTCTGCAATGATTCTGTTTTAATTTTCAAAAACAAATTGCCGTATGACCTTAAAAACTCTTACCTGGTGTTTTTAAAACCAAAATTTTAGGGAAAGAATCTCGGGATGTGCTCTGAGGAATTTCAAGAAGTTCTAATGGCTCCTACACGATTTGGCCTTGAGGATAAGTGTAGTACAGAGACATAACTTCTTACCATAACACTGGACGTCATGGAGAAATAAGTGCACTTTGAATGAATTCAGAAAAACTGTTTCTTTTTATAAGCAAATTGAAGCAGCCAATCAAAACATGGAGTAGAGGGAATGTAAGTCTGCAATGCTGTCTACTGTTTTATATTGCTTTGTGATTAAAAGTGATGTAGAGAATTAAATAATTGTAGTAGTCATAGAGATAGTGTAAGTCTGCTTCATAGTAAGCAGTATCAGTGTCATAGGAAATGTAGAACATGACTGAGCAAGAAGGGGAAGATCTTACTAGTCCAGGATTGTGAAAATGATCTTCAACATTTTAATTGTGAAAGTTGCGGAAATACAACATGACGGGATTGGCTTACAAGAATTCTAAGAGTTATAAATGGCTCTGACATGATTTGGCCTTGTGGAAACGTGTGGTAGAGAGCAAGAAGTCATTTATTGTATGTAACATGTTTTTCAAAACGATGGAGGTTTTCTTTCAGAAAGTGGCGGTCTGAAAGTAATAACAGCACAACAGAGTGTAAGCTGTTCATAGGACATCCTTCGACGTCATGGAAAGTAAGTTAACTTTAAGGAGTTCTGAATTCTGATTTGTTATGTTGTATGGGTTTTTTAAACACAATCATTTTGATTGTGTTTTTTTTTTCCCCGCTGTTATATGATGAATACCTTCAAGTCACTGTTTTTAGTGAAATTTGATACATTCTGAGAACAGCAAAAATAAACCATTTAACATGTATAATTAATTCTGTACTGTTTGCATTTATGATGTACATTTAGAACTGTGTAGGAGGCATGGAGAAGGAGAGGCTTCTGTAAGTGTCAAAGTTGTTGCATACAGTGCTCATATTCTACGTAGTCTTTCATATGATAGACTACATTTCCACAATGAGATACCTAAGCAAAGGAAACACAGGTGATATGATTGTGGAATGAGCAAAAAAAATTGCACGTTTTTCAATTATATTACCTGTGTTTCCTAACATTACACATCACATTGTGTAGATGAGGTTTAGGCCTGTTCCTGGAGACAGAGGAGGTCTGACATTTGTTCAAGAGTGCAGTGGACATGACTCACTTCGTTGGTAGGCCTCCACATGTATTATCTCCTCTGTATTCTTCAACAAACCTAAATTCCATCTGCAACCCTGAGTAGGACTTACCTGAAACAAATCTGTGGATAGGTTACACCTTATCGGCATCTTCAAACAATCATTTAAAATGTTAGGGTCAGATTTATGGTGGCCGTGCGCCTCTTTTGCTCCATTGTGGGTCACTTTTGTGTAAAAGATGCACCATGTTGCAAGATAGGTTTCAGTTCATCTCCAGCAAGATACCATCAGTTTAAAATGTATATAATTAGCACTGTGTAGGGGGCATGCAGAAGCTGAAGCTTTTGTAAGTGTCAAAGTTGTTGAAAAACTGTTTGTCCTTCAATCTTTTCCCTTGTCTTTTCTAATTTTTAAGTACATGTTTTAATATTTTTCAAATGTGTGTTCTCTCTTTCACAGATTGAAAGTATAAAAACAAAAAGTGAGTAAGTTAACGACAATTATAAGGTAAATGTTTTGTACTCTTTTCGTTACATTTCTATCACATTCACCTACTAGTAGTTCGACAGCTTCATTTCTTTAACCCTCAGTTTCCTGCCTTTGCTACTTCCCTCATTCCTTTCTCTATTACCTACTTACTCTACTTCTTCCACTCCTTTTCTCAGTCCCTCTATTCTCATAGTTCCTCACTCTTGTTCACTCACTCCGTCTCTATTACTCTTAGTGTCTTTGACTGATTACTCTTTCACTACTTGTTCATTATGCTTTTTCTGTGTAGTTGAAGCACACTAAGGGGCATATTATGAACACAGCCAATACAATTATTGCTGTTTTTATTGGCAGAAAACTGTTGCAAAAGTGGTTTTAGCGGCAGTTTTCCGCCGCAAAAGCGGCTTTAGCGACACATTTCTGCCGATAAAAGCTGCAAAACTTTTATTGCCTATGTTGATGATATGGCTCTATGTTATTTACATTTCTTTGCTGTTTCAATTAATCTTTTTCTGTTATTTTTTCTTTTCTGTTTTCTGTTTTTCTCTCTGTTATTCCACATGTTTTAATCTGATTTTGAACATTCACTCACATTCTCCAAGAAACTCTTCTTTGTTATTGTTCTACTCTCTTTTTTTTCTTTCACTTCCTTATCTATTTTGTTTTTCACAATTATACCCTCTTCCATCTTTTCTTCGGTAAATAAATCTATTAAACAGTATCTCTGGTTTACTCCCTATAGCTGTCTTTCTTTTAACATTACTCTCTGTTTACTTCCCTTATACTTACTCTTCTTTTTTTTTTTTTTTTTTAATTTTTTTGGTTCGCTCCCGGTTTGCGAACTGGGAAGCGAACGGGGAAGCGAACTAAAAGAAATAGAGCTTGCCAGAGTGCTAAACATTCTAGCAATTTTTTTTTGAAAGGGGAGGTAGTTCTGAAAAGAACTTTTTTTTAATGTTTTTGTTGTTTTATATTTTATTTTTTTTTGTTTGAACATTTTTTGTTTTTTTTGTATTTTTTGAACAGTTTTATGTTTTTTTTTTGTTTTTGATGGAGGGGAAACAACAAAAAACAGGCATTGAAAAGGGCTCAACAGGAGCAAAAAAAAAATTACTGTCTGGGGCGGTTAGGGCAATTGTGATTTACATAAGCTAGGTTGATTAACGTAATGCTCATGTTACCACATGACAGCAATGCACCGCAATACATACAGGTAAATTTCATATGAGCAAAGTTCTCCTGAATGTTTGGCACGGTTTCCCGTGCCTCTGCTCGTGTCAACGATATCAGTGATGTTGACCTGGCCACAGGAGTTGTTGTTGGGTTATCTTGCATGTCACGTATCTCTGCCTGGCTGTAGTTCAATGGATGCCACCTGCTCATATGACGATGCATTGTATAGTTACCGAAGCTATATTTTTTATCAGTGCCTCTAGATAACCGGTCTTTACAAATGAGGCAGGTGACATACCTAGCATTTACTTTCTTCTGCCCTCGAGGGAGTGAAAAAAACTGCCAAATAAAACTGGCTTTCCGATGGGAAACCCGGGGCACCTCTTGTAAGAACTGTGGTCCTTCTGTCTCCTCTTCCTCTAGTTCATCCTCTTCCTCCTCTGTGTTGCTGATGAACTGGGGAGGTGGTCCTCTCTTCCCATGAGGAGGTGGAGGTGGTGGTGGGGGTGCACCAGCTGAAGCAACTAATGATGCCATTGCTCAACTATCAAAAATGGTCTTCCTCTCACAAAGATGAAAGTCAGAGTGAGGAAAGAAGGAGGGGTTTTCATCATTTGGGAAAAACAATAGTTCTAAACCAATGAAAAGTGTTATTTTTAGGTCACCTGACCTAGCCTTACATCATTATGAAACCAAAAGTGAAATGAACCAATGAAAAGTTTTATTAACAAGTCACATGACCTGTTACGCTTATGTTACGCGCTACGGAACGCGCCCCGGATCGCTTCCGGTTCGCGCTCCGGAGCACTTCCGGGTGCGCTAACGCGGCGCGTCATAAGACGCATTACGCGGCAACGTGATACGTCGCGCTTTCGCGACGCGCCGCGGATCGCTTCCGGGGAGCTGCGCTTCGCGTCTCAGTTCGCGTACCGGAGCACTTCCGGGTGCGCTAACGCGGCGCGTCATAAGACGCATTACGCGACAACGTGATACGTCGCGCTTCCGCGACGCGTCACGATGTTGATTTCTAACGCGGCAGTTGCGCTAACGGAACGTTTACCGGTTCGCGGACTGGGTCGCGGCATCAAGATGAGCTAACGGGAAGCTTCCCGGTTCGCGAACCGGGAGCGAACAAAAAAAAAGTATAAAAAAAAAAAATTATTAATAAACATATAAAATATATTTTTGGATTTAAAGAAGAATACATTTTACAGCTACAGATATTAGCTTTTAAAAAACCAATGAAATTCACTGAAAAAACCATAGGTTATAGCCCATATATAGTTAGGAATTAGCATTTACAAAACCTTGAAAATTCACTGAAAAAACCATAGGTTATAGACCATATATAGTAGGAATTAGCATTTAAAAAACCTTATTTTACTCACACAAAACCATTGAAATTCCATATATAGTTAGTTGTACTAACTATATATCGCGCACCCGCAATCCACTGCTGATGATGTCACATATTACATCATTCATGACATGGTCAGTGACATCACTGATGACATCACTGATGACATCTCAAATGACATCACTGATGACATCTCAAATGACATCACTGATGACATCACTGATGACATCTCAAATGACATCACTGATGACATCTCAAATGACATCACTGATGACATCACTGATGACATCTCATTTGACATTACTGATCACATCACTGATGACATCATTCATGTGATAATACGATGAACCTCTTCAGACTGTAATATAACCTTAGATACACTCAGTGTAAACAGACACTCATAGACTGTCATTTCCTCAACTATACAGTTATACACACCTTACTTATTCAAACATATATTAAAACATATTTACTCACTTATACAATCCTGGATACAAGTTCACAATGATCCATACAGCCACTCACACATTCACTGGCTCTTATGCACAGTTATTTATATATGTCAACTCTCACATGTACTGTATTTTACATATGTACTTACTTTAACATGTAGCACTGAGATATCCATTCACTCACCAATACACTCATGCACACAGTCAACTGCCCATACAGCTGTTTCCACATGCACTTTTGAACCCATACATCTAGTCAATCAACTGCTCACACATCTATGCAGAGAGTCATACACCTCCCAGCCACCCACACACACACTCAGTCTCCCATACAAATGCTTGGGCAACCAATCAATAACCCATATAGTTAATTATATAGCTACTGATCAACACATGCAGCAGTTTACAGAACAACAGACATAATGATGCACAAATTAAGACAGTTTAGTCACTAACCCATGCACTCAGTGAGACACATTTATTCAGTGACTCATACAGTCAGTCATGCCCCTACTAAATCCTTCATCAAAACACTTATACATCCACTCATTCTTCAATATGTAAGACATATTTTAACTTTACAGAATTATAGAGTCACTGGATGTAGTCATCAGTGATGTCATCAGTGATGTCATTTGAGATGTCATCAGTGATGTCATCAGTGATGTCATTTGAGATGTCATCAGTGATGTCATCAGTGATGTCACTGACCATGTCATGAATGATGTAATATGTGACATCATCAGCAGTGGATTGCGGGTGCGCGATATATAGTTAGTACAACTAACTATATATGGAATTTCAATGGTTTTGTGTGAGTAAAATAAGGTTTTTTAAATGCTAATTCCTAACTATATATGGTCTATAACCTATGGTTTTTTCAGTGAATATATATATATATATATATATATATATACCCCTCAGTTCCTTTTTGCCAGAATTTGCAGCGCTCTCTCGCCGGTTCGTAAATCCCCGCGGCAGAACCACGCTGCATTTAAATTCACAACCAATTCCCCCAGCTGGGAGAAAAACAGGACGAACTCGGGTTTGTCTTCTCTTATGTGCTTTTTTATTTAATCCTCACAGCATGGAGTTTCTCAAGCAGGCAGGCACAAATCTACGCGTTTCGGGATAGCATATCCCTTGTTCACGATCAATTTGGCTCCAGGCTCTCAGTCTCAATATAGTGAGTCACATTATTACATCATTTACTGTTTGATTTTATTTTGGGCCTCGGCCTTCTGGATGATGTAGTTGTTTGCAATTTTTTTAATACATTTGTTTATCCGTCTGCATAGCTTATGTCCTTTTGCTGCAACTGCCCTTTCCAACGCTTCATTGGGTGTTGTGATTGGTGCTGTGGTTACTGAGATTACCCGCCTCAAAGGTTTGGGCTCTCTCTTTATAATAGTAAGCATGGATATATATATATATATATATATATATATATATATTGATACCCCTCGGTTCCTTTTCACCAGAATTTGCAGCGTTCTCTCGCCGGTTCGTAAATCCCCGCGGCAGAACCACGCTGCATTTAAATCCACAACCAATTCCCCCAGCTGGGAGAAAAACGGGACGAACTTGCGTTTGTCTTCACGAATGTACTTTTTTATTTAATCCTCACAGCATTGAGTTTCTCAAGCAGGCAGGCACAAATCTACGCGTTTCGGGATAGCATATCCCTTGTTCACGATCAATATGGCTCCAGGCTCTCAGTCTCAATATAGTGAGTCACATTATTACATCATTTCGTCTTTGATGTTATTTTGGCCCTCGGGCTTCTGGATGATGTAGTTTTTTGCAATTTTTTTAATAACATTTTTATCCGTCTGCATAGCCTATGTCCTTCTGCTGCAACTGCCCTTTCCAACGATGTGTTGGGTGTTGTGATTGGTGCTGTGGTTACTGAGATTACCCGCCTCAACGGTTTGGGCTCTCTCTTTATAATATTAGTATGGATAAAAAAAAGACTCTATGTAGTCTGTTTCTAAAGTGGTGTGCTTTCACTGTGTTACTGTTTAAAGTGTTGCACAAATACATTAATCATCGCCTCTGAGTTTAGCCTGACTGTGCTGTGCTAAGCTACCTGAAGGGTTAAGTGCAGGTTAATTTAAGGTTTGCTTTTCACTTCACCCTGTCAAGTATTGTGGTTCCTGCTTGTGCAGGGTTTTACCCTCCTCAACCAGTAACCCAATGTTATAAAGGGGCCACTGAAGTATTTCGACTCTCTTTAAGAATTTGGGCCCCTCTTGCACCTTAGGGGCTGTAGAGGCCTCAGTTATACCCCTGGCTCTTGGCTTGTTCAGCTGGATGCTGCTGCAGCAGGCTGTGCTGCTGCTGGGGGTTGCTGAGAGCCCTTTCTCTCTAAACCGTGGCACTGAGTGGATCAGCAGCGACATTCAATTTACAGTGTTTTGGGAATTTGTTTTATGAACAACTTTGAAAAAGACATTTTGTAGTTTGTGAGCACATTTCATTTTGCATTAAGTATTGAAAAAAACAGAGGTCACAGCCTAAGGGCATCATTAGGATGGCGGGCGGACTTTGTCCGCCTGCCATCCTGATGTAGAAAGAGACCGCCCGCCATAAGTGTGGTCATCCAGAGGCGGTCATTAGGATGCGCCTGCCACACTGCTGGGCGCATCCTGCATTCTTGACATTGCGGCAGGTGGTGCTTTCAGCACCGCCCGCCGCAATGCCAAAAAGGCATGTCGTGCATTTTTATGCACACCGTGGCAGGCACCGCGCTGTGCCTGCCATGTTGTGCATGAAACTGCAGGGGGTACCATAGGTCCCCCCCATGTGCACCACTCACTCCAAAACTTCCTGGGGGTAAAGACCACATGCCTTTCCGTGCCCCCCATGCATTTTAATATGGATGGCGGTGTCTAACAGACACCGCAACCATATTCAAACTTTTTCCGCCCGGTCGACTCATCATCCGGGCGGAAAACCAGCGGACGTTTTTTTACGTCCACCGGTGTCCCCCCGCCATAGTATTATGGCGGGGGAATGGCATGCGGGCAGGAAATAATGTCGGGTGGATCGCCACCGCCATGTGGGCGGTGGCAATCCACCCGACATTCTAATGGGCCCCTAAGTGAGGAAGGACCAGGGACCTCAGCTGCCCATTCAGATTATTTTTAAGTGTAGGATATTAAGATGCTCATCCAAGCAGGGATAACAGTTTTGAGGAACTGTAAATAAAGTCTAATGTTTGTCAGGAGAAGGAACATTTGGTTTTAATGGTGAATTCATGTGTGCGTTTGTGAAAGAGAGTTTGAGTGGTTGTTCATAAAAATCATATTATGATGGGGACAGAGACTCATGCTTGTGCTGTATATTACTTTGGAAAGCAAAAGTTCACCATAATTACTAGTACACCAATACTGTGCACATAAGTAACTGTCTGCAAACATTCACACAAATTATCCTTTACAAAAGAACCCCTGTCAGCCATCTTAAGGATTTTTGAGACCACGGGCAAGATATATGGTGAGCCCTCTGCTTGGAATAAATTTGAATTGACTATCTATGTTTTTGACATTGTCAAGCTTTCATGATGGCAAACAATATTACATTATACAATAAATGTTCATAGATGGTGGCATGCAGAAGAGCCGAAAGTTAATTGTGCCTTGTGGCCATTAGCCAAACAGCGCCCAAAAAAAGATTGAGAAAGGGTCCATGGGGGCCAACTACCCCTCCTGGTAACTCCAGTAAGTCCCACACAGTGGGTTTGTTGAGAGGTGTTCGGTGGCCATGCCCCCTTTCTCCATCAATCTGCAAACGCTCCTCCTGGCACACTACTAGTTGGGGGATGAAGTCCCTTTGGCTCTTGAGGGGTCCTTGGGGGCCAACTACCTCTCCTGTCACCTCCAGTAAGACCCACAAGGCTGAATTGCTGAGAGGTTGTCAGAGGCCCGACCACATTTCTCCACCAATTTGCAGACGTACACTTTATCCTAAGACCCTATTGAGTAAGGTGAAAATCTTTCCCCAACCAGAAACGCACTAGGAGGCATTTTTACGAAGTGGTAGAGAAAAGGGGGGTGGGCTCCAAGTCCTCTCAGCAATCATGCTATCTGGGACTTACTGCAGGTAACAGAAGGTGTTCCTGGATCCAAAGGACAATCAGCATGTAATGGGACTTCGTCCCCCAACCACCACTGCGCCAGAAGGCGTATTTGGAGAGTGGTGGTGAAGGGAGCTTGGCCTCCAGTGACTTGCCAGAGGCTTTTTATTAAAAAAATTATGGTGGGGCTGTGTAGCCCTCTTCCTTGGGCCATTTTTGATCCCGGTGACCCCCATCCCCGAGGCCTGGCCATCTCCTTTTTTTTTTAAGAGGAGAGGGGGAGCATTTTGTGGTGCAGTGATACTGCCAAGCAATAGCAAGCTGCAATGTCCAAGGTGTGGGCACCCTGGGACATTGCTGGAGCCGGCCCTGGGGGATGGCAGTCCCCAGGGTCATGTAGGGCTCCTGAAGGGAGGCCGCACTGCCCCCCTCCTTTCTTTAACTTTTCCCCAGGGAGGTGGTAGTCCCTGGAGGCCAGGGGGCTGCAACAGACCCCCTTAATTATTTTATTTGTGCCCCGGGGAGGTGGCTGTCCCCAGGGCTGAGTGGGAGGCTCTACGGCCTCCCACGTATTACTTTAATAAAAAATAAACAGTGTGCCCTGGGGCAGGAGGAGGGAGCAAGAGCCACCCCCACAGCTTTATTATTAAAACTAGCCCCAGAGAAGTGGTGGTCCCGGGGGCAGCAGGGGGCATGCACAGGCTGACATCATTATTTAAACGTGCCCCCAGGACCTGGCCCACCCGAGGGCCTAGATTAAACAAAGCTCTGGTTTTTTTGAGTATTTTCGGCAGGAGTCACAGATTCAACGCGATACCCAAGTATTTTTTTTAAATGCTTTTATGGCCCTTGGGGACCCCCCGCCCCAAAAGGCCTAGCGGGTCAGTGTGTTTCTACCATTACCCCTTTTCTTTTTTTTACCTTTTTTCTTGTGACTCGTTCAACTGAATCACAAGATGGCTGCCAACACTTCCTTGTTTGAAGTGTTGGCAGCCATTTAGATCTCAAGTACGAGATCGGGAGGGGTCGGAAATGTGTTTTGGGACCCCCTTATTACGGCATCTGCTTGACCTATCACCCCAAAATTTTCAAAACAGCAGCTGGAGTGAGGGTCAAGCGATGGTTCGTCAAACAATGCCGAAGTTATTGATAAATAAAAAACGCTATTCGTATGGAAACTACATTCTAGCTATAACTACCTACTGGTAACCGCCATTGTCACAGTAAATATATGTGAAGTTAAATATAGTAACATTTTGCTTTCCTATTGAAACTTACCTTCACGATATTGTTGTCCTCAATATTCTTGACATGATAGTTTATCCCACGATATTTTTGCTTCCAATATTCTGTCTAAACACTGTAGAGAGAGCAGGATGGTGTGTGATATAATAGAAAGAGATTGGTTAGAGAGTGTTAAATGGAGAGAAAGGTAGAAGACTATACTTTTTTTTTTAACAAATAATTTTTTTGATTTTCGACATAAAAATAGTTGAAACATCTTACATCAGTAATCATTCGATGTTGTGGATTTTGATACATGTTACACGTATGGTCAATTCTACAGTTTAAAAACCCTAGCGTGTTACGCATTTAGATACAGCAATTCTTGATGATGAAAGATACGTAGAATCAGTACCATATAGTTGAAAAAATATACTCGAGAAATCGGTACATCATCACTTTATCCCCCCCAAACTCCCACCCTGGAAATATCGCCCAAAACTATACCCTCCAAATTAACAATAAAGTATGAACATAGCCGCTTATGGACATTCTGTTCTGCCAGGGCAATTACCCTGGTGAATCAAACATGATGGTGCAATAGTTTCTCTGGGGGAAGGGGAAGATGGGGAGGGAAATGTTCAGTGGGGGAGAGGAGGGGAAAAAAAGAGGGCTAAGCCGGATTCACAAGTTATTCTGGGAGTGGGGCAGAGGGGCGAAAGGGCTGAAGAGAGGGAACTGAAGATGGAGGGGAGGGAAAGCCACCCCTGCTGACACCACTACCTATCCAGGTACCAGTCATGGATGAGCTACTCCAGCTATGGAGCAAGGGGTTCCATTGCGCCGTCGGCTGTTAGCACTTTAAACTGCTCTATTAATTGAGCCCATTCAAGGGAAATCAGCCTTTTCCTTAGAACCAGGTATTCTTTGCGTTGAAGAGCTTCCTCTCCTGCCACTGTCCATCTAATACCCTCATCCCTCCACTTGCCCTAGGTGACATATGAGCCTTCCAACGTTGAGTGATTAACTATTTGGCGAGCATCAAAGCCAGGCCTGCAAAGCGACGTAATAGTTTTGCATTCTTGGGCAGTGGAAAAAGCCCCAGTAAGCATACCTCCATTGTGTACCACGGGGAGCACTCCATAAATCGGGATAATCCCTGAGTGACCTCCATCCAGAACCTCCCCAATGCAGTACATGACCATAACATGTGAGTAAAATCAGTGGGCTGATGGGAGCATCTGGGGCATAGAGCGGATGCCGTTGGGTACATCTTTTGAATTGCCAATGATGTTAGGAAAACCTGTGGAATATTAATAATTGTATTGTCTTCAGGCGGAAGTTCCGGAACACCAGCCTGGGATGTTCCATTGCAGAGGTCCATTACCTATCTGATAAGTCTCTCATTAGAGCCCCTTCCCACTTCTGTTGGAGCGGTGCAAGTGAAATATGTAAGTGCTCTCGTAGCCCTCGATATAGCCAGCGAACCAGGTGGCGACCCTGTCCAATCACATGCAAGGACTGAAGTAAGTGAAGCGTAGGGGTTTCCTCTGATCTAGTAGCCAGTACTGTCTGACATATTGTGAGACCGATGTATGCGTGAGGAACAGGGCGTCCGGCACTGCATTAGTTTGCACAAACTCTCCATGGGGCATTAATGTCCCATCCAAAAATAGGTCACCCACAGTGTCCCCCCTGTATCCAATCCCGCATCCGAACAGTGGATAAAACACCTCGGCGGGTTGGCAAGCCATAAAGGGGGATATTGGGAGCATATGGATGTTGTACTTTTGTATATTTTAGAGCTAATCTCCAATAGTGTAATGCAATGTATTAGAGCTAGGGGTGGGTCACGCACCCTGGTGGCCCCAGGACACAACAATGTATGTAGTGTCCCACTCCATATACGCCCATGGGTATAACCCACTTCAAATAAATTATGGCCCGCCAACCATGGCCCGCCAACCAGTACGCTAACCATTGTAGCTGCCCAACAATGCAATAGGCTTTAAAGTCAGGCGCTCCCATTCCGCCGGCAGTGGGTGCAAGTTGCATCTTAGACAGGGCTTGTCTGTATCTACCCTTTCCCCACAATAATGCTGTAAGCAAGGTGCCCAGTGCTCAAAAAATCCAGGCAAGCAGGGCGACAGGAATATTCACGAAGTGGTACAAGAGTCTGGGTAAAATTACAATCTTGGAGATTGCTAAGCGGCCTGCTAATGTCAACTGCACGTCACTTGGGAACAAAGGGAATTTATAGTTCTTCCGATATTGCCATCTATGGTATCAGTCGAGGATCTATAAATTTGTTTCCCAAGGTATTTAAATGTAATGTGTCCTACCCTGAATTGTAGGTGAGTCCCCTCGTGTGTGTCAGAAAAGGAGTATGCCACAGATTTCATGGCATTAAGTTGGAGGCTGGATATGTCGCCGAAGCGCAAGAATAGCAAAGCTATGGGGTGCATATCCATGCCGAGATCCTTAAAATACAGCAGCATGTCGTCTGCATAAAGTGAGACTGAATGAGTTACTGCTTGTAGTGGGATACCATAGGAGGACATGGTCTCACGTAGCTGTTGCGCCAGGGGCTTCAGAGCCAATACAAATAATAGGGGTGACAAGGCGTATCCCTGGCGAGTTACACGTTCAATACGATATGTAGGCGAGATAGTCGCCCCTGTCTTGGCGCGGGTAGTGGTATTCGTATACAACAATTGAATCCATTTACAATAATCAGGGAGTATTCCAAACTTCATGAGGACTGTGAGCATGTAGGACCAACTTAGAGTGTTGAATGCTTGACGTATACCTAAAGACAAGTATCCTGCCAGTGGTAGTGCCTCAGTTACAGCAAGCATTAAAGCATGCAGCTGATGGATACTAAGAGATGTGCTACGCTTGGTGATAAAACCACATTGGTCTGTGTGTACCAAGTGCGGTAACAGGGGATGTAATCTATTCGCTGGAATTTTACTTAGGATTTTATATTCTGTGTTGAGGATCGACATAGGTCGATAAGATGTCATGTCAGAGGCGGCCTTATCAGGCGTTAACAGGGAGGTAACTATTGCTTCTCTGGTAGTGGGGGGTAGTGTGCCTTCTGTGAGCGAAGTGACATATAATTGTAACAACTTCGGGGCCAAAACATCCACATAGGTAGAGTAAAAATCAATAGGCTCCGATCCCGGGCTCTTGTTTTGTGCTAAAGCTTTCATTGCAACAAGGATTTCTGCTATGGTAGTTGGAGCCACCAATAGCTTAGTGGTCGAGTCCGGAACTCTTGGAAGAGTAATTCCCTTGAGAAATTGCCTATTTGCATTGCAGACATCGAGGGGGGAGCCCTGTAAAGAGCTCTATAATGTTCCTGAATGGCCTTGTACATATGAATTTGAGAGGTAACCATTATATGGCGTGCATTATATGTTGCAAGAGTAGGAGTAGGAGTCAGTGGGGGTGCAATCAATTGCGCCAGTAGCATACCAGCTCTGTCTGCTTTGGCATGTGTACGTAATGTGTAATTTTGGAAGTCAATGATTCATAATCATTCCAATAATTCAGCGTACCTGAATCTAGCATCCTGCAAGTGATACGCCTCAGTCACCTCTACTTGGGCTGCTGTTTCCAAGGTCTGTAATTTACCTTCTAAATCTGTAAATTCCCTTGACAACTCTCTTGTGACCCCAATAAGTGACATGAGAGACTCCTCTTATTGTTATATTAAAGGCTTCTCACTCAATTGATCTGGTCGTGGCCGTGCCCTCATTGTCGGCAAAGTATGTTGCAATGGTGTCGACTAGTTTGGCACAAAACACCTGGTCTTCTATAGTCAAAGGTTGTAGTTGCCATGAGGTATGGGCTTATGGACCCTTCCCCAATGTATTGTCAGCTATACAGGGCCCTGGTCAGAGAAGGTTTTTCCTAAGAAAATGCTCTGTTGAACAGCAAAAGAGATATCCGGGGTACACAGAACATGATCTAATCAGGTGTGTAGGTTATGCGGATGGGAGAAGGAGTATTCCAGCATATCCATGTGTTGGGATTGCAAAACATCTAAAAGATTCCACCCGTGTGCCCATCGAGTTAGTGCTGCAGCTTGAGTTACCACAGCAGTGTTCTGTAGAGGCGATGGGAACGGTCCCAATGTACATCAAATATGCATTAAAGGCCCCTCCCAGCAACTAAGGGTACCATACTCAATCAGAAAGTGCCTGAGATAATCGTGATAAAAATGCTTCCTGGTCAACATTGGGAGCATAAATAGAGACCAGCACTATCTGCCTACCACCCAGTGTCCCCGAACCAAAACATATCTACGCTGGTCATCAATTCTAGACTCTGTTAGAGCAAAAGGGATTCCCGCCTGCACCCATATTGCAGCTCCTCTAGAAAAGGCGGAGTATGCAGTTACATAAAATTGACCTCTCCATCTCCGCTGTACCTTACTCGATTCAGTCAGCATAAGATGTGTCTCTTGAAGGCATACTATTTGGGCCTTGCGTTGATGAAGCTGTTCAACTATTCTATGTCTCTTTTGGGCTGACCGCATCCCCGAACATTCCAGGATATGACAGTATACAACTTAGCGACCGACATCTTCAGGCCTCAAATAAAAAGATTCAAAACACTACAAACAAACCCCAACACTGGGTCCAACGATTGAACTTCGCTAGACCAAACTGTGCAGAACGAAATTAACATGTTACACTAGAAACTCTGGCTTTCGCTTGTGGGGCAAGCTGTGCACTCAGTACCCTAGCTTCTGAAGATACTAGACAGGTACATGCTTAGGATGGGCTAGGCCGATATGCTTCCGGTTGAAGACACCCTACATGGGCGCATAGTAGTAAAGCTTTAAACATTTCGTAATAGAGGCTGCTTAGCTATTCAGCAACGTGCAACATAGTTCAGGTATGAAAGTGGATCTGTGTGATTGAGGTATTAAACAACAGGGTTCTGTTCAATATTCTACATGTTCAGCCCAACGGGGCATGGCTATGCTGTGTAAATTCAGATGAGAACAATGCCATACTACCCTCAGACTCAGAGTCCCTGTGTGCCTCGACGGAAGGGCTGGTAATGATCGCCGGTCTTGGAACATGCAGAGCGTCAACAGTGCGAAGGATTTCTTGTCTGCCCGCCAGTACCTGTTGTTGAGGCGGAGAATAGAGTTCTGTGCTTTGCATGATCATGCCCTTTCTGCGGAGATGGGGGGCTCGTCGAGGCTGAGGTTGAGTGGAGTCCAAGTGCCTTTCTGCTGCCACGTCGGGGAAATGCCTTTCCAGCCATTCCCATGCACCCTCAGGGGTATCAAAGAACATTGAACGCTGGTTATGGTTAATCTTGAGCTTTGCCGGCAACAGTAATGCAAATGTCAATCCCGCTGCCCGAACTCTGGCCTTTACGTCCATAAAGGAAAAGTGCTTCCGTTGTACTGCCAATGTGTAGTCCGGAAATATAGAAACTCTTGTGTTCTCAACCTGTAAGGGGCCATGATCCCTTGCAGCCTGTAACACGTGGTCCCGATCACTATAATTCAATATTCTTGCCAACATTGGACGTGGGTTCGACCCGGGTATGGGTCAGCACGTGGGTACTCTGTGGGCACGTTCCACGGTAAAGTGCGGGGATAAGCCCATGGGGGTTACCACCAACCTCAGCCAGTCTTCAATGTAGATCGTTGGGTTGGAGCCTTCCACCCCTTCCGGCAAGCCCACTATACAGAGGTTGTTGCACTGTCGGCTCGAGCTTGCTGGAATTCAATCAACTGACCATCATGCTCTGCTACTTGGGGCCCCAATGTATCCAGTAGCTGTTTCAAGTTCTTAACTTTATCGGACAATTTTCAGTGGTCATCTTTGAGTAGGTTCTGTTCAGGGAGATTGTGCCCAACTGACTTTTAATAGCCGCGCGTGAGTCTCCTGCAAGATCATGTCCAGTCGAGAGCCTCCTCTGCCAGTCCTCAAGGTGTTCCACGATTTTCCCCTGACCATGCCCTCGACAGGCCAGGGAAACCGGACAGGCACCTCCGGTAGTACTATCAACCACCACCACCAGGCACCCTGTTCCGCCAGTTGCACCAACTATAAGGAAAGGCCTGGTAGTTCCAGAGTAGCAACTGTGCCCGTTAGTGTGCAGTAAGCCCATCGTGCCACTCCAATCAAAGACGGGTAGTCCAATGCCTATGTGCGTGGCTGACTCAGTATATCACTTTTGAATCTCAGGGCTTAGGGTCTGGCAACATCCGAATACGGTAGCAGGCACTTCAGACAGGACAAGTAACTACCTCCCAATGAGGGAAAATGAGCAGCTAGACCAGCCGGTATCCCCAACGCCAAAGCTTCCACTTTAATGCATGTACCAGCGATGCTCAATCACTTCAGAAGTGCCTGGGGGGTGAGAGGGGGGCCATCACACATCCTCCACCTGTCCCGCTCCGCAGAAATTGTACTTAAACCAGGAAAGGCAGCGGAAATTCACCAGGTATATTACCATAGGCCCTCCATGTGATCAGGGCCCATTGGGTGGTCCGCACCGATATCGGGTATTTCTTCTGCTCTCCCGTATAATCGATGGCAGTGAAAGGGTGGAGAAAGGATGTTCCATTCAGTCAGGGTTGCTCGCGCTGTTCACTCAACTCCTGAGGTGCGTTTCCAGCCCCAGTGACTGCTGCCAACGATCATTAGCCATACGACGTGGGGGGGAAGTCAGGCACCAGCGTCAGATTGATAACGCGGGCATTCGGGCAATGCCCGAGGGGCCGGTGTCCAAGGGCTGCTGTGGGCTGTTTTTTTTAGCAGTCTGGGGGGTTATTTGGGTGCTGTCTCCGTTCTTCTGATACAGTCAGCGGCCCAGGGGGTGTCTGAGTGGCCTTTCTAGGTGCAGATGGGCGCTCATTACCTCTGTTTAGCACCAGGCAGAGGTGTCACTCCCTTTGTCTCTCGGGCCGGCCCATTATGTCTGCACATACTGAGCGGGGGCATGGGGCCTGAGTAGAAGTGGCCTCACTTGTTTCACCAGTCTAAACTAACGTTTCCATTTTTTTTACCCACCCCCCCCTCCTAAAGTTTTTTTTATAAGATTACACCAATGCAGTGATATGAGGAGTGTTTATGCAAATGTGGGCCGATTTTTTTTTGCGTCTGCCCGGGCCGATTTTCATTCCCAATCCAACCCTGTCAGGCACCAAACCTAGTGTTGCTCGGCTCCCAGCGGTGAATGCCTTCACCGGTCTGCAAAAATATGCCGTGGTCCGACTCAATTCGCAGCCTCTCCAGGGACACAGCTGCTAAGGAGTCAGGATTAATTACTTAATTGAAACGGCCCGGCCCGGAGCACGTCGCTTATCGCTTATGCGACCGCCATCTTAGGCTGCAGGCCACGCCCCCAGGTAAAAGGCTATACATAAATGTAGTGAGAGACATATAGATGGATGCAAGATGGAGAGACAGCTGAAATTGTGAGGGAGTGGTAAAATGTCAAGGTTATAGAAAGACAGGTCAGGTAATGAGTATAGTGAGGCAGAGAGAAACATGGTGAGAGAAGATTTGAAGGATAAATGACAAATCAGTTATTGAAACAAAAAAGTGAAGCAGATATATAGAGGTGAGTCAGAGAAAGAGTGAGGTAGGTACAGAGGTAGAATGAGAGGTTGTGGAAGAGTTGTGTGGTGTAGAGAGACGTGATGTTGAGAGGGTTGAAACAGAATAGAAGATGCTGAGAAAGATGAGAAAGAGGGAGAGGAGGTACTGATAGATAAAGAGAACAAGGTAGTGAAAAAATAGTAAGGTAGTAGTAGAGGTGAAGTATGGGGAATAGAGGTGGAAAGTGAGAGGGAAGGAGGAGAGATCAGGTAGTTATAGAAAGGTAAGATAAATTGAACGGTTATGTAATGAGAGAGGTGTGTGAGAGAAATGAGATACTGAAAGAGATGTGAGGCAGACAGAGGGTTAACCGTGAAATAGAAAGAGGTAAGGTATAGAGAGATGAAGAGATAGATAGAGAAGTGAGGTAAAGAGATATGTGAGGTTGAGAGTAAGGGGAGATGCAAACACAGGCGCTAGGTGCAGAGAGGAGAATGTGTAAGAGAGAGAGTTGAGGTAGAGTAATGCTGTTGAGAGGTGGGGATGTTGAGGTAGGCCCAGTAACTTATACGGAGGTATTGTCATGTGCAAGGTGGCAGACGTATTGAGAGGTGAGTTAGAAATAGGTGAGTTATAGACATGGGAATGTAGAGATTGATAGAGCGAGAGAGAAGGAAAGAGAGGGGTGAGGTAGAAGAGGTGGGCTGGAATAAGGAGAGAAAAAGTAGACACAATATTTATTTTTTACTTAATTGTCAAAAGCTGTCTGAGAGCTGTAAGGTTAAGGTTTGGCAGGCAGTGCATGCATATTATGCTTCTGTGAAGTGGGCATGCCCAGCTTTCAGATTAAGAATGAATACCTTTTTAATACCCCATTATGACATTATGACAGAAGAACTTCTGACCGTCACAATCACTTTACCACGGGGTCCAGTGGATAATAGGGCCCAGGCAATACCCCACTTTGCCCATCTGTTTAAAATGGTTCTGCTGATTCCAATCTAAAGGTAGCTACCCTGTGGAAAATAATTATGTCATTTCGTAAAAACGACACTCCGTAGATAAAATAAGGACAATTTGTAATCACTGTACACTTCAGCTCCAGATTTTCTTCCATTCGCATTCCATATGCATGCAGCAACATTCCAGGAACACCAACAGACAAAAGACAAAAAACTCCCATTTTAGGTCAAGCACTAGCCAAAACCTTTTGATTTTACTAAAATTATCTTTATGATATACTTTCTTAGAAGGGCTTTCTGCTGGCCCTCTTCATCCATTGGTCTGTTTTGTGCGTTTTTCTTCTGTCCACCACAGCATACAGCTTAGGGCAAAGGGCCAGACCACTTCAGTCATTGGCTAACTTAAATGTAAGTGACAGCATTCTATTTTTTTTACAAAGAGCACGTCCACATACAAAATAGCTCCCTTTAGTGCGGAGACCAGTATGGAATGTGCACTTTTTGAACCCAAAAATATTTTTGCTAATCATCAATTTTTTGTTTAGAGTGACAAGGACCTGGTAGCTTTCTCATCAATAATGTTTTGCAAAAATCATGAAAAAATCAAAAAACCATTGGTAAATCCAAAGAGCTGGTCTCCAACACCAAACCAATTGGCTTCGGCAATGATCGTTTTTAATGTGAACACTCCACAGAATAATAAAAAGAACAGTTTCTTTAAACCAAGCCAAAGCCACAGAGCTGTAATGCTTGATTAGAACATAAAAAGGGCTCATCATAGCAAGATGTATTTAAATACAGGAGTTGGATAGAGGAAATGATAAATAGTAATATTTTGAATAATGAAATACAAGCAAACACTGACTAGATGTATTTGTGGTTATAAAAGGCTGCGTGGATTTGCATTCTTTTCTGATTGAGAAACATCGATTTGCATCTCTGCTCATATAGCAGAGATGCTTCTATTTAGTTTCAGGGCAATATTTCTATTTTAAATGTGTGCTTGAAAAGAAACAGATTCAAAGATAATTCCCCTCGCACTTGTGAGATTGGAAGGGCTCCAAAATAGAACTGGACTGGGTTGTTTTGTAAATGAAAAGGGGACTTAAAAAACCCAGCAGAAATCATGTTGATCAGAAACTTCCCTAAAGACTGTGCTAACAAATGAACTCTGATTAGTTATTGTGCGCAATTAAATGTAATATGTGTACCGATCTCTTTCAATAGCAGTGCTCTAGTGTTGAACCTTAAATAAGAGTAAAATCATCACTCGGAGATATTTCTCATAGACACTGGTATGAGTGTGGAGAACATTCCCAAGACGAGGCCTTGTGAGTGACATCCTTGGGAAGGATCTAACGCTCCCTTAATATCAATTAATCCTAATCCTGAGATGCAAAATACCTAATCTCCCTTACCAAATCTTTTTGTTCACCTTCCCAGCAAACACATACACTAATAACTTACTTATTATTACCATGGTTGCTTGTCAATTCTAAGACTTTTTATATTCTAGGTTTGTGTAAAATAAAGACTTGTAGTTACATTACTGTGACAAATTTGAATATGTAGAGCTACAATTAGGAGTGGCCCATAACAAAATTATTTTGATAGTGTGAAGCAGGAGTTCTGAAGCAGTCTTTAAACTAACCCTGGGCGAAGAACTACGCTCCGTTCGCGGAGCTTGCGGAGTTTTGGCAACTCCGCGTTCTACGGAGAACGCGAAGCTGTCAATTACTCCGCGATCCGGTGCGTAGCGTAGTTCTCGCGCGCTGAATAACATTATCGCGTGCGCCGGGGTAAGTTTGCGCGATATTTGACGCGATCACGCACTTTGGCAGTGCGAACGAGAAGATGAGTTCCCGAACATGTCTAACACACAGCTATCTCGAGCATGCAGGCAGCGCCCCGAACACGCGCACCGCGCTCCCGAAGACGAAAAATGGCGCGCAAACGGGTCTAGCAAGCTACTACGCATGTCCGCGGAGCTACGCGAAGGTCGCGGAGTGCAACTGCGTCTTCGCGTAGCTCCGCGGAGTGCGGCTCCGCGAACTACGCCCAGGGTTACTTTAAACTGACCTATGTCTAATGATTTAGCAGCCAGAAGTAATGTGGGCTTAAAGACTATCTACACACTTCTAAAGGATATAGACGTTCTAGCCAGGGGGCAAAACCATATATGCATCACTTATTACTATGACAACTGCTTGTCATTATCTATGCTCTAATTTAGTGCCTAAAAAGACGTATACATATATTATAGTGTTATTTCTCTACTCCACAAAACCAAGAGTGGGGACCCATAATAACCAAATAAGCCTCAAAGAGCAGGTAGCAGGTCTGGAGCAAATGTGAGGCTAACCCACAACTGGAAGTTAGCTCACAGGGAGTCAAGTGGGCCTTTGTCCTTTTTACCCACTCTGGCAGCCCATAGGCGTTCTACACAGGTCTGATGGCAAATCTAGATCTTATCAGGAGCAACATTTTATTGGCTCATAAAAACTTAAATTGAACTACACACTGGGTGTCCTATGTTGCCATTGTTTATCATAATAGAAATATTTGGGAATTTAAATTGAAAAGCACTTTGCCCCTTGTGCCTTGTTTTAGGCGGAGGATGTCCATTTAGCTTTCAGTCACAAAAAGTTGAAAACATAAGAGATTCTAAGTTTTGTGACTTACTGGACACATTTCTGGTTGATGAAAGAGATCGGTTGCTTTTTCCAGGTCTTAGAGGCTATCCATGGGAACTTCTCCTTTCATTTAAACACATAAATAAACTTCTGTTCATCCCCAGACACTATGAAAAGTTCGTATTGTCATGTGGAAATGTGTAAACACTCTCACATTAGTTTCCATGGGCTTGGTTTTGAGCTTTTATTAAACAGTGATGCAAAAGCAAGTAGAGACACATGAGGGCCTATTCACAAAAAGGTAAACAAGTACAGGTAGAGACCTCTGCTTCAGCCTGCATGCACTTTTCTGAAATATTACCTACTTATCAGCATTCCCGGAGGTACGCCAGGAAAGATGTGCCAAACGTTGTTTTCAAGTAGTAACATGCATAAGGCAAAACCTAGAGTCAGTAGGGCCATAGGATATTTTAGGTTAGTGCATGAACAATGGTCCCTCATATAATAATTCAAGCAAACTATAATCAAGGCCAAATGGTAGTTTAATGTGCAAACAAAATGCCAAAAAAAGCATAAGGCAAAAATGTAATAAACGACACATGGGTGCTAGTGACAAATGTGCTCAGTGCTCTTGGAAGATTGATACACACGTGCAATAAGGTGATCAAAGTGTATATCAAAGTAGTAAAGAACAGCAGGGCTTATGAAATATAATACACAATAGAATGGGGCAGTGTTCAAGTCAGCGACGTGTTGCTCCTATTGTAAATAAATGATCATCATCAAGATTCAGTCAAATATGGAGCCTAAGAAGGCTATAAAAGGACAGAGAAAGGAATCATAATCTGTGATATAAGTAAAGAAAAACATACATATATGAAAGAAAAAAGGGGTGTGTGCTGCTCACTTCTTTAATTCACAATGCACACCTTGATAGAAAAGGAATTATGTGTAAGGTGCCAGTCACAAAAATTGAAAGGGGTGGAGAAGAGAAGAATAAAAAGCTCACTGAAACTTCAAAGAAAAATCAAAAGCAAACGGGAGACCAGGTTCATGAACAATAGTGTGTGTAATGCAATGGTAGTCTTGAACCAGCCTTGCAAAATGGATGGACGCCAGTGAAAGTAACACTAGGTTCCAGGCGGCGAGTCGTCCGTTTGAAATAAAAACGAGACGTGAAGACATTGCCACACTGAGTGTCCATGTGGCACGTTGCTTTTCCAGACGGAATTGTATCCGGGCAATTTGCAGGAGAATTGACTGCGGGTAAAACCGTGAGTTTTTTGTAGGAGAGTATCAATAATTTTGGTCTTCTCAGATTGGTCCTCACGGTGTGGGCACACCTTAGCGTGTGTGGACCCCCGGAGGATGGTTTTTTGATTATTAAATTGGTCCTGAAGAAAGCTGAGCTGAGACAGCATATACAACAGAAACATGTTGACCACCCACATAAAGTCACTAGGGTTATAAATTCAAGCCACTAAGTGACTTTTCACCTTTTATTCGTGAACAATTGGCCCTATAATAAAGTTTTTTTCGGGTACAGTTGGGATCTTTTAATTCACCACTCACTGATCACTCATCACACCAACATTACACCAGCTCCGCTGCAATTGCAGGCGTTGAAGCACACAGGAGGGATATTTCCCCTCCTGTGACGAACCCTATGATGAAGCATGTCACCACTAAGGTGAGTGAGGGTTCTTTTATAAGATAGTTTCTTCCCCTTGTTTCTTTTCCGTTTTGTTTTTTGACCATAGGTATAGTCCAGTCACTGTGTGTGTTCGTTCACCTAGACAATTTTGTCTTCTAGAAATTCACAATAGCTGGCTCTCTTTTGTTGAAAGAATGATATAATTATGGAGGCGTAGGAGAGGAGCCTGACATACCCTTTCTCTCAGGTTGTATACACACAAAATGGATGGGAAGCCATGATTGGGACGCAGAGAAAGAAACATGAAAACAGGTAGTAACCAATTCAATGTACCACTTACAGAACCAAGTCAGGGCGCAAGTGGGAGTATATGCTCTGATGGACGTAATAAGGTTGTACTTCCTAGATGGGCAACATGGCATTAGAGGATCAGCCTGGCAAGGTCTACAATGAGAAGAAAGGCACGCAGGCTGAATAGGGATGTATAATAAAAATAGAAAGGGCATTAAAGGAAAGGGCAGGACCCCAGCAGTGTGTACAAGGTGTGTATATCAAGCCTGAGTTGACATGTCGCAAGTAGCAGGTCGTGTGTAACAGTATCAAAACCGTTACACGCGACCTGCTTCTTGCGACAAAGAAGATTGAGATTCCAACATAAGTCTAAACCTATGAGGATATCAACTCAGGCTTGAGATACACACCTTGTAAAATTGGGACTTGTATCAATAGAATTGAAAAGGAAGGCTAAAGAGAGTTTCATTGGAGCATGCTCTCCAGTACAAAATGGAATACGGAGCATGCATACGCATTGACATGCCCAGTGTTAAACAACCAAAACAACTAATCAAGCCCTGAAGGAGTCTCTTGAGAAGAGACTAAATGAATCTGTTGATGAATAATGTGCAACTAATGTACTTGAAACAATGGAGAATATATATTTTTAGGAGAGAAATTGTGTGTGCTGGTCATCTTTGTGTAGCATAATGAAATTAGTAGCTCCTAAAAATAAAGACTAATTGAGGTCCTATTTAGGAATTATAGCGTTTTATAGTAAATTCATTAGTAATTTTGCCTGCCGAACATACGTTAGGTATAAGTATGGGGATTGATTCATTTAAGGACCCTAGAGGCTAGAATCGCATATATATTGATTATAACAGGTTACCTCTAGTACCGTTGATTCCTACTATTCTTTCAAAAGCAGGGCCTTAATTTTCCCTAGGGAAAATTAAGACCCTGCTTTTGAAAGAATAGTATGAATCAATGGTACTAGAGGTAATTTATTTATTTATTTTATTTATTTTTGAAATTTATAGAGCGCGAACAAATGCCCTTAGGCGTCTCGGCGCTACAGATTCAGTGCTGGATATAGAGGCTAGGTTTACTGATTAAACAACCATGTTTTTATCATTTTGCGAAACTGAAGCAATGATGGAGTGGAGCGAATCTGTAGTGGTAGTGGTAGAGCATTCCAAAATGTAGCTGCTGTCACCACGAAGCGTCTGTCTCCCCAGGACACTGACTTAGTGCGGGGTACCACTAGCTGAAGAAATTGAGGATGGTGAGGAGACATTTGAGTTTGCCTCAAGAGCTTTAAGACAAACTGAAGCTGATTATTCAGTAACATAGAAAGAAGCAGTGTACTGGGCGCTTAACAAGTTTATTCATTTTATTTGGGGGATGGTTTTCAAGTTGAGAACCAATCATCAGCCTCTTAAGGAGGTATTTGCTAAACAAGGGTTAGAAGCAGTTTTAGTAGGCTCAAGACATGAGCTGTTAATGTTCAAGAGTCTACTTTTGAGGTAGAATATATTCCTAGCATGAGAATCTTTGCAGCTGATTGTTTGTTACAACTGGTCAATATATTTAATGAAGAAAATAGAACTTGTGATAACAATGTTGAACATATAGATTTACCCACGAAAGATGCTTGTGTGATCTCCACAGAGGTACTCGAGGGGAAAAATTGGAAACAGGACTTGCAAGCTGATTGTGTCTCAAATAAAGTATGAGAGATATTAGTTAAGGGCTGGGGTGGCTAAGGAAAAGATGATGGGGCTTATTTATGAAGAGGTTGCATCATCAATGCGTCTAAGATTTTGCATTGGCGGCGCAAAATCTACTCCATATTTATAAGTTGATGCATCCTTGAAGATGCATCACTTTCCCTCGCCCATCGTCAAGAAGACACTGCGTCAGAATACACTGCACAATGTAAGTATTACATTATTTAAGGTAGGCGTTCTGTCATAAATACATGCATAAAAGTGTTGCATGGCTATTTATGACATTTTCCAAAAGTCGCAAGACACAGCTTAAGTGGTGCAGCATTGCGGTTACATCAAAACCGATGTGCCTGCCAAACACGTGCATAGGAAATTACGCATCCATACATATATAAATATAGGAGAAGTTGCACCAGACAGTGCTGCAACTGGAACTACCGCACAGAGGTAGTCATTTTGTGACTAGGAGTGAGACGGAGAGGTCACCACCATCCACCCCACCACAACCACCTCCCCACCCCCTCCATGACCCCACAAAGGCAACGCAGGAGAAAGAAGTGCATATTTTTCCAAAGGAGCACTCTGAGAGACCTCAGGGAGGAGGAGGTCATCACTCCTCATCACCTGAAAAAGCAGTCCTTAGGAGACCTGCAACACCTGATTGCTCCAAGGCTAGAGGCCCCATCTAACAGGCATAACAACATACCTCAACAGGCTAAGCTCATGGCACTATTACATGTGGTTACGTAGGGTTCCTTCTAAACAACAGTTGCCAAAGTGGTTAGTGGTTGGAATATCTCAGCAATCATTCTCCGTATTCCTTCCCATTGTCCTAGACCCCATCATCCAGCTGACAACCAACTACCTTTTGTTTCCCCAACACCCTGGAACTGCAGATGGAAATAAAGAAAGGCTTCTGCAACATCGCTGGGTTCCCACATGTGGTGGGTGCCATGGGTTGCACACATGTGCAATTTGTATCTCGTGCAGCAACCTCACATCTGTATAGGATCAGGAAACACAGCCACTCCATCAATGTACAGGGCATTGTGGATCATCAGGCCTTTTCACGAACATACTGGCTAAATACCCTGGCAGTGTATATGATGCCGTCATATTCCGGCACAGCATCATAAATGACCGCTTCAAGAATGGGCAGTATGGCAATGGTCTACTTGTAGATAAGCTAAACAGTAACACGTAACACAACCCCTAACATGTAGGAATGGATCACATCATACCCATAATAGTGTCTGGTGACGCACATAGGAACATAAGTTTAATGGGTTGTAGTAATGTAATCATATTTGTGCTGCCAGTATGTCTCTTTTTCACATATTAAAAGTGATGCACCACTGTCACATGGTGCCTATATATTTGCACACTAATATGTCAACACACTAATAGGTATGTATGAAAAGGGAAGAAAACACAAGCTATATGGCCTGTCTTGTAGCAGTAACTATGTTAAAGAAGTGACAGTATTATATGTGTCTCTATTTTTCAGCTGACCAGGGATATAGAATCCAGCAGTGGGTCGAGACATCCTATGGAAACCCACAGTCGGGCCAGGAAATTGCCTACAGCCAGGCTCATTGTTGAAAGGACCTTTGGCATGCTGAAGGCCAGGTAGGGGTGCCTGGACATTTCTGGTTGTCGTTTGCTATACTCACCATAAACTGTCTGCAAAATGATCGTGGCATGTGCAATATTGCAAAACATGTGTGTGCAGGCAAATGTCCCCTGGGATGATCACATACAATATACTGAGCATATGGAGGAGGATGAAGAGGAGGATGCCCAAGCCACACCAAATCCTAACACAGCAGCAGGCATACGCAGACATGTCCACATTTTTCATAATTTCTTTTCATAATAGGAATGTGTAATTAATCGTCATACAACCTGATTTGCATTTGTATCTTCACAATAACATTCTAAAACCAGTACTTGGTTGTGTGTGCATTACATGTCACCTAAAAAGCTTTGAACTGCAGGCAAACATTAGACTTGGAGTAACCCTCAGAAATGTACAATCATGTCTGTTGCCAGGCATTAGTGACTATCAATAGAAAACTGTGGGCCTGTGGCACAGGAACGTCATTGTTTTGAAATTCCGGTGGAGCAATGTTCACCGGAATATAAACAAGGTGAAATAAAGCAACTTTACGTGGCTTTTCATGGCCTTGTTAATATGTCCCCTTTTAATGCAGAACACTTCGTGAAAGGGGTGTTCCATTGGTGTTTCTGTGGGCGTTCCAACACATCAGCCATGGAATTTGCCAAATTTCAAGATTTCAAAGATGTCAAAAACCTTCAAATGCGTCAAAACTCTCACACCACATCAGGACTGGCGTTAGGGAGGTGCAAAAAGTAGAAATGTAAAGAAATCTACTTGTTTTTACCATCTCCTATGTGTGTGCCAGAACGCACACATACAAAGAAGTAAGGGTCTGAATTGATTGATATTGTGTAGGGAGGTGTTCCTTCCTGCACAATATCAATCAGACCTGCATTGCCGGCACCCTTGCAGCATGGTGCAAACGTAGGTACCTGTGATGTTGCACAGCAGACCATTGTCTCCCTAGTCAGGGGAAAAGGACAGGAATGCATTGTCTTGCATAGATACTGCACATTCCTACCCTTTCCTTTTGACGTAGGGCAGAGCTGCAAGATTTCTTGTGGTGCTCCCTACACAAAAAGCTCATAAATGAATCCCTAGGTACTGACCATTGCCAAGTGTAAGAAATCAAATGTGCCTAAAAAATTGACATAGATTTGAAACAAAAATCGTACATATGTGAAGGTAACACCATTGTATGAACGGTCACAAAACAGCTTGGAATATGAAAAGATTTTCTAAAAGTTGACAATTTGGATGTAACTAAACACATTCCAAAGTAAAATTATGCCGAAGCATCCACTAGGACATTGCTGAACTTTAAATGATGCCAAAGAATGAAAGTGGAGGTATCAGCACCTAATGGCAAAACTGACTTGCACCTAAAAATGAAGTTTGACCCTCTAACGTCAAAATCAGACCCATATACATTCACCTATCAGTTCAAAATTGACATTGGAAGATGAAACATCAAATATTGGCCAAATGAAAAACAAGCAACAAGGACATTGATGAGATACAAATGAGTCTATGTCAAATATGTATTTGCAAAATTTAGCCTTGTCTGAAATCATTTACAACAGAAATTGACGCATTCTTAACAAATGTGGCACTTGAGACACATTCATGTCAGCCTGGAAACACACATCAGTTGTTTTGCATGCAAAACAATGCTTCTTAGAATGTGTGACTCACTATTACCGTCAGAGATGAGCGATGAATCTGAAAATTGTGACGCACAGGATGAAAAATTACACATACATCAAAAACATGTCATATTCACACAGGACATGAGGTAATGGGCCTGCCGTGCTGCAAACTGGGAAGTACCAAGTTCCTTTCACTTTCTCTTTCACTGTCTTCTTGTCTGTGCTTGGTGTAGGAGATTGGATTTAATTGCTGGTGATTTTGGTGTTGTGTAAACGTTTTTTCTCTGTCTGTGCATTGTCCATTGTACCCATATGGTGTCTGAATTGTTGTGTAGTTGTTTGCTGTGAAGTTTTGTGCTGTTTATGAAGGGGTGTTCGTCTTCATAGGGGTATTTGTTATTAGTTATAGAGGTAAGGGTTAGTCTATTTTATAGTCTTTAGATTTTGTTCTTAGTGTGTTTTGTGTATTTTTTTGCAAGATATCGGGCAGGTCCAGGAACCTGACTGAGCAGGAGTGGATGTATGACGGTACGACGCGTACCGTCACAACGCACCCCTTTACACCGCGTCCCTTACAACGCAAGTCGTTACCACGACTTGCGATGGGGGCACGGATTTCGAATAGTATAATTTACTATTCTAACACCAGTCCCCGTGGACACTAGGGAAGGTGTTGGGATAGTAAATTTACTATTTTTAATCCTTTAGCGCCCTCCAGCGCAAGTCGTGGTAACGACTTGCGTTGTAAGGGACGCGTTGTAAAGGCCACGCGGAGTAAAATCCGCGTGGTAAAGAATGTTTCCCGCAGGAGTTTGGGGGCCTAATGTGTCTCATTGTCCACTATCTGCCCAACAAGATTGGGAGTGGAGGCAGGGTACTCTGGGGGTACACAACCCAGGAGTGAAGACACAGTGGGAGAAGGTGCAGTATCAGATGCAGCGGATCTTTGGTGTGGAGAGGAACCTGCACAAATACAAATATTGCTGGGCATACATAGTGAACCGCGAGCAGGATCTCCTGGACCATCTGGGGCTTGAAGTATCTGGAATAGTAGGTAGGTTGACTTACACAATGAGCCTTTGGCTTATTATTGTTGCTAAACTAAGTACAAACATAGGTTACAGCCAACAAAGTTTCTCGTAGACACAGTTGAGGAACTGACATGTGATATACAATGCAATCAGTTCTTACATAACCCAACCCGAACTTCCCGCCGTATCTCATATCCATCAATACACAAATGGCGATCCTCCCAATGACACACATCTAAATAAATTGAAATCTTAGCACTATAAATTGCATATCATGTAAGCTTTGCTATTAGTACACATCCTGAACAGGTCTAGCCCACTCCCGTAGGGATTAAGCCCTGTTCCTGTTGCGTGGGGGGGTCTTGTTGCTGTGCGGATAGGAAGGCTCTGAAAGGGCCCCATATATCCTGGGCTCTTGAGGAGGGAGGAATTGTATTCGCATAAAATTCACTTTTCATAGAGCAAGATGCTAAGCTATGGAGCCATCCCTTTACCGAAGGTGTGTGCCTGCCGCCCCAATGAATGGCGATTTCTCTTTTAGCCAATAACAAAAAAATTGCAACAAACCTGCGAACTTTATGGGGAAACTGTACATATTGGGATATAAGATGGACCCACCTTCTACTACCTATCACTATCGTGAGTGGGGGGAAAGACGCAGGTTCTGGAGGATAATCTCGGAGCCTAGACCGCAATGCTGAGCGTAATCTCATTAGGACAAATCTAGACATGAATGTAGTGTTGGGGAATAAGGACTCGTCACCTGGATCGAAAATGTGGCCTGTGGGATACAAATCACCCCTCTTAGCAATGTTAAATTTAGTACAAGTCTTCTGAACCAGTTTTTCGCTGGTGATAGGTAACCATTTGGCATTAGGGAGTGGAAGGGCCGAGGAATATAACAACAGCAAATTTGTAATGCACCCTAGTTTAGGCCATGCCCAACTGGTAGTTGAAACCGGCTGAATATCTTTGGGGTCTTTAGGGATTCCCAGGGTTAGTACGGTTGCTAAAGTGTCCAGAAGAACTAAATCAGATTCCGGACGCAGCACTGTAGTGGCAATGAACCCATTTGGCATCCCCATTCACTGCATTATGGACAAAATAAAAGGCCATTCAAGGGAGTCAAAAGCTTTTTCCGTGTCTAAGTGGATTTATTCTATGTAGGGTGTTGAATAAGGTGCGGAGGTTGAAAGCCGTGGAGCGATGAGGGACAAAACCAGATTGGGCCGGGGAGACTATTGATTCCGTCAGGAGGGAAAGACGACATACGAGAGCCTTGGCAAGGATTTTGTACTCGAGGTTGAGAGCGATAGTGGTCGATATGAGCCACACTATAGGGGATCCTTTCCGGGTTTCGGGAGTAGTATTATAACAGCTTCATGGAGAGTGGGTGGTAAAACTTGTCTCGCCAGTGCTTCGGCATATCCCTCCAAGAGGCGTGGGATCAATACATCTTTAAATGCTTTGTAAAATCCGCCTGTGAAACCGTGCATTGTCCATTGTACCCAAATAGGGCAGGGGAGGAGTTCAGGGCAGAGATGGCCTCATCAATGCTTTCCTCGGAGACAGGGTCCGCTAAGAAATCTTGCATAAACTTCTCAAGGTAAACCAATGCGACCTCTGATAAATAAGTCTCCGGGTCAGCTCGATCTGTCCTAATCTAGTGGTGTACAATGTTATAAAATAAGAGAGAAATTCCCTCTGAATATCCAGCGGGTCCATGATTCGCTGCCCTGACGCTGTTTGTAGCTCGGTGATGTATGCCTTATTGTAAGGGGGTCTTATCATCTGAGCCAATACACACCCCGAGTGGTCCCCTTCTCCGTAGAGCTTGGCGTTGTGGTATTTCCCCATAAAAAGGATCTCCCTTTCTGCAGTGTCTCTGTATTCCAAGAGCAGAGTAACCCGCGTTTTTTCTATTCACTGATTGGCCGCCGACGGATGCCCAGTGTCCAGGAATCCAAGCTCTTTTTTCAAGCGGGCAAGAGTACCGCGTAAGTTCTGCAGCACTACGGTGCTCTTGGAAATACATACTATTAAAAAAACATTTATAACGCGCACTATCACCATCGGTTTCTTGGCGCTCTCTCATGTATGCATTAATGCCCTCCCACAACATTGCCTCAGAATCAACTGACCCAGTGTTTATGGTGAAGTAGTCCTCAATCGCCTCCCGGAGTTCCTGCCTGTATACCTCATCATCAAATAGCAAGTTTTATATGGGCCTCCAAGGGAATTAGAATATCCTGGAAAAAACTTAGGAGAAAAAAAGAGAAAGGAGGAATAGCAAGTCCCGACTTAACAGAATACTGCAGAGCATTTCAATTTAAAAACATTCGGTCTCTTCTAAGAATACACCAATATTACCCGGAATATTTGAAAGGAATGACAGAAGCTGAGGATCATTTTCTTTTCAAATTTGGTCACCAAAAGTACTTCAAGAAAATTAAGCTAAAAGTTCTGAAGGAGGCGGCTAAACTCTGGATACAAATCAGATTGATCTTAAAAATCCCCTATTATAGTGCAATGGCACCGATATGGAACTCTCCCGGAACTCCGGACTGTTTAAAAGATGTCATGGCTACCCCCTTAAAACAATGTAACATCGAATATTGGGGTCAACTTTTAAATGGAACAACATTAATATCATGGGAAGAACTGAATAAGATCTCCAATAGAAGAACATCAAAATTCAAATTTTATCAACTAAACAGTTGGGCAAAGACACTACCAAAGTACGATAAAGAAAACAAGACCGTTGAAAAAGAAATGATACAAATCTTACCCATAAAGAAGGAGGTAGCAAAATGGTATTGGACTTTTATAGACAATGAAGAGGAAAGCTCCCAGATGGTAGAGCAAATCTGGGGAAAAGACCTGGCTTCAGAAGATCTAGTAAATATATGGGAAGATTCCATAGAGAAATGTTGGTCAACATTAAAAACAGTGGCACTAAAAAGAAATCATCTGTACACCCTGCACAGAGCCTATTGGACACCGAAAAAGCTTTCAAAATTAAAAAATGCGGGAATCAGAAAATGCCCTAAATGTGGGGAAGAGAAGGCGGATGATGTCCATATGTTCTGGAGCTGCCCATCTTTGAGAACATTTTGGGAAGGAGTTGGTAAGACGTTGAATTCAATATTTCAAAAACATCTAAATGTAAGTACAACTCTTATTCTCTTCGGGATTGATAACACAACGGGGGTAGCTAAACTAACAGTAATGGAAGCAAAATTACTCTTTGTACTAATGGTGATAGCTAGAAGGGAGATCTGCATTAAGTGGATAGGTCCTCAGCCCCCGACACATGTAGAGTGGTTAAACTCAGTTATCAAAATAAATAAATTAGACAGAAGGGGAAAAACTAGTAAGAGGTTCAAGTATTGGGAAATCATGGAGAAACATTTGACCTCCGAGGATCGGGCGTAACACACTGTCCTATGATTAATGCGAAAGCGTATTCTGTGTTATGAGTATGATACTCATAGAAGTAGCCTAGGTGGCTAGCTCCCTCCCTCTCGACTACAGATATGTTAATATGTAAATGGAAAAGGTTCTCCTCTGATCAAGCAAGACAAGGGAAAACTCCCAAGTAAAGAGAGACCATTGGGCAGTGACGGTACAAAAAGGAAAGCTTCAGAGGTAGAAATCAAACTTTCCAAAATACATAAAATTTTCGCAATATGAGGATTTACGAAAAAAAAAAAAAAAAAAAAAAATACCTCATCATCCAAAGCTCGACTGGGGAAACGCCACTGTCCCGTGAACCCCTCAGAGCAAGGGACTCTCAATGTCAATAGAACAGGAGAGTGGTCAGAGTAAGTCCTGGGAAGCGTCTGGAGCTCATGAAACCAATTGGAAAGCTCTGGGGATGTCAGCCAGTAATCGATTCTAGTCCACGTGTTATGGAACCAGTGTAATGTGTATAGGTGGTGTGACTCAGATCATGTGTACAACCCAAGTCCAGCAAGGAGAACTGTTCGTGCCAAGACTCCAAGGCCCTACGCGCTCGGGGGGGTTCGGGGCCAGGAGCAGTTGAGATGCTGTCCACAGTTCGGTTGAGTAATGAATAATAAAAATCCGGGGAATCGGTATTGGGGCCGTATACACACATCAAAGCTACCTTGTGACTCATTAGTGTACCCACAACCAGCACATACCTGCCCTGTTTGTCACATGCTACAGAATGGCAATTAAAGGGAATTTGCTTTTGTAGAAGAATGGCCGTGCCCCTTGCATAATTACTGTGGTTCGCAAAATAGCTATGCGGTCCCCAATTTGTGGCACAACGGGCCAGATCGCTGGCGGGAAGATGAGTCTCCTGTATGAAGGCTATGTCGACCCTATGACGGAGAAGATAATGAACTACCTGTCTCCTTTTACGAGTATTATTCAAGCCACGGACATTCCATGTAGCAAAGGTCACATTCGAGGGGCCAGAGTTGTAACCTAACTGTGCCATGGTAGCCCCATAAGTTGGAACTCAATGAATAACCATTGTGCGTACCTGCAAGATGTGCCTTTATACAAACCTGCAATTGTCTCAGTGCAAAGCAACAATAACCAAATTCCCCCCGCCACCCCCCACCCAGCCTCCCTGCCCATCCGGAGAGGCAATAACAACCCTATCAAAGCAGTGCATGGTACCAATAGTACCCTCAACATAGTGAAAAGCAAACAATTAAGGTATATTTTGTTTCCACAGAACTGTGGTGAGGTGAACACCAAAGGGGGTGGGGGGGGGGCGATCACGCTCCTGCGGCCTAGTGACATATATAGCATACTGTACAGAATTAACCAAATCCCAATATAGACAATGGGTTATCAAATGCGTGGCCTATAGGAAAAAGGAAGAGTCAGCCAGTCAGCCGGGACCAGAACCAGAGAACAGTTCCATGCTTGCGTCTGAACCACTGTGAGGGGGGGAAAAGCCTGTCCTTCTCTGCAGATCGTTTGTTGTTGAGTTTGTAAGTATGGCAAAACTCCTGCACCTCCGTAGGATTCTCAAAACACGGGCCCGTCCGTTGACCTCCACCTGCACCCTAGCAGGGTATAGCATTCCGTACTTCAGCCCAAGGTTCCTGAGCGCTGCTTTGACTCCTAGATATTTCCTCCTGGCTTCCTGGACCATGACAGTAAAATCAGGGTATAGTGACACTTTGGAGCCCTGCCAAATGGTTTCACCATGCTTGTGCGCCAGTCGCAGCGCTGTGTCCCTATCTCTGAAGTTCATTACTCGGGCAATGATGGGCCGAGGTCGACATCCCGGGTTGGGTCTGGGGCCAAGTGACCTATGGGCGCGCTCCACCACAAAGCCCGGAGTGAAGGAGTCTCTTCCAAACACATCAATCAGTATTGTCTCCACAATGGTGTCCATGCGTCCAGCAGCTGTGGATTAGGAAACGCTCAAAATGTGGATGTTATTTCGGCAACTACGCGCCTCCAAATCTTCATTCTTGATAGCAACATCCTTGAGGATACGCTACATACGGTCAATTCTTTTCAGAGATTATGCCAGCCCATCCTCTAGATCTGACGTGAAGGATTCTACCACTTCCATGGGCCTGTCATGCAACTCGATCTTCATACCAAGTTCCGCCATGTGTTTGTCCAGTGTGTCGAAGCGCACATCTAACGCTTTGAATCCTGTCCTCATCTCCTGCAGTAGTGGGCTCAATTGGCTGGTGTTTTCCTCGGGTATGGAGGATGTTTGCCCACCTTCCGCCATGTCGCTAGGTTGGTCGCAGGTGGTCTCCGCTTCTTTTTCGAAGGGGAGTAGGTGCTGTTTAGGTTCTTTGCGGCCTATGCCGCGGCTGCACCAGCGAAACAAGAAGAAGGCCTCCAAGTCAAGGCCTCTGACTGCGACACAGGAGGAGTGTTACAAAATGTCACGCTTGCGGACCAGTTAATGAAGAGGTGGCTTAATCCGGCACTGTGCAGACCTCTGACCAGTGTGCAGGACATTTCTAGGTCTAGGGGAAAGTTCAGGGGTGTGTGGAATCAGCAGACACTTTAACCATGTTCATGGTAGAAAGAACCGCATAGCGGCGGAACAGAGTCTCACCAGGGCGTCCGCGTCTTGTACAGGTCTCACTGTCTCGCCTGTGGCGGTGATGTGCCTGGAAAGTGGCAGAAGCGTGAAGTCCCCGCCAGTGATTTCAAGGCGGGGGGTCTGTGCAGGTGGTGCTACGATCATTCCAGGCCGGGGGGGGGCAGCACAGGTCCAGGCGCCAGCACCCAGTGGTAGGTGCGTCCCCAAGAGCGCCGGCCCAGCTGGAATACGAGAGGCCACAGTCGAAGCCTACACTGGGACATGCATGGAGGCCCAGTCCCTGCATGCACCGGCACTCGCACCCATGGGGACACAGAGCTCACGTCACGCGGGAGGCTGAATGGAACCCTGGCCAGAGGAGCGCTTGCTAGGCTGATGTGCAGTTGCCCAGTGCCCCAGATCACGACCCGCAACTCACCGCACCGCCCCTGTCCGGACTCAACGTCGCTCGCTAATTCCGCCTTAGCTCGCGTTTCCCGATATCTCGTCCTCGCTGCCATCTTGTGCTCCGCACCAGCCAATCGCGATTCTGATCCTACCCGCCCCGCCACTCACAATCACTTCAAAAGGCTGCTGCTGGAGTGCATCCGCTTCGTGTTCCGAGCTGCCACACATCTTTTGGCCGCACTTGAGTCAGGGAAAAGGCTGCAATGTCACGACGGCCGGGAGAGATTCAGCGCCGTACGACCATCTTGGACCACGACTTAGCCACATCCCGCTAAACTAAGATGTTCACATTATTCATTTGTAAGTGGCATGTGGTGAAATATTTGAGTATAGCATATTGAAATCCTAACTCAAATTTGATAATATATCAGAATACGTGGCACATGGCCTCAATGGAAACTTACTATAACCAATCTATGTCATGCAGTGCATTAAGGGCACACAAATCAGGGCCTCATTTAGGAGGCCCCTTGTGCAGCTGCAACTTAGAGCCTCATTTATGAAAAGTGTTGCCTTTCAGGTTTAAAACAGCCATGTGACTACTTTTCTTGTGCCCTCGTTGCAACAACTTGGATGCTCTATATTTACAGTATTTTGCTCCATGGCCCTCATTTATGAGATTTTGGAGTAGGGCAGTGCCACAAGAAATCCTACTGCGCTACCCTACAACAAAACAAAAGATTAGGAATGCGCCATTTTGCTGACATATGGTGCATTCCTACACTTTTCCCGAGAGACTATGCACAATGGGCTGCTGTGCGTCAATGCAGGCACCCTTGCACCATGGTGCAAAAGTGTCTGCATTGTGGTGATGATTGATTGCGTGCAGGAAGGGACACATTCCTGGTCACAATCCAATAATCCATCAAATATACTCTTACTCTCTTTGCCACAGAATGCAGCAAACATAGAAAAAGGAAAGAAATAGTGAACCTCCCTAACACCACCCCTGGTGTTGCCTTAGATTTTGATGCTTACCCAGATATACGATTTCTCACATATCTGTGAGTGCATCAGATTTATGGTTGTTGTGTTGGACACACTCCAAGATGTATGAGAAATTGCATATCTGGGTATGGGTCAAAATCTAATCAACCACAGGGGTGGCGTTAGGGAGGCGGACCGAAGAGAAATGTTTTATGTCTCCCAACACATGCGCACTTGTACCATGGTGCAAAGAGGCTGAGTTGGCAATTGTTGGGATCCTGGATAGTAGTTTTATCTTTGAGGTGGTACTTCCAATAAATCCCCATACAGCAATGCCTCGACCTCATAAAGTGTAGGGGTATATGCTAATCTTTTTAGAGGTTATCATCAGGGCAAAAGAGAAAAACTCATTCAGTCGTAACCAAACTGTGAAAATGCACACTTTGTGTGTGTGACCGCTTTTTGCCCGTCTCGTTGTTGTCAATAAACCGAGAGGTCCTTATTTGTATTTTTCGCGAGTCTTTCTAATTCAAATTATGGTTTCCTTGCCTTACCCAGCATGATTATATGGCTGGATACCAGCAGGGTTCGTCTAACTGCCTAATTGGTGTTAAACTGTAGATGCAGACATAATCTCTTTTTCTACATCTTAGGGAACGCATGTTTCCCCTGCGTACGCTTGATAACTATTTTGGCACAGGCACTAACATTTTCCTCACTAAAGGGGGATTAGGACCTTGTAATCACACTATGGTTTCAATGACACGGGGGCATGAATGAGCCTTGGTGTTGCCACAAAACATGTGATGAGTTTGATTACATGCTTCATTGTTGTTTGTATTCTAAGTGTCAGTTTGTTTCCTTTTTTCTTCCTTTTACAGGTACCTCTAGGCTACTGTACTCTACAGTGTGCCGGCACAGTTAATATCCGTGAGTAATTTCTCTTTTACCGTTTAATTTTTGTACTTTTCACATTAAGTGCCTCACGGGAGGGTGTACCTTAGCGCGTACATACCCCCGGAGTGCCATTTAGGTGTGGTCCTGACGAATGCTGCGCGATCCCGCTTTTTTGACAGCAGAAACATGTTGACCAGTTATTGCAATTAAGGACACAGGTCTCCTAATATAGTACCATTTGTTGTCCGACCTTCACGTTTTTAACCTTAATACGGGTTGGCCCGCATTAAATATTTTGTTTGGGTTCTAACCTCGTATTTTTTAACTTTGCACTCACTCATCTTGCACACATATTTGAGTTTAATCACTAGTACACTCACCACCAAACCCGCTCCGCTGTAACTCAGGCGTTGTAGCACGCTGGGTCGGCATTCGGTCACCCCAGCGGGGTCCCAATGATGAAGCATGTCACCAACTAGTGGTGAGTGAGGGTCCTTCTAAACAAAAGGCTGCTTGCCTCACCTTATTGGATACAGTCTTCCCTATCCACAGGGTGGTCGCCTCCTGACTATTAGGATCAGACATGCTAAAACGTAGTACTACCTGACCCAGGTAGGGGTCCGGGAATAAACTGTCACTTTATTTTTTGCTTTAGTATTTGGGTTTTAAGTTACACATAAGCACTCCTTTGTTGTTTTCAATAAACCGAGAGAGTCAATTATTTATTTAGTCTGCTGGTCTATAAGAAAAAAACAGGACCTGCTTTTATCACTGGTCCCCATGCGAGTTTGAACCAATTACAGTGGTTTACAGACTCAGAGGCTAAATTACAAGCCCCTTGGGCCACCAGTGCGGTATTTTAGATAAGTAAAAAAGTGAAACCCCAGTGGCGCAATGGGCTTGTAAATGAGACCCTCAATTTAGTGTAATATCTGGAACTTGTCATTTCCTACACAAACATCTCTGCAACCCTTGCCCCTTGTACCATGGTGCTAGGTTGTCTCAGTTAGCATTGAGAATTTTGTGTACTCCAGCTCATGGATCTAAACACAGGAATGTTACATATTATGGGACTAATATGCATTCATGCACTATTCATTAGATGTACATTTCAGAAGAAAATGCAGTTTGCCTGCTATGCATCTATCTCTCTTTTCTTTTGGTAACATATATATATATATATTCTGTAAATTTGTTAAACTTAGGTGTCAAACATATGCCGCAATTATAGGTAAGTGTGAACCTGATTGGTGATTAGACACACAACCCAGGGCAGCTCTAATGGTCATTTTGCAGTGTACGTTTGGTACATGTAGTACATCATATATCTGTGCAGTAGTGAAAACCTAGTGAGAAATATAGAATGTGGTTGCAAGCACACTGATAGCAAGCACTTACACACTTTACAAAGCAGAAAATTGCAATACCACCATTATGGTTAACAATGTAATGTGCCTTTGATATCATCCACCTGTACATCAGCTACATATGTAAATATTATTGTAAGGTTAATGATTATAGTATAGCAAACATTTACCTATTGGTGCCAGCCACACATTTTTAACTGGCAATCTGAATAGCTTGTACTATGTACCCATTCAGTATGAGTTTTCTACTGGTTGTCATACCAACATTGTACATCATGTGATATCTTCTGCATTGCTATTTCTGTCATACACCATGTACTGGTCACTCCGTTCATGGACAAAGTAGCACCATGCACATAGAACATGAAATGTGAATTTCTTGTGACAAAAAACCAAGGAGTAGGATCCAACTGGAATGTCAAAAGCCTACAACCACTTAAAGTGAGGTTGAGGCTGTGGATGTCAAGGCACAGTCCACGGGAATACATGTCATGGGACATGTAGAGGAGAGGAATATTTCATTGTGGATAAATGTACAATTGCCATTATCTATAAACATCAAATTGAATGCCCACAGATATATGAGAGATCAACCAGTGCACAGGACACTGGAGAATAGGGCCATGTGACAAAGGGAAATGCTACTCAGCAATTTTTCTTACTATGGGAGTAAAATCCCCATTTGCTTCCTCTGATGTATGTGTTGGCTCAGCTGATGATCGTATTGTATTGTATTGTAAGGGGAACTTGTAAAGCGCGCTGACACCGTGGGTTTCCTGGCGCTGGCAAACTACTGAGGGGCTAGGAGGGTTTTAGCCGGATTGAGGAAAGAGCCAAGTTTTTAGGGATTTACGGAAAAGGGTGAGGGAGTTGGAGGTTTTGAGAGAGAGGGGGAAGGAATTCCAAAGTTTGGGGGCCAGAAATGCGAATCTCCGGCCTCCGGATCTGCAGAGTTTGACAGGGGGAATGAGTAAGAGGTGCAGATGAGAGGATCTCAGGTTCCGTGAGGGACTGTAGGTCTTGATGAGGGATTTCAGAAAAGCAGGACAGGAACCAGATAAAGATTTAAAGGTGAGGCAGCCGATCTTAAAGGCTGCCCTCGAGATGACCGGGAGCCAGTGCAGTTTTAGAAGGAGGGGTTTGGCGGATTGCCATTTCGGAATCCCAAAGGCCAATCTCGCCGCTTGATTTTGAACGAATTGTAGTCTGGAAAGAGATGTTTTGGGCAGACCATGATAGATAGCATTCGAAAAATCTAAGCGGGAGAGGACAAGGGCCATGATTACTTGCAGGAGGGCTTCAGGAGTGAGGAGATAGGCCACCTTCCTGATCCTGCACAGCTGGAACATACAGGAGGAGACAACTGTCCCCACCTGGGGCCCAAGGGAGAGACCGGAGTCGATAGTGACCCCTAGGCTTTTTACCGGGGCCACGGGGGTGGGGGGGGAGGCCAAGTTCTACCGGCCAAAAGTGCGGGCCCCAGTAAGTAGAGCTCTTGCCAGGGAGAAGAAGCTCCGTCTTTCCGGGATTCAGTTTGAGCTGGTTTTGGCTCATCCACAATAGAATGTACAGAAGTTCCCTGAGCCAAACGAGACACACACACATATCAAGGGGTGAAGATGTGGAAGGTAGGCTCCCAGCAGCTTTACCCTGGGCCAACAGGTAAGGGAGCAATGAACTAGGCAGGACTTTCTGGTTTTCCAGCACAGCTGCCACATCACGTTGGTATGTAGCCAATGTGGTGAGGTATGAATACTGCTTTCACTCCATGGACTCCAGAAATTTCTGGATGCCCCCCAGCCTGTTGACAACCTCAATGGTGCCACTTGTGCAGGGCATTTGCTCGTGCCTCTGGCGCATGACAACAGCAATGTCATCCAGGAACCGGTACAAGCCACGGAGCGGAGAGTCAGAGCCTCTTCCATGCTCTGCACTGCCTCAATTGGAACTGAGGCACCGAAAGGACTCCCTCTAGGGTGGCTGCCATGGTCTCCATCCCTATCTGCACCTCCTCTGCCAACTGACTGCACTTTAACAACACGTTGTACAAATACATTTGGCATGTCCTATGAGTCTGGTGGTTCAGATGTGGTTGAGGGATCACTGACATAATATCGAGTGACAGAATATCGACTAGCAAAAATATAGAGGAAAAAATATCTACAGACAAAATATCGAGTTTGTATCTACAAACAGGTAAGTACAAAAATCGTTTACAAAAATATAGTTTTAAAAAAAATCGACTTTATTAAAAACAGTGTTAAATTAAATTAAAAGTAAAAATTAATTACTAAAATATACTTAAAAATACTTACATTAACTTACAATAATTAAATAATTAATGAAAGTTATAAAAAAAATTTACAATCATATTTGTTAAAACATATATATATATAAACATAATATAATTAAATAATATCCAATAATATTACTGTACGATAGCAGAAGTGTAAAAAATACTATTCCCACTCCACAGTGTGCAACTGTAGGGAAAGCGTTGGATAGCGTAGGGGTAAAAATTACTATTCACACTCCAGTGGGTGCAACAGTGAGGAAAGCGTTGGATAGCGTAGGGGTCAAAATTACTATTCCCACTCCAGTGGGTGCAACAGTAGGGAAACCGTTGTATAGCGTAGGGGTTAAAATTACTATTCCCACTCCAGTGAGTGCAACAGTAGGGAAAGCGTTAGATAGCGTAGGGGTAAAAATTACTATTCCCACTCCAGTGAGTGCAACAGTAGGGAAAGTGTGGGATAGCGTAGGGGTAAAAATTACTATTCCCACTCCAGTGGGTGCAACATTAGGGAAAGCGTTGGATAGTGTAGGGGTAAAAATTACTATTCCCACTCCAAATAGTGCAACAGTAGGGAAAGCATTGGATAGCGTAGGGCTTTAAATTACTATTCCCACTCCAAAGAGTGCAACAGTAGGGAAAGCGTTGGATAGCGTAGGGGTTTAAATTACTATTCCCACTCCAAAGAGTGCAACAGTAGGGAAAGCGTTGGATAGCGTAGAGGTAAAAATTACTATTCCCACTCCAGTGGGTGCAACAGTAGGGAAAGCGTTGGATAGCGTAGGGGTAAAAATTACTATTCCCACTCCAAATAGTGCAATAGTAGGGAAAGCGTTGGATAGCGTAGAGGGTAAAATTACTATTCCCACTCCAAAGAGTGCAACAGTAGGGAAATCGTTGGATAGCGTAGGGGTACAAATTACTATTCCCACTCCAAAGAGTGCAACAGTAGGGAAAGCGTTGGATAGGTTAGGGTTTTAAATTACTATTACCACTCCAAAGAGTGCAACAGTAGGGAAAGCGTTGGATAGCGCAGAGGTAAAAATTACTATTCCCACTCCAGTGGGTGCAACAGTAGGGAAAGCGTTGGATAGTGTAGGGGTTAAAATTACTATTCCCACTCCAAAAAGTGCAACAGTAGGGAAAGAGTTGGATAGCGTAGGGGTAAAAATTACTATTCCCACTCCAGTGAGTGCAACAGTAGGGAAAGTGTTGGATAGAGTAGGGGTGTAAAATACTATTCCCACTCCAGTGGGTGCAACAGTAGGGAAAGCGTTGGATAGCGTAGGGGTAAAAATTACTATTCAAACTCCAAAGAGTGCAACAGTAGGGAAAGCGTTGGATAGCGTAGCAGTAAAAATTACTATTCCCACTCCAGTGGGTGCAACAGTGAGGAAAGCGTTGGATAGGGTAGGGGTAAAAATTACTATTCCCACTCCAGTGGGTGCAACAGTAGGGAAAGCGTTGGATAGCGTAGGGGGTAAAATTACTATTCCCACTCCAAAGAGTGCAACAGTAGGGAAATCGTTGGATAGCGTAGGGGTAAAAATTACTATTCCCACTCCAAAGAGTGCAACAGTAGGGAAAGCGTTGGATAGGTTAGGGTTTTAAATTACTATTACCACTCCAAAGAGTGCAACAGTAGGGAAAGCGTTGGATAGCGCAGAGGTAAAAATTACTATTCCCACTCCAGTGGGTGCAACAGTAGGGAAAGCGTTGGATAGCGTAGGGGTTAAAATTACTATTCCCACTCCAAAAAGTGCAACAGTAGGGAAAGAGTTGGATAGCGTAGGGGTAAAAATTACTATTCCCACTCCAGTGAGTGCAACAGTAGGGAAAGTGTTGGATAGAGTAGGGGTGAAAATGACTATTCCCACTCCAGTGGGTGCAACAGTAGGGAAAGCGTTGGATAGCGTAGGGGTAAAAATTACTATTCAAACTCCAAAGAGTGCAACAGTAGGGAAAGCGTTGGATAGCGTAGCAGTAAAAATTACTATTCCCACTCCAGTGGGTGCAACAGTGAGGAAAGCGTTGGATAGGGTAGGGGTAAAAATTACTATTCCCACTCCAGTGAGTGCAACAGTAGGGAAAGCGTTGGATAGCGTAGAGGTGAAAATTACTATTCCCCCTCCAGAGAGTGCAACAGTAGGGAAAACGTTGGATAGCGTAGGGGTAAAAATTACTATTCCCACTCCAGAGAGTGCAACAGTAGGGAAAACGTTGGATAGCCAACCACGCCCTCGCCGCCGTCCCCCGCATCCGAAGAGCGACTACAGGAGGAAGGTCCTTCTCCTACCTGGCCGCCAAGACCTGGAACTCCCTCCCGCCCGACCTGCGCCTGACCCAAGACCACCTCTCCTTCAGGAAGAAGCTGAAGACCTGGCTGTTCGAGCAGTAGCGGCTCCCCCCCCCAGCGCCTTGAGACCCTACGGGTATGTAGCGCGCTTTATAAGTGTCACTGATTGATTGATTGATTGATAGCGTAGAGGTAAAAATTACTATTCCCACTCCAGAGAGTGCAACAGTAGGGAAATTAAATATTTTTTATATATTATTTCAATAAATATAAATTAATATCTATCTAAAATTAATTAAAAGTAATTACGATTTTAATATAATATAATAATTATTCAATTAAAATTACAAATTAAATTTAATTATTACAATTATTTAACTATTAATACAAATTATTTACAAATTAACAATTAATAATTTAACATTTAAAAATTAATTTACAATAAATTCAAATTAAATACAATTAAATAAATTGATTTATTTAATTAATTATAAATAAATAACTTCCCATCCTATTCCCCTATAAACCCAGAACCCACTACAGAAAATAAATTATTAAATTAACATAATTAGCAATTAATCAATTAAATACAATTATTATCAATTCTAATGTAATTAATTACCCATAAAAAATTAATTAACAATTAATTCTAATACAATACCAATAAATATGTTAGCATATTTAATTAATTATAAATAAATTACTTCCCACCCAATTACCCTATAAACACACAACCCGCTACAAAAAATAAATTAGTAAAATTAACATAATTAGCAATTAATCAATTAATTTTAATTAATTGCCCATTAAAAGTTAATTAATTACCAAATATAAATTATTTAACAAATAATTAAAAATAAATAACAATAAATAAATTTACATATTTAATTAATTATAATTAAATTACTTCCCACCCTATTCCCCTATAAACCCACAACCCGCTACAGAATTAAATTACGCAAAAATTAAAAAAATAAACATTTCATTAATTAAAATATTTATAACAGAAATACACACTTTTCACACATATAATAACATAAAAAACACTATTAAAAATTCAATATTATTAGAAATTCGATAATTTTAATAACCTATATTATATACTTCGATATTTTAACTGTCTATATTTTTAACATTCGATATTACATTACTTACCTTAAAAACGATATTTTTGATGTCTATATTCTGTCCAGTCGATATTTTGTCCATTCGATATTTAAAACTCGATATTATGTCTAGTCGATATTTTCTAGTCGATATTTTGACTGTTCACCGTGGTTGAGGTGGTGTTTGATGGCTGTCAGCCAGGTCATGTGGAGCCTCCGCAATGCATATTGTCCTTTTAGTGATTGGACAGGGGGTTTGGATGGATTCAAAGGGTTCCTGGAGGATGTCTTGATCCAGGCTCGGCTCGTTGTCACCCTCCACATGATCCTCTTACAGGACAGGTTGCTACTAAGGAGTAGGGGTTACAGGCTGTGAAATGTGGCACACTGTATGTTGATGCTCATGTTTGACAGCTGTTCTCAAGAGTCTAGATAGTGGGGTTTCATGTAATCATTTTGTAGCTTACATTGTAGGTCAGCAAAGCAAAGTTCATGCAACACAGCATTAAATGTAAATTTGAGGTCATGAATGCACAATATCTTAGTAGTTTTGGGCATTTGGATCCTCTCCTATAGCACATGCCCAGACAGGCCTGCCATGGCCCAACACATGAACACTTGCACCAAGGTACATGGGTGCATGCCTTGCTAGGCTGATTGTTTTTGTGCAGGAAGGGACACTTTTCTGCAGAGAATCAATCACAAGAGACAATATCCACTTTCTATATGTGTTACACAAATCAGCACACATTGAAAGAGGAATGAACATGTAGAAATGTTTACATTTCTTCTCAGTACACATCCCAATGCCAGACCTCGTATGGTGCTTGAATATGACCCATTCCCATGTTTACAATCTGTAAAATTGTTTGAAGGCTTCAGATTCAGGGGCATATTTACAAGCCCCTTGCGCTGCCAATATGACACTTTTCCACATATTGAGATTGACGTACCGGTGGTGGTAGGGGCTTGTAAAGAGGACCTTCAATGTTTTTTGTGTAGGAACACTCACATCAACACCCATGGAGCACCCCTATCACACATTTTTTAACATGAAAGTGTAACATGTTTACAAGGCCATGAAAAGACACACAAATTGTCTTTATGTAGACTTGTAAAAATGCCACGGAACAATGCACCACTGGTACATCTCAAAATGTACGTACCAGCAGCACTTTGCTAATGCAGGGCCTTAAAAATCTTTGTAAGCCCCTTGTACCAGTGCGCCTTCACTTTTGACCTGGATATTAGTACATACCAGCTGCATAAGGGCCTTGTGATTAAGCCACATAGTTTTTAAATGGCTCCCTCATTTATACATGAACTCGTGTAAACTGTCAACTAACTTATGTGACTAGGTACCAGACTTCTTTCCGCACACAGTTGACAACCAGATCCTTCATAACTTGACATGCACCTAGTACAACAAGAGTATGCATGGACATAACCAGACACTTACATGGCACCCAATGTTATTTGGCTGTGGTCAGGTCCGGACTGGCTACTGGGATTTCCTTAATAAGCAATGCAAAACAAATATTTTAAAAAGTATGCTTCAAAGCGATTTGTTTTGCATTGTTAATTTCGAAGCGCCGGCAGCTCCCCAGCAATAAAAAAAGGGCCTCAGGAGTTAACCTCGACCCCACACTGCCACCCCAGCAAAAAACGCCAGGTAGCCAGGCCGGCCCTGGCTGTGGTTAGAGTAGTTTACCTAATGGAAAGGGGTTTGACAATGTAAAGGTTACATAATCTGGTTTTACACACAGCAGGTGCAAGTCTATGAAGCTACCTATCATCCCTTCCTCAATGGAATAGTGGTGGGACAATATGTTGTCCTGTACCTTGCTTAACCCTGTTTCTTAATATGCAACTTTGGCATATGTGTCATGCTGTAGATGTAAGGCTACAGACTCACTCCTCCCACATGTCCCATTGTATGACTAGCCTTCATCACATATATGATGAGTTCGCCAAATGTACTTGTATATGTCATGGGTTACCATGTCCCTCACAGGGCTGATGTTGTGAGACACAACTGTGGATATGTTAATTAGTGTGAACTTTCCTGGATACTCATGCCTTATCACTTCCTTCGTAGGCAAATTCTCCACATGCATGTACACTGCCAGTTGTATGTGCTATGCCTGCACTTAAAGTACACAGCAGTTACAGGGAAGAGCCATGCTCAGCAATGTGGCCTCACATACATGTATTGGACACTGGCCTGCCCCACTGGTGATCCAGTTGTACAGCCCTAAGGTTAAATGTGAGCAAATGATGATGCATAGTGGGGTCCCACGCTGCAACTCTGGGCAATAGCTTGCTTAATCTCCACTCTGGCCCCACCACCGCCGGGGATGCCTGGCTTCACCTTGGGGATGCCCAGTAAAGGAACCATCTCACAGGGAAAGCCAGGACGGGTTCCCCAGTGGTAAGCGCTGGGACGCTCCAGGGTAACCACGCGCTCTATAAATCCAACATTCATTCATTCATTCATTCATGTGAAGGATCATGCTGTAGGACTTTTCACCTCTGTGGGCATCACAAAGGTGTTCCAGGGACAAAAGCAGGCATACTTGAACCGTGGAGTAGGGGGGATGTTTCTGCATTAAGGAAGTACACTGTCTTGCTCAAAATATAATTCCAAAAGTTAAATATACATTAGTATCTGTCTTGTTTACATCTTACAACACATGTAGCCGAGGACATTCTGAGGATGCGGAGATTTAGCCAATCTATGAGCCTTAACATAGTCAGATTTGGAATAGTGCACAGATATAATTTTGAAAAACCTGGAAATACTTGCTTTGAATCTGATTCCATGAATCATATTATGGAACACACTATACAACACACACAGACCACACCTTTGAGACAATGAAATGCTTGCATTCTGACAATAATAAGTATGTGTTGCAAATCAAACAGGGTGGCTTTGCTTTGCTTCACATACATTATTGAGAGGCATAGAACACCAACATGTGATGAAATGTACGTTTCACATGGCATAGGTCTATGCTGTGAGTAATACTCGTCCCCTCATTTACCATCATGCAATGCACAGCCTTCACACTGTACTGCCTTGTACTATTGTATATTTACAATTATTCAACATCTATGAAAGATACGGGACAATCCTGGCCCTTAACCTTGCAGCATTGAACAGACAGCAACCATACACCAGTAGAGGTACCCCAATGCCATGTTGCAAGTGTGACTCAGTTTCAGGGGTGATCAGTGTTGTGTAAGGAAAGATACTTTCCTGACAAATGCAAAAGGTATGATGGCCTTTCCATATTGTGATGTGTGTTACAGATTGCAGCACAGAGGGTGTGCCTCATTTATGAGGTGTTAGCCCAGGGAAGCATCACAAGAAATCTTGCAGCACTGGCCTGCATCAAAACAAAAGGTTATGAATGTGCCATTATGTATGACATACAATAAATTCTGCTCCTTTGACCCGCCGTCAGCACACACTCGTTTGGAATGTAGCAAAGTAGTAATCCGTGCACTATGGTGCAAATGAGTCTGCCTTGCGGAGCAGATTGCTTTTGTGCTTGGAAGGATATCTACATGTCCAAAAAAAAGAGAGTTAATCGACTTGTTTGCAAACTGCTTACACAACTGGTGCATCACTTTTGAAATGTGAAAAAGTGTGGTACTGGTGGTACAAAGTTTCAGTAAATGACCCCTCCGCAAGACATTTTTACCGGTCTCTATATGCAGCATAACACGTAGTTATTGTTACAACAAGGTGAAGTTTTGACATTTTGGCAGCGTGCACAACCCTATCCACACCTGCATTGGCATTATGGAGGCAGTATGAGGCCAAATTAATGTATTGCTAATTGTTTCTTCTACGTTACATGTGTGCTGCATTCTGCTGTATACATCTACCAGGGAATTTGCACATTGTAATTGAATATGAGGAGGGAGGTTTCCATTCCGGCAATGACTCAATCAGCCCCACTACACAGGCACCCTTGATCCATAGTGCAAGGATGCCTACATTAGCACATGGCAGCCCACACAGGGTAAAAGGGAAGGAATACACTGTAGCTTGGAGATTGAGCACTATTCATACCTTTTATTTTAACGCAGGGCCGCGCAGTAAGACTCATTGCAGCACTGCTCAGCACAGCCCCAAGAACACATGCACGTGGCTCAAAGGGTGTGTAGTAGACAATGGATGTTGTGTCAAAACACCAACATCAACACCCACGCTACAACACAGTCCCACATAGTACTCACTGTAAGGGAACCAAGATGACAAGGCCTCAAGAAGCCACACAGGGTGACTATGATTGACCTTCCAAATGGGTGCTGAACCATTGTGCCACTACGAAGAAACGCATGAGACCCTATAGAGCTTTTTCTCCTGCACCTTGCACCGCTGGAGGTTTTATTTTAAAATGTGACAAAAGTGACACTCCAGTGGCTCAAGGGGCTAATGAATAAACCCATATGTATTTTGCAGGGTGTAGTTCAGATGGGTTCTGTTATGAATACACCTACATGTGACATTTCACAGGAGTGGCTGTGGCCTGGTACTGCACTTCTGATATGTGTGCGAGTTACATGATGGATCTAGAGTGAACTGGGCAACATCTGACTGTCCAGTGTACAAGGCATTTATGTGACACCTAACTGGTACCTAGATAAATGCACTGCACAACATTAGCTTGTTAGCCACATTGCCCCTTTTTGCGACTTACCCTGTGGGTCTTGCTCAGCACTGTCCTGCCTGGAAGTCCTGCCACCAACTCCTCTGGGATAACAGCTGCCACCCACTCCACCTGTGTATCCAACTCCTCCAGTTGTGCTGAGCACCCTCCTCCAGGCTGCATTGCTGCCTTCAGGTTTAGGACCATTTTCTCTTTGGTCCGGCGCTTAATATCATGCCAGCATTTCTTCAAATCTGGCACAGTCCTCTTCACTTGAGCTACACAGTTGACCTTAGCCAATATGGACTGCCAAGTAACATCTTTTTTGGATAATGGTAGGTTACAGGTGAGAAACCGCTGGTGTTGGTGGTGTGTCACCTCATTGATTAGTATTTCATTCTCCTCCGTACTGAAATTTACTTTCTATCTCCTCCTCCCCTGGGTTTCGAACTAGACATCCTGGGTAGCGTGTGGGAGGTTCTCTTGGCTGCTGGTGTCTCATTCATGCTCCATGCTCTCATGCTTTTTCTTGCCGTGTATATTTGGCTCTTTTTAAATTGTGATGCAACCAAAGAGTGTTGCAAGGCTAGTTTGTCTTGCGTCTGAATACACGATTCTGACTTACTACACTTTTTCAGCAGTTGCATCAGTTTTTGGTGTGTCCAAACGGAGGTGTCAATGTCATTTTTTTAAACTTTACTCGTCACTTGTGACATAGTGCCCCAAACCATAAATCTGACGCATCCATGCCGCAAATAAGTGACACAGCGGATCGTAAAAAATTGTGACGCATCTCTGCGGCAGCGCAGAGATGTTCCACTTTTCATAAATGATGCCCCCTAAACGGGTGAAACCATTTTGGATGGGCAGAGGATAATTATTAGAGATGGATGGATGCCTGTTTAGTGGTAGCAGATCGATTCCTTATGAGACTCTTAGTAAAAAACTGATTGAAATAGTGCATGAAGGCCATCTTGGAATTACCAAAACCAAACAAAGGTGCAGATTAGATTTCTGGTGGCCACGCATGAATGTGCTAGTAGAGAGATGCTAAGGGATTGTGGGTCCTGTTCGACTAGGTACAAGGTAGTAAAGTTACACGCTCTGCCCATGTAATGCCATTCTCTTCCTGTAGGACCTTGTGTAGATGTGACAAAAGGCATTATTGGGCCTTTAACTAGCAAGAAGTTCTCCATGCATTCTGATGTTAGTTTACTTATATTATAAATGGACAGAAATTAGGTTTGTCTCAGACATCAGTACTACAGCTGTTATAATATTTTTGGTGGATGTTTTTATACAAAGGTACCCTTTTGACAGACAATGGGGGTGCAGTTTTGCTCCAAAGAAATGAAGGAATGTATGGAACAAAATGGTATTTCACACAAACTTTGTGCCCTGTACATCCAGAAAATGATGGAATTGTAGACAGGTTTAATAAAACATTTAAAGACATGATTTAGCTGGCATGATCTAACGGCTTGCTTTAGAAAGAAGAAGTTTTAAGACAGTTAGGGCCATATGTATCAACAACCTGATTTGCGATTCTCAAATAGCGATTTTTTTAAAATAGGGATGTATGTAAAAAATCGCAATTTTTTTGCGATTTCTTAGTATTCCTTAATTGCGAATAGCAAATTGCAAATCGCAATTAAGGAATGCTTTCCCATACATTTCTATGGGCCACGAGGCCCATAGGAATGAATGGGAAGTTATTCTCAATTTGCGATTCGCAATTTGAGAATCGCAAATTGAGAATAATTTCAAGGGTGCAGGGGTGTCCAAAGGACACCCTGTTGCACCCTTGAAATTAGCATGGGTGCACATGTGGCACACATACATACCCAAAGGGCATGTATGTGCTTCACATTGCACTTTGAAAAATGCAAAAAAGTGAATTTTTCAAGGAATTCGCAAATTACCACCAACTTGAAGTTGGTGGTAATTTGCGATTCCTTAAGGCCAATTTGCATTTTTTTAATGCTTCTTACATTGCATTTAAGGAATCGCAAAATAAGGAATCGCAAATTTTGTGATTCCTTATTTTGCACGCAGATTTCTTTCATACATGCTATTTAGCACTAATGTGTTCGCAAACGCCAAAATTCTGTGAATTTCGGCGTTTGCAAAAGCATTAGTGCTTGATAGATATGGCCCTTAGATGCATATTTCCTAACTCCTTATGAGTCCACAAGTATGACTCAGTTTGAGCTATTGAAAGGAAGAAATCCAATTCTAGGTTACTTTGGTGGATGAAATGGCACAAAGGTTGGGTGATGGTTGATGTTAGTCAACAGTGGAGGAAAAGAGAGTTGAAACTACAAGCAACCCACAAAGAGAGATTTGATAAGTTGCATAGGACCAAGTTGATAGACTTTAAAGTCGGTGATTGGGTCAAAGTCAAAACCCCTTCTGGCAACATGATCCACTGAAACTATGATAATCACAAACCAAACCTCTTTCAAAATGCTGTCAAGGCCCAAGATGGTAGGATTTGGAACTTGGGAAGAGTGGTGAGACATTCCTTGTGCAGTCAATGTGATGACAAAAGAGGGAAAAGCAAAGCGATAATTTCAGAAGGTGAGCACATGATTGACAATCCTGAAATACACAAAAGGTAAAAATAGCAATGTCTGTATCATCGTCATCATCATCATCATCAACTGTCTTACTGCATCGACTAGAGAAGGCTGGTGTCGGCGGTATGGCATTGGAATGGCTCAGGAATTTTTTAACTGGTAGATCCTTCCGGGTTTCAACCCCCCCATTTCTATTTAAGGAGCGGCCAATTGAGCAAGGGCTCCCACAGGGCTCGGCACTCAGCCCCACATTATTCAATCTATATGTCCAGCCACTGGCTGAGGTCGCCAAGCAATGGGAGCTTTCAATAGTCTCATATGCGGACGATACTCAGTTAGGGGTGGCACTGAGTGGCGAATCTGCCCTGAGTTCGTCTAAGTTTAAGAACGGCCTAACGGCAGTGACGAACTGGATGACCTCAAACTATCTACAGCTCAATGTCAGCAAGACAGAGGTCTTGCTGGTTGGGAAAAATGCAGCTGCTTGGGGAGAACACTGGTGGCCAGAGAATTTGGGCAACCTTCCCAACCCACAACTCGAAGTAAAGAACTTGTGAGACTGGATAGATGCCTCTCTCATTTTTATTACTCACACTAAGAAAAGTGCAGCCACCTGCTTCGGGATTTTACGGAACCTTAGGCCTATCTTAAAATTCTTTGATCCCCCCCTCGGCAGCTCGTGGTGCAATCTACTATTCTGTCGCGCCTGGACTATGCGAGCTCCCTGATGTTAGGGGTAAATCAGGCTGAGGTTCAGAGATTGCAAAGGGTGCAAAATGCGGCAGCGAGAATTTTGATAGGTCTTCCCCGCTTTCATCCGGTAACTGACACCTCGATGAAACTGCATTGGCTACCAGTAGCTAAGCGGATTCAGTTCAAGGCCCTTTGTCTTTCATTCAAAATTCTGAAACTTGCGACTCCACCTATGCTTTGCCCTTTGCTAACCCCGTATGTTCCCCAGCGAGCATTACGCTCTGAAGGCCAGCACCTGGTGGTGGTACCTCGGATAAAACGTGCGCGGATGGGCGGCCGCTCATTCCGCTACTTGGCTGCAAAATTATGGAATTCACTGCCATTCCAGCTGCGAGGCTTAAATGACCTTCTGACATTTAGGAAGGCCATTAAGACTTATCTTTTTCCGTAATCTGGAGCACTTGATTTGGTTATGTTATGCCTGCCAAGCTGTGGCAGTGCAGCTCTCTTTCTACTGTTTGAAAAGCGGTGGGACGCTCCTTAGCTGGAGCAGCTGAGCGCTATACAAAACTATATAACATAACATAACATAACATATTTCGATCATAGAGATCATAAAAGTACACAGTACATTATATATAAAATACAAAATGTAAAAAAGGTAATCTTGAATAATATTGTTACCATAAAAATATGATTAAAGTCACAGGGGCTAAAAATGTGATGCGTCATAAAGTGCATTTAGTGTGCTTAATCCAAAGTGAATGCCAGTATCTAGACAGACCAAAAAGCACTGCTCAATGATTATTGGTCATCAAGTTTCTTAACACCTCAAGATAGTGGCATGGACCGACTAGTTTACACAATGGAATTAAAATTCAAACAAAAAAAGCTCTACCTATTTCACTTTAGCATATGCTATACATCATATATTAGGTTGGACAATCAGGCTGGACCATTAATACACTTATAAAGACATTTTAAGAAGGTATACTCATTCTTTGATTCATAATTGTATTTTTCTTTTTTTTTATATTACTGTTATATATGCTTTCAATACTTAAATGTCAGTGTATTAATAAATACATATAATACATATCCTAACTACAAAAATTCTTTTAGGGCAAAACCAGATCCTATTGCACAAACATTCCTTCAACACCACTCAACCAAATGACTACTCAAACAATACTAACACTGAACCACAGATACATACATCACATATATATAGAGAGAGCTGAATATGCACCTGAGCCCCTCACAATGTCTATTGGTGTTCAAAGTGGCCGGTTCAGCCTACTCGGCAATACTGCAAATCATATACATCTCAACGTATTTCATTGTTACTTTAAAAATACACAATTCAGAGATATCAGAGGAGGGGACTCGTTCAAAATTTGTAGTATGGGCAAGAAAATAACAGATGTACAATAGTTTCTGAACTGGCATTACATGCGGGACAAAGTTTGTTGTTAAGAACGCCATTACACCACATTTAACAGAACTGCTTTGTAGGGAGTGTCTTGTAATGGAACGGGAGAAATAATTTACGTGCCATCGGGGGGACAATCTCATCTATTGTGTCCTGAAAACAGTGAACATATTTGAAATTTAGAAAATCAGAGGTCAAGCGTCCCTTGGTTTTTAACGGTGCTTTTCTTGATATAGCTTCCCAAAACCTTTCTTTCAGCCTTAATCTTGGTATGATGGCCAGACTTTTTAGGTTTGTCCAAACCCCCTCCATCCCAAGCCTCCCAGTAACTCTCTTAGTGATCTAAACCAGGGGATCGAGGATATTGATGGTAACCTCAGCAGCTCGATTAATGGCTCCCGGTAAGAGGCAAGCTCATACACTGACCATAACCTGCGCCAGAACATTAAAAGTTTGTAGTTTAATTTATGTACTAGCTGTCTATGTGCAAGATCCAAATAAAGGGGCACCAGCGGGGTGCTAGAAGGTAAGTCCACCAAAGATCTAAGGAAACGATTCTCAATTGTAGACAAGCGAGCTGCCTAGACAGTTTTTTGCTATGTATTTTGGTGATGTTAGCAGTCTGGTGTAATAATTGCATTTTGACTTTCTAAATATGTTCAGCCCAGTCAATTGTTGGTGTCAAACGGATGCCAAGATAATCAAAGGCATCAACTCGTTCCAGGTTACTGTTACCAATGGACACTGATCTTTTGGAGCGGTTGGCCACTCCTTTTGAAAAAATCATGAATTTGGTTTTGGACTCGTTTAGCACCAGCCCTCAGTCATCACAGAACTTAATAAAATTATTTAAAAGCTGCTGTAGTCCCTGTGGTGATTTGGAAATTAAAAGCGTGTCATCGGCAAAAAGAAGGGAAGGAACTCTTTTTGCACTGATTTTTGGGGCATTGCACCCATCTTCAACTAGAAAATCGACAACACCAGGGTAAAAAGCGTGGGGGGTAGAACACATCCTTGTCTTACTCCACAACGGACTGGGCAGGGGTCTGTGTCTTTATTGTTCGACCCCACCTCGCCTGTGCTGTGTTGGATGAATGTAATCTAATTAAAAAATCTAAAAGATTCATCTGAATGCCCCGTTCCTTTAAAATACTCCAAAGCCTTGCACGCAGGACTAGGTCGAAAGCAGACCATAGGTCAACAAAGGCCACAAAAAGTTTTCCTCCCTTAGCTGCCACTTCTTTCCAATATATGCAGAGCAGGTGGAAAGATTGATCTAAGGTGCTTATCTTTGCTTGAAAGCTTGCTTGAAAACCGCTTGAAATACAGGACTCAAGGATCGTCCTGGGATTTGCTTACAGAAAATCTTCTGTATGGAGTCGATAAGGCTTATTGGCCTATAGCTGGCTGGCTTCGCTCAGTCCCCTTTTTTATAAATAGGGGCAAGTTCTGCAATTTTCCAAAAGGAAGGAATAGGAGTAGTCGCTAAGATTGAGTTAGTCAAAAGATTCATGTAGGATCCCCAGAGTGTTATGTCCTCTTTATATAAATCATTGGGAATTCTGTCTGGTCCAGGGGCACGGGCTGAAATGCAAGAGTGCAATGCTGCATGTGTTTTTTCTATAGAAAAGGAGAGATCTCCACCCTCATCGTCAGACATCATCCTGCTTTCCTGGGAAACTCCCTCAGCTATTATATCCCTGGATTCATGGAGAGAGCCAAAGTGCGCTACCCACTCCTCGGGCTGAACTGTGAATACTAGGACTCTCCGACACCCCTTAAGCCAATATGCCGCTATGCTCCAAAAACTCTTGGGATCTTTGACTAACAGTGCATTCCTTAAAGAGGACCACAATGAGCCTTCCCACTCCTTCTTTGCAGACCCGTTTCACTGCCTATACTTAACTCTGCAGGCCACAACCTCAGGATGGGATTTCTGCTTCATGACCCGTACAAACGCCCACCTTTATTAGATTGGGAACAGGCGGGGATTTAGGTGCTTGGGGATCTATACGAGGACGGAGAGTTACTACCATACCAAGCATTGCAGGAGAGATACGATCTGCCTCGAGGAGGGTATTTGGTGCATGCTGCGCTGGTCTCGGCACTGCGGGCACACTGGAAGAAGGGCTCATAGAACCCAAAACGACAATGGCGTGTCAATACATGGTAATGGCAGCCGGGACCTTTAAGGCGGTGACATGCCTGTATACTAGAATGTTGAACGAAGGGCTGGTACCACTGAACACATTGAAATCAAAATGGGAAGCGGGCATCGAGAAACCTATACCGGAGACAGCATGGGAACAAATCATGAAGAGGGCATGGAAAAGCACGAGGAATGCTAGGTTCCAGCTAGTGCATTTCTTTATACTGCATAGGGCATACTTAACCCCGGGTAAGATCAGGAAGTATTTTAAGGCAGAAGATGCAGCATGCCCAAGATGCGCGAGCAAAGGGGTAGAGTTGGAACATATGTTGTGGGGGTGTCCTAAGCTGGAGGAATATTAGGAAGAAGTAGGAGACGTGTTAAAAGAGGTCACGGAACGACAGATACATTTTGACATCGCAGACTGTATACTGCACTGGTTCCCGCCCACATCCAAGACTAAAGTGACAAGCAAATTCATTGACTTGGGATTAATATTAGCTAAAAGGGAAATCACGAGCCATTGGAAGTCTAAGGATGGCCCTAATAACAGGAGATGGAGAGCTGAATTCCTGAAATGGGCGGGTCTCGAAAGTGCCATTAGATATCAACAAGCGCGACATTCGAATAACGAAAAGGCACTAGAAACTGCGCACGCATGGGAGGAGCTACTACAGTCCTTAGCAGACCACAATGCAGAGCATAGCCAGGTGGAGGGAGAGGAATAAGGAGCAGTCACCTCACAAGAACACTATGGATCACTTTAAAGAGTAGCCACATCATGCATTGAACTTAGCTGATTGATAGTAGTAATACACACTGGTGGGAGGGAGGAGGGGAAGGGAGTTAGAGGTCGGGGAATGTAAGTGTCAGAAGGTACCTGTAGTTTCCAGAGTTCCGCGGGAGTGCCAAGCCGAAGGTGATGCTAGCTCCCAATTCCCTATCACCACTGTGCCTGATTTCTCTTGCTACAGGGATGTAAGGGAAAGGGGAAGTGGAAAAGACAAACTGAGAGACTGCTCACACATAAATCTTCTCCCTCTCTAGGATTTAGTGAAGATTCTTTCTGCAAGAAATAACAACAACATTACTAAGTTCTGGTCCACTCATAAACTGATTCCTCAATTAATCTCTCAATGACCCCTTTCTATTTACCTGCTAAGGTGTGAGCTTTAGCTACTCTCCAGTAGGTCTCTATTATTTCTGCTGTGAAACAAAGTCTTTTTTTATGGTTTGATGAAGACACTGAGAAAGTGATATTTGATGGTACACAAGAATATATATATATATATATTTTCATTTACTTGTTGACTCAGTGAATAAGCGGATGTCTTGCTGCTCAATTCAACACACACCCAAAAGACTGCCAGAGTTCATAGTTCATGTAGCGAACGTTTTAGTCAAAAGCTGGCAGAGATTTGCCTTCGTGGAATCACTCAGAAGTACCATAAACCAACAATGTCAATTCACTGTAGAAAGTCTTGACTGACAAATTGTATCTGAGCTGAACTAACAGTTCAAGAATTCAAAAGAAATAATTTGGTTCGAGCTCACCAAATTCTTGCTGCTATGTCAGTAGCGCGAAGAGCTGAATACTTGCTGCTTGACTGGTGCGCGGAGTCTGCTTGGGAAGCGCACCACTGACAACGAACTGTTCAAACTTGAGTTGAAGCCGATGACAGGAGGCGATGTATTCCGTTCATCTTGCCCAGAACGGTAAATTGGTATTCCTCACTAATGGCCAAATACACTTAAGAATTGCGGAAGCGTTAAGCTGAAGGAAACCGCACTGAGTCTGACAGAAAAGGACAAATGCGGCTCTGAAATGAACTCTGAAGCGGCTTAGAAGAAGCCGACGGAGCTTTGGGGAAACGAGACTGAAACCAGGGTACTGGACTGAATTAAATAACCTGACTAGATTAACTTGAATATCAAATAGCTAACTATGACGAGAGAGAGCGCGAAAGACGTTCGCCTCTCCGGAATTCTTCAGTTGAAGTGCGACGTTATGAAAACGCTCGCGCTCCAAGTAAACAGAGCCTGCATTCTAAATGAACGCTAGAACGCTGAGTCGCTATCTATGGCAACCAGGAAATGCCTGCACAGGACAAACGATGACGAGCAACAAGCTGTGTCCAGTTTGTGGAAGGGGGTGATGACATAGTAGTGGAGGACACCTGCAGAGAGCGGGCTGTAATAGAACCATTCCTGACAGTAAGAAAATTATGGTTCATAGCATAGAGATGTATGATATGGTGGAGTATGAATAGCTCAAGTATTATTGGGCTGAAGCAATAAGTTCAATAGTTGTTCCATAATTGTGGGGCTTGACAGGAATATGTGAAAGATTGATATATGTGGTTGATAATTGACCAAGAGTTGTGTAATCCATGCATAAAAACCAATACAAATTGTTAAAAAAATAAAAATGACCCGTATAAACGCCTCCTTTGAAAGCCTACAGTCCTTGTTATACCAAGTGCTCTGGCGAGATGACTTCCGATGTATACAATTCCCTTCCTTTTTCTGTGGTTAACCCGGTTGGGATACCAGTTCCCTTATCTCAGTGTATAGTCTCTCGTGGCTATGGCCCAGTGTCTCCACAATGTTGTTAATGGGATAATTTGCTAGTTCCTCCAATAAAAGATGGACTTGACTCTTAGAAGCTTCTAATTTCACAGGGTGTCCCTTCACCCAATTCCATCTAATTGCCCTCTAGTTATTTGTAAATGACAAAACACCTAGATCTGGACCCCTTATATCTGGCTTGAAGGTGCCCTGCTTAGGAGTACAAGCACTAATGCGTGTGGTCACTATCGACCCTCTAGGCAACTTTCATGTCTTCAACTGAATGCCAAAGATTGAGAGATACCAGGCAATAATCTATTCTACTTTCGTAGCCTTGTCTATTAAAAGTTGGGTCCCCATTGGGATCAGAGTTGGCCCTCCCATTTGTGGCTCTCAAATTGTGTTGGATAGTAAGAGCCAACAACTGGGCACCTCTCTTAGACCACTTAACTAAGGGGAGATCTAGTAGTGGTATTTGCCACTCTCTATTCCAGTCATCAGTCAAACCCGCGGGGATTGGGGCAAGTGGTTCAAATTTGCAGTTAAAATCACCAGCAACTAGTGTAGGGGTGTTATCTACAGAGTGAGAGAAAGTGAGATCAAGGGTATACAATGTATTGGTTTCCTCCTGGCCCCGCAGCACTCTATTATATACATTAAATATCCTTATTTTCTGTCCACTATCAAATATAAGCTCCAGCGCTAAGATTTCTTGGGGATCAACTTTTAAGTGTATAACTTTGACCCCAAGTTCGATTTTTACCCATACCGCTAGCCCTCCCAAGGGTCTTCCCAGCTCTTTTCTCGTGGCATTAGTAGCATAAGCAGAGAAGCCACTTCTGTGTGGACAATGCAGACTCCAAATTTTCTGGTATAGAATTACATCAAAAGAGTCTACAAAAGAACACCATTCTGGATCAGCCAATAGTTTTGAGATCCCAGCCACATCCCACACAAAACCCTTAATAGGAGAATCACCCCCTTCTACATCCCTAGGAATTGGGGAAATAACATTCCTGCTTTTGTCCACAGAGACGGTCTCGGACATTATCTCTGGGTCAATAGCTGAGTCAAGTGGTGAAGGAGAGGTTGTTGGTGAAGGGCTAAGAGGTGATGTCACTATGGCGCCTAAGAACCCTTCCTTATTTTCTGATTTTGGCTGCTCCTCTGAGAGTGATCAACTCTGCCCTCTCCAGTTGCCCCTATAAAAACAAGCATTGGCATAGCCAATAGGTCTCGCCTTTGGGAACGTATGTGTTTAGCCATATATATTAACTTTACCTATATCTTTAAGCTGTGCTGTACAGAAGTTTGCAGCATGCTGACAAGTTATAATAAAGAAGTGTCAGAAGCATTGTTGTTACCTTAGATATGACCAAAAAAGCATTATGTACAACTAAACGACGATATTAAAAAAGTATTAAAAAATAATGTCTTGAGTTTTTTTGTCCTTTCAATGCTGGCAACTTGTATCTGCCTGTGCCAATGGTTGCTTGTTGTGTTTTTTGGTTATAGGGGGCATAAATAACAGGAGGGTGAAGGTCAGTCAGTCAGTCAGTGAGAGTGAGTGAGAGAGTCAGTCAGTCAGTGAGATTGAGATAGTTAGTCAGTCAGTGAGAGAGTGAGAGTCAGTGAGAGAGTCAGTCAGTGAGAGTGAGAGTCAGCCAATGAGAGTGAATGAGAGTGAGAGAGTGAGTCAGTCAGTGAGTGAAAGAGAGTGAATCAGTGAGATAGTCAGTCAGTGAGAGTGAGTCAGTCTTTAAGCCAGAGTCAATCTTTAAGCAAGAGCCAGTCTTTAAGCGAGAGTCAGTCTTTTAGCGAGAGTCAGTCTTTTAGCGAGAGTCAGTCAGTCAGTGAGAGAGAGTCAGTCAGTGAGAGTCAGTCGGTGAGAGAGAATCAGTATGTGAGAGTCTGTGCGAGAGTGTCTGTGAGTGTTTGTGAGAGAGTGTCTGTGAGAGTCTGTGAGAGTGTATGTGAGAGAGTGTCTGTGAGAGAGTGTCTGTGAGAGTCTGTGAGAGTGTATGTGAGAGAGAGTCTGTGAGAGAGTGTTTGTGAGAGAGTATCTGTGAGTGAGTCTATGAGAGTCTTTGAGAGAGTGTCTGTGAGAGAGTCTGTGAGAGAGTGTCTGCGAGAGAGTGTCTGTGAGAGTGTGAGAGTCCGTGAGAGAGTCTGTGAGAGAGTGTCTGTGAGAGAGTGTCCGTGAGAGAGAGTCTGTGAAAGAGAGTGTGAGAGTCTTTGAGAGTGAGAGGCTATTTAGTGGCGAATAGGGTCAGGATTTAATTAACAGTAATAGATGGAAAGCCTACCCAATCTCTATCCCTCAGCAGTCAGCCAAGGAGGATGCTTAAGTCCCGGTCTACCATACCAATTGGCCGAGGTTGGATTTTAGCCCCAGTTGTTTTCTATTGCTATTTTTTTACATGTTCTTAAAAATTCATAACTCCTGATTCTTAACTGATTTTTGTGCTGTTTTAATTATTGTTTTTTTCTCCAACAATTAGTTTAAGAATTCGTATTTACTTTTATTTTTGTATTTCTTAATGTTAATATTGCTTTGGTGCTACTAAAATAATTCATGTGTATTTCCGTTGACGGAAGCCTTTCGCTTTTAGCCACAAAAGAAGGACTGTACCCCTCATTAAAACCTGCTTAAACTCATTATACCCTAAATTGCATAATTTGGCAGTAATTTACATTTGTCCCACCTCCATCCAAGTCATTAAATAGTGACTGAGGATTGTACTATAAAAAATAATGTAACTTTGAAAATGGGCGACTTGTAGCATTTTTGCTCAACTGTATATTTTTTTTAATGGTGCCTTTTGAAATATGAAATTAGTTATTGTGTTTCAATACACGTTGATTTTTACAGAGCAACTCGTTTCCACATTTGCAAGCGATGCAGTATCATGCAAATGAGTAATGTAGCGGTTAGCCATGCCGCATGCCGTGACAGGTCAGGCACCAAGGCAATAAGCCCCATCCCCATAATGCACAGATGACAGGCACGGACAAGGATCACATAACGGTGCTCTGCTGCTTGTGAGCACACAGTGTAAAAGAGGAGAAAGATCATCGCTGGTGATAGACAGTGAGCTTTACAAATGCACATAACATTTGTGCAGATTGGTGCCATCTGTATGATTGCATAATATGACAAGTTTTCTCCCTTTGGTGCGCCCATAGAGATGCCATTTAAAAGCACCACAAACGATGCTTGTATTGTTTTCTCAGTTCCAGGCCAAGGACTAAATATGACATGTTTCGTAACCTCCTCGTCTACAAAGCATCGGTGAAAACAATTTATGTTAGAGAAGTCCTTCTATTCAAGCTCAAGCCACAAGGAGCTCAAATGCTTAAAAGCAGTTCATTTAAATATTGCTCTGTTCATGCAAAGGAGCTCGTGCCACGGCAGAGGAATAGAGACCCCATGAGCCGAGCCAAACATCAGGATGCCATCAAGAGTGATATACTGCTCAATGCTGCCCCAGCCTCAGATGTGCTAAACCAACCTTCAATTACCAAACGTGCACCTCGCGTGGCAGCAGGGGAAGGGGGCCTGCGCGATTCCCTTGCGGGAGAGTGCGACCATATAACGCCACCACATGGTGCCGCACGCTCCGGCAAGGAAATCGCCAGACGTGCACGAGGTGCAATTGCAAGCAATGCAAAGCGTGCACATTTTTGCCCCCAAAGCTGTGCCGATAGCATTAGGTCTCTCTCCTAAGCAACGCATGCGCGCTGCGTAGGAGAGACCAAAAAAGGGCAGTCCTAATGGGACAAACCCACAAGATGTCAATGGTGGCCTAGTGGAGGTTCCAGAGCTGGACAACAGCAGAGGCCCGAGGGGGATACCAGCTGGGTGTCTGTATCTAATGGAGATACGGGTGGGTGCTTGGGAGATTACACTTGAATCAATTGAGAACAATCCAGAGATTATACCCTCTTTATAGAAGCTAACCTCAATCATGTCCCAAATTGATTTCTGCATGGGGACTCTTTTTACCAATTGAATGTCATCTCTGATGATTGAGTAGCAATGTCGAGTAGCACTGAACCAGTAGATGACCTTGTTCTTGAGTGAGTCTTGGTCTTCATGTCTTCCCAAAGGGATTTGTAGTACTTCTGTGATGTAGGTCACCACTCGATTGACCCATTCCTGGGGTCTCATGTAAACACCATCCCTTACTATCCCCTTATATAGTGCCCTTTCATGGTCTTGCTTAGGCAAATTTCTTTCATCTACAACTACCTCTCCTCTGTCTGTCCCGTTGCCTCGGACAAATCCTGGTGTATTCCTCGTTATTGAGCTGAGTATATCTATTGAGCTACTGTACTCAGTAGTATGTGTCAATGAATGAGTACTCCTAGTTTGCATGAAATGGTTGGGTTGGGTTTGCAATGGCCAGGCTACTTATTTTGACCCCCCTAATGGCCAAGCTAGTTGGTGATATTGTGATTTCTGAGTGGGCCAGGATCTCACCATTTACCCTCTCTTGCTAGCTAGCTACCTTCATTCTTAGAGTAATTACTTCATCTTTCAATGACTCAATTTGATCTTTTAGTATACGGATTTCACTAACAGAGATTGTACATCACTCATCGGGGTCACTACCAACCACCCCAGCCCAGTTTCCTCAGTTGCAAGTACATCAAATCTATTATGGCACTCAATATGTACAGACGGTATTATACTAGACGCTCTATTTAAGACATTACAGGATGGGATAATAGATACACTAGGCAACGATTCAGAGAGTCCAATCACTGGAGCCTTGCTGCGTCTTTTTTTGTACTTATTGAACATAAAAGGTATATGTTTGGCCACATTTTTTGCTGGGGTTGGTTTGGGAGAGGCGCCTATCATAGAGCCTGGGCCATTCGGAATGCTAGTAGGCCTGCCAAACGGAGAGGTGGAGCATGGAGTCAGTTAACTCGGTGTTTGCGGTTGCATTGCTCCAAGCATTAATCACATTAAAACATTTCATGTACGGATCTGAAATGTGGATTTTAAAATATATTTATATGTTCAGTAAAATGTTGTACATATATTTTCTGTGAAGCATTATATGTAAATTAATTTTGTTATCCTAGTTTACTACTTGTTTCATCCCTACTCATTGAAAAATGTTCTTTCATAATGACATATACTTTGTATTACTAGGGGGTTAGAATGTGATAATACCTTCTTTGTAAAAAAATTATAAAGATGTGTGTTATCTGCCACTGTGGTCGCAGTCACTAAGGATGAGACTAGAACATTAGAACTTTTGAGCCACAGCGTTCTGGAATGGACTGCTTTAAGCAAGTTGTGCTCAGTGTATACAATAAAAAATGTTCCCCAAATTTACCTGCTTGGATTTTCTTTGTGGAACTGCCAGTGCACTGTGAAAGGGAGTTACCACAGCCCTGTACTGAAATAAAAATCCAACCATTTCCAGGGTTTGTGAATGTCCAAAAGTGCACGTTTGTGGATTTTCACAAATCTTCAAGACAAACCATGCTTTGAAATACCCATTTCACACCCCTTGAATGAGCTCCATGAGTGTGGAGATCTATGTCCTCATAAATAGACTTATATCTGCCAGGAAATCGCCATGTCTAATCCTGGCAGTAAACATATGACTGAATTTTCCTTTGTGACTAGTATCTATTGATCTTCATTTACTGGCAAACTACTGAAGAACATTGCTAAGTTTGTGCCATGTTTGCAGACATCTCTAACGACCAGCAATTGTTTTTGACAATCAAGTATATGGTGGCAATGGGGGCGCTAGGTGGCGCAAAAGCGGAATGGCCGCCATGTGTGAGGTTTCCGCAGCCTCGCACCGTAATCCTCACATTATCCTCGCCTTCAACAAAGTCCTCGCCCTGAAATATGGCGGAAAGGGTGGCCCAATGCCCGGGGCACCCATGCGCTGAATCTGGGGGCAATCCGCAGTGAGATGATCTTCCTGCAGCCTTCAGAGTGAGAGCCCGTAATAAGACGCTGTGCGGTGTGGAACCCCCTGGCGGGCACAGTTGGCACGCAAGTGTCACGGCGCCCACGTGCTGACAGGGCTGCAATGCTTTCCAGTCAGAGACAGAGGTGCGGTGAGGGTCCTTGCAGCGCGGCGAGGAAAAGCAATTTGTCTGCGGGCACAGAGGATCAAAGCTCCTACACTGTGTGGGGGGGTGAACTTGTAATGAGCGGCTTGGCTGACATCGGGCCGGGGATCCCACACGGGGTGCAGATCGGCCATAGGTGGCAGCCATAGCTTAGCTGCACCCCTGCTGTTCGCCTGTGACGGGCAGGGTATACATCAAAGAGGCTTGCAGGAGGCTCCCCGCTGTACCAGGCACTTATGCAGGAGGAAACACAGCGCTGCTTTACAGCGCTAAATGTTTATGCTATACCCCGAGTTGAAGAATTATCACTTGAGCGCCAGGACGTTGCGATTGCCAGCATAGGAGAGTGTGCGCTGTTATCCCATCGGTTTATATACGTCTCCTGAGGCTGGGGGGCACCACTACTGGGACACAGGAGAATTGTGTACAGGGGACCCGACCACTCTACTCGCACATATTAAGGGGCATCTTGAAAGCTACGCTAGGTGCAGACCAATTGCTGTTTTCCCCCCTCCCCTCCCCTTGCCATTGATACTAGTAGCCTTCTGCTAGCATAAAGTAAAAGCAGACTGTCAACTAGACGCAATGGGCAAACCAGACACGCGTCAGCCATGCCTCACATTTGATGCGAAAAGAGGCCCGCGGCAACAGACCACAGAGGTTGATAATGGCCCAGAGTGCTCAGCACAGGACCCTAGCACTGCGCAAGGAGATGGCATGCAGGCCATCCTACAGGAAGTGCGACAAAGGTTTACAAATATGGCTGCCAAGATAGATACTCTGGTTACACGAATGGATGCGATGGTCCACAAGCTTGAAGGCCACGAGCCGCAACTAAAGGAAGCCGAACATCGCATATCGGAGACAGAAGATACCACGAGCCACCTCCGTAACATGGTCACACAGATGGACAAGCTGCCTAAAATAATAGCCGCGGAAAATGACGATATTGAAGCGCGCAGTCGGAGAAACAACATTTGCATGATTGGCATTCAGGAAAGTACCAACACGGGCAGGATGGAACAGTACGTTGAAAAATTGTTGCTGGAGGTGGTGGGGGTGGAACAGTTATCTCCCCACTTCATAGTTGAAAGGGCCCATCGCTCACTTGGACTGAGACCGCCCCTGGGCGGTACGCCCTGTCCCGTCATAGCACGATTGTTGAATTATAGGGATCACAATGTGGCCCTACAGGTGGCAAGGGAGCGGAAACAGCTGCACTTCGAAGGGATCTCTTTCACGATGTACCCGGACTTTACCACACATGTTCACGAGGAGCGACGCAAATTCCTCCAAATGAAAAAAAAACTGAGGCAGGCTCAAATTGATTATGCCCTTCTCTATTCAGCGCGACTTCGGATCACATATCAGGGCAAACAAATTATCTATGTTAAACCCCAGCAGGTTGAAGATTTCCTTAAACAGATTAAAAAGCGTGAAGCTGCATCCTCTTCACAGGCAAGCTTGTCAATATCACAGTCACCTTCCTCGGAATGATAACTACGTTGGCTGTTGGATACTCAATGGGACATTTACTTGCTGGCGCGGAGGTGGTCCAGTGACTGAGTGTAAAGTGACTCCAATGTATGATCCATGACATGACGGGGCATTTTTTTGGGTTGATTAAAACATTCTTCACATAGAGGCGCGACGACTGAACTGACCAGGCACCTCTGAAGCCTATGAGGGGACGTCCTTGACATCACAGGCATTCCTGAAACAGCTAATGGTTACCCGTGAACCACCTAGTTGTTTCTCTCCCCCCAGTGGGTGATCCCCCATTTTTTTTGTTTTGTTTCAATCGAGAATCGGTCACTGATCACTAAAGTGTGTAGCACTTGTTGTTTACCGGGTGTAAGGGAGGAGGGTGGGATGCTTAATGCTGGCATGATTGGGATGCTTCAGTGGGTGGGGGTGGTATGGGTTTGGTTTACTGTATTTCGTGGTAGGGGTCATTCAGGGCACGTTTCCTATTATGATGCTTCTCATGTTGTCCGGTTGTGGTATTATGTAATGTGGTGCACTGACAGTTATTATATCATGATGAAACACGGGGGAACGGGTGGATAGACACTCATTGAATGTAATGTCTTGGAATGTTAGAGGCCTGAGAGATCCAAGGAAGCGTAGGCAGATATTGGCATATTTAGACAGGCAACAGAAAAATATTGCGCTGATCCAGGAAACTCATATGGACCCACACAACCCGAGTACCTTCGCTAGCAAGTGGGCAGATGTCAGATTCTTTTCTTTGTATTCATCGTATGCTAGGGACACAGTTATCCTGATAAAGAAGCGGACTCCCTTTGCATTGGCGGGAGTCTAGGCCGATCCATAGGGATGTTACGTATTAATATGGGGCCACTTGGGAAGAGATTCTGTAACCATAGTCTACTGCTACGGGCCCAATGTAGACACACCTGACTTCTTCAATGTCATCTGGGGCAGGGTCGTGGATATAGGGTGCACACATGTAATTTGGGGTGGTGAATTTAATGTTGCACTCAATCCAGCCCTGGATCGCTCTAATACCTCACCACATCTTTACAGTAATTCTCAGGCATCCTTACAGGGCATAATGGCAGAGGGGGGATTAATAGACAGTTGGCGTTACACCCACCCACAGATCAGAGAAGGCACGCACTTCGCAGCACATGCTGGGACGTGGGCACGACTAGACTATTGCTTGCTCTCCAGGGGTCAGGTTATTTAGAAGGTACTTCACTTAGCTAGGACGTTTTCTGATCACTGCCCTATAAAACTTGTAATTATGCTACCAGGTTATGACACCTCTAGGCCTAGCTGGAGGTTACAGCCCACAGCTCTGTTGGACATGGTCTTTCACACAGAGCTGGGGGAAGAGATACAAGATTTTTCTTACAAAACAAGGGCTCTGTGGACGATGTGGAGATATCCAAACTGGGCTCCGTATGCTGGAGCGAGACCTAAAGGGGATGGAGGAACGGATGGGGTCTGGGGAAGCAGGCCAGGTACAGAATGAGTTTTGTGAGAAATTATCAGATTACGAGGAGACTGCGGCACGTGTGGCAAAAGTTAGAGGACCGTATTGGGTGGCCAGATGGTACGGAGAGGGCGAGAGACCTGGGAAGGCTCTGGCTGACGTAATTGGACATCCACGCTTCTCTACTCATATCCTCGAAGTAAAGGGACCAGAGGGTACTGTTTACCGAGATACACCCGACATACTTAATACTTTTACTTCGCACTACACAACCCTGTACACTACACAACGCAGTGACTCACTTGATATGAACAGCTTTTTGGGGGATGTTGAGTTTGGGTGGCTGAGTGACACACAGAGGAAGTTCTTGTGCCTCCCATTTGAATTGGATGACGTTCAGGTGGCGATCATGCAGCTTGAAAATGGGAAGGTGCCCAGTTTAGATGGCATTCCTGCTGAATTCTACAAGCGGTACATAGATTACATGGCTCCGGTAATTAGAGAACTCTATGAAGAATCTCTTGAAAAGGGAATACTCCCCCCCCCAGAAGGGCTGATCACTTCTCTTTTGAAGCCAGGAAAGACCCCAGAGCTTTGCAACTCTTATAGGCCACTCTCCCTTATACATTGTGATACAAAAATATTGGCCAAGCTGTTGGCTAATAGGCTAACTCTCCTGTTGGATAAGCTCTTTTTACCCGATCAATCAGGATTCGTACCAGGTAGGGCCACAACTCATAATCTCCGCACTCTTTTCTCTCTATTACAGAATGTCACGCCTGATTACCCACTGGCCACAGTATTTTGATTAGGTGGAGTGGGATTATTTAATTGGAGTTTTACAGCTCATGGGCTTCCCTAAGTTGTTCATCTCTTGGTTTCAGTTGTTATATCAGCAGCCCACTGCTAAGGTGCTAATCAATGGTCACCTCTCGCCGGCATTTCCCATAACGAGGGGCACGCGGCAGGGATGCCCCCGCTCCTTTTTGCCATAGCGGCCGAACCACTGGCATTTAAACTTCGCCAGCATCATCGTGATCGGGCCTTTCGCTGCTGCATGTGTCAAATTTTGCTATCTCTCTACGCGGATGATATCACCTTGTATATCAGAGACCCCCAACAAAATGTGATCCCTATCCTGCGAGAATTCCTCGTGTTCGGCAGATTATCCGTGATAAACATCAACTGGGGTAAATCCCCATTTTGTGGTGCGGCACTGACCTACGCTATCTAGGTATTCAGCTGGCTGGAGACAGGGAAACCACCATACGGCTCAATTATGGAACAGCCATCACGAAACTGGCGGACAATGTTACTTGCTGGATTTTTCTCCCCATCTCGCTTCCTATATTTATTCATGAATATTCCCTATAACACTGGCTCTTATTTTTTTTAAACTTTGCGGACTGAACTTTTGCGTCTCTTGTGTGGAGGGAAGCAACCGCGGCACCATTGGTCCATACTGACAAGGCTCTATGCCCAGGGGGGTTTCGACATACCGGACTTCGAGACTTATTTTCCTAGTGCATAAGCACATTATGCGTATTATTGGGTGCATCTCCCCAGGTACATGCCGCAAGTTGCCACGGAATATTGGCTCGCAGACCCTATTCCACTGTCTGGTCTTATAAATGCTCCTGCTAGGACACGAGCACTGCCACCTACCACAATCACTGGTACGGTGGATGCCTGGCATTGCATTATGGATATATCAGACACTCCCTTGTTATACTCTCCGTTGTTACCATTGACCTATCATCCTAGTATATCACTGCTGCAAGAAAAGGGATTCCATAAGTTATGTGTACGGGTCCATATTGCAGCATGGGGTGATTTATTTCATGAAGGCAAGTTTCGCTCAGCAGATCATTTTTCTCATGACGAACAGCCCTCTCCTCTGGACTATTTCTTATATGTTCGCCTACGACAAGGTATGCGGTCAGTTACCCCTGAATTCCCGCAGGAGCCAGCAACTCTAGCGCCCCTACACTTATTGCTTGGCTCTACAGGGATCACTGAAATTATATCGACCACAAACATGTCGAGATACATTACTATCGAGGGACAAAATATCGACTGGCTATCTTCAAACAGGTAAGTACTAAAATATCGACTCAAAAATATCGAGTTACAAAAATATAGACTGTCAAAATATCGTTTTTTTTAAATGTCTTTAAATTAAGTAAAAACTAATATAATAATACATATATTTAATATAAACTTAGTTAAAATTATTAAATAAATGTAATATTAATAAATAATTAATGTAAATTAAAAAAATATATATAACAAAAATAATACATATATATATATATATAAAAAGATATTATTAAATAAACATATATAATATTTTTACCGTAGCTTAGCAAAATGGTTAAAATGTATTGTATCAACTCTAGTGAGTTCAACAGTAGCAAAAGCGTTGGATAGCGTAGGGGTAAAATTTACTATTCCCACTCCAGTGGGTGCAACAGTAGGGAAAGCGTTGGATAGTGTAGGGGTAAAAATTACTATTCCCACTCCAGTGGGTGCAACAGTAGGGAAAGCGCTGGATAGCGTAGGGGTTAAAATTACTATTCCCACTCCAGTGGGTGCAACAGTAGGGAAAGCGCTGGATAGCGTAGGGGTGAAAATTACTATTCCCACTCCAGTGGGTGCAACAGTAGGTAAAGTGCTGGATAGCGTAGGGGTTAAAATTACTATCCCAACTCCAGTGGGTGCAACAGTAGGGAAAGCGCTGGATAGCGTAGGGGTTAAAATTACTATTCCCACTCCAGTGGGTGCAACAGTAGGGAATGCGCTGGATAGCGTAGGGGTTAAAATTGCTATTCCCACTCCAGTGGGTGCAACAGTAGGGAAAGCGCTGGATAGCGTAGGGGTAAAAATGACTATTCCCACTCCAGTGGGTGCAACAGTAGGGAAAGTGCTGGATAGCGTAGGGGTTAAAATTACCATCCCCACTCCAGTGGGTGCAACAGTAGGGAAAGCGCTGGATAGCGTAGGGGTTAAAATTACTATTCCCACTCCAGTGGGTGCAACAGTAGGGAAAGCGCTGGATAGCGTAGGGGTTAAAATTACTATTCCCAATCCAGTGGGTGCAACAGTAGGGAAAGCACTGGATAGCGTAGGGGTAAAGATTACTATTCCCATTCCAGTGGGTGCAACAGTAGGGAAAGCGTTGGATAGCGTAGGGGTTAAATTTACTATTCCCACTCCAGTGGGTGCAACAGTAGGGAAAGAGTTGGATAGCGTAGGGGTAAAAATTACTATTCCCACTCCAAAGAGTGCAACAGCAGGGAAAGCGTTGGATAGCGTAGGGGTAAAAATTTCTATTCCCACTCCAGTGGGTGCAACAGTAGGGAAAGCGTTGGATAGCGTTGTGGTAAAAATTACTATTCCCACACCAGTGGGTGCAACAGTAGAGAAAACGATGGATAGCATAGGGGTAAAAATTACTATTCCCACTCCAGTGAGTGCAACAGTACAAAAAGTAAAAACTTAATAAATAAATATAATTAATAGAAATATTATTACCAACTAAATTTAATTTCCAATACCAATTACTTTTATTTACCAATTAAATTGTATTTACAATTTTAATTAATTTACATAATTAATTAATTATTATTAAATTACTTCCCACCCTATCCCCCTATAAACTCACAACGCACTACAGAAAATAAGTTACTAAATATTAATTATTTATCAATTAAATATTTATAATTATTTACCAATTATATTTTAATTAATTACCAATTAATAATTAATTAACAATTATTATTAATTTACAACATAATTAATTATATTTAAATTACTTCCCACCCTATTCCCCTATAAACCCACAACCCGCTACAGAAAATATTTTACTAAAAAATAATGATTTATCAATTATTCAATTATAATTATTTACCAATTAATTTTTTATTATTTACCAATTAATAATTAATTAACAATTATAATTATTTTACATAATTAATTAATTATATTTAAATTACTTCCCACCCTATTCCCTATAAACCCACAACCCACAACAGAAAATAATTTACTAAAAATGTATTATTGATCAATTAATCAATTATTATTAATTACCAATTATATTTTAATTAATTAACATTTAATATTTAATTAACAATTACAATTATATTACAGATTTAATTAATTATAAATAAATTACTTCCCACCCTATTCCCCTATAAACCCACAACCCGCTACAGATTTATATTACACAATTATTACAAATTATTAAAAACTTATTTTCGATTTTTTTGATGTCTATATTCTATCTAGTCGATATTATGTCTAGTCTATATTTTTGATTCGATATTTTGGCTATTAATATCGATATTACTCGATATTTTTGTAGTCTATATTATGTCTGGTCGACATTTTGTCTAGTCTATATTTTTACCTCGATATTATGTCCAGTCGATATTTTGGAATCGATATTATGTCTGTATACCGCTCTACAGACGGTAAACATCTGATGTCAAAGTTGTATAACAGTATACTTATGCAGAGGGCGGATGTTTCATGCTCGGCGCATATCCGATGGTCTGCAGAGCTGGGTGAAGAGGTTTCCGATGAACAATGGGAATATTGTTGCCTCCAGACTTCACAGGTTTCTTCTAGCTGTAGACACAGAGTTATACACTACAAATTCTTACATCGTTTATATTACACCCCGGCCAAGAAATTCAGGTTCAAATTATCTGACAATGACTGCTGTGAGAGGTGTGGGAGGCCGGAAGCTGACTTTCTCCATTTGGCGTGGGAATGCCCTGGGGTACAGGATTACTGGGAACACAGGATTACTGGGAACAGGTCCATGTGGAGTTGGAAAAAATGATAGGCAACACGCTGATGAGGGATCCACGAGTGGGGCTTTTGAGTTACACTGTGCAGATACCCAGGCCACATCGTAAGTTCCTGGCGCTGTCTTTCCTACTGGCAAAGCGTAGTGTAGCATGTCGGTGGGGCAGAGGGAGGGCCCCGAAATTCAGGACTTGGCTAGGCGACTTGCTTTACAGTCAGGAACAACCCAACATTTACGCGGAGACATTGACACTTGACTCTAGGCCTAGAGACATCTGGGGCCCCCTACAAAGCTACCTACTTTTGGGGGATGCAGAGGGATAGGATGCTACTCTTCTGGAAGTTGTTGCTTAACTGTGCTGTGCGGGTATTCTTATGGGCATTACTCTTCTTTAATAGCATGGTTGTGTGTTGCTCCCCTTACCTGTGAGTAGACAGTTCTTGCTTTGACACCTTTGCTAGGCCATACTCGCAATGTGCCTTGACGTATTATATATGAAATTGTTTCCTCTCCCTGACTGTGGATATGTCTATACAGCATTCTGTGATTCTGCCTGCCCAGTATTTATTGTATCCAATGGTCACCTGACATTATGATATGTATTTAAATATCCATCTGATTGCTCTGTCGAACTACGTCCCCACATGATAATAGATGAGAATGCATGATTTGTTACAAAATGTAATGCTCAAACCCCTTGAAATACATCTTCACAATCTCTTTATTGTTTTCTTGTTTCAATAACAATGTAATGTTCCTTACTTAAGATGAAACTACAAAAATAAAGGTTTAAAAAAAAAGTGCAACCAACTATTTGGTGGCTATGGCTGCCTTTTTTAGAGCAAAGCACACCTGCAGATTGTTTAAAAATTCAAGAAACATAAAAATGAAAACACCAAACAATATCTCGTCCAGGTCATTCTTACAGTTTTGGTCAAATGGAATAATCTAAATGGTTGTGTTTATTGACTGATATTTGCACCACTGGCAGGGTGTGTAACCTCCAGTGGACTGCGTTAAATAAAATGAGTCCTGGCAAATATTTTCTTACAAACTAAACACTTCTGGAGAACAATGAATATTGTCTAAGAATTGCTTGAAGGCAAGTTAAAGATCACAGCAGGTGAGGAGATGATAGCAGGACTGTATTCACATTCAAAAGGTAAACATAAAAGTAAATAAACACGAGATCCGCGGTGACTAGCACCTGAGGAAGATTGCAGTGTTTCCTTTACTCTCCCCGGGATGACGCGGGGAATGATGGAGCTAACGGCTTTTCTAATGCATGCAAACTACTGAAAATGAATGTACAGATGTCGGAACCCAAGAAGACAATGAAAGAATAAGTGTTTTGTTGAGCAACGCGCTGCAAACCTCGCGCTCTCTAATTAAACTCCAGAGCAGCTCCATCAGTATGAGGTCCGCCATTTTGAGCGCATAAACAAAACGGATGAAGCCGGTTTCAAGCACACTTTCCCCTCAGCGCTCTTCACAACCTGCAGTGCGTTTTCAGACAATTTTGAACGAGGCTGTCTTCTCACACTTTGTCACACAAATGAATGGGGAGAGCTACAGCACAGGCACTACTCCAGCCTCCCCAATCACAACTATGAACCCACAAGAGGGAGTAGTGTGTATTGGTCTCTAGATTAGAGGTGGCACATGCACTGTGAAAAAATACTGCCCTTACTTGCATAATTGTGACATGCTTCATCATTGGGCTTGCTTCAATACACCCCTGCGCCAACCAAAGCCTGGGGTGGAGCAAAAGGGAGGGGAAGTCAATACAAACATATATAAATAATAATATAAGTGATGGATCCTGGGATCACCGAAAGAAAAACGTGCAGTGAGAATTAAAACTAGTTCATTGGTATCTCTTAGAAGTCATTTTATTCCTAGATTCACCGACTAGGATTAAAAACGAAAAAGGATAGTGGTGGTGAGAGAAAAGTGTTAGGAGTTGCTACACCCCTCCTTACTGCCAGATTGTCAACATGTTTCAGCTACTTTCTAAATGCCTACAGTTTCAGGTTATCACAGCCTTCATTCAGACATTTCAGATCCAAGAACTCTGAAAATGATGAATCCCCTCAGAAACCTCAGTGTTGGATCTATGAAACCAATTGTTCACAGAATGAGGGGTTCAATTAGTAACTTACTCCAGAAAATCGAGTTAAAACTGGCGAGTTAGAGGAAGAGAACACCTATAGTGACACTTACTCCAAGGATTGTGCTCCGCCTCAACCTCCTGTCCCTGGATCGCTGTGTAGAGAAAGGTAAACATAAAAGTAAATAAACACAAGATCCGTGGTGACTAGCGCCCGAGGAACATGGCGGCATTTCCGTGACTCTCCCCGGGACAACGCAGGGAATGATGGAGCTAATGGGTTTTCCAATGCATGCGAACTGCTAAAAACGAGTGCATAGATGTCGGTACCCAAGAAGACAATGAAAGAGTAAATGTTTTGTCGAGCAACATGTTGCAAACCTCTCCCTCTCTACTTAAAGTCCTGAGCAGCTCTGTCAGTATGAAGTCCACCATTTGGAGCACATAAACAAAATGGATTAAGCTGGTTTCAAGCGCACTTTCCTCTCAGGGCTCTTCACAACCTGCAGTGAGTTTTCAGACAATTTTGAAGGAGGCTGTCTTCTCACACTCCCTAACAAATAGTGGGAAAGGAAAGCACATGCTTCCAAAGCATTGTTTCAATCGCGGCTACACCTGGTGAGGAAACAGGTACTTGGAAAACAAAGTCTATTAATATAACCTGACTTCTTTAATTTTCCCAAGTCTAACTGTATTACATAGCATTTCCTCACTGGCATATTTCTCATTGGTGCTTCAGAGGTACGCAGCAGTCATCTTCAGCCCACTCAACCATCCGCTGCACTCTCACTAACTCGCCTCACATTATTCGAATATATGTAATTTTCTCTTCATAAACCACTACATAAGAGTACTACAAAGTGGTTTCGTCGCCTCCTCGTATGGGCAGACTGGAAAAAACAAAAATTCTGCGAACGCCTTCATTTCTTAATTTTGTAACTTGCTCGAACCTGCACATCCATTTTGCCTCATTGGAGGACCCTATGTCCTCATCACATAAAGGAGCCTCTCCATCAAGTTCCAATTCTCCTTCTGCAGTCAGCAAAGTGCCAACTTAGGGCCTCATTAGGATGGCGGTTTTTCCGCATCCACCGGGCCGGCGGAAGTGTCCGCCGGCCTGGAGGATGCGGAAAAACCGCGGCGGAGACTCCAAAGACCCACCGCCAAATTAGGATGGCTGGTGGGTCTGGAATTCCGTCCGCCGCTTTTCCGCCGCGGTCGGCTTCCGACCGCGGCGGAAAAGCTATAACATGGCAGACCTCAACGATCTCTATTGACCTTCTTTTAGAAGAGATTTGCGCTCTTTGTACATTTGTTGAAGAGACAAGTTACAAATTACAAACTCTAACGGATAGCTCGACACTGATGGAAGAAACAATTGCCAAGGTTGAACATAACATTGGATCTCTAGGCTCATCCTATATTAAAGTGGAAACTCAGGTTATGTCTCTGAAGAAACAGGTTGAAAATCTTGAAAACAGGAGCAGATGGAATAATCTCCAACGATGTGATATACCTGAAGGCCCAGAAGGTTCTGATCCCATGACGTTCTTCCAATTTTTATCCCAACAGTTTTGAATTTGCCAAATGGAACTCTTCCTAATATTCAGCGAGCCAATTGATTAGGTCCTCCAGATTCAGCGTCTTCCAACATGAGGAAACCGAGAGGAGTCATCCTGTACTTTCTAGAATATAATAATCTTCTTATGGTATTGTTTCATGGTTTGGTAAGCATCTATTCTTCTCACTAGACTATGCAAAAACCACAGCTGATATAAGTAGAGAATTCCTTACTATGAGACCAACTCTTCATTCTATGGGAGCACGTTTTGGCCTCTTTCACCCTTTTCATTTAAAGTAACTTACAACAATAAAACGACTACCTACGAAGATCCAGCAAGACTGAAAAGCTTCCTCAATTCTTGCTATTCAGAAACTATGGCCACATCTATAATATGTACTAAGTAAACTGTTCAATCCTACTTTGTGTCTTAAAAGTCAATTCTAATGTTTCCGTCGACTTTCTATATTAAATCATAGAATGTATTTTCGTTCAACAAAAGCTATTAGACAACCTAAACCATTTTTTCTTTTTACAGGTTTTACCTCCTTGTCACACGACACACCCGTCTTGCATTTTGTTTGTTCTTCAGTCCTTCCCGCTCTTCCTCATGGAGTCTGAACGTGTCATCGTTCCAAGTGGCCTCCTCCCCTTCCACCCACCTATTATTTGTCTTGGAATTTATGTAGGTATGATCTCTTTTCTTCTAATATTTCTAGCATCACAATTTCTTTTTTCACGGTCACCTTCTTTTCTATTCTTAAAACCTTTCTCTATAATGTCTTCCATTATAAATTCTTTGTTGCTTGCTCTCTCTTCTATCACTTTTCTCATTCATTGCTTTTCATTGTCACTATATTCATACTTGTATTTTGGTCTATGTTTGATATAATATATGTTAATGCTGGTTTACTTAGTAATCTATTTTGCATGAATATACTATGTATGTAAATGTTTTTACAAGGATTGTTAGAGGTTTAAATTCCCCCATCAAGAGATAACGAGTGTTGTCATATTTATCTAAATTAGATGTCAATATTGCTTTATTACAAGAGTCGCACTTAACGGAACCCAAGGCTTTAAAACTTAAAAAGAACTGGGTAGGCAACATTTTCTTTTCACCTGGTGATGGTAAAAGAAATGGTGTTATAACATTTTGGCATAATGCTCTGAATGCTAAGCTGCTTTCTCAAGAATCAGATACTGAGGATAGATGGCTGTTCATCAATTTAATGATAGGGAAGGTTTTGGTCTCCTTTTTTCAATATGTATGCCCCTACCAATGGTGATGCTCCCTTTTTGTCTCAAATTTATCAACTACTTGCAAAGTACCCTACAAATAATTTTATTCTTGCAGGCGACTGTAACCAGGTAATTGATCCCTTTATAGATAGAAAATCTAAAGTTTTCTTTACACCAAACAAAGCACTTAAATCTTTTCTACAAACCATTAAAAAGAGAAACCTAACAGATTCTTGGAGACTATGCAATCCCTATTTACAAGAATACACCTATTTCCCCCCACCTCATCAGACCTAATCTAGAATTAATCATATTTTCATTTCACACAATGTATCACAATCTTTATGGTCAGCTGATATAGGCCCTATTCTTATCTCAGACCGTGCTCCTGTCTGAGTTCAACTGGATATTTTACATCAACCTATGCTACCCAAAATATGGCGTTTTAATAACTCCCTTCTATTGGACCCCAATTTCAAAGCTTCTTTGGTCTCCTTTTTTCATGAATAGTTTCAAATCAACCAAACAGACAGCATTCCATTCCATACAATGTGGGATGCATTTAAAGCTACCGCACATGATTTTATCATCAGATATGCATCTAATAAACGGAACATTTCCAGTAAACTTAATGCCTGACTTCTCTCTAAGATAAAGAGACTGGGACACTCCTGTTATACTTCTAAGTCAAAGAAACTTATAAATGCTAAGACTGAATTTAACAAAGAGTCTACTGAAAGCGCTCCTTATATTTACTAAAAACCAGTCTAAAATGGTATGGAGGCCAAAACAAGTGAGGTAAATTAATAGCTAATTACCTTAAGATAAAGCTAAACAAATTGCAAATTGAATCTATTATTGACGCACATCAAACACCAAAATTTATAGATGCTGAAATTTTACAACAGTTTGTACAATTTTATTAATCTTTGTATATGGCAGAAAATGTGCCTTCCGACACAGGTATATCACAGTATCTTTCTATGATTGAGAAACACGCTGACCTCCCAACAAATTTAGACCTTTTGGAATCTGATATAACACGCACAGTGTTGTCTGACGCATTGAAGGCTCTTCGAAAAGATAAAGTCCAAGGCCCGTATGGTATTACAGTTGAATTTTATTTGCACTTTGCCCAATTACTTTTTCCACACTTACACACTCTTATTTCTTCATTTATCAAATGACACAATTCTCCCAGCTCCTTCTTAAAAGCACTAATCTGTCTCATTCCAAAAGAAGGAAAACATTTTCACTATTGCAAAAACTAAAGACCTATTTCCCTAGTAAATGTAGACTATACATTTGTCTCATAAGCGTTAGCCCTCCGAATCAAATCACATCTCCCTAAATTGCTTGGCAAGGAACAGTTGGGTTTTGTCAAAGGGCGTAATATCACTGACAACACACGTTTGTTTTTTGATATTCTATCCAAAGCACCACATTATTCGGAACCCCACGCAGCGATTGCCTTGGACTCAGTAAAGGTCTTTGACAGAGTTTATTGACCCTTTCTTTTTCATACTCTTCAGTGGTTTAGATTTGGCCCAAAAATGATTTCCCTAATTTCTCTACTCTATTTTAAACCCAAAGCCTCTGTTTTCACTGACGGCCTTACCTCCCCCTATTTTATTCTAAATAGAGGAGTCCGTCAAGGCTGTCTTTTATCTCCCTTTCTTTTTAATTTGGCATTGGATCCATTTTTATCTGAAATATGACAAAATCACTCCATAACAGGATTTATCTCTGACACTAAACAGATCATTCCAGCAGCATATGCAAATGATATATTAATGTTCCTACAAATTGGTATCTGGCTATAAACTAAATAATGATAAATGTGAAATTCTACTCTTAACGAAATATACTTTTAAGGAGGATTTTTCGATCTCTAATTTTACATGGAGCCCTCAACACATCAAATACCTTGGCATGTGGTTCACTCCTTCTATTAAGACTTCTATTTCCATTAATTTTGATAAATGCGTAGAAAAATTAAATACACTCACTACGAAATGGCACCCTCTCTATTTGTCCTGGTGGGGTCGTTTAGACACCATCAAAATGATGCTGATTCCAATCATACTCTAAATTATTTTCAATCTCCCAATATCTATACCAACTAAATTTTTCCATAAAATTAATTCTATCCTCTCATCATTTTTATGGCATAGCAAAAAATCTAGAATGTCGCTGCAAAAACTGTCACATCCAAAATCGAAAGGCAATGTTAATTTCCATGACTTTCCTAAATATCATAACTCTTTTCAGTTGAAGCAGTTATCCAAGTGGCTATCTGATACATAGTCTGATTCCCCACTATGGGTTGATCTAGAGTAATCATTTATATCACCCTTCTCATTTCCACACGATCATTCAACACTTCTGTAAGGCATTAGGCACTCTCCTTCATCCTGCTCCGCACAATCTTGATACCTTTCTCACCTCCACTATTTGGCACAAGAAATATATACTTGTCAAAAATAAGCTGGAAAACTTGGAGAAATAAAAGATTACTCTGGGTACATCAACTACTTAAACAAGATACAATTATTAAATTCTCGAAGGTGCGCCCACTCTTTCAGCTACCTCTTGCCTTCCAACACAAATTTTCGGTTTTAAAATCTGCAATACTTAAAGCACTCCTTCACATTCAATCTCTAAACACACCATCTTCCCTGACTGATTCTACATGGTATATCTTTCTCCGAATAAACCTTTAGAGCTTGTAGTATTTATTTTCACCTGAAGCAATCTCCCACGAACAGGGATAAAGCTAAAACAGAACTTTCTTGGGAAGCTGATTTAGGCACAGAATGGTCCATCCCCTTGTGGAATAAGATACGGGCAAAAATCAGGAAATCATCCAGGGCAGCATCTCATAACACCAATAAACTTACACAAAATGCATGCTGAACTTCAGACATTTGCTGGTCATGTTCCTTTGAACATGCTGATTCAAAACACTTGCTATTCACAAGCCCATATATATTTAAATTTTGGAAACAAGTTTGGATTCAAATTAACAATATATTTCATGCCAAAGTTCCCTTTTCATTTAATAACATTTTTCTAGGGAGTTTACTTACTGATTGGGATAAGGGACAGTCACAAACACAAATCATAGACTTGTTACTGGCGGTTGCTTTTCAGCAGAAAACAAAGAATTGGAAAGATGCATCTAAATTATCATATTTAACTTGGGGGTATGCTGTTTGTCAGAATCATAGATTGGATAAAACCTTTGTATACCCTATAACTCTAGCTAAGAAACGCTCACAAATATGGTCTCCTGTTGTACAGTTTATAGATAATAGTGCAAAAAAATCCTTTGCTCCTGTTCCCTTATTACAAGAAGTTGTTCAGCCTCCTTAACTTACCTTATATTGAAAACGATGTAGTTTATTATGTTATTTCTGCATTATTCCTACAAAGCATTGTTTATAATACATTATGCATTTTTCCAAAAAACATCCTTTTTTTATCTTTTATCGTGTTTTGTTTATCATTTTCAAACGGAATATGTAACATTAATATTCCTTCCTATGTAATATTTGATGTTTAACTGTTTTGATATTCATTTTGCTTCATTCAATAAAACTTACTTTTGAACTTAAAAAAGTAAATAAACACATATACATTGTTTATTACACAGAAAATTGTTGTAAATGAATGAAGCGGAGACGTAAAGCAGGATCAAACTCCCAATTTATTCCAAGTATTAACGTAGGAAAAACCCGACCAGCAGCGCCGGGAATCAAACTGCCTCTAACGGCTTTATAAGAGAACGCTCAGCTTGGGGCACAGAACATGTGAGCACGAGCCCAGCGCGAGCTACAAGCTTGAGCAGTAAATGTGGATAAAGTGAACATAACAAAAACGTATCATAATTTGTGGGATTTGGAGCCTGTCAAGAAGGAACGGTAATCAATCAACTTATAAAGCGCATTACTCAGGAAAGTTGTTTCTCTGCACAGCCTAGTAACCAATGAAAATCTGCTTAAAGTGACCCACCCTCTCGCTTTTATGATTGAGGAAACTGAAAGACATCCTCTGACATTTTCCTTAATTATTTGAACATCTGACCTTTCAAATCCAGTAAAAAAAAGAAACTTGGAAGAGATGCTAAGAATCTTTGTGTCAACAACTGTCCTTCCTCTACTGAGACAGAGGAATTCATGACCACTTTTGAGTTTGTCTTCATTAAGTCTATCACAGGAAGGACCACTTGGAAAAGGATCCTAGAGCCATAAAACTATAAAACTAACGAATTGTTTGTGACCCTTCTTGAGGAAAATCCTAAAATAGGAGTCTGCCCTGTGCATTGGCAGCAAAGTTTTACACAATCCAATTGCATAAAATAGTTACTAAAAAACTCAGTTAAAAAACAATGTAAACTCAATTAATAAACAACGTAAACTCAATTGTAGGTCATGCAATTTAAACCCCCCATCTATAATTATGAGCACTTTAACTCCAATTATTTATTAATGTTGCAGTTATCACATTTGTCTCCATATGAGTTAAAATGTAATTTGCAATGGTGAGAGACTTAAAATACACCAGTGGGTAAAAGTCTAATTTCTTGGACTGCTGGATTTCAACACAGTTTTAAAGAATCTCTGCTGACAGACCATTCGTTTGTCTGATGTGCAGTCTTATAATATATCAGATGCTGCAAACACCTAATTTAAGCACATGTAACACTTGTCAAACCCAGAGATCATTTCTTTTTTAGGTTTCGCCAGCTGTGCTTGAGAAATCTATTGTTTTTAATATGAACTTAAAAGGGACATTACATTCCACCTCCTCTCTTTCCTGGTTTCTCATTGATTCTTGTGTGTGCCACTTACCTTTCCTCCATTTCTATTGGCTGTAGCTTATTTTCCTGCATTTACCAAATCTTAGCCCTTATCTGCTTCTTTTATCAGTTTCCCGCCATCAAAATACTGCTACCATACACTTTGGTGGAACTATATTTTCGTAAAGTTTTGCCTTTTACTCTTGCAGCATATTTATATAGCTATTTATCACCAGGATAGATTAAGTGAGTTGCATAGAAAGGTGTATAAGGATGCAAAGGTGCACCACTTATCAAAACAGACAGATACATTATAAATTATCCTGCCCGTATCCATATTGTTCTTCAAATAATCTTCTTTTATTCAAAATGTATTAAAAATTGCTCTTAATTGGAAAGAACAGCCGACGCGTTTCATCCAGACAGATGGACTTCTTCAGGGCATGAGGATAGTAGTTGCACTCCTGAGAAGAGTAATAAATCAAGGTGTCCGTAATATATGGCAACTGCAGGCAAAAGTGTAACAAAATAAGTTCACAGGACCACAAGAGGATAGTAGTTGCACTCCTGAGTAGTGTAATAAATCAAGGTGTCCGTAATGTATAGCAACTTCAAGCAAAATAATAACAAATTGAGTTCACAGGACTTTCACACATTTTAAGTAATCCTGGGTTGATAGCCAAGATAACCAGCCTAAGGATAATGCTGGCAAGGAAATTTGTACAGCATTTACATCATAACATGCGAACGCTGAGAGTGCAGGTGGGCAGTCACCTAATCCTGTCTGTATATGACAGCGATCCGACTCCGAAGTGCTCCTGCGGCGTGACAACGACGACGGTAGAGAGTGTATTACCTTTCCGCTTCGTTTAAATAGCCTGCATAGAATCTGAGACTTGAACCGGGACCCCCAGCTCTTGAGTCAGCATCTTTGGCCCCTGTGCCACATCCTCTCTACTTCCATGTTATCTGTCAGGAAGCTCTTTCTTTGTTCTGGACGATGATTGATGAAAAAGCTTTTTATTCATTACATAGGCAAAACCAATGCATTACCAATGCTTGTTGTATGTAGCACTGAGATGTGTTGAAGTAGTAAGAAACTGGAGAATAGTTAGGAAAATTCAATGCAAATGAGGTGATTGCCCGAATAGTTGGAACTTTGTTGGTACTAACAAGTTGTTTCCGTGATTCCCCACACTTAATCTGCACTAAACTTAGATATGACTGATCTAGGTTTAAGACTAATAGGTGTAGAAAGTGTGGGAAAGTACACCAGAAAACCTCGCTTTACAGGGCGGGAAGGCATGAAAGAGAAAGACACTTAAAGGAAAAGTGCTTATAAAACAGAAATGCAAAATATATATTTGATAAATACTATTTTCTTTACTTTGTGTTTGCTAAACATCCGCAAATTGAAGGGCTAGGTAAAATAGGTTAGTCCAAGGACAGCTAAATGATTTCTCTCTCATAGGTACACCTGAAGGCTTTATGAGTCTAGGTAAACAGGCACACAACTACACAATGAACAAGCATATGGTGAGTATTCAGGGATTAGGGACTCATTGGCAATCATTATGACTCGCCACTTTATTCCAATCAGTGGCCAACTTAAGTTATCAAAGCAATGGCAAGTATGAGATTATTGGAAATACTGTGGACCTTTTTTACTTTCACAATGAGTTTTAGCCCCTGAAAACAGACAAAATCACAGGGTGAAAACGGATGTATGACGGTACCACGCGTACTTTTACAACGCGTACCGTTACAACGCTACTTTTACCACGCAAGTCGTTACAACGGTACAGAGCAGGAATATCGTCGTAAAAATATCGACTAACATAAATATCGCTGCAAAAATATCTACAGGAAGAAATATCGATGACAAAAATATCGTCTGACCAGAATATCGACAGACAGGTAAGTAATATCGTTAACATTAATATAGTTGTAATAAATATCGTTTACAAAAACATAGTTTACAATAATATCGTTTTTTAAATAATTATAAGTAATGTAGTGTTTTAATGATTATTTTTAGTCAAAGTAGTATTTTTAGTAGTATATTATTATTTAATAATGTATTTTCAGTTGAATTTAGTATTAATAGTTCCGTAGCGGGTTGTGGGTTTATAGGGGAGTAGGGTGGGAAGTAATTTAAATATAATGAAATAATACATTAATTAATGTTTTAAATGAATATAAATAGTGTAATAAATAATAGTTAATTAATTTCAATTAGTTAATTGAATAATAATTATGTAATTAATTATGTTAATTTTTTTATTATTTTTAGGTGTGTGTACAGGATTTTTGTAGTGAAAATGTTTTTGGGTAAAGGGGTATTTTTAGGGTTCAGGGTCAGTTTTCAGTTTTTGGGTAAAGGGGTATTTTTTGGGTTCAGGGTCAGTTTTCAGTTTTTGGGTAAAGGGGTATTTTTAGGGTTCAGGGTCAGTTTTCAGTTTTTGGGTAAAGGGGTATTTTTAGGGTTCAGGGTCAGTTTTTAGTTTTTGGGTAAAAGGGTATTTTTAGGGTTCAGGGTCAGTTTTCAGTTTTTGGGTAAAGGGGTATTTTTAGGATTCAGGGTCAGTTTTCAGTTTTTGGGTAAAGGGGTATTTTTAGTGTTCAGGGTCAGTTTTCAGTTTTTGGGTAAAGGGGTTTTTAAATATAATGAAATAATAGATTAATTAATGTTTTAAATAAATATAAATAGTGTAATAAATAATAGTTAATTAATTTTAATTAGTTAATTGAATAATAATTATGTAATTAATTATGTTAATTTTTTTATTAATTTTAGGTGTGTGTACAGGATTTTTTTAGTGAAAATGTTTTTGGGTAAAGGGGTATTTTTAGGGTTCAGGGTCAGTTTTCAGTTTTTGGGTAAAGGGGTATTTTTAGGGTTCAGGGTCAGTTTTGGGTTTTTGGGTAAAGGGGTATTTTAATTATATATATGTATTATTGTTGTTATATAAAGTAATGTGTAAAATTAATTTATATGTCCACATTTATTAAGTTTATAATTAAAAAGTGTAGTAAATTATTTTGAAATAGTTAAAAAATAAAAGTAATGTAATGTATTTTGTTAATAGTACTTATATTTATTTATTATTTAATGTAATTTTAATTATTTTAAAAAGTCGATATTTTTTACATCTATATTAATTACAACGATATTTTGGAGTCGATATTTATGTACTTACCTGTTTAAGTATAGGGTGTCGATATTTTTGTAAACGATATTTTTGCAACGATATTTATGTCAGCTATATTTTTGTTATCGATATTTTAACACCCTACCGTTACAACGACTTGCGTGGAGGGGCGCTGGATAGTAAATTTTTTAATTTACTATTCCAACTCCAGTCCCCGTGGACTCTAGGGAAAGGAGTTGGATAGTAAATTAAACTATTTACTATCCTGGAGCGCCCCCCAGCGCAAGTCATGGTAACGACTTGCGTGGTAAAAGTAGCGTGGTAACGGTACCGCGTTGTAAAAAATGCGTGGTTACCGTTGTATACCGGTGAAAACTTGCAACAGCTTGGAACATCGGACCTGAAATTACCAATTGTCATAGTAATTCCTCAAGATATTGGTACCCCCACATGCCACTGCGTCAGTACCTCTGGGAGGTGTGTAATTAACGGACTGAAATCTGGAGATATCTTAATGAGGCATATTATGCTAATCAATATAATTGGAGTTGGACCTAGAAGAAACGACCATTGATCCTTCCTGTGCATTTTTAACCCCTTCACAGCTGGGCAAATTCCCCTGCTCTGCTGGGGGGTGGGGGCGCGCACAGCGCCCCGGTGCTCATGACAAGCTCAGCTCGTCATGAGCCACGGTGGTCGTGTGCTCATGATGAGCTGAGCTCGTCATGACCACACCCGTTTCTTTAGAACGCTCGCACAGCAGGGGAATTTGCCCAGCATGCGATAGTTCTAACGGTCACGACGAGCTCACCTGTCATGAGCACACGAGCACTGTGCCTCATGACGAGCTGAGCTCGTCATGAGACTCAAAGGTGTTAATAGTGATTCTTATATGAATCCTCGTGAATTCAGGTGGTCGTCTTACAGCAAGACTAGGACATTCCTGGATGAACATTGGCAAAACTTTGCTTTAACATCTATAACGGCAATCTTTTACGGTTCTTGAAATAATATCTTTGAGAGGTAGTGCAGTCATATTCTCTTTTGTAAGTAACTTACATTATAGGGAAATGTGACTGTTGGGCATGCTGACTTGTTGTACTGAGTCCTCTATAAAATTCTGGTACCACAAATCATTTGTAATTTAAAGTATTTTAGAACATCCGGAATACTGAGAACAAAGGTGAACACAACATATTAGCAATTGGCTGCAAGCATGGTATGTGGTGGGTTCCTGGTGTGCAGAGGTTGGTGAAGACTCTGACCATCCCTGAACTACTCTATAAACTTGAAATGGGGATAACTAACTTACAGTAACAATTAGGGGATGTGAGAAAATAAATATAGCACATAATACAAACTGAATATTTGAGCACTTAATACAATGGGAATTTTACTATCCATTGAATAACAGTAAAATCAGCCTTAGAATAACAAAATATTGAGGTGAATCCTGCAAGGTTTCAAACATAAACCTTTCAAGTTAAATGGAGATATTGCAAGCAGGCACCATATAACTGATGCCTTTTACCAGTATTATTACTGTAGGTAACTCAAAAATCTCTTCAATAAAAGCAATGACCCACTAACCTATCTTAGTTAAAATAAACATGTGTGGCCTACATTTAGACACAATGCTACATAGCAAACACATTACACCTTTGAGCTATTTTATAAGGACTTAAGTCAGTGGCCAGAGAGTGCACTCATACCTCTCAAGCAATCACATTTAACACCATCCGTGCATGTAACAGCTTTGGGGCAGTGGGGCCGAGTGGTGGGGGGGATTTAGAGGGACAATGCCGAGGGACAATTAGATAAATAATTGATTTTCCTTCAGCATCGTCCCTCGAAATCCCACCCAACACGGCCCCACCGCATTTACCTGCATGGACCGCTGTTGGTTTACCACCAAAGCTGTCTTACTAGTATTGCACTGCGAACGTTGTTGGCTACACAAATATGGCTCTGTAAAAGCTGCCTTTCCCACTTAAGCTAGTATTAAATACAGTTTCTTTATGACCAATTAAGTAAACTGGGACAGCTTTAATAACATTATTTTCATGTTGAAAATGTCATTAGGGACAGAGTTTGTGAAAAATAAAGCAAAGGCTGATTGCCATTCTCTCCCCTCCTCACATCGCTTCTCCTCCTGGCCCCACCCTTCACAAGCCCCCCTGTCTGCTACCAGGACCAACTTATAGGTTCATAAAGAAATTTTTTTTTTCACATTTTAGCACTGTGGTGGGTCATGGCAATATGCAGTAGTACTTCATCCTTCTCAGCTCTTCCTTCGATTCTTGGGTTTTTGCATTCTTGTGTGGAACTGTATGTCAATACATAGAATGCCTATGGTTACTTTGGAGGCTGGAACCCACTTGCAGTGGGGCAGTTGGAGTTTGATCTGTGCTTGGTGGAGCCTGCTTTGTGTGGGCTCCACTACAGTGTAGCCTAGGAATAAACTTCTTTCACAAGAACCATCTGCATACGGTCTGATCACTACACAATATTTAATTTTTTTAAAACATCAAGGCTCGCGGTCTGGTAGGAAACAGATATTTTTGCTTGTGCTAATATGTGGCTGGAAAACATTTAGATTATGATTTCAATTATCAGCCTACTCTCTCCACCTCCAGATGGCTGAAGCTGCTCCTTATATGGAGGCTGAACTGTGGGGAGGAGGAACAGTGCAATATTTTAAGTTTTAGAAGCTGGAATGTCTTCAGTCACTTAAGCCTCTGCCCCTTCCCTCCCATCCCACTAAAACTAAGGTTTATTTCTCTGTATTCCACTGAGATCAATCAAACAGTAGATTTTAGAGCGCTTTTTGTCACTCATGTAGGTATCCAGGCGCTGGTCTGTTAGTGAAGGTGAAGACATTCAGAAATGCTTTCCACTGGCTTCTGCAAAGTGCAATTCAGCGGACGCAGCAGGTGTATTTTAGCACGCTCTGCCTCCTCCATTAAGAATACCCTTGGCCTTCAAATCTTTTTTAATTGCAGAACCAATGCAGGGAATTAGTCCCACTTTCAGCTTCCATTAGTCTACTTAGTTTCAATGTTCACTGAAATCTAAATATCTAATCTCAATTTTGCCTTCGCACTCCTCTAAGAAAGGCATTTTGCTCAACATCACAAGGCGAATGCGCACGCTCCTCTCTGATGGGAATGTGACATGCTGCACCATTAACTATCTCAGAAATGTATGCTCTATAATTACAAGCAATGAAGAATTCCGAATGTAAATGGCAAGTCAATATAGCCACTCGACTGTAAATGAATCTTATTCAATTGGAAGGTAAGGTGACGCATTAGACACTGATTTTTAGTTTCAGTTTACACTGGTTACCAAATCCAACCTATGTATTAGTTTATTCTTATTGTTTTCCATTACAGTACTGCTAAAAAATGCTAACTGTAATACATTTTGTTCATCTCAAAAATAATGAAATATATAGTGTTTATTAAACCCAAATATCAATATTGCCCTACCGAGGAAGTAATTAATAAATCTGAGATTCCTTACGGCTCAAAATGAAGTGAAGAAACATACTGAAAACATTTTCTCAAAGTAACCTTTAAAATTCAATTGAGAAAATTGGTGGTGGCCTTTCGTTTACTTTGATTACCTAGATCCACATCTAAGTAATATTAATGTCAAGAACTTGAACAGACCCACACACATGCACAAGGTTCTTTGTGGCTGTGTACAGCCTCCCTCAAGTTTCAAAAAGCCAAATATTGTTTCTCACATTTCCCTATAATTAACACTGTGAATGTGGATGAGTGAGTGGTATTTTTAGACACTTCCCTCACACACCAGTAGCAGCCAGCTCCATCAATGAACCTCTTCACAAACAATTCTCTCAGATGGGTCTGTTAATAAATGTGGGAAGTCTAGGGGTCACATAGTGACAATAGTCCCAGACAGGTGATAAGCTCAGGCTTCCCCAGGTGTGCAATGTCTACCTCCTTTTAGGGTTCTCTAAACAGCTTTAGGTGTTTGCTCGATAATCTACATCAAAACACACAGAACATTACTTTGGGATCAGGTCCTTCTTTCTCACCATCCAAATATAGACCATTGGGTCTATTGTTCTGCCTCATTCAGGGAGCTTCCATTACAGTGCATGAAGTCTTTGGGGCTTATTTACAAGGACATTGTGCCACCGGAGCATCACTTTTTAGGATGCTCCAGTGGCTCAATGCCCAGCTCCATATTTACAAAGCGGCATTAAGCCACTTTGCGTGGTCTAGTACTCTTTGTAAATATTGTACTCTTTCACACAGGTATCTGCAAGAAAGGGGCGTGCAATGGGTGTTGCTGTGGGCGTTCCACTGCAAAAGCCATTACGTTTTGATGTTGCCCCAGATTTACAAGGATGTGTTTATCTGAGGCAGTGCAAAAAACTAACACCACTGAATAGCACACGTTAGATTGGCGCAATGAGGAGAAATACTTTTATTTCTCCTCGTTTTTTTTGTCCTTTCTATATATGATGCTTTCTGCACATCGGATGCCGGCAGAAGTAAACACAGTGGACGTTGGGGCGGGGGTAGGGCGGGGTGGGGGGGTTGAAGTCGACAGACAACAGAATTGGTATAATTCAATAAATAAATAAATAAATAAATAATACCTATTCCGTTGTCTGTCAACTTCCCGTGCCAAGCCCTGCCCCGCCCTACTGTGCTTACCTGTGCTGGCCGCTGATTCTGCAGCACATATAGAAGGAGCTAATCGGCCTTAAATATTGTTTATGTTCAGGAAGTGCCCCTTACTGCACATACACAATCATCCCTGAAGTTCAAACACTCTTTCTCCACGATGCAATGGTGCCAGCGTTGCAGGGAATCATCTCTGCATTGCAGCATCTCTGCATTGCACCCTTGCACCCTGGTGCAAGGGTGTCTGTGTTGGCGCTAAGCAGCTTTTTCTAGTGCCAGTGCAAGTGAAAACACAGAGGTGCACCATATTCTTGTAAAGGAATTTCATCCCAGTGTTTTTGTAAATGACGCTGTGTGGCACAAGAAAAGTGCTTGCAGATATACCCCTTTGTTTTCAAAAGCAATAACAACTGGCAGGAACTTTTTTATTTGTTTATATTTTTTTATATAGCAGATACAACAAGAATATAGACCTTGACTTGTGAAAACCCAGATTGCTTAATATATAGAGTACAATTCTTCAGATGATACATCTTTGCAAAGTGCCACAGTGCCTTACAAAAAACACAGTAGAATAAAGTACAATGATCCTAGATAGTATTTGTTATGTGGTGATTCTTTATCTTACATCTCTCTCCTATTACATCCTGGTCTCGCTTTCCAGGACTCTGCTTAGAATAGGAATGCTCCACTGTTCTTAGAATAGGAATGTGTTTGGTATTCCAGGTCAGTTACGACCTGAAGCTGTTGGTGGATGAGGCAATTAAACCGGACTCATAAACCTCTCTATGTTTCCTGTCTATTTCATTTTGGAAATACCACAGTATTCTCCTATGTAATTAAAGAACTCTGCTTAAAATGCATTGATGGAAAATTGCCCTATACAAAAATGGCACTAATAAAGAATAAAGTACACCACCATAGATTCAGCAGAAATGTAAAGTAAAGTGCCAGAGTTCTAAAGTGCCAACAGGATAAAAAAACAAGCACATAAATGGGGAGAGGGGTTGGCCTAACGGCTAAGGTGCTCGACCTCGGCCCTGGGGATCTTGGTTCGAGTCTCGGTAACGACGCCAAAAAACCTACTGTGATTCTGGGCAAATCACTTAATCTCCCCGTACCTAAAAAATGAAAGTGTGTCCTCATGTAATGTAACTGGTGCTATGTAAAGCGCTCTGATACCGGATTCGGTTCAGGTCTAGTTCGCGCTATATAAAACTCTGCAAACAAAAAAAAATTACCCTCTTCATATACAACCACATACATTTGTCATAGTAAAGTACAATAATTATCTATCTTACAAAGACCATTCTACAAATTTGCTTGACTTAAAAAACACCAATGAAAGACTAGAGTGTGGAACACCCGCAACTTAAGCAACAGAGTGACTGCAATAGTGCAAAAAAAGGGAGGAATAATCACATAAATTCACTATCTTAACAATAAGTAAAAATATTATGGAGCAATCATATGCCGAGCTCGAAACAGCAAAAAAAATAATAATAATAATCATTCACAAAAGAATGGCATTACTAGGCAAAGCAAAAATAGCTATACTACTATAACACCAAGTTGGCCACCGTCCTAAAAAACCATACCACACTCCAGAAGTTCAAATGGTTTCCAAACAGCTGAAAACTGGATGGTATACGCAACTCAACTGCATATACCTCCTCAAAGGCCTGGGTCCGCCTTATTTTATCATACCAAATGTTACCGGTGAGGATATTAAACATTCTCTCCAATTATTGAGTATAGAGAATGAGACACCATTAGGGCGATTGAAAAAAATACTGCACAAACGCGGTTACTATATGCGTCGAATAAAAATAAAGAAATTGCAGACAGTTACTAAGTGTTTTAAATAGTTCCTCCCAGAGTTGGTGAAATTTAGGGCATGAAAAAAAACATATGTAGCCAATCACCTTTATCATTTTGCCATCAGCAGAAGCACTGATCGGGAGTCAATGGTGGAGTATAGCATGCCAGCCACCTTGAAAGTAAGGAGGCCGTTTTAAAATTAGTGGCCTTAAAAGATTTATGTCTCGTTTTGGAAATAAGTTCCCATTCCTCCATTGAGATCCTGCAACTAGTTCTATTGTATATTTTATCAAGAAATTCAGGATTTATGCCCAATTACAGTGTTTCCTCAGAACGCTATACCAATTATCAAACTCCTGCCAGCTGTCTTCACTAAAAGATGAATAGGTGCCTGATTCTCTTTGGGCATCTCCTGATAATTGGTTGTCAGAAAACTAGTAATTTGCAGAAAACTAACCAGATACAGGTGACACTCTGCCCCATTGCACCACGTAATTTCCTCTCATGTTATTAGACTGTGAACTATAAAAAGGTCCCGATTACTCAAAGCCCATTAGAGTTCCAAAATCACATTGTATGTGATGCAGTGGAAGCTTTGGGGGATTTTTGTTATCTCACTTATCCACACCAACCACTATATACTAATCGGAAAATAACTCTAATGACGGGCCCATAAGTCATTAGTACTCAATTAACAATATCAAAGATCCTCAGATGAATCTTTGGTAGAGCTAAAAGGGACTAAATAATAAAATACGGAATGCTATTTCTCCATGAGGACCTACGATAAAGAAATACACTAAACTTTGGTCATTATAAACTTATCCAAATAACTCAGTAACTAAGTGGTAAAGACAAACACTATTTTTTCCATTAGTTTTTCTTGTTATTTCATAACATGAATGGTCTAGCATAAAACACAAACTAGAATGTAATTATTTGGTTCATAAAAATACAGAATAAATTCACAGTAATCATGACAGTTGGTGTGGCTCACTTGTTAGAGGCGGCAGACCTGAAGCAGAAGTCAGCCCGGGACCAGGGTTAGATTCCCGACGCGGCAGGGTCGGTGACCAGGGTCAGCGGACTCGATAATTCTTGCCTCGGTGCCTACTCTAACCAGGGGTCACACCCGGCAACTCTGGGCATTAGCTTGCCTAATCTCCACAATGGCCCCATCAACGCCGGGGATGCCTGTCTCCACCTCGGGGATTCCCAGCAGGGACCATCCCACAGGGAAAGCCAGGACGGGTTCCCCAGCGGTATACAGCGCCAGGACGCCGGCTGGCAACAGTGCGCTTTACAAGTATACACATTACAGTTCATTTATGAAAACATCAGAACATCAGGTATAGAGGAGTGAGAGAGAGAGAGAAAACATCAGCGAAACAACAGTTCACTTACGAAATGAAATACTAATGCACAGCGTGCTATTAGTCTGAAAAGCTAACATCACAGCTGTTAGGGTATAGCAAGAGCAGCACCGTGATGTGCAAAGTCTCGATGAAAGTCTCTTAGGATCAGCAGGTTTTGCCATTCAGACAATCTGGAATCAGTATGGCCTTCAGCATAACACGAAAGCAGAGACAGGTCACCAATTTTGTGAACCAGCCGAGGAAACTTTCCCACAGGAATCTTTATAGTACTCTACTTCCTTTCTTCCGTTAACATGTTGCATTTTCTCTCTTCAACAAGCCTTTCTATTGGTTATTCACAATGGTATGACAGCCTACTGACAGTGACTTTAATACTATTTTCTAAACACCCTTTGTCTAAACATTGTATAACTTCCAAGAGAGGAAGATGAAAAGAACCTGGCTACAAATGTATTTAAACATTGAAGTAGTTACATTCATATCATCTACACCCTCGCTTAGACAGGAAATAACTCTAAAAGACTTTTAGGCTAAATATTTGTACTCTAAGGAAGCATTTGTAGGCATGGAAAAGCACATCTTCTAACAATTCTAAGGCCTACATTATTTTAGCAGACCAGAGAATAATTTCTAAAGACCTACACTATACTTTAATGAAGAATAAAGCTTTTCCCCCTGTTGTTTATTTTCTGGAGTTAAGAAGACAGAATAACACCCAGTTAGCATTATTCTCATTATTTTGGCTAAGAAAATCAGACTGTTGTGCCTTGTGCACATTTCACATGCTGTACACTCTGGTGTTATTTGTTAGTAGTTTCAGAAAATCAAACTGTCGTGCCTTGTGCACATTTCACATGTTGTACACTCTCGTGTTATATGTTAGTAGTTCCGCGCAATTATTAAAAAGCATGCATTAGAGTGGATTTCATCGAACTAATTTTATTTACAAAGATCGTGCTCTATCAATCCCCCATTTGATGGTATCACAAACCATCATAATAACCTTTATCAGATTATTATCTGATCACATAATTTTAGAATGCAGTGTCCATTGTTTGCATCTGTTTTAACCTAACACCATCTAAATCTTTGATCTATAGTTTAGTAAACACCGTTTCGATCCCCCATTTCTATTTCTTCTCTCTTCCTTTTTCTTGCTCTTTGCTTTGCAACTTTTGTTTTATTCTTGCAACTTCTGTAGAGCAAAGATACCATTGGTACGCTAGTAGCAACAGCAACTATTGGTGTTAATATCCTCCCTAATAAGCTGTTAGTAAATGTTGAAAACGAATTACCTAAAGAAGAGGAACCCTTGCAAAGTTTCTCTGAAGCACCTTCAACTTTCAGTTTTGCTAATTCATCATGTAAATGAGTAATGTTGCTAATATATACTTCTAGATCTCAAATTTTATCAGGAATATATGTGCAACATTGTTGAAGTTTCAGCATACTACAGACTCCGCCCTCTTTTGCCAATAGTACATCTAGGGCAAGTCAATTTTGTAAAACCATTGACCTCATAGCAACCATTTTTGTATCAACCATTAAAAATTCACCAGCAGTATCTGTGGATAAATGATCAACCACTGTAGACAATTTTCTAATCTTTTGTGAATTTAGAATCACCCCAACTGTAGGTATCAATGCTCGAAATAAATCTCCCACAATTTCTGCAACACTCACACCTCTTTTACTCCATGTTAGTCTTTTTTCATTGGTTCCATGGTCATCACCAACATAGTAATTTTTGGGAAAGACCTATACCCATATAGCAACACCCATACCAATGTGTTGGTAACCTATAGTAGGCATTTTCCCCACACACATAATAGACTCCAGGGAAAACAGAATTGGTACCACCTCTTAATCCCCAACCCCTTGTTATAAGGAAAGTATGTTCACATTCACTGGAACCAACTAAATGATTATTGTAGTCAGTCTTCTGCCTTATTAAGTAAAGCTTTCCCTTATGAGGCCAATCTAGAGTCATTGCAGCATAAGTCTCACCCTTCTTGTAATTACCTTCTTTATGTGCCCTTTGTGGTTTCCTACTTTTCTGTTCTGTAGCTCTTTGTTTAAAATTCCTACGTCTATCTTCTACTGTATTAATGAATTCTATTTCTACATTATGCAACTCATAAGTCAGATTATTTCTATGTGCATATACTGTGTCTATTGTTTTAGTAGAATGGAAAAAACCACTCATGTATTCCGCATTCCTAGCACTATGCACTATATTCAATTATTTCTAAAAAGAACTTCTGAAAATACTAAGTCATAATTTGAGTAAAAATATTAAAACATCTCCTTGCCATACAAAATACCTGTTAGTACACTACAAGAAATACCATATATTTGGGGAAGGTGATGGTAAGTCACCCCCTCAGACACAGACATAGGTAACTGCATGCACACAGATCAATCTCTCATATCCATAGTATCCACATATTCATACAAAAGTTTAGTGAAGACATTTAATGAAAAATCAATAACTGATTTGGCTAAATGTAGAACACTACCTGTTAATTCCTTAATATAAGGTTTCTGGATCTTCTTTCAGATCTCATTTAATATTAATTGTCACATGCTCACTATTATTAGTAATATTTACTACATCAATAAACATTAAATATGATGCTACAAATGTTAATACCAACCATACAATCATTGTTAACATAACATATGAAAGACAAACATTAATAGATATATGCCCTGCTTCTGTTTACTATTCTCAATTCTAGTTCTATCCATTCTAAAAAATCAAAAATTAGTTAAAAAGAAATTCAAATGTCAAATTTAGGCTGTGCACCCCACAACTTTTAGAGCCTGCAGCTCTCCTTCAGTTCTTCTCCTTCAGCTCTTTTCTTCTTCCAGCAATTGCTTAAAACCTTTCAGAATTCATCTATTTTCATAATTTTTGTTTCTCTTTTTCTGCACCATTTTCAGAAAAACTGTTCATTTATGGTGGCTTGTATGAGCAAATGCTTTTTGAACAAAATTCAAGGGACTCTTTTTCCTAATCATTCATTAAAGTAGTCAACACATATGTCAATTCAAGTGTTCTGTATTTCTCATTTGGTATTTTAATTATCAATGATCTGAAATCTTATTTGTGCAATTGTGTGGTGTTTCTCTAACCAGTGCATTGCTAGTGCAGAAGTGGTGGCATTGTTACGAATTCTGCTTTTGTGCTCAGAAATTCGTGTTTTTATTTTCCTTTCGGTTTTGCCAACATACAGCAAGCCGCACGGACATTTTACAGCATAGATCACGTGACTGGTGTTGCAATCTCCATCATATTGTAATTTTATCTTTTCACCAGTATGTGGGTGAGAAATTATGTTACCATGAATAACGTTATTACAATGTACACAATTGGCACATCTTCGCATGCCATTACCTTCTTTAGGTTTTAGATTACTTTTTTCATTGCTTAACAATTCCTTCATATTCTTGGAGCAAGTGTAAGCAAATAGTGGTTGTTCTGAATAAATATTATGGAAATCCGTTGCTGATTGCAAGAGTTCCCATCGTTTATTGATGATGCTACTCATTTTTTGGGAATTAATGGAAAATTTAGACACAAAAACATTCCTTTTAGTTTCCACTTTGTCTTTTTTTTGTCAACAATGTACGTCGATTATGTTCCAATGCTCGTTTTTCTGCATCATCCAACAGTTTCTTAGGGTACCCTCATTTTTCAAACTTGACTTTGAACTCTGCAATGTTCTCCATGCAATTCTCCTTGTTAGAAACAATTTGCCTGAGTCTTAAGAATTGAGAATATGGTAAATTGTTGAGTAAACTCTGAGGATGAAAGCTCTGAAAATGTAACAGACTATTTTTGTCTGTGGATTTCTGATTTAATTTTGTGACAAGTTTTTGTTCAGTGACTTCCACCCATACGTCCAGAATTGCCATCTTCTGTGTACTCAATGAATACATGAATTGTATCCTGGGGTTTCTCATATTCAAGGTCTCAATGTTTTTCATCAGTTGGGTTTCAGTACCTGACCAGACTATGAATATATCATCGATATATCTGCAGTAAAATTTAAGGTCATTTGTCCAGTCATTTGTATTAAAGATGTGTTCCTCCTTATACTTAGCCATATAGGAATTGGCATACGCCGGAGCCCCGGCAAAGCCCATTGATGTTCCGTTTAATTGCATATAGAATTTGTTTGCTCATTTAAAATAACTATGATGTAAACAGAAATGGGTGAGTTCCAATAAAAAAACAGGGTTCAACTCTAGTTCCGGATGGCGCAGTAGCATCCATTCTTGCGCTTCCAGTCCCTTAGAATGTGCGATTGACGTATACAATGATACCACATCTATGGTACATAAGATGTAATTTTCTTCAGCTGATACCTTGATCTGTTCCAATTTGAGTATGAAGTCTGCAGTGTCCTGTATGTAGGTGTGCCATTGTTGAATTAGTGGTTGAAGAAAGTGATCAATTATTTTTCCCGCTGGCTCAAAAAGTGAACCACATCCCGACACGATAGATCGGAATGGGGAGGTTTCCTATTACATTCACAGATAGAACAAATTTGTACTTGTTTAGGATTGTAAGTATTATTTAACTATTTGATCTCTTTAGCATCAAGCATATTGACGGTGATGGTATTTTTACAACATTGTTTAATTTTCTCAGGACTTCGGTTGTCTAACCATTCAGCTCCATATCCTGAGGGGTGGAATTCTTTATATACTGGAGTGAGTTACAAATCTTTTGACCTTTTCACATTGAGGCATTTGCATTGGTGGTGGCTTTGGCTATACTATTTTGGTTCTCATGCTAATCACTTCACAGTTCAATTTCTCAGTTAGACATATTGGTTTTCTTAACATCATGAAACAATTTGATATTCACTGAATATGTTTAAGCCAATGGAATCTGATTTATTTGCTTGTAATATTTTGTTTTCTTTAGTGTTGCCCCTGACGAAGGGACCTTGTCTACGTCCCGAAATGCATTGGGCCATCAACATCCCCAATTGAAAGTGTTGTTGTATTATGATTTATTGTTATGTATTGCATATAATGTTTGATTTATTTCACATCTAATTTGTAAACAATGTTCTTGAAAATGAAAATGTAATTGAAGATATATACTAAGAATAAATTCCACGATCAATGTGCTAAGAACGTGGTTTAACTTGTTGAGAACTGCAAATCTTTAACAGTAGTGCGTACCTGAGTTTAGCAGGCAATCCTGCAAGCTAGCCGTTTCCATACATACACTTTCAAAGCATGTCCCATTACAGTCAACTCACTCTGTTCAAGACTCACACAAGTAGTTTGAGTTAGAACTGACAGTGCGCAAACATCACTCTCATCACAGAATAACTCAAATTCTTTGTCAAAATCTGGCATTCCTAATGCTCGTTCTCGACATAAACTGTCTCGCAAATCCCAAAATGTTTTCATGCCTTCCACATCACTATATATTAGATCTGTCAGATCTTTGTGTGTCAATCTCTGTAATGGCTTGGCGATCAGTGAAAAATTCATAATCTACTGCCTGCAATATCCAACCATTCCCAAAAACATTCGAACTTCTTCCTGTGTTTTTGGTGGATTTATTTGCATAATAGCATTGATCCAATGTTGTGAATCTTTCCAAATTCCCTTAACAATGATGTAGCCTAGATAAAGTACTTTATTTTTACAGAATTGCAATTTTGCCAGAGACACCTTATGCCCACCTACTGCCCAATGGTTCAGTAGAGCAATTGTATCTGTCACACAGTCTTCTTTAGATTTCCAAGCCACCAAAAGGTCATCGATATATTGAACCAAAACTGAATCTTTAGGCATTACCAGTGACTCCAAACTTTTCTTCAATATTTGATTGAAGATTGAGGGGCTCTCTGTTTACCCTTGAGGAAGTCGGCACCATGCCACAACACGGTTCCCAAACCGGAATGCAAATAAATATTGGCCATACGGGTGTAAGGATATCGAGAAAAATGCTTGACACAGATTGATTACTGAAAACCACTCTGCATCACATGGGATTTGATATAGCATCACAGCTGGATTTGGTACAATTGGACAACAAGGTATAACAATTTTGTTCACCTTTTTCAGGTCCTGTACGATCCTATATTTCCCATTTGGTTTACAAATTCCCATTATAGGTGAATTGCATGGACTTCCAAGGATTTCTTTTAATATTCCTTGCTCAATCAGCATATCAATCACAGGTGTCACTCCTGCAATCATCTTAGGACTCATTTTGTATTGTGGTTTTTTGGAAATTTTGCATTGGGCCTTACTGTTATTTGTCTCAGTGCAACTCCTTTCATTAATCCACTATCTTTCCCTGTAAATCCCACACATCAGACATCACTGTTTCTCTCAAGTCAACAAGCAAATCATTTACTGTAAACAATGGATATAGTTCATTCGCTTCTGTTCTCTGCCTTGACATTTTGAAAATCACATCCTTGTCCTTCATTTTCCATCTGGGGTACAATAAATGGAACAGTTCATTTTACAGAGTTAGCCGGACTAGTGTCACACAAAAAATGTGTGTAGTTCTTGGAAATTGCCAATATCAGTTTTGTCACTGGTATTTTAAATAATTTGTTTAAGATTCCTACATATTGGATACTTTCTCCCGAGAGGGGTAGGTTTGGGATTTCCACAGTTCTTAAAGTGGAACGGGTAGCACCAGTATCTATGAGGAATGTAATGGCATTACCATCAACCTCGTAATCCACATAGTGACATGACTTATCTACCTCTAGAGATGCGCAAAGAACATACTCTTCCTCCCTCCTCAAGCACCATCATTGTGATGTGTCTGAATCATTTTCTTCCAACTGCATCAAGTATTGTGAAGCAACCTACACATTTGAATTCACTTGACCATTGGTATGAAAACCCACATTTGAATTGTATCTTTGCAGTTGACCATTCACATCCTGATTTGGCATTGGAACTTGTGGTATATGCAAACCTTGTCCTCTATTATTTGATACCTGCATTTGTGAATTCTGATTTTGCATCTGATTCATCTGTGCTTGATTCATTTGCGCCTGATAACCCTAATTCTGCATTTGCATTTGCTCATAATTTCCTCTGTCCTGTATTATTTAACAGACACTTACACTTGCGTCGCCAGTGTCCAAATTTACCGCAAGCATGAAAAGGATACTTTTTTATCACTGAAATGACCTCTACCTCTTCCTTGACCCATCGGGATCCTTTGTGTCACAGTATTGCCGTTTGAAACTACACCTTTTGTTCCAGTAGTAGTCTGACCATTGCCCTGAAAAACCTCTGACGAATAGGCACTCAAATAACCCCTTTCTATGCTGCTTTCATCTGAGCCAACATTAATTTCTCCTTAAATGTATTGGGTTTCATTTCTATGTCATCTCCACAATACTTCGCATACGAAGTATTTCGTCAACTGATTTACTCGGCCAACAAATCAAATGCTGCTGAATCATAGCACTTATTGCAGGTCTCAGTTCATACACAAACCTATACACAAAGTGTCCCATATCTTTCTCTGTGATATTTTCTATACCACTATACTGTTTAAATACTTGAAGAAGCCTCTCATAACATGCATGCACTGATTCTTTCACTTCTTTAGTAGTTTTATCTATTTTCACCCAATTTGTTTCTTTCGGCAAAATCAAATATGTAATGAACTGAATATATTTTTTCATAATCTCTTCTGAACGTTCTCCTGTTTTTGGATCTCTTGGATATTCTTTTTTCGGGCCAATCTACAGTAATTTTACACTCAATCCACAAATCTGCTGGGCCTACAATATCAAAGAGACCTTCCAAATCAACCCCTAAAACCTTTGAAACCTTCACAAATCGTTCTACTTGTCTATACCATTCAACAGGCTTTTATCCCAACCTAGGGAAATCATTCGTAAATGATAATTTGCCCTGTCTTGACCATGGAACGTGCACAAAACCACCTCCTGGTACCCATCTCATTGGGTATGGTGTAACCGCATCCGTTACTGACTGTTTTTCTGCTTCTCCTACAGGGTACAATGGCAAAGCAGCTTTTGTTGACACACTCACTTCATCCTTCTTTTTTCCCCATCTTCCTTTCCATTTATCTAACTATCCCCAACATCTAAATGTAGAAATCCATTCTTTAATCTGTAATCATCTCCCTGATACATTCAGATTCTCCAAATTTCTGTCTGTGATATCCACCCTGTATGTCTTTTGTGAAGCGTTAGACTTTTCAATGTCAGCTCTGTACATCTGTGCAACTTCAGCAAAAGTCTCATGCAAACTTCTTGCCTTCCTCATAATATTTTTATACAAGAATAACAACTCGTCTTCCTGATATTTACTCAGTCTCTCTGGACTAATTGTACCTGCAATAACTTCTTCGAAATCTCCTTTCAATTGTTTCACATCTATGTATGCATCTTAATTCTGACCACTACAACCAGGAGCTATCTCTCTAATCCAATCATCTAATTCTTCTGGCGATAGACCTAATTGTCTCTGTACATTTTCATTTGTTTCACTTCATGTCTGTGTATTCTTTCTCCTTTCAACTTGTATCGATCTCTTAGGGTCCAGATTTATAACTCGTTTTGATGTCTCTTTCCTTTCTGAAACATCAATCAATTGTTCTATTTGCCCTGTGACTACATTCACATTTGAACCACTATTTTCATTTCGTCCTATTATCTCTCTATAGTCTGTATCAGGATATTCATTACTCCTCCCTCGAATAGTTAAGGCATGTTCTCGATAAAGTCTTTGCCCATCATTATACACTGGAACTATTGGACCGATTGTCACTGGAACTGACAAAATATCTGGGTTCCTAATGGATTTCATTCTTACTACTTCTTCCCTATTTACATTTTGAATCTCACTTACAACTTCAGGTGATTTATTTATTTGTTCCTCAATCTGAATTAAAGGAGCATTTGGTGAAACACTTGAAACACTTGTATTTGTATTTTCATTAGTCTGTTCAACTTGATATGGTGGAGGTTTATTCATCAGTAATTCATTCAGGAAATCTTCATTAAACTCATCTGTACTATTATTTATATTAATATCCTTCTCTAGTGGTTCAATAGTTGTCTTTTTCTTTTTTCCTCCTTTAGCGGTTTCAGTCCCTCTAACTGGAAATATCATATTTCCTTCAACAGTATTTCTTCTCCACAATTTTATTCATGCATCCCGTTTTGCTTCTGAATATCTACTCACTGTATTTTTGTATCTATTCTGTTGTCTGTCTCTTTCTCTTTTATATGCCTCGTAATCCCACTCTTCAAGAGCTTTGTACTGCATAGGTCTTGGATTTGGACTCAATGTATTAATTCTTTTCCTCAAATGTTCTAAAATCTTTTTCTGGAAATGCCAAATTACCATCTTGTTCTATATATTTCATCCAATTTTCTAACCAGGTACAAGTACGGTATCCCCTTTCTATCACCATAAATTATGCAGGCATTCCTTCAGGAGCCATAGAAACTCCTTCTCTAATCACTATTGGCTGATCTTTGCTAAACAATCTTTTCAACAATTTAATTATCTTCATGTCTTCTTTCAAATCTGTAAAATTTGTATTAGTAAATTAGTCTACAATCTCCCTTCAGTGTTATTTTTCTCTGCTTCCAATCAATGTTACATTTAAGTAGTTACATTCTGTCATCTACAGCCTTGCTTAGACAGGAAAGAACTTTAAAAGACTTTTTTTAGAAACAGGCTAAATATCTGTACTCTCAGGAAGCATTTGTAACAATTGAAAGACAGGAGCACGGAAAAGCACACCCTCTAACAATTCCAAGGCCCACATTATTTCAGCAAAACAGAGAATAATTTATAAAAACCTACACTATACTTTCAGGAAGAATAAAGCTTTGACCCCGTCGTTTATTTTCTGCAGGTTGGAAGACAGAATACCATCCAGTTAGCATTATTCTCATTATTTTGGCTAAGAAAATCAAACTGTCGTGCCTTGTGCACATTTGACATGTTGTACACTCTTGTGTTATATGTTAGTAGTTAGGGAAAATCAAACTGTTGTGCCTTGTGCCCATTTCACATGTTGTACACTCTCATGTTATATGTTGGAAGTTCTGCACATATTATTAAAAAGCATGCATTAGGGTGGATTTCATTGAGCAGATTTTGGGCACTCTTAGACCTAAAAATGTACAGTCATGTAACCGAATGAGCCTTTAGATGGTAGGTACCTTTCTTGACCTAAAGAAACGATATTTCATTTCAGAAAGTGCTTTATATCTAGTCTTTTTGGGTAGGTTGGCTATCTTTAGGAAAACCAAATTAGAAAATAATTATTGAAACTTTAGAAATCCTTGCCCCTCTGTGTTGTTATTTCAAGCAGTACTGCCTGATAATAAGTAAAGGAATGGGGTAATGTGAGGTCTCCCTGACATTTGTCTAACTGCAAAATCGAATATCTAACCCCTGGAGGTTTACTATTCCATAAAAATGTTATACTCAGGGAATCCAATTCTTTGAAGTATGAATTATTTAGCTTGATTGGAGATCAGAAAAAAGGAATCCGAATACAGGCAATATAGACATCATGATTTGAGCCACCCTACCAATCAATGTCAAGGGGAGACAGAGACAACATTTTTCCTTAATAAGCATGGCATTGTAATACAACTGGCAAACATAGCAAGATGATGGATGGAGTGCATAAACCTTTCAACCATTCACCCCAGTGAAGAGATCTGGGTTGAATCCATTGTTCTTTTGCTCACCATGCCACCGCAGTTTGGACTCAGCCATATGCAAATCAGTCTTGACCCTGCTCCTCATGGGACAGTCCAGCCTGTTTGCCAGGCTAGGTCCACCCTGGAATGGAAACAAGCATCCTGGGACTGGTTTCAAGGTATCACCCCTCAACCGCCAGGCTAGCTTGAATCTAGTAGCACAGCGAGCAAGGGACCCACATCTAGGCATACCCTGGCCATCTAGGGCGAACACAGCAAACACAACAAGATGAAGAACAGAGCGCTGAAACCTTTCAACCGCTCACCCCCAATCAAGAGATCTAGGTTGAATTCATCATTCTTTTGCTTCCCATGCCACCCCAGTTTGGATCCAGCCATATGCAAATCAGTCTTAACAATGCTCCTCATAGGAACAGTCCAGCCCAAACTGCCTGGTCAGGTCCTCCAAGGTCTGGAACCAAGCATTCTGGGACCAGTTCAGGGGTATTTCCCCTCATCAGCCAGAATAGCTTGAATACAATGGCACAATGAGCAAGGGGCCCTCGTCTAGGCATACCCTTGCTTTGGCATATGTCTTGGTGATTTATAGACTTGGCATCTTTTGGTGTAGTTTTCCCATTGTTTTTATTATTTAACAAAAAGGAGGACTATAGGCAATATTTATCCAGGTCCAGCATACATGCCCAGAAGAGATTACAAGCAGAACAGTATGCAGTTCCTAGTGAACACTGTAGGTAGACGTGCAGTTAGCGTGTAGTAGGTCACACACTAGGGGCAGGAGGAAATTTCCTCCTTTCGGAAAAGAGACCCTCACACACCGCCAAACAGTGGGGTGTCTTTCTTCATCATCGGCTCTGCTCCTAATCGGGTCAGCGCTGCAATACCCGATCGGCGCCCTTGACGGGGCCTTTTAGCGGAGATCTTTATTTCCTTTGCTGTAAGGTGCGCTGAGTGTGAGGGCCCTAGTGAGTGTAGATGTGGAGAGTGTATAAGTGAAGGTAAAACAGGAGGAAGTGGTCCACCCAGAACTACTTTAATGATCGTGGCCACTCTCCTGACTAAAAAACGAGAAAAGTTGCGCACCCCTGTTATAATGTGACCACCTTACAGCACCCTAAAAAGTGGTACCTGCAGATCTATGACGTCAACCTGTGGAGAAAGATAACCGTAGAGGTACATCAAGACATTGTATAAACCAACTTTATATACTCAGTGTTCTAACTAAAATAGGGATAAAAAGGCATGCATCACACTCAGTGGTAGTGACCATGCATTGCGATGAGAAATAGTAGACAGATTTAAAATTATGTTAACAAAGGAGCATTATGTGTGGAATACAGAAGCTCCTAACGTCCAGGGAAACTCACCCAGTCTGGGTCAGAGAGATGTTACATTGGTGGCCGGCGAGCTGAAACACTGAATAGTACAGTGTCCTTGATGGGCGGGAGAGACAAAGACATTGTCAAATTCCAGAAAGTAATTGTCACTGTAAGGAGCTCTCGTGTACAAGGCCGAGTACCCCAATAATCAGGGTTGATGCTATTCAGGCTCGTATTTCATGTTAATCCAAACACAAGCTGGCTAATGTGATCGTACTGTGAATCACGCCGTGGCAATATCCATTAGGTAACCCTGGTGTGCCCACCAGCAAAATCACTACCGCCCGGTATGTAGGAACAGTCACAGCGTATATCATAAAATCACGGCTATGTAATGATCAAAATGCTAGGCACACGGTAAATCACTGGACTATTGGTGAGATACCTGTTAACCCTAAAATCAGCCTCACCCTTCTACCCGTGGAGGGTCAAGGCTAGGAGTGAGAGACCATGGAAGGTATCTCAGCATGCAACAGAGCCAATGCGTTACTAATGGGAACTGCATTAGTCCCCACACAGGGCCCTGGTGTGGGTAGTAATCGCGTCCGTCTTTTGTCACAGGGATTTAGAAAACCAATGTTGGTACATACTTAGACATCCGCGCTCAAAGTCGGCAGACCTACCCCAGCTCTGCCTGTCCCGCTGGTACACTGGAAGCCGGGAAGGCTCTTCCGTATATTCACAGGGCCGTTGGCGCAAGGAGTGGGAACTTCCGGCTGCACGTCAGCTACGTTCAGTCATGCCCACTGTTTAACTAAGTCGCCATTATGTGGTTGGCTAATGATGTGTATGCTGATCTCCTTATGTAACTTGAATACAATGGCACAATGAGCAAGGGACCCTCATCTGGGCATACCCTTGCATTGGCATATGGCTGGATCCAAACTTGTCTGGCATGGTGAGTTATAGACTTGGCATCTTTTGGTGTGGTTTCCCCAGTGTTTTTGCCATGAACTCCATTTTATTACTTTGTGCTGCATTTTCTTTTTGCTGGCTTTAGGACTCCAGGCACTTTGCCACAGCTAACCAGTGCTACAGTGCAAGTGCTCCCTGTCTAAAAGGTAACAGCATTTGGTTTCTCTATGATTGGCATATTTAATTTACTAGTAAGTCCCTAGTACAGTGTACAATGTGTGTCCAGGGCATGTAAATCAAATGCTACTAGTGGGCCTGCAGCACAGATTGTGCCACCCACTTGAGTAGCTTTGCAAACATGTCTCGGACCTGCCACTGCAGTAGCTGCTTTGTGCAGTTTTTTATTGCCATTTCGACCTGGCAAGTGTGCCCAGTTGTCAGCCCCAAACGTTCCCATTTATTACATGGAAGGCATTGCTAAGTTAGCCCCAATGTAGCCCCATGGCCAGGGTGCAGTGTATTTAAAAAGTAGGGCAAGTACAGTTGAGTTTTACATGTCCTGGTAGTGAAATAATGCTAATTTAGTTTTCCCCTACAGCAAGGCCTTTCTCTCCCATAGGTTAGCATTGGAGCTGCCTTGTAACATCTTTTAAGTGCATCTTCCAATTGGGAGCTGATAGAAAATTGGAGTTTGGTGTCTCTGGACTCACAATTTAAAAATACATATTTTTAAATTACAGGTCTGAAAATGCCACTTTTAGAAAGTGGGTATATTCTGTGCCTCTGCCTGTCTTTAAATACATGTCTGGGTCGGATGACTGGTGGGATATTTGTGCATTCACTCTAGACAGTCACACAAAGGGAGCTGAGGTGTACCCTGCATATCTTGATGGCCCATCACCAGGCTGATGTGCCTTCCTGAGCTAGAGTGGTGGGAGGAGTTGACACTGACACCTGAATAGGGCTGTGCCTGTCCTCAAACAAAGAAGTCTCCATCCCCTGTAGTGTGTCTGGGGCCAGGTCAGGGAAGGACAGGGTCTTTTGCACTACAAAGACCTTTCTTAGAAGTGTGCCTACTTCAAAAGCTGAAATGGGTGTAAGAACTGGACCTGTGACACTGTATACTCAGAACACTTCTGGATTGAGGACACTCTGCCAGGAAAAACAGGAGGGACTGCGACTCTGCTGAGTTGTCCTGCTGCTTTCTGCTTCAGTCCTGGGAGTAAAAGGACTGGTTTTTGCTTCATACATTCTGCTTCCAAGGTCCTCCAAGGGATTGAGTTGAGCTTGCCTCATATTAAGAATTCTCAGGGCCATCAAAGACTTCACCTGCAATCACCTGGACTCTGCTGCTATTAGTTCTACTCTGCCAAGTGGTGCCATATCCAGTTCCTGGGCCTTTGGAAGTGAGTTCTGGTGATACGAAGAAGAAAATCCACACATTGATTCTAAGCATTGTTCGGAACCGGAGCAGTGCTGCCAAAACTCAGCACATCACCTCTGCCTTCACCAGAGCTTGATCCCTGCTTGGCTTAGAAAGCAGGCTCCAGCTTTTTGCTGCAGCGCCTCAAAAGAACTGCAGATGCGTGAGTCTCGAGCACCACCTCACCGAAATCTTGGATGCATTGCCCAGATTCTGATGCAGCGCCTGCTTCAACACTGTGGAATCAAGGCAGCGTGACTTGACGTGCAACTGATCGGCCCTTGGTGCTAATTTCTTCATTGATATAGCACTGCCGAAAGGAACCATGGTATTGTACCCAGAAACAACACATCCCCTGCCTAGCAGTAAGGAACAGATGCATCTCCTTCTTTTTCAACGCTTCACCTCCTCTGCATCTCACATTGTCTTTGATTTTTGAGGCATTTAAGGTATTTTTGTCCTGATCGAGCACAACCATTGATTTTTAAGAACTATAACTTTATTTAATCTTTAAAAATTCATATCTTGACTTGCATATGTTGAATTGTTGTCATTTTAGTTGTTTGATTCCGATAAATACAGTTATTTTTCGGATAGGCAGATACGTGACGCATCCCCGGAGGAAATGCGGTGCACTGCTGGAGTTGCATCGCAAGCGTGACGCAGCTCCATCAAGGCTCGAGGTGTCCTATCTCTAACATGCTGCGTCAATCCTTACGCCTGCTTCAAGCAGGTGCAGGGTTTTGACGCAGCATGACCCTAAAAGTGACTAAGTGAACACTTGTAGATTTCACTCAGACACTTTTAGGAGGCGTTCCTGCACCGGAACCCTGCCCCTGTGCAGGAACGCCTTCTTGTGGCGCAGGACTTTACAACGTGACGCATCTCCTAGATGTGTCACGTTATAAGTACCCCACACTATGACGCTGGATTTGCGCCACCGCTGCATCACAAAATTGACGCAACGGCGACGTAAAAGAGGTGCAAGGGGCTTGTAAATCTGCCCCTGAGTTAATAAAAAAAGTGGTGCGGAAAAACATGTTAACTTACACAGATATTCTAAATGTCCCGGATCGGTAACTGGAAATCCTGTTTAATGGTGGCAAGATAATGAGCTGTTTTTAGTTTCAACTGCTTTTTAGTCCTGTTGGAAGTTACTAATTTCAAATCTTGGATGAAATAAAAATCCCTCTGAAAATGATGTGCCCTTCTGCTCCCATAGCAAAATTATGAATATCCTTTAAACCTCTCACATTGTCTGTAATTGGACTGTAATAATTCCCAAGATTAAGGACAAGGCTCTGAAATAAAACCTTTATCCAAATCCACCTTCCATTTTCATCCCTCAAAACCTCTCTTCCATGCCAATCAATAGACCTTACCAATTAAATCGCCACTCCACACATTGCTACCACACAGCTTATGCGAAATAAGCATTGGAATATTTCTTAGAGATAAAATGCTTGAGACTATTGCCTTTTAGATGTGTCTCTTGCAACAAAAAAAATCAGTGTTAAACAAAGACAGGCAATACATGATGACTTCAAATTTCGGTTTGGTTAAAACCTGATTAGTATTACAAAAGATTATCTTAACCTTATGACCATATTTCCTGCCCTAACTCCCCGACTTGGCCCAGCACTCTGAAATTCTGACTGTTTTAAACTATGGGCTTTTTGATTACTCTACTCTTTTTCTTTCAGCTTTTAGCACAACCTGTGACCCTGCTTCCCCCCCAGAAAAAACTAACTCCCATAGTGCTGACTATAACAAAAAACACCCTTGCAAAGAAGAATTCCCCACAGTATTCTTTGAAAACTTCGATCTTTTTTTTTGTGCCATATAACTGCACCTGGCAACACTCCAGAGAACTCCCCTCTACCGTTCACAAAAGAAAAAGGAAAAGGAAAAAAAACGCACAAAAAAATAACACCTAGACAAAAAGCAATATTATTATATACCAAACGTGGCTGCCACCCTGCAACCTCTATCACCTACCAAATCTGATCTGCATTCTTTGTAAAAGGCCTTGTGCCTCTTCAGTCGTTCAACACAGATCAAATTGTCCCTTGAACAGATCTTTTGATTTAGACTGCTGGGCTATTGAAACCTGATTGCCTGCATCCTTAAATTGTTCCACCAATCCTTGAAAGTCTCTATGTTGTCGAGCCGCTGAGGCGGACATATATGAAAAAAACACGAAACTGCACCTTATCAGACATTATAAACGTTATTTTCTGCTTGGCTGTTGAAAGAATATGCTCCTTGATGCAATATTCTGCAAAGGTAACAAGTATGGTAGGAGGATTGGAAGAATGGTGGGTAAGCACCCAATGAACCAGCATGATGGAAAGATCAACTAGAACTTCGCCAAGAATGTATGTTTTAATCAGGGATTCAACGAGCTGTACAGTGGCTACCCGAGTTCTCCACTCCTTCGGGAACCCCTCCGAAACGCAGGTTGGACCTTCTTGCAGAGTTGGCAGGAAGTAGTTGTTGAAGAGGGAGGACATCTTGGAAAGAAGGCTCCCCTCACTAAAAGCAACGGGTTCTACATGAAAGAAAATAAGTATGTAAATAAAATATTGCAGTTGTTGGGTGATATTTTTCATTTAAAACGTTGTTTTTTGTGCTCCATAACACTTTCTAAATTATAAAGGACTGATTTCAGTAAAAACATCTAACAAATATTGTAAGATGTTTTCAAACTCTTGTTTGAAGTATGTGCTTTGTTTATTATGTCATTTTTGTGGCTTTTCATGTAAAAGTCACCTTCCATAAATGGCTTGCCTACTTCATATTTGAGAGTATGACAATAACTGGCAGTAATGGTTGGAAAAGGAGTCACTGTTATTGTTTTAGCTTTTCTGAACGCACATTTTCCCAGCACTTGGCTGTTTCTCTGCCAGTATCACAGGGGCTGGACATTTTTTAAACTCCTTGGGGCAGATGCGAATTTCGGTCTTTGCGAATCGCAAAAGGCTTTTTTGCATTTTTTGAAATGTTTCACAAAATCGCAAAATAAGGAATTGCCAAAATGTTCGATTCCTTATTTTGCTTCAGCATTTAAGGAATCGCAAATTTTGCGATTCCTTAAATGCGATGTGTGTGGGTTTTAGAAATTGTGAATTTGTGTTAAGAAATCGCAAATGCGATTTCATTAAAAAATGCCCTATTTGCCATTTGTGAAGGTGGCATATGACGCACATACATGCCCACAGGGCATGTATGTGCGCCATATGCACACACATGTAAATTTCAGGGGTGCAGCAGGGTGTCTTTGAGACACCCCTGCACCCTTGAAATTATTCTCAATTTGCGAATTCGCAAAATGCGATTCGCAAATTAGGAAATATTTCACAATCTTTCCTATGGGCCTCCTGGACCATAGGAATGCATGGGAAATGATTCCTTAATTGCAAATTCGCAAATAAGGAAGACTAAGAAATCGCTAAAAAATAGCGATTTTCTACATACATTCCATTTTGCGATTTCTAAATAGCGATTCCTTAAAAATCGCTATTTAGAAATCGCAAAATGGAATCTTGTTACATCTACCCCCTTGTCACTTCTATGTCCATGTCCCTGGTGGGGGAGCATTGCTTTTCAAAATGTCACCCAGGCTCACTCATGATGACGGCCTTTGAAAAGAATAAAATGTGGATGGGGAACCAGGAAATGTTAGAAGCTTAGCTACTTACAGCCTGATTCATCAAGGGGCCGTTTTGCGTGGCCCTAATAGCGAATCATAGCGACTCGCTATTGAGGACACGCAAAACGGTATTCATGTAGGAATTGCTAAATAAATAGCGATTCCTACATGTTCTCTATTTGCGAGTAGCAATTTGCTACTCGCAAAAAAAGGAATAACTCCCCATTCATTCCTATGGGCCAAAAGGCCCATAGGAATGAATGGGGAGTATCCCTCATTTGCGAGTAGCAATTTGCTACTCGCAAATCAGATAGCGATTTTAAGGGTGCCAGGGGTGTCCAAAGGACACCCTGTAGCACCCCTAAAATGCACATTTGAACAGGTGTTGCGCACACACATGTCCAAAGGACATGTGTGTGTGTAACATGCAAAAGAAAAAATGCACTAAAGTGCTTTTTACACTATTTACGCAATTTACCATCAAGTCAGACCTGGTGGTAAATTGAGACCAAATATTGCGATTTCGCTATTTCTATTTGGTTGATGAATTGCATTTAAGGAATCTCTATTAGAGATTCCTTAAATCCAATTCCTCGCAAATATGCAAATTCTTAAATAGCGATTTTTGCATTTGGGATGATGAATCCCAAATGCAAAAATTGCACTCGCAAAAGGCAAGATTCTGAGAATCTTGCCCTTTGCGAGTGCAATTTAGCTTGATGAATCAGGCTGTTAGTATTTCAGAACTTTGTTTTCCATTTGGGTCTATACGTCTTTGCTCTTAGTGGCTACACGCGCAGAGTGCGCGCTGTGGGATAAATTCGACAAATCCCCTAATACGCTCACTTTGGCTTCCCTCGAAACTGCAAACGTCAGATGGCCCGATGCATTTTTCATGCTTCAAGTTGTCAATAAACTATTTTAAAAAAGAGAACACTTATCGGGGACTAGATAATTGGAATGCAGTTTTCAATTTGCCGAGTGACAAGTGTCAGATAGGACCATGTTGTTCCTAGAACCGAGCAGCAAACTGCTTATTTCGACTCCTCAAGGTCCGTCATTGAAGCAAAAATACTAAAAGACTCATCCCCACATAAAATAATGAATATATAAAGTCACCGAGGAGGTTTCCGCTAAAATATCTAAAAATGCATACTCATTGCCTATTTTTCTATCCAGGTATATAAAGGAAAACCTTCAATGCATTTTATTTAAAATATACACGCAAATGAACTATAAACCGTACTGTTAAACAAATATTTAGGCGAAATAATAATCATGTTACAGTCACTAGGATTAATTCTATTAATTATTGTCAGCAAAGTACATTAGGCATGTAAAAGGTTCAGTAGTACATATTTTGTACAAAAAATGTCTTTTTAAGATTTATAGTGAGTTTTGACAGGTGCCAGTAAACAATTTTAATATCGCTGCTACATTTGTCAGTTGTATCCAGTTTTCATATGCAAAAGTCAGCCTTTGTCCCTTTGTCTTCTATCACAAGTCTATGTTCAAGAAAATACGGGATTCCAAAGGCGAAATTAACGCACATAACCGAATTTGACTGTTTTTATCGCCCTTGGTACATACTAAAAAAATTTATACCCTGTTACATTCCACCAGACCAAATCAGCCAGAATTTAAAGGGTGAAAAATGTCCAATATTGAACAAGACATGCGGATTTTGTAACTACAAGCACCAAAATCTGTATGCTATTCATTCTGGAGACCAAAGTTCACCATTTACAATAATTATCACATCTTATAGATTTTAAAGACGTCTGTGACGGGATTTATAGATATGGTAATTACCACTAGGTCCCTCCTAGGACATCCCATTCATGTAAAAGTGTGATAGTACTATCTCACCAACAGAAAAAACGAACGAAGGAATGCTAGCCCTCTCCCACCCCTCCCCCAGGGAGTACAGATGTGTACCTATCCCAGCATTCCTCCTGTTCTTTTTTTCAGTCTTCCGACAAAATGGGACGAGGAGCAGGAGCTGGGGAGCTCCTGGATACTTACGTGATCCGCTTCCTGGTGGCGGGGGCGTTGCAGTGTAATCCCGTCTTCTTCCCTGCTGGGCTTGGAAGGAGACGGGTGAATTCCCTCTTCAGAGGTGCTCTTACAACGGCTGCGGCGGAATTCGTATCTGCACCTCCCGGTAGAGTGACCAACTGGCATTGGCGCAAATTCAGGATGGTGAGTGTAACAATTCAGGACAAAGGGTCAAAATTCAGGACACAAATTCAGGACAGGAGGTCAAAATTCAGGACAAAACTTCAGGACAATTGGATAAGTTTTAGAGACACATCATAGTGCCCACACCACCAGCGCTCGCTCCACATTGTGCACCATAACACTTACATACCAAGGAAACTCACGAGACAGATTTATGGGAAAGCAGTGGTGCAGGTTTATTTCGCACAACAAAAGGCAGATAAGGTGGGTCATCTTATAGGCGATCCAATGCGGCAGCCCCTCGCTGACCCGCATGCCTAACCAGCCATCTTGCACGGCGAGTCGATGCTCTGACGGTGCAGTACATTATCACTTTATTTCGATCTACTCCCGCCCCCCCTGTCAGGGCGGAGCGATGAGGCACACCCCCGGTCGGTTCAGGCCCCCCGACCGCCCGAAGACTAACGGGGCGCCGACGCTGTTTCCTGGAACCCCCTCGGCTCCAGGTTCTTGGCTCAGGCACCCCTACTGTGCCAGGCAGAGGTATTGACTGTATCCTTCTGCCGCAGAGGTACCCCTACTGTCCATCTGCTTCCAGATCGCCCTGTGACTCCGCCTGCAACATAAAACAAGACCATTAACCGTCCAAATTTTTCGCCAGCCGCTCTGCCGCTGGGTCAGGGCTAGGGTGGGAACAGCGCAGAGCAGCCCAGGGAACAAGCGCGGCAGGAAAGACCGAGCAGTGTTGCCGTGCAACCTATAAGCCCCTAGGGACCGCCCACAACGCCAGGGGACGCCCTCCCATTGGTCGCTAATGACGAGGGCGGCTCTGGGGCTGGCGCGCTGCAGTTCCTCTCGCGCGGCATGTGGTACTAAGACGCTGTCTCGCTCAGCTCCCCTTTGCGTCGCGCGGCCAGCGGCATAGTGCCCACACCACCAGCGCTCGCTCCACATTGTGCACCATAACACTTACATACCAAGGAAACTCACGAGACAGATTTATGGGAAAGCAGTGGTGCAGGTTTATTTCGCACAACAAAAGGCAGATAAGGTGGGTCATCTTACAGGCGATCCAATGCGGCAGCCCCTCGCTGACCCGCATGCCTAACCAGCCATCTTGCACGGCGAGTCGATGCTCTAACGGTGCAGTACATTATCACTTTATTTCGATCTACTCCCGCCCCCCCTGTCAGGGCGGAGCATTGAGGCACACCCCCGGTCGGTTCAGGCCCCCCGACCGCCCGAAGGACTAACGGGGCGCCGACGCTGTTTCCTGGAACCCCCTCGGCTCCAGGTTCTTGGCTCAGGCACCCCTACTGTGCCAGGCAGAGGTATTGACTGTATCCTTCTGCCGCAGAGGTACCCCTACTGTCCATCTGCTTCCAGATCGCCCTGTACTCCGCCACAGCTCTGGAGGAGGCCCCCGTCGATGACAGAGCCCCCCACCCACCTAGCTACTTTCGGCCGCTGTTTAGTGCACCTCTATCATAGTATCCTCCACCACACCCTTTTGGAGATTTATTAGGACGGTTCTTAGGACTCGCCCTTGGTTACATAGGCCGCACCTCAATGGGGATTGCTTAGATCCTGTTCTTAGGCCACGCCCTTAGTTACATAAGCTGCACCTCTAATGAGGACTGCGTAGACACGCCCTTAGTTACACAAGCCGCACCTCTAATGAGGATTGCGTAGATACTGTTCTTAGGCCAGATCTCACTCTCACAGGACTAGTTACCACAACATTGGTCTTGCCACCTTGGGACCTGAATAATCCATAATTCACTGCTCGGGGCGCCCTGCCCTCTTACTAGTGTACCTGGCCCAGGGCCCTCCACCTCTTGTGAATCCTGCCGTTTTTTCATTAGGCTGTTTACCTGCCAATATCTACAAGAGGAGCCGCACATCCTTGCTTAGCCCTGCTTCTCTGTTGCATTCTGCATGTTATTTGCAATATTTTATGGATGCTAATGGAAGACCGGTGATATTGGTCCCAGTTCCTCTCGCGCGGCATGTGGTACTAAGACGCTGTCTCGCTCAGCTCCCCTTTGCGTCGCGCGGCCAGCGGCAGAGGTCGCGCAATAATATAAAGTAAGCCCAGCCATATCCAAACATATTCAACCAGTTGCAAACCTATCCATCATGTATCCTTCCATCTATCATTTCACTCATCCATCCCTTCATTCATCCTTTCACTCTTCTATCCATTATCCATCCATCCACCCTTTCACCCTATCTGCCTGTACACTCATCCATCCACTCTTCTACCCATCCATCCATTCACTCATCCTTGCAGCCATTTACCCTTTCACCCATCCAGCCATCCTTTCACTTACTCATCCATCCACCCAGTCACTCATCCTTCCACCCTTTCAGTCATCCATCCATCCATCCTTTCAGTCATCCATCCATTCTCCCTTTCTCTCTCCATCGACCCTTTCACTTAGCAATCCTTCCTGACATCCATCCACCCACCCACCCATCCATCCATCTACTCATTCACTCATGAATCCATCCATGAACCCTATCACTCACCCATCCTTTCTCTCATCCATCCACCCTTTCACTCCTTCACTCATCTATTCATCCCTTTGTCCATCTACCCCCCTTTCACTTACTCATCCATCTTTACATCCACCCTTTCACTCATCCGTTCATCCATTCGACCTTGCACTTATCAATTCATCAATCTATCCATCCATCCATCATTTCACTCATCCATCCACCCACTCACTCACTCATCATCCACCTTTTCACTCATCAATCCTTTCACTCATCAATCCACCCTTTTACCCATCCAGCTCCCCTTCCACCTATACAGCCAGCTATTTACCTTTTCTCTCTTCCATCCTTCCACTCACTCATCAATCCATCCATCCTCTCTCATTATCCATCTATTCAATCTTTCATTCATCCATTCACCCTTTCACTAATTCATCCAGCCATCCCTTCACTTACTCACTCGCCCACCTTTTCATATTAATTTTGAGCTGAGCCTTTTTGAGAAGAGGCCCATCAAGAACTTCACCCTCCCTGCAGGAGCCATTCCAGGACTGGGACAGAAGCCACCCAGGGCAGAGACAGGATCCACCACAGGGGGGGACAGGAGCCATCACAGGCGAGGGGGGGACAGGAGCCACCACATGGGAGGACAGGAGCCATCACAGGAGGGGGAACAGGATCCACCAGGGTGGGCACAGGGGTGGGCATGCAGTATTCTAGGATAATCTTGGTCTCTTCCAGGGAGGGGTAGGGCTCTTCACCCCCTCCTGGACAAGACAACGAGAAGACAGGCTCTCTTTCCAAAATGTTAGTTTTGCCATCCCCCACTGTGATGTACAGTACTTAAAGGAGATACTCTGAGAGAACTGATTTAACGGATTGTCCTCCATACTTTGTTAATCAGTGTGGGTGTGATTGAGCCATTTTTTATTTTATTACATTTTAGACTGCATGTTTGAAGAACCGAGGTTTGTTTGAACTAAGTGCTGCCTCGGTGTAATCAGGGCTGGTTCTAGGATGTTTGGGGCCCTGGGCAGAGAAGGAATGTGTGAGGCCCCTCTAAATTGCAGAGACATGGTGCATTCAGGGCTGTTTGCATCTGAATAGATGCCCCTGCTCCTAAAGCTGCAGCCCCTCCCTCGCAGTCACCTTCAAGCACCTCTTAACAGCTCATCAAGGGCTGGAGGTGTGATGGCTGCCATCCCGCTGTGCCTCTCAAATGCTGCTGGGTGTCTGAGCTTTGGTGCAGCATTGGAGTCTGTTACACCCGACATCAGCAGCATCGGAGTCAAGAAGGGAGGTGGGTGGTTAAAATTACAGACAAATGGCATCCGTTAAAGAATCCTTCACGGACAACGGACAGACAGCTGAAATTACGGACTGTCCGGGAAATTTACAGACGGTTGGTCACCCTACCTCCCGGGTTTCAGTACACGCCAGGAGGCGAGGTGGTTTTTACGAGACCCGTCTGTTCCCAATTTTCTTTTTTCAGGGTCTCACTGGCCGACTTCTAGCGGCAAGGCAAGCCAGGAAGTCAGGCATTGGTATGCCGGTCGGCATTTGACCCAGCACACATGTAAGTACCGCATGGCAGTTATTGGATATATTTTGAAAGCGGTACATTTTTGAAGTGGCAATTTCTGTTTACTTGTTGATTGGGCGGCTTGGGCTGAATTGGTGCCTCTGCGGACCGGTCCTTGTGGCTACCTGCTGAAATCAGCTTGAGCTGATTATTCCACTTGACAGGGAGGGGTCCTGAAGTTACCTGTCTGGGTGTTTTGGTGTTTCTGGAGCCATTCTCCATCTGACCAAGGCACTTTAGTAATTTTGCTGGGCTGGTGGTCAATTGGTGGTTCCATTTCAAGCATCCTAGTGCTGGCATGGGGAAGCATTCCAGGAAGCGTAACCATGTGGAGCACTCCTTTTATTCATCTTCTGACTCTACTTCCTCCCCTTCTCTGGTGCAGTCTAAACGCCGCAGGAAGAGGGGTGATGCTTGGATCAAGAGATTAATTAAGGAGACTCTGTATGAGATGGGGGCTGGCTTGTTCTAACGGTTCCCTTCCTATTCATTCCTCTCAGTCTTATGATTCAGAGGAAGAATTGATGGGATGTGCTGCACATCAGGGCAAATATATTGTCAAGGATATGTTACCTAATTTACTTAAACATGTCAAAACCAACATGGGTTTTCCAGACGATGAGGTGCTCAGCACGTCTGGTGGTTTATAACTGCGGCAGTTTCAGAGTTTTGCTGCAGTAGATGTATCAGTCCATCTCTACATCCATGAGGTTCTGAGGAGGGAATGGATGGATCCAGATCAATTTATGCTTCCAAGATTTGTGGCAAAAGTTTATCTGCCTCACGATAAGTCCAAGGAATTGCCGGTTTCTATTCCAATTGATTCCTTTGTGGCTTGTCTTGTGGGTTGGACTTCCTAGGCTGAGGATGCAGTGATTACAGATCCGGTGGATAGAAAGGTGGAGGCTTCCCTTCGGAAGGTGTACTCTAGGTCTCATCTGGCCTTAAAGGCGGCATTTATGGCACTTACTTAGCTCAGTCCCTGATCCCTCCCCTGCTGCCCTCCCCTGATCCTCCGGGAGGCCTTTACAGCCTGCCCTTCCCCCCCTTTGGCACTACTGAACAACTCTCTCTCCTCTGGCCTAGTGCCCTGGTCATTTAAGAGAGCAGAGGTTGTGCCCATTCTGAAGAAACCTACGGCAGATCCCACGATTATGAGCAATTACCGTCCTATATCCCTCCTCCCCTACCTCAGTAAAGTTATTGAGTCTCATGTCACCAACATCTTGAGCACCTTTATTGAAGACTTTCATTTCCTTGACCCCCAACAAGCTGGATTTCGCCCCAACCACTCTACGGAATCTGTCATACTTTCAGTTATGGAGGAGTTGCGGAGAGGGGCTGATTCTAACACCAGCCAGGCCTTGGTGCTCCTGGACCTGTCGGCCGCCTTCGACACGGTCGACCATAACATCCTGGTCGACCGTGTCGTGGAGGCTGGCATCCGGGGCACCGCCCTGAACTGGGTCCGCTCCTTTTTGAGCAATCGCCGCCAGGCGGTTCGGCTCTCTCAGTTTTCTGCTGATGAGGTCGAACTAACCTGCGGCATCCCGCAGGGCTCCTCTTTATCTCCCCTTATTTTTAATTTATACCTCACCCCCCTCATCCGGTCTTTACGCGGCAGCGGTGTCACCGCGTTTAACTACGCGGATGACATTCAGTTGGTCTTCAATATTAGTTCCTCGGACCAGTCCATTAACAACTTCCAAACCACTCTCTGTCACATCTGCGACTGGATGGGGGTGAACCATCTGAAACTCAACCCCGACAAGACAGAGTTACTGCTTGTCGGGGGGGCTGCCAACCCTTGGAAATCCACTGTCTGGCCCACGAGGTTGGGCACTCCCCCCAATCCTGTTAACTCTGTGAAAAGCTCGGGATCATCATTAGTAACGACCTTACTATGAAGGCCCAGATTAACACGGTAGTCTCCTCTAGTTTTTTTCAGTTAAGGAAGATCCGAAAGATTGCACGCTTCCTGACCACCGAGTCTCTCACCCTGGTTTTGTTGGCACTAGTCATCTCTAGGATAGACTATGCCAACTCGCTTTATGTTGGCATACTGGCCTTCCAATTGAGGAGACTACAACTTGTACAAAACCAGGCGGCACGGCTGATCTACCATCAGCCTAGACACCAACATGTCCGTCCTCTGTTGAAATCGCTCCATTGGCTCCCTGTGTCTGAACGCTGTAACTTCAAACTGGGATGCACCATCTTTAGATCCCTTGCAGGTACAGGCCCATCTTTCATTTCCTCTTTACTTTATCCATATGTCCCCTCCCGTGATCTTTGCTTTTCTCACCTGGCCCTACTCCGGACCCCGACCTTCACACGTAAAAAACTAGGTGGATTAAGGTTCTCATTCCTTGCCCCGTCATATTGGAACGCCCTCCCGCTAGGCCTGAGACAAGCCTCTTCTTACACCCATTTTAGGTCCCTCCTCAAAACCCATCTGTTCCGCAATGCCTACAACTAATGCTTTAGCTCCTCGGACTGTCTGTTTCCTTTTGCTTTAGCGCCAAGAAACCGTTGGGTGGTAGCTGCGCTTTATAAATTTCTTTTACATTACATTACATTACATCTCTGATATCAAGGATCTATATCAGTCTATGAATGATACATAGGACTGCTCTGGGCCTTTGGAGCACATCAAGCATGCAGGTGGAGTTCCTTTCAGATGTGTCCTTCGATGTGATGAGGGCTTCGGCCCTTTCCGGTGGTGCAGGTGTGGCTACCCACCGCAATCTGGTGTTGAAGGACTGGAAGACTGATTCCGCTCAGAATGCTTAAGCCTTACGTTTGCCTTTTCAGGGGATTATGATGTTTGGGGAGGAATTTGACTACAAATTGCATAAATTGTTTAAAGAGAAAAAGCACTCTTCTTCCTTTAAGTTGCCCTCCGCTGTGACTCCTTCTTCCAAACCTAAGTCTTTCTTTCATCCTCCTTCTCGTCAGTAGTTTTCCAAGGTCCACGGGAGGTTCTCTTCTGGTAGGGGTCGGGATAGGAAGGCCAAATCCCGCCCCCCCCAAAGCCCCGTTCCTGACTATATGGCCGGGACTCACAAATTCTTGGTATGAGGGCAGCTGTAGTGCTTTCTCCCAGCATGGCTCCAGTCTTGTTTCGAAGTGTGGGTTCTGGACATTATTCGTCAGGTGTTATATATTGAATTTTCTGAGCCTCCTCTGAATTCAGGGATTCGTCCGACTCCTTGGCCATCCTCTCAGGCCAAGCGGTAAGAGTTGTCTCTAGGGGTCAACTATCTCTTGAAGAAGGTGGCGGTTCAGGCTATTCCTCCTCTAGAATTAGGGATGGGGTTTTACTCCCTGATTTTCTGGTCCCAAGGTGACTGGGGTTTCCGCTTAGTCCTTGACTTGAAGGCTCTAAACAAGTTTGTAGTTCATCTACCCTTCTGGATGGAGACTTTTCAGTGAGTTATTCCTTTGGTGCTTTGGCCATTTCTTATGCACCCTTGATCTACAGGACGCCTACTATCACATCCCAGTTCACCCCAGGTCTCGTTGGTACCTCAGGTTTTGCCTTCAGGGACATCATTTCCAGTTTCAAGTCCTGCCTTTTGGCCCGAGGTCTGCCCTGTGGGTGTTCACCAAGGTGGTAGCACCGCTGGTGGCTTCCTTGCATCTTTAGGGGGGTCCTCGTTTACCCATACCTGGATGATTGGTTGGTCAATGCTCCTTCTTGAACTCAGCTGTTGTTGAATTGGGAAGTGGTTTGTTCTGCATTGTGAGATCATGGGTTTCTTCTGAATCTTCCCAAATGTCAACTGGAGCCCTCGCAGGACTTGACTTTCATCGGACGAGCCTTCGCACCAATATGAACAGAGTGTTCCTGCCTGTTTCTCCCGCTATGGCCTTGGGTTCACTTGCTCTGAGGTTCTTGGCGGGGGCTCTTTTTTTGGCCTATCTCTGGTTACGGCTTCTGGGTCTCATGCCTGCGAAGGTGTTTATGGTGGCATGGGCTCAGTTTCATCTCAGGCCTCTGTGATTGTATCTGTTGGCTTGTTGGAATCCGTTGTCATGCAATATGGTTCTTTGGGTTCCAGTGTCTCCATCCCTCCTCCCTGCCCTGCGCAGGTGGACAGTCTCAGAACATCTTTCTCTGGGTCTTCCGTTTCAGCCCTCTCCTCCGCCAGTTCTGACAACAGATGCCAGTGCTTTTGGGTGGGGGGCAACTATTGAGTCCAGGGCTCTTCAGGGTCATTGGTCCCTTCAGGAGGGGCGGGCTTTCATTGAATTGGAGGGAGTTGACTGTGGTGTCATGTGCTGTGATTTGTTCCGCTGGCAGTTGTTGGGACGCAATGCAGTGGTCCTTTTGGATAACATGGTGTCAGTGGTCTACCTGAACCATCAAGGGGGATCCAGGTCTAAGTCTCTGAATGCAGTTGTGATTCCATTGTTTTGTCTCTCCCGGCAGTTCACATTCGGGATGTGGACAATGGTGTGGCGGATGCCCTCAGCCAGTATTTTCCCACCTCCTAGGTGTTGTCTCTGACTCCAGTGGCTTTTTGGCAGGAGGTTCTTTGCTTCCTGACACAATGCCCAGCTGCCCAGTTCTGCTCCCGGGTTAGGCAGGACGTATCTTGGGGTGGATGCTCTGCTGTATGCTTTTCCTTCACTGGCACTGATCCCTCGGTTTTTGGCTCACCTGATTCGGGAGTCCTGTGTGGTGGTGATGCTGTTTTGGCCTTGTCGGCCTTGTTTCCCCACTCTGAAGCTGTTGGCTGTGCAGGGTCCCTGGTTTCTCCCTTGCTTTCCGCATCCTCTTTGGTGGTCTCCGATGTTGTCTCTCCCATGGCTACGGCTGTCGGTGTGAAAGTTGAAAAGCAGGGGTGGTGCCGTAGAGGCTACCCTAAGCATTTAACCTTGGCCCTGCAACAATTTCGTAAGCCTTTTAATATAAAATCCTATGTGCGTCATTGGGAGAATTCCAGCGCTGGTGTCGGGCTCTGGCTTTATTCCCTCTGGAGTGCTCTTTGCTAGAGGTCCTTCAGTTTCTCTTGGAGGGCTTTTAGGAACGGTTGTCTGTTTCCAATTTGCGGGCTCAGTGGGCTGCGATTAAGGCTTTTCATTCCCCTTGGGTGAATTAGTCCGATCTGTATGATTTGGTCTCTCACTTAATTCAGAGTTTCTTTTTATCCCGCCCTGTGGTGCAGCAGTATTTTCCTTTTTGGGATCTTCCACTGGTGTTGCAGGCTTTTGTGGCTCCTCCATTAAGCCTTTGTCTGAGCTGGGCATCAAATCTGTGACTTTGAAGGTGGTCTTTCTGGTGGCCATTACTTCGACTAGGCATCTTGGGGAGTTGGGTGCTCTGATGGTTCGGGAGCCTTTTGGTCTTTTTCAGACGATGGGGTGGTCCTCAGGTTGGATTCAGCCTTTGGTCCCAAGGTTTCTTTGCAGTTCCATCGTTCCCAGGAGTTGGTATTGCCTGCCTTGTGCGCTGATTAGTCGTCTGCCCATGATCTTCCTTGGCATTTACTTGATGTATGCAGGGCTTTGCGTGTCTATCGTGATCGTACATGTTCCTTTAGAAAGTCAGATTCCCTGTTTGTCTCATTTGGGGTGGCCACTCATGGGGGAAGGCTTCTTCTTCATCCATTGGTCGCTGGCTGAAACAAGTCATTATGTTGTCTTACTCTCTTTTCGGTGCCCCTCCGCTGGCGGGTATTCAGGGACATCCTACCTGGGGCGTGGTGGCCTCCTGGGCTGAGGTTTGGGGGGTAACCCTGTTGGAGCTCTGTAGGGCAGCTACTTGGCTTCCTCTAATACTTTTGTGAGGCATTATCAGATCCATAATCAGCTGGGGATGATGCTAATTTTGGTTTGGGGGTACTGCAGGATGTGCGCTCCTGAATTTCTTGTTATGCTGTTTCGTTAAATCACTGGGTTTTGCAGTCAGTTTTGTGTCCGGGTGGTTTGTTGTTGATGAATGCTGGTGGTTGCTTGGGTATTCTCACTTTTTCATGATTGGGACAAGGACAGGAGGGACCTGGGGGTAATGCCCTATTACTTACCGGTAATCTGCATCACTGCTGGTCGGGTTGGCCTTGTCCCATTCAGTACTACCCTCAATTCCTCCCGGATTCACCGGCCTTTATCTTTGGCTTGGTAAGAAGAATAGGATAGGTACATATTTGTACTCTCGGGGGGAGGGGGTGCAGTAGGGCCAGCATTCCTTCATTCTTTTTTTCTGTTGGTGAGATAGTACTATCTCACATTTTCACGAATGAGACGAGGACAAGGGGACCAGGAGTAATAAAGATTACCGGTAAGTAATAGGTCATTATCTAATCATAAACTGGAACAACTCGTAATTACGGGTCTCAGTAATTTTTTTTAAACTTTGAATCGTTGAGTGAGATTTTTGTCCCACCGGCATAAATAGCTTTGGAATTATTGGAAAGAAGTAACATTTTGCTTTATTTCCATATGGTACACAAAGCTACATATTTTAACCAGAATGTCAATCATTTTGTAAGAGGTTTTATTTATAGTTTTTGGCATACTTTTATGCTAAATGCAGACAAATGAAAATTTAAAAACAATGTTGAAGGAAAACAAGCATTCACAAAGCCAATAGGTCATGATTTATTATGCTAACACATTCAAACGCAGGCATAAATAATTGCTGTTTGTATGTGTCAAGGATAGTGTGTGCATGTACACATTAAACCAAACTATTGGGCTTACCAGTGCTGTTTAACACATTGCACATTAGCTATTCTATGTCTTTATTACAATGCACATTCTGAATTGAATTATTGTTCATGTCCTAAATACATAAGCGGTACAAAAGGGGGTGGTGCAAAAGGGGGTGGTACAAAAGGGGGTGGTGATGGACGGAGCATCTGAACCAATCAAACAATCACACCCAGTCAAAAGATCTGGGTTTGATCCATCACCGTTCTTTAGCCCACTCTGCCACCCCAGTTCAGACATGGCTATATGCAAATCAGTCTGACCCTGTGCCTCATGGGAACAGTCCAGCCCGAACTGCCAAGCCATGCCTTCCCTGGACCGGAAACAAGCTTCCGAGGACCGGTTTCTGGCAGATCAAACCCAGATCTATTGACTGGGTGTGAGTGTTTGATTGGTTCAGATGCTCCGTCCATCACCACCCCCTTTTGTACCGCTTTGGCCGCCATAAGTGTGGCAGGTGGGGTGGCAGAGTGGGCTAAAGAACAGTGATGGATCAAACCCAGATCTTTTGACTGGGAGTGAGTGTTTGATTGGTTCAGATGCTCCGTCCATCACCACCCCCTTTTGTACCGCTTTGGCCGCCATAAGTGTGGCAGAGTATGCTCAGACGTGAGTCCCTTGCTCACTTTGCCACTGGATTCAAGCAAGCCGGGCTGAAGACGGCTGTAATGCCAGAAACCGGTCCTCGGAAGCTTGTTTCCGGTCCAGGGAAGGCATGGCTTGGCAGTTCGGGCTCAACTGTTCCCATGAGGCACAGGGTCAGACTGATTTGCATATAGCCATGTCTGAACTGGGGTGGCAGAGTGGGCTAAAGAACGGTGATGGATCAAACCCAGATCTTTTGACTGGGTGTGAGTGTTTGATTGGTTCAGATGCTCCGTCCATCACCACCCCCTTTTGTACCGCTTTGGCCGCCATAAGTGTGGCAGGGTATGCTCAGACATGAGTCCCTTGCTCACTTTGCCACTGGATTCAAGCAAGCCGGGCTGAAGACGGCTGTAATGCCAGAAACCGGTCCTCAGAAGCTTGTTTCCTGTCCAGGGAAGGCATGGCTTGGCAGTTCGGGCTAGACTGTTCCCATGAGGCACAGGGTCAGACTGATTTGCATATAGCCATGTCTGAACTGGGGTGGCAGAGTGGGCTAAAGAACGGTGATGGATCAAACCCAGATCTTTTGACTGGGTGTGAGTGTTTGATTGGTTCAGATGCTCCGTCCATCACCACCCCCTTTTGTACCGCTTTGGCCGCCATAAGTGTTGCAGGGTATGCTCAGACGTGAGTCCCTTGCTCACTTTGCCACTGGATTCAAGCAAGCCGGGCTGAAGACGGCTGTAATACCAGAAACCGGTCCTCGGAAGCTTGTTTCCGGGACAGGGAAGGCATGGCTTGGCAGTTCGGGCTGGACTGTTCCCATGAGGCACAGGGTCAGACTGATTTGCATATAGCCATGTCTGAACTGGGGTGGCAGAGTGGGCTAAAGAACGGTGATGGATCAAACCCAGATCTTTTGACTGGGTGTGAGTGTTTGATTGGTTCACATGCTCCGTCCATCACCACCCCCTTTTGTACCGCTTTGGCCACCATAAGTGTGGCAGGGTATGCTCAGACGTGAGTCCCTTGCTCACTTTGCCACTGGATTCAAGCAAGCCGGGCTGAAGACGGCTGTAATGCCAGAAACCGGTCCTCGGAAGCTTGTTTCCGGTCCAGGGAAGGCATGGCTTGGCAGTTCGGGCTGGACTGTTCCCATGAGGCACAGGGTCAGACTGATTTGCATATAGCCATGTCTGAACTGGGGTGGCAGAGTGGGCTAAAGAACGGTGATGGATCAAACCCAGATCTTTTGATTGGGTGTGAGTGTTTGATTGGTTTAGATGCTCCGTCCATCACCACCCCCTTTTGTACCGCTTTGGCCGCCATAAGTGTGGCAGGGTATGCTCAGACGTGAGTCCCTTGCTCACTTTGCCACTGGATTCAAGCAAGCCGGGCTGAAGACGGCTGTAATGCCAGAAAAAGGTCCTCGGAAGCTTGTTTCCGGTCCAGGGAAGGCATGGCTTGGCAGTTTGGGCTGGACTGTTCCCATGAGGCACAGGGTCAGACTGATTTGCATATAGCCATGTCTGAACTGGGGTGGCAGAGTGGGCTAAAGAACGGTGATGGATCAAACCCAGATCTTTTGACTGGGTGTGAGTGTTTGATTGGTTCAGATGCTCCATCCATCACCACCCCCTTTTGTACCGCTAAATACATAAGCAGCAGCCAAATTCACAAGTAAATCTGCTCCTACATAGCACTTGCAAGTAGCATTCACTGCGGTATGAGAGGAAGACAACCCAAAGATGCACATTTACATAGAAGTCATGCAAGGCAGGGCAACGGATAATGTTTTCGCACTTTGTTGCATGAACGGGAGAGAGCAGAACATCACTATATCTACTAAGATGTGGGGCTGTTCTGCTGCTCACTGTGCTGGGACAGTTTTGGCTGCCACAAGGCAAAGCAGGCACCATTGCACAACAGAGCAAGGGTGTCTGCATTAAAGGACGCATAGATTGTGGGCTGGAGAGGGTGCCTTCCAGTACAAAACTATGCTTTAACGTGTTTTGCACTTTGTCTGTGTGCTGTACAATGCAGCACCCATGTAAAGTGGGAAAAACGAAGAGAAAAAATATGTCTGCCTGTTAAACCTGCCTCAAGGAGGCACACAATTTTTACGCAAATCCCTATCTGCAATTCTTTGTAGGTAGAGATTTGCATCTAAATCTATGGGTAGTTGTATGGGAGTGACCATGTACCACCCATGGAATGCCCCTTGACACAAAGTAACTCAATACAGAACATTGTGCAGCTTTGCATTTCTTTGGGCTACAATCCAATGCAAATCGCAATGTGTAAATCCCACCACAACACTTTGTGCCTGGTTTGCGTTAAAAAAGTAACTCAATAGCTAACAGTGGCACGCAGCAGGTGGAATCATCCGACTCCTCTGATTTAGTGAAAAGAGTTTTGAGAGATTTAGTTAGGTAACACAACTGGAACCAAGTTGATACTGTTTGTACAGAATTCTTCAACAACAGTTGAATTTATGCAGTACATATTAAGCAATAGTTAAATAATTATGAACAAGAATGGTATCCATCTATTTTCCAGTCCAAAATATTCTAAAATAATATATTTGCAATTCCCATTTAGATATCTCCTATTGAGTCCTCTTTAATGTATTTTACAAAGGATACAACATTATCAGGAAGATCAGGGCCGGACTGGGATCGCAAACCAGCCCTGGTAATTACGTCCGACCGGCCCCATGGGGGGGTGGGGCATGGGACATAATTGCCAGGGCTGTAACACTGCTGCTGCACTGCTGCTGCACTTTTGTTACAAGGGGCCGATTTTGCAGAACTTCCACAAAACAGCCCCCCAGGAACAAAACCGGCACCCACCGGTACAAAACTGGCCCCACCCTTCTGGCCCACCGGGGAAACGCCTAGTGCACGCTACCACCAGTCCGGCCCTGAGGAAAATCTATTTTCTCTTAGTGCTGCTGTAGACCGACCTTACAAGAGAGTTACCCACTGGCTCTTACACATTAGCCACAGCTTTGGCAGCAGCCATCTGGTCCTTTGGTGCCTTCACTACTGAGCATTTGGAGACAATGATGCATTAGCACTGAGGCAAATCTCCTGTAGGAGTAGGCAGCCAATCACCCGAGATAAATGAAAACTGCTCCATCTGTGGTGGGAGGAGTTCCTGCTGTGTCTTTGGTGTTCGTCTGCACACTCAGGATTTCTACGAAGACCTATAGTCAAAGGTTGCATTTGCAGTGCTTCTCGCCTCTTCTTTTAGATGCCAAATGCTACCCCAGGCCTGATGTTCCTTTCTTCCTCATTTGTTTTATCATGAGATAATCACTGTGGACCCTAAACTCAGATGTTTGAGTCATTTGATCTAACAACTATCTAGTGTCAGATTCCTTGTACCTTCACCCATATACAAGAGACCTTTCAGTTTTCTTGTTTATTGCACATTATCCTATATTATGAACCAGTGTTTAATGTGTTCTTTCCTCTTTACGTTTTAAGTAGAGGAAAGCAAAAAAGTTACAATATTCTTTGCCAAGTGGTGTGACAAAACAAGTCCGACCTCCTTTTTGGTAATCCACCCACAGACAGAACACCCTGGCCCACAGGGCAAAGCCTTGCACCCCTAATGTAAACTATTCACTACCATTGAATGACCCATTTCTAGCAACAAAAAAAACAAGTAGCCAGAGTTCGGGATGATAGGCTTGTTAAAATGGCATGTACTTGCCATATACTTGGCAGGGTAGAAACAGAACTCACAAGTCGAAATGAGGTTCACTCAACAGGAGGGTGGGCCGAGCTGAAACACCTGGATTCTGCACATTGCGATTGTGGATAGAATTTCTGGACTACACAGGTTTTGTAGGGCTGTGAGCTGAAGCAAACGGATGTCAATGCACAATTCTGAATTATTACCTTGATGCAACCAATAACGTGGCTCTGAGTTAGGGACTGAGGGAGAGACTATGTCAGCGGATATGGAGTGCATAGGAGCGGAAAAGCTGAAAAGTGTTCATGTTACAGCAAACTGGGTGATGTATTTCTTGACACTCGATTTATTAAAAACATCTGTTTAATGTTGCATTATAGACTACCATGTCTGGTATTTCCATAGATATTGAGTTTGGAGGGTTTCATGTAAAAATATGCATCTCTTTTATTCTTAGTTTCACAATGGTTATTTCAACCAATTGCTCATGTAACTATATTGGAGAAACGCTGTCAGGTTCAATTTCTCTTTAATAGACAATCGCACGCAGTAGCAGGTGAAAGCTGTGAAGCCTGTACATGTTAAATGAAAGTAAAGTGCTGAGTTATTCTGATATGAATAGGGAGTACTCCTGCCCACACCACTTAATTAGTTTGGTAATCATTTTATCAAGCATGACTCGTAATTACACAGTATAATTTGCACTGTACAGACTTTTTCTTTAATTAGTGACAGAGTCTGGAAACAAAAGGTGTTCTGAAAATGCTTATGCAGTAAGCTCAGAAAAAATCTTGAAATAGGCATTATTTTGTACCCAATAAATTCTGAACCCAGTGGTGTTGAATTTTATCGTGTGTGATAAATACTGATTACGCCTCCATGGCTCTCGTACTCAGCCGCTAACTAGGGATGCATACATCTTTTCTGTCAGCATTTGTCTTCTGCAACGAACATAATACCTGAAGTCTATTGTGTTTTAGTGAATGACACTCGTTTTGGGAGCCCAACCTGATTCTGACATATTGATTCCACAGATACTCCTTTTTTGGAATGTTTTTTCAGTGTAATAAATTTGAATAGGAAAGTCAAGACAGACCTATTATGTGATATATTTGACTTGAGAGGCTACGTTCTGCTAAAACTATCTCTCCTCTGAATATTTGGCTGTCATTCTTTTTTCATGGACGGACCCCAGTCTAAAGGAATCTATTCATAAATAGGAACTAAGAGCCACATGTACAAAGCTTTTTTAGGGTCGCAAACACAACTGTTTGCCCCTCAAAAAGGCTATTTTTGATGTGCAACATCAAAAAGCATATCAAGGGCGTGGTCTGACGCTGGGAAAGACGACAGTCCCTTAACATTGCTCCGCGCCGAGACCCAAAGACTTCAACAAAGACAGGCTTCTTCTGTGCCCTGTTGGCGGCAAAAATATGCAGACTATGCTAGTGAATACCTACGGAACGCGTTGATATCTTTTTTCCTTCGGTGAGCCCGTATAGCGCATTGTTTTCCCCAAGATGTGTGGCGCCATTTTAGTTTTTGTTTTTGGTTTTCTAATGCACCTAACACGTTATCGGCAATGTTGAGCTTAAACCGCACCTGAAAGAATTTGGCTATAGTCCTTTCACTCAACGGAGCCTTGTTTCATAATTTTTGATGTCTGCATTATTATTTTTCTTGCCTCCTGAACTCTCAATTTCTTCTTTCAGCTAAGGTAAGTCAACATAACGCTTAAATCTGCTTACATGTGCGGCTCATTTTCTTGACTGGATTTGCGACCTGTTTGAGGCATTCTATATTTTCTGGTTTCTTGAAGGATGACATCCAAGTTTTGATATTTTTTCATGTCCTCTCAATTTTCGTCATATGACCATTTGTGAACATTGTCATGGCTATAGTTTTTTGGAACTAGACTACACTTCAACATTACTCCTTCTCCCATCTTCGCTATTCTGTTAATGACATTGTGTATAAAATCATCTTACCTATCACTCACAGCTTTTCCTTCCGACTGTATCTCACACGTCTATGGGGAGAATTACATCCGGCAGAGGTGTGACTTCTTCATCCATTCCATCTCCATGTCTAAAAACCAGTACAATCCACACCTCAAACCCTTTCTCATTACTTTAAACTGATATGGAGGAATCAGATCAAGAGATACCTTCCCATCCTACAGACGCAAAGACCACTTTGCCCTTGTATACTGCTTCTGTCTCGCATTCTTCCTCATCAAATGGGAAAAATGTCTAAAGTACCTACCCCCTCCACTCTAACTTCTACTTAGAGGATTAAAAAAGATCCTCCTTCTCCAACCACATCTCCTCCGCCAATCTTTGTGGAACTACTCTTAGACGAGATCAGAGCTCTCAAACCACATATGGAACAAACAAATATCCTTAGAGGATAAATCGTCCACACTAGATAACACAATTAATGTAATGGGACTCGAACTAGAATCTTTACAAATATCCTCTCAACAAGTTCAACCTATGAAATCAAAAATTCTGCAACTACAAAAACAAGTGGAGAACCTTGAGAATCGAAGTAGATGTAACAACTTACTTATTTATGGTTTGGTGGAAGGATTGGAAGGATCCAACCCTATCTTCTTTTTTTAATCTTTTTTTACCACAAGTTCGCGAACTACCTGATTCCCTCATCATTAAACATACAGCGAGCTAACAGACTTGGGGGCAGATGTATCAGGATTCCGTTTTGCGAATCTCAAATTGCGAGAATTTGCAATTCGCAGTTTCAGATTCGCAAAATGGGATGTATGTAAAAAATCGCTAAAGTTTTGCGATTTCTTAAATATCGCAAATAAATCGCAGAATCCTATTTTGCGATTCCTTATTTGCGAAATTCGCAATTTAAGAAATCGCAAATCCGGGAATATGCAATACAGGTGCACCTTGATGACATCACAACCAGAAAGTGGGAGTGATTAGCTGCACCTGTTTGCCTGAGCCACACCCAGAGTCAGTTTGGAGTGTGTTTGGAATCTGCACAGCATTTCAAGCTCTGCAATGGAGTCACAGAGGTCACAGGAGGGCATGGAACCTGAAAAAAGAAAAAAAAGCACACGTTTTCTGTGAAAGAACAGGAGGTACTAATTGAAGAAATGGTCTGCAGCCATGAACTCCTGTTTGGGAAAAAAGCCCTGAAGGTACCTGAGGCAAGGAAAAGAAAGATATGGCTGGAAATCCAGGAAAAGGTGAATGCTGTGGGAGTGACCAACCGTACCATTGATGAGTTGCGAAAAAGATGGTATGACATGCGCCAAAGATCAAAGGAGAGGGTGGCAGCCAAGTTCAAGGAGGCGCACAAAGACCGGTGGAGGAACTTCAACAGCAGAACAGCCAACACCCCATGAGGAGCTGGTAGAGTCCAATCTCCTGCCTGAGAGTGTGTGTGGAGTGGATGACATTGACACCCCAATCCTGCATCCATTAGTCAAGGTAAGATGCATGGCAAATAATCTTGAAACGGCTACACATAGCATGCACACTGTGTAGAATGAGTGACATGAAGAAAAGCACATTTGACTCGGGTCCACTCTTTACAACACATGTAGAAATGCATTATGGGAGTTATAGTTGGATGAAGGATAGTTTGTGAATGAGACTTATAAAATCATGCCTAGATTGTGGGTTGCAGTGAAGGCAAAATGACAGTGTCAGGATTGAGACAACTTGAAAGTTGAAAACTTTATTCCGTCCAAAATGCATGACAAAACACAAACTCATATGTCCCCCTTTACATCCACAGCACAATCAAGGACACCAGGGGACATTGCAGAGGGAGAGGACTCCCAAATTAATTTGGAACACACAAATGAAGGGGAAAGCAGTGATGGATCCAACCAAACACCCATTATGCGCAGGAAGCGCAGCACCTGCAACACAGAGCACTGCGTTCAATAAACAGGCAGCTGAACTCATTAAATAAAAATCAGAGGCACATGGGTGTGGGCATGTTGGCCATGGCAGTGCCATTGAAAAGCTATGTGCTACACTCGAACGCACTGAAAGTGTCAGGAACAGGGCTGCACAACGTGCCAATCACGTATGCACAATTACACTAAGGCTGTGAATCGGCTCAGCGCAACCACCAGCAACCTAACCCGTCGCAGCATCACTATGCAGATGCAGATGACACACTGCTGCCAAGACAGTGCCAGAGGGCTGGAACAAGTTACAAATGCAGTTGAACAGATGCAAATGGCTAACTCTGGCGGCAGCACACTAATGGTCTCTGGGGTGAGTGAAGAGACCTCCAGTAGGAGCAGCATCACTCCTACATTGCCACTTACACAACGTCGCAGTGGCAGACATGGTGCTGCATCTAGCCATACAATGGAGGGCACACAGGCAGAACACCGCCCTGCACCAAGCCGTCACCGGAAGAGGTGAAGTAGACAATGGAGTGGATGACGACCAGCCGCCTGAAACTGAACTCGGACAAGACGGAGGTCCTCATCCTGGGCTCCTCACCCTCCGCCTGGGACGGCTCCTGGTGGCCTCCCGCCCTGGGCACCGCACCCAAACCGACAGACCATGCACGCAACCTGGGCTTCATCCTTGACTCCTCCCTCTCCATGACCAGGCAAGTCAACAACGTCTCCTCGGCGTGCTTCAACATCCTACGCATGCTACGAAAGATCTTCTGGTGGATCCCCACCGAGACCAGGAAGACCGTCACCCAGGCCCTCGTCACGAGCCGACTGGACTACGGCAACGCCCTCTACGCCGGTACCACCGCCAAGCTCCAGAAGAGACTCCAGCGGATCCAGAACGCCTCAGCGAGACTCATCCTCGACATCCCCAGACACAGCCACATCTCCAGACACCTGAAAGACCTGCACTGGCTCCCGGTCAACAAGAGAATTACCTTCCGGCTCCTCACCCACGCACACAAAGCCCTACACAACCAAGGCCCGAGTTACCTCAACAGCCGCCTCAACTTCTACGTTCCCAAACGCCATCTCCGATCGACCAGTCACGCCCTCGCCGCCGTCCCCCGCATCCAAAGAGCGACAACAGGAGGAAGGTCCTTCTCCTACCTGGCCGCCAAGACCTGGAACTCCCTCCCGACCGACCTGCGCCAGACCCAAGACCACCTCTCCTTCAGGAAGAAGCTGAAGACCTGGCTGTTCGAGCAGTAGCGGCACCCCCCCTCCCCCAAGCGCCTTGAGACCCTACGGGTAGGTAGCGCGCTATATAAGTGTCATTGATTGATTGATTGATGGCACTATTGTCAAAAGTGGTGAAGCAACCAAGCAAAACTGATTTCTTGACATTAATCATCGGTGCTATCACTGTGTAGAAACATGTGTTGGGTACTGCTAACATTATTGTGTGTGAAGTGTGAATAAACACATCACATGTTACAAAAATTATTCTTGATCATTATATTTATTTCTTAACTAAAAGTAGTTGTGTGTGATCTCAGACCATCTCTGACGTCTAGCAGCTGCCCCTACTCCTGCTCCTGCACTGCCAGGGGGAGGTGTGCAGTCATCATCCGATGTGTCTGAGTCACTCACATCAATTTCAGGGCCTTTCCTCATTGCCATGTTGTGGAGCATTGCTCAGCTTGTCACTATTTTACAACATGTCTCAGGGCTGTACTGCAGTGCCCCTCCTCTTTTATGTAGGCATCTGAAACGGCTCTTCAAGATGCCAAATGTGCATTCTATGATGCTGCACGTGGATCTGTGTGCCCTGTTATTCCTCCTCTCACTTGCATTTGCTGGATTCAGATATGGTGTTAGTATGAAGTCTCGCACTGCGTAGGCACTGTCACCTGCATGGATGAAAAGGAAAGGTAAGTCAATGTTTCCCCCCAAAATGAGTAATGGATGTATGTATGTGTGCTATTGATTTACCTAGCAGGTATCCCTCTCCAAACTCTCCAGCACTCCGACGTCTATGTATCCCACTATGTCGGAAGATGAAAGAGTCATGTGTGCTGCCAGGGTATTTTGCCACAATGTCGTTGATGATGTATTTGGCATTGCACACAATCTGTATATCAGGGAATGGTAGCATTTTCGGTTCCTGAACACATATTCTGTTGCTGCTGGCGGTTTGAGGGCAACATGGGTCCCATCAATGCAGCCAATGAAATGGGGGAAACATGCAATTTGATAGAAGTCAAGTTTGGTTTGCTGTAATGCCTGTTGGGTGCTGGGGAAGTATAAATGATGTGCTAGCTTGTTCAGCATTGCATCCAAAAAGGCATGGAAAAAGCGAGATAGAGCACTCTGTGACACCCCGCCTACCTCTGCTATGACCCCTTGAAAACTCCCTGAGGCCGGAATGTGCTGTGAGCACAATACCTGCACATGGGTGGGAATTGGTTGTGTCCTGCGTGTTGGCTGTTCCAAAAAGGGTTTCAGCTCCTCAATTAGGTCCAAGGTGGTGTGTGGGTGCAGCCTGCACTTCTCATGAATGTCCTCTTCAGTCTGCTGGAACAGCATGATGCGCAATTTGAATATGCGCTCCTGTCTCAGTCTCCTCTGTGCAAGGGCATGGATACGCAGCCTCCTGCCTATCACATATAGTGCTGCCATTGTGGAAGTTTCAGTTGCATTGTGGGCTGCTTTACATACCTTCCACCTGGTTACCACCTGCATGCACTTGGTGGTAATTGCGATTTCTTAATTTGCGATTTTCACAAATTCGCAATTTGCAAATTTTTGTTACATGTCACTGCGATTTCTTATTTTGCGATATCCAGTTAGCGAATTTCGCAAATAGAGGACATCACAACAAAAAAGTTCGCAGATTTCATGTTCTCGCAACGTAAGAAATCTCAATTTTTGCGATTTCTAATTTTGCGATGTGATTTGTGTCATACATACCTTTTTTCGATTTTTAAGTCGCAAACGCTGTTTTTTTGCGAATCGCAGCATTTGCGACAAAAAAACAGTTGATACATATGCCCCTTGGTCGTCCTCCTTCGAATACATCCATTCAACGTAAACCTAGAGGTGTGATATTACATTTTCTAGAATATACAGACCTGCTTAAAGTCCCACAAGCTGCAAAAACCAAACGTCGTGTCTCCAGGCAAGGTTCCCAACTATACTTTTCACAAGACTATGTGAAGGTCACAGCAGACAAAAGGAAAAGCTGCTTAATCATGCACCCAGCACTACGTAATTTGAATGCTAGATTTGGTCTAATACAACCTTGCCTTTTTAAAGTGACTTACAGAAACAAAACGACAACCTATGAAGACCCAGCGTTGCTTCAACAATTTCTTGATGGCTGCAGAGAAAATTCCATGGAGTTGGCAGGATCGTCTTCTATTTGCAGTTTTTCTTCTCTTTACTAAAATAAGTTGTAATTTTACAATGTTCATATAATATATTCTGATTCATTATTCTGCTTATGTCTTTTCCTACCAGGTGCCGTCTTCCCACTTCACCCATTGCAGTATAGTTCGTTATCCATTGATACTTCCTCGTGGTTTCCCTTGGAGTTTTGTGACTGGCTGTTCATCTCCTCCATGTGGTCTCAACACCCCCTACCCATGTTTGAGTTTTTTGGTATGTTTTATTGTTTTCTATGTTTATGTACAAGTCTTTTAGTTTGTTACTATTGTAATTTTTTCTATTCTTCCTCTTCTTTTCTCTTCTCTTCTCTTCTCTTCTCTTCTCTTCTCTTCTCTTCTCTTCTCTTCTCTTCTCTTCTCTTCTCTTCTCTCTTCTCTTCTCTTTTCTTTTGTCTGTCTTTTCTTTTCCTTCCTTCCTTTTTCTTCCATCTCACCTTGCCTCAAATACCTCAATGAGACACCAATAGAATCCTCTGCTCTGCCGACCTTGCCCTGGCAGAGGTTCCCCGCATCTGCAGAAACAGAACAAGTGGCAAGGCCTTCTTCTACATCGCAGCCAGGACCTGAAACGAGCTCACAGTGAATATCAGACGCTCACCGACCCTGCACACGTTCAGGAAGGACCTCAAGACCTGGCTCTTCAACTAATCCGGAGCTGTGCCCCCCCCCCCCCTTCTAGCCCCTTGAGACCCTCCTGGGTGAGTAGCATGCTTTACAAACCCCTGATTGATTGAGTGATTGATTGATATATATACCACTTTGTTGTTGGAATGCATGTTTTCTTGGTTCTAGAAATGGCAAGTTTTCAATTGTATTATATTTTTGCTGTAATAGTATACCATCTTTTACTGAAATTTTTTATAATTGATTAATTACATTATGTGTTATTTCATGGAATGTTAAATGTTTGGGTACGCCGATTAAAAGACAACGAGTTCTTACTCATTAGATATCATATTCTTACAGGAATCTCACTTAATTACTACAGAAGTTACCAAACTTAAAAGACAATGGGTAGAAAATGTCTTCTCCTCTCCAGGTACAAAATGGGACTGTGGTTCTTTGTCATAAGAGACTTAATATATCATTTTTATCTCAAGACTCAGAATTCTCCACCTTAAAGTAAATACTTTTGCTATTACTTTATTTAATGTTTACACCCCTACTAATCCTGACAATGATTTTGGCTACAGGTTTCTTCTTTTTTGATGTCCATTTATACACCATATGTTGTTTTCAGTGGTGATTGTAATTTTATTGTTGACCCCTACATTGACCGTACTTCCAAATCACCTTTTGTCGCTCCAATGCATCAACAATTTACTTCCCTGATTTCCCATAGATCTTTTGTTGACTTTTGGAGATTTTGTAATCTACAACTTTGTGAATACACCTTTTTCTCTACCACTCACCTCTCACAATCACGCATTGATTATTTATTTGTCTCTCACTCAATCTATTCTGCAAGCTGGTATTGGTTCTCTATTGATCTCAGACCATACTCCCAAGTTATTAGATTTAGAATTACTTCCTATTATTGTCCCCAACAAAAGATGGTGTTTCAATACATCCTTGTTAACTGATCAAACCTTCACTTCCTCTTTTGTAGAATTGATTCCTGACTTCTTTAAACGTAATATATCTTCAGTTTCTTTCTTTTCTACTGTCTGGGATGCTTTCAAAGCATCATCTATTATTTCATATGTTGCACGCAAAAAACGTCAAAATTCCCAGAAAGCGAATAAAATCCTTCAAAATATTATATTATTAGAATACTCTATACAGTAACTAACTCTCAGGCTGACCTCAATATTTAAGAAATATTTAAGTATTATAAATTATCCACAGAAAATGCTTCTGCTTATCTTTTATGAGGTAGCGCTCGTTACTATAGCAGCCAAAATAAAGCAGGCATATTATTTGCCTCATATCTTAAAATTAAGAAAAAGTGTGATAACATTGAGTATGTTTTAAATTCCTGCTCTTCTCCGGTAACCAAAATGTTGAAATTTTAGAAGAATTTAAGAAATATTGCACTTCTCTTTATACCCCTGAAAATGTTTCAGATTCTATTGACATACAAAGTTATCTTACCTCAATAGACAAACAATTTCCTTTGGATACTGATTTCTCATCACTAGAACATGATATCTCTATAAAAAATATATCTCATGCCTTAAAACTTCTTAAAACTGGAAAGCACCTGGTCCAGATGGATTCCCAGTCGAATTGTACTCCTATTTTTCCAACTTCCTTCTTCCTCGTCTCTTTTTTCACATTTCATTTCCTCTAACGCTTCCAGTGGTATCTTTCAAGAGGCTCTTATCAGCCTATTCCCTGAAGAAGGTAAAGATCCCCATCTTTGTAAAAGGTACAGACCAATATCATTAGTTAACTCTGATTACCAAACATTTGCCAAAATTCTCGCTCTTCGTCTAGAACCCCTTTTACAATCTATTATATGTAAAGAACAGTCTGGTTTCATTAAAGGGCAAAATATTGCGGGTAAAACCAGAATGTTCTTTAATATATTACACAAGTCCAATCACTACTCCCATTCTCTTGCTGCTATTTAACTTGACGCAGAAAAAGTTTTCAACCGTATGGATTGTCAATTTATTTCCCATACATTATCCTGGTTTGGATTTGGTCCCAAATATATTTCTTATATCTCCTTGTTATATACCTCTCCCAAAGCTTCCATTTTTGCCAACGGTTCCATTTCTAATTCTTTTACTTTACAGAGAGGTGTTCGTCAAGGATGCCCTCTTGTCCCTCTTTTATTTATTCTTGCTCTCGAACGTTTCCTTGCAAAAATCAAACAAAATCCCAAAATACATGGCTTCCAGCATTATCATTTTCATGTTAAAATGAGTGTCTATGCGGATGATATTTTATTGTATTTATCTAAACCAGAATATTCTATCCAAGCTTTCATTGTTGAGGTCAATGCTTTCTCTTTAATTTGCGGATATAAATTGAATCACGATAAATGTGAAATTCTCCCTCTTAATATCTTATGTGTCAAGCAAGATTTTCTATTCACTAATTTTTCATGGAATCCCACAAAAATTAAATATTTAGGCCTCTGGTTTGCTCCCTCCATCAACCAAACTCTATCTCTAAACATGACGCATGTCTTATCCACAATCTCTTCATCTGTCTCTAAATGGCATCCTTTATTTTTATCTTGGTGGGGTAGATTGGGCACTATTAAAATGAAGCTTGCGCCTTTTATCTTTTATTTGCTCTCTGCTACTCTTCTTAGCTTTCCTTCTTACTTTTTCAAAAAAATCAATTCTATTTTGTATGCCTTTTTATGGAATACTAGCAGCCCGTCCCGACGTTGTCCGGGTATGAAATAAAATGTGTGTAATGTGTGTATTCAGATACGGTCATTCGTGTGTTCCCCCGCTTGAGGCCCAGCTGCAGCCCTGGTTGATGTTAGCAGGCGCGGTTCCCCCCAGCTTTGAGGCCCAGCTGCAGCCCTGGTTCATGTTAGCAGGCGCATGTAATTAGTGTAGTGATCCGCCGCCTGAGCCCGGCTACAGCCCTGGCTGATGTTAGCAGGCGCCTGTAATTTTGTTTAATATGATAGTTCAGTAACCGTGCGCATGAGAGGCTGCAGTAATTGTCCCCGCAGACACGCTCAGTCGCGTGTGCCCCTGCTTGAGGGCCAGCGGCGACCGTCTAACAATTAGAACTGTGTGAGTCTTGAATGATTGTTTCCCGCTGTTCTTATTTTTTTATGACCCACACCGACGCTCTTTGGCCCCGAGTGCTTTTTAGACGCACCCAGGCCAAGCCACACACTGCGTTCAGCCCTTTCAGATTCACCCAGGCTAAGGCACACACTGCATTCGGCACCCCCAGTATGTGTGAGACAACGGGCAGTCCCCCAAGGGAGTATTGCGAATGGTTACTTACCACACTTCGAGGTGAACGCCTTTGTGACGCCCCCAGCACATGGCCCCAGCAGACGATCTGATTAATGTACGACCCAGATGGCATGAAGTGCGGAACGTAGCATACGCCCCCAGCGTTTGTCACGCCCCCAGCGTGCCCCTTGATGCAGCGCAATTGCGTAATTGGCACTCCACATGGCATGAAGGGCGGACACACGCCCACAGCGTTTGTCGCGGCCCCAGCATGTCATGCCCCCAGCGAGCCCCTTGATGCAGCACAATTATGACTCACATGGCATGAAGGGCGGAACGTACCACACGCCCCCAGCATTTGTCACGCCCCCAGCACACGCCCACAGCAGAACGCAGACACACCCACAAGGGACTACTTTGCTGGCACGGTTCTTTTACCTTTTAAATGTAGATGGTGGCTGTGTGATTAGCCTATGTCCTTCTGCTGCAACTGCCCTTTCCAACGCTGTATTGGGTGTTTTGATTGGTGCTGTGGTTACTGAGATTACCCGCCTCAAAGATTTGGGCTCTCTCTTTATAATATTAGTAAGGAAAAAGAAATCACGCATTTCCCTAACCATGCTCAAACACCCTAAATTACAAGATGGAGTCAATTTTCCTGACTTCCAACTCTATCACAATGCTTTCCTTCTCAATCAATTTTCTATATCGTTAAGTCAATCCATTATTATCTCCTCTCCACTATGGAAAGACATTGAACTTTCTTTCTTATCACCCTTCTCTTTTGCTGAATTTCTCTCTTTCACTCAAAAGATTCGATTTCTGTCTTCACCTATTCATAAAACTTCCCACAAGTTGTTTCTCTCTTTTTTGACTTTGCACCTCTCAAGTAGAGATAAATTCCTTAATTGCTCCATCAGGCACAATACTTTCTTAAAATTAATAACAAACCCATTTTTTGTAAAGTGTGGTGAGATTAAGGACTACTTTGGAACCATTACATTTTTTAAACTATACCTTTCTTACTTTTTCTGCTGCACAATCTCTTTACAGATTATCAAATTCTTTCTCTACTAAGTTTAAAATATTGATTCAAACTCTTTCTTCTTCCTTATCCTCAATATCTTCTATGACTCCTCCCATACTTCTTCATCGTAATATTCTTCATACTTTAAGTACTCATCCTTATGCTTCGTCTATATACTAATCTCTCAATGTACCTCCTGATTGTAAAACTAAGACCAACATAGAACTTCAATGGGAAAGTGATTTTCATACAACTTGGTCAACTACTTTTTGGGATAATATCTGGCTAAAAATCCATAAATCTTCAAGATCAGCAAGCGCAACTCAAACAATTTTCTATATATATACCCGACTTATGTTTACCCTAATTTGCTTATATAAATTTAATCCTGCGTCTTCTCCAAATTGCTGGTCGTGCAACACTCCTAACGCTGACTTGTACCACATGCTATTCTCTTGTCCCTTCACTCATCAATTCTCGTTGAAGGTATGGTCTCAGATCAATATAATTTTCCATATTCACTTTTCTTTTACACCTATTGACATATTTCTATGCTCACTATCTGAACATTGGCACTCAGTTTCGTATAACCCAGATGTTGTTGATTTATTAATTGCAATCGCTTACCAACAAATAACAAAAAATTGGCAACAATCCTTACAACTTTCTTTCCAGGCTTGGTGGTATAGTGTCTGCTATAACCATAGACTAGATCATGCATATGTCTCACCTATGTTTTTACTTCTGAAAAGAGAACAAATTTGGTCCCCTGTAACTATCTTCTTAGACACATCTGCACAACAATCAACTCGACATCATCACCTATTGGAAGAAGTTCCCAAACCACCATAAAATATCTTTCACTACTACCTTATGTACTTAGTTATTTATTTATTTTAAATGTATTATTACAGCTGTTATTCCTTAAAATATTTAATAAAATTGTTGATATCTTTTTATATTGTATTGTACTCTCTTACATTTATATTGCATACTTACTATGATAATATTTTACTTGTTTTCTTTTTTTTCTCTTTTTTCCCTATCTATAGTTATTATAATCCTTTTTCTCAAAATGCAACTACTTTAATCTTTCATACTCTCCGCTTTTCCTATTATGTGATGTTTACTTAATGATAACTATCCGGCATTTTTTTATTTTATTTGATTGTATATATCTGCTTGCATTTCTTTCTCCAAAATAAAGTTTTCTGTTTAAACAAAAACAAAAAGCAAGTCAGTAACTTGTTTCCGAATCGCAATTGGGATTTGCAATTCGGTATTTAGAAGAGCCATGTTTAGGGCCTCCCTTCCAAATACCAATTCAGGGTGGTATGTATCAATGTTTTGTGACTGAATTCCGGTCACAACATATTAGTATTTTACCGACACCTTGAAGGAGGTGATAACCAATTCGCAGATGGAAAAGAGTCTCCGAAAGAACTCTTCCTCTTTGAGGATTTAAAAAAATACATTGTTTAAGAGCGGGCAGTGTCCTCATGAGCCACTGCCTACTCTTAAATAATTAAACTTAAGGGTTTTATAATGATTTTTTAAATGCATCTCATTTTCCTTTAAGGAAAACGGGCTGGGTATATAGAGAAACAAATTCTTTGCTTTATTAAAAGGCAATCACAGACATGGTGGTCTGCTGACCCCAGTAAGCCACCATCCCTGTGTTTGCTGTGATTCCTAGTTAGTCACATATTGCAACAAACCTCATTAAGGTCAATTTGCGCCCTACTAGGAATCACTATGTTTAAAATAATTCTTAAGTATATTAGCAATTGTGATTTCCAAATTGCAATTTGGTAAGTACTGAAATTTGGAAATTGTAGTTCCTAATGTTAGTAAATCTACCCCCAAGTTTATACCAGGAACAACGGACTGGTCTCTGCCCATTCCTGCGCTTGCCAGGTTACCCCCTGGGGGCAAGAGTAGAGGCAGCGGACTGCAGAGTGGAATTGGAGGAAAGCCAAGATTACCACACACCACATATCGTGCATTCCATGAGCAGGAACAGCGGAGAAGGTGTGCACTCGCCTTGGGCAGAGACGCAGTAAGCTCATTGAGGTACAGCCACAAAGTGGAATGCATAGCAAAACATTAGGTTGCAGCCACTGCCTGATGCACGGAAGTGGCTGAAGTTAGGCTGGTGAAGTTTATGCGCACTCTGGTGCTTACCACTCCCGTTGCCGCCCACACTCTGGGCGCGATTCACTGAACTAACGTAAGACAAAATCCTAAACTTACTACCATTTTGGTATTCACAGAAGGCACTTACTCATTTTGGTATTCACAGAAGGCACGTACTCATTTCGGTATTCACAGAAGTTAGGAGTCCTAACTTTAGACCTCCCAAATGCCTTCTGTGAATACCAAAATGCCTTAAAATTGGGATTTTTCTCAGTTTAGTAGTAGTAAAGTTAGGACTCCTAACTTTAGGACTCCTAAATGCCTTCTGTGAATACCAAAAGTCTTAAAATTGGGATTTTTCTCAGTTTAGTAGTAGTAAAGTTAGGATGGAATGCTTCATGGCATGAGGCATTAGAATAGCAATGCCCCCGCTGCCAATCTGATGCTGCTTACATCTACAACAGGGGCCCTAAGTGCAAATGATCCAGTAGGGTCAAAACAAACATACTCAATCCTAGTGAACCCGGCAAGGAAATCTCCCACAACAGCATCCTCGATCGATAATGACAAAATAAAGTTTACCATAGGCTAGCTTAGTGCCACTTTACACGTTGGCACCTGCTCATGACACCGGGGACCCCACAAAATAATAAAAGTAACAATCTCAAGCATCAAACCAATTGAAGAGTTTAAACATTTGTTCCTGGCACATCAACAGTATACAGTCCAAAAACCTGATAGAAATCTTCGAGATATAATGAAGGCAATCATTTAATTTTCCTACAAGAGACTTAGGCTCTCTAACCATTCACTATTGCTGACTTTGCAGGCTACCTTAACCCAGCAACCAAAACTAAGAAACACGTATGTCCAAAGGCAGTTTGGACACATTCATAGCAGTGGATCTGCAGATTCACAGAAAACAGGTTGAATCAAAAGATAGAAACATTCTAATAATCAAATTCTTGAACTGGCACAGAGGAACCAAGAACCAGCTCCTATTGATAAACCTTTATATACATCCAGACTCAAGAAATAGGCTATGACTATATCTAAACTTTCAAGTATTCTGGTTGCCATCTTTCAAGACCCTGCTATCCCCAGACATTTTTGTCACAGGAGACTTTAATATGAATCTACTGGCTGTGTTTCCCAGAGAAAACCTAATAATCCTACAGGATCATCAATGGTGTGTCCCTGTACAGTCCACAAGGATACAAATAGGCGATCTAAAGATGCCGAGGCATTTACCCTAGTGAAATACATAGAATCCCTGGGTCTAAGGATACACCCTTCCACAATTTATCCACTACTCCCCATTTTCAACCTCTGTTTTTGATTACTCAGCTGTTACATTCCCTATTCTTCATTTAACGACCTCGGTTAAGACTGTCAAAACAAACAACAGTGATCATGGACAAGAGCATATAACAATCAAAGTGCTAAATCAATGACATGACAAAGCACTTTGTCTAGCGGGAGAGCTCGGGACAATAAGCTACCGGAAGGTCCACTGGTCAGAGAACACACTGCAAAGCATTGCATATTCAGCTTTAAGCCTAGCAAATCACTGCTTTTGTAAGAACTATTATAACCTGATCATTAAATGGCCAGTGTTCTCTGAACAGCTAACAGGCCATCAACACAAAATAGGAACACTATCTTCCCATCAAAACAAAGGAAACCCAGAACCCCAAAGAAGGCTCAAAGTATCAACACGCCAAGATACATCCAGTCAACCCTGAAATACATAAATACCTGAAACATTTAAACAAAATTCACTGGTAAACGATATGAGAAGAACAACTAATACAAAAACAAGATGCTTGGCTAAAAGCTTTGAATCTCACTAAAAAGAAAAATTCAAGAGACTTTTGAAAGATGGTTAACAGTCAGAAATGAGCCCCTATTATAGCAACTAGCTCCAATTGAACAGAGGACCCTTGGGTTAGGTTCTTGAAGGACTTCTTCAAACAGGCATCCGAAGAGACTACCCCATCCTCAGACAGACAGGACCAGGGGGCTATAACTCCATTCTACTGCCTGAAAGCCACTCTGTACATATTCCTTGAAGAACAAACATTCAAAGTCATCCAACGGGGAGGCAAGGCTATGCCCGGGACGAAATGGTCTGCCACAAGCACTACTTAAAACAAATCCAACATATTGGGTGTCCACTTTAAGAACTGTATTTATTAGCGTGGTAAAACAACAAGTCATTACAGGTTCCTGGAAGGGAAATTCAAATTTCACGAATAGGGACCTCCATCCACCAGCAAAATTATCACTTGATAACCCTTCTAGACACAGAGGCAAAGCACTTTGCTAGCCTACTTCTCATAGACCTGTTGCAGTGGGCAGATGACAACCATATAGTTCCTCCGAACCAAACAGGTTTTACAAAAGGGTATGGTACATCAACCAATATTCTGGCACTATCCTTAGCAATTGACAATCTCAAGCATAAAAGGCAACCCCTCTATCTGTGCTATGCAGATTATAAGGCAGTATTAGACTGCGTGAATAATAACCTTCTCTTGCAAAAGTTACCAACAAGGGTCACACCAGGTCACCTTTTAAAAGCAATACAGCTTGTGTATATGGACACATAGGCAAGCGTGGGAGTCGAGATGGCTCCATATTATCCAGAAAGGTACAAACATTCCAGTGCCTAAAGCAAAGTTGTGTCTTAGCGCCATATTTCTTTGAGCTCTTTTCAGCTGACCTTTCTTCCACTCTAGATACAGTAAACTCTCACACCCCCAAACTAGGATCTATGCACATCTCAAATCTGTAATACGCAGGCTATGTGATCCTGCTTAGTCTGACAAAAATATTACTACAACGCTTAACTGATAAGGTGCCTGTATACTCTTCCATTAACAGGATGACAATGAACCTGAAGAAAACTAAGAACCTGGAAGTAAGTAGCAGGACGAAGAAAGGCCATAAATAGTTTCTATATGGTGAACTACTTGAGCAGACAAGAACCTATAGATATCTGGGAGTACTCTTCGACGAAAGAGGCTCCTTCCAAAAGCAAAGGAAGGATCTGCTCAGGAAAGGTAACATCTTGACTCTTGCCTTCCATACTCTACAACAAGCTCAGGCTGGCCTAAGTTTTCTGACACTGTTGAAGGAATTGGAGCAAAATTGATCTCTTGCATTTCCTGTGAAGCCCTCCGTAAAAGAGCTGGAGCAGTTCTAAGCTTAATTTTAGCTAAAGCCTTTAGATCACTCTTCTATCTCCCCCCAAATGCCTCACCAGCCCAGAACCAATCTATCACGAGAAAGGGGGACTCTATAAAAGTTTGGAAGAGAATCAGAAGCTCCACAGAAAGTCAACTGTACCAAGCACTGTGACAAGAGCTGCAAGAAAGTGAAACTGCTTCTGATCTCCTATACCTCGACTGAGCCATCAATGATTTAGGCATTCAAGCTATAACAGAAAACTCTCTTTCACTAAAGGCATTCAAAAAAGTGATTAATGGCATTATGGAAAAAAGGTCCATGTTAACAGTCAAAGTAATTTTATCATGGAGAACACATGCATAGACGATTTTAAAAAGGCTACAAGATTCTTAAGCCTCAAACCTACCTAGAGACGGGGTGGTCCAGTTATCTAAAAATTGATTTTATGCATTACCACTTTGGCCATCTCCCTGGGAAAAAGAAAGGAATGGCATGGAGAAGTTCAGTGCTCTGTTGGAGAAGAGAGTATTAGTGCCCCTCAGAGTTAAACAAAATCCTCTCCTCCTAATTAATCACATCTGCAAGTTCCTGTAAACTGCACTTTCCACTTTTTAATAACAGGCACCTTGCCTGATTATCCTTTCAAACTTTGTGAGCCCTATCCTGAACTGTGCCATACAACATTTCTAAGGCTTGCTAGGACAAACTGACAGCCACTAACACAGAGCAAAGCTAACCAAAATCCTGTTCCTCTTTTCCACCACTATTGTATGATCTCTAAAATTGCACTTTGTTACAATAGCACCTTGCTCCACTCTGTAAGAGGGTACTAAAGTCGATAATATGAGTCCCGTAATAAGTTGTTCTTAATTTTATTCTCTTATAATATTATGAAACTGAATTTTAACCTATGTCGTATGATCTTAAATTTAATTCTATAATGTGTTTTTATGAATTCTTATTGTTAAGGTTTTAATTAACTACATCAGGGCCGGTCCAAGGATTTGTGGGGTCCCAGGGCGGAATGGGAAAATGTGAGACCCCAATAATTTGCATAAGAATTAACCTGACAGGAAGTGACATCATAGGAGTTAATATCAATTGGTCATTAATTATAAGGCATTTTTGAAGCCGCTTTGCAAGAAGCTACTTACTTAGTTTGGATTTTAGTAAAATGGTTAAAAATAGCATCAATTATCCTAATAAAATACGTAAATATATTTTAAATCTCTAACGGATGGAAATATATTAAATTATTTGAACTTAGTTATTGTTCTCTTGAATGGGATTAATGAAAATTATATGCAAACTGGGCATCTTGGCAATAAGAGATGCCCAATGGAAAGGTGCATTCCGTACCAGAGTGGAAAAAAAACAGTTTTAAGTGTTTTTCCAAAGATTGGAGTCACACCATAGCTCAAGAGGGAGAGAGTTCCAGTCCTTCACAACTAGAATGAAGAAGAATTTGCCTCCAATCAGGGCTATCTAAATTTTGGATGGAACAGAGTATAGGATTCTGGAATGAACAGTACGGAGTGCTGTAAAAAGAGAGAAACTTTTTAATGCAGTGCACGGTGACAAATGGATAGTGCCTTGCAGATAGAGGTTGTCTAACCAAAAACCCAGCAGACAGCAGAAAGGTGAGAAGAAATGGCATGGCGATGCAGCCATCTCAGATGAGAAGCTTTGCACTGTTCCGAAAAATTTGAAGGGTACTGAATATTAGAATGCGGGAAGCCCTAGAGAGAGGGCATTTGCATAATCTAGTGAGAAGATCATTTACTGCACAACACCTTCATGGTAATGAGAGGAGAGAAAGGAGATGATTTTGTGTTGCTTATGAATGTAGAAAAAGCAAGTGGATGAAACATGGTTAATCTGTTCCGAAAAAAAGAGAAGCTACTGGAAAATGAATCCAAGATTTTTTTACTGACTCCACCAATGTAGGTAATTGACCCAGCTCCACCAGCCACACCATATGGTATGCAATCCTTTAACAATGAGAACCTTTGAAATTGTTTTCATTCAGAAGTTCAAACATATTCTTGGCCAAAGACTATATTGCCACTGTGGGAAATGATGTTGGGTATCAATATGCGCAAGATATCAGCAAGAAAGCAAAGGACTGTATGAACAGCAGAGATACAATACATTTCACAATTCAGAGATTTAGTACATAATAGAAATAGGTAGAGAGTGGATTCTTTCAGATTTCCCAAATCAGACAGAGGTAACCCACTCTAGGGGAATACCTTAAATTTCAGGTTGTACTAGTTGATAAGCACTGGTTCGGAAACAGTGTCAAGTGGGGCACTAAGGTTTAGTAATATTAAGGTTGCTCTAACTCCATGATTAAAAGTCAGCCACAAATCATCTGATACAGCACAAATGCTACTTCAAACTCCTAGAGTAGTCACAAGCCAATCGGCAGATTGTCAATGAGTAAATTACATCTTATGAAAGAGATTTGGAAGTGGACTTCTTTTTCCTAGGATTCAACTTTCTTTTTCTGCCCATCTAACTTCCACCTCTCCCACTTGTCTCACCGTGTCCAAAATCTTTTAGTGATCCTGCGTTCTTCCATCCACCTCTCACCAATACTACTCTCTCTACTCTGCTTATGTTCCCTTGCTGGTTCTGTCTTTCTTATATCCACACATCGTATCCATACACTCCCCTTCAACTCCCATCCCTCCCCCAGCCTCATAACTTCTTTTCTTGAATTGTTTCATGTACATCCACCTCACCCCGTCCATCCTCCTGGAGCATCTTATCTTTCCTTGTTGATGCTGACCCTTTTAATACCACCTCCCCCTCAATGATGTACTCTTTTTCTCATCTTTCCCTCAGTTTTCTGTGATTGAATCCAGAAATATCAAACAACTGGCATACCCCTAAAATCGGCCAGGAGTATTGGTTTTGTCAATGGTTGTTACCTGTTTAAAGTAAATCAGTAACAGCAATTAATTATTTTATGTTCACTCTGTCTCTGTTTTGACCAATGACCACTTCCTTCACACACATTTGCACAGAGTCACAACTGCAACTGGAATACAGGACTGTTGCTCTGTGCGTGCAGTAGAGAGGCCATATATTGAATGCATGTATTCTGGACACCTTTTTGACCCACAGACAGGCACAGTGAGAAAGTTGTACTGCCTGCAGCCTCAACTCCACAAAGCGCTCAACTGTAGCCTGTTATGAACATCTGGAGGCGACTCAGTACAAAATGTGCACCATACAAGAGTAATATGCTGTGAAATGAAATACAGAAACACACATCCTGGAAATAGCAACACTCTTGGGGAATGCAATATTAAGTAAATAAAGCAGGTGAAATTTAAACAGGAGCTAAATTGCTGCCATGGATTATCCTAACAGGCAGCGTGAGACTGGGACAGAAAATAGGCCCGGCATCAAAATAAAAGTGACCCCTTTTAGTGAATTAGTAAGGTAGAAAAGTGTTCCATGTTTGCAAATTAGGGCAGTTTTTAACTTGTAAAGACATACTGAATACGTTTTTTGTAAGGTAGGTAAGACTGCATAGATTTGATTTTGCTGCAGGCAATGTTTGTTTTAGTATCATGAAAATCAACAGTAAAATATGGCTCACCTGACCATAGAGCAGGCCAAAAAACTGCCAAAAAAATGGCCTACATACTGACCTGACAGATTAGACCATCACACAGTGCCTGATTGCTCTTTAGGCCAGTCCAACCCGGCTAACGTGTTATACATTTATAGTACAGTCTCTGGATCATTGTTTTTGCAGCTAAAGTTAAGGACATGAATATAGAGCCCGATAGGAGCTGGTTCAATGTCCGTTTTTATTTACCACCGGGTCTAAGACTCGAGGGGCCCAGCAAACTTAAACCCTTGCTCCAGCCACTTTTACGTGCTGATTCTGCTCCTCTGCGTGTACCTCTTGTCTCGCCGCCCTACTTACATCTATCTGCTCTCCATTCTATATATATATATAACTAGTGCCCTGGCTAAGGTAAATGAAAGAGAAAGAACCAGCTTACTTAATTCAAAAAAGAAAGAAAATCAACCATCCGCAAAGGTGATGAGTAGATTTATTACTGACTACCATTGTGACTCTAAAGAAGTGAGGAAAGCACTTAACAAATACTGGAACATACTTAAGCTAGACAAAGACTTAGCTCCTGAAATCTCGGAACATCCCCAACTTACCTTCAGGAGACCTAAATCCCTCAAAGACCTTCTCTGCTCCACTCTTTTACCCAAGACTGTGAAGCAGAGAATCCCGGTGCAAGGTTTCTACATTTGTGGCAGGTGTAAAGCCTGTCGCAATAGTAAAAACACTAAAGAAGTACAACTGTCTAAAGACACAAACAAATTCAAAATTACCAAACATGTAACATGTCTGACTGACCATGTTATATATGCCCTACAATGCCCCTGCCAGTTATGCTATATTGGCAGTTCCAAGCACCAGGCCAAGAAAAGAGTGCTTGAACACATGCGGGCGATAACCAATGGGGATAAACAATATCCTATCGCGAGACACTTTGCAACACACCATAAAAGCAATGCAAATATGCTGTCCTTCTGTGTACTTGAGACAGTTCCCATGAGGGAAAGAGGGGGAGATCGTATTAAGGAGATGAGGAGACTCGAATCGAGACTGATTATTAAATACAGGACGACCCAACCGAACGGTCATAACTTACATGAGGAACTTAGTGTGCATTTGGGTTAGCCTGCGAGTTTGACTGTGTGTATATACCTGCTGTTTTTTAACTAAGTACTAATTTTATCACTTTATCACATATAAAACAGTCACTGATTTCATGTTTTTAATTTCTGGTTTACAGAGTTTGTTGGTGATCATAATTGGGAATCTGTTCGACCTTTGGGAGCACCTGATCACATAAGACTGTCTGAATGGACTACCTGAATAAATTGGGAAAATTAGTAATTTATGCCCACTGGGGCTTTATTGAAAGGAAAGCTGACCAAGAATTTGGACAGCTTTAAATATGATGTGGTACTGTATAAACATTCAATGATAAATGAAAAGCCCACTTGGGCCTTATTGGGTATTGATACATTTGAGAATAAGTTAATCATGTATTACACATGCTTTAACTAATCGTACAAATAACTGTTTATATAAATTCCACAAGTGAAATCCCCAAATTCCCTGCAATGTTAACTATCCATTTTCAGGTGTTGAAAACAATTTTAGCTCGGTTTAATTTAAACTGCATCTTACGTGTTACTTAAACGTTTTTTTTTGCACCCTTTACTTTTGTTGCCTGACGAGGTCTGTAATTAGCGAACTCAGCCCGTAGGTATACCAACAAGTCTGTCTTCCATGTATGTGAATAGAACAACATGTGACTGTATATAATGAGCACTTCTTGTTTGGTTTCTGTCTCGTGAAAAAGCAGGTTTCACCTGCGAAACGCGTCGAGAAAGCCATTAAATAAATACGCTTTGCATTTCCAAGTGGCCCGGATCTCTTTTCTTAAATTGGAGAAGGTTTTTGGTTGTATATATATATATATATATATATATTCACTGAAAAAACCATAGGTTTCACACCAGTTATAGTTAGGTGGAAATGTTACTCGCATAAAACCATTGAAATTCCCACGTTATAGTTAGTTGGACTCACTATAACTTGCGCGTGCAATGCACTGCTGATGACGTCACATATTACATCACTCATGACATGGTCAGTGACATCACTCATGACATCACTGATGACATCTCAAATGACATCACTGATGATAACATCCTTGTGACAAAGTGGGAGACCTCCTATCAGCATAAAATAATCTTTGACACACACATTCAAAAATAGAAACTAACATTTTCTTAAAAAAGGAGAAAACAATACCAATTACAACAACTTATTAGGTAATTCCAACATCTACATACACATCCACTCATTCACCAACAGTTCTATATAGTCACTCATGCATGTACTTACTCATCATATGTACTCATACACCTATACATCCTGTTACACACTAATACTCATCCATATAGTTACTCACACACAAATTCACACATGCAAATAAACTATCAAAAAAACATTTACTTGATTATACTGCTATATACACACCACTACACATACTTCTATAGAAACGGAAACTTATTTACTCTCTTAAACAATCAATTATAAAAACACATACTCACTAACCCACCCATACACACAATCATCCACCCATACAGTCTTGCACACATGCTGTCTTCAAAATACATACAAATAGTGAGTCACTCATTCAGGCATCTGTGCTCTAAGTAATATCCCCCACCGAACCATACAGACACTGATACTGATACTCAAAAAAGCAACTAATAACCCATATTCACACTCATGTAGCTACTCACCAACCCATGCAGCCACTTATACACAAAGTGAGACACAGATACAGATATTTAAATATTTAAACATCACTCGCTAATATATGTATTCACTAAGATACATTTAATAAGTCAGTTATATATATGTATATATATATATATATATATATATATATATATATATATATATATATATATATATATATATATATATATATATATATATTGTTTTCCATAGGGAAATCGCAACATTCTATTGGGAATAACTTTGGCGCCGGTTGAGGAATCTGCCTGAATTTTTCCTCACCTTTGCCTCGCGGCTCTCCGCTTCTTCCCTGAAAGTTTGGGGGGGATTCGTCAAGCGGGGGCCGAGATAAAAGGGTGGTCCCAAAACGTGTTTTCCCCCATGTTAATTTCCATAGGGCGGTCGAACTCACTTTTAGCTCGAACGGCTGAATGGATTTCCACCAAACTTGGCAAAATTGTAGGGACTGGTAGCCCGATGTGCCTTTGCTATGTCTCAAGATATGTGCTCCAGTGGATTTTGAGTAATTTAGGTTCAAAAAAATATATATATCTATAGGCGCACCCCGGTACGCGTACCGGGCGCGTACCAGTGCGCCACGCGAGTTCGCGAGTGGAAAGCTGATTGGCTCTCGGGTGTCTGTAAACATTCCAAACAGTCCGGAGCAGCCGGCATCTTGTGTCTCGGTAGGATTGAGACACAGGAGGTGGCAAAAAACAAAGGGGCAAATGACCAAAAGGGGGCAGGGTAGACCCCCCCTGACACCCTAGGTTTGATGTGGGGGCCATAAAAGGCTCCGCGGGGCAAAACAATTTTTTTTTAAAAATTCGATTTTCGCGGGGGGAGCACCTGGTATGCGCACTGGGGAGCGTATCGGGGAGCGTAGCATGGGGAAAACTCAGTTCATTCACTGCGTCACCTCTACGACCCTTTCTTGCGTCAATACACTCCTTTTGCATACATTACACCTGAGGTAGGTATAATGTGGCGCAGGGGTTTACAAAGTGACGCATCTACCTAGATGCGTCACTTTGTAAATATGACTCAATAAGGTGCATTTTTAACAGCACTGGTGCGTCACAAAAAGTGACGCACCGGTGGCGTAAAAGTGACTCATGGCCTCATAAATGAGGCCTTCAGTCTTCTACTCATGCGTCATATTAAATGTATGACGTATTATGTTGCAAGTACTTTTAGATACGTCGGTATTTCAGACGTATCTGTAAACGCAAAAGTGATGCATTGCTGGAGAGTGTCACAAAAATGATGCAACTCCAACAATGCATCCTTTCACATGGGACCAGGCCCCGTGTGAAAGGGCCTGCATCAGTCTTATGCCTGCTGTGAAACAGGCGCAAGATTTGGACGCAACAGGGTCATAAAAGTGACGTAGTGATATCTCATAGATTTTACTGCGTCACCTGTACGACCCTTTCTGCGTCAATACGTCCCTTTTGCATACATTACACCTGACGTAGGTATAATGTGGCGCAGGGGTTTACAAAGTGACGCATCTACCTAGATGCGTCACTTTGTAAATATGACTGAATAAGGTGCATTTTTAACAGCACTGGTGCGTCACAAAAAGTGATGCACCGGTGGCGTAAAAGTGACGCATGGCATCATAAATGAGGCCTTCAGTCTTCTACTCATGCGTCATATTAAATATATGACGTATTATGTCGCAAGTACTTTTAGATACGTCAGTATTTCAGTCGTATCTGTAAGCGCAAAAGTGATGCATTGCTGGAGAGTATCACAAAAATGATGCAACTCCAGCAATGCATCTTTTCTTACCCTTCCCGACCCCCGTTCCTTTTCTACATTTTGTTTGAATAACCACATTCCCCATGTTCACTCTCCTTCTCCTTACTTTCGTTCCCAACACTCACCTTCTTTCTGTCCCCCTACTTCACTTCCTTTCTCCTCTCATACTTTTCTGTTCTTTCTTACTCATTTTCCTTTCATTTATCAATGCACTCCACTTCACTTACTCTTTTTCATTTTTTTAAGAATATAGCTCTTTGATGAGAATTGGAGGTAGTTCTGAAAAGAACTTTTTTTTTCTTCTTTTTTCTTTTTTTTAGAACTACAACAAAAACAGGGAATGGAAACTGCTCAACAGGAGCAAAAAAAAAAGAAAAATAATTAGGGCTGGTAACGGCAGTGATGGTTCTCCTATGCTCGAACCATGAGCAGAACACTTTGCTCCCCACAGGAAAGTAGCTGATCACAGTATCTGCATTTAAGGGCGCCTTTGTTAAATGCAGGCTGAATGTTCGGAACCTGCTCTGGTGATCTCCCCCTCACCGATGGTGTTCGTCCTCCGGTTGATGTAGAGGCCCCATCACTGGGAACCTTTTGTGCCAGAGCCCTGACACTTTCCCGGGCAAAATTCTGGGGGGTGCCTTCTCTCCACATGGCGAATCATTGTGGAGTTCCCAAAAGAATATTTTTTATTGGGGTTACCCCGTGACAGGACTGTGTGACAGATCCTGCACTCCACTTTTGGAGCCTTTACCTTCTTCTGGTGATCAGGTATGGAAAAAAAATTCCAGATGAAATGTTCTTTGTATTTTGGCTTAGGAGGCTCTTCATCGATGAATTCATTGGAGTCATCTTCACTGCTGGATGGTCTGGCAGCCATGATAATCCAAGATATCCAACAAAGAACCAACAGCAAAACAGGCAGGTCTTTCAGTCACAAAAGTGAAAGAAGAAGTGAAGGAAATGGGTGGGGATTCAATTCTTTATAAAAAAAATGTTAGCAACCAATGAAAAGTGTTATTTTCAGGTCACATGACCCGACGCGCTTACGCTACGCGCCCCGGGGCGCTTACGTAGCGCGTTCGTATGCGTGTGGGTGCTTCTGGGTGCGCTTACGCGTGCGTATCACGCAGACGCGGCTACGCGATACGTTACGATGTTGTTTTCATTCGCGGCAATAGCGCTAACGGGACGCTCACCGGTACGCGCCCCGGGGCGCGCCATAACACTGCGCTTACCGGTGAGTGCACCGGTACGCGCCCCGGGAGCGCCCCGGACAAAAAAAATTTTTAAAAAAAAAACGATTACATAATTATACAATATAAAATTCAATTCAATATCACATTTCATACCTATAGAGATTTGCTATTAAAAAACCTATGAAATTCACTGAAACAACCATGGGTTTCACACCAGTTATAGTTAGGAATTTGCATTTAAAAAACCTATTAAATTCACTGAAAAAAACATAGGTTTCACACCAGTTATAGTTAGCTGGACGTTTTACTCGCATAAAACCATTGAAATTCCCACGTTATAGTTAGTTGGACTCACTATAACTTGCGCGTGCAATGCACTGCTGATGACGTCACATATTACATCACTCATGATATGGTCAGTGACATCACTCATGACATCACTGATGACACCATCCTTGTGACAGAGTGACAGACCAACTTTCACTATAATGTAACCCTTGAAACACATATTCAAAAATAGAAACTAAAATTTTCCAAACAATGGAGATACCCATATCAGTTACAACAACCAATTCAGTAATTCCACCATCTATATACACATCCACTCATTGACAAACAGTTCTATATAGTCACTCATACATATACTCACTCATCATATGTAGTGATACACCTATACATCCTGTTACACACCGACAGTTATCCATAAGTTACTCACACACATACTCACACATGCAAATAAACTATTGAACATCCATTTATTTGCATATACAGCTATACACACACTACCACTTTACTTCTAAGGAAACTTACACATACTTACTCTTTTAAACAATCACTTATAGAAACACATACTAATTTAAACAAGAACTCTTACCATCCCTCACTCTCACATATACTCACTTATATACATCAATATTCACATATACTAGATTAAAACATATGTAGTTACTGATAAAAACACTAGTGAGACAGTCATTCACTCACTAACACACACATATACACACTCATCCACCCATACAGTCCTGCACATATGCTGTCTTCAAAACACATACAAAGAGAGAGTCAGTCATTCATGCATCTATGTGCTAAGTAATACCCCCACCAAACCATAGAAACACTCATACTGATACTAAGAAAAACATCTAATAACCCATATACAAACACATGTAGCTACTCACCAACCCATGCAGCCACTTATACACAAAGTGAAACACTAATACATATATTTAAATATTTAAACATTACTCACTAATATTTATTTTTCAGAAAGACACACATTCACTGGATGGTGTCATCAGTGATGTCATGAGTGATGTCACTGACCATGTCATGAGTGATGTAATATGTGATGTCATCAGCAGTGCATTGCACGCGCAAATGTGGAAAGGAAATTTTGCCATGTTGTATGTGCCTACGTGTTCCCCATCTTATGTTATATGTGCATGATCGATATGCATGTATTCCCCTCTGATCGATTAAAGACGCAATTACAGTTGTGTCCATCTCTAGTATGCCAGTTTCCAGACCTCGTGAAAACAACGAATATTAGGCCTATGTAAACTTACGTTGCCACATTTCACAGTGTGCACGTTAATTAATTGGATTGTCCCCGTTTCTAGGCCTCAAAAGGGCCCGGACTCAGATTCAGCTCCTGTCTCCTGAACCCTCTCCGAGGAGCGAGACAGCCCCCACCTGTATCCCTGACCCTTAGCTTACTTCATGCCTCGCAGTGCCCGCCCGGCCTGGCTCTGCCTCCCAGTCTGCCAAGAGTATGTTATGCTTCTAGTTATCAGTCCAGCCCTCCTTCTCTGCATTCCTAAGCTACTGAATCGCATCAATAGTTTCCGTCATGGTCTAGCCTTTATGTCTCCATGTAAGAGAAATACTGTATTAATATTCATAGAATATTCCTCGCACACGCAATACATGTAGAGTTATGCATGCACCAGCCTTAGTGTCTATTAGTCTTTGCCCTGATAACTTTTGGATTCTATCAACATGTACTCCAAACACCAGATACCAGATATGCCTTAGGTACATGTCGCTCTGACACTCCAGACTTTAGTCTCCTCTTCTAGCGCATAAGTCATAGCCCCAGTTCTCCCTGGTAACACGTCATTGCCCGTTTGCGCGCACCACTAGGTTAGAGGTCCCAGCTGCTCAGGTAGCCCCCTCCATGTTTCCGCCCCGTTTATGACAATTCTGTTACGTTTACATCACATGTCTATGTATACGCCCTGTACACGCCTTCTTGTTACATCATTTTGCCCTTATCTTTCGCGACTGCTACGAGTTACGCCTATTGCTACGCCTACTGTATTGAATGTAATGTATTTGTTTAAGTATATATATTGTGCACCCATATTAAAAGTTGCCAATTTCGCCAATTAGCCAGCCTGATTCCCTTGTCCCTTCCCTGGCAGCTGCCATCCCGTACTATTGCAGGCTGTCCTGTTCCTGTCCTTTATGCCTGATTAAAGCCTGTAGACTCAAGATACCTCGAATCCTGACTCTAATTTATTGAGCTATCTGTTTCATTCATTGTATTAAAAAATAGAACCGGTAATTAATTATTTATTTACCACACAAGTTATAGTGAGTCCAACTAACCATAACATGGAAATTTCAATGGTTTTATGAGAGTAAAACTTCCAGCTAACTATAACTGGTGTGAAACCTATGGTTTTTTCAGTGAATATATATATATATATCTGGTGAGCAAGGCGACAGGATCGCCGAAACGCATCGGATCGCGGCACCCTTGACACTGCATTCAATATGAAAAAATAAAAAGAATTTTGCTGCAGAAACTACCGGAGTGGTGTCCGTTTCTCTGCCTGGCAGTGCTGTTTGTTCGGTGCTCTGGGGAGCGTTACTTGCATATATATTTATATATATATATAACATTTCTATGGCAAAATGAAACCCCTCATTTTGTTCCTTTTCAAATTAAATGTATTAAGTGTTACCACTTTATTCCAATCAAGATGACTTCAGGTGTGCCATACTTTTGTCATAAGTAAGACTTTTAGCGTTCTAGTTGTTCTTTAGAACACTCTGGGACATTCTGTTATTGGGCTATAGTTGGGCTACATCTGGCTGATATTTGGGCTACATTTGGGCTATTTTGTCTCTGGTGGCCATCTTGGGAGACTGCATATCAGAATTATTTTAATGAAATATAAGAGGATTTGAGAAGTCACTCAAAATGTGCCCTAATTTTTCTTTCTTCAGCACTAATCATAATTTCTATGGCAAAATGAACCCCCTCATTTTGTTCCTTTGCAAATTAAATGTTTTAAGTGTTAACACTTTATTCCAATCAAGATGACTTCAGGTGTGCCATACTTTTGTCATAAGTAAGACTGTTAGCGCTCTAGTTGTCCTTTAGAACACTCTGGGACATTCTGTCATTGGGCTATAGTTGGGCTACATCTGGCTGATATTTGGGCTACATTTGTTATGTTTTGTCTCTGGTGGCCATCTTTGGGCTACATTGGGCTACATTGGGCTACATTTGGGCTCTAACGCATATATATAGCCCAATGTATATAATTTTCGTAAAAACCACTGGAGCATATATCTTGAGACATAGCAAAGGCACATCGGGGTACCAGTCCCTACAATTTTGCCAAGTTTGGTGGAAATCCATTCAGTCGTTCGGGCTAAAAGTGAGTCCAACCGCCCTATGGAAATTAACATGGGGAAAACACGTTTTGGGACCCCCCTTTTATCTCGGCCCCCGCTTGACGGATCCCCCCAAAACTTTCAGGGAAGGAGCGGAGCGCAGCGAGGCAAAGTTAAGGAAAATTACAGGCAGATCCCTCATTCGGCGCTAAAGTTATTCCCAATAGAATGTTGCGGATTTCCTATGGAAAACGATCCTAACTATAACTACCTACTGGCGGTCGCCAGTAGGTAATATATATATTACCTACTGGCGGTCGCCAGTAGGTATATATAGTTAGGACCTAGTTACCATAGGAAATCCGCAACATTCTATTGGGAATAACTTTAGCGTCAATTGAGGAAATTGTGTGCAATTTTCCAAAATGTTGGCCAGCTCAGTTCTGCTCCTTCCCTGAAAGTTTTGGGGGTATTCGTCAAGCGGGGGCCGAGAAAAAATGTTAATTTCCATAGGACGATTAGACACGGCTACAGCCCGAACGGCTGAACGGAATTACACCAAACTTGGCAAAATGGTAGGGACTGGTATGCAGAAGTGCCTTTTCTATATTTGGTGAAAATCCCTCCAGTAGTTCCTGAGAAAATCAAAAGAGAAACAAATATATATATCTATAGCAGCTTACTGTAAGCTTACTGTAAGCTTACCTTTCGGAGCATGAGCTGCATGCTGATTGGCTGTCAACTGTGTGTCAACACTCCAAACCAGAAACTGTTGGCAGCCATCTTGGGACCAATATACATGATAGCACCTCATTAAAAAGCATTGCAGTGATAGAAGGTTTTAAGACTTTAGTTACATTATAAATCATTTGTTGATAGTACCATACTAATTTTAGGAATTGTGGTGTGTTCTAAGGTGATTTTACCATGTGAAAAAGCCTTCTGCTGCAATATCATGAATCATGTTTGAAAGAAAACTATTATCTCATGCTTTTCCCACAGTGGTTTGGAAGGGGATCTATAAGCTAAGCTGAAAGCATATTTTCTGTAAATTCACATTATCTTTCTCAGTCATGTGAGAATGAAGTCTGCCATTCTCAGTAAAACCTACATCCAACAAGGACAGAGACTGTCAGTTGATTCCTTTGTGTTCTACTGCAGCTTCCCAGAGTGTTCTAAAGAACAACTAGAGCGCTAACAGTCCTACTTATTACAAAGGTATGGCACACCTGAAGCCATCGTGATTGGAATAAAGTGGTAACTCTTAAAACATTTAATTTAAAAAGGAACAAAATGAGAGGGTATATTTTGCCATAGAAAGTATGATTAGTGCTGCAGAAAGAAAAATTAGGGCACATTTTGAGTGACTTCTCAAATCCTCTTCTATTTCATTAAAAAATTCTGACATGCAGTCTCCCAAGATGGCCACCAGAGACAAAAGAGCCCAAATGTAGCCCAAATATCACCCAGATGTAGCCCAAGTATAGCCCAATGACAGAATGTCCCAGAGTGTTCTAAAGAACAACTAGAGCGCCAACAGTCTTACTTATGACAAAAGTATGGCACACCAGAAGCCATCTTGATTGGAATGAAGTGGTAAGTCTGAAAACATTTATTGTAAAAAGTAACAAAATGAGAGGGTTCATTTTGCCATAGAAAGTATGATTAGTGCTGCAGAAAGAAAAATTAGGGCACATTTTGAGTGACTTCTCAAATCCTCTTCTAATTCATTAAAAAATTCTGACATGCAGTCTCCCAAGATGGCCACCAGAGACAAAAGAGCCCAAATGTAGCCCAAATATCACCCAGATGTAGCCCAAGTATAGCCCAATAACAGAATGTCCCAGAGTGTTCTAAAGAACAACTAGAGCGCTAACAGTCTTACTTATGACAAAAGTATGACACACCAGAATACATCTTGATTGGAATGAAGTGGTAAGTCTGAAAACATTTAATTTAAAAAGGAACAAAATGAGGGGGTTCATTTTGCCATAGAAAGTATATTTAGTGCTTCAGAAAGAAAAATTAGGGCACATTTTGAGTGACTTCTCAAATCCTCTTCTATTTCATTAAAATAATTCTGACATGCAGACTGAAACATGCACTTTGAATACCAGCAGCAGACTTTCCTGGTGAGCAGTAGCTTTACTACAGTGATCTAATGAGCAACTAGAGTGCTAACATTCAGAATTTATGGCAAATGTGTGACACATCTGAATGCCTTCTTAATGGTACCAAATTAAACAAGCATTGAAAATGCAATAGATCTCGCCCTCGTTTAAGTTAAAGCCATTCTGTTTGTAATGAGGTGGCTTTTTAGCTTTGCTTTTATTAGTGTTTTTCAAACTTTCATGTAAATAACATGCATATGTATGCATATATGTATATGTATGCATGCATTTATATTTGTATTTATATAGATATGCAGATTATATATGTTTATATATTTATGTATATATATATATATATATATATATATATATATATATATTCACTGAAAAAACCATAGGTTATAGACCATATATAGTTAGGAATTAGCATTTAAAAAACCTTATTTTACTCACACAAAACCAATGAAATTCCATATATAGTTAGTTGCACTAACTATATATCGCGCACCCGCAATCCACTGCTGATCATGTCACATATTACATCATTCATGACATGGTCAGTGACATCACTGATGACATCACTGATGACATCTCAAATGACATCACTGATGACATCACTGATGACAACATCCAGTGACTGTATGTTTCTGTAAAGTTAAAATATGTCTTACATATTGAAGAATGAGTGGATGTATAAGTGTCTGGATGAAGGATTTAGTAGGTGCGTGACTGACTGTATGAGTGAGTGATTAAATGTGTCTCACTGAATGCATGGGTTAGTGACTAAACTGTCTTAATTTGTGCATCATTATGTCTGTTGTGATGTAAACTGCTGCATGTGTTGATCATTAGCTATACGAGAGGCTATATGTGTTATTAATTGGTTGCCCAAGTATTTCTATGGGAGATTGAGTTTGTGTGGGGGTGGCTGGAAGGTGTGTGACTCTATGCATAGATGTGTGAGCAGTTTATTCACTAGGGGCCAGATGTAGGTAGCCAAATACCGGTCGGTAACGGCCGAATTCGGCCGTTACCGACCGGTATTTGGCTTTTGAGATGTAGGTGCCTGAAAACAGGCCATTTCGGTAATTTTACCGAATCTGTAAATATACCGGTCGGTAAATTTACCGACCGGTATTTTTACAGAATCGGTAAAATCGAGATGTAGGTGGGACTCTTCTGAGTCCCACAAGCCCTAAAAAATCGGTATTTTACCATCAAATACAAGTTGATGGTAAAATACCGATTCAGGTGTGCATGCACATGTGTGCATGCACACCTGTGCCATATGACAGGCAGACCTGCCCTTAGGGCAGGTATGCCTGCCACATGGCACCTGAACCCGTTTTGGGGGTGCTAGAGGGTGTCAAAGTGACACCCCTGCACCCTTGTGAAATTCGGTATTTACCGATTCGGTAAATACCGACCGGTAAATGCCCAATCATTCCTATGGGCTTCAAAGCCCATAGGAATGAATGGGCATTTACCGGTCGGTATTTACCGAATCGGTAAATACCGAATTTTACCGATTCGGTAAATGCACATCTGTATTTACCTACATCTCGGTACTTATATTTTACCACTTCTTAAATACCGAATCGGTATGATTCGGTATTTAAGAGGTGGTAAAATAATTTTACCTACATCTGGCCCTAGGTGTATGAGTTCAAGACTGCATGTGGAAACAGCTACATGGGCAGTTGACTGTGTGCATGAGTGTATTGATGAGTGAATGGATATCTCAATGCTACATGTCATAGTAAGTACATATGTTAAACACAGTACATGTGAGAGTTGGCATATATAAATAACTGTGCATGAGAGCCACTGAATGAGTGAGTGGTTGTATCGATCATTGTGAACTTGTATCAGGGATTGTATAAGAGAGTAAATATGTGTTAGTATATGTTTCAATAAGTAAGGTGTGTTTAACTGTATAGTTGAAGAAATGGAGGTGAGATTGTTTCTTTGCATGACTGACTGGGTGTGTGAGTAACTCCATGGATGAGTGGCAGTGTGTGAGTGTCTGTATACACTGAGTGTATCTAAGGTTATATTAGAGTCTGAAGAGGTTTATCTTATTAGCACAAGAATGATGTCAAATGAGATGTCATCAGTGATGTCATCAGTGATGTCATTTGAGATGTCATCAGTGATGTCATCAGTGATGTCACTGACCATGTCATGAATGATGTAATATGTGACATGATCAGCAGTGGATTGCGGGTGCGCGATATATAGTTAGTGCAACTAACTATATATGGAATTTCAATGGTTTTGTGTGAGTAAAATAAGGTTTTTCAAATGCTAATTCCTAACTATATATGGTCTCTAACCTATGGTTTTTTCAGTGAATTTCAATGGTTTTTTAATAGCAAATATCATAAGCTGTCGAATGTCAAGTACGTGGTAAGTAAAAACATTTTCGTGTTTATGCACACTGATCTGCTTTGAATGCTGCCCCCCACCCCTCATTTCTATTAAGAGTACTCTCTCTTTGCAGATAGTGAAGGGTAGTTAACGCAGGCCTTTGCCCCCATTGCCCCCGTTGTAATCCGTCGTGCCTGCTTCTCTCTCCATTTGATTGATTGTTCTCTTTGGTTCATTCTCTATTTACAAACAAGCACAGAGTCGCAATACTCTGTTTAGTCTTTGCAGATAGCGAAAAATCGTGTAAAAAAACAAAAGGAATCGAGCAAAATCAGTAGGCCACTAATGGGATCTCTTTTTGACCTCCCTAAAATAGAAACATTAGGAACAACCTGTTGATAATACCAATGTGTATGTACATAAGCGGCGTTCATTTGTGTTCACAGTACCCCTTGTTGATTGTTTGAATCGAGCATTGAATTGTTCGAAGTTGATTCTCTTAAGAATCTTCTCTGCCTGCAAACGAGGAAGAATAGGAATATTCTCTCTCCCTTTGCAGATAGTGAAGTGTAGGTAACGCAAACCTTTAACACGTCGTGCCTATTTCGTTCCTCATTGATTGATTGTTTCCCCAAACATTGACTGTTTGGGAATTGGTTCTTTTTGGAGGTATTCCCTGTTTGCAAATATACGTAGGAAAATCTTTGCAAATAGTGAAAGGGTACGTAATGCGGACCTTTCTCCCCCGTTGTAATCTGTTATGCCTATCTACTCCCCACTGATTGATGCACCTGTTTCACCCGGACCATTTACTAGAGATACGTCATCTGGCCCGACCAGAGAGCACCCCTAGTGAAAAGGACATATGCAATAATAACGAAGTGATCACTGTATCCTGTTAACAGAAACTTTAGCATGAAACAACCTGGAAAGAAAAGAATAGGAAAACGAAAATCAGTAGGCCACTGATGAACATGAACTTTCATTAAACAACGAACAAAGAAACGATAACATAACGTAATGATAAAACCTATTAATGTCCTAGAAACAAGAAAACGTTAAAATATGCCAGTGGTGAGAGACCAGAAAAACAGTAAGAGAAACCAAATCACCCCTCGCTGTCTCACCGCCTGCCACGCCAAAAAAATCGATAGACTAGGGAAAATGCAAGTCAGTAGAACATCCGCCCCCACTCTGGAAACTTCCAAGGTGGGGCAGGGTTGCGGCTACGCCCAGCCGGGAGCAGCCCATATAAGGCGGGTCCTGCTGCCACGCCTCGGCCAGGAGATCCTAACGTAGGGTGTAGCCGGAGGAGAGGCCGAGGCCAGCGGGACCCGGCCAGGGGATTGCCTTTACAACGCTGAAGAGTTGCAGGGGGGGAATATCTCCTCGACCCTCCCCTCTCTCTCCCAGTCCGGCCGCGGTGGCCCTTGACAGTTTCAGGTAGTCCCGCCACATGCTCTTCCGGTCCGGCCACCAACGGTCGGGGGGCCGAGGCCGACGGGATCCGGCTGCAGCCGATAAACCAAGAAACCCGTTCATGGGGCCAGAGCCAGGGGCGTCCGGCCGACATCTACCGGAAGCCCGGCCCGAAGACGGACGGGACACTTCTTCTTTCTTGAATAATGGCTGCGACAACACTGGGGGGGGATGTCTTGCACATGCCTCCGACCCCCCCCCCTCGTCCTCATCGCCTGGTCCGGCCATAACAAATCTCAAGCGAGACGCCGTGGGGTGCACTGGGAGGGAGAGACGGTGCGAACAGGCCTCTCCCGCCTCCCCAGGTGGAGGCTTCCCAGCTGCACCCTCAGCGCTCCAGGCGCCCGGAAAAGGGTTCTTCTACTGTGGCCATGCTGCAACGTCTCGCCCGGCAGGGTGGAGCCCGTCCGCTCATTTGACCCCGCGATCGCCAGTAGCTACCGAACTCTCAAAATGGCGGTCGACCTGGCAAGAGCGGGCCCAGCATAAAGAAATGGCCCGGTCACTGGTTGACTCCACCACCGTAGTCCTCCATGACCTTGAAGATTCTAGAGGAGCCGCGGGAGTCTCCGACCCCCGATGGGGAATGACTGCCATGATCGCCCGTGGAGTGACGAAACTGTATCCGCGGGACGTCGGCGCTCCCATGCTGGCGCCAGCCTCACTTTGAATTACTAGAATCCTGCAGACCTCAGTTCCGGTGAAAGCACAGTGTGACCCGGTAGGAAAAATTGTTGCACCCCCTCCCCTTTTTGACTGATAGTTCAAACCACCGATCCTTTCCTTTGCCCTTTTAACGGAACTTTGGACTGCCTCCCCCTCTTTTACATTTTCTAGAGAAAACAAAACATTAACCACTACATTAGCATAGCAGTTGACACCAGAACTGTTTTCAAATTGAAAACCAACAACATCTTCAACAGAATCCTTTTTGTTTCTGCTGTGACCCTGCTACAGCACAGGCATTGTCCCCAGCAGTAATTCTGCAATGCCGGTAAGAATAGCTGTGGTGCCTACTGGACTCACTCACCCCCGCGGCGCCCCACGCCGTTATTTGCTGGGCGGCAACTTACTAGACATCACTTTCGTGCCATCTAGATTTCAGCGCGTTCTGCTGCCTTGGAACTATTCGCACAACAGACTGCTACTGACGACCCACCCCCAGGCAACATCTTCTGAATTTTCATAATTTGAAAGAACTAGTAACATGTCCTCATCAGGAATTCAAAAGAAATTGCCACGGTCTCTTCGTTGTTTAAATGTTTTTACTGTTTTTGTTTTGTTGTATATATTTATATGTTATTAAAGTTTTATATTCCTACTACTTTGTTGGAGGGCTATATATTTTTAATGTGACACATAATTGTAAAAACTTTGATGTACAAAGAGTCATTCCTGGGATCTTCCGCTTCAGGCTCGGTCCCCTCCCCAATCACAATACAGGATGGTTTTCAGATAGTAGGAACACGTGTGGTGTGACGGATCTCATCGGGTGTGGGCCTTGATCTACTATAACTCCTTTGAAGAGGGGTGATTCTTTACAGCTGGGGCCATAAACTACATCTGCAGGGCTAGGTGATAGCCTGGACAATCGGACACAGAGGAAGAGGAGTGTCAGAGGGTGCGGTAGTGAATAGGGCGAAAGGGAGGTGTCGGGCGGGCACAGAGTGTGATTTTCAGGGAAGAGCAGCGCAGATGGGGGGAGGTTTATTGCCGATGCATAAGACCGAGAGCGGGGGTGACCAGTGCCTGGGGAAGATGCTTGCGAGGGTGGGGAGCCATGCTACGAATCGACAGCGTGCAGAGAGTGGGTCTGGTCAAGGCATCTAAAATGGCTGCCGTGCACGACAAAAGTGTGGCATTTCAAAAAAGGCAAGATGGCGCAGACAATGTTTTTCAACACTTCCTCATTTCCTTCGAATCGAACGTTAACAGACGTTGGTGCATATTACCAAAGTTAAGCGATATTTATCGCTAACGATGCTTACCAACGAATTTTTTACCGCTAAGCATCGTCAGAAATTATCGAAGATAAACCTTGCTATTATCAAGGTTTATCGCAAATGCGATAATAAACGGCCGCAATGCATGAATATCGCTAAAAAGTCAGCGATATTCATGCATTACCGAGCTAATGCTCTTAGCCATGTTATCCACCTCCCATTGGATAACATGGCTAAGAACTGCTCAGGGCAGGTGTTAGCTTTTGGAGATAATCGCGCTTAGCGCGAATATCTCCAAAAGTTGGTAATAGGAGATAGATATCTTGCATGTTGTAATGCAAATTATTGTGGTATATGGAACTCATACCATAATCTCTCAGGAAAGCAGAAACTGATCCTTTTGGGACCGCCTAAAAAGGCCTAGGGGGTGAGGGGTACTCTACTTTGCCCCCTTTTCACGTTCCGAACTATTTTATTTATTTATTTATTTATTTTTAATATTTATAGAGCGCAGCATATACCCTTGGGCGTCTTGGCGCTAATAAATCATTTGTTTACATACGGAGCATAATGCTTTGGACCGGATGAAGAAGCAAACTGGCCAGGTGATATAGTTTATATTTTATTTTACTCTCTTCTGTAATTACACAAAATAGCAGCGATAAGATGCATCGGAGACACACAGTGAGAGAAAGGAGGCCGGAGATGAAGAAGAGATGTCAAATACACATTGGAGATAATATAGTGGCAGAAGGGAAGTAAATATGAGTAAACTTACCATGTAACATAAAAATGTTGCACTCTATACTATAAGTCTCATTTTATACTACAATCACTTCGCTACAACCTCATAAATTAAAAATAAAAATGAATAATGTCTCAAACAATTTTTGATTTCTAAATATAAATTTATTCTTCAGAATTTTCTAAATTTGAAAGAACTAGTAACATGTCCTCATCAGCAATTTCCTCATGAAAAGTCTGCAATGATGATTCTTGTAACTCTATGGTCTCCAAACATTCGATAAATTCGCCATCAACAGATTGATCAAAAAAATCATTCAAGTCATCTCCTCCTTGTGACAATATTTCATTATTGGTGCTGTCAATTTCAATCAATGTAGTGGAATCATTCAAGTCATCTCCTCGTGACAATATTTCATTATTGGTGCTCTCAATTTCAATCAATGTAGTGGAATCATTCAAGTCATCTCCTCCCTGTGACAATATTTCATTATTGGTGCTGTCCATTTCAGTCAATCTAATGGAATCATACAAGTCATCTCCTCCTTGTGACAATATTTCATTATTGGTGCTCTCAATTTCAATCAATGTAGTGGAATCATTCAAGTCATCTCCTTGTGACAATATTTCATTATTGGTGCTGTCCATTTCAATCAATCTAATGGAATCATACAAGTCATCTCCTCCTTGTGACAATATTTCATTATTGGTGCTCTCAATTTCAATCAATGTAGTGGACAATTCAAAAGAAATTGCCACGGTCTCTTCATTATAAATCACCATGGGGTGACCCAGTATCCCTCAGAACCTGGGCAATACAATTAATATCAAACAATGGTTCTGTCGGGTATGAAAAGCGATTACTTCAAAAAATGCATTTATCTCATCATTGTTCAACGGAGTCCATCAACTACTTCGGACTGTGCTCTAAGTACAGAGCTTGCTCCCAACTTAAATCCAATTTCAACAAAAATCAAAAATCAGGGTGATCAATTACTTTTAATCCATGAATTTCATTTTTTCTTCCATTCTTACCCTGTATATACATATTTTATTCACAATTTATAACAAACGGCGCACATTAAAATTAGGTGAGGTGTGACATCATGTGAATATTCGTGACATTAGAACGTGCTTATGTACAAGTGAGTGAAAAAGAAAGGAGGGGTAGAATTGTCTTATTTGGCCAGTTTAGAGTTGGTAATCGTAATTAACCCAGTAATCCATTCAATGGGTCAAGCATCACAACTGGGTATTCAACTGATCCAATGTTATTATTATCGTCGACGTTTCGACCCTGTGAGACGCCTTAATTGAGGGTCTAGCGCGGGTCTTCTTCAGGACAAGGGGAAGTGGTGAGAGCGCCTGTGGATTAAAGGAAGGATTTTTTAGAAAGGATTTAGGGGAGCAATGTGAGCGGTGAGTGACAATCATATTATTCATTCACTCACCTCGGGGTTTCCGTATACTTGACCCCAAAGGATTGCAGAAACTGAATTTCAGGAGCTACTGATATCTGTTGGATTAATAAGGGACATTAGTCCATTTTCAGAGTGTTACAGTTTTCTTGTACATGAGGCAAACACCCTTCATAGAATTAATTCATGCTCACCTAGTAGCTGAACAAAGTTCTCCTTGTAACTGATCAAAATTCCCACTGGGATATTCTTTTAGGCTTTTTAGTGATTCCTTCTAGTCAAGTTCGCCTTATCATTGAGACGATCTGCAATAAAGCGGTGTATTCGATCAGCATCGCGATAAAACAGCTAGCGTCTATATGGGGTTCGTACGTTTTTAAAATTTGCATTCTGTTGCCTCTTACCTATTTCAAAGTTCAGATTGTCTCCTTTGACAGGACAGAGCGCGCAGTTTGCTTCTGTGGCGTCCCAGAACTGAGCGCCGGCTCATTCAAGTTGCCTAAATCTCGAGGACGTCTCATCACGTCAGCGTGGGAGGGTTGCTACGCGACCGACCCGCTCACGTTGGAACAGAATGCAGGCGGCATTGGTGCGTTTCATGGACGCCTTGTTCCGTTACTCGGCAACCTATCGTGCTACCAGCCTCGTTTGGTGTTCGTATAGCGGAGCAAGCAAGTGTATTTCATTTGTCCATATTACATCGGGCTAAATGCATTTCAGCTCAACACATATAAATCTGCTCATATGCTATCATTGGTCAATTGAGTAATAAGCAAACGTGCATTTCGGCTCAATACATATGCATCTGCTCATATGCTATCATTGGTCAATTGAGTAATAAGCAACCGTGCACGCTACTGGCCTTTGGCTTGGCGCTCGTGTAATAAACATAACAGACCGTGCAAGTGTATTTCATGTGTCCATAGCATAGCATTGTGCATAAATATTACAATTCATTCTGTCATGTATTATCATTATGAAATAACTCCACAGGTTATACTTATGTCTCACACTAGCGATTTCTATATATTTAACAATTGATTACCGCCAAGCACATACCACTACCAGCAGTGATTTTTTACGTGTTACGCATAAAACATCATCTTATTAAGAAAGATTCCTCAATATACATCACAGTTCTAACAATTGCAAAATTGATTGAAATCAGATCTCAGGATCTCTAGGAAATTGTGTAATCCCTGGATATTCATACATGTATGCTGAGAATGCGAGGAACTATGAATTACTAAAGTTGACCCATTTGTCTGGCTGTCTCCTCCCGTTCATTCAGTCCCTCCTGTACAGTATTAAGAGCGTGAATCCACCTACACTCCTTGTAATTAAGTGACTTGGTAACTGAACCCCCTCTTGGGCTGGGAATTAACTTCTCTAGGACCCTCCACCTGATGTCTTCCGGTTTATGTCCGTGCATTTGGAAGTGTTCTACCAATGGCGCCCCCACAGTCTGACATCTAATTCTACTCATGTGCTGCATGATTCTGGTTTTCACCTTCTGTTTTGTCTGTCCTACGTAGATCAAAGCACAAGGACATACAATTGCATAAATAACTAACGTGCTGTTACAGTTAGTAAATGGTGTGAGTGTGAACGTTCTCATATTATGGACAAAGTTCGTGCCCTCCAGACAATAGTCACAGGCCTTGCAATTGCCACACTTGTGGTGGCCAGTCACTGGAGGTAGGTTAAGCATCTCTCTCAGATCTGGTTGTTTAGGGGGGTTCAAGAAGGCTTTGACAACGGTATCTTTGATATTCCTGCCCCTTTTGAAAGCAAACAAAGGTTGTTGGGAAGTTTGTAACTCTCCTTGGACCAAATTCCAATACTTTTTAATGATCTTCTGTATTTCTGTACTTTTGGTATTGTACGTGGTGACGCATACAAAGCCACCAGTTTCTTTTGTCTTGTCTCTTGTTTCCAGCAATGCTTCCCTTGGCTGATACCATGCGCGCTTCTTCGCACGCTTCAACAATCCTGCCGGGTACCCCCGTCCTCTTAGCCTTTTGGTTAGATCATCTGCTTCTTGAAAATAATCCTTTCTTTTGGAACAATTCCTCCTAAGCCTCAGGTACTGTCCATAGGGCAGATTGTCCCTTAGATTCCTTGGGTGATGAGAACTGTACATCAGTAAAGTATTTCTCTCCATCGGCTTTCGATATAGACTACTGTATATCAAACCATCCTCTGCCTGGAATGTCAGATCCAGGAAATCTATTGATTCCCTACTCTTGGTCATTGTAAATTGTATATCGATGTTCCTATCATTTAGCCAAGTCCAAAATTCTTCCAGCTCTTCTTCGTTCCCTGACCAAATCATCAGAACATCGTCGATGTAGCGTTTCCATACATCGATTTTATTCAAAAAAGGATTCGATAGATCGTATAGATGTTCCTCCTCGTATTTATTCATGAAGAGGTTTGCCAGGCTCGGTGCATAAGTCGCGCCCATGGCCACGCCCTTGCATTGGTAGTAAAACTGTCCCTTGAATGCAAAATAGTTTTTTCTCATTGCTATATCAAGTAATTTGGTCAGGAATTCCGTGGGAATCCAGTGTGGTCTTTCTCTTTGGTCCAGTGTCATTCTTATCACCTCCATAGCGTTGTCCTGGGGGATTGAGGTGTACAGTGATGATACATCCAAGGTGACCAGTATCTGCTTTTCACCATCAAATGACTGGCCCTCAAGTAACTGTATAATGTGCATACTATCACGCACATATGACTTAGTGGTTGGTACCCATGGCTGTAAGAAATGGTCAATGAATTGATTCAGAGGTTCCAATATCGAGCCACAGCCTGAGACTATAGGTCTTCCGGGGGGGTTCTCTAGTCTCTTGTGTACCTTTGGGAGTGTATATATAGTTGGTATCCTCGGTTCCTGTTGATTAAGGAAGTCTCTCTCATGCTGGCTCAGGAATCCCTCTTCCAATCCAGCTCTCGTTGTTGCTTCTATCAGTGCTTTTATTTCACTTGTAGGATCTTTCCGGATTTTGAGATAGCTCTCCTGTACTTGTAGCTGTTGTTCGATCTCAGAGATGTAGTCAACAGTGTCCTGGACCACGATAGCTCCCCCCTTGTCTGCAGCCTTTATTACTATTTCGGTGTTTTTAGCTAGATCAGATAGGGCCACTTTCTCCTCCTTACTTATATTGTATCTTATATATTTTCTTTCACCCATCAGCTGCATCGTCTCTTCAAGTACCACCTTCTCAAACGCTAGTATCCTGTCGCTCATCATAAAAGATGCTGGCGTGAATGTTGATGCCGGTCTGAAACTACAGTTGAATGTAATGGGAGTACAGACAACGGATGACCTCATGACCATGGAAGAGGCAACCATGCTGGTGGAAAGTTTGGAATTACCACGGATTGGAATAGAGGCGACACGATTGGACCCTATTATAAACCTGTCAGGTTATGAAATGACGGATGCAGAAATGAGTATTCTGGCTAAAGGCTTATCATACGTCCCCATAACTGCACCGAACTCATTCCAGATTAAACTGGAACTGCAAAAATTCTTTCGCAAAATTAGGCTGAAGTATTTTTTCACCAAAAACAACAGTACGCCAAAGCCAGCAGCGACTAGTTACACTGTTGACTACATCTCTGAGATCGAACAACAGCTACAAGTACAGGAGAGCTATCTCAAAATCCGGAAAGATCCTACAAGTGAAATAAAAGCACTGATAGAAGCAACAACGAGAGCTGGATTGGAAGAGGGATTCCTGAGCCAGCATGAGAGAGACTTCCTTAATCAACAGGAACCGAGGATACCAACTATATATACACTCCCAAAGGTACACAAGAGACTAGAGAACCCCCCCGGAAGACCTATAGTCTCAGGCTGTGGCTCGATATTGGAACCTCTGAATCAATTCATTGACCATTTCTTACAGCCATGGGTACCAACCACTAAGTCATATGTGCGTGATAGTATGCACATTATACAGTTACTTGAGGGCCAGTCATTTGATGGTGAAAAGCAGATACTGGTCACCTTGGATGTATCATCACTGTACACCTCAATCCCCCAGGACAACGCTATGGAGGTGATAAGAATGACACTGGACCAAAGAGAAAGACCACACTGGATTCCCACGGAATTCCTGACCAAATTACTTGATATAGCAATGAGAAAAAACTATTTTGCATTCAAGGGACAGTTTTACTACCAATGCAAGGGCGTGGCCATGGGCGCGACTTATGCACCGAGCCTGGCAAACCTCTTCATGAATAAATACGAGGAGGAACATCTATACGATCTATCGAATCCTTTTTTGAATAAAATCGATGTATGGAAACGCTACATCGACGATGTTCTGATGATTTGGTCAGGGAACGAAGAAGAGCTGGAAGAATTTTGGACTTGGCTAAATGATAGGAACATCGATATACAATTTACAATGACCAAGAGTAGGGAATCAATAGATTTCCTGGATCTGACATTCCAGGCAGAGGATGGTTTGATATACAGTAGTCTATATCGAAAGCCGATGGAGAGAAATACTTTACTGATGTACAGTTCTCATCACCCAAGGAATCTAAGGGACAATCTGCCCTATGGACAGTACCTGAGGCTTAGGAGGAATTGTTCCAAAAGAAAGGATTATTTTCAAGAAGCAGATGATCTAACCAAAAGGCTAAGAGGACGGGGGTACCCGGCAGGATTGTTGAAGCGTGCGAAGAAGCGCGCATGGTATCAGCCAAGGGAAGCATTGCTGGAAACAAGAGACAAGACAAAAGAAACTGGTGGCTTTGTATGCGTCACCACGTACAATACCAAAAGTACAGAAATACAGAAGATCATTAAAAAGTATTGGAATTTGGTCCAAGGAGAGTTACAAACTTCCCAACAACCTTTGTTTGCTTTCAAAAGGGGCAGGAATATCAAAGATACCGTTGTCAAAGCCTTCTTGAACCCCCCTAAACAACCAGATCTGAGAGAGATGCTTAACCTACCTCCAGTGACTGGCCACCACAAGTGTGGCAATTGCAAGGCCTGTGACTATTGTCTGGAGGGCACGAACTTTGTCCATAATATGAGAACGTTCACACTCACACCATTTACTAACTGTAACAGCACGTTAGTTATTTATGCAATTGTATGTCCTTGTGCTTTGATCTACGTAGGACAGACAAAACAGAAGGTGAAAACCAGAATCATGCAGCACATGAGTAGAATTAGATGTCAGACTGTGGGGGCGCCATTGGTAGAACACTTCCAAATGCACGGACATAAACCGGAAGACATCAGGTGGAGGGTCCTAGAGAAGTTAATTCCCAGCCCAAGAGGGGGTTCAGTTACCAAGTCACTTAATTACAAGGAGTGTAGGTGGATTCACGCTCTTAATACTGTACAGGAGGGACTGAATGAACGGGAGGAGACAGCCAGACAAATGGGTCAACTTTAGTAATTCATAGTTCCTCGCATTCTCAGCATACATGTATGAATATCCAGGGATTACACAATTTCCTAGAAATCCTGAGATCGGATTTCAATCAATTTTGCAATTGTTAGAACTGTGATGTATATTGAGGAATCTTTCTTAATAAGATGATGTTTTATGCGTAACACGTAAAAAATCACTGCTGGTAGTGGTATGTGCTTGGCGGTAATCAATTGTTAAATATATAGAAATCGCTAGTGTGAGACATAAGTATAACCTGTGGAGTTATTTCATAATGATAATACATGACAGAATGAATTGTAATATTTATGCACAATGCTATGCTATGGACACATGAAATACACTTGCACGGTCTGTTATGTTTATTACACGAGCGCCAAGCCAAAGGCCAGTAGCGTGCACGGTTGCTTATTACTCAATTGACCAATGATAGCATATGAGCAGATGCATATGTATTGAGCCGAAATGCACGTTTGCTTATTACTCAATTGACCAATGATAGCATATGAGCAGATTTATATGTGTTGAGCTGAAATGCATTTAGCCCGATGTAATATGGACAAATGAAATACACTTGCTTGCTCCGCTATACGAACACCAAACGAGGCTGGTAGCACGATAGGTTGCCGAGTAACGGAACAAGGCGTCCATGAAACGCACCAATGCCGCCTGCATTCTGTTCCAACGTGAGCGGGTCGGTCGCGTAGCAACCCTCCCACGCTGACGTGATGAGACGTCCTCGAGATTTAGGCAACTTGAATGAGCCGGCGCTCAGTTCTGGGACGCCACAGAAGCAAACTGCGCGCTCTGTCCTGTCAAAGGAGACAATCTGAACTTTGAAATAGGTAAGAGGCAACAGAATGCAAATTTTAAAAACGTACGAACCCCATATAGACGCTAGCTGTTTTATCGCGATGCTGATCGAATACACCGCTTTATTGCAGATCGTCTCAATGATAAGGCGAACTTGACTAGAAGGAATCACTAAAAAGCCTAAAAGAATATCCCAGTGGGAATTTTGATCAGTTACAAGGAGAACTTTGTTCAGCTACTAGGTGAGCATGAATTAATTCTATGAAGGGTGTTTGCCTCATGTACAAGAAAACTGTAACACTCTGAAAATGGACTAATGTCCCTTATTAATCCAACAGATATCAGTAGCTCCTGAAATTCAGTTTCTGCAATCCTTTGGGGTCAAGTATACGGAAACCCCGAGGTGAGTGAATGAATAATATGATTGTCACTCACCGCTCACATTGCTCCCCTAAATCCTTTCTAAAAAATCCTTCCTTTAATCCACAGGCGCTCTCACCACTTCCCCTTGTCCTGAAGAAGACCCGCGCTAGACCCTCAATTAAGGCGTCTCACAGGGTCGAAACGTCGACGATAATAATAACATTGGATCAGTTGAATACCCAGTTGTGATGCTTGACCCATTGAATGGATTACTGGGTTAATTACGATTACCAACTCTAAACTGGCCAAATAAGACAATTCTACCCCTCCTTTCTTTTTCACTCACTTGTACATAAGCACGTTCTAATGTCACGAATATTCACATGATGTCACACCTCACCTAATTTTAATGTGCGCCGTTTGTTATAAATTGTGAATAAAATATGTATATACAGGGTAAGAATGGAAGAAAAAATGAAATTCATGGATTAAAAGTAATTGATCACCCTGATTTTTGATTTTTGTTGAAATTGGATTTAAGTTGGGAGCAAGCTCTGTACTTAGAGCACAGTCCGAAGTAGTTGATGGACTCCGTTGAACAATGATGAGATAAATGCATTTTTTGAAGTAATCGCTTTTCATACCCGACAGAACCATTGTTTGATATTAACGGTCTCTTCATTGTGAGCCATTTTATTTTGAAATTGCTTGCTGTAAATTGCAGAAAAAAATAATCACTTTCATTTATCGTTTTTAGTAATACATAATATAAAACTAACTTTATCAAGTATTTAGTATAACAGAAGGACTGCAGATAAATAACAGAAAACATTTTTCAAATTATCTTCAAGTGTACAACATAGTTCCCCTTACAAATTAACAACTCACCTTTTTAAAAGTAGGAGAAGTGTTAGTACTGTGTAAATCAAACACCAGAAATTCACCACCAAAAATTCCTCACAAATGTACCTCAGACAGTAGTATCACAAAATGGCTGTGGTTTCCTCTCATTTGACATATATACATAACCAATTAACTTTCATCACACACAAATACAAAACCAAAGTAACATTTTAATTGGTTCTAAATTTCAACACTTTCAAATGTGTTTTCCCCATGCAATTTTCCATAGGACATTTACATTCGTCTACAGCCTGAATGGCTGAACGGAATTACACCAAACTTGGCAAAATGGTACATCAAACCTAAGAGGTCAGGAAGGATCTACTATGCCCCCTTATGGTCATTTCCCCCTTCGCTTTGGCCTCCTCTTGTCTCTCAATCCTACCGAGAGACAAGATGGCGGCCGCTACGGACTGTTTGGAATGTTGACAGACGCCGGAGAACCAATCAGCTTCGCAAAGCTCCGTAACGCGAAAAGTACGCGAAGCGGAGCGCTGTTACAGATATATATCTTTTTTTGAACGTTAATTTCTCAAAATCCACTGGAGCACATATATTGAGACCTAGCAAAGGCACATCGGGCTACCAGTCCCTAATATTTTGCCAAGTTTCGTGCAAATCCATTCAGCCGTTCGATTATTATTATTATTTTTTTTTTTGCCCCGCGGGGCCCTTTTAAAACCTCCACATCAAACCTAGGGGGTCAGCGAGGATCTACTATGCCCCCTTATGGTCATTTGCCCCTTCGCTTTGGCCTCCTCTTGTCTCTCGATCCTACCGAGAGACAAGATGGCGGCCGCTACGGACTGTTTGGAATGTTTACAGACGCCGGAGAACCAATCAGCTTTGCTTTACAAAGCTCCGTTGCGCGAAAAGTACGCGAACTGGAGCGCTGCCCGGTCCGCTGTTACAGATATATATCTTTTTTTGAACGTTAATTTCTCAAAATCCACTGAAGCAAATATATTGAGACCTACAAAAGGCACATCGGGCTACCAGTCCCTACAATTTTGCCAAGTTTCGTGCAAATCCATTCAGCCGTTCGGGCTAAAAGTGAGGCCAACCGCCCTATGGAAAACTCAATGTTAAAAACACGTTTTGGGACCCCCCTTTTTTCTCGGCCCCCCCCTTGACGAACCCCCCCCAAATTTTCAAGGGCTGCTCAGAAACAAAATGTGCCATTTTCCTGAAAATTTCAGCCAATTCCGTCCACAAACGCAAAGTTATTAGACATAGAATTTTCAAAAATCCCATAGGGAAAAAATCCTAACTATATATACCTACTGGCGACCGCCAGTAGGTAATATACATATATATATATGCATATGCATATATATATGCATATATATATATGTGTATATGTGTGGGGGTACAGAGAGGTAGAGAGGTAGAGGTAGAGAGGTAGAGACTAGTAGAGAGAGGTAGAGAGGTAGAGAGTAGAGAGTGAGTAGTAGAGAGTAGTAGAGAGCAGTAGAGAGAGTAGCAGAGAGTGAGTAGTAGAGAGTAGTAGAGTGAGTAGTAGAGAGTGAGTAGTAGAGAGTGAGTAGTAAAGATTAGTAAAGAGTAAGTAGTAGAGTGAGTAGTAGAGAGCAGTAGAGAGAGAGTAGTAGAGAGTAGTAGAGAAGTAGAGAATGAGTAGTAGAGAGTGAGTATTAGAGAGTAGTGGAGTAGTAGAGAGTGAGTAGTAGAGAGTAGTGGAGAATATTCCAAAGGTTGGCACAGCACCACTTGCACAACAAGTCCAATCAAATCATATCACTTAGAGTCCTTATTGAAGCGCTGAATCTTGGTGTATATTCAAATGCTTTTATTTTCCTTAAGTTTATGTACCACAGCCAGCCGACGCGTTTCGTTCTGTACAACAGAACTTCTTCAGGGCGTTCTTATTTCCTTCAAGTTATGTCGGTATCCTGTTGTCATATAACTAGATATTTCTTCCAAATGTTAGACGAGACGTAAGTACATTCTTATTCAAAGTGACTAGGTATCAACTTTACCCACACAATTCGGGCAGACTTGAGTAGTTTATAGCATCGTCAAAGTCAGTCTTTCAAAAATTCCAAAGTATAGGACATGATAATCCAAATCCAAATGTTTCTCAAGAAAAGTCATTTTCAATCGTTCGGAATATCACGATTCCTTGTGGGACCCCCTGAGCAGGCCTAGGGGGTCAGGGTGCTTCTACCCTGCTCCCTTTGCGTGTTTTACACCTCTGTTTCACTGCTTTCTTGTGCCTTCGTTCTACCGAGGCACAAGATGGCTGCCAAACACTTCCTGGTTTGGAGTGTTGACAGACAGTGGCAGCCAATCAGCATGCCTTCCCGAGAAAGCTGCATGCTCATTGGCTGTCAACACTTCTAACCAGGAAGTGTTGGCATCCATCTTGGGCTAGTGTTGACAGACAGTGGCAGCCAATCAGCATGCCTTCCCGAGAAAGCTGCATGTCCATTGGCTGTCAACACTTCTAACCAGGAAGTGTTGGCATCCATCTTGTGCTCGATAGACAAAGGCAAAAGAAAGCAAAAAAACAAACGTGAAGAACACAAAAAGGGGGCAGGGTAGATACACTCTGACACCCTAGGCCTGCCCAGGTGGACCAACAAGGACAAAAAAGGACCACATTTTTTTTTCAAAAAACCTGGTCTGTTTTTTAAAAAACTACCTCACGGGGGGACCAAATCGCGGGGGCATAGTGATAAAGAAGTGTGGGGGTCCATAATCCCCCCACACTTCCCCGGGGACTGCCGCCCCCGGGGCAAAGCAACGCAGCCCCTTGGCGCATACTGGAGGCTCCTGGTGGGCTAGTTGGCCCCCAGGGACCCCCAGTATGCAAGGGGAATTAGTTCCTACTCTGCAAACACGCCAGGGGTTGCGCTGCAGAGAGGTGTAAAAAAGAGTGGGGCCTCATTACACCTCTCTGCAATGCAGCCCCCTGGCGCATACTGCAGGTTCCAGGTGGGCTAGTTGGCCCCCAGGGACCACCAGTATGCAAGTGGAATTAGTTCCCCCTCTGCAAACACGCCCGGGGGCTGCGTTGCAGAGAGGTGTAAAAAAGGGTGTGGCCTCATTACACCTCTCTGCAATGCAGCCAACTGCTTATACTGGAGGCTCCTAGTGGGCTAGTTGCCCCCTAGGGACCCACAGTATGCAAGGGGAATTAGTTCCTCCTCTGCAAACGCGCCAGGGGTTGCGCTGCAGAGTGTTGTAAAAAGGGGGCGTGCCCTCTGAACACCTGCCTGCAAAAATGTAGTAAATCAGTATAAAAAAAATTAATACATTTAAAATTTGTCATTTAAAAAACCGTTGAAATTCAATAAAAAAACCATAGGGTTCAGGCCTTATATAGTTAGGAATTAGCATTTAAAAAACCTTGCAAATTCACTGAAAAAACCATAGGTTTCAGGCATTATATAGTTAGGAATTAGCATTTAAAAAACCTTGCAAATTCACTGAAAAAACCATAGGTTTCAGGCCTTATATAGTTAGGAATTAGCATTTTAAAAACCTTGCAAGGTTTGCAAGGTTTTTAAAATGCTAATTCCTAACTATATAAGGCCTGAAACCTATGTTTTTTTCAGTGAATTTGCAAGGTTTTTAAAATGCTAATTCCTAACTATATAAGGCCTGAAACCTTATGTATCATTAAGGATATTGTGTGGAGTCCCCAATATTGGCTGGTTAGCTTTGATGTGGCCAGTCTGTACACCAGTATCCCACAGGAGCTAGGAGTAGAAGCATGTAAATTCTATCTCAGAAACAGATCGATTTCCCTTCTATCGCACACCAACATGTTACTTGACATGATTTGGGAGTGTATGAATAACAACTATTTCATTTTCAACAAATCCATGTTTAAACAGATCCGGGGGGTGGCGATGGGTACTTGTTTTTCCCCCAGCCTAGCTTGTTTATATCTGGGCTGGTGGGAGGAGCTAGTAGTGAAGAAGATCGCCCACTATAGTGCCCACGTCATCCTCTGGAAGAGGTACATAGACGACATTTTCTGTGTTTGGGATGGCACCTTGGACCAAATACACGAATTTGAATCTATTTTGAATAACAACTCTCTCAATCTAAAATTCACCAGTGTAATCAGCAAAGATCAATTGGAATTCTTAGACATCAAACTTGCAGTCAAGGATGGTAATCTTATAAGCACGTTATTTCGTAAATTGACAGCTGGAAATAGCCTGCTTCATGCAGGGAGCGGTCATCCCCAAAGCCTTATACGTAGTATTCCCATGGGTGAACTAATAAGGGCCAAGAGAAACTGTAGCTCTGCAGAGGGTTTTCTTGAAGAAAGCAAAATTATGATGCAGCGATTCTCTGAGAGGGGATACAGTGAGAAAATAATACAGCAGGCACTGACAAAAGTCAATGCGATGGACAGGAAAGACCTATTAGTCCCCAAGGAGCGTAAGAAAGATGAGAAGGTACGTTTTATTACGACCTACAACAGTCAATCATGGAAACTACGTAAGTGCTTAACTAAGTATTGGGAGACACTGAAATTGGACAATGATGTTAAAGAAGCAATCCATGAAATTCCTTCACTGACGTACAGGAAAGCTAAATCGCTTAAGGACACATTGAGTAGTACACTGATAAAAGAAAGTGAAAAAAACAATTCTATTCAAGGTTTCTTTCCATGTTACAGATGCAAAGCCTGTAAATACAGTAGTACTCGGAAATCAATTGAACTGTCTAAAGACAGAGGTGCTCATAAAATTACTAAGCATCTTAGTTGCACAACGCAGTATGTGTTTTATGCTCTAGAGTGTCCGTGTAAGAAGTTTTATATAGGCTGTACAACAAAACAAGCAAAGCTAAGAATTTTGGAGCATCAGAGAGCAATAAGAAACGAGAATCAGCAATATCCTGTAGCAAGGCACTTTGCGTTGGTACATAACAAAAATCCTAATTTGATGAAATTTTGTGTTTTGGACAGCGTTGAACTGAATGAGAGGGGAGGTAACAGGTGGCTAGAGTTACGGAAACTCGAATCAAAATACATTATAATGTATAACACCTTGCAGCCCACAGGACACAACTTGGGTGAAGAGTTAGCCATTCACCTCCAAACATAAAGTATGGTTTTTCTGCGATGTAAAATATGCTGCTGGTTTTTTGGTATCTGAAGTTTAAATTTTAATGGTTTTAAAAAAAAAGATGTTTGCACTGATTTAAAAATGTAAATATCCAATAGTACAGCTATAGTCTTTTTTTCTTTTTTCCGTTACAGGATATGGAATATACCACCGCCCACATGGGCAATATTGGAAGTCAACTCCGATTAATTGATTGATGGACTTTGGCCCACTGGGGCAATATAACATATGAACAATGACTCGGGGAATTGTGTGAATTTAACACAGTACCGCAAATGATGTTTGGCGTATAGGCGCATATCAAATAGACAGCATAAATTATTTTGGACTGTCTCATGATTACGAACATTGTTCTTATAAGTTGAAAATTAAGTCAAGAATGTGGCTTCCTAACTAATTCCTAATTTTGTTTGGAACTGATACAATTGTTTACATGAAACAATGTTTACAACTAACAGACTTAGCTGGCAATGGTATTTTCTTTATGTTCATAATCACGTGCATAACTTGTAAACACTATGTCTCTTTAAATAAATGTCAGTACCAGCAAAGCCCCACCCGTGAGCAAGAGATCGGCGGATCTCGAAACGCGTTGGGTTTGCTCTGCCAAATAAACTGACAGCACCGGAATACATTTGGGCTCCGACTCTGGTTTTTCATGAAAAGATAGTAACCAGGAGTGTGTGCATAATAGGGGCTGGCGTACCCCGGCGTGAGCCCGCCGTCCAAGAGGCTTAAGCACGCTAACTCTGTGTGTTTATATATGTATATATATATATATATATATATATACATATATATATATATATATATATATATATATATATATATATATATATATATATATATATATATATATATATGTATATATATATAGAGAGAGAGATATATAGGCCGCCATTCTATCTTTTCTTGGGCGCCCTGCATGTGACCTGTTTTTCATTCATTCAAGGGAGGGGTGCACTTCACAGTAAGGGCTCTTTAAGTAACTGTCTCATCGCTGCTATCCTCATGCAGATGCAGCAATTAGGCCCTGCGAGAGGGGCCAACTGCGGGATATTGACAACAATTGAAAAAATAGAAACTCTCAGTGGGCCCCCTGGGCCTCGAAACATTGGAATCTTTAAAAGTGCGAGGCCCCATGGCTTTAAGCAGGCGTGGGGCCCTGGGCAGCTGCCCACTCTGCCCATGCCTAGTGACAACCCTGAACTGTACCATAAAAATTGACTTGACTACCTGACTTGTCTCTACCAGGAACGAGCAAGTATGACAAAAAAGGCAGACGAAAATTATTGATTTGATAGCTCATGTAGTAACAGACAGCACTCCCAGAGACTTGCCCACTTAAGAGAGAAGATTAGAGTCTGGGTAAGTGTTAAGCCTAATGCTTGGAAGAGACTACAAATAAATTGTTTTTTTGATGGCAGAAAACATCAATTTTTACAATAGTTATGGAGTCAGAAGGAAACTTTCAGGTCATTGTTTACAATGTAACTTGCATTAATAGGGATAGGGTCATGCAAAGATGCTGGTGGAGAATGTTGCCTCTTACCCCACTCTCTCTCTATGAGCTTTTAGGTGGATCTTCCTGCCCAGCAAGGGATGGTGGGACTTCCTCATGCTGATGCCAAGGTGAGGATATCCTTCATGGTATTACATCTCTCATTGCTTGATTGGATTTGTGTGATGGAGTAAGAGTGACCTGAAGGACAGAAATCTGAGGATCTATGAATGACTGGCAGAGTGATATGTCCTGTAGCATGATAGACATGGATGTCCAGTGTTTAGGCCCCTCTCCCAACAATGGGGGAAATACTATGGGCCTCAATTAAAACAATGTGATGCAGGGCCTTGCTGCACGTCACTTTGCTGCGATGTCCTGCTGCAAAATAAAGGGTAGGAATGTGCTGTATCTATGAGAAACATTGCATTCCTGTTCGCTTACACTGCACTGGTGCACAAATGGCTGCGTTTACTAAGCCACACAATTCAGCAATTATTTGATAATGTCGAGAGCTGTACTCATTCTTTTAGACCTATCAGTGTCCTTTGATATGGTCAACCAGGGCCTTCTGGTTGACTGTCTAGACAGCATTGGGATTAAAGGAGCTGCCTTGCCATTCTTGAGATCCTTCTTGAGTGAGGGAGAACAAATAAAGTTCCTGAAGGAGTTTGATTCTAAAACTTTTTTCCTGCCACGTAGAGGGCCCCAGAGTATTCATTCAGCTCAACACTGTTCAACAAGTGTGTAACAGCCCACGCAGGTTTGATCAAATAATGTGGCTTTTCCTTAACATCTTATGCCGATGATGTGCAAATTGTAGTTTACTTTTCTGATTCTTTCGACAACACCAGTCATAATTTTCCAAATTGTTTGCTAGCAATCAGTGACTGGACAGATAAGAACTGTCTAAAACTAAACTCTGGAAAGACAATGGTTCTTCTCTTCTGGAACGAGATTTCCTTTTGGACTCCATCTTTTTGGCCACAAGAATTGAGAATCCTCTCATCATCAGCTAGAGAGGTAAAAAATGAAAGTGTCACAATGAACAATAATCTTGTTTTTGGGACCAAGTAAATGCCACTATCTCTGCTTCTTTTTTCACATTTAAGACAGTGAGAAGATCCTCCCCTTTATTCCCTCATCCTTACAAAAACAGTGGTGACAACCTTAGTGTTCAAACTCGATTACTGCAATGGGTGTTACCATAATATACAATCACAGGATGTGAACAAGCTACAGTCCCTCCAAAATGCAGCTGCAAGGCTTCTGCTGGAAATCCCTAAATTTGTCTCAGCTAAATCTGCCCTACGGAAACTTCATTGGCTTCGGATTAAACAAAGAGTGAGCTTCAAAGCCCTATGTATTACCTACAAAGCTCTGCATGATTCAGGCCCGCAATTCCTTAAAGACATGTTCTTGTGGTATTCTCCAGACAGGCTTCTCTGCGCAAAGACCGCCAAGGACATTGTTGCCCTGAAATACAAGCGCTCCTTGTGGGGTGGTAGGAGTTTTGTGGTATGGGCCTCGAAACTTTGGAACTCCCTCTCCCTGCACATTAAATCCATCCTTAAGAATGACTCTGAAGACGAGGCTTTGTAACAGTATTGTTGGACTTGCATTTCTCTATCATAGTAGTACCTAGACACTTCTGGGTAACTGTTGTGTTTTCGAAAAATATTTACCATAACATATCATAACATAACACAAGGGACAAATTGCACTGCCTTGCGTGACTGTGATGGAATGTAACGCAAAACATCGCTTTGCTTTCTGTAGTGGTAGAAACTTTGGAGTTCCTGCCCATCCATCCATGGAATTTGACACAATCCCAGATTTACTAAAATGAGTATGCCTGGGATAGCGCCTATCTGGGATGCCACTGCCTACCTGAAGCTGGGGTAATGAGGAGAAATATGTTTATTTGCATTCGGCACATTCAACAAGGAAACTGGAGGATGGGCTGAGTTTTGACATTCACTCAATTGCTTGCATGCTACAAAGCCTCTCTGTCCTAGCAAAAGGCTGAACTTGTGTGTATTTCATGCCATGTTTCTTATGAACCGTCTAGTATTTATATCCTTTTACATGCTTTGTCCTTTATCTGTTTTTATGACACAAGTTGTTGAAATAAAGCCTATTTATTGACAACAAGGAAATTTCCTTTTAGGTTTGCTTTTGCGCAGGAAGATATCACTTCAGGAAGGTATCCCTCCACAAAAACAATCCTGACTGTAACAAAGGACCCACAAGGGTGCCTGCATTGGCGTCAGGCAGCACACAGTATGCCAGTGCAAGAAGCAGAAGTGAAATGAAATGAAAATACAATTTGTAGAGCACTCTCATACTCAGAGGTGTCTAGGTGCTAATGTTCAGAGTAGGAACTGCCCTCAGTGTATGGACAAAGAGAACTGGCAGAAGACCTAGTGGTTAAAAGTCTTTAAGGCTTTCCTAAAGGGCTGTAAGTCAGCCTTTAGCTTCAAATCCAATAGCAAAGAATCCCACAGTTTGGAAGTGTAGGTAGCAAAGCTCCTACCACCCCATTTGGATCTTTTGAATTTCCGGATGACTAGGTTGGAGGCAGAGGATGAGCGCGCCAGTCTAGTAGGAGAATAACACTGAAAACGGTGTCTGAGGAATCTACATCCAGATCCTTGCAATGCTTTAAAGGAAATGCAAAGAGCTTTACAATGGATGTGCTTCTTGACCAGGAGCCAGTGAAGGTGGACCAAAGCCTGTGTCACCGACTTATATTAGGGGATACCTAAAAGCAGGCGAGCTGCCGCATGTTTAGAAATCTTTTGTACATATTAGTGAATAGTACATCGTAGTAGTCCATTTTTGAGATGATGAGGGCAGCAGCCACAAATTTCTGCAATTCCTTTGGAACGGACAGAAGAATTTTCCGTAACAGTTTCATCGTAAAAAAAGGAAGAGGACATGATGGAATTAATGTGTCCTTCGAAAGACAGCTTGTTGTCAAAAATAACCCAGAGATGTTTCACCTTCGTGGCTGGGGTCGGGGGTGTCAAGTAAAATGTAAATGTAGTATACTTGTAAAGCGCACAGCTGCCCCAGCAACGGGGCGTCCCGGCGCTGTATAACTCTGGGGAACCCGTCCTGGCTTTCCCTGTGGGATGGTCCCTTGGTGGGAGTCCCCAAGGTGGAGTCAGGCATCCCCGGAATTGGTGGGGCCGTTGTGGAGATTAGGCAAGCTAATGCCCAGAGTTGCCGAGTGGAACCCCTGATTAGAGTAAGCACTGAAGCGAGAATTATCGAGTCCGCAGACCAAGGTCCACGACCCTGCCGCGTCGGGAATTGAACCCTGGTCCCAGGCTGACTTCTGCTCTCAGGCCTGCCGCCTCTAACCAGTGAGCCACACTACTCCACTAGGCCACCATGACGGAGACCAGAAGAAAGTGTTTCTGCCAAACAGAAGTACTACAGTTGTAGAGGCCTTCAACTTTATACCGTTGTCATTCATCCACCTCCCGATTTGAGACATACAATTCTGGAATCTGGACACAGCTGTTTCTGTATTACTGGCTACTGAAACCACTGTTTGAGTGTCACCAGGGTAGGAGACCAATCAGAAGTCAAACAATTTTACCAGTCTGGCCAAGGGAGTAACATATAAATTAAAAAGCATTGGGCTCCAAGATGATCCTTGTGGAATCCCATATGGTAGAGAAAAGGAAGGAGAGATGAAACCATCAATGGCAATGAATTAATCCCTGTGAGTAAGAAAAGATTTTAGAAGAGACAAGACCCTGTCCCTAATAGCTAAGGAGAAAAGGTGGTCAATGAGCATGGCGTGTTAAATGTATCAAATATTGTTGTGAGGTCTAATAGGATCAGGGCTACATTTCCGCCGCCACCAAGGGTCTGCGCCACATAAAACTAGATATGGCAAATTTCTGTTCTCTCATAAAGCAGCACAGCAGGTTCCCTTGCCGCACTGGAATGTGTGAATCTGTAGTAAGTCTAGCCCCTATACTTCAAGATGGTAGAGAGGCAACACTGTGTAGAGGATAGTGATACATACATATGTTTGTAATCAGTCAGTCTTTATTTAAGTGAAATATTGCTTGTTAGACCTGATACCCTTCAGGTAGCGTTTCCCTAAACTTTGATCGTTTTACTTCTCAGTTTCGCTGATTCTCTTGGCCTTAGAGATCCAGCAGTGTGAAAGTGTGAGTGCCCTTCCTATACATGTTAGGATGTGGCGCTTACTGGATCCTGCCATTGCAAGTCTGTGCGTGCATTTGCACCAACGGTGTCTCTAAACATGTGTACAGCCTGCCATTGCAGGTCTGTGTGTTTGCAATTGAGCTTCTACCCAGGCTGGCCTTTCCTAATCCCAAACCACCCTGAGAACACATTTCACTTCCCCTGAGCACCCCAAGGGTACGTCTTAAGAGGTGAAGCATGAGGTAGGTGAAAGGCAGAGCAGGTACACATGTGTGTTCCCTGCCCACTTAGTAAGGAATACCCATGTGTGTTTTCACTACCTATGAGGTTTGCTCTTCCCATAGGCTAACATTGGGAATGATTGAAATTGCTTCAGGGACCAGAGATCCTGGACTGCGTTGTGCACACTGCCAGATTAATCTGTTGTGCACAAGGAGGATTACTGCCATGGAACGGGGCCTGTCTGCCCTTCCTGAATAGCGACAGGCCCAGGCTGACTACCTGCTGCTGTGTGTCACCCTGAAGTGTGCTCTCCAAGGGCTTGTTTTCTTGCCTGTGTTCTTTTGGAGGCCTCAGGGACGTCAAAGCTCTCCTACGTGGGATCCACACCATCTACTTGTGACACCTTCAGAGTGCTGCCCTCTCAAGTGTCCACATTGTCTGCTGGATCCCAACTGGTAGCACGGTATGAGTGTGGAACTAAGAATTGTGCCTGGAGACCAGATTGCCTTGTACAGAGCCCCGAACCTCGCCTGCATCTTAGGTGTGTGGCCCCCGCATCGTGGGAAACCTCAGCACATATAAACGTCTTGTTGGAGGTGAGCGGATTCACCAGTTGTGGGATCCACATTGGCCCGCTTCGCCGATCGCGCCACATCTCTCTCGTGCAACACTCTGACTGAATGCTCATTGCATGCAGTGTCTGATTCACAGGTTGTGATCCTCCTAGGTGCAGGTGTAACCACAGCCCAGTTCGGGCCTGGGCGGTGAGAGTGATTGACTAGGCTGGAGGAACGCTGCGAGAACGATCAAAAGTGGGTCAAGAGGCTGCGTAACCCCCCCACCTTGTGCTTTGCAGAACTGGGCTGGTGCTGGAAGGCCCTTGTGGAACCCTTTTCAGTGAAGACTATTGCCCACAACCCACTTATGCTCTGCATCCTGTTGGTGAACTTCTCGAGTGGCTGCCAAACCCCCCTTTGACGATTACCTTCTAATTAGTCCTGCACCCTACCCCCACTTGCTTCCCTAGGATGCTTACTAAGTGTAACTTTGGCCACATGCAGCCTAGCATCCGGGAGGGGGGGTTATCACTAATCTGTGAGTGTAGGATAATAGTCGGGTTGAGTTGGGGGGCAGAGGGAGGCTTGGGCCACAGGCTTGCAGTGTGCTATTAATTGATGTAGAGAACTGGCTGATATCCATTGCACCGCGTATCAGTTCAGGTGAGTGTGTTTGTGGGAGTGACAGTCTGCATACCACCTGGCTGGCAGTGTAGTCTTACGTGTTGATTTCTTGCCAGAAGAGCATGACATTTGATATTTGGTTTACCCGTGCGACCTAAGCCCACAGTGCTGCTAAAAAGTGTTATAATTCATTGTATGTACATATTTCTGATATCATTTTGACCAGGGGAGCACCCTATATCTGTGTGGTATTGAATTATTAGAATTGCTAGTGTGGGCCATGGGGGGGGACAATATGCTGCACTGCATAAGTGTACTGTGGGGGTGTAGAATAGGATATTTCCCATGTGTGCGTTTTACTGATACCATTGAACGTGGTTGGGCCTCGTACTGCTAGTAATAATCCAAAAGTGTCAGTTCTGCCCAGAAATACATGCTGTTCAAGTTGTGTTGATTATTGTGTGTGTTGAATACAAACATGATTTACATTATTAGAATTGCTAGTGTGGGCCATGGGGTGGACAATATGCTGCACTGCATAAGTGTACTGTGGGGGTGTAGAATAGGATATTTCCCATGTGTGCGTTTTACTGATACCATTGAACGTGGTTGGGCCTCGTACTGCTAGTAATAATCCAAAAGTGTCAGTTCTGCCCAGAAATACATGCTGTTCATGTTGTGTTGATTATTGCGTGTGTTGAATACAAACATGATTTACATACATCAGGTATGAAGTCTCTGTTGTGAAGCGCCGTGTATTTATCATGAGTGAGTGCTGTGCCAATGCTTCATACATTGCCTCTGTGATAAGCCTGAGTGCTCAGTGACAAGTTACCCAAGGGTGAGCGCAGGTTATACAGTGAGCTTAATTCCCCCCCCCCCCCCCGACGTGAGTAGTAGGGTCTGCCTGGCTAGGGCCTTGACTCAGTCAACCAGAAAGTCCCAGTTTCAACACTGCTCTTTTCTGGGTGTGGGCATAATTGTAGCTCTAATGAGAGATGAAACTTACATTATGTTGAGACTTTGATTGGGTGGTCTGTGGCTGAACAGAGGAAGAGGTCTGAAAACTGGTACACAGTGGGAATTGTATATGATGAATCATTCTGCTGAGAAGTAGGGACAAGGAGGGGCATGACATTTCCACAGGTGGGTGCTGTGCCTCTTTTTCACCATTTCTTACCTGTGACTGATGTGTTAACTACACGCTGTCATATGTTTACAGATTAAATCCATGGGTATGGATGGTGCAAGTGATTTAGCTGGGGACAGATTGGGGCAGTGTGCACCTATATACGTTACCTCTCCTACACATTCATCTCATGAGGCAAAATATTAATAAATGAGCAGGTAATTAGCCCTAGGGTAACTGCAACCAGTCCTCTGACCTGTCAAGGCCCTTTTGGACCCTACTTTTGAGGCTCCTGCCTTGCTCCTTTCTCTCTCTCTCTGTCTCTCTCTCTCTCTGTCTCTCTCTACCTCTCGCTCTCTCTCACCACCACCCTCTGCGCTCCTCCCCATCTTAAGACCTACTTAATGGTGACTTCAGTACAGACACCCAGAAGACTTGTGCAGCAGGTGTGCCTTTCTGAGCGGGTCTGCACACGAAGTACACGCAGTGGCAGAACCCCTGGTCTTCCCCTTGTACACTAGTCCCTCCTCGCGTTTCCCCAAATCCTCAACCCCAGTCAACGCTCGCTGCACTGCTGCCAGGCTATGCGACACAACACACATGGGGCCTTCCCCTGCACCACCAGCTGCTTCACCTGCACCCTCACACCAACTCATACTTCTCCAGGACTCACCATGACTGCACCAACAGCCCCAAGCATATCACCTGTGCAGGGATGTTCAAACCAATTTCTACCCACACCTCACTCTTATGCACTCTCTGGCACGCACCTCAATATCCTCTCACTCAGTAAACTTGTTGCAAAAATCTGGCACCTGCTGGTGACTGTGCTTACGGGAACACGGCTGACTCCATATTTGGCACCGGACATCTTCTCTGGCATTCCCACCAGATATATGATTGTTAGACAAGACTGCCATCAAAGACCTGGTGGACGAATCACCATCATTTTCAAGGACCCCATCAGCTGCACCATCAACACCGAAACCGACTACATAGAACATTTCTATTTCAAGCTGTGAATCATAACCAATTTCACCATGTGGAAAACCCTAATCTAAAGACCACTAGGTCCACATCCCAATTTCACCAGCAACATCACATAGTTTTTTGCCCCACTAGTCATTGACTCCAGCACCTTCATCCACAGAGGAGACCTTACCCTTCACCTAGGGGACCTCACTGACCCCAAATTATTTTCCCTCCTCGAAAGCCTTGGAAATCTCAGATTCACCCAACACATATCTGACCCAACCCACACCACCAGACACATTCTGGACCCTGTCTTTATCAATGACTTCAGAAGGAACAAACCAGCATCCATCACCTGGATGGATCACGCCCTCATCAGCTTCAACATCAACATCTTACATCACAGATGACTAACCATAGCAGGCCCTGCCTTCTGCTGTTGGAAGAACATAGCAGAGAAGGATTGGGTAGCCATAGACATCAAGAGCTTAAATGATTGGTCACCCACCTCCACTGACACCAGTCCCAACGCAATCAAATCTACACAACAAGAACACAAGCTCAGTCCAGCTGGTACACAGAAGAACTCGAGAAGACCAAGCACCACTGCAAACAATTGGAACGCAGGTGAAGAATGAGCCAAGAAGCCACAGACAAGGACGCCTTCAAATCTGCCTTGAGACGCCATAAACAGAAAACTCAGAAAACCAAGTAGACAGTCCTACCAAACCACATCAACACCAGCTCCAACAGCAGCAAATACATTTTCTCCATAATTAAAGACTTCACCCCACTCACATCTACCACCAGCACCATGTTATGGCCCTGCATAGATATTGGTGTCTCTCCTGGTATAACCCTCCGTGTTCTAGTGAGTGAGACACCAGGTACACCAAAGGTGCCATTCCCACCATTGATACTCCCTCACCAATGCCACTCAGCTCACTTTAGAAAATGAAGAGAGCAACAGTAGATCAATCCAGAGTATAATGAGCGGGTGAGACTAAGTGTGAATGGTACAAGAAATGCGTGTTGGGCCAAAGACTGATAATGCATGATTATTAGCAAGTGCTCTTGATATCCAAATACATATGCGCCCAGAACAATATGTCCAGAGTGCTTCTGACTAGGATTCAGTTCCCAAGACAGCCCTTTTTGGGTATGAGATAAACATGCTAGACCAAACATCCCATCGGCCACCTTGGATTCAATGGCACATCTGCCATGCTCATTGACGGCATCTTTGCTTGACAATTTAGCTGCAAGGAAGATGGTCCTGCATCTTGAGCTCATGGAAACATTTCCAGCAACCGTGCACTACCGGGCTATTTCCATTTACCTGATTGGCCTTTATCCCGCTTTTGCTCAGAGGTATCCAGCCACCAGGCCCTGACGGGCTATTTCCACTTACCTGATTGCCCTTCATCTCACTTTCACTAAGACATATCCAGCCCGTACCCTGCCAGGCTATGTTCCACATACCTTATTGGTGAAAGGGTGCTCCTTTTCGGCACCAGCTTTCTTTGCATTGTTTCTTCCAGCGACTTCACTACCAAGCACTTTGTCATCACACTGGTCGATTACTTCTCCACTTCTGACTTCCTGGGGAGAACCTGTAAGGAAGGGAAGATGACATGGAGCTAAGTGCTGCATCTATAATGCATGCCCCTTCATAGCTGGCTATGGAACAAACACAAGCTTGGTCTTGAGTTTACGCCCTAGAAAGCGCTTATCTCTGGAACATTTGACCTAATGCATAAGAGACTTTGAACCTACATTGCCTTGTGTCTTGCAAAGAACGCCATGTTGGCACAGGGTTCGGTGATGAGAATCATCAATCCATAATGAGGCAATATTGAGCATATAAGGAGTGATTTTCCCAAACTCCTTTTCTGACTTTGCAATCCAGCTAAGGTCCTTATTGTTCATGTGAGTGAGTTAGCAAGGTGAATGAGTGTATGGGTGAGGGTGGAGAGATTGACCATATGAGCACAATCTTAATACTGTCTCCTCTATCTCCTTGATAATTACTGTAGATGGCACCTTTGGGGTATCCTCCCCTCACACGCTGTTCCTTGAGAAGCATCCAAATGACACAGCAAGGAGGCCCGTCCAGATTGCATAGTACCGGTAGGCTGTTGTTTAATATGTTCTCCGCTCCCCCATTCCCTTAGGTGTGCTCCTTAAAGAACACTAAGGGTAGGGGTGGACTGTCTTCTCACCATCGCCTCCGCCGGCCTGAATCATCAGGTTAGTGCTTGTAATACATGCAGGTTTCTAACAGTTTCTAACACACCATCACTCCAACACAAGAACTGCGCAATTACCTCTCTGACTCTTTCAGCAACAGAATCCATGCCATATATGACAACTTTGATCCTCAACCTGGCCGCAGCAACCTTGCAGCCAGTCTGCCAATCCCGGACAAAGAACGCACCATGACCACATGGAACACCACATGCAAAAACGCCACAATCATGAAGTTCATCCACTCCAAGGCCCCATCAAACTGATGTACCCACCACGCCTAAAACAAAGGAATCACTATCATTAGCAAGCCAGGCCATTATCCTCAACACCTCCATCAACACAGCCACATTCCCGGAAGCCTGGAAGCATGCCGCTGTCAATGCCCTACTGAAGAAACCCTCAGCAGGACTGGCCAAGTTTGCAAACGAGTGACCAGTCTCCTTCCTAGTGTACCCAGCCAATGTCCTAGAGCAGTGGTTCCCAAACTTTTGACTCCTGAGGACCCCCATTGAGTCACCACTGGAAGCCGGGGACCCCCAAGCAATTTGTATGAGTTAAATTTCAAATATTAAAACAGTAATTAATTTTAAAAAAACACACGTGTTCACACAAAACAAATACTCAAAGTACTAAGGATTTTGGGGCCATATGTACGACCATTTCATTTAGCGCCTCGCAATTGGTGACACAATGCAAGTGGTAAATTGCGAGTCGCTAAATGAAATGTATAACAGTGTATTTAACACTGTTTGGGATTCCCAATGGGGTCGCAAATTGCGGGGCTCATTAATATATTAATGAGCCCCGCAATTTGTGAGCCCATTGGAAATGCCCGTCCTCCCAGGGATGGTGGCCTGCTGGGCTCAGCAGGCCACCATGTCTGGGACTGCTTTTAAATAAAGCAGTTTTTTAAAAAATGCAGCCCGTTTACCATGCATTTAAAAAAAAAAAAGAAAATGAAACGTTTTAGTTTCATTTTTTAAGGGCTGGCAGAGGTCCCTGGGACCTCTGCCTGCCCCTTAAAAAAGATTTTGCATGCATTTGCAAAGGGGAAGGACTCCCCTGGGAACCCCTTCCCTTTTGCGAATGCATTACCATCTACTTGAAGTAGGTGGTAATTACAAGTGTTTTGCGACCGAAAAACATTTGTACATGGTTTTGAGACTCGCTATTTGGAAGGGAATGCCCCTTCCAAATAGCAAGTTGCAAAACCTATTTAGCGAGTCGCAAACAAATTGTGACTCGCGAAATAGGCTATGTACATGGCCCAATAGGTTTTTGCATGCGGCAATGGGTTCACGAACCCATTCGCGCATATAAAAACGGATCGTACATCTGGCCCTTGGTATTTTATATTGAAGGAACAGCTCCTCTGTCACATGTATTTAATTTTTTTTATAGCATCTCTCATACCATTGTAGGATGTCAGAGCACTTTAAATCACACACATATAGAGACATTGAATCATACATGTAAATCAGTGGGTATATAAAATGTTACATAAAGTAAAGGGGACCACAAGGTTCACATGTCATTCATACTGGTAGGCATTTTTAAAGAGTGCTTGGTCTGGAAAAGCACAAACTCAGGATTCAGAACATAACACACTGGCTAATAACATTAAAAATGTATTTCCTCCCAAATCAATCTTTTTAGCATCATCAGGATAATGAATAACTGGGAAAAAACATAAGTTACTAACTGGTACCATGCAATTTGCAAGCAGCTCTATGATGACAGTTTATAGGCTCCTCTGCTAGATTACGATTGCCACTTATGAAGTGCACAGTAACAAAATAATCGCTGTGACAAAAGCAGTAACCACGAACCTGTGCACATAAAATACTGCTTTTCTAAAATGCATGTTACAAGTTATTTGCAGTAGGCACATTAACCCTCTGTGCAACTTTAGTTAAGTCAAAGCTGCCACTGAACAAAACTCGCCTCGCTCTCCAGCAGGTACATTAATCACTGGCATTATCTTGACACTTTTATTGTTGCTGGAAAGCTGCTAATTACACAAAAAACTTTTCTGTGCTTTTAAAACTGCTGCCTACGGACCCCCTGGGAATGTGTCACGGACCCCTGGGGGTCCGCGGACCACAGTTTGGGAAACACTGTCCTAGAGAAACCCAACAGCAAACACCTCACAGCACAACTTGTCAACCACTAGCTCCTTGACACTATGCAGTCAGGATTCAGATCCAACCACAGCACAGAGACAGCGCTCATTGCAAGCAACCGTTGAAATCCGGATGATACCAGACAGAGGAGAAGCTGCAGCTCTCATACTATCCCTCTCCGACAAATCCCCCAACACAAGAATCAATTGCATGCATGACCAAAGCAGCCACTTGGATGAAATCCAATTTTGTTAAACAGAACACAGGCAAGACAGAAGTGGTGATTTTGTCAAGGAGGCATCACCATGGGACACCATCTGATAGAACTTCACACCTTGGATCCACCCCAACACCAAGCATGCATGCCAGAACTCTTGGGATCATCTTTGATAACAAGTTAGACATGGCGTCCCAAGTCAACAATGTCTGTAGCCTCTGCTGCCACACTGTGAGGATTCTGAGAAAGATCTACAAATGGCTAATGAACAACCCAAGAACAATGGTAACCCAGGCCCTTGTTACCAGCAGGCAGGACTATGTGAGCTCTCTCTATGCAGGGATCACCAACTATCTCATGAAGAGACTAAGGGGCTTATTTATGAGCCCTTGCATCACTTTTATGCCGCTGGTGTGTCACTTTTTGTGACACACCAGCGGAGTAAAAAATGTGTCTTGTTGCACCATATTTACAAAATGACGCATCTAGGTAGATGCGTCACTTTGTAAACCCCTGCACCACATTATACCTGCGCCAGGTATAATGTATGCAAGGGGGGGGCGTTTTGACGCAAGAAAGAGTCATAGAAGTGAAGCAGTGAAACCTGGTCTTCATTTTGGCGCTGCCCTTATTTACGCCACCCTTGTAAATATGGGGCAGCGTCAAAATCTATGGGTGTTGCGGTGGAACGCCCTCCGAAACATTCATTGCCCTCCCCTTTCACGCTAAGTATAATGTGAAAGAGTGCCTTATTTACAAGGCAATGTTAAGCCAAGTTAAGTGGCTTACCGCTGCATTGTAAAGAAGATGATGCCCCTATCGTCACCACAAAATCGATAAAAGTGATGCTGTAGTGGCGATTGGTGCGTGTAAATATACCCCACAGTGTTTTAACTGGAAAAAGGCAAAAGTTAGCTTATCCATCTTTGCAATCTCAAACCCCTCCCAGGAGGGCAAGTGCCCTCGAGCTTACCGGCCGCTAACTGCACCCCAACTTTCGTTTTCTGGCACAGATGAAAAATACACCTTGAATGGTGCAAAACGTCTGCAGCTCCTCTTTATTAACATATTGATATGCAAAATTCACAGATCATTATTTTAAAACATGCATAACGTCAACATTGCCCACGTTATCTGTAGCTCAACAACAGTAGTCCTAAGTCCATAACAGCACCTTGTGATTGCGCCCTGAGCAAAAGCCCTTTCCCAGCTTGGGTCTAGCACCTCTCCTGTAGCATCTAGGATGCGATGTTGCTGCCAATTGTTGTGGGCGGCCCTCGTGCCTGACCAGGGTTGCAAGTGCCTTATCCACTCTCAGCTGATCCCATGCTGCACCATAGCCTGCTCTCTGTGCCCCAGCTGTCAAGCATCCCAAGGGCAAGTGCTTGAGAAGCGCTACCTTTGGCTATTGAGCTCCTTTTGTTGTCCCTGCCTTGCCAGAGCCTATCCGCAATCCGCTGCTATGACACCCATGTTACCTGGGTGGGTGGGACAAAGGCAAAGGTGCATGCTTTGTGGGGAACCCTATGCCCTTTTACCTTGTGGCGCCCCAGGGGGGGGGGGGGGGGCTCCCGCTGATTGGTTGCTTTAAACCACAAAGACCAATTGGCACTTAGCATTTTCCTGGGCTCGCTGCTTGGTTCCCGTCCCCGCTGGGTGTTTATCACAGGGCCCCACTGGTCTGGCTGTGCCTCCCAGGCTCGCGTTCCAAACCATGAAGAGGGAAACGCTACAGTGGTCGAAGTGGGCGGGAACGGCAGGGCACGGCGTGCCACTACTTCTTTAATTCTGTAGATTCCGTTCCCCTACTTTTTTATTATGAACATGCGTCCCTGGACGTCAGAAATATTCTGTTCGTGGACGGGCGGGGAGCAGAGAAGGAAAAGGTCTCTGTCTCTTACTTCCTGCCCAGACAAGACAAGGAAGGTGTCCACTTCTGCTCTGCCGCTGGCAGCTGCCCCCTCTTTCTTACTCCTATTCCCTCTCATTCTGGTTAACTCCTTCTCACTTTTCCGAAAATCATGAATCAAGAAATGGTTCTCACCGTCTCTTCCTGTCGTCCATTTGTACTCCTGTGAAATGGATGCAAAAAAGAAAAACACTTTTGCTGGAAATGCCGTTTTGACATTTTTCTATTCCAAAGTGCAGCCTCGGAAATAAAATGTTCAAACTCTGAAAAATAATTAAATAAAGCAAGATGGAGTGTTCTTAAAGTGGCCAGATATTTTTTTTCAAACCCCAACACATTAGCGCCACTTTACAGAGTTTGCTAGTAAAGCGCTACTTTTGTTTTCTTGTCTTTCTTTGAACAGCATTGTTTTCCTCCAGGGCCGGCGCTAGGCATGGGCAGTGTGGACAGCTGCCCATGGCCTGGCACTTTGCCTGCCAGGATGGGGCCCCCCACAATGGCAATTAACACCCCACTAGTCCTCGTGTATGTCTGCCGATGAGAGTGAAAGAAATGCTTCACAAACGGGCTCATGGGAGGGGGCCCCCCTTCTGGGGCCTCTAAGGGATGGTGAGGGAAAGGCCTAGGGTAAGGGTACATCTCTCAGGCAGCCAGTTCAGAGACTCGGCTGGGCGCCCATTGTCAGCACTTTAGCCCACACAGGTTTAACTCATCCCCCAAGCAATTCTCACACCTTCAGTTCGAAATGGGCTGTACAAGAGTTGCTTGGGGTGGCTGAGAAGAGGAGCTGCGGTCCAAGTGGAGTCTGCACAAAGCAGCTTCCCTGAGATCAGAAGGTGTCACTTATGTAGATTTCAGGGGCCTCCCACATTCCCTTTTGCCCAGGGCCCCGAAAATCCTAGGACAGGCTCTGCCTAGAGGTACTGCAATACCTGGGTGATGGGTGGATTGGAAAACGAAATGTGTAGGCCAGCTTTGTGTTCACAAATGTGGTCTTTTGAAACCATACTGCTTACGTTTTGTAAGCATATAAGCAGTGGACATTGAAATGGGTCCTTTCTGGGCCCTGTAGTTATGTCCTTAACTTTTCAGGCAAAAATACTTGTTAATTTCTGAATAATGACTGTAAAAGCGTTAAGTTCACCATGGCAGTGGACCCTAGCAGTGGCAAGTGTGGGTTCACCTTGAAGGCTTGCCCACCACAATCCATACTGAAGTTCACTTCCAATCTTGCGGGCAGGCCTACGAAGTAGCGGACCCTAGAGCAACAGTCACTCTGTCACTGAGGTCACAGGACCCCTGAGAAGAGCTGGCTCTAGGGCGGTGCAACTGGTGTGACCGCAACGGGCGCTGACTTTGAGTGGGGGCGTCGTATATTATGGTTTTAAAAGCACTTGCTGCCTTCTTCCTGGCCACCAGCTATTTTCGGCAATAATAAAAATGTCATGATAACTCTGATGAATAAACTTCTTCCTAGACCGAGATCGGAGGTTTGTCTAGTGGAAATTTTGACTCATGGAAAGATAGCGCAGAGGATTAATGTGCCTGCTGCAAAGAAAATGTACCAGGCCCATCACAAAGTGCACATATTGTAAATAGGTCAGTGGGTTACTGCTTTTGTCAGTGAGATCCTTTTGCTACTTGCAGTTTATAAGTTAAAATCCTAACAAAGAACAGTGAGCTATTAACTTTCATCTAAGAGCTGCATACAAACTGCAAGGTATAAACTAGAGTGTTATGGTTTTTTCCCTAAGCCTTTGATTATCCTAAGATTGCAAAAAGTGTTATTTTTTATACAAATCAATAATGATTTTTAAAGAGAACCCCCAATCATGGTATTAAGTTTTAAATTCTGAGTTTGTGTTTCTCCAGGCCAATCACTATTAAACTATACTGTCTACTAGTATGGTTATCATGTCACTCCTACACCTTGTAGTCCTTTGTCTTATGTAACATTTCCTATACAGTCATTTACACACGTAAAATTGATTGTCTCTGTGTATATTGCTGACGACAGAAACTCCAAGGCTCGGAAACAAATGGCTCTTGCTTCCACTTTTAAGCATTTTTGGGACATTCTGTGATTAAAATAAATTTACAAAGTGGAATATGTTTCTAATGTCAATAGCTCATATTAATCGTTAAATAATCATGTCTATCCATTGGTTGAATTACATAACATAATAAGCTGTAACTGGTCAGTGAAATGCCACACAAATACTTAAGATTGGGATGTTTTGCACATCCTGGCCTCGCCTCTAACTCCGCCCACTGATCCAATCCTTAGGTTATTCCCGCCCTCTGATTCTCTGCCCACAGTTCCCCTACTTTTTTTTCCCCACTTCGACCACTGAAACACTACCACCTAAATGAAAAAGTCGAGGACCACTAGTTGACTACTAAAGGACCAGCCACATCCAAAGTCTAGGAAAACAGCAAATGAGATGGCCTACGGTCCAGGGACCTTGTTCTGGTCAGTGGAACCTATACTTCAAACTTCATTGTTTGGAGTCACTTTTTATGAGTTCCATCCATGCACGTGCTACTTCATGCAACATCCGCCACTGCAATATGAGGTGCGGAAAGGGTCAGCATTACAGCAGCGACGTTTGGAACAATGTAATATGGTACCTTTTACTTCACAGGGAAGGAGTAGGTGGCGTAACAGTAATATGAGCTCATCACATTGCGAGACGGCGAAGATGAAGCCAGCAAATTAAGAGGAGATCAAGCACATGACATTTCCTGCATCTTCAATGCGAAGAATTTTTACAGTGAAAATAATCCGGTATGTAGCCCATCTGTGGGTTAAACGCATCAGTCAACCACCTGATATAAGAGAGCAGAAAATAACCTGCAATTTAATATCCAGTAACCATGGAAATCAGCAGTTAATTTGGAAGCTAGAAGCCGAGGGTCGGTAGCCGGTCTCATGTGCAAAAAATGTGAATATTAAACATATGCTAGTCATTATCTTGTCAAGCAGTATTAAATGCCGAGCCAGAAGTATTTTTCAACTGTTGCTGGATTAGTGTGGAGGCTTACAAAAAGAATTAGTTCTGAACTTGAGCGAAAGGCAATACTGGGATTTAGCAAAATATGTGAAAAACAGGTCCCAAACTGCAGACTACATGGAGTCTGCAGTGTGACTGTAATGGGAGTCATGGAGCCTCGAATCTCATCCGTTATCAGAGGTATTGGATGAGCTAAGCAAAGAAGGGATGATATCTTCCTATTACAAGCTGAATCATTTTACTCTGGATATTGCATTTATGCACAACTTTTCAGAACCTGACCTGTGCAAAATTAGACTGGCAGGTGCAAAGTTGACAGTAGCGCTGACCACTGGGTGTAAAAGGCATTGTATTGTGCCTATACCATGTCAGTCTCTTTGACTCTTTGAGGCTGTCCCCTTGTCACATTTACACGGATCATGCTGCCCTGTGTAAAATCAAAGCATTGGCAAAGACTACAGGTCTGACTTGCATTTGCATTTATAACGACAGTAATAGCCTATGCTTTCACAATTGCATTTTCCCATTTAGCATTGCACGCTTGCTGTCAATGAGTACTAGCACAACATATGTAGCTGAGGGAAAAGAAGGCATGATATATTATTTCATTTTCTCTGACGGCATCAGTCTTTCCTTATTTAAGTAACGTTCTTATATTGTTCTCACAAAATGCAGTGCAAATGTAGTGTAATATTTTTCTCCATGTATTTAAAATGTACTCACTAGTTAAATAATTTGACTCTTTGCGTTTCTACCTCATTTCTGAAATCCAATTCTCATAAGGCTTGTATTTGTATTTGTATTTGTATCTGAGTTTTATATCACGCCAAATCACCGACAGGTCTCAAGGCGCTTTTGACAAAATACAGCAACAGAGAAAGAATGATGAAGAGTACAGATTACCGACCAATCTTACAGGGATGCAAAAGCGTCCCTGAAGAGCAATGTCTTCAGACATTTTCCTAAAACGGGAAAGATCAGGTTCTTTACGGAGGACCTCCGGTAGCTTGTTCCAAATGGTAGAGGCTTGGACTGAAAAGGATCTACCACCTTTGGTCTCCATTTTAAAACGTGGGCATGATAGCAGTAAAGAATTGGCAGATCGTAGAGCTCGCTTGGGATTATATACTTCAAGCCTCTCTTTTATATAGGCAGGCGCCTGCCCATGAATGGCCTTATGGGCGATGCACAAGCTTTTAAATTGAACCCTCTGCTTCACAGGGAGCCAGTGTAACCTGTGAAGCAGAGGGGAAGCATGGGTCCGTCTAGGTAGTCCAAAGATCAACCGTGCTGCATCATTCAGGGTGACTTGTAGACGGTTGATTGAATTTTTTGGAAGACCTAGATATAGTGCGTTCCCATAGTCAATTCTGGAAACTATTGTAGCTGAAACAATAGTTCGAAGCATATTTGTAGAAAGCAAAGGGGCTAGCTTTTGCAACTGCCTAATCAGGTTGGTACATGATCCAACCACAGCGGATACTTGGTTGGTCATCGAGAGCTCCTGGTCGATCTTAATACCAAGGCTCTTTACGCTGGGGCATGGCTTTGGGGTAGGTCCGAGTTCTTGGGGCCAGAACAGATCGTTCCAGGGTGAGGCACTAGTTGAAACTACTAGGACCTCCGTTTTATCTGGATTGATTTTTAATAGATTAGACGTCATCCAGTTCACTGTAAACCGCAATATCTTTTGGGCCATGGACTGAGCCGATGTTGTATTATCGATACTCAGCAGCAGCTGAGTATCATCGGCATAGTTAAAAACTTTACAGCCCATGTTTACCAAAGAGTCTATCAGTGGCTGCAGATATAAATTAAATAGGAGTGGCGAGAGTGCAGACCCTTGCGGGACTCCACATTCCAAGATGCCTACATCAGATACACGATCCCCTAATTGGATCCTCTGCGTCCTCCCTGACAGGAAAGACGTTAGCCATTGGAGAGCTTGTTCTCCTATCCCAGACATGGCTAATCTGTCCAGGGGCAGTGCATGGCTGACAGTATCAAATGCTGCTGAAAGGTCTAAAAGTATCAGGGCGCTTGGTTTTTTACTGTCAGCCATGCATCTAAGCTCATCCAGTACCGACAGCATTACTAATTCAGTGCTATGGTGGGCACGAAACCCCACTTGCCGCTCCTGGAGTAGATGATATGATTCCAGGAGAGGTGACAGTGATTTTAATACATGCTGTTCCAGAATCTTAGACAGGAAAGGTAGCTGAGAGATTGGCCTATAGTTTTTCAGACTGGTTGGATCAGCCCCTGGTTTTTTTATCAGGGGTTTAACACGTGCCTCTTTAAAGCTAGCTGGTAGTAATCCTGTGGCTAATGAATTATTTAGAAGGTCTAGGATCTGGTCCTCCAAAATAGGAAGTGCCAACCGAAAGATTTCAGGGGGGCAGGGATCTGCAGGGGAGCCTGACTTGGTTGAGATAGCAAGTTGTCTGAGGGTTGTCAACTCTATACTAGGAAATCTAGAGATAATGGAGTTCGAAGGAATTTGAGGAGACGGTGGAACAGTAGACATGTTAGGAATATCTTTCTTAATGTCTGACAGGATTGTTTCTACTTTTCCAAGAAAGTAGCATTGGAAGGTGTTGCAGTCTATCACTGTATCTACCTTTCCTTCCTTTTTACTTATTTCTTTTAAGATTAGGAAGGTTTCTTTCTGGACATTTACTGCATTTTTCATGCGGGTTTCATAATAGTCCTTTTTTGTTGATACGATAAGTTTTTTGTACGACTGATAAGCTGTTCTATACAGTTCGCGATCTGTACCGTTCTTAGATTTCCTCCAGCATCTCTCAAGATATCGGAGCTTTCTTTTTTGATCCCTCAAGCTCTGTGTAAACCAGGGGGCCCCTTTTTCCGCACCCTTTATTTTCTGTATCTTTTCTGGGGCTATCTGGTCAATCGATTGTCTAAGACTAGCTACTATGGTGTCATAGTTTAGATCTAAGTCTGGGTTATCACATAAATTCGTTGATTTATGTACATGTTTGGAAAGGGCATCTATTAGAGTTACTGAGTTGACTTTTCTCCATTGGCGCACCTTCTTAGTTTTTAATGGGAGTTTGATCTGTGGGCCATCTTGTGGTACCTCGCCAAAGAGTAGATGGTGATCAGACCAAATACAAGGTATAATACTCATAAGGGCCACCTCTGGCATAGATGTCCAGATTAGATCGAGAGTGTGGCCCTTTATGTGAGTTGGGGCTTCCACTAATTGTACCAGGCCTAACGCAGTCGTAGAGGTCTGTAACTGGCGTGTTGGCAGGTCTTTATCTGTCTTATCCCAATGGACATTGAAGTCACCTGTCACCAATATTTTTTTATATTGTGTACATATATCCGATATAATAGGGAAAAAAAGGTCGTTAAATGTTGATGTACATTGTGGTGGATAGTAAACTGTTAGAATGATGAGACAGGAATTATTCATGGTGATTTTTATCCCAAGTAAATCTACAGAATTTGTTGTCTCAGCTAAAATTTTCGCCACTGTAAGTTGCTTTTTAAAAATAGTTGCTACACCTCCACCCCGGACACCATCCGGGCGGTTATGCCAGATCATGTCATATCCACTTGGAAGGGCGGCTATGATGTCGGGGGAGGAGTTATCACCCAACCATGTTTCAGTAAGGGTCAGTATATCAATGGTCTCATCCTGTAATAGGGTAAACATTTCCAGGTGATGTTTCTGTAGTGACCTAGTATTTAAAGTAGCTAGCTTCAATGGAGGTGGAAGGCAAGTGTCTCTACGACTAGGAGATCGAAAGATGTTGCATTCCTTAAGAATGGTACACGTGGTGGAATTTAAGAGGTGCCTGCCTGAATCCAATGCTAGGAGGTCATTAACAGAGTAGATAGTACACCTACCAGAGTGCCTGGTCCCTGAGCCCGATCGAGCGCGGACGAGCGCAGACGGGCAGGACTCTGGCACGACTCCGGCGCAGGTCCGGCGCGTCCGCTGTACGCGTCCGCTGCGCGGAGTCATCACCGTCTGTATATGTAGCGCTGCCACAGCGCGTCACCGGCCCAACCCGACCCAAGATGGCCGCCGAAACCGGAGCCCTGCTCTCGGCGTCAACACTCAGCGGAGAGCAGGTCCGGAGCTAAAGATAAGGGGGAGGATGAGCCTGAAGCGCCACGAGGCGCAAGGGAGTCTCTACACACCTTTTAATCAGGTGTGCACAAGTGCCACAAATAGTGCAAATTACAGTTTGTTTAAAGTTAAAAACAGCTAAAATACAAAAGAAAAGATGGGAGACCTCCCGGCTTCCGCCTCAGGAGGGAGAAGTGCTGTTGTCAATATCACCCGCTTGTCTGACACGCGCCCCTTTTGTAGCGCTGCCACAGCGCGTCACCGGCCCAACCCAACCCAAGATGGCCGCCGAAACCGGAGCCCTGCTCTCGGCGTCAACACTCGGCCAAGAGCAGGTCCCGAGCTAAAGATAAGGGGGAGAATGAGCCTGAAGCGCCACGAGGCGCAAGGGAGTCTCTACACACCTTTCAATCAGGTGTGCACAAGTGCCACAAATAGTGCAAATTACAGTTTGTTTAAAGTTAAAACAGCTAAAATACAAAAGAAAAGATGGGAGACCTCCCGGCTTCCGCCTCAGGAGGGAGAAGTGCTGTTGTCAATATCACCCACTTGTCTGACACGCGCCCCTTTTGTAGCGCTGCCACAGCACGTCACCGGCCCAACCCGACCCAAGATGGCCGCCGAAACCGGAGCCCTGCTCTCGGCGTCAACACTCGGCCGAGAGCAGGTCCGGAGCTAAAGATAAGGGGGAGAATGAGCCTGAAGCGCCACGAGGCGCAAGGAGTCTCTACACACCTTTTAATCAGGTGTGCACAAGTGCCACAAATAGTGCAAATTACAGTTTGTTTAAAGTTAAAAACAGCTAAAATACAAAAGAAAAGATGGGAGACCTCCCGGCTTCCGCCTCAGGAGGGAGAAGTGCTGTTGTCAATATCATCTGGGCTGTCATCCTTTAGCCGGCATTTGGACATACCAGAAAGGAAAGGCGATTTTTCCTCTTGATTCTTTTAGATCCATTCAGTTATGGTGGTACAATACTTTTTTTTACCAACCCCAGTGCCTAGAGGAGGGTCCCAAATTAAATCTATATTCGAACTTGAATATTTCCTCACAGATAATTCCCAATCTACCTTCCGCTAGTGCTATACCACCTAGACCTCTTGTTTCTGGAATGGACGCTTTCCCAGATCTCACAGTCTCATCTCTATTGCCCATGCTCTCAAACTTGTCAGCAGATATAAAACGGGGCTTCGACGAGTCAACGAAAATCCAGAAAGAAATTAGATCTTATTGTGAGTCCCTGGACAGCAAGATAGATGGACTATTTTCGAGAACTGGAGCGCTTGAGGAGACGGTTGCTGTGATCTCTCTTGAACTGGATAATGCCAAAGAAGAGATCACAAAACTAAAAGGGGAGGATACTGCCCTAGCTGATAGGCTGGAGATTTTGGAGAATAACTCTAGGTGCTCTAATATCCGTATCTTAAATGTGCCGGAAGGTAGTGAAGGCTCAAATATCAAGGCATATATAATCCGACTCCTAAAAAAATCTCTCAATTTGGATCACTCAGAAGAGGAACTAGCTCTAGATATACAGCGTATACACAGGGATCCCTTTGGATTGAGTACACAGAGGTCTAAACCACGCAAGGTATTGGTAAACTTCCACACCTATTGTTTAAAGGACCAGATTCTCAACCTAGCACTTAAGCAAAAATCCCTGTCAGGATATGGTTTTAACTTTCAAATAAGATCGGATCTATCAAGGGCCACCTTAAATAGACAATGGGAATTGGGCAGGAGGATGGAGGCATTTAGAAATCTAGGCGCTACAGTACAGCTGAGATTTCCTGCAGCCCTGAAGATTATGATGAATAATAAGATGTTTAATATCCACACGGTTCAGGCTGCAGATGACCTACTGATGACCTTTGGAGCCGCAAAGGGGGCTGAAGGCGGCTCGGGATAAAATAACGAGAGCCAGACAATATACTTTTTTTGTTGTCTCTTGTCCTTTCATTTATCCCTATGACTCCCAAAAAAAATAATAATAATAAATAAATAAAAATGTGTCTCTTCCCTCAGTAAATCAATGGAGGAGGGGGAAGACAATAAGGAAAAAAGGAAAAAAGGAGGAAAAAAGGGGAGGAAACTATTCGAGAAATAAGGAAAATGGGAGAAGTATAGAAGTAAGGGAAAAAGATAATGGTAAGATAATGTAGAGACAGGCGAAAAGGAGAAGAAAAGGATGTAAAAAAAAAAAAAAAAGGGGGGACTCGAAAGATTAAACATTCATACTAAGTTAATTTGCACAATTTGCACAACGGGGTGATTGAAAAAAAAAATTATTTTTCAAGCTATTAATATGATGGAGCTCTATATAGCCCTCTACACTATAAGACACGCTCTTGCAGGGGCTCAGTAAAAAGTCAGGGGTACCGAAAAACCGGACACGTTCCGGTTAGATATAACAAGGGTTCCTCAAGGGAGGTTGGGGGGGTTCACTTGGGTGGTGGGAGTAAAAATATAAAAAATTCCTCATTTCCAATTTAGTTGCGGACTGTCTCTTTTCTTGCTTTTCAGTATGGACAGGTTTAATACTCTTAGGCACAGTATTTCAACTGTCAGCCAATGACCGAATGATGGGGCGAATTATTCTTACTTGTCATGAGTATGCTTAGGATTCTCTCCTGGAATATTAATGGCCTGCGCACCAAACCTAGGTCTAACAGGATCATTCAATATTTACGGGACTCGGATGTGCATGTCATAATACTCCAGGAGACGCACCTGGTTGAAGTTGACCTGTTAGAAGTAATAAAAAAGAACAAGTGGATAGATCTGTCTATTTCAGCTTCGAAAACAAGTACTACTAGAGGGGTCTCGATTCTCTTTAAAAAATCAATCACCACAAAAATCGTAAAGCAGAAGGTTGACTCCGCTGGCAGATGGGTCATTGCTGCAGTAGTCATAAATGGATCACAATTCACCATCGTAGGGTACTATGGTCCTAATCGGGACGACCCATCAGTCCTAGAGACATTATTCTCTGAATTATTGCATTTCCCAGAACCTGTCATAATGGCAGGGGATTTTAATATCGTGCTTAATCTTCTGATTGACAAGACTCCGTCTAGCCGGCAACAAACATTCTCTATATCCAGAGCTTTTTTACTTAAATCTATGAATCAATATGGAATTCTAGATATCTGGAGAGTAAGAGCAGATCAAAAACTAGTCTACTCATTTCATAATTTTAAATATCACCATCAATCTAGGATTGATGTTATCCTAATCAGCAAAACTTTGCTGGATTCTGTAAAAAATATTGCTTATCTACCGTCACATTTGTCAGATCACAGTGCTGTCTCCCTGGAACTTGTCGGCTTGATCAGATCTCCGAACAGGACATGGACGTGCGATCGCTCACTCCTTTCATCTCCAGACGATCTCGCATGTATTCAGGCGGAAGTACAGGAATTCTTTCGTCTCAATACTGGCTCTGCTACTCCCAGTATTGTCTGGGACGCTTTTAAGTGCTTCCTGCGGGGTGCTATTAGAGCAAAACTACATTCCGGAGAAAGCAATACACCCAAGAAATTGAATCTATAGAAACCAACTTGTCACTGATCCAATCTGAGCTAGAGGCCTGTAATAATGTTTCCGACTCAATTACATCGGATAAGCAGGAAAAACTACTAGAGCTTAAGGGGCAGTTGGCTTCTATTCTTAATCAGCGTATTCTCCAGAAATGGGAAGCCAGCAAGCTAGCCAATTTTGAATTCGGAGAAGGGGCTGGTAAATTACTAGCCTGGAAGTCCACAACTGATCGGAGTCGGAACAACGTAGATTGTATTAAAACCAGGGCTGGGACCGTGTCTTCAGACGCTGAAATAAGATCTGCCTTCAAGGATTTTTTCCAGAATATATATCAGGAGGACATGAATACCTCATCTGATAGAATAAAGGAATGGCTAGAAGGCATTTCTTTACCATCTCTAACCATAGAACAAAGTTTATCTTTGGATAAGAGGATCACGGAAGAAGAAGTGATAAATGTAATAAGAAACAGCAAGGGAGGTAAAGCGGCGGGGCCCGACGGCTTGCCGTCTGAAATATATAAACACCTAATAACTGAAATTTCTCCTCTTCTCGTAGATATATTTAATCAAATTTTGCAAGAAGGAATGTTACCTCCTACCTCCTGGAGCAATGCTTCCATTACACTTATCCTGAAACCAGGCAAGGTCGCTTCCGACTCGGGTTCATACCGTCCCATCTCAATACTTAACGCGGACTATAAAATCTTTACATCCCTTTTCGCCATCTCTTTGAGCTGACGTATGACCTTATAGGAGCAATCGATATGGCGACAACTTCTTCTGCGCCATTGGCCATTCTCACGCTGGACGCCACCAAGGCCTTCGACAGGGTCAATTGGTTGTACCTGTCGGGGGTCTTGGAAAAGTTCGGCATGGGATGCTCTTTTCGTAGAGCAGTGGATCTTATATACCATAATCCAACTGTCTCCGTTTTGGTTAATGGTGGACTATCTGAGTCATTTACCATCACAAGGGACACACGTCAGGGGTGCCCCATATCCCCTCTGCTTTTCGATCTCTATATTAAGCCCTTTGCGCAGAAAATCCGCCAGGCTAATAACATCAAGCCTTTTAAGTATAGAGATTGGGAAAAAAAGGTGTCACTGTACGCCGACGATGTCATGATTATGACGTCGGATATCAGCACTGCATTTCCAGCAGCTATAAACTTAGCACTCGAGTTCGGGGAAATCTCAGGGTATGAGGCTAACGCATCTAAGACGGAAACAATGGCTTGGAACAGTGATCTAACAGGTTTCAATGGCCAACTTAGTAGTAATCTCAATTATCTAGGTTTAAGAATAATTAAAGACATCAATTTGATTGCATCTACAAATTTTACAATAGTTGCGAAAAAATGCAGGAAATTAATGGAGTCTTGGATACACCTACCTTTGACGGTTCTGGGACGTGCAAACTTGGTGAAAATGTTAATTTTACCTCAGTTAACTTTTATTTTTAACACTATACCATTATTTTTTGACACATCATTAGTGGCGAAGATGCAAAGTAGTATCTCTTCATTTATATGGAAAAATAAAACTGTAAGAATCGCGTGGAAGAAATTAAGACGACGTAGGGAGAAAGGTGGCTTAGCTGGTCCCGACCTTCAGATATATGCCTGGGCCTTTCAGATGACACATGCACGAATGCTGTTAAAAACTCCATCAGACCAAGGTATAGGGTTGATGTTTAAGGCATTGTTGCAGGGGGAAGAAGTCAGGCAGTCAGGCTTCCTATTTAAGTTCGGCGACCCCAAATTTTTTAAGAAGATCAAACTAAAGGTGCTGCAGGGTCTTGCAAGAACTTGGTACAATATAAGATCTGTAACTAAATTAGGATACTATTCAAATAGATCTCCAATATGGGATCTTCCCGTACCTCCTGGCTGGACAACTGATGCATTGGTAACTCCACTAAAAGATGCTGGAATTCTAACTTGGGGGGACTTATTCATGGATGGAGTCTTGCTGCCATGGAAACATCTAGCAAGAAAGACAGGTCCAGGCCTGTCTAGATTAAAATATCTGCAAATCTCAAGTTGGGCCCAAGCCCAAGCACAGCCAGATAGAACCGCTGGGCTTCACAATGGACCTCTAGGTGAAGGTAACCATCTGGAAGACCTTATGCTAGACAAACCAACAGCAGCAAAGGTAGTCTCCCTATGGTATAATTTAATCTTGGAGGAGATTGACGGGGATTTCTATCTCCCGGTAAAATTATGGGGGTCCCTGATGCCATCCTCGAACTTGAACGATTTATGGGTAATATCATGTAACGTTCTGTGGGACCTGGTCAAACCAGCTTGGCTCCGTAGAAACCATCTTTTCACTATCCACAGGGCCTACTATTCGCCTCAGAGGCTTTCCAAATTTTCCTTTAGGGGGTTCGGTCGCATGTGCGCGGTGCGGCCTAATGGCAGCCTCTGATGCACATATGTTTTTTGATTGCCCCCAACTCAGGTCTTTTTGGGATCAAATCAGCAACAAACTTACATCTTCCACCGGTTCCACGGTATCCATCGAACTTCCGTTAGTAATCTTCGGAGTAGCAGACCAGAAGCGAAGTGCAACCAAAAATCTCTTATTCTTCTCCATCCTGGTGGCCCGCAGAGAAATTTGCAAGCGATGGAAAGAGGTATCTCCCCCTTCCATACACGACTGGCGCTCTTCAATGTTACAAATATCTAAATTAGATCTCGCCAGAGCTGGGAAACCAGAAAAAAGAGCTTTTTGGCACTTACTCGATTAATCTCGTTAGAGGAGTGGGGTTTTTTTTTTTCCCACATCTGATTATTACGAAGCCATGATACACTTTCTCTGCTGTGCAACCTCGCCTTCTTTGTTGGGTATAAAGGTTGATTTAAGCAATAAGGAAAATGGCTGATGGTTGAGCATCCGTCCAATAAGTTGCTGGGGGTAGAATGTGCAGTGTGATTGACACAGCATCTGGGTTTTGGCAACTCCACTAATCGGTCGTAACCTCACCAGTTCATACTGAGTTTGCGTGTCATATCCACTGCCTGTCTTTCTTTCCTCCCAGTCCAGAAATTTGACGGATCACGGCCATGGTGGAGATGAGGACAAAAAAACGTCCTTTGCGCTTTCTCTGCTGTTTGGGTCTACTTCGTTTCCTTGGAGGTAGCATAGTGGTGTAACTAAACTTGAGGGGGCCCCCCAGCAAAGTACCGGAAATAAGCATCCTGGGACCGGTTTTTGGTAACACCCCTCATCAGCAAGGCTAGCTTGAATCCAGTGGCAAAGGGAGCAAGAGGCCCACCCATGGTCATACCTTGCATTGCTGGGTCTGAACTGGGGTTGCTAAGTGAGCTAAGGAATGATGATGGATTCAACCCAGATCTGTGACTGGGATGAGTGTCTGAAAAGTTTCAGAGTTCCGTCCATCATCTCCTTGTGTGCGCCTTGTTCGCCCTAAGCTGGCAGAGTATGCCCAGAGGTGGTCCTTTGCTCACTTTGCCACTGGATTCAAGCTAGCCTGGCTGATGTAACCCCGAAACCCTTCCCAAGATGCTTGTTTCCAGTCCAGGAAAGAACTGGCTTGGCAGTTTGGGCTGGACTGTTCCCATGAGGGGCAGGGTCAAGACTGATTTGCATTTGGCTGGATCTAAACTGGGGTGGAGAAGTGAGCTAAATAACAACGATGGATTCAACCCAGATCCGTGACTGGGGGAAGCGTCTGAAAAGTTTGCTTTGTTCACCCTAAGTTGGCAGGGTATGCCCAAATGTGGGTCCCTTGCTCACTTTGCCACTGGAACCAGATAAGTATCTTACAATTAATAGTCTTGCACTTGTTGGTTTCATAGAATCGAATCGAAGTATAGTAACACGAAAGTACTGTTGCATGGAATGCTGAGATCTAAAATAGTTACAGTTAAGACAAAGATTAGAAATTTCAGCTGAATATAACCAAGCACAAAACGTTATTTACTAGACAAGTGTATTCTATTACTAATGGTTATTTACTTACTCTAACAGAATGTAATTGTATTTCAGCTCAGGATACAGGGTAGGTTTAAAATTGTTATAGAGATCAGAAATACATAGAATGTCAGCAGGTTTATCATTGGCAACAATTCAAGTTAAAATATCAATGTAAAAATTGTAGTTGAACCAAAGCTCTCCTTTGCTATTTAGATACCAGCAATCTGGTAATGCAGACTAAGCCCAGCTGCTTAACTAGACATTAGACAATGTCCAGTGCCTGTTTCTGTCTCTTCCCCTTGCCCCACGCTTACAGTGTAACTCAACAGTAATTCTGTGAACTTGGTTGAGTGTTTGGCGAAATGTGGAAAATATCCTCACCCCTAGTTAATCTGGGTTTCCAGGTCTGGGCATTGTGTATGCCACTACATATCAAGTTAGCCACTAGCACAAAATAGTTGATTACATAGAAATTTACAAATGAATCCAGAGGAACTGGACAAAGGTTCTGGAAATCAAAACATACATAAATACAAATTCACTCCAAATTGAATCATATTAGTCTGGACATTCCTGTTTTAAAATAGGGATTGTGTCTAGCAAATGTACAAATACATTATATTTACTATATCTCCTTCAGTCTTTTACTAAAGGCGATCTAATAGATGTTCACAGAGCCCTGAAGAAGTCTTTTCAATAGACGAAAAGCGATGGCTATGTTCTATGGAATTGTGGATTACATCTATGGATGAAAAATAAAGTGAAAGCTGCATTTGAAAATACACACTACGGAGTTGGACAATTCTTCTTTATTGTGCTGTTAATCTGTGGACTTTAATATGAGAAATGGATATTCCTTTTATTCACCATGTGAACTCCCAATTTAAAATGTAGTCAGAATACATATTTACTCAAAGACATCCGCATTGGTTTAACGTTGCCATCATTGTTCTGTCTTAATGATATTTTATCACCTTAAATGCTTTTGATATTTAAATATGTAAACTAAAGTCCTCAAACAAAGCTTCTAAGTATAGCATAGAACCTCAAGAATTACACTTTTTTGATCCTCAGAGAAATAATCCAAAACAACTATAGCCTCTTTTAAAGGCTTCTTTGGGAAAAAAGTAGGAATATTAGAGAATACATACAGTAGTTTTGTCAACAGACTAATCAATATATATTTGGAACCCTAAACCCAAGTTTAAAAGAAACAATCTGTCACACACCTTCTTCATTTTAGCTAGATTTTCCTTAAGGTATATATACTTGCTTTCTGTATAAAGGCATGTATAATTTTAATATATAAAACTCCTTTTTGTAAATCATGTGTCCAAAATCTGACATCATTCTGATTTTTGAGCAACACTTTATGTTCAGTGTCATTGAACTTGCCAATTAACTTCAAGGCATGACATCAAAACACTTCTAGAGCTGATAATAACCGTAAACTATCATTAATGTAAAGTAAAAATCATATGACCTTTTCCAAACAAAGATCCACCTTGTGAGAAAATGACCCTTTTTGCATGGTCACCCACATTTTCTTGCTTAATTTTCTTGCTGAGTTTTGTGCTCTGCACACTGGGCCACCAATGTCCAGTGACTAGCGTATAGGTTCTGACCCTTAAAACATGTTCAAATTGGCTGATTCTTGATTGGCATATCTACCTCCCTTGTTTGGCCATAGTATATGGTGTTGAAAATACACACATGGCACGGAAGGTTAAATGGCATTGGTGGACTTCAGCCCCTATTGTGCCATCCACTAGTGTGACAAGAAAAACGCGGCTTCTAGCCTACCAATGTAGGCCTGAAGTTTAAGCCTGCTGCAGTTTGAACATGCAGTTCTACAATTCAAAATAACCCATTTGATAGGGAAAAATGTTCCTTTTCAACATTATTAACCCCCATCCTAAGTAGGCCCTGAAGCCCATATGGTAGGTATGACTAGTATTTAAAAGTGGGACATGTAGAATTTTCATATTTGCATGTCCTACAGTGACAAGCCCCTAAAACCTATTTTCACCATGGAAGGCTCTGTCTGACCTACAAGGAAGTCTATAGTATAGATTAATATATTAATTTTGCTATTTCCGGTTTGGCACAAGCTAGAGAAATGGTTCAACCACTATTTTTAATATTTATTGCAAATCCAGTTCAATGGAGAAGTTAGATGTTTAATAGTAATTTAGAAAAAGTTTAGAATGTTACCTTTTTCATGCTGAAACTCCTAGAGGCTAATTTGCATTAGCCTGTCAGTACATTACCTCAATGTGGTGAAAAACTGCTTCCTGCGCAGGGCAAAGGCTCAGGCCTTATGACAGGATGGTCTGGGTGTGGGGTTTGTGGTTTCCGCCAGTACAAGAAGGGCAGAATGGGAGGGACTTCATTAATTTGAAAGCAGCAAAAGTGACTCCTACCTATTCATAGTTTCGTGTAAGGAGAGACATGAAAGGGGGAAACTCTTTGAACCTTGGACATGTGATGGTCAGCCTGGCTTCATCCCAGTGGGAGAATGAGATGGTCCCAGGTTCAGTTTGGTCTGACTTAGAAGGGAACTGATCAATTTCCTTAAAACTTCCATAACTGGCACACAAGCTCCCTCCTAGGGTGGAAAGTCAGTGCCATTTTGGATTCCCTTTGACAAGTGCACTTGGGGATAGCGGTCTGTAGGAAGGCAAACAAGTTGTGAAGTAAAAGTGGGTAGGATTGCCCCCAGGAACTTTTCCTGATTGGTTAGGGAGGTTCAAGGAGCCATCCCCACCCAGTGCTACTGAACTATACAAAAAATAACCTCACCTCCTCAGAACACTTTCTGGGCCAGTGGAAGAACAAAAGACAGACTGTACCTGCTGTTTGAGGCCTTGTTAAAGACCGGAATGTCTGGACCTGCTCTGACCTGTACCAAGTTCAAACATGTGGACTCCAAGAGCCAGTTGGTTGACCTCCTGTGTGGCTACATGGATACGTCAAGCTGCAAGAGTCTTTTTTCCTTGAGTGTTAACCTGACCAGTTAAAACTGGACCTGGACTGGACCCTGTTCATGGCCTTTGCTGAAGTAAGTTCTGTACTGAAACCCTGGGGACCCTAGGCTGTGTCCATCTTGAGCTTCTCCAATAGCCTCTAAAAAGATGGGACTTAGAAACATTTTGTACTTGCAGACCTCCGGAGGACCCTGACCAAACCCCCAAGTCAATCCGCCCATGGTAAAACAACACTGAGCAAGAAGATCAGGTTGGTCCTTTTTGGTATTTTTTGCCATTTGAAAAATCTGTTAAGTGGATCCTTGCATCATGCCTATCCGACTTTGGTGCAGCCTTCTGCTGCTTTGCCCCCCTGAAGAAAACTGAGCTCCAAAAAACAGACTAAGTCCCAACAAACAAATCTGGATCTGGCAAAAGGAGCAAAAAGTATCAGATTGGTGAGAGTGCTTCCATGGCTGCAGAATTGGAAATAGTTCCCATTAAGAACGTTTCCTGCCAAAATCAGGGCCTTCAGTGGAACCTGCTCCAACGACCATTGAGCTTTGAGAGGACTTCCTCAGATACAGTGTGCAACCTTGCCTCCCTGGAGGATTTCGACTTCCATTTCAGAGACTGAGCGCCGGAATATGAGTTTGGCTGTGATGGTCCAGCCATTGTGGCGGTGTCAGATTCCCCGCCTGCCAAGCTGGTGGTCTGCCTGCTGAATTACAATGTTGGCGGGTTGCTGTAGGGAAGATAGCTAGAGTATTGCTGACACCACCAACCATTTGCAGATTGCCATGATGGCGGCAGGGGGAAAGAAGCTGTCAGATGGTGGTACAGACAAGGGTACCGCTGTCTGGATTATGAGTTGCCTTTCCTTCGAGAGGACCATGGCGATAAGACCGCCATTTTCGAGCCAGCAGAATCGAAGGAAATGGGGTGCAAACTTACCCATTTCCTTTGTTTACCTTCAGTCTTCCACATAGATCAGAAACAGACTGACCAAAATTTCAAATACTGCATTTTAACTTTAAGATTTTTTTATTTGTGTATCCTAATTAGCGATTTGTGTAGAATTGTTTCCAATCACTTTATTGTGAAGTACTGTAATCTAATTATGACAGGCATTGTCCTAGTATTAAGAAGAAAGTTTCACGTGTGGCAATACTGTTGTACTATTACATTTGTATTTTAGCAGCATTTTGAAATGCATGGTTCTAGTCCCAAAAATGATATATGCCATAGATCCATTGTTCTCTTGGGGACCGTTTAATGAACTTCATTTGCACTTTATTACTGTTTTTATTACATTTATTTTTGTGCAGTGTTTTATATACTTTCCCAAAATGTGTTTTACTACTGTGCAATGCTTCACGTAGTTTTATGGTCACTCGACCGAAATAAAGTAATTTGATGGTGATGATAAATAATTCACTTTCTTATAAACTAGGACCATGTTTATCAAGACACAGAGCAAGTGCCAGTAGTTTAATCAGGAATGTGAAAACAATGGGAGAAAGAGGACATCCATGTATTTTCCTGATAGATACAAAGAGAAGAAATCTAAAGCTAAGCCATGAGCGTGATGCATGCTTTTGTTACTGAACATAATGTCTATTTAAATTAATTATATTAATCAGCGATTTTATAGAAGAATCATATCTGTCCTTAAAAATACTGCTTTGGGAAGGGTGAATCAATTTATGTTCAATAGACTCAGAAGCAGTACATAAATCCAACTAAGAAAATGCAATCCTACGACAAACGAGGTGGGGCTCTGATTTTTACAGGCTGTAATGTTTGTATCTGACTTGGCGATCAAAGTAATCAACGCTGTTTCCATGGAAGTGGCCTTTAGATTGATATGCATCATTTCTGAATAATGTTGAAGACGTAATGGAAATTGTGTTTTTTAGCGCGCTGTCCCAACTATTTCATTGAGGATCTGTCTAAATTTGGTACAGCCTATTTTTAGGAATTGTAAGGGCTTGCAAAAATTCAAAAAAGAGAAAGCACTCAGGGGGTTATTTATGAGAGCCTTGCTTCACGTTTGCACCACGTAAAGTGTACATGAGTGAAGCAGGGCTCTGAATCTGATTTATGAAGTCATGCAAAGTTACCCTGCGTGGCTTTCAGTGGTTTCATTAATCTTGAGTAAGGCGACGCAGCACAAATTACTGTGTCAATTTACTCTGCGCTCGGGAAGCCTTCCATGGGCGTTGCGGTGGGTGTTTCAACACAACACTCATGGATTTTGATGCTGCCCCAAATTTTCAAAATCATGTGAGCCCATGGAAGTGCAAAATCCCTATGCCTCCCAGGGTGAGGCATAACGAGGACAAAAATCATTATTTCTACTTGTTTTTTTCCTTTTCCTCTTTCTATGTGTGCTGCATTATGCATCACACATAGAAAGAGAAAAATGCCTTTTCCTGTACAAAAATAATACTGCATGATACAGAGGCATCCTTGCACCATGGTGCAAAGGTGCCTACGTTTGCGTTAGGCTGTTGAAAAGGCGCAAGCACAGAGAGGAAGGACAGTAATTCAGCATATTGCATAAATACGGTGCATTCCTTCCCTTTCACTTTGGCATAGGTCAGCGCAGAAAGGTGACTTGCTGTGCTGCCTTATGACACAATCCTGTAAATGAGGGCCTGAGTCTGTAACCTATGCACATTAGTTTCAATGAATACCTAGCTTTCTTAAATAATACAATTATAAATAATATCCCTTTTTTACAAATGTTACTGCCTAACTGTAATATTGAAGCAATTACCACAACCTTGAAACTCTAGTCAGTTTTGAACAGTTATACTTGAACAGTGCAAATAAATGCAACATTACCTGCAACAATTCAAAAATGAATTCCTTGGGTGGTACCCAAAATTACCATTTCAATGTATCCCTAAAGCCTTCTCTGTTTTCAGCAATGTTCATGGTGAGAGACCTTTAACATCCACCATTTGTCAGAAGTTTCTGGAGCTCAAAGAATAGCAAAGAAATGAAACAACTACAAGTCATGAAACTAAAAACCCACAAGTTCAAAGAAGGGACTGAGGGGCATATGTACAAAGAGTTAATGCCACCTTAGCAGCACTTTTCTAACGGTTTTGCAGCAAAATTTTGATCGCCTTATGTACAAGCTGCAGCTAACCTCTGTTAGTTGCAGTTTTCCTGTCAAAACGTCCATTCTAAAGATCGCCACTTCTGTTAGCGATAATGACATGCAAGAGAGGCGTTCCTATGCAAAAACGGCTGCTAACCCCACTTCGCAATATTTACAAGGGGATTCCTGAACTTTGGAGGACCAAGAAAACTGCTGCTAATTGCAGATAACACTTGCGGCCTCTTTACAGCAGGTTTTGGTGCTGGACAGTGCTGTAAGCAATGTTGCTGCGCTGCCCTGCAACAAAACTACAGGGCAGGAAGGTGCACCATCAATAGGATAGTGTGCATTCCTGGGCCTCAGTCATGAAAAGTGTTGCAGCGTTGCGACAAGACAGCATTGCAGCACTATTCACTACACCCTTCTTGCGACACCATGGATGTGCTGTATTAACTGAACAGTGCTCCATGACGCAAGTAATGACAGAAACGTCTGGAATCCTGACGTATCTGTCTGCGCTAAAGTCACGCATTGCTGCAGTCATGGCACAACCATGACGCAACTCCAGCAATTCATAGGGCCAGCCTTTCCGTGTGGCACTGCATCACCCCTACTCCTGCCATCAGGCAGGTGTAAAGTGTAAGGTACTGATGCAGTGCTGTTGTTGCGGAGTGCCAGGGTGTCGGCCCAGTGTGAGATCCATCGGTGGCGGTTGCGCACTGCGGTGTCATTGTCTGTAAGCGTTGGCGGAGTGGTGGTGCTGAGCGAGTTGACAAGATGTTCTTCGGTGGCTTTGATCCAGCTGTGAGGGGGGGCGATGATGGCGGTGGTGTACAGTGGGCATGGTGAAGACCTGATATATGCAATGATGGTCGGTCCAGGAGAGTCCGGTGGTGTGGCTGTAGTTGAAGTTCACGCTGGCGGAGGAGACGTGCTCGACCGTGTATCCTGCTATGTGGCTTGATGCAGTGACTAGCTGCTTGAGTCTGATGCTTGGGAGCTTCTGGTGTTGTTCTGGTCACTGGGGTTGTCCAGGGGGAAGTTGAGTTCGCAGAGAAGGATGTCATCAGTGGACGGGAGAGCCTGGTGTGCAATGAAGTCTACTATGGTTTCAGAGAATGGGTGTCCATGGCGCAGGGGGCCTGCAGATGAGGGTGCCGCAGAGGATGGGTTTGGGGTTGGTCTGGATATGGAAGTTGAGATGTTCCATGGTCACCGTTGGGTCATTAGAGTGCGTGGTCAGTCCAGTGTGCTTCTGTAGTTGATGGCAATGCCTCCTACTGAACGGTTGGGGTGGACCTTGCGGATGACTTAGTAGCCTTCAGTGATGCCAAGACGATGTCCGGTCCGGATCAGATGTTGGTCCTGGGAGGGGATGTGGCATCCAGGGTTGATGGCAAGAATGGTGCTAGCGCCGTAGGGGTGGAGTATCCAGGAGGAAGGGTCTTTGGTGCTGAGCGCTGTCCAGGGGCAGACGGACACAGACGGACACAGGTGGTCTTGCCTTTGGCACAAGAGACATCATTACAACGCAGGCATTACATCGTAATGCCTTTACAACACAACAACTCAGATGCCTATACATCGCATTCCATTACAAAGCATTGTGAGGTCAGCAATGGGATATTTTTAAGTTTTAGGGTGGGTATGGATTTTGGGTGCCAGAAATTAAATGGGGTGCATTATAGGGTAACATTTGAAATTTGGGGTGTGTTTTTGGGGTCAATCATGAACATTTGTTGTGCATTTGGGTTAAATATGAAAATTGGGGTGTGCAATTGGGTCAAATATGATTTTTAGGGTGTGTTTTGGGGGCTCAAAGATGAAGTTTAGCATTCAGTGGTTGCTTTGGGGTGCAAGGGTTAGTTTTAGGGTTGCACTCACTGAAGTGGGAATAGTAATGTTTACATCTCTGAGATCCAACACCTTCCCTGCTGTTGCATATATCCCTAGTATTAGTATGCATTGTGAAGAAATGTGTGATGTAATGGTATGCGTTGTAACTCTATATATACCTTTGGCACACCAGTGGTACGCCCGCTGCACATGGCCACACAGCAGCCACCATTGAAAAGTGCTGGACAGATGGGAGGTGGGAAAGGACGAAGGACACTGGATGAGCGTGGACGCGGAATTGTGTGTGTGAGTGGGTGTTGTAAATAATTAAATGAGAGAAATCTTACCTCGAGGCCAGGTCCTATGTCTTCATTGCTCCTGCTCTCCTGAGTCTACTTCCGGGAACAGGAAGTAGGCAGCCAGGCTCCCTCCCATAAGCCAATCACAACTCTGCGATGCAGCGTTGGGATTGGTCATTGACACCAGGAGAAGGCATTCAGCCAGGGGCTGGAGGGGTTGGCATGTTGTCCATGCAGGCTGCAATGCAGCCTGCATTGCGAACAGGACAGTGCACATGACTGCTTTGGGTGCACTTGAATGGGTATGCCACTCCGCCCCTGCCCTGCTTCATGAGTGGAGCATCACTACCCACCATCCCGCCCCCAAAGGAAACATAGCAAGATTACATCAGGAAGTTGTCATCATGTGACGATTTTTCCTCTTCTTGCACTATTTGAAAGCAGTGAGGCGATGCTCTACAGCCATAGCGGATGAACCACCACTGGGAGTGCTTCATCTACAGGTGCTAGGCCTGGGTGACTCGACCCTTGGGCCTCCTCCGCTAAGTGTCCCACAATCTCCTTACCTGTACATTGACACTTTGGCGCAATCCGCTGCACTCTTTCCAAATCTGTGACTCAGCCAACAGGAGCCTCAGCCTGGTGGGATTTCACAAGCCTGGGTACAGCAGTCACCAACAAGTCCGCTGGTGAACCTCCTGATGCGGTTGATGCAACAGGGCCCCCTTAGGCGTGAAGTTGCAGCACTCCCATCACACAAGTACGGCGCAGCTCAGTGCCCTCACCCTCTACAGCATCCAGCCAGTGCAACATCATCTGGACTGTGATGCAGAGAGGTGCCGTCACTGTTGGTAATCCCCTCCGTGCCTCTTGGTGTAGTGGTGGATCGTACTAATCGATGCAGACCTCACAACATTGGCGCGCAGGAGCGCCTCTACCATTTACAGCTCCAAGGGGCTCAAGGCGGTCTTCTCACAAAGGTCAGCAATGAGTCTCCATGTGATCTGCCAGACTTCACCACCAGGTGCGGGCGACCGCCGTGCCTCAATGTGTACCGCCATGGCTCATTGACTCCACAGCTCGTACGCATCCCACTCCAGGCTCCAGACGCAGGTCCAGTGAGGCATCCAGGCTCCATGCGCAGTTCCAGCGAGGCATCCAGGCTCCAGGCGCAGGTCCAACGAGGCATCCAGGCTCCAGGCGCTGGTCCTGTGAGCAGCCGCGGGCCGTGGAGGGAGTTACGGTGGGGCAGGGAGGCAGGGAGGGGGAGGGGCAGGGTGGAGGGTTCTAAAAACCGGCATACGGATAAATGCAGGTAAGTAAACAATTTAATTAATAAAACGAATTTCGTAGCGCGCACTGCATCGCATTTCGCGATGCAAGGCCTGATACGAAATTCGTTTTATTAATTAAATTGTGTACTTACCTGCAATTATCCATATGCCGGTTTTTAGAACCCTCCAGCCCGCCCCTCCCACTCCCCGCCTCCCTGCCCCACCGTAACTCCCTCCAAGGCCCACGGCTGCCTGTGAGACATCCAGGCTCACATCCTGGTCATCCTGGATGTTGGGTGGCTTGAGGGGATTGTGGATGTGTGCTGCACTTGGCACTGGCTACTCCATTCTGCATTTCATTGGTTTTTTTTGCCTATTTTTTATTGGAGGTCGACTGATAGGCTATTTTTTCCAACAGAGGCAAAAAAAAAACTCACGTTGGGCTGACTAACGTGCGTTTTTTTGCCGCTAATCAGCCTTTTATTAGTTTTCACCCTCTGACGCCGGAATTTCTATCGCCATCACGCTAATGTTAGCGGCAGTTTTCGCCGCCAATCCCTGAAGCTATCGCCATGTAGCAACGGATTGGAAATACGTCACTAACGTGGCAATAGTTTTCAGCGGTACACAATGGTAAGAATACTGCTGCTAACTAACGTTAGCAATAGTTTTCGCAAGTCCTTGTACATATGGGCTAGAGTGTTTCTGTGGCATCAAGCAATGGGAATAATATTGTCCTTGTTTGCAGTAGAGCCCAGTACAAATTTGCTATGCCTCTGCAGAATCCCACCTTGGATTTTAGTCATTTCATATTTCTGAAAGATTCAATGAATTCTAAGGTACACCAATGTTTCCGACTTCACTGGACTTTAACCCACGCTATGACAAAAGAAAACTGTCAAAATGTAAAGTAACTTCCCCCTACTGAAACCCAATTGCCTTAGCAATGTTGGAAAACACTGAAAGTTCTCTTTAACTATTGATTGTATTAAAATTACTGGTAACTAGTACTCAAGTTGTTCCCTGCAATATCAGTGAATTGTAAGGAGCAGTAGTTAACCACAGTGACCATGGCCAGCGTCTGATATAGACAATACTTGTTAGCTAAACTTATTTAATTTTTCAGCCATGTTTGATATATTGTTCACTCTATATCTTAGGCAGATATGAGAGGAAGACACTTTAATTCATTTATAGCTGTTCTATTTTCTCGTCTTTTAGCAGTTTCTCTTCCTCTATAAATCTAAATATCCGATGGTCAAGTGTATACTTCAGACTTCCGTCGTTCTATATAGATTTTTTTGCATAACTTCGGAGATGTTAAACCACTATTAATAAGTCTCTCTCTCTCTCATGATAATCCATAATGTCCACATTGTTCAGTAGAAATGTTTTCTGTTTAAATTTGAATTTCAGTACAGCTAAGTGCAAATTCCTCACTTTATCTTTACAATGAGGTTCCCTTGCTGACAGCCATGGTCTATCACCTTATGCAAAGAACCACAAGCTTAGATTTGACAATGACTTGTTGATGAAGACCTAGACAATGGTATTTATGAATGATGACTGTTTCAATTTATGGTCCCTGGTTTTCACTAATGCTGGGTTGTACTGTACAAATGTAATGTATCTAAGTCTGTTTAAACAGCTAAATCTGTACCCTATATGGCTGTGTTACACCTGCCCTTCCAGCTCTGGATCTTCAAAATGTCCTATGCATGGTTTCTCAACTTTTGATGTGAAAACCTCCATGTTTTTTTGTGATAGCCTCCACCCTGTTGTAAATGAATCTAGGACTCTAGTGCAATTTTTCCCGATTCATGCCCTTTTATAGGTATAGATTGTTCGATCCTTATATAGGCATAGAAATCATTACCATATTTAGACTGTCCCTATGCAGCCCAAATACGGCATGGCTACTTCCATTAAATTCCAAGAATCAACAACGATTTCTTAGAGAAACCCGCCTTCAGCAGCTAGGGACTTCCCCTTGCCATTTATCTAGGAAATCATGGACTTTTCGAAGAGCTGAATCTTTGATGACGTTATTAAGTCCAATCACACGTCAAACTCGGCACCTTCAAAGTATAAATATGCCTAGATTTGCCCAGACAAACACACAGTGGTTTGGAGCAGATCGACTTACTATTTGCCCGACGCCCTGCAGCAGCAAGTGCCGAAGGAAGCAGACCTTCCAGCTGACGCACTGAGAGACGCTGTCTTTTCTTCTGCAGAGAAATCCAGCTCCAGTGTTTCCAGGCTACCCTTGTGGATTGCTGGGAAATCGAGTCCTGAGATAGGGATACAAGACCTCCTTCATTCTAAACCAAGGTACGGAGCTGATTAGACCTTAAGAGAATTCTTGGACAGATTCTTGGCAGAGAAATACTAAACTTAAGCTACTCCTCACTTACTTCTTCCCTTGTACTAGACTTAGGTTAGGTACAGCGGGGTAGGCGTATTTTAGAAGCACCAGTTGAGTACTTTTAGTCATTATTTTATCACTGTATGTATTTTATATGTTTTAGGCAACTTATGGCTTAGAAACCATATCATGATTTTACAGTACTACTTTATAATACTTTTCGTATTATATGCCTTGTACTTTATAACTGGTATAACGATTGTAGCAGTACATTTCTTATGCTTGAGAAAGAAGACTGTTCAATAAATACTTTTTATTGAAAACGCCCGTCTCTCTATTTTCTCAGCACCTCTGGTGAAACGAAGCATGCACGATTGACTGAGTAAAATAGTTATCTATTGTTTCCGCGACTCTAGAGATTGATTTCTTATTCTTGGGAAACAAAGTTGTCATGTTTATGTGGTTGTCAGAAACTAATACCTTCTTGTGAATTCAAGAAAGTTTCTAGTGACCTCTGAGCTAGCTGGCACTCACAATTAAGTTTAATATATTCGGTAGAGACCTAGTTGACCTCAGTCCTACGTCTAAACTACAGGATATATTATTCCAATGCGTAGAGCCTATTGGGAATATAGGAACTACACTACAACCCTACTGTTAAGTTAGGTCGTTATAGTCATCAACAGCTCTTTACATGAAGGTACCCAGAGTACATAAATGCTGTTTAGATCTGTCAAAGCATTTTCAGAGTTCATTACCATGCCCATCACATTGCATGGTAGATTCTGGTGGGTTTACAGGCTCTTGGAGACCACTTGAACTTCTTGTGCAAGTTCTGCCATTCACTCTAGATGTAGACAAGTTTAAAAGTGTTATTATTGAGCTCAGGCATCTATTATCACAGCAACGTCCTACTTCAGTTGAGAGTTTAAGAACGATCTGCAATTGCAGGAGAAGTTTAAATACTTTTGGGGAAAGTTTAATGTATTGTGCTTGTTTCGCATTCTTTACTTTAGTATGCTTTATTAATTAGTGAAAGGTTAAATGGTTGTGTCTTTTAGGGCTGAGGGCTTAAAGTAACGTTGCTACAAATGCTGTGACAAAGCACAGTTTCCCAGAAAAGCTGCTTCCCATCAAGCTGGAATCTTATTCACATGTACGTATCCAGGCTTATAATCATGAGAATACTGCCAAGTAACCCTTAACAAACGTTTCTGATCAAACTTTACTCTACTCTTTGAGGAATCCGCTGCTGTTGCAATTGTTCAAACTGTCTCAGGCTTGAATAGGTGCAAAGACTATAAATGTGCGAGATATATGATCAATAAACGAAATACATTTTCTCTTTTATGATGATGCATGATTTGACTTCTTCCTAGTGCAATCATCCCTGCACCCAAGGGACCTGGGATGTTTTGCAAGATGAAACAGTTATGTTTTCTGGTTGGTCTCACTTATCAATAAGTTCTGATCTTTGTACTGTCATAATCATTCTAATCACATTTTGTCGACGTTTTCCTCGCCTTACATGGTAAACAGATTTTTAGCAGTACTTTCCTATCAAGTTAAACATGGTGGAGTCTGGGAAACTGGGGGGCATATTACCAACAAATAGTGATATTTATCGCTAAGTAGGGTTAGCGGCAATATTTTTATTGCCGCGCATCACCGGTTTTTATCGCTGAGATAACTTGCTATTAGCAAGGTTTATCTCAAAAGCGATAAAAATCAGGCGAAATGCGTGAATATCGCTGAGAATACAGCGATATACACGGATTAGCGACAAAATGCTCTTAGCCATGTTATCCACCTCCCATTGGATAACATTGCAAAGAACTGGTCTGAGCAGGCGTTGGTTTTTGGCGATAGCAGGAATATCTCCATCGCTACGCCTGCCTTGCTAATAGGCGATAGCGACGTTAGCGACTGCTTTCAGTCGCTAACATATTGGGTGCGCCCACTTTGCATGTCATTAGCGATAAATATCGCTGACATGCAAAGCGGGCCCCAAACCGCTCGCTATCGCCTAAAAGCTGTCGCTAACATCAGTTAGCGACAGCTTGCTAATATAGCGTTAGAATTATCGCCGCTTAGCGGCCGAAGACGGCCGCTAAAACGGCGATAATTGCCTGTCGCCACCCTTGGTAATATGCCCCTGGGTGCCTGAGGAGCAGGGACGCGTCCTTTGGCTGCAGCAGACATTCGAGGTGGAGTCTGGAGTCTGTGAGTCTACAGAGGGGCCAACATCAACATAAGAGTCCCTTCCTATATTCCAGCAACTCGAAGCGAATGCAGCCCCAGTCCGTCATCCTTTTGGGTGTGTGTTTTTACTAGGTGTGGTCAGGAAGAAGATCTGATTAGAAGAGTATGAAATTGTTAAAAACCCAGAGTTCTACATGGCAATGATGCCAGGTATGTTTTCTGCCACAGGTTTGTTGGGTATCACTGGTCTCCTGACCCTCCTGTGGCTATTTGAAATGGCTTTCATCTTCAAATATTGTGTACCAAAAGCTTCCAGTTTCTTCGTTTTAATCTTTTTAATTCACAATTTAATTTGGTCAAAGGAAAACCGCTATTAAATGAGACATGGAGAAAACTATGATCTGAATAATTAGGGCCAATTACTGAAAAATGCGCTATAATGTAAAATGTTTACTCTTATTTAATTGTTACTGCTTCCAGTATTGAAAAGGTTGCTATCAAGCATTTGACATCTTCAATAAAAATGACTATTTCTTTGCTAACTTTCTAGGGAGATCAGGAGTCCAGGGAATGGAGGATGACTTAGATGATGGGCAGAGAGCTGCACCGGCATCATCTATCTATTCACTAATGTATGTGCTCCCTAGCTTCTTCTACCGCAATGATTGGCATGCATCTAGGACAGCGGTACTTATACTTTTGACTTCTGTTGACTACCACTTAAGCATTACTGGAAACCAGCCCCCCTCCCCCCCACACCTACCCCCTCTAAATCATTACTAGAAACCGGTCCTAAGCATTTTCTATGATTTGAACCTTTAGATAATGCACAAAATACAGAAACAAATATACATCAAACAAATTCAGAAATTATTACATATTTTATTTTATTCTCAAACACAGAAAAATACAAATATTTCAATTTTAATGGTAAGTTTGGAGCTTTTATTAATTCAGATTTTAATTACAAAAGACAAATTTGAATGCTTGACTCTAGTATATCATGATTTCGAAAGCAAGCTTTCCTTTAGTCTGCATTTCAGTTGAGACCAACAATTGCCCATGCTGCATTCTGTTTGCTGTATTTGTGCTGCTCCCTCAAATCAAGCTAAGGATACCAACTTAATCTTTAGCGTCCAATTTCAAATTCCTTGACATTTACAAAACATTTTTACATTTCCAGTTTTACATTTTATTGCTTCTTTAGTCAGCTTCACATTATTTAAATGCTAATATTACTTAGTTTTCTAATCATGTGCGGACCCCTGAGTAGGCATTGCAGATCCACAGGGCTCCACGGAACACAGGTTAAAAACCACTGATTTAGGATATAAACTATTCTACACTTATATCCCACAACTTGTGCTAAAAATAACGTAATTTGTATATTTTAAGATAAATGTATGTGTATGTGGCCATTACAGTATGTTTATTGTTTTTCGCTTGTCTTTGTTACAGATTTTATTGTTGCTTTCTTTATAATTACTAGCACACTTGAAAGTTTAAAATGTGAAATTAAATGGCATTAGTATTATCACAGATATGTTGTATGAGGTAGAGTCAAAACATCACAATACTCCTAATTATGAATAGGGGCAATGTAAATTGAATGAATATTTACATGTGACACTATTGAAGGGTACAATAATGGACTCTCCCATGACCAGAGTTTTATTGACCGTGCTTTGGCTGAATGGAGCTGCCTGACAGACAATTAAATGCCAGTACAACACAATATAAATCTGTTTTTTTTTGGTGTAAAGAGTATATTCCTGGCAGATGTTTGGGTTGCATTTCTACACCATGACTCAAAATGCCTTTGAATATATCACACTGAAGTTCCTCTTAAATATCTTTGAAAACCTTAAACGTTGCTATACAGAGTTAAGTAGTGAATATTACTTAAGGAAATGAACAAATCACAGAAATAAAATGTACTCAAGTGACTCTACAGTACAGAAATGTCAAATAACTACCATAGTAAAATGAGGAATGTATGACGTTACAAGGCACACATTTACAGTGCATGCCTTTACAATACAGTTTTTACATCGCAACATCCTTTACAACACAATCTTTTACATTGCATGCCATTACATCACATTTTCAGAAACTACCATTACAACGCATTCCATTACATCGCATTATACCTTTACAATGCATACCATTACAATGTATACCATTACATCACATTTAAGGTAAGTATTGGATAGTATAGGAGTAATAATTACTATTCTAACTCCAGTGAGTGCAACAGTAGGTGTAAGTATTGGATAGTGTAGGGGTAAATATTACTATTCTAACTCCAGTGAGTGCAACAGTAGGGTAAGTGTTGGATAGTGTAAGGGTACTATGCATTGTAAAGGTATGCATTGTAATGACCTGCGATGTAATGACTGCGTTGTAGTGACATCCATTGTAATGACATGTGTTGTAGTGACATGCAATCTAATGGCTACCTTGTAATGACATGCTATGTAAAGGATGTTGCGATGTAATGACTGCTATGTTAAGGTAGTGCTATCTAATGACTGCAGTGTAAAGGTTGTTCCCCATATGTTTTTCTCAAAAGCAATTTCGACTCACCCAGAGCTTGTCTGGCAGCCGGCAAGCCCGTCAGTGCAGTGGTGGTCCTCTGCCATGCCTGCAGGAAACTACTTGTTATATTTAGAGATCTAATTGAAAAGACTGATGTAAAGATCCATGCTAACAACACCCAGGTCAACCTAGAAATGAACTCCCTCTAAGATAGCCTAATTCTGTAAGTCTGTGTTGAAAGAGATTTGCTGACTGGATAACATTAACCTTTCTCAGTCCTGAGAAAACTGTATTAATTCTTCCTCAGAGAATTCAAGAATGCAAATTCAGCGCGGGGCGTGGCCACAACATGGCCGAGTGAGACGTGTTCCAGCTCTGCTCCGGCAAGCTGACTTAATCCGACATATATACTGGTGGCCTGAGGTCCCTAAAACCGACACATCCCGGGGGTCCTACACCCACTTCGACTGCACCAGGCGGCGAGAGAGAGACATGTACCGCCGGTAATTAGCTGCAGCAAAGGCCGGTGCATGGACCCCGGAGCGGCCTTCAAGATGGTGGCGCCACGGAACTGTAAAGAGCGGTGAGGCGGCCGGGGACCGTTAAGGAGATCTACAGTGGTGAGTACCTGGCGCTGCACTGTCGTACTGCCGGAGAAGCCCCCAAAAGCTGCGGAGTGCCTTGAGAGCTCTGCCTCTGCTCCGAACGTCCGACCCGACACCAAGAGGAGGTGCAACCACCGGCCGGGCTGCGGGCGCCGGGCCGAGCGACAGAGGCAGGCGGAGACGGGCGAAGTGCCCGAAGTGAGCGGCTGGGAGGCGCTACGTAGGGGGGCGCCGCAGAGCGACTGCCGCGGTCCGCGGCTGAATACTGACAGATGAGGCTACCTGCGGTAGTGAAGCCTGGGGACAGACTGCAACCCGATCCCTGAGGCTGCAACAGGAGGGGTCGCGCTCACAAGGCCCTGAAACAGCCTCAGGCGACCGGCCTAGAGGTGCAAGGAGAAGCGGCTGGTAAGGGCTGAGGCCCAGCGCTGGCAGCCAGTGAGAGGAGTGCCGCCCGAGGGGTCGAGCAGAAGGGCCCCATGCTCAAGGAGGAAATAGTGAGGAGCTCAATGTGAGCCACGAAGCCCCTGGAAGAAAGAGGACAGTAACGATCCGCATGGCGGCCAGAGGTAGGAGTAGCCCCTGAGGCCATAATGGTGTGAAGGAATGCTCGGACTGCGGGGGCCCCCTGCCTTGAGCCGTCCCCTGGCAATGATCAGCAGTCCCCAACGAAGACGATAGGCGAGCCACACCGGAAGACGTGCGGACCTGGTCTCCAGCGCTTCACTGCATGTCCCCCCCCCCCCGAGCTACGCAAGATGTGAGTGACCTGCTTGGGTGAGGCTAAACTAGTGTGGTGGTGCTGGCCCCCGGCCCCTTTAGACCCGACCAATTGGGGCTACAGAGACACCTGCTTGCCCCCTACCTGGTTGCCCCCTCTGCCCCCCTCTCCCGGCCTCTCTCCCCCATGGCGATTGTGAGCTGGAGGCCCGAATAAGCACACAGGAAGACCTTCCAACCGAGAGGCCTGGGAGTGGTAGGTTACGGAGCGGGCTTGGACAGCACTGTAATCAGGGCCGGACTGGGTACCGGGCAGTTTGGAATGCTGCTGAGCTGGGGGCTGATTTCGTTTCTGGAGACCTGCGTGTGCTAAACGAAATTCGTTTTGCTTTAATTATTTTGAAGCACACACAGGTCTCCAGAAACGAAATAAGCCCCCACTGCAATGAAAGCAGCCCTCAGCTCGACAGCATTCAAAACTGCCCGGTAGTCAGTCCGGCCCTGACTGTAATACAGAGGTCCTTGGGGGTACGTGCTGCACAACCAGGCAGCATGGGCAAGCCAAGGTATAAGGACCCCAAGCCTCCCAAGCAGGGAACATTAGATCGCTACACTAAGACAGGCCCCTCACCGGAGGAGGACTCTATGGCCACCCGCTCGGATACGGCCCTGCTGATGAACGCAATACAGGCCTCCCGCGAAGCCCTAGAGAACAAGATTGGAGCGGTGGGGTCGGAAGTAACTCTCCTGCGACAAGACCTACAAAATCTGGTGGCAAGAGTGACAGAATCGGAAACGAGATTGGGCGACGCGGAGGACACACTACAAGACCTGAGAAAACGGATGACGGAGCTCCAATCATCTCATAAGCAACTACAGTGGAAGGTGGAGGATGCTGAAAACAGGGCAAGACGCAACAACCTCTGCTTTCTGGGATTTAGAGAAGGAATTGAGGGTGCAAACATGGCAGAATTCCTACACTCCTGGCTGCTGCGCACATTCCCCAAGGAGAAATTTTCTACATGTTTTATCATTGAAAGGGATCACTGCGCGCTATTGGCTAAACCACCAGTGGAAGCGAGACCGAGGCTGGTCATAGCCCGTTTTCTAAATTTTTTGGACCGAGACATGATACTACGGGAAGTGAGAAAACTTGGGGAAATCCGTCTCGATAATGCCCACATAATGATTTTCCAGGACTACAGTCAGGACGTACAGAGGCGGAGATGCTACTATGACTCGATAAAATCCAAACTGAGAGACCTCCAAATCCAATACATGCTACTTTTTCCAGCAAAATTAAAAGTGATTTATAAGGGCAAGTCACTGTTCTTTCAAACAATGGAGGAGGCGTGGCAATTGCTGGAAGAGCACCCAGCGATGACGCGATGGGAGTAATGCTTCCTAGCTCTAGACTAGATTAGGAAGTGTTTTAAAAATCGGTCAACATGTTTCTCGCATTGGTACAATGACACGCGATTCTTGAGGACCTATGTGGTATAGTCTACAAACAAAAATTCTATGTCAGAATTATAAGCTCATTACCAGTTGGGGGGCGTTGTACCTCTGTTGCACTGTTCCTTGCCTAATAGTCAAGAACTGCATACAACATCAATGCCCGGCGGGTCGTACATCAGGGATGAGGCCTCTGTATATAAGGCTCGGATCTCCCGTGTAGTGGACGATCGTCCTACCCCTCTCCGCCGGGATCTGGTAGATGTTCTACCCGACTACAACGCCCCCCCCAACTGGTAATGAGCTTATAATTCTAACATAGAATTTCTGTTTGTAGACTATACCACATAGGTCCTGAAGAATCGCGTGTCATTGTACCAATGCGGGAAACATGTTGACCGATTTTTAAAACACTTCCTAATCTAGTCTAGAGCTAGGAAACATTAATTTTCAGTAAGCCTAGACTAGTCCCGCTTTTAATTGAAGCAAGGGACCACCCGAATAAAGTAGTCTCTGGTACCCTTGGCTCCATTTTAATTCACATTTTTGTCTACAACCTCCTGGCCCCACATCCGCACTTCACCCATAGGCAGTTGGACTAAAAGATCTCCGTTAAAGAGCCCCTCTTTGAGGTGTGTCCGTTGGGAATTGCACCGCCTACCCAACGAGGAGCACTGCCTATGATGAAGCATGACACCTGCAAAGGTGTGTGAGGCAATTATTTCCAACATAATGGATACCCAGTGGTAGGCCTACATACGCTCACCACCACGCTTCCTCCTTCCTGTGACTAGCACACTACCCTTTCTAGGAACAGCTTTGTCCATATTCTTGGATATACCCTTGAGGCCGATATCGCGGCTATGGAAATACGGGAGGTGATAGCTAGGCTTCGACCGGGAAAACCTCCAGGCCCAAATGGGCTCCCAGCGGAATTCTTTAAGAAAGGAGCAGACCTTCTAATACCTCACCTTCTGGCGCTATATGGAGCCACAACCCAAGACGGTGAGCTCCTGCCAGACCTGAGAATGGCCACGATTGTGACGATATATAAACTGGGCAGGCCGCCTAACGCCTGCGAGTCATATAGACCGAGCTCTCTCCTCAATGTGGAGGCCAAGTTGTTGGCCACGGTACAGGCCCTCAGATTACGTCGGGTGATTTCCGGATTGGTGCACCGGGACCAGACGGGATTCCTACCGGATAGGGCGACAAGGCAAAACCTCCGGCGGACCCATAACTGGCTCATGGAGGTGACGCAGAGGGAAGAACCACATATGTTCCTATCCTTAGATGCTGAGAAAGGATGTGATGCGGTCCATTGGCCCTTTTTGGAGGCGACACTGATCAAGTTTGGGGTCGGCCCCAATTTTCGAAGATGGGTGGGTCTACTATATACGGATCCTAGGGCCCGGGTTAAAATAAATGGTTTAATGTCTGAGGATTTCCCGGTACGGAGGGGGACCCGCTAGGGATGTCCCCTGTCCCCGCTACTGTTCGCCCTCAAGGTCGAAATAGTGCCGTGTGATATCCGTCAAGCGGAGGGGGTACATGGCTTCCGCATCACACAGGCGGACCTACAGGAGGAGAAGAATTTGTTATATGCAGACGATATCCTCCTATACGTGACACAGCCGACGACTACGATCCCGGCATTGTTTGAACTTTTAGACAAGTATGGCTCCTTCTCAGGTTACAAGATAAATTGGCACAAATCGATTTTATATAGCCCGCGCCCGGAAGAAGTATGGCCCCACTACCAGGAGCCTTGCAGGTCACCCAGTCTAGATTTAAATACCTGGGGGTTTACCTGACAACCGAAAAACAAGTTTCCTATCAAAAAATATACTTAGGGTAATTAAGAACTTTGCAGAAGACGCCCTCCGGTGGAAGTCCCTACCTCTGACGATCCTAGGCCAAGTGGCAATGTTCAAAATGATTACATTGCCATGATTTATGTATGCTCTACAGAATGAATACTTTCCCCTACCCCAACAGACATTCCAGACAATTAATGCTGAACTGCGCGCCATTCCATAGCTTGGGAAGCAACCTAGAATAGCCCTAGGTACGCTCCAATGAAATCAATATAACGGGGGGATCTCCCTGTCAGATATGGAGGCCTATTACTGGGCAGAGCATCTCGCACCGATAAATGAATGGCTACATGCACCGGCGGATCACCCGACCTATAGGTTGGAGAGGGCCACCATGACGCACTGCACTAGTCTGCACTATTTGTATGGGGGAACTGGGAGGCGACGGCTACTACCAGCCACACAGATTACCATAGATGTATGGGAAAGGGCGACGAAGATGATGGGGTGGACTCACAAACCGACCAAGAAGACACCGATCTGGACCTGTACATGGCTGAGAGAACTGCACAAGCTTGCCGGCTTTGGTGGGTGGGACGCCATAGGGATTTCAACGCTTGGAGACCTAGTGGCAAGAGGAGAGCTTAAGACATATGAGTCCCTGAGGGCGGAATACGGGCTTACCCCAGCGCAGTTCTTCAAATATGCACGATTGCATCATGCCTGGAAGGCTGAGACAGCGCTAGTATCCCCACTACCGGAGTATGCCCCCCTGGAGGGTCACCTGTTACGAGAACAGGTTCCCAATAAATTGGTATCCTTGACATATAAAACACTGAATAATAATTCCCTGGACGGGTTAGGGAATATGAAGACGATCTGGGAGCAAGACGTGGGAGACATGGACACTATTGACTGGGAGGCGGCCTTGATGCACCACAGAGAGGTCGCGATCAAAACCCAACTACGTCTCATCCAATACAAGATACTGCATAGGGTCTATTATGATAGGGTTACAATGCACCGCATAGGCAGGGCTAGTGATCCTTGCTGCTTGAGATGCGGACACCCGCAGGGAACATCCTTCCACACCCTGTGGAACTGCCCCACCATAAACACTTAGTGGACACATATCCTGGGTGAGCTCAGTAAAATTTTAAATTGATGCTACCGATGGACACTAAGTTTGTGTTACTGGGAATAACTACGGAGATAGATCTGACACGCCCGCACCTGATCTTTGCCCTGCTGGCCCTAGTGGTGTCAAAGAGAGATTTGGCACAAGAATGGGGAGCACCATTACCTCCAAAGGTGGGAGAATGGCGGAGGGGAATGGACATGTACATGGCGGCAGAGAGAGTGACATATAAAGCTAGGGGCTGCCCCCGAAAGTTCCACAGGGTATGGAGAAAATGGTGGAAGTACCACGGATTTGATGTGGGACTGGGGACTGACTGAAAAACTCCCGGGCACACTGGCTTGGATGTTGCCTTTGGTCCATGGCCTGTGGTGCAAGAAACTGGGACCTGCGGGCCCCCTTTGAAAGATGATACATGTGGGGACTTGGTGTTTGACGGGCCTGAAATGGATAATGTTGAATTGATGTATGCAATTCCACTGAAATGGATGGGGGCGGGAGGGCAGGGGGGTGCTTGGTGGGGAATACAATTAACTATGATGTGCCAATTATGCGTAAGTTGATTCAAAATGCCAATAAAAACTGTTAAAAAAAAAAAAGAATGCAAATTCAGCAAAAAATGGTTACATGAACTAAAATTAAATGGTTTCAATTTCCTTCTATCAAATGAAGGAAAGTCAATTGATTTCTGAAATTATCTCTCCCTAGTAATGTCCACATAGATGATTCACACTGTAAAATCTACCATTCACCCTGAAAACACCCTCAAACAGTTTTTGACACCAAGTGACTTCTATATAGTGATATAAACCATAGCTAATTCTAGAATCAACAGCATTTGCCACTTCGCCTCGTATCTGGAAAATATGTCCATGTTTCCTCAGTATTTCAATACTTACCTTGGTTCACACTAGAAGCCAGATTACAATTCAATCTGGTCTGTATACCATTCAAAGCAATTCACCTTGTCCTTACCTAAGCTCTACCTTTAAAATCTGATGAGTTGAACAGTTTCAATTAGCTGTACAAAATATTCCAGTGGGAAATGAAACTGAGCAGTGCAATGAAGGTTTGTGGGGAGCGGCATACTTCTAACCCTGTGGAGCACCTTATGGACTTTGAATTTCTTTACTTTATGGAGGACCCAGGCATGAGCATACCACCTCATAATTTTCCACAAACACTCTCATATATGTTGCACACACAATCAGGAGCGATGGTACCAGAATATCGAGACCCAAATATAGACCTATAAAAATATTGTGCCCTAAATATTGCTTACAAAAATATCACCACATTGAAGTTAATAGGAAATCTACACCCAATGGAGCAATATTTTGTAGATTATATTTTAGACCTCAATATTGAAGACAGACAATATGTTTTATTGATATTATTTTGTATAACCAATCAAGGGGAATGAAGGGGCCCAATATCAACCGTTATACTGATTTACAAAAACAAGCTGGTAACCAGCCCCCACAGTGGAGGGCTGGAAAAAGTGCCTGTACTCCAGTACGCTAACCAATTGCCATGAACCATTGGTAATAAGGCAGCCTACTTTTTGGGGCAGTAGTAACCCATGTGTAAAAGAGCCCCACTTTTGTTTGGTCCCCAAACATCCAATAGAATGTAGAACTCTGGTGTTAAACAACACAACATAGTCATGTAACGCATACACCAATAGACGTGTGGCATAGGTTCCTGTTCAAGAAATCATACCAGGTCTGCTAGAATGTAAAGTTTGAGGGGCAAGTTATCACATGAACACTGCACAGTGCTCTTTTACCCCAACATATGGCATATACTTACAGATGTAATGGCTGGGGAAATCGGCGCACACTCAGTACTGGTACAAAGTAAAGTTCTAAGTATTTCAATGTCCATTCACTTTGGTTGGTGCTCAGGATGAGGGAGAGCCACCAAATCTTCCTGAATTTGGAAAAGAAAACGTATCCTCAATATTTCAAAACATCTCCGAGCACTCAATGAGTCAAAGAATAGTCTTCTGTATTTGGATTGTAGTGTCCAATGTCCTTTATTCGAACACCCAGGTTTCTTATTCACATTGCCATTAATCAGTCCTTTACAAGAATTCCATGCCAACACGTGTTTCGTCTATTTACGTTAAAACAAGACTTCATCGGGGCATAATTATCATCTCTATTGTTCTTTTTCATTGTAAGAAGTGTTGTTTTCTACAAGTCTTCAGATATCCAAGTATCTCTCGTTTGAACTCAGTGGAATATATTATGATAATCAGTGATTCTGCAATCGGTGGGTAGACTCGTTCCCGCCATGTACTCAATCTGTGGTATACACCAAGCAACGTGTGGCATAGGTTCCTGTTCAAGAAATCATACCAAGTCTGCTAGGATGTAAAGTTTGAGGGGCAAGTCATCACATGAACGATGCACAGTGCTTTTTTACACCAATATATCCATACTAATATTATAAAGAGAGAGCCCAAACCTTTGAGGCGGGTAATCTCAGTAACCACAGCACCAATCACAACACCCAATACAGAGTTGGAAAGGGCAGTTGCAGCAGAAGGACATAGGCTATGCAGATGGATAAAAAAAATTATTTAAAAAATTGCAAAAATCTACATCATCCAGAAGGCCGAGGGCCAAAATAACATCAAACAGGAAATTATGTAATAATGTGACTCACTATATTGAGACTGGGAGCCTGGAGCCAAATTGATCGTGAACAAGGGATATGCTGTCCCGAAATGCGTAGATTTGTGCCTGCCTGCTTGAGAAACTCCATGCTGTGAGGATTAAATTAAAAAGCACATAAGTGAAGACAAACGCGAGTTCGTCCCGTTTTTCTCCCAGATGGGGGAATTGGTTGTGGATTTAAATGCGGCGTGCTTCTGCCGCGGGGTTTTACGAACCGGCGAGAGTGCGCTGCAAATTCTGGCGAAAAGGAACCGAGGGGTATCACTATATATCCATACTACTATTATAAAGAGAGAGCTGAAACCTTTGAGGCAGGTAAGCTCAAGAAGTACAGCACCAATCACAACACCCAATACAGCATTGTAAAGGGGAGTTGCAGCAGATGGACATAGGCTATACAGCAGCCCAACATATACTTTGTAAGGGAAAAAACATTGTGGGGCAAAGTAGTCCGTAGGAGTGGCACCAGCTCAGAGGTGGGCATGTGAAAAGCCATTATACAGCGTGTGAATAGCGTTTTGGGCGTGTCGTTTAGCGTTGTGGGCGTGTGCGGTCTGATACTTACGCCTGCAGCATCGGCGTCAGGATAGCGTTCTATCACGTCGCGAATAGCGTTTTGGGCGTTTCATTTAGCGTCGTGGGCGTGTGCGGTCTGATACTCACGCCTGCAGCATCGGCGTCAGGATGGCGTTCTATCACGTCGGGCGTCGGCGGGAGCGGACACTGATGCGGTCTATGGCATGTAAGTCCCCCGTGTGTTTGTGTGCATCTAGCGTCGGCGGGAGAGGACACTGTGTGTGGCATGTAAGTGCCCGGACAACGTCGGGACGGGCTGCTAGTATATATATATATATATATATATATCCATACTACTATTATAAAGAGAGAGCCCAAACCTTTGAGGCGGGTAATCTCAGTAACCACAGCACCAATTACAACACCCAATACAGCGTTGGAAAGGGCAGTTGCAGCAGAAGGACATAGGCTATGCAGACAGCCACGATATACATTTAAACGGTAAAAGAACCGTGCCAGCAAAGTAGTCCCTTGTGGGCGTGTCTGTGTTCTGCTGTGGGCGTGTGCTGGGGGCGTGACAAATGCTGGGGGCGTGTGGTACGTTCCGCCCTTCATGCCACGTGAGTCGTAATTGCGCCGCATCAAGCGGCACGCTGGGGGCATGACACGCTGGGGCCGTGACAAACGCTGTGGGCGTGTGTTCGCGCTGTGGGCGTGTGTCCACCCTTCATGCCATGTGAAGCGCCAATTACGCAATTGCGCCGCATCAAGGGGCATGCTGGGGGCATGTGCTACGTTCCGCACTTCATGCCATCTGGGTCGTACATTAATCAGATCATCTGCTGTGGCCGTGTGCTGAGGGCGCCACAAAGGCGTTCACCTCGAAGCATGGTAAGTAACCATTCGCAAGACTCCCTTGGGGGACTGCCCATTGTCTCACACATACTGGGGGTGCCGAATGCAGTGTGTGCCTTGGCCTGGGTGCATCTGAAAGGGCCAAACGCAGTGTGTGGCTTGGCCTGGGTGCGTCTAAAAAGCACTCTGGGCCGAAGAGCGTAGGTGTGGGTCATAAGAAAATAAGAACAGCGGGAAACAATCATTCAAGACTCACACAATTCTAATTGTTAGACGGTCGCCACTGGCCCTCAAGCGGAGGCACACGCGACTGAGCGTGTCTGCGGGGACAATTACTGCAGCCTCCCATGCGCGCTGTTACTGAACTATCACATTAAACCAAATTACACGCGCCTGCTAACATCAGCCACGGCTGTAGCCGGGCTCAGGCGGCGGATCACTACACTAATTACATGCGCCTGCTAACATGAACCAGGGCTGCAGCTGGGCCTCAAACGGGGGGACACGTGCCTGCTAACATCAACCAGGGCAGCAGCTGTGCCTCAAGCGAGGGAACACGCGAATGACCGTATCTGAATAAACACATTACACACATTCTATTTCATACCCGGACAACGTTGGGACAGGCTGCTAGTGGCATATACAGCCTGAACTGTCAAGTTTTTTTTTACCTGTCTGACAACAAATGAGGTCCAGTTTCTGTGTTGTTGACTAACTACTATACCTTTCATTTGAGCCTGATACCGTTTTTATTGATTCTTATTGATCTATCTATCTATCTATCTATCTATCTATCTATCTATCTATCTATCTATCTATCTATCTATCTATCTATCTATCTATCTCTCTATCCATCTATCTATCAATCTATTTATCTATATATCTATGTATCTATCTATCTATCTATCGATCTATCTATCTATGACTCGACTACTTATTCATTCATTCGTGTCTATGTTCTTGTCTATGCGTTGAATGCAAACCTCTGTAAGTTGCGGTAAGTTGCTCTGCAAAGGCCTACTGAGTATTCTTGATGCATCAAGTTTGAGGACGCAAGGAAGTCTACCCATAAGTTACTCTTCTGACTGTGATAAACTGCCAAAACATCAACTTGAACTTCAAGCAAAGTCAATGAAAGAAAATAGGGATGGGAAGAACCCACAGAGTTTCACTCAGTGGAATTCCACGGAGTTACACGAAAACTTCACGATGTTTGTGGAATGCCGCTAAGAGGCGGAAAAAATGCATGTCTCACTGCTCACTCTGCTACTTAGTGCCAGTAGCACTAGCAGGGATGAAAAATCAGCAAGAATACCACCATGTGGTGCGCAAAAGAGCACAACCATTTGAGATGATTTTGCTGCTACTTGAGTAGAAAATCTCCTCGAGCAACAGCACATTAATCAAGAAACTGCTCTGTGACCGACAGTGTTAGTCATACGGATTAGGGGATGCCAAATCTGGCTGGCATGCCTAGAGTCTAGTGGAAAATAATTTCGCCAAGCAGAGATTGGTGCAATTTGGACAGTACTCTACATTACAAAAGCGACGCAGAGTCGCCAAATTACACCAATTCCACGGGCTGAATGAAACATCCTGCAGACCCCTAGCACAAAGGTGAGTAGCCAAGATTTGACAGTAAGGTCAAGTCAGTATTACACAAAAAAAGAAGGTCTTGTGATGTAACCTGCATTGTTGAGAAAAAATATATCAATTAGAGACAACCATTGCACATTCGTTTGAAGGGTATATCATATTTTGTTGTTGTGAGTCAGGTGATAGGCAGAGGAGGTGCTTCATTTTAAAAATTGTTCGAAAGTTATGGTTCACGAAACATGCATAAACAAAATTACAGTGCATCCATATCAAAAGCAGTCCCACTGTGGCCCACATTCTGAGTGGCATTGCAAATTAATTGTTAGTTACACAACCCCCATAGACTGATACTCTAGGTACCGGTACTTGAAGGGTTGAGAGTTAGATTCTTAGGGGCCCACTAGTATGTCGGGCGGATTGCCACAGCCCGCATGGCGGTGGCGATCCGCCCGACATATTCCCCCGCCCGCATGCAAATTCCCCCGCCACATTACTATGGCGGGAGTTTACCGCCCGGTCGATGAATGGACCGAGCAGAAAAGCTGTTAATAAGGTGGCGGTGAGTGGTAGACACCGCCATCCATATTAGTATGCATGCGGGGACTTTCCTTTCTTTGGCAGCAACGCCGCCACCGAAAGGCATGCGTTCTTCAACAAGGATTGTGGGGGGTGCACGTGGGGGGACCTATGGTACCCCCCTGCATTTCAATGTACAACGTGGCAGTCACCGCACGGTGACTTTTCACGTTGTGCATTGAAACGCATAATTTGCATTTGTGGCATTGCGGAGGTCGGTGCTTTCAGCACCGCCCGCCGCAATGTTACAAATGTGGGATGCACCTGCCAGTGTGGTGGGTGCATCCTAATTGTAGGTGCGGGACCACCGCATGCCTCACGGGCGGTCCCGTTTCCCAGGGCTATGGCGGTCGCTCCCGTTTCCCGGGGCTATGGCGGACAAAGTCCGACCCACCACACTAATGAGCCCCTTAGAGTCCACCAAGACAAATGCAATTACTGGGGGAATCTATATTTTCAAATCTCATTCCCCCAGCAGTTCCTCATTTTGGATCTTATTTCCTCTCTTACATGTACTTTGCAGATGCCTTCACTGTCCAAGATCTCCAGGTGAAAGTAAACAGATCTGCGGTGTTATTGTGGATCTCCTAATTCCGAAGGAGACAGTAACTCTTGCTTCTCGATCCATCAACATTAGATAGCCACTCCTTATAAGGCCCTATGTATACTTCTGTCCACTCTATTTTAATTTTCATATATTTTGTTGTAAAGTACAGGACTTTATAATACATGTATTTATTCAGTTTCAAAGCGAAGATGACATGAAAACTACAGGAGTCCAATTGACAGTAGTGGAAGAGAATGCTAATGTTTAATAAGAAACAAAAAAACCTGATTATTAAATAGAATGATTGAAATAAATGAAATGCTTGACTTACTGGAAAATTTCAATGTAAAATCAAATACACTTTGTTACATTTGGCAACTAATATTAGCATATTCTATTTTAATAAGGTGCAAAATTGTCATGCATTTTTTACTCAGTCACCTGGTTATAATCAAAGACTGCAATTTGAAAAATTTACCTTTCCTTCCTACAAAAAATAATTATAAAGGGCTGGCAACTTTTCGATGGAATTGAATCTGAGAATAAAAGCAAATAAGGTTGAATGCATTATTTATACACTAATCAAGTGTTAAGTAAGTGGTTTTAGATGAAAGCAGTTATCTGACTTGAAAAGGTACATGCACAAGAAAGCTTGCAGAAACTATGAGTCATTAATTATTCCCCACAAACACGGAACCCTACTCTGATCCAAGCGGGAGGATGGCAGATAACTATATTGACTTTGGCGGTCTTAAATAGCACCAGACCAGCAGAATATTTAGCGTGTAGCCACTGTCCAGCACTTGACATTAAGAGGGTGCCTTGAGAGTTGGCATCTGACTCACAGAAACCACTTTAGAAGCATCAGAATAGCTCATTGATGGGTAATTGTTAGGACTTTACATGTTATGGATAAGTGATCCAAGGGCCCGATTCACAAAAGTAATCTGAGACACAATCCTTACTTTACGACTTTCGGTATTCGCAAAGGGCATTTAGGAGTGGTAAAGTTAGGATTCCTAAAGGGCATTTAGGAGTGGTAAACTTTAGGAGTGGTAAAGTTAGGATTCCTAACTTTCCTACTCCTAAATGCCCTTTGTGAATACCGAAAGTCGTAAAGTTAAGATTTTGTCTCAGATTACTTTTGTGAATCGGGCCCTAATTTTTTATGATGTTTGAAAACTTATCTCACCTAAGAATGAGCCGCGCACAGACCAGCTCTGGTTCCATCCAACTGCTCCATGAGCCCAACTGCATTTCATTGTCTCATTCCAATTAGAAGAAAACTGATGATGGACAAACCTTTAATAGTCTCTTGCCAAACGTTTGAGGTACTGATTTAAAATTTGGTAGAACTCCCATCCCTTCAAACTTCATTTATAGTCATGGTGTCACGACTTGTAATGTTCTTACCAGTCCTGGCGTGTTGGAGAGGTTCTCGACTTTGGTTCTTGCGGGTTCTGGTCAGTCTGAGGAAAGGGCAACCCTTTCTGGTAGCCACAGTGCTGCTGACAATGAAAAGCCAAAGTGGACTGTGCCTTACAAAAGGAGTCCCAAGAGGAAAGAAACCCTTAGGGAAACTTCTGTTGAAGATAGAGACTCCAGGAACAGAAAGGAAGGGAAGAACCCAAAAATAAGAGCAAACACCAGCAAGGAGTGGAGAATAGAAGGCAAGAGTTCCAAATAGGAATGGAAGGTTTAAAGGAATTCAAACTGAAACAGGAAGAGCCAACTGGAACTAAAAGTGCGCCAACAGGAAGAAAAAAAACACCAAACAGGAGCAAAGGTCACCAGCTGGAGCGAAGACACACAGCCGGAGCAAGGAGTGTTGCAACGGAAGGCAATGAAGGATTTAGCCCCTTTAACACCCATAGGCAGGGAGCGATGTAACAGGAAATGAGGTAACAGGAAATAAGCAGATGCCATCCTGGACAGGGAAAAGGAAACATAAGGAATAGAAAAGGTTGCCATCTTGGAAATGGTTAAACAAAGAACCATCTCAAGGCCCTCTGGAAACAAGACAGAGGACTCATGGGAAGAAGAAGTAATAAGATGTCACCAGGAGAATATACTGGAAGCCACAATGAAATGTGCAAAACAAAAGGTGAGTTTAAATATGCCCCATAAAGGTACTGGTGCGGTGTTCCTACTGTGTATTAATGAGCATTAACAGCCCGCCACGTGGTGCTGTGGCGTGCCCTACCACACATAAGCATCACGGGGTGTAACTGCGATGCTGAAACAGCGAGCAGCCGTGCAGCACCGCGACGTGCCCGAGAAGGAGGCACCACAGGGGAGTCACAGATTGCACCGCGGCCTGCGATGATGGAGCGGGTAGCGCCATGGGCTGAGCCATTGCCCGTGGCACAACACAGAGAAACAGCTGTGTTTCTGATGGAAGAGGCACAGTTGGCTACATTCTCACAAATCCATGATGTGGCTGATAGGACAAAGTGCTGTTATCCCTTCCTTATGTAGGATGGGGGATCCTATCCCAGATTTTCCTTGACAGTGTCCAGTGTGGTAGGCATGACAGATCCTGAGAAATAAAATTAATTGTATTCCCAACGCATATGGAGAAAACGTGTTGCTCATTGAGGCCATTGTGTTCTATTTTTGTGTTGCTGAACCACACTTCCACTTGGGCCTTTGTTTCAGATAAACATAAATGAAGGTACCATGTTTGTTTGGCCTGCTAAGCATTCATAGGTGCCTTCAGTGCATCTACCTTAGATGCCCTGAAGTCACAGAGAGGCCCACCAGATAGGCAGTGATCTCTAACTGACAAGTAGTCCTCTGCTATGGAAGTGGAAACTAGGGCCTATGCCTACCTGTTTGATGGACAAGGTGCCTGCCAACCATAAAATGAGGCCCTTAGCAAACCTTTACTAAACAAATGCAGACTTATTCACAAATTATTTTATTAAACATGCTGTTCTAAAGTACGTATGCAAACTGGAGTCTCTGAGGAATGGCCATGAGCATGTGGGAATGCATCCCTGATATATATCTGTGTGTGTGTGTGTGTGTGTGTGTGTGTGTGTGTGTGTGTGTGTGCGCGTGTGTGTGTGTGTGAGGAACATAACATAGGTGCCAATAAATTTCATTTTCAGTTGTGATAGTTACCATCATGTTGTAAAGCGATAAAGCATATCTCCCTTATCACTGCGCACTGCGCTTAGTGACTCACTCACCAAAGAATCTTAATGTGAGAGAAAATTAAAAGTTTATATATATATATCACATGTGACTCTCAATTTGTAGTATACCAACTACAGTGCTTTTGTGGTAAAAAATACATCGGATCAACAACATGTGCATTAAAGAAGCGAATTTTAGAACATATTCGCGCAATAACAAACAATGATTACAACTATGCAATTGCCAAGCATTTGAAGACACACCCTGGAAAAACATGGAAGGATGTTACCTATTCTGGCATTGCTCTGATAAAGGAGGAAGAAAGAGGTGGGGATCGAATCACAAGACTGCGACGTCTCGAATCTAAACTGATAATTAAATTCAAAACCAAAAGCCCTGTGGGATTGAATGGGGACGATGAGATGTACGTACATCTCTAAAGTGATAATTTGTTTTGAAGGATAAACATGAGCAAAAGACCCTTTGACAAAAAACTTTTTGGTTAAATGTGACAAATTTTTGAAAACCTAAGCATGTATTTCAGCATGTAAAAAGTAGAAGTAAATGTGGTAGATAAGCAGAATCTATAAATTATTTGTGTTTCCGAAGAGCGAGGATCTAAAGGACAATGCGATGTTGGGGCATCTTTTTTGAATATGGCACTCAGCCGTTACAAAATTCTAAATATGAGACACTTACTTAACAATAGTGTTTTGTCTCCTATATAAAATTTCACTTTTGAATATGGCACTCAGCCGTCATTTGATCGTAAAGATTAGACATTTACTTAACAACAGTGTTTTGTCTCCTATATAAAATGTATGATTTCACTTCGTGAATGCTAGAAATGACAGCCCCAACTAGTCCGTGTAACATTGTAAATAATCCTAGTAATTTGGTAATTGTTTGATAAAAATTAAACTGCAAAATGCCTACAACACCCACAATGCACCATAACTGGCCAGATGGGAGGTTGTGTATAAAATTGCAAAACAAACAAGGGACTATTGTTTGTATACCGTGATCAGGGACTGGAAAGTCCGAAACACGTAGGGCGAGAGAAAACCTACTGAAAATAAAGCACCTAAACCATCTTTAAAGTGGTGTGCGGCGTCTTCTTTATTGAGGATTTTTGCTTGGATATATATATATATATATATAACGCTCGACTCTCCCAAAGTCCAAAAGAAAGAGGCAGCACTCGCGGATCAAAGTCAAAGCCAGGGTTTAATCAGAGGGAAAAAGAAAAGCACAGACGCGTTTCGGCGTGAGCCTTCGTCAGTGTGTCATTCGTCCACATCTAACAGTCCATGTTATAAACATACACACAAACCATAAGCATTGTCATGAACATAGGACTACACCCCTTACGCCACTGTGGGCGCCATCTTGGAATGGTGTTCTCTCCAAGGGTCTATACTAATTTTAACATGAAGTGATCATGGTTAAAAATAAAGCTGTGGATCGGCAAATGTCCTATGACATGTATCTACAATGCTAATATGGTCACATTAGTGCAAAGAAAACATACAAGAAGTCATATATATTCTCGAGCACATGAAAGCAAAAAGCAAAAAACGAGAGGAATCAAAAGGAATCAAAAAGAAATTAGTACCTGTCCTATAACAGTCAACGAACCAAACAGTCTGTCATAATTCGTCACGGTTCATAGATAATGCTATTTACATGATATATAACAGGAAAATACTCTTTTATATTCCTAAAGCTTGCAAAGGAAAGGTGTATTTACACTATTTACAGGAATAAAGTTGGACTAAACCATTTCTACGTGTGTGTCGAAATAAAATGAAATTGAAAATTATAAATGTTTGTCAAGATGGATACTCCAAGGTCACAGACAAACCTATACTTTCAAAATTATACCCTTAATTCGGTTATTTACAAGTACATATACACATAAAATCACACACTTTACATATATGGTGTATGTATATGTCAGTTGAGATAGAATTACTATGGGTATATTAACACATCCATGGTAGTCCATACTTGTTTCCATCAGGGGGCAAAGGTGTATGGGTGTTGCAAATTCTACATACTAGTTCAAAAGGCATATATACAAATATACAAGTTGTACAGAAACTCATAGGTCAGGTTCGAAGATCTTATGATTTGAAAACTGCCACCAGAACAGATTGGGAAAGATGTTACTGATCTTACAGAGTCCACATATATAAGTTGTCCCATGGAGCATACCTGTTCTAGTTGGATTTTTCATCACAGTGTATATAGCTACCTGTGGGAATGGACACTCTGCTAATCCCATGTCGTTACTTGCCCAAGTGATATGCTAATTCCTCCCCGCTGTTGAGCCCACCAGGTTGTTTCGTGGAGAGATCTACAATATATCTGGACTCTAATCTGCGGAGTCGCCTCAGCCTATCACCTCCTCTTACATTTGGTGGAACCATATCCAATCCAAAGAATCGGAGTAGCTTACGGTCTTTGCTGTGCTTCTCTGCAAAATGCCGAGCGACCGGATATGAGGTGTCAACTTTCTCGATCGCCCGTTGGTGCTCCAGGATCCTCAGTTTGAGCTCCTTGATCGTACTGCCGATGTAACGTAAGCCACACGGGCAGATCAAGCAATAGACCACAAACTGGGAACTGCATGTAATGAAGTGCTTTATGGGCACTTTCATCCCGGTGTCTGGTATTTCAAATGATAGCACCCGTTTGCTGCCACTGCAAGCCTTGCAATGGCCGCAAGGAAAGAAGCCTGCCATCCGCTTCAAGGAGTTATCCTTAGGTGATGGTTTCCTAAGATGGCTTGAGACGAGCATGTCACTGAGCGACCTAGCCCTGCTGAATGTGATTAAAGGGTAGGCAGGTAGGTCGTCTGCAAGAACACTGTCTGTTTTCAAAATGTTCCAGTTCTTGGCTAGCATTGCTTTCAGATCCCCCGCTCCTTTTGAATAAGGAGTGATGAGTCTGAATTTTCCTTCACTTTTATTAGAGTTTCTGTTCCTACCAACTATAGGAGTTTCCGTGGCCAAGAGTTGCGATCTCTGCATCTTCCTTACTTTTTTAAGGGTCTTAGAAAGTAAGGTAGTACCATACCCCCTCATGGAAAATCTTTCTATACACTCCGAGGCAGCCACCTCGAAATCGGAATCCTTGGAGCAGTTCCTACGGATCCTCAGGAGTTCTCCGTAGGGAATGCTGTTCTTGAGTGGGGTGGGATGACTACTGCTGGCAAAGAGTGTGGAATTACCATGCATATATATATATATGTATATATATGTTAGAAAGGGTTCCCCACTCATTAAGTTCCAGGAAAATACAAAAGACTCGCACTCCAGGGTCCGTGTTCGGAAATCGTTTATTGGCGACGCGTTTCGACCAGGCGGTCTTCTTCGTTAGCCAGCCACATAAACACACAGTCACCATTTTAAAGTGCACCACGGGAAAAGTGGAAACTGACATAGGACCACATCCCAAAGTGAACTACAGTAATTGTAAAAACTACAAATGAAGTGGAGGAAAGACTCAGTAGTGCGTTGACTGGTAAAAGCTAGTGCTTGAAGTTAAATGTAAGTCACATTTCAATGTTTCAAATATACAAACAAATGTATAATAAGGTAATTGCATCAAATAGATAAATCCAATTGTGTTCTGGCCAAGTGCCCAAAGTCCTAAGCACTAAATACATATATTTATACTTCTCCACAACATCGAGTCCAAAACAACAACCACATCATAGATAGAGGCCAAGTGGCCATTTGTTTCCTTTCGGCACGAACAATATATAACACATCTGAAATTTGGTCAATACATTATTCATGAAACAGTGGGAAGAAAAGAAATTAAATATAAAGGAAAAACAAAATCTATGAACCGGCCAAGTGGCCAAATGAATTAAAACAGTAGGGGTACTTAGTGCGCTGCTCCTATAACGCTACCTATGTATGTGTTAACAAACTGCCAAGAGATATATCCAAATTTGTATGTTCTATGGGAAGGGGCTCGGTCATGGGGAGTGAGGGGGTTGCCAGGCTAGAAAAGCCAATCCATTGATATGGCTAGATAAAACAAAAAGTGCTAAAATGAATCTTTTAGCACTGTGATTAGTGCAAGAGGTGAACCCTATACTATCTGTTGAGAGCCTATCCAGACCTACAACAAAGGTATGAACCTGGGTGTGATTGTGCAGTTCAAACGTGGGGTACAGGTGCTGTGCAATAAAGTGAAAGGGGAAAATGTTAACCTAAGTGATGGGTTACTCATCATGCGTGAGCTACCCCATGTGCATGACCAGGTAGGTCGTGACGAGGTCGTCTTGTCTAAGCTCTACTGTGAAGCTCCTAACTCCACATCTATCAACAGACAGGGCCCTCTCTGAAGGACAGTGTGAGTTGGACGTTGCAAACACAACAGCTGGGGATAGGTATGAGAAGAGGGTCAGGTGCAGGGGTTAGGTAAGGTGGTGTAAAGGCCTAATATAGTGTTTTCAGCCAATATGCACATGTAACTCCTCATCCTCATTCAAGCCAAAAGGGTTTCTTGAATCCAGACGAATGATGTACTGGGATTCCAGGATACGTAGCTGCTTAAGTCTGTTGCCCCCTCTCGGATTTGCAGGAATTCTGTCAATGCCAAAGAAGGAAAAATGATTAACATCACCATTATGAAAGCGCAACCAGTGGCGTGCAGTGGCATAACTCATGTCAACATTCTTAATCAATATGCGTTTCTTTATTGGGAATATGGTGCTCCCAATATAGAACTTAGCACATGGGCAAACAATCACATACACACAATAGTCAGTATTGCAATCCATAAATTTCCCAATCACTTCACTTCTGCCTGTAGGAAGGGGAGATAACTTCACATTCTTGCTTGTGGCACAGGCTTTACACTTGCCACATTTGTAAAAGCCTTTCTGTTCCTTTAGCCAATTCTTTTTCTTCTTAGGTGCCTCGAAGTAGCTTCTCACTAACATGTCCTTCAAAGAGCGTGCCTTTCTGTACGTCACCTGGGGTTGTCTATTGATGGTTTTGCCTATGACCGGATCACTCTTTACAATGTGCCAGTGTTTCTTTCATATCTGACGCACTCTGCCTGCTTCTACACTATACGTTGTTATCATCCTGACATTGTTAGATTCCGGGTTCTCAGTGGCTCTCACTTTCTTTTTGGTCCAAGATTGTCTCTCTATTCCTTGCTTTGGCTTTTTCTTTGGCCACCAGCAGTACCTGGTCGGAATAACCCCTGGCCTTAAATCTCTGTGTTATGGTGGTCTGCTCTTTCTCAAATGCAGCCTCTGAGCTGCAATTGCGCTTAGCCCTCAGGAATTCCCCGTATGGGATGCTGTCCTTGAGACTATTGGGGTGGTGACTTCTAGCATGTAAGATGCTGTTGCCTGAGGTGGGTTTCCTGTATAAGCTAGTTTGGATGGCACCTTCCACAATTTTCACTTTAACATCTAGAAAGTATGTATATATATATATATATATAAATATCCAAAACTGTTGCAGGAACCCTTTCGGGGAACAGCCACACACGAAATGGATCCAAATCCTTTATTTTTCAGCTTGCTGGCAGGTTTTCAACATTGGTGTCCTCACAAGAATGCTGCCAAACGCGTTTCAAGAGCCCAGGCTCTCTTCGTCAGTGGCAAAGTTCATTAGTCTCTGAAGCTACCCCAAATGTAATGAGTCCCCGCCCCCTGGGCGTGTACAATCAGGGCAGCGTTTCTGGGATCTGTAGTCCTATGTTCTGGAAGAGGGGCTTTTTGCTTGAGGTAATGCTAAATGAAAACCACAGTGGGTGTGAAAGTACATCTCTGTTGTCTGCCTGCCCTGCTTCTCAGCTGAAAACGGAGGGTGTTGGGACACCCCTGCAGAGCCCCAGCACGTTTCGTGTCCATGGTAGTCCTCTTATGGTGTCAACCTCGGTTCTGCCTCAAAGCAGCAGGCTGCATCCCCACGACCGGGACGTGGCTGTTCCCCGAAAGGGTTCCTGCAACAGTTTTGGATTTGATGTAACGGCCAACCACTGTAATTCCAAACTCCGAGGCTAATGCAAATCAAGAAGTTGGGTCAGGGGTCCACGTTGTACAAATATACCATGTCGACAGTGATTCTCTTCCCTTATGTACTACCCAAGATAACCAGACGGACGCACATCTAGGAATTGCCGATAGTAGCTATAGATTTGATCCTGAGGAGAGTACTATAAGGGCTGGACCCCCAAGTGGAAGAAACCCACAGCAACCAGACCAGGCCACTAAAAGAAAGCGTGGGGCTGCAGCCCACAAAGGCAGAAAGGCTAAAATTTCTAAACCAAATGTTTGCGTGGAATTTCCCGGGGTATTAATTACTCCACCTGATATCGGGGCTGAAGCACCAACCCCGACTGTGGCCGCATTAGACTTGGCTACCCCACCAAGGTTGAACACTCCGCTGGACTGGTCACAAGAAATGTGGGACAAACTGGAGCAACTTTTTTATAGGTCCTGTACCCTGATTTACGACAGATTGGACTCAATTGAAAGGAGATTGACAATCCTGGAAGCTGAGAAATCTAAAATTATTGATACTAGCAGGCAGGGGATCTTAGATGGGCCAGAGATCAGGCAAGAGGCTGGGGACATGCATGTGGCCACCCTATCTTCCCTTCACTCTCCTATTCCCCCTAATCCACCTACCCAGCATAAACATGTGCCGTTGGATAACAACATCTCTTTCATTGCCTCACAGTAATCCAAGCACCCAGATTAGTAAGAGTGGTACCAAGGGAGTGAGGCCACTGGGTGGTAATGTCGTTGGGGGGATGGTCTTGTACCTGGGGCTTTACCCCCAGGACGCAGCGTTAGGGCACAGAAGGACCTTCCAACCGATTGTTTGCCACATATAGATCTCCCTATAGCCTCTGTACCCTATGTGTGTATCCTAACGGGGTTCCTCCACTGAGAGATGGCCAAAAAGAAACCCATTTGGACCTGAAAAACAAGTGCATTCATTGGCTCAATGAGAACCGGTCTTTGCCACTAGGGGTGTCTGCTGAAATCATACTAGTGAGAAGGGAGGACTGGGTTGGGTCGCGACCTAAAACTATCAAGGGGGACAGTATCATAATTAATTTCGGAGATACCAGGGTTGCCAAGCATATATGCAATTGGGAATATCTAGGTACGGAGGCCCTGATTAAATCATACCCCTTGACATATTTCTACCCAGCCAACAATCTAGTCTCCTTTATTGCTCATCCTAACAGGGATGGGTTTGCAAGAAGGCCCTGGGGTTGGCAGGGTGCCAGGACTTTGAACAGGTTTGAGGTATTATCTGGATTAGAGGAGTGTGATTGACATAGAACCTCCTCAAGTCAACAGGTCCCAGAGTGTGCCCCCAATGTCAAGTCCACTCCTAGTAATGTTATTGTAGTGTAATCTCTGGCTAACAGTGACCATAGCCTAAGTATCCCCCTGCCGGACAGAACCACATCCTGCTCGGGGAACGCTTTTAAGGCTTATGTTGTAGGTAGGCCAAAACCTCCCAGAGTTCCAAAGGTAACTATAGATCAGCCAGCTAGGACAAATATGAGTAAAGAGTTTGTAAATGGAATAGCCAGGGAAGGAACCTGGCTCTCTTCTGGCACATCTGGTGGTGAAGAGTATCAAATGATCTCAAGGTGGCCCATGAGCCCTGGACAGCCCCCCTCAAATGTAGGACACCTTTCTGCCAGAGATCCTCATTCCGTCTAGGACTAATGTAGTGTCATTACTATCATGGAACATTGCAGGGTTGGGGTCCAAACTAGCTCTCCCAGAATGGATAAATTTTATCGACACTCACGATATATGTGCTTTTCAAGAAACCTGGGCAGTGGACCCCGTATTTCGGCTTGGGTATCTATCCTTCCAGGTCCCAGCTGTAAAACTAACAAAGGGTCGTCCAATGGGAGGTTTGGTGATCTGGGTTAGGCAGGGCCTGTTGTGTATAGTATCCCAAATACCCACCAATAATGTTGATATTCTCGCTTTGAGAATAACCCCGGAGCAGGGTCCTAGTTTTTATGTTTTTAATGTATATGCTAGAGGCCTTGCAGGAGGACGTTGTTCAGAAGTTGTAGAGGACCTGCAGGGGTTGCTGGATAGTTTACCAAGAAACATCAACCCGATTATTGCAGGGGATTTCAATATGACATTCGAACCTCTGGGGCTTGAGAATCAGTATTTTTTGGAGGAGGAAGACGCTAAGTGGGGAATCCCTACCCTTACAATCGAGCCTATAGAAAAGTGGACTGCGGCGGCCATCCAATTAAAGGGGATGTGCATGGGCCATCAATTACGAGCCGCAAATGGGAGAATGCAGTCAGACAGGTTGGGGGTTGTTACTTTTAGCAATGGCCTCAGATCTAGCCGTATCGATTACTTGTTGGTGAGCTTGCCACTGTGGCAGAACTTGGGGGACATGGTGGTAGTGAAACGCCCCGAAAGTGATCATGATCCTCTCATAGCTACTATGGTTGGGTTGTTTGGTGAGGCCCCACTCATTAGGTCGGAGGAAAGGGATAATGACCTGGTGCTGTCAAACAGCACCCGCCACCTTAAATGGGGTGAGTTTGTACAGTGCCAGGAAATAGTCCTAGCCATGAATAACGAGGTAGACAGGGTATTGGAAGCATGGAGTAGTAGTGAGGGAGGCCAGGCCTCGTTGCCTCGCATAACTGAGACCCATACTACGCTCTTTGACCACCTGAAGTCATTATTTAGTAAGACTATCAAATCCAAGAAAAGTAGTAAAAAGAAAGCTGAAGGATGGTTTAACTCTAACTGCCATCTTTCCCGGGGAGGGCTTTAGGAGTAGCTATAGATGTAGGTGATCCGGAGGGAGTAAGGGTGGCGCGGGGTTCTTACCGGAAAGTGCAGTTAGAGAAGCCAAAAAACTATTCTGGGATGTGTTTAAGTGGGATAGGGGTGGGTGCCCGGAGCCCCCGCAAAACCATGTTGCCCACCACCTATGGGTCGAATATTTTAAACCTCAGTATGCTTCCTGGGTTGACGAGCAGTCCATTTTCCCGCACGGCCAGTCATTTTATACCAGTGGGATATTTACATTACCAGAGGTGGACAGGGCACTAGATACTATTACTCCAGGCCGTGCTCTAGGGGCCAATAGCATCCCTGCAGATGTTTTTACAAGCTACAGGTCTTCCTGGCGGTTGTATATTCATTATTTAGCAAATGCAATTGCCTGTGGTGCCCCTATTCCGGCATCCTGGAAGGGGGCCGAGATAATTCCTGTTTTCAAGAAGGGTGACAAAGCTGTAGCAAGTAATTATAGGCCAATCAGTCTTATTGACTCCATTCAAAAGATCATGGGGAGACTGATCCTACAAAAACGTCAGTCCTGGATGGACGACGAGAATATTCTTACCCCCTTGCAGGCTGGATTTAGACCCCTCACAAGCACCATCGACCAGGTCTTCCGTTTTATTAATATCTACTGGAAGACAGTCACTTTGGGGAAGGGGGCATTAAATGCAGTATTTGTGGACTTGAAGGCAGCCTTCGATCTGGTGCCTTGCAACAGGCTGTGGTGTGTACTAAGAGAGATGGGGTTGTCGTCAGAATTGCTATCCCTGATCGTCCGCCTACATGAGGGTAACCATGCACGTGTTCGGTGGGGGTCCAGGGGGAAGTCACTGAGTCTTTTGCCGTGGACAGGGGAGTGCGACAGGGTTGTGTGCTTGCACCAACCCTGTTCTCGCTCTTCGTTAACGGTGTGGCTGACTTCCTCTCTGAAGTACCCTCCGATGCTCCACAGCTGGCCGGTGTGTACATACCGATCCTCATGTTTGCGGACGACACTCTAATCCTAGCAAAAACGCCTAGTGGTCTGCAAAAAGCCTTGGCCAGGTTTGAGGAATTCTGTTCAACTCGGGGCCTAATAATCAACATGGCAAAGACAAAGTTCATGTCTTTTAATGGACACAGATCATTCCGGGTGAAGTTATATATGGACAAAGTGCCTCTCGAAAAAGTGGACACTTTTACGTATTTGGGGGTCACGTTGCAGGCTGATATGAAGTGGTCAAATCAAATTGATGTGGCCACGTTAAAGCACAAACAACAGGCTGGGATCCTGGCAGCCGAATTTAAGACCTCCCTCTCGAAACCAATTAGCCCCTTGCTAGAGATCTATATCATGAAGGTTCCAAGCTCATGTTTGTATGGAGCTGAGCTATGGGGGTTTACGAATGTCTCTACCCTATCGGTGGCTGGAAATTCATTTTTACGTAAGGTTACAAGTGTCCCTAAAAGTACACCAATCCGCCCGCTGCTGCTCGATTTGGGGAGGAAAGCTGTATCAGACCTAGTGAAACTACGCCCCCTCCTATATTGGCGGCGATTGTGGAGCACGGCCGAATTATCCCACTATGCATTGGGCATCAAGGATATAATGGAAAGTGACCACTTCCACAAGGTGAAATGGCTAACAGAGATCAGATTGCTGCTAGCGAATCTGGGGCTGAGCGAACTATGGAACGATCCCTCCAATGCTATTTTTCCTTCAAAGAAGACCTTGAAGGAGCTGTACTGGGAAATGTTACGGGTTTCTGTATGCTCTAGTGGCTCAATAAAGCATCTTACTGGCCGGTTTCTAGAATTTAAGTCATCGCCGGCCCTTGAGCCCTATTGCGATGCCATTGAGAAACCATTGTAAAGAAAGCTGTACTTTAAGCTGAGGGTTGGTACCCTGCCAGTTAGGGAATTTACTAATAAATGTTCAGGGCTTAATGAGTCTGTCTGCCCGGGGTGCAAAGACAGGCGAGAAACGATCAGCCACCTGTTGTTTTTCTGTCCACTGTATATGAAACCCCGTGCAAAGTGAATTATACCTATTTGCAAGCTGTTAGGCTTTAGAAGGCATGAGGAGGCGCTTCGAGTTCTTTCATCAGACCCATCGCTACTATTGTCAACAGCTATGGCCAAGTTTTTGGGTTGGACCTGGTGTATTCGATCTATGGCATTGTCACAGGCCCCTTGAATTGCTGTGTGATTATTGTCACCCCGAATGATTAATAATTAACTAGATCTATGAAATGTGAATGCCCTATGTTGTATTTTATGTACTAACTTTTATGTGATTTTTATGATACTGTTATTTACTATTCTTACTCGACATATATTGGATGTTTAATACTTTTTAAAATGTTTTAAGGCCTGGATTATTTATGTTTTTACTCTGTATGTCTGTATGTATTTGTGCTTTTATGACTAAACTGTCTAATAAAGCTATTGAAATTATATATATATATATATATATATATATATATATATATATATATATATATATATATATATATCCATCACCAGGAAAGCCCCAATTAAGTGACGCCTCAGGAAGGTAAATAACAACGTCCTTTTATTTTCGGCAACTTGCAGGCAGACAAACACCAGGTAAAGACTTCAAAAGTCAATCATGCGCCATACGCGTTTCGGGAGTGTCTTGCTCCCTTCCTCAGTGGCGTTGCAAGCAAAATGGAAGCACGTTAACCCGCACATTGATTCTTCTTCAATTATAAGCCCCAGTGGGCGTAGCGGGCAGAGTGGCTTTCTGGGTATTGTAGTGCGTTATCGTATTCCCCATGTGGGGCTGCTGTTCCACTTCACCATTGTAGCTTGAAGTAAAAACCCTCGTGGGTTTGAGGCATTGTCACAGCATGTAGTCCGCCTATCTTTTCAGAAGCCAAAAGCGTTGACCCAGCCAGCACCACCCTGGATAGGCGCTATGCTCATCTTCCTCCCGTAATCACCAGCACCAAACGTGGCACTAGTCCGGACCCGCTAGCACGCGGTGGGCATCACTTACGGCTGGGCTCGCAGCCGTCACACATCCATCACCAGGAAAGCCCCAATTAAGTGATGCCTCAGGAAGGTAAATAACAACGTCCTTTTATTTTCTGCAACTTGCAGGCAGACAAACACCAGGTAAAGGCTTCAAAAGTCAATCATGCGCCATACGCTTTTCGGGAGTGTCTTGCTCCCTTCCTCAGTGGCGTTGCAAGCAAAATGGAAGCACGTTAACCCGCACATTGATTCTTCTTCAATTATAAGCCCCAGTGGGCGTAGCCGGCAGAGTGGCTTTCTGGGTATTGTAGTGCGTTATCGTATTCCCCATGTGGGGCTGCTGTTCCACTTCACCATTGTAGCTTGAAGTAAAAACCCTCGTGGGTTTGAGGCATTGTCACTAAATGTAGTCCGCCTATCTTTTCAGAAGCCAAAAGCGTTGACCCAGCCAGCACCAACCTGGATAGGCGCTAAGCTCATCTTCCTCCCGTAATCACCAGCACCAAACGTGGCACTAGTCCGGACCCGCTAGCACGCGGTGGGCATCACTTACGGCTGGGCTCGCAGCCGTCACACATCCATCACCAGGAAAGCCCCAATTAAGTGACACCTCAGGAAGGTAAATAACAACGTCCTTTTATTTTCGGCAACTTGCAGGCAGACAAACACCAGGTAAAGGCTTCAAAAGTCAATCATGCGCCATACGCGTTTCGGGAGTGTCTTGCTCCCTTCCTCAGTGGCGTTGCAAGCAAAATGGAAGCACGTTAACCCGCACAATGATTCTTCTTCAATTATAAGCCCTAGTGGGCGTAGCCGGCAGAGTGGCTTTCTGGGTATTGTAGTGCGTTATCGTATTCCCCATGTGGGGCTGCTGTTCCACTTCACCATTGTAGCTTGTAGTAAAAACCCTCGTGGGTTTGAGGCATTGTCACTGCATGTAGTCCGCCTATCTTTTCAGAAGACAAAAGCGTTGACCCAGCCAGCACCACCCTGGATAGGCGCTAAGCTCATCTTCCTCCCGTAATCACCAACACCAAACGTGGCACTTGTCCGGACCCGCTAGCATGCGGTGGGCATCACTTACGGCTGGGCTCGCAGCCGTCACACATCCATCACCAGGAAAGCCCCAATTAAGTGACGCCTCAGGAAGGTAAATAACAACGTCCTTTTATTTTCGGCAACTTGCAGGCAGACAAACACCAGGTAAAGGCTTCAAAAGTCAATCATGCGCCATACGCGTTTGGGGAGTGTCTTGCTCCCTTCCTCAGTGGCGTTGCAAGCAAAATGGAAGCACGGTAACCCGCACATTGATTCTTCTTCAATTATAAGCCCCAGTGGGCGTAGCCAGCAGAGAGGCTTTCTGGGTATTGTAGTGCATTATCGTATTCCCCATGTGGGGCTGCTGTTCCACTTCACCATTGTAGCTTGAAGTAAAAACCCTTGTGGGTTTGAGGCATTGTCACTGCATGTAGTCCGCCTATCTTATCAGAAGCCAAAAGCGTTGACCCAGCCAGCACCACCCTGGATAGGCGCTAAGCTCATCTTCCTCCCGTAATCACCAGCACCAAACGTGGCACTAGTCCGGACCCACTAGCACGCGATGGGCATCACTTACGGCTGGGCTCGCAGCCGTCACACATCCATCACCAGGAAAGCCCCAATTAAGTGCCGCCTCAGGAAGGTAAATAACAACGTCCTGTTATTTTCGGCAACTTGCAGGCAGACAAACACCAGGTAAAGGCTTCAAAAGTCAATCATGCGCCATACGCGTTTCGGGAGTGTCTTGCTCCCTTCCTCAGTGGCGTTGCAAGCAAAATGGAAGCACGTTAACCTGCACATTGATTCTTCTTCAATTATAAGCCCCAGTGGGCGTAGCCGGCAGAGTGGCTTTCTGAGTATTGTAGTGCGTTATCGTATTCCCCATGTGGGGCTGCTGTCCCACTTCACCATTGTAGCTTGAAGTAAAAACCCTTGTGGGTTTGAGGCATTGTCACTGCATGTAGTCCGCCTATCTTTTCAGAAGCCAAAAGCGTTGACCCAGCCAGCACCACCCTGGATAGGCGCTAAGCTCATCTTCCTCCCGTAATCACCAGCACCAAACGTGGCACTAGTCCGGACCCGCTAGCACGCGGTGGGCATCACATCACCAGGAAAGCCCCAATTAAGTGACGCCTCAGGAAGGTAAATAACAACGTCCTTTTATTTTCGGCAACTTGCAGGCAGACAAACACCAGGTAAAGGCTTCAAAAGTCAATCATGCGCCATACGCGTTTCGGGAGTGTCTTGCTCCCTTCCTCAGTGGCGTTGCAAGCAAAATGGAAGCACGTTAACCCGCACATTGATTCTTCTTCAATTATAAGCCCCAATGGGCGTAGCCGGCAGAGTGGCTTTCTGGGTATTGTAGTGCGTTATCGTATTCCCCATGTGGGGCTGCTGTTCCACTTCACCATTGTAGCTTGAAGTAAAAACCCTCGTGGGTTTGAGGCATTGTCACTGCATGTAGTCCGCCTATCTTTTCAGAAGCCAAAAGCGTTGACCCAGCCAGCACCACCCTGGATAGGCGCTAAGCTCATCTTCCTCCCGTAATCACCAGCACAAAACGTGGCACTAGTCCGGACCCGCTAGCACGCGGTGGGCATCACTTACGGCTGGGCTCGCAGCCGTCACACATCCATCACCAGGAAAGCCCCAATTAAGTGACGCCTCAGGAAGGTAAATAACAACGTCCTTTTATTTTCGGCAACTTGCAGGCAGACAAACACCAGGTAAAGGCTTCAAAAGTCAATCATGCGCCATACGCGTTTCGGGAGTGTCTTGCTCCCTTCCTCAGTGGCGTTGCAAGCAAAATGGAAGCACGTTAACCCGCACATTGATTCTTCTTCAATTATAAGCCCCAGTGGGCATAGCCGGCAGAGTGGCTTTCTGGGTATTGTAGTGCGTTATCGTATTCCCCATGTGGGGCTGCTGTTCCACTTCACCATTGTAGCTTGAAGTAAAAACCCTCGTGGGTTTGAGGCATTGTCACTGCATGTAGTCCGCCTATCTTTTCAGAAGCCAAAAGCGTTGACCCAGCCAGCACCACCCTGGATAGGCGCTAAGCTCATCTTCCTCCCGTAATCACCAGCACCAAACGTGGCACTAGTCCGGACCCGCTAGCACGCGGTGGGCATCACTTACGGCTGGGCTCGCAGCCGTCACACATCCATCACCAGGAAAGCCCCAATTAAGTGACGCCTCAGGAAGGTAAATAACAACGTCCTTTTATTTTCGGCAACTTGCAGGCAGACAAACACAAGGTAAAGGCTTCAAAAGTCAATCATGCGCCATACGCGTTTCGGGAGTGTCTTGCTCCCTTCCTCAGTGGCGTTGCAAGCAAAATGGAAGCACGTTAACCCGCACATTGATTCTTCTTCAATTATAAGCCCCAGTGGGCGTAGCCGACAGAGTGGCTTTCTGGGTATTGTAGTGCGTTATCATATTCCCCATGTGGGGCTGCTGTTCCACTTCACCATTGTAGCTTGAAGTAAAAACCCTCGTGGGTTTGAGGCATTGTCACTGCATGTAGTCCGCCTATCTTTTCAGAAGCCAAAAGCGTTGACCCAGCCAGCACCACCCTGGATAGGCGCTAAGCTCATCTTCCTCCCGTAATCACCAGCACCAAACGTGGCACTAGTCCGGACCCGCTAGCATGCGGTGGGCATCACTTACGGCTGGGCTCGCAGCCGTCACACATCCATCACCAGGAAAGCCCCAATTAAGTGACGCCTCAGGAAGGTAAATAACAACGTCTGTTTATTTTCGACAACTTGCAGGCAGACAAACACCAGGTAAAGGCTTCAAAAGTCAATCATGCGCCATACGCGTTTCGGGAGTGTCTTGCTCACTTCCTCAGTGGCGTTGCAAGCAAAATGGAAGCACGTTAACCCGCACATTGATTCTTCTTCAATTATAAGCCCCAGTGGGCGTAGTCGGCAGAGTGGCTTTCTGGGTATTGTAGTGCGTTATCGTATTCCCCATGTGGGGCTGCTGTTCCACTTCACCATTGTAGCTTGAAGTAAAAACCCTCGTGGGTTTGAGGCATTGTCACTGCATGTAGTCCGCCTATCTTTTCAGAAGCCAAAAGCGTTGACCCAGCCAGCACCACCCTGGATAGGCGCTAAGCTCATCTTCCTCCCGTAATCACCAGCACCAAACGTGGCACTAGTCCGGACCCGCTAGCACGCGGTGGGCATCACTTACGGCTGGGCTCGCAGCCGTCACACATCCATCACCAGGAAAGCCCCAATTAAGTGACGCCTCAGGAAGGTAAATAACAACGTCCTTTTATTTTCGGCAACTTGCAGGCAGACAAACACCAGGTAAAGGCTTCAAAAGTCAATCATGCGCCATACGCGTTTCGGGAGTGTCTTGCTCCCTTCCTCAGTGGCGTTGCAAGCAAAATGGAAGCACGTTAACCCGCACATTGATTCTTCTTCAATTATAAGCCCCAGTGGGCGTAGCCGGCAGAGTGGCTTTCTGGGTATTGTAGTGCGTTATCATATTCCCCATGTGGGGCTGCTGTTCCACTTCACCATTGTAGCTTGAAGTAAAAACCCTCGTGGGTTTGAGGCATTGTCACTGCATGTAGTCCGCCTATCTTTTCAGAAGCCAAAAGCGTTGACCCAGCCAGCACCACCCTGGATAGGCGCTAAGCTCATCTTCCTCCCGTAATCACCAGCACCAAACGTGGCACTAGTCCGGACCCGCTAGCACGCGGTGGGCATCACTTACGGCTGGGCTCGCAGCCGTCACACATTCATCACCAGGAAAGCCCCAATTAAGTGACGCCTCAGGAAGGTAAATAACAACGTCCTTTTATTTTCGGCAACTTGCAGGCAGACAAACACCAGGTAAAGGCTTCAAAAGTCAATCATGCGCCATACGCGTTTCGGGAGTGTCTTGCTCCCTTCCTCAGTGGCGTTGCAAGCAAAATGGAAGCACGTTAACCCGCACATATATATATATATTCACTGAAAAAACCATAGGTTTCAGGCCTTCTATAGTTAGGAATTAGCATTTAAAACACCTTGCAAATTCACTTAAAAAACCATAGGTTTCAGGCCTTGCATAGTTAGGAATTAGCATTTAAAAAACCTTGCAAATTCACTGAAAAAAACATTGGTTTCAGGCCTTTTATAGTTAGGAATTAGCATTTAAAAAACCTTGCAAATTCACTGAAAAACCCATAGGTTTCAGGCCTTATATAGTTAGGAATTGGCATTTAAAAAACCTTGCAAATTCACTGAAAAAACCATAGGTTTCAGGCCTTATATAGTTAGGAATTAGCTTTTAAAAAACCTTTGAAATTCACTGAAAAAAACCATAGGTTTCAGGCCTTATATAGTTAGGACTTAGCTTTTAAAAAACATTTGAAATTCACTCAAAAAACTGTAAGTTTTAGGGGTGTTATAGTTAGCTGGACATTTCACTCATACAAAACCATTGAAATTGCTCCTATATAGTTAGCTGTACTAACTATATTTCGCACACCCGCAATCCACTGCTGATGATGTCACATATTAGATCATTCATGACATGGTCAGTGACATCACTGATGACATCTCAAATGACATAACTGATGACATCACTGATGACATCATCCAGTGAATGTGGTTTGCTTCGTTATTTAAATATTCATTATATATATAGCAATTTGCATTGAAGAATGAGTGGATGGAGGATTTAGTAGCAGTGTAATTGACGGTTTACTTGACCAATTTATAATGTCTCACTAAATATAGTGGATAGTGACTAAACTGTGTGAATATCTGTATCACTTTGTCAGTTGTTGTGTAAACTGATTCTACAGTTGGTTACTAGCTATGTGAAAGTCTATATTAGTTATTGATTAGTTAACTGAGTATTTGTATGGGAGTGTGAAAGTGTGTGTGGTTCGGTGGGGGGTGTGTGACTGTCCAAAGATGTGTGAATAGTTGATTCAGTAGATATATGAAGTTAAAACTACATGTTCTAACAGTTTGGGTGAGTGAATCTCTTTATGGGTGTGGTGATGAGCAAATATATTTCTCAATGGTACATGTCCAACAAACTAGAAAAATAAAAGGCAGTGTATGTGTCAGTTGTTGTAAATAAATAAGTATACATAAGACTCAATGATTGTGTGAGTGACTGTATGGATAACTGTATACATGTAATAATGATTTTATAATTCACTAAGTATGACTTACTATCTAAATGAATAGATGAAGTGGTGTTTGTATAAGTGTTTTGCTAAGTAAATATGTAAGTATGATCCATTGTTTGCATAAGTGAGTAGGATGACTTCATATGTGAATAGGATGTGTGCGGTTGTTTAATGTTGATATAGGTGTATAAGTATTTTTGATAGTGTTCTATTGTTCATTGACAGCATGTATGAGTGAATCTACAGGTAAGTGAATAGATGTGTGTATACATCTATGATTCACTGAGTGGAATTTTAGATACTTGTATTGCTGTGACAATGGATTCAAATATGATACTCTGTATTTTACAAAGAGTGATGAAAAATTAGTGAATGAAAAGGTGTATGTGAGTGTCACGTGGATGATGTCATCAGTGATGTCATCAGTGATGTCATTTGAGATGTCATCAGTGATGTCACTGACCATGTCATGAATGATCTAATATGTGACATCATCAGCAGTGGATTGCGGGTGCGCGAAATATAGTTAGTACAACTAACTATATAGGAGCAATTTCAATGGCTTTGTATGAGTGAAATGTCCAGCTAACTATAACAACCCTAAAACTTATAGTTTTTTGAGTGAATTTCAAAGGTTTTTTAAAAGCTAATTCCTAACTATATAAGGCCTGAAACCTATGGATTTTTCAGTGAATTTGCAAGGTTTTTTCAGTGAACAGGGAAGTTGTCAAACCGTTAAACTAAGAGAAAAACTACCAGCTCAGTACTTGCATTTGGATGTAACAGTTGACTTTCTCAAAAAACCCAGCTTCCATTTCAATCACTTGATGACTCGATCTTTGCCTTTAACCCTATGCTGTGCTCGTTAGCTTTTCGACTAGTTTAATACAATATGTATGCCACGTCCAAACACATATACACAACAGGAAATGTTTAGATCATGAATGGGAACGAATTGTTGATATGTTCGGATAGATGACCTAAGAATGCCAGGAGAAGGTGACAAGGCTGAAATCCTGTTTATTTTGTGCATCTGTGTGATCTTTGGCAACGTAGATCATCACTTGCTTCAAGGACGAGAGATTGAGATTCGCGGCTCAGCCTAAATTTGGATCACTTCCTTCCAGTTGAACATCCACTAATTCACAACTATTCCACCCCCTCCCCCCCTCAACACATCCTCCTAGCAGCCTTTGACCTGTGGTATTCTGCATGATTCCAATCTTTCACTTTCGTTTTAACATCTGTATGAAACGTTTAGCACATCTGGTGGAGTATTTGGCTTACAATTTTTAATGTAATTTGGTAACATCGTTATTGTAAATTACTAATTCTTTCTTGGGAGAAAGAAATGACGATTGGGTGTGTTTGTTCAAACTTAGACTAAACAGAAATAAAACATTAATGTAAAGCCTTTTCTCCTACCTTCAATGCTAGTCTGAGAAAACCGAGTCTCTGGCACCCTATCTGAAACCCACAAAGATGTGAAGAATTACTTTTCTATTTATATTTGCAAAGCTTTTTCTTTACCCACAGATTAAAGCGGCTTTTAAACAATGTTTACCAAGTACACATTATAAGAAAATTGCAACACCCTTTTTCATTCCTCACTTAAATAACAATTTTCGTGTAAGCGAGAAAGAATCTATCCGAGGGTACATTTTATTCAAAATGCTATTGTACATATTCCTTTGAAGATGAAAATGAGACATCACAGTTAGTCTGCATTGCTTCAGCTGCACTTACTTCAGTAAAGAAAAAAACCATAAAGGAGAATACTTGCCACCTAAATTTCTCATTCAGCTCAACTTCAGGGGCATATTTATAAAAGTATTGCGTTGTTTTTGCGCCATGCATGGGGGGGAGTGCAAGGGTGAGGCAACACTAGAGTCTGATTTATCAAGCCTTGCAAGGTCACCTTGTGTGGCCCTGCATGGCTTCATAAATCTGAAGTAATGCTACACAGCACAAATTGCTGTGTTTCGTTACTTGTCCCAGGGAGGCGTTCCATGGGTGTAGGATGGGTGTTCCTACGCATCTGCCCATGTGTTTTGGCGCAATCCCAGATTTACCAATACTGGTAAACCTTGGAATGTGTCGAAATGGTATGCGCAACGAGGAGAAATTTCTTCATTTCTCACCATTGTTTTCTCTTTCTAAGGGGCACATGCATCAAGGGGTTTTGTATTCGCAAAACAGTTAATGAACCTACAATTATTCGGGGTCAAAGCGTCGACACTTCTCTTTGAGCCAGCCTAAAAGCAACGGAGATTGTTCTACTGTGTTTTCTTGTTTAGCATGGCTATTATAATTTATGCAGAAAATTGTATACTTGTGGCGAAATAACAAGCCTAATTTTGATGCTAACTGCAAACCAGTTGTTTGCACAATTTCTTTAGCTCTCCATATCACTTCATCCTCATGAAAACCACCAACTTTTAGTACACCCCCCTTCTTTTTCTTCCGGGCACTTTGTGTATGAATTTTACGATATTACGTACATATCTGAGAATACGACAGTGTGATTAAATAACACTAGTCAATAATGTATTCAACGCGTTGCTTCTTTTCACGTTTTGTGAATGTATGTTTACTGTGGTTGTTGGTAAAATACTGTTTACTAGGACCACCCTATACTGTACTGTCTTTTTTTTCCCATGTGAGCAGCTGTACATTTTGGACATTAGATCAGCCGGCACCTAGAGAAACATAGCAAACCTGTATATTTTTGAACATTTGACACCTAGAGGAAGCCAGGGCGGGGTGTCTTGCATGGCTCTCACCAGGTTTTTCTCACCCAGAATTTCTTGCAAACCTCAAACTTTGACTAAAACACAATTTCCTCACATTTCTGTGATGGAAAGTTGTGAAATTTGTGGGGAGCCACAAACTTTCATCCATCTAGCATTCCCATAAGTGTTCAGATAAAAATGGTATGGTGACAGGAAACGGCCCAAAACGCAACATGGGTACATCACATTTTCCCATTCACAACTGATCCATTTCTTTCAATATGGGTAGCTGTGTATTTTGGGCCCTTACTCAACTGGTACCTAGCATACATGCAAATTTTTTTAAGTTCCACTGACTCACCCATTGCTTTTTGATGCTTCCCATATTTACAAGGATGTGTAAATCTGAAGCAGCGCCAAAAAATAATGTCATGCAAAAGCAGGCATTAGATTGGTGCAAAGAGGAGAAATTCTTGTATCTCTACTTGTATTTGCTTGTTCTATATCTGCTCCATTCTGCAGCTCACATGGAAAGAGCAAAATGCCATTAAAGATTGTTTTTGTGCAGGAACGTCTCCCTTCCTGCACAAGAACATTCATTTTATAATGGTCATTTACAACTTCTATGTGCTCTGCAGAATGACACACATATAGAAGTAATAAATCTCTATTATTGATTGTTTATGTGCAGGAAGGGATGCCTTCCTGCACATGAACAATCATCCCTGCAACGCAGGCACTCTTGCACTATGGCGCAAGGGTGTTTGTGTTGGTGCTAGGCAGCTATTTTTATCGTCACCGCAAGGGAAAACACAGGGGTGCACCGTATTCTTGTAAACATGACGTATCCCTGCATTTTTTAAATGATGCAGCGCTGCAAAATATGCCGCCATGTTGTGCCATTTGCTTGTACTCATGCCCCTATGTGAAGTCCCTTCGAGAGTCTCACCACCTACACCTGGGAGTCAGGGAGTGTTTACCCTGAGCACTTACATGGGCTTTACCTTTTTCTGGACACATAGATTTTATTCATTCAGCCAGTCAAACAGAATCTTTGGGTATGTGGACTCAGTTTGAGTTCCTGGACCCAAAAAGGACACTGGAAAAGTGTCATTGTTGATAAGCGCGGGTTCCGCTACCAGAATTTAACTAGGAACCCCAGGGCCGGACTGGCAATTCCGGGCACCGGGCAATCCCCCGGTAGGCTGGACGGGGTTTGGGCCGGTTTGGTGACAGGGGGCCGGTTTTGTTGCGGGGGGCCGATTTGGACTCTGAGGCGTAACCGAGCAAAAAAGCACAATCTGCATAAGATGCAGCTGCTGTGCACGCACCGTCCGGGACCGTGTCCTTGATGTCACCCGATTTTAATATAATTATTCAAATTCCAACTGTAACCTCTGACCTGGGTTGGGTGAACAGTGATGTGCGGTATAGCCATTCCCCCTTAGGGTGGAGTGCGCAAGCGCATTGGGGGTCCGCGGGTCAGGCAATAAAAAGTGCGCATGGGAGAGACGACTGAAAGACAGGCTGGCATGGATGGAGAGTGAAGTTGGCCTCCTTGTCTGCCGCCCGGCGCCCGCAGCCAAAGGTGAGGGACAGGCCGCCCATCCCCTCCCCTGCGTGAGTTTCATGGCCAGGCTGGGAGGGGGTGAGGGGGGGGAGGTGGTGAGCCACGTAATCGGGCCCGGGCCGCAATTAAAAACACAAGCCATTAGGCGGATTTTGGGATAAAGTACTTCACACTTGTATACGTAGGTCCTGATGAGAAAACACCTCAGGCCTCGAAGCTTGGAAGAAGTGTCCTCAGCCTTGGGGCAAGGAAACTACCACTAGGCGCAGATTGTAAAAGGCAAACCCGAGCTCACACAGCGCGCTCACTTCCGCTTAGGCGGTTTGTTTGGGAAGCCGCACTCTTGCACCACATGGCTGAAGTCACAGGCACACATTTGAAAAAAAGAGAACTGTAGCAAACAGATTATATCTTATATGCCATATCCTATGAGGTGGACTTCTGTATCAATATTATGTTTATTTATATTTTCTTGTTTATCTTCATTCAATTATACTAAATTTCAAAAATTCATATTATATCGTGATTCTGATCAATAATAAACATACAAAAGGAAACAAAAATCAACACCAAATGACTAGTAGGTTTAAAGGACTATAGAGGTTGGCAATGCGATGGGTTGGAACACTACGCGCGTTTGATATAATATGAATTTTTGAAATTTAGTATAATTGAATGCAGATAAACAAGAAAATATAAATAAACATAATATATTTTTATAAAATTTAGTTAGTGATTGTTGTTAGGTCGAGCTCGACGTAAGCAATGCGAAGCATTGCTGACGTCAGCGAAGACATCTATTGTGATCCGTTTCTGGGAATGTGGACAGGAAAGGGTGCACGAGCGCAGAGTAGCTCAGTTTTCACCTCGTGAGCGCGCACGGCGCCGTGCCCCTCTCCTGTCCACATTCCCTTGCGCAAACACTCTACACTCACGCATGCGCACATACACAGGCACACACACACTGCATACACACACGCAAACACACACGCAAGCCCACGCGCACACACAAAGACACACGCACAGACACATTCGAACACACGCGCGACCCCCAGCCCCACCCCCACCCCACCACTTACCGGGCTCTTTCGGCGTGTTCAGTGTGTCATCTACGGCACCGCTGGTACCAGGGGGCAGGACTTCACTTCCGGGGCTCCCTCCAGCACCTGGGAGCCCCGGGATGCGGAGAGGCCATCAGTCGGCCGGCTCCACTTCTTCCTCGGCGGCGGCGGCTGTGGCGGCGGGCGGGACTTCCTGCCGGATTGCAGGCCCCGCCCCCGTCTCAGGCAAAAGTGCCTGACTTCCGTTTTTTTTTTATATTGGTGCGTGGGAAAGCAGTCAGATAGTGAATTGGGTCTAATTTTGGAACACGGTCTCTCCTTTGACTCGCTGTAGAGTGCTGCAGAACTAGCATTACTGTATGCGTGCAGCAGACTCATGACCCATAGTCCCTGCTAATTTTTTTTTTTTGCTGCATAAATGGATGGTCAGTCTGTTTTTCAAAGCTCCGCCCTTCATGACTCTACCCCCTTTACTCCACCCAACCATGAAACCCCCATACCCAATGTATGACTTCCCAGAATAAATGTTTAATTTCAACACTTATGGTAGGTAAAAAAGACAAGATTTAACAAGCTGAAAAACGAATAAGAAGCAGGCAGAAATGAGTCACAGAAAGGACCCCCATGTGACTGGCGGGCTGTGGGCTCCTGGATATTCTTGAGAAGCCAGAGTCTTTCGCATCAACCTCGATTTAATAGAAACTGCTTGGGGGAGGCATAAGCCTACTCCACAGCCAAAGAGCACTTCGGAATTCTACCGTGTATTAGCATTGGCTAAGATGCCGCCAATGCTCCAATCTCAGGTCATTTTAGACAATAAGTATTGACTCTCACGCGCAGCCGGCTTGAAGAATCTATTCAGCCTTGGCATTGGTTGTTATGGGACGCGGAAGTGCTAAAATTACGGAGAAATGGCATGCGTTATAAGCTCAACTACGGACAAGGAGGGTTGCACTGAATTTGCTGACGGTCCGTGTAAGTAGCGGACAAGTGGTCACTTTATTATTCCTATGCCTCCCTCCCTCTGTCACCTTAGCTTTTGGATATGCCACGCCAGCCGACAAGATCACCTTTGTAAGGCAGTGCGTGTGTAAACTGCCTCCCTTCCTATGTATGCTATATAGCTATGGATGGAGAAAGTCCTCTGCATCGTATTTAATGAGTTTTCAGGTGTTGCATATAAAAAAAGTGAGATCAGTGGAATACTGTACATAGAATGATGTGCAACTGACAGTTCAAAAGGTGCATTAATCACTTTGAGAGTACGATAACATGCAGGAACTGCGCTGTAGACGGTGTAACAGCAGCAGCACACACTTTAGCTGATGGTACAGAGCGTAATTAGTTTTTCAAGTTGTGTTGATTTTGCTACAGCATTAACCGCTTTATCATTTCTCCAGTAGTACTTTTTACGTTTTCACGTTATTGGCCTGTAGAACTTGTTTATTTTTTGAGTGTATCCTTACAGTAGTCTGCGAGACGGAATTTAGTTACAAGCAACAGAAACCCATAAATACCCATACAAATGGGACTGTGCTACATATCACTGTGCATTGCGTAGTTGCAAGTATGCGTTAAGTGCTTGGAATGCTCAGTAAGCAAGGCTGGTTAATTTGTTACGTAGTATATGGTTTATCTAAATCCACGATTTAATTTGTTTACATAGGTCACTATGTAAACAAATATTTTGTTTATTTTCAGTCATTGTCACTTTCATTCTTGGTCTTCCCTCTGACTGGACCATTTTTTAGCTTGTGATCATTTAATGTAGCAGAATTTCTTGCACCATACATAATCTAATGGTCGAAAAAGTTGCTCCAATTTTGCGTTTTTCACAAAGTCGAACACGCAGTTAATTTCGAATAAGCTGCAAATCTAATTAGAGCATTCCTGACTAAGCCTCGACCACAGCCTTTTGCCCGCGAACTGTGATTTATTTTTTAGATTAATAATTGGGATACAAATCGTGTTGGGTATACATCTTGGGGGTTCACTTTTTTTAACTGCTATTATAATTTAAAATCACACACGTAGAAATCAAGTAAAAATGTATTTATCATGGTGTCTGTAAGAAAGTGATGCTGTCAATAATAAATTTAGATTGAGCTTTCAACATTAGTGCACAGATGCATATTGATGCCACTTCCTATTTGGGCTGCTGTATAGTTGGATCCAGAGCACAACGGGTTAACTCCATTCCTCAGTTTTCTTCTTATGCAAAAGTGTCTTTCGACTATTTAAGATGAGTCTTGTATCTTTCTACTGGTTTTGTCGTTTATGTAGCATCACCAGGAGACACTTCTCACTATAGTCAACAGGCGCTTCCAATCAGGCCAATGTCATGAACGCGATTCACAATAACAGGTGCTTTGAACGCCCTCTGCTCCTTTTGGAAAAAGTTTGAATTTTCGAAGAGTGATGTTCTTTATGCCTACCCTAGAATTTCGTGTATTTGTACGTGTGCAAGTTGTTTCCGTCCCCAGTTCAGCAGATGGCAGTTTGATAGCATCAACACTAAAATAATAGCAGGGAAACTGTAAACGTGCTATCTGTTCTTTTACCAGAATCGAGGCATAATGTTTGATGGGGCTTACCCATGGAGCTAGAAAGAATTCTCCGAGCACTCAGAAAATCAACAGTTAGGTCATGATTGCAATGTGTTTTTTATTGAAATATTATTATTCAATTCTTCCCTCGCCAACACCTGTTTAGTCTATTGCTGACTCAAAGACAGCAGACATCATCCGGGCTAGTTATGAGATGAGTAATGGTATTGGATAGAAGTAGGATGAACATGGTCGGTATCTTGTGTAGCCCCACTGCCTCGTGTGCGACATTAGTGGTCTAAATGTGTACAGTCTGGAAAAGAGTACTCGTGTGTGTATCCTCCTGACTAGCTCCGATGAAGTCTGGTGTCACCAAGGCGAGGGCAGAATGCAATAAAGGCAGTTCAATAAAGAACACATGTTGAAACCACAACCTCATTTGGCTACAAACCTGGATGTCCTCTGAAGATTGTATTATGCCTTGTTATTGAGGGATACACCATATGCTGTCGCCTAACCCTTCCCTTGGTGCCCAACCTCATATTTGCAGGGCCGCTTAAGTGTATGGACCATGATGCAATCTCTATGCAGCCTGCAGTGTGGGGGAGGTATTGTTCGACTCTACCACAGAGATTCTTTTCCTAGAGCATTCACACTTGATTCAGCATCAGGCTATCCTTTAGTGGTCAAGCAAAACTGTGTGCTGTGCAGTTTCAACTGTTTTGCTCTATTCTGTGCAGTTCAAGTTCAGATTTTGGGAAAATAACCATTTCTTTGATATGTCGGAGGCGGCCCATTTGGACTGGATGGAGGAGAGGAAGGTTTTTGCAGGAGTATTGGAGACATGGCATGATACATGTTGGTGGCATCCCCCAAAGAAAGAAGTGGTCAAAGAAGTTGTTCCTTCTGTGCCACAAGTAATTCTGTGACCAGTATACATTCTGATTCTAGAGAACCTGATGAGAGAGACTCTTGGCAGTGATTGCAACTTTAGAGAGGCTGCAATCACCGCCAAAGAATTACTTTATTGTTTTGCATTTTGTAATCCATTGTGCTCTCCTAGTTTTTTTGCTTTGATCTCTCTGCTAATCATATGTCTTCTTTCCTATACTGTTGAGTCTAAATGATTCTGGCCCCTCTCTCTTCTTTGCCTCACCTCCACACCATGCACCCATGGGCAGGGAAAGGGTTACCCATCCCCACTTGACATATGGTCATGCCGTTTATATCTCAGTGGCATATTCTACCTACTTAATGTTTGATAATTCAGGGCTGTTTGGTGAGGTTGGGAGTTGGTCTACTTCGCACACAAGGTTTTCACTCCTTAGATCAGTGTTATTCAAAGGTGATCTGTGCATCGGTGGGGTTCATTGTTTTTAAAACCTGCAATCGGTGCATAAACACGCACTTTGAACGTATATTCCTTGCTTACAATGAGCACAGCTGGCAGTAAAAGAGACTTACAGCCTTGCTTCTCATAAGCATGGACTATAAGTGCAAAGTGCTTGTTTATGCAACGATGCAAATGAAGAAAAGGCATTGTCATTTACAATGCCAATAGCTCAAACTTTAATAATGCGAGACCTATTGCATTGTAAATGCTTGTTTTTTTATGTTGTCATGTGTACTGTATTGATACAGAAGTCCACCTCATAGGATATGGCATATAAGATATAATCTGTTTGCTACAGTTCTCTTTTTTTCAAATGACTGTTATTCCCTACGTGTAGCAAACACATTATTAGTAGGGGTCCCCTGTTTTTCCAAAAATTGAAGTCACAGGCACAAGCGCACTTGTAAACAAGGGATCTGCGACGGTGTCTCTAACCTCTACCTCCTCATTAAAAGCCTGGTCCCCCGCAGATCTTACCTGCAGCCAGTAAGAGCTAGGGAGGACCCCGGCCTACCCATGATAATCGGCAATGAGCCTCCTGCGACAGTAAATAATCATTAATCTCCTAAACACAGAGCCTGCCTGGAGTTCGCTGGAACTGGCATCGCAGCCGTGAAAGGGGTTCATTCTATTAAGACACGTGGAGCGCAGTTGTTAACATACATTACAGATTGTTCTGGAGAACTTGAGCAGGAAGACACAGACACACAACCAGATAAAGATACAGAGAGAGGAACAATAGAGCAGGGGGACACCAGTAGAGTAGAAAGATTACAAGCACACAACTGAACACAGATGCAGAGACAGGAACAGAGGTAAATGAACAGAGAGACACAGGTACACAACCCGACAAAGAGGAAGAGAGAGGGACACTAGAACTTGGAGACAATCATAGATTCACAAACACACAACCAGACAAAGAGAAAGCCAAACACTAGAACCCAGGGACATGAGCAGAGGGACACAGACACACAACCAGGTAAGGATATGGTGAGAGGACCACTAGAACAGAGGGGCAAAAACACACAACCAGATAAAGATATAGAGACAGGAACGATAGAGAAGAGAAGAGGGATACCAGTAGAGCAGAATGATTCAGGCACACAACTGAACAAAGATGCAGAGAGGGGAAAAGAGGTAGATGAACAGAGAAACACAGGTACACAACCCGACAGAGGAAGAGAGGAGACACTAGAATTTAAGAGACATGAGCAGAAATACACACACACAGAACCAGACAAAGAGAGAAACACTAGAACCCATGGACATGAGGAGAGAGACACAAACACACAACAAGACAAAGATACAACATAGAGAGGAATGCTACAACCCAGAGGCACTGAGTGTAGGTCTGCAGTGGTGCTGCTGCAACCCCAAAATAACCACCATGGAGTTTAAAAGTGAATGAGCAATAAAACGCCTTCACTTGTGTTTTTATTTTGTCACATTTACTGTGAGTTCATAGACAGAGGTCAAACGCCAGGCCATGCCTTTAGACAAATCAATGCTTATTCTTTTAACCTGGAGATTGGTGTTTTCTTTACTTTTTCCGTCAGCTGTTAGGGAACCAGAAAAGAAGCACTTTTTGTAATTTAGAAGTGTGAAGGAAACAAAGATTTTACTAGGATCAAAACAAAGTCACACAACTTTACATGGTGATGCACACAACAAATATTTGCTTAAAACAGATTTCCACAAATATTATTGTTTGTGCTGTAGGTAGTTTCACAAATAAAACTGGATGCCTGTGCACATGTAATGCACATCTCGATAGAAAAGATGCTGTCTGTAAATGACAGTGCTTCTACACAGTCCTTTAGTAGTATATTTGTGAGAGTGTTCCCTAATACATATCTGGCTACACACCACACCCTCACCCCTCTCCTGCTAAAGGAGCATGGCTCATTTGTAACACTTGCTCTTTGTGTGATGTTTGGATGTTTTACAACCCCTGTGACTTCAGTGCAGTTACCTTGATGCCAGCAACCCCACTCTGACAACTGAACCAGCACCATTGCTAGAACAGAGGGACACCAGCGGGAAAGAAAGGATAAGGCACACAACCAAACAAAGAGAAGAGAACACTAGAACATAGAGATGCAATCAGAGAGACACAGGCACACAACCAAACACAGGTACAAAGAGAGCATCACTTGAATATAGGGACACTAGCAGAGAGGCACAGTCTCACAACCAGGCACAGGTACAAAGAGAGCATCACTTGAATATAGGGACACTAGCAGAGAGGCACAGTCTCACAACCAGGCACAGGTACAAAGAGAGCATCACTTGAATATAGGGACACTAGCAGAGAGGCACAGGCACACAACCAGGCACAGGTACAAAGAGAGCATCACTTGTACATAGGGACACTAGCAGAGAGGCACAGGCACACAACCAGGCACAGGTACAAAGAGGGCATCACTTGAACATAGGGACACAAACAGAGAGGAAAAGGCACATAACCAGACACAGGTACAAAGAGAGCATCACTTGGACATAGGGACACTAGCAGAGAGGCACAGGCACACATCCAGACACAAGTACAAAGAGAGCATCACTTGAACGTAGGGACAGAAACAGAGAGGCAAAAGCACACAACCAGACACAGGTACAAAGAGAGCATCACTTGAACATAGGGACACTAGCAGAGAGGCACAGGCACACAACCAAGTCGTGATCAGCTCAGACTTTTAAATTAGCGGCAGGGCTGGACGAGAGAGCAGCTGCATATTACAAGGGACAGAAACAAGTGCTGGTCGGGGGCAGAGCAGGAAAAGGATGAAAGCGAGATGTGTATGGTTTAATGACCAAGGAGCAGGGCTTGAACCACCTGAACTGTCCTCGTTGTCCATGCTTAGCGGAAGTGCCTGCATTCCTAGGCATGAGGGCGGCTCTGTCTGGGTGATATGACCAGAGCCCTGGGGTCGGCCTGGTGCCACGGACACAGATCTAATTTGAGGCCCGGCATTTCAACCTATACAAATTATAAAGACACAAGCCAAACCAGGATGTCACCCACACACAAGATTAGAAAGAGAAATAGTTTGAAAATGTATTTAATTAATTTTTGTCCACCTAGGGATTTTATTCAGGGCACTTAGAATGATGTAGTTCTAAGCCAGGAGAGAGATTTTTCTGGTTACAGAGGACTAGTTCCAGGCATCTGACAGCAATGCTATCTCTTAGGGGTGAAATAATTCCCACAGGCTCGTGCCGGAGAGCTCTTCCTCGGGTTACAGGTTCTTCAGGCAACCCTATGGTCTTCAAGATGAAGCCCAAAGCTTTGTCTCTTCTGACCACATTCTGCAAGACCTCTAGAGGCCTGAGGGCTGCCCCAGTCACATGTCACAATGCTGAGGGCTAAGCGGGGATCTGAGTAGGAGGCTGCAGAACAACTTATCATGGAGGTCAGGCGGATTCAGTTCGGGAACCTCCCCAGAAGCTCTACATAGTAAGCAAAGCATTTGGAGCAGGATGCACCGGTACTGTCTTCATAATCGCGGATACAACCAGGAAATTCTGCTAGAGAATAACTATAATCACCACAAACAACTGAGTAAATGAGATGATTTCTAATTGAATAAAATGTCCTTCCTATATTTTGTTTTACACTACCTGTACATTTTCTAGTGCTTTCTGTATATATAATGTGGTAACAAACAACACACACATTGGGTTAAGGTGTTTCGGCAGGTGTGGCGGAGCTATACTTTCATTTTGGGTCCTATTCTTCAGCCTTAAATCTGCCCTGTGTCTTCACCAAATCTCTGAGCTAATTCATGGGACTTCTCCACAAGCTGGTGATCCCTGTCCATTCATGCCTGAAAGACTGGATGATTCATAAAGGGTCATGCAGAATATCACTTCTCGGGTATGGAAGGTGCTGTGTCATCTTTGATTCTTTGTAAACTTGTCCAAACCCCCTCTCATTCCAAAGTGGGCCCACCCATTTATCGGCTCCTTCTCCAGGAAAGATCTGTGTGCTATATTTATACCTGATGCTCTGGCTCGCCTTCAACCAAAGCATTATTAAAATAATTTTGAACATTCCCCAGTTGTCACTAACAGTAACAGCAGCCTGGTGGCTCTTGCAGCATCAGAGGCTTGCGTCTCATCAGTGATAGTGAGGTCCGTGCTGTCTCTAGATGCTGCTCTGCACTCTGCCACGGACTCCGGAACTCATATTTGCATAAGCAGATCCCTCCTTTAAACATGGTAAAATTGGCTTACACAGAATTGGAAATGAAATTTACTTGTAAGATCCCTAGAAATGTGGTTCTACATGTACCCAAGGACTGTAAATTAAAGGCTGCCAGGGGGCCTGCAACACTTATTTTGCCACCCACGTAAGTAGCCTATTTAAACATGTGCCAAGGCCAGGGCCTGTCATTGCAGTCTGCCTGTGCAGTTGTAAAACTGCCATTTTGACCTGGCAAAAGGAACCTTTTGCCAGGCCTAAAAATATTCCCTTTTACTACATATGTCACCAGAATGTCACCACTGGTGCAAGCCCTTTCCATAAGTATGCAGTATGCAGCGTGCAGTGTATTTAAATTGTTTGGCATATACTTTTAAGTTTTATATGCCCCGGAATAGGCAAGGCTGAATTGCTACCCTTGTTCTTTGTGTGATTCTTGAATTTTTCACAATTCCATGACTTCTGTAATGTACAGGCAACATTGATGGCAGCACCCACACTCTGAAAAGTGTTTCTAGTGCCACTGGCCTGTGTGCCTTTGTGTGAATTGTTCATGCTTTCTGGCCTGGGTGCTTATGTGTGACATTTCTATAGCTTCTGGCCTCAGTGCCCTGGAGGCTCATTTGTGACATTTCAATGCTTTCTGGCCTGGGTGCTCATGTGTGCTATTTCCATAGTTTCTGTCCTCAGTGACCTGGAGGCTCATTTGTGACATTTCAATGTTTACTGGCCTGGGTGCTTATGTGTGACGTTTCCGTGCTTTCTGGCCTTTTGTGACCAGGCCTGGGTCAGTGCCTAGGTGCTTATGTGTGAATTTCCAGTTTCAGGCCTCACTTTACATAAGATGCTTCATTTGAGCACTGTTTACAAAACTCAGGATATAAAAATAACTTAATGTTTGCACATTGTCTTGTACACTTTTTACTCTGAACCTTTGCACAATTGTTTGAGGTTAAGTGTGTTTTTAAATGTCTTAATGCTATTTTATATGAAGAATAAATTGGTTATATTTAAATTCATGTTTCGTGCTAGACATTTCGTTTTTTAGTGTTCTCTGTAGGAATGTCTGTGATTTATAACTGGGTATCATGGTGCTCCAAAAGGTAATCATTTACTATGCTTTAAAAGTTAATACAATCTAATATGTAATGAAAAATGTGTTGAAAAATGCTTTGTTTTGGCCTTTCTGTCTCCAAAATTTTCTTAGGGTGACAACCCCCAAATTCCTGGTCTCACTTTTACTTTGTTCTCTCTGATTCACTACTTGTGTCTATTTTTGGTGCTCTCTGAAAGAATGTCTATGGGTACATATGACTGCTTGGTAACCTGGTGCTCTTTAAGGTCATCATCTACTATTTACTGTGCTTTGAAAATTGATACAATTGAATATGTAATGAAAAAGGTGCTGTAAACTTCACCGTTTTGGTCTGTCTTTTTCCAAACATTTCGTGTGGGGAGAACCCCCCCAAACGCCCCTAGTAGAAATCAGGCTCGCTCGCTACTCTCACTCGCTACGTGCCGGCGAGGGCTGGTCTGCCAAAATTTGCCAGGGCTGCTTTCAGTTCCCAGTCCGGCCCTGGTAGGTCAATGGATCTTTTGCTGCCTGCTGAGAAGCGTAAAGGGGAGAAATAACTCATTTAAGGCAATCCAACATTTCCAGGGACTAGGACTCCAGAGATCACAGACTATGAATACCCAGTTTAGCCGGTTATCATAAAACCAGAAACAACTGAATGTAGAAGCACCTCAAGACGAGATTGTAAAAGTACATGGGACCTAATACAAAACCATATTGATGAGTGAGCTTAATCCGATGGATCATGTAAAGAATGAAAAGTTCCAAAAACAGAACACTGACGAGACCTGCCCCGACATCTATGTCAGACTTCATCTGCGGCTAAAATGTGCAAAACAATAGACTATCCCTACTCTGTCTCTAAAGTGACATCCCTACTTAGCATCTCCCAGGCAAGATCAATTAAAGGTGTCACCTCGTGAAGACTTCCTAAGAAATATGCTCACGTTGTATGGGTCAAGTAGCCAAAGCTACGGAGCTCATTCTAAGAAGCTCCTTCTCTCCACATCGATCTCCTCACCCCTTCTCCTAACTCTGTCCCTGGGATACTGTCCCTAATACAAAATTCACAGATGTAAAACATGCCCACAGATCACTTCATCTTACTGGGCACTTCTCATAGGTAAATTTCCACCGCCTTCCTCACTCCATCCAAGTTCGGCTCGATGACCTTGGTTCCCATGCCTCCTTAGCGAGAAAGAACACCGGCTCCCAATTATCGACATTCCGTTTACAAAGTATTACTTCTCTTCCATGCCTAACTCCTAAAACAAAATACGTTAGTTCTAACTAACAAAGGCAGCTTCTTCCACCTGCAACGGAAACGTGAGAACAGAAAAACCTTGCATGTACATGAGATTTGCTGACCACCTCCAAATGCGAGAACTTACCAGGAAAATTAAATTTTCAGGCCTACACAAATCAACCAGCATAAGAATAAACAAATAGGCCTTCCATTACACAAAAGTAAACATTTCATTTAGGCCTTTAAACATCAGATTATACCCACAAGTTAACGGTGCTTTCCTTTGGCAAGCATCTACAATTGTTACACGTTAAGCACAATTAGTCATCTCCATGTTCAGACTCCAACATGATGCACGTTTAAATCAAAACGCATTACATTACACTTAGGCTTTTGTTAGGCAATTGCAATATACTAAAGGTTACTCTTTCCAAACGTAAATGTCATTCTGCTTCTCCTGCATGGCACAAAATAATTTCTATCAATTTACTTGCAAATTATTATTACAACACGTTTTCTAATGACCAAATGGTAATACAACACAGGAATATATGCAGGTGCGGACTATCCATGATTATGATGCACCCCTACAATTTTAGATCACCCTGTCGCTCCATCATTTTCAAGCCAAATGTCTTAATTTTCAAAATTTTGCGTACAATGCAAACCAAGACTCGAGTACTATCCCAGAATTAACTGTCCAGACACCTTAGCAATTTAACACTTCAAACTCCAATCTAAACATTTATTCAACTCTATTTGCTCAAAAACTACTGAAAGGGGTTACACCAAATCAAGCAAGGTTCTTGCTTCATGCCAATTTTGGTGTAATTTAGTACGGCTACATTTTATTTAGTAAAGAGGCAGAGTGTCCTATAGGAGTCAAAATGGGAAACACTGTTTTACCTCCATTTTTTACTAATTACGGAGTCACTATTGCTGACTCTGTTTTGTGTGTGTGTGTGTATACGTGTGCGCGTGTGCATGTGTATGTGTGTCACAGAGAGAGAGAGAGAGAGAGATGTTTGGGTTTTTTCATTGCACAAAACACAGTCATACAAAACCCCACATTTCACAGGATCCAATGAAATATGGAAAATATCTCTGGAATTTCTGTAAAATAACAAAAACACAGCAGTTTTTCCAATGAAATATTAGTTTCTTCATCATAGCTTCACTTTTGTTTAATCAGTATTCCACTCGTGAAAACTTGAAAATACCAATTCCAGTCAGTGTCCTTTGGTAGTACGGAGGACAGCAACCAGTGTTTTTTTTATTCTACATTCTTGCCTACATAATTATGACTGCGTTCATTAATGATCCTCAATGGCACAATCATGACAAGCAGCATATGTCTCCATTCATGCCACTTTTCCCCCACATTGCAAATATCTAGTGTCATAACTTGATAACTTTGATTCCTGTAACCATGTGTCTGCATAGTGGCAGGTGCAGACACATATGATGGAGGTGAAGGGAGTACCATGAATGGTGCGCTAAGGCAGACAGAAGTTGTTAATCTTCTTGAGGGGGTTTTCCAGAGCGATTACGGGGAAGAATACTTTCCCTGGTTACAGCATGCCAAAAAGTTCCTGCAGTAAATATATTACACAGAATGAACTCACAGTTACCAAGTTAAATGGTGTCACTATACATGAACCTACAACCATGATTTTGGAAGACTTTTTCCCTCAGCATTGGTAATACTGGAACACCTTATTTACAGTGAAAGACTTATTACTCACTTAAAAAACAATACATTCCCCAGTATAGAGTGCAAAACACTATGTATGTCAAATAAACCACTCGCAATATGTCAACAAACAGGAAAATATCTGTCTCTAATTTCTATTGAATATTTTATTTATTTATTTATTTATTTTAGTGTTTTATACAGCGCTTTACAAGATATACACCGGTGTACAAACAAAGTCTAAAGTGCAGAAATATACAGAACTATTCAAAAGGATGGCGAGGGGAAGGGGTTTAGGGAGCATAGGGGAAAATGGGGTTACAAATGTATGATTGCATTCATGGTTAAAATCGGTAAAAAATAAAGGCCCCAAAAGAACAAGTTACTTACCTTCGGTAACGCTTTTTCTGGTAGATACAATATCTGCCTGTGGATTCCTCACTTTGTGAATATCCCCTTGCGTCAGCAACATTCGGAAATTCTTTCCGTAGCTTCGCGCCGACGTGGACTTGGACGTCATAGAGGCACGGCATCGCTCGCGACTCCGCTGACGTCACCGACGCCTATAATATGCCCACGCCGGCGTGATGACATCGGTTCCGCCCTTTTTTCCGTGCCTTCGAGGCACACGGACGGACCAATGACAGTAGACATATACCCAGTATACGCAGTACAAATATCAAGGTAACACACACAGTGTGAAGCAAATGCAACAAAACATTTGAAATAAATAACCCCTTGAAAATAAAACAAATACATAATAGAAACTCTGGCATAGAAGAGTGGACAACGGGGAGGCGGGTGGGTCAGTGAGGAATTCACAGGCAGATATTGTATCTACCAGAAAAAGCGTTACCGAAGGTAAGTAACTTGTTCTTCTGATAGATACATCTGCCGTGTGGATTCCTCACCTTGTGAATAGAGTCCCACAGCAGTCCCCACTCCCGGAAGAGGGTGTCCACTCTTCTAGACAAGGAAATCCTGAAGGACAGAGCGTGCAAAGTGACCGTCCCTCCTCACTTCGGAATCCAAACAGTAATGCTTCGCGAATGTGTGGAGGGAAGACCAAGTTGCCGCTCTACAAATATCCTCTACAGGCACACCTCTAGCCAATGCTGAAGTTGAAGACTTAGCTCTAGTAGAATGAGCCCTTATACCCTCTGGTGGTTCCTTAGCGGCCAAAGAGTAGCAGATCTTTATACAGAGGACGATCCATCTTGATAAAGTCTTCTTACGGACCGCTCTTCCTCTCTTGCAGCCAGCAAAGCCAATGAAGAGCTGGTCATCCAACCGACAGTCTTTAGATCTGTCCAGGTAAAAAGACACCGCCCTCTTGGGGTCCAGACGGTGTAACCTCTCCTCCTCCTTGGAAGGGTGTGGGGCAGGATAGAAGGTAGGAAGGATAATGGACTGTCCTAGATGAAAGGGAGTTACCACTTTAGGCAGAAAAGCAGCCCTGGTCCTAAGAACCATTCGATCAGCATGAATGGTCAAGAAAGGGGGCTTATAACTAAGAGCTTGAAGCTCACTTACCCTCCTTGCCGAGGTTATTGCAACGAGGAAGACTGTTTTAAGAGTCAAAAGCCTCATAGGACATTTGTGAAGAGGCTCAAAGGGAGCACCCATCAGAAAGGTCAAAACAAGATTTAAGTCCCACTGAGGCACAATAAAAGGAGTAGGAGGGAACTTATTTGTGAGGCCCTTCAAAAACCTTAAAACTACAGGAGATTTAAAAAGAGAGGGCTGGTCAGGCAAGCAGATAAAAGCCAACAGCGCTGAAAGATAGCCCTTCACTGTGGCAACAGCAAGCCCCTGCTGTGCCAGAGAAAGGGCAAACTGGAGAACATCAGATAAATGGGCTTTCAAAGGGTCTATAGACTTCTCCCTGCACCAAGTAACAAATTTTGACCACCTATAAGAAGAGATGGACTTAGTGGAGTCACGCCTAGCTGACAAGATGACATCCACTACATCAGCCGGGAGAGAAAAAGAACTCAGGTTGCCCCGTTCAATCTCCAGGCATGAAGGTGTAAGGTCTGGAGGTGGGGGTGTAGAACCTGCCCCTCCATCTGGGAGAGGAGATCTGCCCTGTGAGGGAGACGGAGCGGCGGGTGAGAGGAGAGGTGGAGAAGATCTGAGTACCACACCCTTCTTGGCCAGTCCGGGGCGACCAATATGACTTGGGCCCGGTCTTGGCGAATCTTCCTCAGAACCCGAGGAATCAAAGGTATGGGAGGAAACGCGTAAAGGAGTTGCGAGCTCCAACTCAACTGAAACGCGCCCCCCAAGGCTCCTTGCATCGGATACTGGAGACTGCAGAATAACGGGCAGTGAGCATTCTCTTGAGTGGCAAAAAGGTCCACCTGAGGAGTCCCCCACATCCGAAAGACGTGGCGAACTACCTCCGGATGAAGCCTCCACTCGTGGTCGGCAGAGAACTGCCGACTGAGACTGTCTGCACGAACGTTCTGAACTCCGGCCAGATGATTTGCCATCAGACAAATCTGATGGTCCTGAACCCAGGACCAGAGGCGCAGAGCCTCTCTGCAGAGACACTGTGACCCCACTCCTACCTGTTTGTTGATGTACCACATCGCGGTCGTGTTGTCCGACAGGACCTGGACCGAACGACCGCGAAGGGAAGAGAGGAAGGCCTTGAGCGCCAGACGTATCGCCCGCAACTCTAGAAGGTTGATATGAAGCAACCTTTCCTCCGGAGACCAAAGACCCTTGACCTCCAGGTCCCCCAGATGAGCACCCCACCCTAGAGTGGATGCATCTGTTATTACTGTGGCCACCGATGGAGGCAGTTGGAAAGGCTTTCCTTGCGACAGATTTCCTTCAACGCTCCACCAAGACAGATCCGCCGCAGTTTCTCTGGAGATCCTCACTGACTCCCTGAGATCTCCGTTGTGCTGATACCACTGCCTGCGGAGGCACCACTGGAGTGCCCTCATGTGCCAGCGTGCATGGTTGACCAACAGAATGCAAGAAGCCATCAGACCGAGCAGGCGAAGGACCTTCAGGACTGGAACAACCGCTCCATTGAAAAATAAAGGAATCATTTCCTGTATGTCGCGAATCCTTTGAGGAGGAGGGAATGCACGGCATACAGTTGTATCCAGTACCGCACCTATGAACAGGTTGCGCTGGGAGGGCACCAGGTGAGACTTGGGTACATTTATTGAAAACCCCAACCTGTGTAACAACTAAGTTGTCTCCTGCAGATGATGGAGCACCTTCTCGGACGACTCTGCCTTGATCAGCCAGTCGTCCAAACACGGGAATACAGGAATCCCCGACCTTCTGAGATGTGCTGCCACCACTGCCATCACCTTGGTGAAGACTCGAGGCGCAGTAGTAAGACCAAACGGAAGTACCGCAAACTGGTAGTGTTGCGACCCAACCGTAAAACGGAGATACTTTCTGTGCGACTTCAAGATGGGAATATGAAAATACGCATCCTGCAAGTCGAGCGACACCATCCAATCCTCTTCCAGCAGCGCTTGAAGAACCTGTGCAAGAGTGAGCATCTTGAACTTTTCCTGTTTCAGGTAAAGGTTCAAGATCCTGAGATCCAGGATTGGCCGAAGTCTGCCATCCTTCTTGGGGATCAGAAAATACCGGGAGTAGCATCCCTGACCCCTCTCCTGCTCCGGAACCACCTCTATCGCACCCTTTCTGAACAGTGCCAGGACTTCTTCCTGCAGGAGAAGCAGGTGGTCCTCTGAACAAAAAACCCTGAAACTCCCGAAAGGGAAGAGCATACCCATTCCCCACGAGATTGAGAACCCAAAGATCCGATGTTATCAATTCCCAATCTGGAATGGCGGATCTAGGGCTGCTTTGCTGCGTTGGCAGGGGGCTGGGAAGGGGAAGAAGAGGAGGAGGAGGAAGCTTGACGGCCTCTAGGACGGGCTCTTTGCCTGCCCCTGTATGATCTGTACAGCGTATTTTGCGGTTGCTGTGGCTTCTGTTGAGATGGTCTGTAGGAACGAAAGGAAGATCTACCAAATCCTCTGAAGCGCCTTCCAGTAGTACCCCTGGACTGAAGGCCCAAAGATTTCGCAGTGGCCCTACTGTCTTTAAAACGTTCCAAGGCCGCATCAGCCTTCTTGCCAAACAATCCTGAGCCATCAAAAGGCAAGTCCATCAAAACCGACTGAACATCTGCAGAGAACTCCGATGTTTTAAGCCATGCAGCTCTCCTAGTGGCCACGGAAGAGCCCATGACTCTCGCTACCGAATCAGCAGTGTCCAGCCCACTCTGAATCACCTGCCTCGCAGCAGCCTGAGTGTCCGATATCACCTCCTGAAAATCCTTTCTATCCTCCTCAGGGATTTTCGGGGATTTTCGGAACCAACTGCTTAACAGAATCCATCAAGGCATGGACATACCGCCCCATCAGACAAGTTGCGTTGGTTGACTTTAACGCCATACTGGCTGAGGAGAAGACCTTCTTGGCAGCCTGATCCTGCTTTCTGGACTCCTTCTCCCCAGGAACCTGCGGAAAAGCACCAGCAGACTTCTTCGAGCAGGCAGCCTGCACAACCAAACTCTCAGGCAGGGGGTGCGTTGACAAAAAATCAGGGTCACCAGGCGCAACCCTGTACCTCCTCGCCACTGCCCTAGAAACCGCAGGAGTAGTCAAAGGATTCTTCCAAACCTCATATATGGGTTCAGCTAACGCATCATTAAAGGGCAGCATTGGCTCAATAGAAGAAGAGGGTGAGTGAAGGACTTCAGTTAGAAGATTTGACTTATACTCAGCAGTGGGCAGAGTAATGTTCAACAAATTTGACGCCTTTTTGATAACAGTGTGATAAGGCACCACATCCCTTGAAGGCACATCCGACACCGAAGCCAAATCCCACTCAGGAGACAGTTCAAGCCCACTGGCCTCTCTCAGGTCCTCAAAAGGATCTTCAGACTCCTGCAACTCTCCTTCCTCCATATCAACATACTGATACTGTTCTTCCTCCAGAAGTCTCTGGGCTTCTCTCCGTGACCGTTCCTTCACGATAGAAGTCGAAGGATCCGGAACCGACTTCGACGGGGCCGGGGCCGGCGTCGAACCCGAAGTCGGATGAGGTTGTTTCACACGAGGTCGAACAGAATCCTACCTCGGAGTCGTAGGCACCGGCGTCAACGGAACCGGCGTCGACGGAGTCGGCGTCGTACGCTTCGGCGTCGACGACACAGGCGGCGTCAGAAAATGCCAATGCGGTGGTAGAGCCGGCATAAAAGGCATGAAGGGCGCAGGAGCATAAGCTTGGGGAACACCCAAGTTAAAAGACATAGGACCCGTGGGTCCAACAGGTGCACTAGACGGGTACATTGCCCTGGAATAAACACCAAACATGGCGTTCAGGAATTGGGATGGATCCTGACCTGGAGCCGGAAAATCTGGATACGGTCCTCCGGGCTGCTCCCGAGGAGGTGGAGTCGACACGATGTCGACCTCTTCCCCGAGCCCCGCAACCGGGGTCGACGAACCCGGAGGCACCGGAACCTCGGCCTCACCAACCTCCTGCACCTCACCTTCATCCTCCTGACCAGAAGGATTGGACGGATCTGGAGAAGGGATAGCCATCTGCTTCGGTGCTTGGGCGATTTCGGATGCGAAGCCTCACCAACAGAGTCCTGAGCCTCCGACGCCGAAACCTCCGCTTCTTTATGAAGAAGCTTGACCTGCGACTTCGGTCCTTCCCTGAGTGATGACGTGACTCATGGCTCCTCTTCTTATGCTTTTTCCTTGAGGATCTTGAAGCATTTATTATTTATTTATTTATTTAAGGATTTATAGAGCGCCTGGTGACCCGAGGGCATCCCCGCGCTATAAAGCTGTGAGTTGGCTAAGAGGGAGGAAGGGAGGAGCGGAACTCTTTACTTGGGGAAAAGCAGCGTTTTAAGTTGTTTGCGAAAGCGAAGGTAGCAGGGTTCCAGTCGCAGGCTGCGGGGAAGCAGATTCCAATGAGAGGCTGCCTTTACCGAGAAACGACGGCCTCCGGTACGTGCCCTCCTAAACTTGGGGACATTCGCCAGTCGTTCGTTGTCCGAACGTAGGGACCTCAGGGCCTTGTAGGGGGTGACCAATTCTTCCAAGATGGAGGGGCCTTGTCCATTTAGGAGCCTGTGGGCAATGCACATAGCCTTGAACTCGATCCTCTCTCGAACTGGTAACCAATGGAGTGCTTTGAGGGCAGGTCTTGCGGAAGATCTGGAGCATGAGCCGAAGACGACTCCGAGCGCGACTTCGATCGAGACCTCGACCTCGAACGCCGAGATCGAGACTTCGAAGTCTTTTTAACCTTCTTACTCTTCAACTTTGCCACGAGGTGTTTCGTCTCCCTTTCCCGCAGGGCCTTTGGGGTCATCTTCTTACAACAAGGGCAATCCTCGACGTCATGGTCGGAACTCAGGCACCAGACGCAGCACTCATGCGGGTCAGTAATAGACATTGTCTTGCCACATTCTCCCCAAGCCTTAAAGCCAGTCTTCTTCGACGACATCTCGAAGAAAACAGATAGAGCAAGAATAGAATAAGAGTAACAAAGTTACCAGGAAGCTACAGTACAATCCCAGAAAACCGTTAGCGTCGACAACGCGGAAAAAAGGGAACTGATGTCATCACGCCGGCGTGGGCCTATTATAGGCGTCGGTGACGTCAGCGGAGTTGCGAGCGATGCCGTGCCTCTATGACGTCCAAGTCCACGTTGGCGCAAAGCTACGAAAAGAATTTCCAAATGTTGCTGACGCAAGGGGATATTCACAAGGTGAGGATTCCACACAGCAGATGTATCTATCAGAAATTCTCTGCGGGGAGAGTTGATGATCTGGGGAAGAAGCGATAGTCTTAGAATCATCAGACTTGTGGTCAGGCATGGCAGGCATTAGGCAAGGAATTTACTCATGAGGAAGGTTTTGGCCTCCTCTTGAAACGTGCTAGAGAAGGGATTCTTCTGATGGCAGGTGGGAAAGAGTTACAGATTCTTGGTGCTGCCCCGGTGAACGCCCTATTGTAGGTTCTTTTTTCTGAAAAAAGGCGGGTTGGAGTAAGAGGTTTTTGGTGGACCGGGGGTTCCTGCATCCTCCAGATACTACTAGTTTTTGTGCCAGATAAGCAGGGGAGTTTGAGTAAAGATCCTTCTGTGTAATGCATGCCAGTTTCAACTGAATTCTGGCCTCTAGAGGGAGCCAGTTCAGCGCTTTCATATGTGGAGAGATGTGGTCGAATTTCCTGGTGCGGGTGAGTAGTTTGGCGGCCGCGTTGAGGCAAGCTTTTAAGGGTGATAGGGAGATCTTGGGTAGACCAGTGAGGGTGGAACAACCATATATCATTCTGGAGATGACTAGTGCTTGAACTGCCATTTTTAAGTCAGGAGCATCGATGAAAGGTTTCAGCTTCCATAGGTAGCTCAGGTGGAATCTTGCTGATTTAGCCATCGAGTTGATGTGGTCTCGCATGTTCAGGTTACATTCTAGGATTATGCCCAGGGATTTGGCAGAGTCCACAATGGTCGGCGGGCAGTTTAGGGCTGTGATGGCCTTGATCCACATCTGAATCTCAGGGTTGGCTTTAGAAGAGGAGATTAGGAGAAATTCGGTTTTCTTTGCGTTGAGTTTGAGTTGGTTAGCGGCTAGCCATTGGACAGTCAGTTTCAGGGTCTCGTTCAGGGAGAGGCTCTCCTCGAGCAAAGAGATACTGACGTATATTTGGGTATCGTCCGCGTACATATGGTAGGAAATGTTGGCAGTACGAAGAACTTTGGTGAGTGGCTCTAAGTAAAGATGAGCAAAGTTCGTTTTTTCTGAACCCACCAACCAATTTTTCCATGTGTAAACTATGTCGTGGATGTGCACCCAATATTATCTACATTTATGGCATGCATTGTTCAGTGTATGCCTACAGCCAGGCATTTAACATAATGATTATCTTGTCCTATATCTTTTGAGAATAGCTCACTCTGAATTGAAGGCTGTCACTGTGCAGTAAGTATAACCTTAAGCTACAGTTGGTGCTCTGATGTCTCTCTACCAGATTTTCGTCACACTAGGTATAGACTTTTGTGGCTCCCATTTGAACTCAGACACACTGCTCATGTCTTAACAATGGAAACATGTAGCAGATTAAAATAGCTAGATAATATATACCCCAGTAACTCATTGTCTGTGGAAAAGTATTGCAACTCTGCCTCTGTCCTATATGCCAAATACATGTCCATTTCAAAATTATGGTAATAATTGTGACCATCATTCTGTATTTTGTGCACACAAAAGTACATTTGTATGTAAATGCATCCCACTCTGAGTGCTTGCACTTTAGACACTTCATTAATTGTCCACAGCTCTGGTTGAACTTGAAAATCTCCCTGTACTCTACGTTCACAAAATCTATGCGTTTTTAGTTCATAATTGTACTACTGAATATCGAGGCCATGAATTTCGTGAAACAAGAATATCTTGGACAAAATATCAAAGACCAAAATATTGAAAGGTACGTGCATAGAGGAACCAAAGATTTACTATTCCTAATCCTAACTCCGCACTAAGTACCATAAATATATATATAAATTTTACCTACTCACGGTTGCCAGTAGGTAATTATAGTTAGGACTTGATTTCTATTTTAAAGCTGTTTTTCATTTGCCTTCTCGGCATCCAATAGGGCAACCCCTGCGGGTTCTTCTAAAGTCTTGTTGGCATCAAACAGTTTAATTACCAGTTGCACATGATCCGAGGTCTCCCTTCCCGGAATGAACCCATGCTGTCTAACCGATACTAATTTGTGTATAATGCTGCCTAGCCTGCTTGCCAAGATCTTAGAGTAGAGTTTAACAGCATTTTTTAATAACGTGATCTGCCTATAAGATCCTGGGTCGACCGGGTTCTTGCTTTCCTTTAGAAAAATTATTGCATTGGCGGGAGCCCAATAATATGGGGGATGCCCCCCAATTCTAACATGCCTGAATATCCCCATCAGTTCCCCCAAAAGTTCTAATACAAAAACTTTATAAAATTCCAGGGGTATCAAAACCCAAGGGTAGGTCCTGGAGGGCTGACTGAACTTCCTCGAAAGAGAAATCTGCCCCCAAAAGTGAACATCTACCAGGGATGCTTTATTAAATATTGCCGAATCTTGGCATTGCTCAAAGTCCTTGAACCCTGCTGTTACTGGAGCATTATATAAATCCCCATAAACTACTCAAAAACTTTCTCTAATCCTGTCTCAATCAGTTACTATTCTGCCTTGCTTATTTCTAATTTTGTTAATGTACCCTGCAGCCTGCTTTTGCTCGACTGAACAGCTAATAACCGCCACACCCGTTCATTATATTTGTAGCACTCCTGAGTTTTGGCCACATATTTACCAGCAATCTTCTTAATTGTAAATTCATTCAGGAATAACCTAATAATGGCTAAGTGACAGAGCACAGGGGAATGCTCTTGTCCAGATAAAACAGCCACAATCATCTCTGCCTCTGCCTCGCCGAGCTTATGATAAAATTCTCTTATCTGAGTCTGGGAGTGCCTCTGTCTGACAATACTAGACGTGAGGGTTTCCCTTGTTATGCCGACATATAGTGCTAAGCAACCCAATGGTGGAGGATAAGCTTCCACAGACACCTACAATAAAATTCAGGAAGGCCCCATCCACTAGTGATTTCCTGGTTAGCAGCAGCCCAGAAGTAAGATCAGGTTCTGGCTGGTTGGCAGGTCGGAAATGTTTTGTCAGATGCTCCTCCTGTAGGGTGTGCAAGTTCAGAATCAGTAAAACCTCTTTCTGCAAGCCGTTGTCTGATAAGCCCACCAAACAAAATAAGCTTCTTACATGCAAAATGGAATTTGCTACCTACGTTCTGGTGTGCTCTTGTGGAATGCGGCACATGGGGAGCACGAAACTGCAGGTCCACAAGAGGATTTTCTAGCACCTAAGGGACATAATGAATTCAGATTCAACCTATCCAGTGGCCTGCCATTTTAGAGAAGTCCATGGCAATGATTTGGAACATCTAAAAATTCTATGCTGTGGACTTAGTTCTTCCATTAAGATGAGGTGGAGATAGGGAGGCAATCCTAGTGAGACTAGAAACCAGGTATATCTTGGAGTTTGACAGTAAAAGCCCACAGGGGCTCAACATCCTAGCCTCAAGATTAGATTCCAATGTCCAGTATAGGATCCGATCCAAATCATATGCATTGAGGCATACATAGGTAAAACATGCTGTACCTCATAATCCCAGAATAGAACCTTCCATTTCAGTAAAAAATTGATTTTATTAAAGCAATCTAGCACTTTTTTGCACCAGACACTTTATTAGCGGCAATATGTTCTTTGGAGCATACTCATATGCAAATTAGCACTTTAAATATTTTTCACACTTTGCACCAATTTGTGCACTTTACAACTTTCAGCAGCTGAGAACAAGCCCACTAGGGCAGTACTCCTCTTGGACACTGTTTAGAGGCTGGTCTTTTATGATTTTAACATTCTATTATTATTACAACATGCAAAAATGTACTATAGTGCAATTGAGAAGCATTGGGCTTTTGAAGAGATTATAAGAATGTTTTTACCTATGTGTTGCATATTTAATGTATTTATACAGGTAATATATGTATGTATTTTGCAAATGGTTATCATATTTATAATCAGTTTTTATAAACGTGTCAATGAGCTGCTATTTTGTATTGTGACACCGGAACTCAGAACACTAGACTGTTTTCCATATTGTCTCTGCACTTTGCACTTTAAATGGGGAAGGACTTGCAGGCGCGTCATGTGATCAAGGCCTGCAAAGGCCGAAACGCGCCATGGAGGCACAGCGCACGAACTACATAAAACATAAATTTGCACAAAGAAAGTGGAGTCCGTTCCTGTTTCTGGTTCCAGGTTGCAAGGAACAGCGTGAGAAAAACGGATTGTTGCAATATATATATATTACCTACTGACGGTCGCCAGTAGGTAGTTATAGTTAGGACCTAGTTTCCATAGGAAAAGCATTTTTTCTTTTCCCAATAACTTTGATTGCTGATTGATGAATTTTTGCTACATTTTCAAAATAAGTGGCCAACTTCGGTCAGCTTCTGTCTTGAAAGTTTCGGGGTGATTCGTCATGCTGGAGATGAGAAAAAGGGGGGTCCCAAAACACGTTTTCCCCATGTTAATTTCCATAGGAAACCTTAGACAAAGCTACAGTCTGAACTGCTGAATGGAATTACACCAAATTTAGCAAAAAGGTAGGTCTTGATTCAGAAAGAGCCCTTCCTTTAAATGGTGCAAATCCATGCAGTAGTTCCTGAGAAATTAGAAAAAGGATGGGTTAGATAGCTGTCCTCCATAGGAAACTTTAGACAAAGCTACAGCCCGAACTGCTGAACGGAATTACACCAAATTTGGCAAAAAGGTAGCCCTTGGTTCAGAAAGAGCCCTTTTTGGTAAATGGTGTAAATCCGTTCAGTAGTTGCTGTTAATTAGAAAAAGAAATTTTCGATATCTGAGCACCGAGGAGGGTACGCGCACCCTCTCGGGCACGAGCTTCACTCTGGGCTAGTTGGCCCCTCAGGACCCTCAGGACTCAAGGGGAATTAATCCCCCAATTTACAATGCCCCAGGGGGGCACGTTTGCACAGTGGTGCAGGGAGTGGGCAGGGCCTAACAAAACAAGTGTGCAAATGTGCCCCCTGGCGCTTTTTAAATTGGGGGATTAAGTCCCCTTGAATCCTGAGGGTCCCTGGGGGCCAACTAGCCCACCAGGTACCTCCAGTATGCACCACAGAGCTGCGATGCAGAGAGGTGTCCCAAGGCCACGCTGCTTTTTACACCTCTGTGGTGCTTACTGGAGGTTCCTGGTGGGATAGTTGGCCCCAAGGGACCCTCAAGAATCGAACGGAATTAATCCCCTATTTACAACATGCCTGGGGGGTGTTTGCACAGTGGTGCAGGGAGGGAACGGGGCCTAACAAAAAAAATGTGCAGATGTGCCCCCTGGAGTTGTAACTTGGGGATTAAGTCGCCTTCAATTCAGAGGGTCCCTGAGGATCAACAAGCTCACCAAGAACCTCCAGTAAATTCCACAGAGCTTCATTGCAGAGAGGTGATCGGAGGCCCTGGCCCTTTTTACACCACTCTGCAAACGCAGCTTCTGGCGCACTGCTGGTGGGGCGATGAGGTCCTCTTCTGTCCTTCGGACCTCAGGACACAAGTTGACTTCATCCTCCAAGCAGCAGTGCGCCAGAAGACCCATTTGAAGAGTGGCGTAAAACGGGCCATGGCTTCTGAATACCTCTCTGCAACGCAACTCTGTTGCGCTTACTGGAGGTACCAGGTGGGCCAGTTGGCCCCAGGGACCCTCAGGATTCAAGGGGAGTTAATCTCTTAACTTACAACGAGACAGGGGGCTCGTTTGCACAGTGGTGTAGGGAGGGGCGGGCCCTTATATAACAAGTTAGCAATCTTGCTGCGTGGGACTTACTGGAGGTAATAAAAGGGTGAGTTGGCCCCCAAGGTTAATGTTGGGGGCTAACTAGTCCTCCAGTTACCTCCAGTAAATCCCACACAGTGGGATTGCTAAAAGGTGTTTGGAGGCCATGCTCACCTTTCTCCACCACTCTGAAAACGAGACTGCTATGTTATAGTTAGAAATTAGCCTATAAAAAAACCTTTGAAATTCACAGAAAAAAACCTAGGTTTCAGGGACGTTATAGTTAGAAATTAGCATTTAAAAAACCTTAGAAATTCACTGAAAAAAACATAGGTTTCTGGGACGTTATAGTTAGTTGGACATTTCACTCATACAAAACCATAGAAATTCCGCCGTTATAGTTAGTAGAGATAACTGTAACTCACGTCCCCACAATGCACTGCGGATGATGTCACATAATACTTCACTCATGACATGGTCATACTTGGTTAATGCACAAGCTCAACTTCTTATGTGTGAATTGTGTATGCTAATAGCATGCTTTATGTGGTAATAGTTAATACCATGGGGCCAATTATGATGTCAGTGGGATTGACACAGACCGCAGCATTACGATGCGGTTGTTCTGACCGCATTGCCCCAGCAACCAACCAACAGCTTCAGATGGGCTCAAGGAGCCCGTTGGGCGGTCGGTCAGATCGGATTGCCCACAATGGGGGTGGTGCCTTCTCAGGCACAACAATGGGGATTACGATCCACCTTTCCGCCAGCCATTTTACATCGGTTCTTCCATTGTGAAAAGGCTGGCAGAAACACGTTTTTAGGCCCGTGTCCCTGCGGCCGTCCACTATGGGCCCTGGGGGGCACTTGTGGTACCCCCTTAAACATCCCTGGATTGTGTGGCAGATACCACAATATTTGCTTCAGTATACAACAAAGGTTTGATTCTATTTAAGTAATTCAGAAGCTGGAATCTTATACTAAAACATTCAAAAACACAAAATACCTCTGAATACCATAGATCACACAATTCTTGTTTTGCCTCAAACAGTCATTTTTATTGATTTTGGGCAACAAATTATTTATGTCTTTTTACTTCAAACCTTTTTTTTGTTTGGCGTTATTTACACCACGGATATTTCTTTCTTTTCAATGCATGAAAACAATTATATACAAATATATTTATATATACAACATATACAACATTATTGCATTAGAACACACACCACAGGTGATTAAACTCAAAAGTGTATTATTGCACAGTATTTCACAAGACTCACTAAACATTTACAGTTCACAACTAGTTTTTGGGATATTAAGTTTGCTTTTTCAGTCCTATATTTCTTAATAACATTTCCTAGGACCTAAACTGCCTTTGGTCCTTAGGATATCCTAATTTCTAGGTCCTGCAGTCAATAGATAGAGGCTTGGAGCAAGCTAAAAGAAAGAAATACTTACCCCCATCTGGGCAGTCGAGTGGAAACCTTTATGTTCCCCCACAACATCTTGTAGAATTAGATCTCCAACCCTATACAGGACCTAGAAATTAGGAAATTAGTGAGTCTTGTGAAATACTGTGCAGTACTACACTTTTGAGTTTAATCACCTGTGGTGTGTGTTCTAATGCAATAATGTTGTATATGTTGTATATATAAGTGTATTTGTATATAATTGTTTTCATGCATTGAAAAGAAAGAAAAAAGGTTTGAAGTAAAAAGACATAAATAATTTGTTGCCCAAAGTCAATAAAAAGGACTGTTTGAGGCAAAATAAGAATAGTGTGATCTATGGTATTCAGAGGTATTTTGATGAATGTTTTACAATATTTGCTTCATTCCTCCGGAGGGAGGTTGAATGCAAAACAGAAATCATTTTTTCCCCCTCTCATAATGTTTGCTGTCTGGACAAATCTGTACAAATCTTGAAGTATTGAAATTTAGCCAGCTGTCTTAAACGAGGATCAAATTTAGTGCAGATTCATCAATTAGCACAAAAGTTATAAGCAAATGTAAACACCTTTTTAAAGTAAACAGATACTGATCACCTACTCTGTAACATATACAATTCATAGGTCCTATTCTTAGGTGTTCATGCTCTTGAGGCTTACTGCCATCCCATTTCAATTCGTGGAGATGAGGGAAATGTCATTCAATGCCATTAATTTTATCAATGTTTGCATTGACTGTTGGCATTGTGAAAAAGGTGCTGTATAGCGTTTATTTAACTCCTTTTCTATTCAGGGCCCATATTAATGCACCCTATTTCAGCAGTAGCGGCTGGCATAGCACGCGGGTAGGAGGGGCGGGCGCGAGGGGTGAGATTCGCAGGGGTTGACGCGGGGGGATCGCAGGGAAATAAAAAATTTACAAAATTAAATTAAACGTACCATTCTGCTGGGTCCTGCATCCTCTCTGCTCCTGCTCTCCTGCCTCTGACGGGAACAAGAAGCAGGCAGCCAGGCTCCCTCCCCTAAGCCAATCCAATTCAATGCTGCCTGCATGGAGAAGGGCAGAGTGTGCATGACTGGTTGTGCGAAAGGGCCGACCAAACAGTCTTTGCGAACTCAGGAGTGGCCAAACCACTCCTCTCCTGTCCTGCTCAAAGAGCAGAGCCGCACACCCGCCTGCAACGCGCAAAGCAAACATAAAATGCAGACCGAAAGCCATATCTTTCGCAATCTGGATTTGGGTATCAATCTGGGATGCAATAAGGTCCATGGATACCTTTTGTGACCTGAAAACTACGTTGATTATAAGAAGGAGAATGATTTGTGATATGTGATTATACTATGCCACAAAAAGGCATATACAACTCCTTCACAATATTACTTTTGAGCCCTAATGAAGTTCCTGTGTAACATGGAACGAAACGCATTAGCTGGATTTTAATATATATACATTATCAATAAAAGAAGATTTGGGATAATCAAATTGGATGCGGACTTCTTTTCTGGTGCCCCTTCCTTTTGTTGAAAAAAGTTCTGGTTCTGATTATCAGTTGCACCCAACGGCGGTAGGTGCTGGAAGAACTGTGCATAGAACACTTACTTTGATGTGTTAGGATTGAGGTGCAACTTTTACAGTCCGCCGCTGAAGCCTTTGTTTTTGTATAAAATGGTAATAACTAAAAGTTATTACCATTTTATGTTTTGGCTTTCTCGCACTGTGAGGAAGCAGTGGGACGACAATCCTCCGCCCTAGTGGAGGAGCCGCCCCGGTATTTCAGTTAGTACACTGACTCCAGCTGAGCCCCAATTTTGTACCTGTTTGAGAACAGCACATTAGCATAAGTCAGACCAGGTTTTTGAAGCATCTTGTCCACCTTTCAGCTCGAAAACATCAATCCAACCTGCATTACAAAAGGCGATAGAATCCCCCTACGGGGAGATGCAGTCAGTGATTGCACCCACATGTTCCTTCATTTCAAGGGGTGCCCTCGGGGATTGCACTGACAATATTCTCGGGTTGATGACATTTAACCAAGGAATCACTGTAACAATTCTGCTTTATTTCCCTAAGTATAAACTGCAATTTATTCAAAAGTGTCAGGTTTTGTTTGTGTGTATAGTAGCTACATATTTACGCGCAGTTGAAGGGTCTAAGCACGTATGGTTTTCGTGCAATCAGGGCATTGTTGCGAGGAGAGTGGTTACAAACGCTGCTGTCGTTTTACACCAGCCAAAGAATTGCCTGCTGCGCCACTTCTGGTTTGGCAAGTTCATAACAGAGAAAATGAGCGTTTGTATAGAGCGTGTTCTTGAGGTCCCTGTTGTGCATAATGTTACTAGATAATGAAAATGGCTGAGTGCATAAGTGCTCTCACTAATGCCAGTGCGCCACTTCTCTGTTTATTGACGCATTTGCTTCAAAGAGTGAACTGCCGGTTTACTGTGGAGCACAGAGCTCGTAAAATAACAACAAATAAACGGAAATTCGGCCCTTCTTCTGTCCCCTGGCATTTCTCTTAAAGGATATCGTCGACCTAAGGTGCGTGGGGTCATTGTGAGTTTGGGAGCTAATAGGGCCTTACACTGGAGTTATTTGTGGTTCCTTTCAGCTTGTTATGATGTGAAATTCCTAAGATAAAAATTAATTCAGGGTCAGAGTGAGAAGTGTTAATGGCAGGGTCCAAAGCACATAGATTGCACCATCATTTAAGGATAAAATAGATTTTACTGTTGAAGGTTTGCACTGAAAGGTGTAGAGGCTGAAAAAAACAACAGGCATTGGCAATAACAATAATCTTTGCTTTGTATGACAAAAACTGTTTTACGAAGCTTCTCTAACACACATGCACACGCGCGCAAGCACGCACACATGTGCCTCTATGCTCTCTGTTATGCCAGTTGAAGTTCCCATACATACTAGGCATCGACAGTGGTCATCTCTTTGCACACAGAGAATGGGTACAGCATGTCCACCTGATGTGCAAGTTTCACCAAATGTGTGTTTGCATGATACTGTTTGTGTTAAATGGTGCATGTTTAGGTGTTGGGTGGATATCAAATGTGATGAGTTGCTGGGTGTTAGTGTGATATAGCATTTTTTTGTTTTCTGTGATAGTGTGTGTGTGTGTGTGTGTGTGATGGCAAGTGCATGCTACTGCAGTTGTATGTGCTGTTGTTGGGGTGTGATGTTTTAAATGTGCGTGTGTTTATGTACAACCCAGGCTGTGAGTACCGGATTGGTCCTCATAGCGTGGGTAAACCCTGACAGAAACAGACAAACATTATCTTTAGGTGAGGACCAGAGCCTGAGGAGGACCGGTCTCTGTAGTGTGTTTAGGTACTTTTGAGCGAGTACCTACCAAACTATCAAAGCGCAAGTGGAGTTAGAATAGTAAATACACACTTCATTCCGGTCATTGGCTGATCCATATAAAAATAGGTCGTTATTGTGTGTGTGTGTGTGTGTGTGTGTGTGTGTGTGTGTGTGTGTAACACTCACTGGGGCACTGAATCGGTCCTCACAGCGTGGGTTAACTTTGTCAGAACCTTTGTGAGGCACGGTGCGCTGTGAGGACTGGTTGAAGTAGTGTATTTAGGTACTTTCCAGTGAGTGTATAAAAAAAAAAGGGCTGTTAGATTTGCCTCTGTCCGCTTCATAACCTTCCCTACTATCAAAGCACACGTGGAGTTAGAATAGTAACTACCCACTTCATTATGGTCAATGGCAGAACCCCATAATAATAGATATGGGAGGGTGAGATTCAAATTGCCCCATTTAGGTACACATTGCAATTTCATATGGCCATAGTGAAGTACACATTGTAAGCCAGGCTCACAGTTAAATATACCAATTATGCCAGTATCACAATGCCCCGTTAGCCACACATTTCAAAGCCATTATCTACCCCAGGCACGTAGACACTGTAATGCCAGTTGCTTTGCTGTATCAACATTCTTAAAGAGGTTATTTGTTTCTTGAATGTGACAGCATCGCTATGGACACTGTCTCATCCTCCTCTTCTTCCTCCTCATCTTCTTCTACCTGTCTCTTCGCGCTGCTTTGCTTACTCCTTTCCTTGACGTTGTGTCTGTCCCTCTGCTGTTCTTCCTTGTTATCTCTATTTGTTATTCGCATATTGGATTTGTGCTTCTGTTAGAAGGAAAGGGGATATGTAGTATCCTGCATTTGGTAATGTTATGTATTTTACTCCTCCTGCTCTGCCAGTGTTTGTGCAGTAGGCCCAATAGAATGTTGGTGTCATGATGTGCCTCGGAATGTTGGGACACTGAGAGGTGAAGTGACAGTTAGGCATGGGCTGGGCAGCACACAGGCTGCTCCTGGTGGGGCTCTGATTTACAACATATCAGCTTGCTGTTCTTAATTTTACTACTTGTTATCTTTGTGAATAAAATATCCAGAATTACAACCTCCTGTGTGGACCTTCATCACTACATTGTATGGCAACGAGGTGATGAAGAATCTACAGCTACAACAAGATCTCAGGTAGCTGACGTAAAAGTGGACCTGTAGATGGCGAAATTTACAGAAACTACAGTGGCAACTACCACAACTTTCAGAAGAGGAGGTATCCACAGGAAAGTATCAACTATGAGCAAGAAACAGGAGTGTTTAACAGAACAATTTTGACATCTTCATAGAAGAAGCAAGTCTCTCTCAAGAAACCAAAGAAGACAACAAGAAACAAGTAAGCATGAAGCACTATGCCTTTAAGCCCCACCAGTGGCCTCACCATTGGCTAGCCCTAGCCCAGGCGTGCTATGCTCATCTGCCTTACGCATTTTTGGACTTTGGTGAAACATCTACTGTTTGTACTTTTTAGCACGTCTACTTTACAGGCAGAAAATTCTTCTCTATCACGCTGGTGCACTCTCTGGCACACACTCTACGATCCTGATGCTTACAACTACAATGCGGCTTGTACTGGAGTCATTCTGCTGCCGATGCTGTGTGATCTTGTGCACATCTAAACTACGTTATTGGACTTTGATTCTTTCTACTAGTGATCCTGTCATCAAGTCCTCCACATTGTGGCAGTACAACATGGATGGGAATTACATGTTTTCTTCCCTTAAACTTCAACAACATGTGCCACAGTGCCTCAATTCTAAACTTATTTTCGTCTCAGAGAATTCAACTACAGTGCCACACCTCTTGGAAAATGCGCAGCTGTGTTTTACAAGAAGTCCATCGTGGGAGGTATTTCTCTTCTTTTCTACACCCATGGCGCTTTGTGTGGCAGCTGTGGGCGAGGGGGTTCAGCTCTATTTGTACTCTGACTTGGACTTTGCCAGTCACCGCTTGCTCATGGCTGGCTTATAGTTCAATCGTACATCAAGCCCTCGCCCCAAGCTTATTTACAGACAGGCTTTACCAAAAAAATAAAAGAGAAGCTCCTGAAATTTCGCCTAGGGCTATTGCCGTCAGCGGCCCTCTTATCCCCATGGTTACGGTCGCAGCTACCAATAACATGACAACTTTGCGGGAACTTCGAAGAAAACACAGTTAATCTAATCGCCATCTGCAGCGAACTCATTCAAGAACGTCGCTCCTTCTTGAGACCACTTTTCAACATCTGTAGGATACGGACCTGCAGGCAAGCGGTGGTTGCTTATTTCAGAGGCAATGATATCTTAGCGCAGAGACACCCTAGGGTAATTGCAGCGCTTTAAAAATTGCATAAATAAATAAATAAATCCAACTGAGCTGCCGAATGGTAAAATTCCTTGAAACGACAGAAACCCATTTCAAAATGTTGAAGGAAACCCAAAAAACCTAGCAGCACCCCGGAGGATGAGAGGACCAATCCACCGGTACCCCCAAAGAGCAAGTTCTAGCTGGCCACTTTGAATTATACTGAATAACATTGACCATATAACAGGATACACCGAACTGTCATTATAATTAATCACTTTTGCTTTTTTAACGCAAATAGGTTTTTATTGAAGGGGCACTTTCACAAATGTTCTTATTGCACCAGCACTTTACTATATTACCCCTCGGCCGGCAACAAGGATGAACTTACTGCACATCTTATCATTATATATAGGCTGTCTAAACTGAATTCATACTTTATTTTAACTCTGTTGCTGCTGTCTTAGTACGTTTTTTATTGAAGGAATTATTGTCTTAATATGCATGAATTTGACATATGTTTTATTAATTGAACTTTTTTCTACTTTGTGAAGGTTTTAAATAACCATGTACAATAAAGTATTACCAGTCAGTCACCGAGGTATAAACTGCTGCTGAATTTGTGCTGTTAATTGTGTGCCTGCATTGTGTCTTCTTCAGCGACTGTTCACATCGCTACCGCCAAGCATGGAGGTTTGTTTCCTGTGCCAACGCTCAAACTGTGGTGAGTTTTATTTCTCCGCACCATTTGTTGCGCACTGCTGGCACAACGGCAGTTTCATCTGTCATTTTCTAGTTTAAAATTATCGCGTGCATCTCACCTCATTCTTGATGCCGCGCTTGTCACCTCGTCGAGATCCTCTTCTTGTCAGACTTCCCTGCATCGCACAATTTGAGCGCACTGATGCACTGGGAGCCACCCGGCGCTGCGCATCCTACGGGCCGCCATGTCATTGTGCGTTCCCGGTATCCAGAAGCTTACAGGCTCTGTAAGTTTGCCGTGCTTCTTTTCGCCACTTCCCTTAAAAGTCAAGCATAGATTAAATGTGGGAGCGGAGACTGGCACATTACCAAGGGCGGTGCTGTACTCCTCATTCACGGCAGAGGATGAACTGGACTAAATGATTCTGTTGTTGGTTCCAGTTTCATTTCGCTCTTGCGATTTGTCTATAGCTGAGTACTGGTGCTTCCCGGAGCCAGCACATCCTGCTTTCAATGATCAATAGATGACCCGTATGTCAAGCTTCACAAGGAATTGCAATATTGAAGGTTCTTAGCCAAACGTTTGTTTCAGGTCGAGTCAACATTGTAATGATGTCCCATTAACTGTTCGTAATATGTGTTGTCAACTATGTCAGTTGCGTTTCACAGCAGAAAACATTTTGAAACTAATCTTTAACTAGACTATGCCCTTATCTCTGCAAGTGTACCGGAGGTGGTGAAAATATTGACAGTCACCATGGACGTTTGTCGTTCTACAGCAGTCTGGATTATGCTTACTAATACAATACGTGAAAAACAAATACCAAGAGAGAACCAAGGAAGAGATAACAAGGAAGAACAGCAGAGGAACAGAAACAACGTCAAGGAAAGGAGTAAGCAAAGCAGCGCGAAGAGACAGGTGGAAGAAGACGAGGAGGAAGAAAAGGGTAAAGTGAAAACCCATGGAGATAACCCAAACTCATGGACATAAAAAAGGGTGTGAGGAGAAAACAAGTAACCAGACGATGAAAACAATAAGGGGCAGAAGGACACAGACACACTGAAGACCAACCCCCGAACGCACCCTCTGGCCAGGCAGGCAGGAAGGAAAGAAAGAACAAGGCACAACGCAAACCGGACACCAGCCTACACACAGACACAGAGAGAGGGGGAAAGAGGGTCTCCTCCTGAAAAGGGAATGAATAGAATGAAAAATGACAGGAGGGAAGGCTGGAGACAAAGCAAGACAACAAGCAATGTAAATCCAGAAACCAAGGTTGAAAATAGGTATGACATCACGAGGAAACTGAACAATTGTGCTTGGCAGAAACACATTGAATGCAGTCTACATTAGAATACACGGTACCCCAACCATATCAGTCGTTCCTGATGTTTCGAAACAGATACAAAATGAGTACAGGGCAGGACCTGCCCTAGACTTGGAGATGAAACTTGATGGGTAATTTTGACCAAGTCATGGCAATTATGCTGAGCAATATCATTGGGTAAGCAGCAGCGGTGGCTATAGGCCAACACTTACTGGGAACACCTTCTATTAACCAGGAGCACGCATTACCAAAAAGTATCGAGGACACCTATGCTTCACTTGGCAGAGATAGTTTGGGAGCCAAACCAGGGAAACCACAAGTGGTGAGTAATTCTGACAAGGATAACTCAAAGCAAGCACCCATTTCTTCTAAAAAGAAATGGGATAATAATAACCAAATTAAAATTAACAATAACAGAAACACTTCATGATTAAGGGGTGGGTCTCCCCAATGGGAGTCCTCTGAAAAGAGGAAGAACCTTAGGAACCGTGATAGCATTAGGAAACCTGGCAGGTATCAGGATACTTATACACATTCCTTTTGTTCCTTTCAGGGTTCATCAAAAAGCTTGGAGAGGGAGAAAGGGAAACAAATCGCACTTCAGATTTCATTATCAAACAGGAAGAGCAACCTAAAGAAAAGACCCCACTCAAAAAGAAGAAAGTAGCTGGATCAATAATCAGACATGCCAAGGTTGTTGAGGATTCAGCTTCTGAACGGGGAATAGGCTCTGTCTGACAATGCTAGACAGTGTGACAGAAGTTACAATAGCTCGCCAGAACCTGAAGGAATTTATGGTGACAGAAATATTGAATGAATACATTACGGTGGAAACACATGATACAAGAGTGAGTGTCCCATACCGTCTACACGAAATCAATCTCCAAATAGAGGGGGACATCTCAAGAAAAATTAAAGGTCTCTTTTGGGAAAATTTGACATTTGGATATGTCATCCTGTTAGCAGAAAAAGTTTGGCCTCCCGAATTAATAATGGCTTGCCCAAAAGGTGAAAGCGTCATTTTGCCTGCTTTTTCCGACCTCGTTCCTGCTTCTTTGAAACACTCATATGCACCTGAGCAGGTGCAACACTAGCTCCAGCATTATACTGCAACCATGTAGGGTGAGACGTGGAGCCCAAACACCATGAAATCCCATTGAAAACTACTCCAACTCCACAGAGAAAAGTACCCTAATAAAAATGAAGCAAAGAAACAGGTCAAAGAAATACTAGACTAACTTGAATAGCAAGGTGTGATTGAAACTTGCACCTCACCAAAAATTAACCCTTTGTTTCCTGTAAAGAAACCTGATAACTTCAATTTCAATAATCTTTATTTCGGTTATAAAAAACCATAAAAGATATACATACAATATAAAAAACAATCACATTTCCAATTCCGCGCCCATCTCTCCCAACATAATTTAAGTGCACTAAGGCACTTGCAAATATTAAAACAATAAATACATTTTTGAAATCTAAAAACATGGAACATCCATCAGAAATATCATAATCGCAATTTTGCAATTATCAATTCATTTAAACAAACTTTATGTACATGATGTTGTTTCCCTCTTAAGAAGTAAAAAAAAAGTTAAAAAAAAGAAAAGTATAAAAGTTATAGGCAATACTGTCATTAACTCATAATTCCATATCGCACCTTTTAATACTTATTTTTATCTCAACTGAGGATGGGCTGAAAGTCCCTTCTCCTCCTTACTAGATCCACAGAAAAGAGGTATCTGCTTATGCTAAAGACAATAGGGTGAGTTGTTTCAGTTCTAAATATTCTTTCCGCCTCGCTGAAGCGTCTAAATCCCAAAAGGCGGCAGATAGGTTTTATCTATTTTCTTCTAGGATGAGTATATGCAGGACAAAAGAATAATACGTGTGCTTCATCCTCTTTGGTACCAGTGTTACAGAATTTGCAACTAGTCAGGTTATGCTTCCCTGCTTTACACATCCATCTAGTGGTATTTGCTTTAATTTGTAGTATACCATAGCAAAATTTTAAATACAGGGATTTAGCGAGACCTGGCAGAATTTCATCCATAAAAGACTCAAATCTACTATCTGTTTTCATAGCAAGATACCTCAAGGATAAGGTGCCTAGTTCGGGGTTGTTTCAATGAGAATTTAAAACAAACGCCCAATTTCTTAGTTTTACCATGCTTTTTTACAGCTCAAAGTTAAGCCTTTAGGGTCTTCTCAACACATATCGTTTGGTTTTAGATTACAGACACTTGAGAACATGCACAGTAACATTTGCAGTTCAGAACGCACATAGTGCCTCATTAATGAATAATATAGCTCCTGAAAGCTGATATTTGACAGGATTTTCTGCCATCGGGACTCAGCTTCTGTTTTGTCGTCTGCCCCAGGGCTATAATAACAGCTGGGTTATTCTCGGCAAGAGTGTCAGAGCTATTACAAACTTGCGATGAAGAGGCAGTGTCCTATGTAGATGAAATGTATCTGACGAACGATTACTTGAACACTTGTGCAGGGTGAACAACATATTTATTGGTTTGCCAATTTGGGCTACAAATTTAACTTCAAAAAATCAGAAATTGTCCATCTCAGCGTCCTATTTTTGGGATATGAGCTGTCAAGTGATGGCAAAAGCCTGGCCGCAGACTTTCTAGACAAATGCACACTGATCCAGCCTCCAAAGACTCTGAAGGGTTTACAATCCATTTTAGGATTTCTAAATTTCAGCAGAATATACATTCAAGACTATGCAGAAAGACTAAAACCTTTCTACGACCTAATCGGACCAGATTTCACAGAAAACAAGTGGACTCAAAAACATACTGACACTCTACGTTCAGTTCAAGCTGACATGATAACTTCAAAACACTTGCCAACACGAGTGAATGTCTGCAACATGGTAATACAGGTCGTCCCAGGGTTATCAGGGTATACCTACATCACATTCAATGAAGGTGAGACACTTCCAATCACATACAAATCTCATTTGTACGCAAATGCTGAGAATAGATTTGCAGCAACAGAAAAAATACTGACGGCAGTACAGACTACTGTAGGGAGAGAAAGAGCACTAGCACAGGGGAAACACATCATCGTTGTAACCCCGATACCGACTTTAGAAGCAGTAACCAAAGCCAGCATTCCAAATGCAAAGGCTTTACATCTACATTGGATACAATGGGCTAATTCTCTCACTGCAACAGATGTAGAATTGAGATATGATCCTACACTGAAAACACAAGCATTACCTCAGTACGAACAAGAATACCCGCTCCTGAATGAAATATTGGCTCTAGATCAGTATGATTAAATTTTTTACACTGGCGGTTCTGCTCAACCTGCCATTGGAAGTAAAAATCAATATAGCACCACATGGGCTATAGTAAAAGGTTGTATGCCGGATGGCAAGTTCCATCTCAGCAATACGACCATGCAATCTCTGGTAGATTGTACAGCGCAGCTGGCAGAACTGAAAGCCTGGATACTAGCACTACAGTATACAGATCGGAAATTCCCCACACTGATTGTGTGTGATTCATTTTACTGTGTGCAATCTTATAATAAATATCTTCACTACTGGGGCCAGAATGGATTTAAAGACGCCAAGGGTGGCACGATAAAACATAAATTGTTATGGGAACAAGTGGCACAGATGAAAGCATGCATGCCATGGGCTCATGTTATTCACACTTTGAGTAATCAGCGTGTTGGCGTACACATTAAAGGAAATTCACTGGCTGATGAAGCCACCAAGGCTGCTGTTGCCCCAATCACTTGCTCACACACGAGAATAGACAAAGATATACTAGTAGCTATCAATGCCGCAAAAAACGGCTCTGCCGTCCTGCCAAAAGGCTTTCCACCCAAGTACTCCTACAAGTTAGATACCCATAACACACTGCATGCTTAGATTCCAGGAGTGGGGGATAGAGTAATACCCCCCAAAAATTGCAGCATTACTGGTGGCCGGGGCTGACAAAACAAACAAAGGATTATGTTCTGAAGTGCGATATTTTCCAGCAGATGAAGGGTTGCATCATTCACAGGCCTCCACAAACACCATTACGGATTTCAGACAGACCTCTCGCATGTGTCTATTTGGACTACTACGGCCCCTTAAATTCAGGCAGGACTTACAAGTACATCTTGATGGCAGTGGATTCATTCTCTAGATTCCTATGGGTTTTGCCCCAGCGCTTACTGACGTGCAAACTGTTATAAAGGATTTGCAAGTCTTCATTGGGACATACGCAATTGGCACATTACATTTCGACCGTGGCCCTGCGTTTAGCTCTAGGGCTTACAAGGAAGCCATGAAAAGTATGGGCGTGGCCTTGCGGTACTCCTCCCCCTACCTTCCTGAGGGAAATTCAGTAGTGGAGAGGATAAAAACAGGACCTAACGCACTCCTTAACAGCAAGGGTATTAGGCGCCCTATATGGGGTCCAGAGGGCATTCAATAGTATGCCGAGAAAATCGTTTGGAATTTTTACCACTTACGATATCTTGTTTGGAACAAGAATGTGGGTACCTGATTTCGATAGTGCCAGCACAGTGGCAGATGCAAAACCATTTGAACTGAATGACCGTTTGGCTGTTTTACAGTATCTCAATGAATTCCGAGCGCTACAAAGCAACGTGCACTCAAACGCACCGCCACTGGGGAAGTGAAACCAGTTCCGGCAAGACCTGCCTGGTTCCCGCAAATTGGGGACCTGGTCAGGAAAAAGATCGTGGACAGAAGAGAGTTTGGGCCATTTTACAGAGCACCTTCACCTGTCCTGGCAGTTGTGGGATCAAGAACAGTACATCTTCCGCTCTTGCTGGCAAAACAGAGAAAACATTTGTCTCCATTGATCTGATCAAACCGCATCATGTGGCCAATTCTCAACAGGGGGTCCTGAGTAGCCGCAAATCTCCTCTTGCTACTATACAGGACGTTCAGACTAATAACCTTTCAAGACACCACTATACAAAGTGAAGGAGTACCAACTAAAGGAGCACAAATGATTCCATCTGAAAATGAAAAACATCAAGAATAAACAACAATGCAAGTTACAATTTGGCCCAACAATGATGTCTACATTAATGTGCCTTCAAACGACACATCGGCCAGTTCTACAAAACCTACAGAGCTACAAAAGATATATTGAATTGCATCTGGCTATTTTGTTAACTTCCATGATTTCTCCTCAGATCCAAGTGAACCTGATCAAAGGCTACCCATTTTAAAGAAAGAGAAATTCCTACAATTCTATCTTTTGCTCAAAAAGACTTATTTAGTGTCACCTTGGTTGCATATTTGGTATACCTGTTAATTTGGATTGGCACAGTGACTGTCTTTTTTCTTCTTCTGAACAGACATTATCTCTCAGAACGCTCTGCAGTACAATCCGTGAACTTGCTCCTGAAACCACATACGTCATCACATCGTGAACAAAGAGACTTGTCCCTGGTGAACATTACAGCAATTCCAATACCTGATGGTATAGTCTGGAATAAAATTTCATATGATGTATTCCACATTTGTTTAAAATGTCTTTAAATGTTTCATTACCCCGAGTACACTCGCTGATGATTTTGACATTGAAACTGTAAATACCATGCTTTCAGATTTAGAACAATCTGCAGCATTTTATTACAGGGAATAGTGTAAAAGGAAACAAGTGACTACACTACCATGTTTTGTTACCAACATTATGGTCATCTGTTTTTTGCAAAGAACAAGTATACCGCGCACTACTAATGTGTACCATCAATAGGAACATTGCCCAACACCAGAAAAGGGTAGGTCTGCCACATTCAAACAGAAATTCACATACTTTTCAGGGTTAAATACCTCAGACCTAGAATTGTTTTATTACAAACTTGCACAAACTAATGCAACAGCGAAGAAAATTATGCTGACTAATACTAATCTGATATATTCAGCACCTTTTGTCTCCTAACTGTCTATACAGGGTTTGACTACTGGAGAGACACCATAGATACAAAATCCATCTGGGGACAAAAGAGTGTCAGGTTCAGGGAACTGAGGCTTTATTCAGAGCTTGTCTCATACCATTACAGATGATTTTCCTGAATAGAACAGCGCAACAGACTACCTGTTACGGGTTTGCAAAAATCAAAGACCTGAAAACACAGAGCATCCCCTGACACGCACCTATTATTGATAACACAAACAACACACTGAACAGTGAAGAGACCTACTGTGCAAGTACATACAATTCATCATTTCCCGGTTGGAAGAGTTGGCTGGTTTGGCCCGTAGACACAAATATGTGTAACTCAAGATTCAAGAGTACCACTGAAGGGTTTAGTATCCATAGGCCCGGTCCACACTATGTACACACAGATGACCCAGGGGTATTGACTTCTTATGGTGTTGGGTAATTGTGCCAAAACTGGCGAAAAACCTCAACACTATCACATGTGAAAAAACACTTGTCCCTTCTGTCAGACAACATGGATCTTTGGGATTTCTTGTTAGGTCCCAAGACACCACTTAGTAAATGCTTCTTATATACCATCTATAATGAGGTTTGGATAGTCTCCCAGAAGGAAGCTGCAGAGAGACTGTGTGAAATAGATAGAACTAACCTAGAAAAATCCTTAGCTGCTGTAGACAACGGCATGACCACACTCTTGTCTCGTATTTATTCACTGGGTAACATTGTGTTGTTATCTATTGATATAATAGAATAGGATTTGTCTATTTTACAACATGGTTAGTTGCAGCTACGTGCTATTATGCTTTTAATCTGGACGCTCCATGGCGATACATTAAAGACACAAATCTGTTTTCGGCTTACAATCTGACCGAAAGACAATCGACCATGGCACGCAGAGATACGAAGTACACCATGCTGCTCATTAGAAAACTAGATAAGTTACCTTTTACTGATGCAGAGTCACCTTCTATGGAATGGTTAATCCATGGCTAAATCACACTGCCAATCACAACATTCCAATTCCAATTCCAGTACTGCCTGAAATATTATAAAAACCACAAAACTGAGGGCAGAGGCTGATGAGATCCGCACACAACACGTGTATAGGGTCCCTAAGTAACTAGTGGTGCATGAAACCAGGGAGTACTCCCCCCTAAACTCCCCCCTTTCCTGCCTGAAATATTACCCAGTAGGCAGGTATGAAGCATTTGGCGAAGGGTATATAGGTGCAGGAGCATGGAAAAGGAAGTTTTTTTGAGTGGTTCAAACTGCGAAACGGCCTTAAGAGGGTCTTTAGTGTGTAAAGAAATATTGCTACACGGAGCATGTAATGCGTCAATAGCAAACTTGCTACCTGAAGGGTTCCCCAGCTGCTATAATTCATCCAGTTTTTGAGCTACTATCCAATGGGAGTTACTTGATGCTGAATGACTTAAGCTGCTGTGGTATGACGCCCGGCATTGCTTATCTAGTGACCGTCAACTCCAGGGATATTTATTGTAAGCAAGTATTGTTTTCCCTAGCCCACACAGTTATGTAGGCACCACTGTCACCTTCACTGAAAGTATCCAACCTAGGGTTTGATTTTATGAGCAGATCGAATGCCTTTCTGTTTCAGCAAAATGTGGCCTTAACTTCAGCCCGATAGAGCTTTGATCTCCAAGTGGCAAGGTCCTCGGCAGAGATACCCACAGTCAGTACGAACTTCCTGCTCCATCTTAGAGAAATGGTCCATCATATCCTTAACATGTCTGATACGCAAGGTATAGTACACTTATTTAAGAGCATTAGATCAGGTCAGGTCTGTTAACCACCTTTCAAACCATTTTTGGAGTTATTCCATCATTCATACACTCCGTACTTAGAAGTGTTTTTGGAGGGCTTCGAGCGACGTTGTCATGAACGATTGGTGTTCTTCATGGGTATACCTCGTCTGCGAGAAGTGAGTGAGCATTGGTTCCTATCTTTCAGACTGGCCTGGCTTGACTGCATCCTGCCAGTATTCCGCTGCCTCTTTTCCAAATTCGGATGCATGTTGGACCTCTGTCTGACACTTCCATCTGTTGCGCTGCCAAACATAGACATGCTCCTGGCGCCTTTGCTGGCCCATGTGCACAGTTGTCCACAGCGTATTCCCATGTTTATGATGTCGTTCCTAGAGCCGCCACGGGCGCTTCAGTTCTTGTTGTAACGGAGATCGACTCCACCACAGATGTACAGGCATCAATCTCAGGCACACAGGCATCTAATTCTTCCCTGAAAACTGCTTTGGAAACCAGCGATTACCACCTCTGCTCACTTAATATCATACTGGAGGTGCTAGAAGGACTGCCTTCTGCGGATGAGATGTCCAGTGATGTTGATTCTTCAGCACAGGATTCTTAAACAATCTGGCCTCTCCTGTCCTGGGAACCGTTTGGCAACTTTTTAAACATGTACCAAATTGAAGGCCAAACTGACTTTGTTTTTCTTCTCTGCTCTATCTGAACATAGTGGCTTTCAAGATACTCAGAAAAACAATGACAATATATTCAAATATATAAATGACCTGTTATGAACGCTTTTTATAGAAGAATGTTTTCGCTATAGACCTTACTTTTTTGGACATTTTTAAAGACTTTTTAAGTGCCTTTTTCATATATTCTAATATACATGATTGTTATGCCTTTTCTAGTTTTGCTACCGTTACCTAGCTGACCTTGTTGACCTTTTGATGAGCAGTGGGTGTCATGTCCTTTAGTATAGTCCCATCATGTACGTACCGATTATATGCATTTTGCCCCATCCACACGACATACGATAGTACACAGCCGACCTTTTACCTAGTAGCTTACTTCTGTCTCTTTGACAACCATGCTCTCGGTCCCCTATCTTAATACCTGTACCCGACGTACATAAACATGTCCCCAGGCACAGTAGATTTATTCTGCATAAGGGTCACCAATTTTTTTCATCCATGTCCAACAGCCACCTGTGCATGAGTGTTTTTGTTTAGAAAAGGATTAGCAAAGGATTAGTGAATGTTTTCAAAACATATAGATTCTGAAAAAAACCCTGGAGTGAACACTTTAGTATAAAAGACCCTCACTCCCCCTTAGAAAGGAGAGGAGAATTCCTTCCAGGCTGGACCGAGACTCCACAGGCTGATCCTGCGATAGGCAGAGATCTGACATCCCTTGCGGGGTGCCATCATCGACGAAGAGATGGGGTCCCTCTTTCAGAACCATCAGATGAGGGGTTAGCACTACCCCAGGGGGATTCTAGTCTCCATTAGGATCTGTCCTAGCACTTACATACACATGCTTCACCTCCATATCTAGGTTAGGTACATTTAGGTAGGCTACGCATCGTAGGAGTACGCCAATGCTTTTGTTTTACATAATCTGCTTTTATTCATCTTATTAGCACTATGGGAGAAATGTATCTACTTTTCGCGATCTTGGAACTAGTGATTACATTTTTCTGCTCCTGTCATTTGATTGTCGCATCTAATATCTTTCACACTAGACTGATGCTTGACCAATAAATAATTATTGAAACCATTCCAATCATCATTCTATGTGTATTCTGAGAAAATTAAGAAATTGCATAGAGCACTTTCACTTTTGTATGAGAAGGTAGTGCTTTTCCCCATTCCCTAAAATCCCGATTACAATTGTTATTAATTCAACTGTGTACCTCTTTTTAAATCAGGTTCTCATGACAGCCCATAGTGTGTTTTAATTGAAAGACGTTATTTTGCATTGATATGATGTTGTCCAGTGTATAGCTTAGTCTACTGAAGGAAATGGTGTTCTCTTTTAATTGTTGGTATCCTAGTATAAATTTGTTTTGGTATTTTTACTTCCCATTCTTGTATGTACTGAATGATGTTTTATCTATGTATTTTATGTGGAATTCTTCGGAATTCTAAATCATAATAAATACTAATTGAATTGAATAAAAAAAAAATTGAATTGAGAAAATTAAGCACAAGTGACTGAGCAAAAGATACCGTATTGTTTCCACGACACCTGAGGAATCAGGGTTGTCCTGTTCAGTGGTTACCAGACACTACATACACGGCTGTAGAATACAGGGGGTGGTAGTGGCACTCTAGATCTAGCTGGTCTAATGGCTGACTCATCCTGCAAGGGTTTCCAGAGTCTGTCTGCACACCAAGCCCTCAGTTTAGGTCATCTAAAACCCGCACGTCTTGGGGGGTCCTAGAAACTACATGACAGCAACACTTTTGTGCTGCCACAGCGTCACTTTTTGTGACGCACCGGTGGCATAAAAAATGTGTCATATTGCGCCCTATTTACAAAGTGGCGCATCTAAGAAGATGCGTCACTTTGTAAACCCCTTGGCCACATTATGCCTGCGCCAGGTATAATCTATTCAGAGTGGGCGTTCCACCGCAAAAAGCCTAGTAGTAGTGGCGTATTGAAATATATGAGATTTCAGTGTGCTACTTCTAGGATGCCATTTTGTAAATATCTTATGCCTGCCTCACAGCAGGCGTAAGACTGACGCATTGCTATATTCATAGCCCTCACCCTGCAACGCTGGAGTTGTATCATGCTTCTGACACAACTCCAGCAATGCGTCAGTTTTACGCCAACAGATACATCAGTAATACTGACGTATCTTTCATTCCTTGCGACATGATGCATCATACAGTAAATATGGAGCATCAATAATGTTGCAAGGAAGGCACAGTGAAAACTGCTGCATCACTGTTTTCACTCAGCGATGTGAAAATTTTCATAAATAAAGTCCTAAGTCCTACCACTTAGTAGAGAAACTCTGGAAAACTTCAGTGGTACTGCAATTCTCACACTGCTCCTGCAGCTTGCTAATCATAGATACCTTAGTGCGATATAATCCTCCATTCACAGATCTCTCTTCAGTCACTTGGCTGTATCCCTAAGCAGTGCACACTAAGGATACACAACTCACTACTGGAACTTCCTACATATAAAATGAGCACTGTGGTATTCTGGAATAAAAAGGGTTCAACTTCCTTTGTTTGGAAAAGAAACACTTCCTGACTCTACGCTGAGTCGCACTGATGGTATTGTTTTCACTTGCTGTATGCTGCTTGTCCATGTTTCTGTCATGCACAGAGTTAGTGACAACTGTACTAACTTTTACTGATTGCCTGCAATTAGGTTTTACGCAGGAAAGCTCAGAGTGGGAGAAATTCTAATATTGCTGCGACCAGGGAAGGTCCTTCGACAGTTGGATACTTTTGGCGCCTTCTCCCCGTGAAGGTTTCTTCGTTCACACTGAGTCATTTTTGTGGAGCTCAGATTCATCCAGTGGGGCAAGGATGCAGGCTGTAGTGGAAGAGAGCTCAATGAGGCCAAATACGGTGTCAGTGAGATCCTGCTGCAGAGGATTTGCCATTGGCAAAAAGCTCAAAGAGGGAGAAGCCTGATTAATTGTTTGCAAATAAATAGTCATGGTTAAAATACATTTGCACAAAAAATAGAGCAATGCACAAACTAAGCAAACAATATCAATGAAAAAACAAGAGCAAAAAAGTAATCTCCATCTCATGTCCCTTTATTGTTGATTGCAGCTAGGAGACTTGCACTAAGTTAATCCTGGAACAGCCACAGGGCACGCATGGCTCACAGGCAACACAACAAGTTGGGTAACTGCTTGTGTTAAGTGTCCCACAAATGCACATGCAGGAAATTGGGCAATTAGTTAGGGGGGTAACTATCCACTGTACATAATAAACACAATCTAATTAGGGTGAGACACTTCTGTCACTAAATTAAATTAACCTGAGCTCAATCCCATGGTGCTCTGGTATGGAGCAGACTGGCTTAAATTGGAGCAATGTGCAACACATTCATACAGTAATAAAGGTAAAGCACAATGCACAGCACAATAAAAATCTCAAAGTGGAGTAAAACAAATACTAAATAAAATGACATTAAAAACAACAAAAATCAAATAAGGAGAGCCAGATAGCTGGATTTTTAAAGATTTAAGTGAACATAGTGCCAAAATGTGCTGAGAGCCAAACGCGGTCAACGGATCTGGGCAGACTAGAACCTAGGTACAATATGAGCCTGACTGCTACGGAGTGCAGGTCGGACACATGGACTGGGTTTGAGCAAGATTTAGGATTTACCTTGAGATTTAGTCTCGAAATTGAAAGTTCAAAGTCATCAGCTGGGCAAGGCAGCAAGCTGAAGCTGAAGAAGGCTCCATTAGGTAGGTTTTTTGGCTGGAAAGCTCTGACCAGAAGAAATTTTGCAGCCTGGGAAGCTCCCTCACCAGTGGCATACTTTTGGCGCCTTCATCCGGTGAACTAATCTTCATTCACAATGGTCACTTTTTTGGAGCTTGGATCCACCCAGTGGGCCAGGATTCTTTCCAGCAGTGGCCAACAGTAGTGTCCAGGCCAGGTACAGGTGAAGTTGTCAGCTGTGGCAATTGCAAGAAAGGCCTCTAGTATCATGTTGTGTTACTGCAGTAAACAAGAGGTCAGCCTATGACCTTTTGATTTCACTTCTTTGTCCTGAAAAAAGGTAACGTGTCAGGCTCTTAATGGCTTCTCATAGGTCTCAAGCAACAGGTTCAATCCTCTTCTATTCTTCCTCATGTCCAGTAGTGTTCTGAGGAGGGCACTGGGGATGCTACATTTATACCTGGTGCTAGTTTATAGGTGAGGGTGACTACTTTCCGCTCTCTAATCAAAGGAGTAAAAATTCCCAGGGGCTACCATATCTGCTTTTGCAGAATTTGTATGTGTGCCATTCTGCAAACAATTCCACAGTGCCCCTCTTTGCTTAAATCCAAGATGTTTATACCCTTCTCCCATTGTGCAGAGTCTGTGTGTCCACCCAACCGGCTTGTCCAGGAAAATGAATAAGCTCTCTACTACGGTCAATTCAAGCCAGTTCTGAGGGCAGCCTCCTCCCCACTGGGATTGTGACTTAGCTGACTGGGTAAACAAAAGAATTGGCCTCTCCAGGTGTCATCTGACATCTGCCTGTGATAGGGGAGTCCATTTAGAATAAGATAGGTTCCTGGGCACTCCCAAATGGTCATCCTGTCAGAAGAAAAATACACCTCCCACACTCAGGCCTTTGCCTCCGTTCTGGGAGCAAGTTTCACACCTCATTCAAAGCTGCAGCTGAGGGGTAATTCAAATTAGCCTCTAGAGGCTTTAGGCAGGTCAAAGACAACTTTCTAAAGTAACATTTCATTAATGTTTATTAAAAATCTGACATCATCAGTGACTTGGGCTTTTGATAAATATTGCAAAGAGAACTTGCATGATATTTCTAGCTATTTCCTAGCCAAATATAGCATTATTAAATTTAATAGGGCATCCCAGAGTTTCTATATTTGAAACTTCCTGCTACATTGAACACAGCTTTCAAGTCTTAGTCACTGCAAGGATATGCTTAACATTAACTTTGTACATGTCCTACTTTTAAATACCATGCATCCTGGCGTATGGGCTACTAGGCCTACCTAGGGGAGATTTGTACATATCATAGCTACCTTTGACCCTGCTCGCAGGCAGGTCGCTCCTCACGCCACCACAGGGCCGCCAGCTGTCTCGTGTCCTGCTTCTTGCCGCCCGCTGGTTCCCGCCGTTTCCCGATCCTTTCCCGCCGCTGCATCCCTGTGGCCCCGCCCCCTGTTCCCCATTGGCTCCCCGCTCCCGCCTCCTAGCTGCTCCTCCCTCCCTATTCCCCCTCTTAAGGGGGCCGCGCAGTGGCGTAGGAACAACCTTTGACCCAGCGCGTGCCGAAGGCAAGCCCGTCTGCCCCGTCCGTGCCTGTACCACGCCCAGCGTCAGAACCCCTGGACCCTGGACCCCGCGAACGCCACAACACCAGAATCTGCTACAACGCCATCACCCTCCATGCACTCAACGCCGGCCGAAACCACACCTGCTTCCAAGCCACCCCGAAACAGACTCACGGACCTTTCTCCTGCCACACCTGCAGCTTCACCTGCGACAGAAACACCAAACCCTCAAGGACTGGACCCAACCACCTCCGCTGCATACTCCTCAACACCTCCGCACGCAAACACGCCGTCGAGCTCTAGGATATGCTCGACACCTCCGCCCCAGACGTGGCCTTCCTGACCGAGACCTGGTGGAACGACTCCTCGCGCCCGACATCGCCATAGTGATACCGGACTGCTACAAGATCACCCACAGGGATCGCGGCAACAGAATCGGAGGAGGAATAGCCATCGTCCACAAGTCCACCCTCAAGGTCGCCATCCACGCAGATGACACCCTCAATAACGCTGAACACCTGCACTTCCGGATCCACACCGATCCCAACACCACCCTCAGAGGAACACTCATCTACGGACCATCCAGACCCCAAGCTCAATTCAGCAACTCAATTGCGACCTCACCAGCACCCACGCACTCACCTCCACGGACTACATACTCCTCGGGTACCGGAATTTCCACCTCGAGAACAACAACTCCACCACCCTGATCGACAACCTCGCCAACCTCGGCCTCAGACAACTCATCACCGCACTCACCCATGCCGCCGGCCACACGCTGGACCCCATCTTCTCCACAGGCACCCACGTCGCCTTCAACCACACCACCGAACTCCACTGGACAGACCACCACTGCATCCATTTTACCTTCAACAAACCAACCACACACAGCCGCACCCAACAGCTACCTTGCCGCTGCTGGAGCAAAGTCACCGAAGACCAGCTGAGCACCACCCTCGCCCAAAACCCACCCACCAACCCTACCAACCCAGACATCGCAGCCCGCAACCTCAGACAGTGGATTGACGACTGCACCAACACCCTCGCCCCACTCAAGAAACACTCCAACAACCACGCCAGCAAGAGAGCCACCTGGTTTACCGACCGACGAGCTGCAGGTCTCCAAATGAGCATGCCGGAAACTGGAGAAGATATGGCTCCACGAACGCACTCCGAACAACCACGCAGCCCACAAGGACGCCACCCGCAGACATCACCACCTCATCAGATTAGCCAAGAGATCCTCCTTCAAAGACCACCTGGACAACAACGCACACAACAGCAAAGAGCTTTTCAGCATCAAAAAGGAACTCTCCAACCCCAGCGCCGACGCCAACGACATACCGCCCTCACAAGTACTGTGCGACTAACTAGCTATCTTCTTCCACGCAAGATCACTAAAATCCATGACAGCTTTAACACCATGACCGTCCCGACTACACCAGACCCCACCTCCCCTGTGAACACCACCAGCTCCAACCGCCTGACCTCATGGTCCAACGTCAACGACGACGAGACACGCAAGGTCATGAACTCCATTCACTCAGGATCTCCGGCAGACCCGTGCCCACACCACATATTCAACAAAGCAGACGCTGCCAACTAGACAATGGCGAAACATCAGCCCTCATCCTCCGGGACCTGTCAGCCGCCTTCTGCAATCGCACTCTAAAGACACGCCTCCTACAAGCTGGAATCCAAGAGAAGGCCCTTGACTGGACCACGTCCTTCCTCTCTGGCAGAACCCAGAGCGTCCGCCTCCCGCCCTTCCGATCCGAGGCCACCGACATCATCTGCGGCGTCCCCCAGGGCTCATCCCTCAGCCAGATGCTGTTCAATGTCTACATGGCCCCCCTCGCACAAGTGGCCTGCTAGCATGACCTCAAAATCATCTCCTACGCCGACGACACCCAGCTCATCCTCTCCCTCACCAAGGACCAGCACACCGCCAAAACCAACCTCCACGTGGGAATAAAGGCCGTCGCCGACTGGATGAGGAACAGCCGTCTGAAGCTGAACTCGGACAAGACGGAGGTATTCATCCTCGGACCCTCCCCCTCAGCCTGGGATGACTCCTGGTGGCCGACCACACTGGGAACAGCACCGACACCAACCGACCATGCACGCAACCTGGGATTCATTCTCAACTCCTCCCTCTCCATGTCTAAACAGGTCGGCGCCGTCTCCTCCTCCTGCTACAACACCCTCCGCGTGCTCCGCAGGATCTATAAGTGGATCCCGACCGAAACAAGAAGAACGGTGACACAGGCCCTCGTCAGCAGAAGACTGGACTACGGCAACGCACTCTATGCAGGAAAACCCAGCCAAATACCTACGACGACTACAACGCATCCAAAACACCTCCGCCTGACTGATCGTCAACGTCCCCCGTCGCAGTCACATCACCCCCCACCTGAGAGACCTACTCTGGCTCCCCGTCGACAAGAGGATCACCTTCAAGCTCCTCACCCACGCACACAAAGCACTCCACAACGCCGGACCAGCCTACCTCAACAGCAGACTCAGCTTCTACACCCCCACCCGATAGCTCCGCTCCACCAGCCTCACCCTCGCCGCTGTACCCCGCATCCAACGAGCAACCTCCGGTGGCAGATCCTTCTCCTACCTTGCCGCCAAGACCTGGAACACCTTCTGTACCCACCTACGGCAGACCCAGGACCTGCTCACCTGCAGAAGACTCCTCAAGACTTGGATCTTTGAGCAGTAACAGCACCCCCTCCCCTCAGCGCCTTGAGACCCTCACGGGTAAGTAGCGTGCTTTACAAGTACTTTGATTGATTGATTGATTGATATTTAAAAGGAAGACTTAAACATGTCAAAGGGTTTATTTTGAAAGGTCCAATTGCAGTTGTTAAACTGCTCCAGTCAGACTACAATTGTAGGCCCGAAGCCATGTTTGCACTGCCACTGTAGCAGATGGCACAGTAGGTGCTACAGTCCACTAGTGGCATTTAACTTACAGGCCCTGGGTACACGTAGTACTTTATACTAGAGACTTATAGATAAGTTAATTAAGCTAATTAGGGTTATGCTAATACAACCATATTACAAGGAAGAGCAAGGGAAACCTTTCCAGTTTCAGAACCTTCTATTCCTTGGGGACCATGAGTTCATGTAAGTGTTTGTGTAATGCCGACTTCATTAAACTCTCACTCATGCCAGAGGGGCTAGTGATAGCCACTTTGCAGGATCCCATCAGAACTGGCCTCATGCTCTCTGAAAAAATGATTCAGAAAAGGGGGTGGTGATGAACAGAGTGTCTGAATTAAGCAGACCACTCTTACCCAGTCCAAAGATCAGGGCTTGATCCATCACCGTTATTTGGCCCACTGCCCCATCCCAGCTCAGAACCTGGCTATATGCAAAGTAGTCTGTCCCTGGTCCAGTGCATCATGGGAACAGGGCAGACCAAACTACCAAGCCAATTCTTCACCAGAAAGGAGACAAGCTTCCGGGGACCGGTTTCTGGCATTTCAGCCGTCGTCAGCCCGGCTTGCTTGAATCCTGATGGAGCAGTGAGCAAGGGACTCATGTCTGAGTATACCCTGCCACACCTATAGTGGCCAAAAACGATTCAGAAAAGGGGGTGGTGATGAACAGAGTGTCTGAATTAAGCAGACCACTCTTACCCAGTCCAAAGATCAGGGCTTGATCCATCACCGTTATTTAGCTCACTGCTCCATCCCAGCTCAGAACCTGGCTGTATGCAAATTAGTCTGTCCCTGGCCCAGTGCATCATGGGAACAGGGCAGACCAAACTACCAAGCCAATTCTTCACCAGAAAGTAGACAAGCTTCCGGGGACCGGTTTCTGGCACCTCAGCCGTCGTCGGCCCGGCTTGCTTGAATCCTGATGGAGCAGTGAGCAAGGGACTCATGTCTGAGTATACCCTGCCACACCTATAGTGGCCAAAAACGATTCAGAAAAGGGGGTGGTGATGAACAGAGTGTCTGAATTAAGCAGACCACTCTTACCCAGTCCAAAGATCAGGGCTTGATCCATCACCGTTATTTAGCTCACTGCCCCATCCTAGCTCAGAACCTGGCTATATGCAAATTAGTCTGTCCCTGGCCCAGTGCATCATTGGAACAGGGCAGACCAAACTACCAAGCCAATTCTTCACCAGAAAGGAGACAAGCTTCCGGGGAACGGTTTCTGGTATTTCAGCCGTCGTCGGCCCGGCTTGCTTGAATCCTGATGGAGCAGTGAGCAAGGGACTGATGTCTGAGTATACCCTGCCACACCTATAGTGGCCAAAAACGATTCAGAAAAGGGGGTGGTGATGAACAGTGTGTCTGAATTAAGCAGACCACTCTTACCCAGTCCAAAGATCAGGGCTGAAAAAATATCAGCATCAATCCAGTGGACTCTTATGATTCTTAAGAAAGGAAATTACCATCTTGCTATAACCATGGATACAGGCAAGTATATAAAATACATGACAATAAAATGTGTACACCTACAATGCTACCCTAACTAGATGTACCTAAGTGTACCTAGCATGCATGTAGGTGTTCAGCCAAGAATCCCTCTAGGATAAAGTCAACCCCATTACCTGAAGTGAGAGACTATGGGACCCTGTCTTGGTCTCGAGTTGAATACCACGCAAGGGATGTTAGACCTCTGCGACCTGGATTATCTGCATACAGGAACCTCAGCGCCTTGCATCAGTATGTCGACAGGGAAGTCCTGATATCCACACATTCTCTCAGCAAGATGTGATGTTTATACACCCAAAGGTCTCCTCTGGGGTTCTACCTTGCTGTGCCACTTGTCGGACTTAGGATGACGTCAAGAATGAATTTTATATGTTGTTATTATACAGGAGATGGTAGTCCTGCTGAGTTTCCTCATGCATCATGTATGAGGCTTTTACCAGGAAAAATCCCGCATTCTGGATGTAGTGTTGTATCATGGTAACAGGTCAGTCCCTAAGAACTGTTATGTGTGTAATGTAGGGGAGAGTATAGGTGAAAGGTTATGATGTTACCTGAGCCTATATTGGGGCACCTGTATGGAAGATAACACCCACTCCTCATCCGACTGGACGACATTATTAAATTCTAACGTACTACTAGGCTGTATAAGTACTGGTACGTAAACAAGTGCAGAAAAACAAAAGTTTTGCTAAAAAAAGAAAAGCATTCTAAAATATGGTAAGAGGAAAAATTGTCACCCAAGCAATAGCCCTAATGTGTCTGCATATGTATATATATATATATATATATATATATATATATATATATATATATATATATATATATATATATATATATATATATATAAATTACCCGACTCAAAAAGGCACTGGCCAGAATAATATGTTGTTGCCAAAAATCTGGAATATGTTTATGCATTTGCACTTTACATTTCTGAATAGACACTGATAAAAATGGATAATTTTGTGGTATTTTAGATATAATCTAGTGTTTTAATTTGTGAGGAATGTAATTTTCCCGCTATAAATATGCACTTTATAATCTATGAAACCAAAGGTGCATAAAAGTCTCACTAGTCCACCAGGGAGACCTATTATCTCATCTTGTGATAGTCTCTTGGAGAATGCATCGAGATACATCGATTATTTTCTTAACCCGATCGTGAGAACACTTCCCTCGTATATTAAAGACTCTACTGACTTTTTAAAGTGTATTTTTGACATCTGCTGGCATGAAGAAAGTATGGTAATGTTGACACTTGATATATCTACACTTTATACTAGCATAAGACATGTAGATGGTATAAGAGCATCTGAGTATTTTTTAAGTAGGAGACCAGTACGATTTGGAAATCAGAATAAAATGTTCTTAAAATTAATGGAATGGTGCTTGACCAAAAATATTTTCCTCTTTGGTGATGACTACTATTTACAGGAACAGGGGACTGCGATGGGCACCTGTTTTGCCCCAAGTTATGCCAATTTACATCTAGGCAGATGGGAAGAACAGGTGCTCGGAGGCAGTCCCTTGGGACAATGGGCAGGACATGTCCTTCTATGGGTCCGATTTATTGATGACGTCTTTGTGCTGTGGCAGGGCACGGAGTCGGAGATTGATTTGTTTATCAAAGATCTCAACAAAAATTCCTTAAATTTGGAATTTGTGGGGCACCATAGTAAACAAATCTATAGATTTCCTGGACATCCGAATTAAGCCCAGTAATGGGAAACTGATAACATCTGTATTCCGTAAAGCCACCGCTGGAAATTCAGTTCTCCATGCGGCAAGTGCTCACCCTGCTGCACTTATTAGAAGTATAACTTTTGGGAAATAATATAGAGCTAAAAGAGCATGCAGTGAACAGGGGGAATATGAGGTAATTGAAAAGGAAATGACACAGAGGTTTTACCAGAGAGGTTATTCACCGGAGGTTTTAAAAGGTGCATCTTCCAAAGCTAGGAATCTAGAAAGACATACAATATTGTTTGAACCATCTAGAACAAAGATACACCTACAAAAAAGAAGCGATCTGAGTGATCAGGACTTTACTAGATTCATAACCACCTATAATATGAAACACAAAGAGATAAGATCTATTTTGAATTGACACTGGCACCTGATAAAGAGTGATCCGATGTTAGGCTCTAAAGTCAAGAAGAATCCTGAGATCACTTATAAGAGATCTAAATCCTTGAAGAATTTAATTGTAAAAAGTGTATTTCAGGAAAGGAAAGGAGGGTCTTCTACTTGGTTACAGCAGAAACCTGGTTTTAAGAAGTGCATTAAATGTAAAGCATGCCAGCATTGCATGAATCGCACTGAGTTTAAAATCTTTTTTAATAAGACTGTGACCATTAGAAGTGTCTTAACCTGTAAATCCAGTTTTGTTGTTTATTTATTACAATGCTCCTGCCCTAAAACTTATATAGGGAGTACAACTCTCCCTGTATTTAAAAGAATTATTCGACATAGGCGAGCGATTGTGAACCAAGACAGAACATATCCCATCGCAAGGCATTTTGAGACCCATCATCAGAGTAACCCCGTAAGTCTGCAAAATACTTGTATAGCAGAGGTCCCGAGAAAAAAGAGAGGAGGTGATAGAGAGAGGGAACTCCGAAAGTTGGAAACATATTTCATTCTGGAATTTAACTGTAAAGAACCATATGGGATCAATGTGGATGAGGATTTATATACATGTCTGTCCTGAATAATAAAATGAAGAGAAACTATGTAATCTGCACGAATATAAAACCATGGAATTGATGTTTTTAATGTGAAATTTGAAAACAGTAATGATTTGGGGACATATGAATTGCTGCGATTAGTTTTAATGAATTGTTTCGGGTACGAATTTTAGTTTTTTTCTTTTATGCATTTGCACTTTAGAATGTAACTTGGTGTAGTATGCATATATTGATGGTAGTGATATGTTTGTAGGGAAAAGGTTACTAAAAGGTACTTTCCGTTACATAAAAAGCTTCACTAGTTTACATAAGCACTTGCACTTTAACTTGAGATTTAACTTTTAAAAATTATTTTATAATGAAAACAAGTAATGATGTGCCCATGAAATAATATTTTTTTTTAAAATAGATTGTAATGTGGAAATCATGATATGTTATATTTAGTTAGCATTTGCACTTTATAGTGAAGCAACTATTGATAGAGTATAAAAGAGGTGAAAAAATATATATATTTTGCACTAAAGCACTTGCACTTTATTTTTGCTAGTAGTTGCACCCGACTCAAAAAGGCACTGGCCAGAATATTATGCTGTTGCCAAAAATCTGGAACATGTTTATGCATTTGCACTTTACATTTCTGAATAGGCACCGATACAAATGGATAATTTTTTGGTATTTTAGATATAATCTAGTGTTTTAAATTGTGAGGAATGTAATTTTCTCACTATAAATATGCACTTTATAATATATGAAACCACTCTATATTGAAATAAGATCTGCTGCTATTTCTTTTAAAATGTTTGGAAAGAAAACATGTTTAAATATAGCTACCGCAAATGTATACGCTTAGTCTTGTTTCTATAGCATGTTTTGTCCCCTCTCAGTGTTTACTGTGGAGAACTTTAATGAAAAAAAATGGTGCTTTCAACATCGTGAACAAGGCAGCAGTGGCTGCTGAAACGCGTATATGTTTTTTCCCCGTTTAAATAAAGCCCAAGGATGTCTTTAAATCTTGCCTGAAGTGCCGGATGATTATTTTTAGAACTGTGGATAATCTCATACACAAGATATATATATATATAATTCAAACCACTACAAGCATCAGAAAACTATTTAGGAGAAGTGTCAATTGTTTTGGAGTTCCAAATTTAGGTTGTATATATAAAAAAAACATTCTTCCCCAGCACACGACGAGCCAAATGTTTATGTGTTCTGGCTGGTAGATGCAACATTGCTATTGCCTGCCTTTGCAGATGCGATCACTGTAACACCTCGCGGATTACATCAATTGAGCACAGAGGATCTTCTGTACTGCCTGCAGTCAATGCTGGGGCAGCCTGTGCTCTATCCAATGCCTGGGTGTCAGTGGAAGAGCCGATGTAGATTCCAACAGGAGCAAAAACGTCCTGTGGGAGCTCTAAGAATGCCACAATCAATATAGGAATATGCTGCGGACACTGAAAAACATGGGCCATTATCGGGTTCAGTAAAGCATCACTGTCCTGTTGCGCAACTGATTGAAGTGTCAGACTGAGATCCAACACTCATTCTTCTCCACAGAACAGGCATCGGAGAACAGGTAGGATGCTGTCCATCCAGACTGGTCTAAATGACAGGAAACAAGAGGTGCTCAGTTCCCATAGGCGAGGTGTGCCCAGATATTGTACCATGCGAACTGGGTATTTACTCCCCAGGAGTGCTTTTTCCATCTCCTTGGTGACTGGGACGTCCATTGCATAGCAGAAAATCTACAATCAGGCTACCTGCTATTAGAAACAGGGTCAGTAGAAGTCCTCCAAAAAGGCTTCCGAATACGGAGTGTATAAAGTTAGGAATAACTCAGAGGACCGTCTGTAAGGTGCTTAACAGTCCCAAACCTATGGTCTTAAATAGGTGGACTATACCCGTTGTATCAGAAATATTAAAGATAGGATTCACCATTTTTGTGAAATGGAAGGGACAGTTTGTACGTATGAGTGCCTGTATCTCTGCTGAGGACCTTGCTATTTGGAGATCGAAAGTCTCCCATGCGGAAGTTAAGGGCACAGTCTTTTGTAGAAGCATGGCTTTCATTCTGCTCGGAGTATCAAACTGTATAAAGGAAACATTCAATGAAGGCCATAGCGGTGCATCCCTGACGGTGTGGGTCAGTGGAAACAATGCTTGCATACAGCAAGTAACCCTTAAGCTCACGGTGACAAGATATGCGATGACCGGACGCATCCTGCAACAACCTTGAACGTTCAGCATGAAGTAACTCCCATTTGAAAGTAGCCTGAATACCGGGGTAATCATGGCTGCTGGGGTAACCCTCAAGTGACTGGATAGGTTCACTACTGAACCATTGCAGGCCCAGTGCAGCATAATATACTGGCATATGAGTGATGCACTTAAAGCGTTCTCAGAGTTTGTACCACTTTGAAAGACTTCTAAATCCCCACTCCTGCATCGAAATCTGAACGGTAACTCCCAAGATTCGTTATTGAATTCCCTAATCCTCGCTTCATAGCTGCCTGCCTGTTGTTGTTCCAGGCAATACTGAAACTGGAAAGTTGTGACCGGTAATGTTACATGCCCATGGATCAACCATTCTGTGGATGATAATTCTGCCACAATAAAAGGTAATCTGTCCAGTTTTTCAATACGCAGAATTGTATGTTTCGCTCCCCTCTGTGCCAGTTTCATCTGTTTTTCCATTAGATTGTATGCAGAAAACAGTGACGTACTGTTGATAAAATGCCAAGGCACATAACCTGCGCACAATGATTGCAGCGTCCAGCTTAATAATATAATAGAATGTAATTGTGATTGCACGTGCTGTAGTATGGACAAATCTTGTTCTAGTACATCAGTAGCAGAAGATAGAATGTTGCCCTGTGAATAAATCCTGGATGTTAACGTAGTATTACCATTGTCCCCTACGGCTAACGCCTTTTCTAAATTGTTCCTGTCTATTTCTCGTAGTCTCTCCTCTGCTTCTTGTTAGGAGATTTTCCAAATTTAGTTATAGACAGCATAATAGAAACATTTTTGGCGTGGCTGTCTGGGACCTAGTAAAAAATCATGTAGTTCCACATCCTCAGTAAGTAAGGATAAGTGTTATTTCACCTGTGGTAGTGTTGAGGTTTTTAGCCAATCAAGGCATGACTTCCCAACACTGTATGCTGTCACCACCCCTTGATGTTCTCTTTGTACATAGCATGGGTCTGGCCTGTGGATATTAAACACTTCTGTGGTACCCCTGGATCTTTTCTGTTATCTGTTTGTGTCTGCGGGCCAAACCAATCATCCCTTCCAATTGGGGTCCGATCTGTTGTATTATAAAATGTCATCTATTGTAATTCCTTCTTGTTAAGTAAAATTACCCTCAGTATGTAATGGTGTTGGAATCCGAGGTGTTTTCAAATCCTTATTCTTGACTATTCCAAGACAGGAAGTCTGTTGCACAGTATCGTTTAGAAATATCATCTGGCGAGGAAAGAGGCATGCTCTAAATAGGGATTCTGTTCCTAGTCTCTAGAACCCCAGACTGATTTTAAGTCTATAGTATCCTTCTATAAGTCGAAACCCTGTTCAGACAGTGGGGTAATAAAAGAGGCAGAGTATATCTGTTTGGTGTTGGTCAGCATATTTGTCTGTGGCGCTGTCGGTGCATCCTTATAGTAATATGAGGTTGGGTCAGAAATATTGAACCCTGAAAATATGAAACTTTCTGTGCAAAAGTTTTTTAACTACTTTTCGGTGGTGTAGGGCAATGTTCCCATTGGTAATATGTGAAAACATTCCTAGGGGTATTGGATTTGTGTAGAAAATGATGACTATAATATTGATAACAATACATGGTGTTAAAATCTGATGTGTCTTCTAATATTTCATTATTAGAAAATGCGGCAGATTGTTCTAAATTAGAATTTACAGTTTCATAATCCTATCCATCAGAAAATTTACTGGAGGTAATGATATTATTTAGGAATTTTTTCAACTAAATAAGGTATTTTAAAAGTTTGGTCAGACCAAATATATCATAATCAACCTTGTCCTACACTATACCATCAGGTATAGGAACTGCTGTAATGTTCACTGATGACAAGTCTCTTTGTTCACGATGTGATGAAACATGAGGTTTTAGGATCAAACTCACTCCTGATGATGTAGAGCTTTGGCGTAGATAAGTTCCATTAATAAGTAAGCCTAAAACAGTTACTAAGCCTATCCAGAAAAGAAAGAACAGTATACCGGTAATTATACAAAGTTCTTACCAAGGAGACACCAGGTATGACTTTTTAAGAAAAATTAAGAAGTCTTTGATTTGTTGTAGATGAGATATTGGGGCTTGCGTTGTTTCAGGTTCACATGGATCCAATGAAAAGGTATCAAAGTTGATGAAATAGCCAGATGCAGTTCAATCTATTTTAGGTAGCTCCGCAGGTTTTGTTGAACTTGTTGAGGGCTCTTGTTGAGGCATATTTATGTAGACATCAGTGTTAGGTCAAATTGAAATTAGTCTCACATTTTGATTTTTAATCTCTTTTTCAAGCAGAAAGAGCTCCATGGCATTGTTGCATAGTCCATCATTTTGTATAGGAGACTCTTCAAACATGATAAGCCTTTCTGTCTGAACTTCCTGTATAGTAGCAAGAGGAGGGCGTCGGCTACTCAGGAGCCCACTAGGCCTACTATTCAGTATTGGCTACATAATGTGGTTCAATCAGATCAATGGAGGTGAATCTATTCTCCTTTTTGGCTGAAGTACTGTTCTTGTTCCTTCGACGGCCAGAACAGATACAGTCTTTCTATACGATGGCCCATATTCTTTTTTGTCCACAATTTTTTACCTGATCAGATCCCCGATTTTAGGAATCCAGATAGGTCTTGCCGTGACTGACTTGACTTCCCCAGTGGCGGTCCGCTTTACTTGCACATTATTCTGTAGTGCCCTGGATTCATTCAGGTCTTGTGAAACAGCCAAACGTTTATTGTTGTCAAAAGGATTTTCATCCGCCACTGTGCTTGCACAATCAAAATCAGGTACCCACTTTCTCATCCCAAAAAGGAACTTATAAGGAGTGACAACCCCTAGAGAACTTCTTGGCATGTTATTCAAGGCCTGCTGTACTCCATATAAACGATTGACCCAACTGCCACCGAGCCTAATGCTTTAACTGTTATTGATTGCTTTAAGTCCCGGTTTTTCCTCTCCGCAACTGAATTTCCCTCTTGATGGTACAGAGAGGAGTACTGCAGTACAACATCCAAACTTCCCATGTATTCCTTGTAAGCCCTAGAGCTAAATGCGGGGCCACGATCAGAATGTAATGTGCCAACTGCGTATGTCCGTATGAAGAATTGCAAATCTCAATAACAGTTTGAGCATCAGCCTAGCGCTGAGGCCAAACCCATAGGAATCTCTAGCAGGAATCCACTGCAATCATGATGTACTTGTAAGCCCCATCAGATTGTAAGAGGCAGTGGTCCAAATAGACACAAATGAGTGGTCTGTCTAAAATTAGCAATGGTGTCTGCTCTGGACATGTTATGGTGGAGCCCTTCATCTGTTGACAGATGTCGCAATTTAAGACATAACTTTTGGTCTGTTTTGTTAAACCAGGCCACCTGTAGCATTGTTTCAGTAAAGAAACTGTTGCCGTAACTCCTGCATGTGCAGAACTCAGACCCTCGTGTGCAGCTAATATTAAGCCCAATCTGCGATCCATGTTTGGTATTACTTTATCTCCCACTCCGGGAATCTGAGCAAATGGAACGTTGTTTGCATCTAATTTGTAGGAGTACATTAGTGGAAAACCTTTTGTCAATGCCTTATTTTCTTTGCTTGAAGCAATGACAGCTACCATTATCTGTCAGTCTATTCTAGTTGATGAATGGATGCAGTTCATACTGCTCCCTTTGCAGCTTCATCAACCAATGAATTCCCTTCAACGTGAACGCCATGACTATGATGCCTCAGTGTGTGTATCACGTGAGCCCTTGGTAGTTAATTTTTCAACTCCGCTTGATTGTTCCACCTTTTGAGACTTTAAACCCCTTTTTTCCCCAATGGTGAAGCTATTCATTGCATGACTGTACACAGTAAAAGGAATCACACACAAGTAATGTGGGGAATTCTCAATCTGAATTTATCAGTGCCAGTAAAAGAGCTTTTAATTCTGCCAGCGAGCCGTGCAGTCTCCTAGAGACTGTGCTTCTGTACAGCTTGGATGGAACTTTCTGTCCTGCATTCGTCCTTTTACAAATGCACTTGCAGTGCTGTATTGCTGTTTACTTCCAATGGCCAGCCAAGCAGATCCGTCAGTGTAAATAATACATTAATACTCATCGAGAAGCATTTTTTAATTCAGGAGAGGAAATTCTTATTCATATTGCAAAAATGCTTGTGTTTTTAGACGTGGGTTGTATATGTATTCTACATCTGATGCCATGGGAGAATTCGCCCATTGTATCCATCTTGGATGTAGAGCTTTGGCATTTGGAACGCTAGCCTTTGTAGCAGCCTCTAAGGCCGATACTGGAGTCACAACAATTATTAATTTCCCTTGAGCCAGGGCTCTCTCTCTCACTACAGCAGTCTGTACAGCTGTCAGAATTTTTGCCTGTGGATGCAAAACGCATCTCAGCTTTCGTATATAAGTGTGATTTGTATGCTATGGGTACTGTTTGGCCTTCATTGTATGTTAGGTAGGTGTACCCAGATTGACCCGCAACTATCCGGATCAAAAGATTGCGGACATTTACATGTGTCTGTAAGTGTTTAGATGCTACCATGTCAGCTTGTAGGGAACAAAGGATTTCTGTGTGTTCCTGTGTCCATTGCCTACTTGAGAAATCAGGTCTTATGAGGTTGTAGAAAGGTTTACCCTTTCTGCGTAATCTAAAATGTATGTTCTGCCAAAATTCAGGAATCCCAGTATGGATTGTCAATTTTTCTATGATTTTGGAAGTTGGAGCAGCGCACTTTCCTAAAACGTTAGCTGCCAAGCTTTTCCCTTCCTTCATTTGAGAGCTCATATCCCAAAAATAGGATATTGAGGCTGGCTATTTTTGATTTCTTAAAGTTAAATTTGTAGCCCTCAGAAGCAAATCCCCAAATTATGGTGCTCATACTTTTCAAGTGTTCCTCTAGGTCATCATGCTTCAGATAAATATCATCAACATAGGACAATGCCTCTTCATCCAGATTCTGGAGTAATTCAGTTACCCTAGCTGGGAACAACCCCGGGCTGTTTTTATACCCCTGGGGGAGTCAATGAAATGTATATTCGGACCCCAGGGCTGAGAATGCTGTCAAATATCTGCTCTCAGGTGCTATATTTTGGCTGAAAAATCCATTTGCGATATCTAGTATTGTTTTGTATTTCTGCACAATGTTATTCATCAATGCGGCACTGTGTGAGTTTTGTACAGCAAACGTTTGTGTGCATGAGTTTAGATGTCTATAGTCTAAAAGTTGACAATATGAGTTGTCGGGTTTCATTATGGGAAACAAAGGATTATTCATTGAAGAGGTGCAAGTTTCAATTACCCCCTGGTATTCAAGTTGATCTAAAATCTCCCTGACCTATTTTTTAGCTTCTTGCTTAATTGGATACTGTCTCTGTGGAGTCTGAGCATATTTTAATGGTATTACTTGGTGGGTTGAATCTTCATCCTATCCAACATGGGTGTGATATAGTGCAGGGACTAGGGCTACTGCCCACTCCTGTGCGTACTTGTGTTTTAAGTGGTTAGGAACGAGGTCTGAAAAAGTTTGAAAAATGACCCCTTCTCCCTTTGGGCAATCCATAATAATAGCAGGCGGTCAATCTCTTTCAGCTAAAAGAATGTCATAGCCAAAAGCCAAGTTCTCACAAAAGAGACCTTTAATTTTTCTGGGTTTGTCCCTCTCCATTTGGAGTGCCATTTCATGTAACCTATGTGGGACACTTACCCTAGTATCAGGCGTTTCCACCGTGATATATTCACTCAGCTCCGCTGTCACCAGAAATTCCATCAGGTTCTGTCGAGCTATTGTTACTTTTGATGCACTGTCTAGCATTGTCAGAGCCCATTCCTCATTCAGTAGTTGAGTCCTCAGAATTCTGGGCATGTCTGATCTTAAGACCTGCTACTTACTTCTTTTTGAATTGAGGTTTTGATTTTGGTTTTTCTTTTTTCTTTGAAGTGTATTCTAGAATGTGTTGCGTGTCTCTGGACTTTGTATGCTCTTCTTGTCTGTGTTCTAACCGTCCTTCCCTCTTGGAGTTTTTCGATGAACCCTGAAAGGAATGAGAGGAATGTGTATCAGTGTCCTGATACCTTTCAGGTGTTATAATGTTGTCCCTATTCCTAAGGTAATACCTCCTCTTGGAGGGCTCCTGTTGAAGAGACCTACCTCCGGATTGAGATCTATTCTCTTTACTATTTTGTTGTTTGTTATTATCCCATTTCTTCTCTGAAGAAGCAGGTGCTTGCTTAAAAGTATCTTTTTTTGTACTACCCTTCAGCTGAGGTTGTATTGCACCAGCTCCCAAACTGTCTCTACCTAATTCTGCATAAGCAATTTCAATTATTTTAGGTAATTCATGTTCCTGTTGTAGAGGAGTGAACTCACTCAGGCGATGGCGTATTGCCACCGATGCTGCTTCCCCTTTAATATTTTCTAATATTATAGCTGATACCTGGGCAAAATTACCCAATAATTTCATCCCTACGTTCAGAGCAGGCTCTGCTCCATACTTGTTCTGTTTTTGTTTTAAAACAGCTGGTATTACTACTAATGAAGAGATGCCATGAGTCCTGGTATATATGGCAGAAAAAACTGTACCCCGAGAGTACAATCCTCTATCTGGGGGGTTATCCCCATGGCCAGGCATATTGTTAACATTCTGTGTTTTTCTTGTGGGCTGGTGTTTGGAAATACCGCCTCTAGCTGTGTTATTTTTTGAGCTACCCAGAATGGCATTTATTCATGTTTTGTGGGCATCTTGCCCAAGACTGCGTGTAGTGTTTGTGGTGTGATTTTAGTTGTTGATGTTTGAATTGGACTTGTTGGTGTAGCCGTCACTGGGTGAAGTTTGAGTGTTCTCATCACGAACTGTGTCATGTTTCTGTAAAGTCTTATTAGGTCTTTATGAAGTGTGCGTAAAATCTCCTACTGGCATTGTTTCAATGTCATAATGTGGTGTGTAGGCCGCTAGTACTGGCCATGTTGCTCCATCTCTTCCAAGGGGACGAGTCTTACTTTATTCCTTGTATGGTGGAGGGCGCCTTTAAACCAGTATAAATGCTCCTAGTAAGTGAGCGGAACTTCAATGTCCTCGTATGGACAATATTCATTTGGTATGTCATCTTCTGTGTAGTAAAGAAATGTTTTTGTTTGTGCATTTGCCTATGAGAATCTAACCCGTGAGTAGAATACCTCTGTTCTAAATGATTTGTGTGCCTCAATCACAGAGGTTACTGGCCCACTCCTAGCTGTTAAACCATATGAAGCTAGTTTTAAATTGATGGAAACATTTTCTGTAATTTATATTGCATCTTCTTCTTTAGCTGAGAGATTTAAGTCATGTACAGCGTTATCTGCTTCGTCAGTCATTGTTTTTAGTAAGAAGGGTTCTCTGAGGAAACCAGGTTAAGGTGTTATGCACAAATAGGAACAATGTGTCCTTCAAGCTTGATTAACCAACAGCCAATAAATAGGATTGGACCTACTCAGCTGCGGCGGAGTTTTGTACCCTCCCACTCCAGACGTCTCTGGGGAAATGTGAGTAGGGGTCTCTGCGAATTGCACAACTATACCACTCAGATTTCACTATTAAATAAGTACCCAGCCAACGTTGGTGGCGCCATGTCGTGTTGTTCCTATAAAACCTATATAGGATCTTTGCGTTTAGACTACACTGTAGGAATGCTGTCAGACTGATTCAAGACACCCCCACCGGGTATGTTGGCCTGTGTACCAGTTAGCTTGCAGTGCTACTAGAAACTCCTCTTACCAGGGAGAGAATAATTCTTGGCAACTAATGAACATGACAACCCTGATCCCTCAGGACCGTGAAAACAGTGTACTACTTTTTGCTCATTCACTCGTGTTTACTTAGTCTCAGAGAGATACACAGAAAAAACGGTATCAACGTTTTTCAATAAGTATTTATTGAACTGTTGTTATTCTTGTGTAAAATAGGTGTGCTGAAATAACTATTAGACAGTAACAGATTTAAATGACTAGAAGCACTAAGAAATTAAAAAGATGGTAGATTTCTACCATCTTGCTATAACCATGGATACAGGCAAGTATAAAAAATACATGACAATAAAATGCGTACTCCTACGATGCTACCCTAACTAAATATACCTAAGTGTACCTTGCATGTATGTAGGTGTTAAGCCAAGAATCCCTCTAGGATAAAGTCAACCCCATTACCTGAAGTGAGAGACTGTGGGACCCTGTCTTGGTTTCGAGTTGGACACCCCGCAAGGGATATCAGACCACTGTGAGCTTGAGTACATGCATGCAGGAACCTCTGCATCTCGCGTCAGTGTATCGGCAGGGAAGTCCTGATCTCGTCTCTTTCTCTCATCTAGATGTGATGTTTGTATACCCAAGGGTCTCCCCAGGGGTTCTACCTTGCTGTGCCACTTGTCAGAGTTAGGATGACGTTGGGAATTAACTTTACACATAGTTATTATACAGGAGCTAGTAGTACTGCTGAGTTTCCTAGAATCCTCATGCATAATGTATGAGGCTTTTACCAGGGAAAATCCCGCGTCTGGGTGTAGTGTTGTATCTAGGTAAAAGGTCAGTCCTTAAGAACTTTTATGTGTGTAATGTAGGGGAGAGTATAGGTGAAAGGTTACAATGTTACCTGATCCTATATTTGGGCACTTATATGGAATATAACATAGGTTTGTTAAGATTGTCTGTCTTTTGGTAAGGTCCTGGGAGCAATTAACGTAAGACAGGAACCTACTGGCACACAGAATTTAAATTTCACCCCAAGATTTTGTGGTGCTGGCAACGTTCACACAAGCAGATTACAACCCTTGGAGAAAGTTTTCTACAAAGTTGTTTTTTGCAAGGTTTTATTCCTGCAGATGTTAGCTTTGCTAGCTTGATTTTAACATTTCACAGATTGCAGAGCGTTATCTTCATGTGGTTGGAAAGAGTGGTACAAGAGCTCTTAATATAGCCTGCTCCTTGATATGACATGCCTCTGCTGAGCTGATCTGTACTTTTTCTTTTCATTGCATGAACTTAAATCCCTAAACACGTCCCTTTGTGGTTTGCTTTCCTATTCCACCCCTCCCCTTTCTTTTCAAATTGCTTTTTACCTTCCTAAGAAAAACGCTGATGCTAAATGCTCAACGCATGTCGATGCTTTCATATTAAAAGACACAAAAATATGCAACCTCAATGACAGTAAAAAACATATTAAGACAATTGAGTCAGAAAAGCAAGTTAAACTTCCTACATCTCATCAAGAATCCATGAGAAAACCTTCTACCTATTAAGACTCTATTCCTTTTAGTGGAAATTTTACATTATCCCCCATAATATCCACCCTAAGCGCTGCTGCAATGATGGGTCATGACAACCTCTGGATCGTTAACATCCATGGCTTCCGAAATTCAACAAGTCAAGACTGTTGGCAGGAAAACTCTGTCAAGAAATTGTGTACGTACATTGCAGATAGCCACATTTTCACTTATACAACCTTTTTTTATAGCTCTACGTCTTAAATGTGTCCCTTTAACATAGACTAAGGTCCACTCATGTCTTGGACTACTATACTGGCTGGGACTGATGGGCTTGCATCTACTTCTTGTCAGATGCTGATCCCTTTCAGGAAACATTCTGTTTCCTCTGTTTTTTGGAACTGGCGCTATAAGTGCCTTCTTAACAAGAAAGAGATAATCAGACTCTCAAGTGGACTTCAAGATTCACTTTCTGGGCAGCTTGACACTATGTAGGGAACTTCTTTGGCAGTTAGGAATGTGTGGCTAAAATGTTTTGAAGCATCCTAATGGTTTTACTATTTTGCTCTATACGACTTTCAAATTGACCTTCTGATTTTCATGAGCAATGACTGTCAGAGTACAACATGAGGTGTGTGGAGGAAAGGTTTTTGGAACTAAGGGGCATATTTACAAGCCTCTATCGCCAAAGAGATATCACTTTTTATGACGTTCCTGTTGCGATAAACCCTGCACCTTATTTACAAGCTGGCATTAAGCCACTTAACGTGGCTTAATGCCGCCTTGTAAATAAGGTCCCCTTTCATGCTACACTTAGCATGAAAAGGGCGTGCAATTGTTGATGCGGTTAGCGTTCCTCCACAATACACCTTGATTTTGATGCTGCCTCCTATTTACAATGGTAGCTTAAATAGGAGGCAGAGCCAACATGAAGAACTGGGGATACCTGTTCTTAACATGGCGAAATGAGGATGAATGCTTAATTTCTCCTCGTTCTTTCTACTTCTATGTGTGCTGCATTGTGCATTTTGCTGTTTCTATGTGTGCTGCATGGCGCATCCCTGCATTTTCAGAATGGTGGAGCGTGGCATTAGCAATTTTTACTTAATGCCACACTTCACCATTCTATTGTAAATATGCCCCTAAGATCCTGTATGTTCTTATTACCGGTTCCATCCATGGCACTTCAGTGATGTCCAACTCAGAGTTGGTGGTGAAATGCAAATGATTTGTGACCACATTTAGGTCACAAAACATTCACACATACCACTGCGGTTTGGTATTATGTAGGGGCACTCTAAACATGATCCTACTTAATACCCAATCTGTGAATCGGGCCATTTGCAGCCGAAAATTGGCTTTGTACATCTGTGCCTAAATCTTAAATAAAAGTCTTTGTCAATTCAATATTGGAGCATGAGAACAAAAAAATGTATCTGAATGCTTTTAAATGTGAGAAAACTTAAATGAATAGTTAACTTTCATCCCATTTCAAAGTGTTGCATTTGCAAACAGCAGGCCTCTTACTCCCGGTAGTGGTCAATAAACACAGCTCCATATTTAAAATTGATAAATACTGTCCTTTTTTTCAAATGGGAGAAAATTAATGTGGACAAAAATATTTCTAGGAAACATTAAGTCAATGTTTTTCTCCACTTTCAATTAAGCCAATTACGTCCTAATATTTTATGAAGCATGGTTGTTTACTTTAAATTCCTCCTTTTAAACAAATAGCTGAAGGTTGCTGTTATAAATATGGCACCAAGTCTACAGACCACTTAGTGCAAGATGCCTGCTGTTCGTAAATTCAACACTTTAAAAAAATAGAACATTTAATTGATGAGTTTTATGGATTCCATATAAACACAAAGTTTACCCTTTAATTGAATTTTCTCCCATTTCAAAGTGTTGCATTTACACACAGTAGGTATCTTGCTCCCAGTGGCTGGTAGATATGGTATCATATTTATAACTGAAAAAAGACATTTTTATGTGGGAGAAATTCAAAGTGCAGACATTTATTCCAGATTATGAAAATGTTTGCAGAAATAGTTTCTGCACTTAAAATTTCTCTGATTTAAAACAAATCATTTTATGTTTGTGCTATACATGTCACATGGCCACTTATGGTGAAAGGCATGTCATGTGCCGCAAGTACATACAACACAGACTCTCATTCACCTATACACATATATCCCAATCATAGGAAAACATTTTCATACATCCCCAAAGACCACGGTATCACTGACACACATGGCAGCCCAGTCATTGTACCCCTAGTCAAAGTATTTTGTTCAAATCCTGGTTTTTGGCTCTATGGACATTAGGCTTAAACTCAATTAAACTGCGTGTGGGGAGGTCTGGTAACATTGTGCAAGTGGCTTGGCCTTCAGTAGCTCACAATGTTTTTCACTGATCATAAGTAGCTCTCACTACAAAAAAGGTTGGAGACCCCTAGTATCGACACTTCCCTGTTATCACACTTACTGTAAGGAGAAAGCATCTCAGAATACACCTACACTTCTCTGCCTTGGCTGCACAAGAATCTTTACCTACAAATCTTTAACAGGGGATTCTCTCTATAAATAAAATGTTCCATTCAGTATTTTGCACCAACATAACAGATCGATCTAAGTTCATTTCATTTATCCTGACCCTCACCTCCACTAAGGTTAGGTTCTCCTGTACTCTTCAATTTTTCATTCAACTTCTAACCCAAGTCTGTACATCCCTGTATCCCTGCAATGATAATAGGGGATCTAAAACCAAACCAAAAAATAGATTTCAATTTTAAGTGGAAGAGAAATTCTGAGTACTTAAAAAAGGGAAACATCCTTTACAACAAAACTTTTACCATGCAGTGCTGTTACAACGCAAGTATTACAACGAAAACCTTTACAACGCATTACACTGGGGGGTGCTCTAGGATAGGGAATAGTTTTAATTTACTATCCAACACCTTCCCTAGTGTCCACGGGGACTGGAGTTGGAATAGTAAATTAAACTATTCACTATCCAGCACCCCCAAGTGTAATGCGTTGTAAAGGTTTGTGTTGTAATACTTGCGTTGTAACAGCATGCGTGGTAAAAGCATGCGTTGTAACGTCATATATCCCTTAAAAAAAGGAGACTGTTATTGAGTAAGTTCAAGCCATTATATGGGCTGTATCTCATGCCAAATGTGGGTAAATCTCTGTCCCATTTTATAAACATATCATTGTTATAACATCCTTCCATTAACTTTCAGACCCATAATAAAATCATGTGGACTAGTCCCACCAACCAATGTACACATGTATATATTGATGTCATTTGCTCACCTAACTTAGTCGATGGGTCTAAATTTATGGCCATAGCAAATGTATTTAATCACTTCTTTGATGTTGCAGCAAACACTTCTCCCATTGTATCTCCCGTTCAAATCTTTTACAGCGGTTTCTCTACATAAATACAAAAAGAAAATAATACATTCTTGGGATAATTGCACATAATGTTCCCTGTTCATCCTCAATTGGCTCACTCTTCCAAGTTTTTGATTATACCGGATAAATGTTCTAATCTGCTTAGTTAGGTATCATGTCAATCATGTCAATTGACAATTTAAATTGTGAATATATATTAAATTATTGAATGGACATGTGTGTATGTGTATAAAAATAATGAATTTATAATAAATGAGAATTTATTAGTTCCCCCAAACAATCAAAATACCATTTTTGAACCAATGTCATTATTTGTTATGGACAACATGGAGGGCAAAGACATCTTCTCCAGAAAGTAGCAGTGCATTTCTTGCATTTCTGTGGCTAGGGGTGGGATATACAAACACTGAGGTGTGGAGATGGTGACTGGGCTTCCTTTAGAAATTCTATGAAGGCTTTGTTAGCAAGGGACTGATGGTTAAACTCCCTCATGAAATGCTTTTTGGTTAATAGTAGGGTTGAGTGTTATAACTGGTGACTTTGTTGTGCAAGATGAAGGGGCATGAGACTGGGCCTGTTACAGAGACCAGGTTAGTCTCGCTGAAGAGTTACCTTCTCAAGTCTGGTGCAAAATGCTACATTCACGGAGGAGGAGGTAGCATGGAGCCTTACTTCAGGATTTTCACCTTTGTATTATTTTAGTTGCTTCCACTAATGCCAGCCAAGAGTCTAAGAACTAGGGGGCATCTTTTGGGGATCAGAACTCACTCCAACAGAAATCATCAGCAGGGCTCAAGAAGATCCAGTTGCAGATGATCAGCTGGGCAGTTGCAGGGAGGCCTCTGAAAGCCTATTTTGTCACTGTAGCTTACACAGGAGGTCATCCAACTGATCCTTGGAGTCACGCTGGGTAGCCTAAGATGAAGGCAAGCATGTCCAAACTTCCTTCTCAGACTGCAAAGTAGTCCTTCAAGCAGCAGGGCAGTCCTTCTCTGTAACTTCCACAGGTCCAGGAGTGTGCTGTAGAAGGGTCCTAAAAGGTCATATTTTTATATCTGGTGCCAGCCGCTATGTGGAGGGACTGGTTCTAGAAAGTTCTTCCCCTTCCTCTGGTCAGGGCTCAAAAGTGTTTGGCATGACCCTGCATCACACTTCTGCCCCCAACCCTAAACTCTGCCCATAAGGACAACAACCAGCTGAGGCCATTGACAGCTGTCAGTGTCAAGAGCCACGCCCGGAACATCCTGCCAGCTGGAGGCTCCAAGTGAGGAATTTTAGCAGGCCTCACTTCAAGACTTGGGGATGAGAAGGAATTCCCTACGTGCGCCTGAGGTGTCCCAGACCTTTGAGAATTCTTAGAGTGGGGTAACGCTACATCCACTCTCACTCCTGCCATCTCAGGACCGGTATCCAGAAACTGGCATCCCAGCATAGGACCTGTACTCTGGGGCTGAACAAGTGACTGACAAGCCAGGTTTTCTATGGGGGAACCATCACCCCACACACTCTGTCTGTGTCATGCAGGGATCTACCTGATGCAGATCTCCTATCCTCTGTCTCTGGGACAGCACAGGCAGCACTTTCGGGTCAGAAGTGCCCTCACCAGGGCCTGTCTTGGGGTGCTCTGCTCTCAGAACTGGTAACCCTTGATTCACTGATCCTTCAACTGTGGATTGGATCCACTATCTGCCTCGTTCTCTCCACCTGGGCCTTCGTACTCTCCCTATGGGAGTATTGCCCACAGAAACCTGAGCTTTCAGGCTACCTGGTAAAGACACCCTTCCCACCAGTGGTTACTCATTGCCTAGAATGCATTCAATGAGCTTCTGGGAACTGATTATAACTCTCCTCAGGGCCACTACCCCACCCCACTCCAGAGACACCAGAGCCACAAGGTGGGCTTAGCCTGGCCTTGACCCTGGGCTACCTTACACACCTGTCTGCTACACTGAATTGGGTAAACCTGTCTTTCCACCACCATGGTCCCTTCAGAGCAGTGACAGGGATTCCATTTACTTTGATCTGGTGGAAGTCACGACTCCCACACTAATGGTTCACAAGCCTACCTTCTGAGTCTATCTCCCAGCTAAGCAAGACTGGGGCATTATCTACCCTCTGCTCCTGGGGACTACTTCTCTCTAATGCCACATTAGCAACTTCTGTAGATTTCCCACAAGAGGATGATTTCTTAGTCCCCCTGCTTGTGTTCTAGCTGAGAATTGATTGAAGCACTGGGGTTGGAAATTGGGCACCCTGGAGATTGTTTGCTACCACACAAACAGGAACTGTCACAAAAATAGACACGTGTTTCCCTGGTAACATTTTCCATATTGGTTAGGGAGGTGTCAGGGGCCACTCCAACCCACAGGCTAGTTCCAGGCACACATGTGGCAAACCTCTCAATTCAGAATACTACGGAACCTGTGAAAGACGGATGGGGGATAGCACCTGCTGTGAAACCTGCTTGGGGCACCTTAAGGGTTGGATGTACCACCACTTGTACCCAAAACTAAGAAGTGGACTCCAAGGGTCAGTTGACTAACCTCCTCTTAAACTACAAGGACACAAAAGCTGCAAGAAGCTAACTTTCCTGAAAGAGTGCTGCTATCAAGTTCCAACTGGATCTGCCCTGGGCCCTGCTGGAGTGACTCCTGACCCCTATGAATTGTGTATGAGGTCCTCCAACCCTTGGCTTGTGTCCTGCTTAAACCTAAAAACTTGGGGACTTATTTACAAGCCCCTTTTGCTGCCGGTGTATCACTTTTAATATGGGAAAAGTGACGTATCAGTGGCACAAAGGGCTTGTAAATAAGATCCTGTGTACCTAGAAACTGTCCACCAACCTTTTGCTTGGAGAACTGTTGAGTGACCAGGACCAACTTAACAGCCGATCTGCTGTTTTGCTGGGCCTGACTTCATCTCAGCTTCCACTATATTCTCTTCTCAATGTCATAATTAATGATGCTGAGGCCACTTCAACTCCCTTCCACAGTTCCCCCAATGAGGACATGATAAACCCCAAAGATCTCTAGGGTGCATAAACGTGAACTTTCCTCATTGGAGATTTTTCCCACCTAATCGAATGGTTTCCCCCAGGCTCCTTTTCAGCAAATGTCTCTGTCAACACCTGTTGAAAACACCAGTCCCCTACCTGCTTACATTGAAGACTGTCAACACCTGGTCCTTGTATCTGACAGGTGATCAACCATAGTCAGTCTTACCTTTTGACTGCCCAGGTGTCTTGCCCTTGGTGCTTTGTGTTTTTTTTTACTCTATTTGTATCTACAACTTTAAAAAAATCTAATCTCTGGTTCCCCTTTTTGAATTTCAATCATATCTCTGGTTCACCTTTTTGGATGTTGATCATTTTGATGGTATTTTGTTCTTTAAAGTAGTCTATATGTTTCTAAATTGGAGTGGAATGTTTGTTGCATTGTGTTTTTGGTTTCTTATCTGTTTTGGTACTCCTAACTGCTTTACACATTTTCTTAAGTTAAGCCTATCTGCCCTGTGCCATAGCTACCGGGGGTACAACTTTCTCATAGTTTCCACATGCAGCCTCCCTTTGATAAGGGTTTAAACGTTGTCACTTTATGCTGCCACAATGGTGGATAGCAGAGTAATAAGCCAGGTGTTTTAGAGCCAAAACGATTTATATTAAAACACGAAGTGGGTCTAAGAGTGATTAAGTATATTTGTGACATATGAAATACTGAGCCCTTTTGTATTCTCCCTCATAGCTGATGCAGAAAATCAATAGTAGGCAAGAGAACGCTGTTAATGTAATAATGTACTTTCTGGAAACTTGGGGCAATACTGGAAGCAATTCTGTTGACCTAATAATGGCCAGTATTCGGCCTTTGTGACGCAATTCAGGTTTATTTTTGTGCACCCAAATCCCACTTACAGGCGTACAATAACACACAAATGGGATTTCATGGAATCAGGTTCTTAAATCATTTGAAATTGTAGAAGAATTACAGTCTCAGATAATCTGTCAGTATGGTAGATTTTCCACAGTAGTACATTTACAGCTATGGGTGCAAATAAGGTTGTTCCAAGGAGATGGGCAGAAGTGGCAATAGAGAGGTTGTAACTTTGTAGCATTTGCAAACTTTCCTCATTGTGTTTGTACTCATGTAAGCATAATTATTTAAAAAAATAAAAGACGTAAATAAGTGTGCAAATGAGGTCATACATTTCCATACTTTACGGAATTGCAGAGTAAGGGTTATTTCTTACGAAAATATTGTCCTAGTGAAACAATAAAAGTTTGCTGACAAAGTGCACATTTGCATCACACTTACACCTGCGGATTGTCTGCAGGAGTACATTTATTTCATTAGGAGTACTCTTAGAACCGCATGACTTGGATAGATTTGCATGATTTCCCCTGTGGAGTTAATTTAATTCCCAAGTAGGTGGACACCAGCAAGTAGTAGGTTTTCTTAAAGGTATGTAAAACGCCTTCTTTGTTGTTTTCAGGGCTTTTTCGGCAAAGAACTGCCTGGCATTGCCTGTATAGTACAGCATACTCTCTGGACATATAAGGCCGATTCTATGGGCGTGGAAACGGTTGTAAATCTACATCAGACTTTTCCACCCTAACATGGATGCTCATCTACAAACACTATGTTTACATTTTGCTTTTGTTCTCTGAAAAAAAATAATTTTCTCCATGCAGAAACTTATTTCCAGAAATCCCCACCAATTTTTGGGCCTGTTCCTTTTCCCGCACTGCAGGGGAAAGGGATTTAGGGCCAGATGTAGGTCACCAAATACCGACCGGTAACGGCCCCGGTATTTGGTGATTGAGATGTAGGGACCCAATATTTTACAGAATTGGTAAATTTACAGATTCGGTAAATTTACCGATTCTGTAAAATACAGATTCGGAAAATTTACCGAATCGGTAAATCTATATGTAGGTGGCACTGGAAACAGTGCCACAGACCCCGTAGAATTCGTTATTTACCATGTAATACTATTGCATGGTAAATAACGAATTCCTGTGTACATGCACATCTGTGCATGTACACCTGTGCCATGTGGCACACATACATGCCCTGAGGGCATGTATGTGTGTTACATGGCACACAAGCCTGAATCAGGGGTGCAACAGGGTGTTAAAGTGACACCCTGTACCCCTTGTCAATTCAGTAATTTTACTGAATCGGTATTTACCGATTCGGTAATTGCCATTGGTTCCTATGGGCCTCAAGGCCCATAGGAATCAATGGCAATTACCGAATCGGTAAATACCGATTCAGTAATTACCGAATGTTACAGATTCGGTAAATAAATCGGTAAATATACCTACATAGCATTTACCGATTTGTAAATACCGAATCGGTGAAATTCGGTATTTACGAATCTGTAAATACTAATTACCTACATCGGGCCCTTACCCTTTCCTTTTTCAGGAGGAAAATCTCTGGCCACTTACATGGTCAAGGGTTCAGAGAGGATTTTGTAAATGCCTATAAATGTGTAAGTTTGTGGGTAGTCACACATTTCCAGAGTATTTCCTTCCTGTTATCCCCCCACACTGCTCACAAGAAGAGATTTAGGGCCTGATTAGGAGTTTGGCGGTCCTGAAGGGGGTCGCCAGGCCAGACTCATCTGCCAGATTAGGAGTTTTCTCCTGGTCTGGCGGGTGGTCCTTTGACATTCCCATGCAGTGACTATTAAAAAGGCACCGCTATGGGAACACCAAAGCCCATTTCTGCATGGCATGAACTATAAAGTCCATTCCATGCAGGAGAGGAGGTTCATGCAGACAGAGGACGACACCATGTTCCCCCATGCATGCATCCCATGGCCCTGAGGCAGCTGAGGGTCCTGTAGAGCCCCTTTTGTTTTCTCACTGCCGCACTTTTAAAGGTGAGCTCACCACCATTGAAAGTGAAGTGGTCAGGAAACTGGTAATATGCTTGACAGTGTTGCATCGGCCTTCCAAGAATATTATGACCTCTGACCGCTGTGCCACCGCCGCGGAATCAATGGTCCCCTACGGTACCAGCTACCCTGTGGCGGTCCCAGGCGGACCACCAGTCTGCGAGTCCAGGGACCGCCACCACAGGTTTGGCGGTCCGATGGACCGCTTAACTCGTAATCAGGCCCTTACTCACATGGAGACTTCTGTATAAGTATATACAGTAACTTTTGAATTGCTTACATTTGTTTGCACTCCAAACAAAGCTATTTTCTGAAGTAGGTCAAATTTTCACGTAAATTAGTTTTGTTTTGTTTTGTGCATGAGGCCTCAGGGTACATGTTCTGACCCTTAGGTTTTTTTATTTTTTTATTAACCATACAATGATGTTTGAATGCTTTGAACTGTTCAACACACACTAGAGTTCTTTTAACAACGGGTTGTTTTTTCTGCAGTGTGTATTAGCTAAAGTTTGCTGCTAATTTATCATTTATCATTGAACTGAACTGGTATTCACACACTCTCAAATAACTGAATCCAGGCAGCTGTCTGGGATGTAGTCTCACCGACTCTTGATAATAATATGCTTAATAATATACCCATTTATTTCTCGAGACACAGAATACAATGGTAAGGCATTTGTGCTTTATTTTCTAGGAAGGGGAAAACTTTCCAAAACTCTGCATTCTATAGATACAGCTGTCTTTTACAAATCTTGATGTTCCTTTATGTCTAGGAATACGCACGTTTTGTACTTCTAACCACCCTGTACTCTGACTGAAATTTTAAATATGCATGTTATGTTCTTTAGGGCACATTTTAATTCAGTTTCGAGGTCACTTCTGCAGTATCTGTTGGCTATTGCCAAGTACGCGGTGAGCTATGCCTCCTGTCAGACCCAATCTATTCTGTTTTCCACAAAGAGTAGCAGAATGGCGGGAACACCCAATACTGGCTTCATTCCTGTAATTACCCTTCGCACATCCTTGGACACATTATTCAATCAATTAGAATTTGAAAATGCAGATTTCAAAGCACGAGGCAACAAAGCGAGTTCATCATTATCAGGTGGTGCCCCAGTGGTGTTGCCAACGGCAGCTGCTGCTTTCAAGCCTGCCTCATGAATAGGGTTTAGAATGTGACAGGTATAGAAACAAACCTCAGTGCCTGCACCGCCCTCAGTCGAGCTCGTCAAATCCCACGCCAACAGGCGGATCTGAGTCACGCATAAACTGTCAGATTTCGTCTGCCCCTCCAAACAATGATCTCTCGCCAGATTTCCACAATGCCAATGCCTCAATCTACCTGTACCTTATTTCTTAAATTGTATGGGTTGGCGAGATGAATGTTGCAAACTGGTCCTTGTGTTTACCAATATTCCATGGAATACCATATTTCTATGTGCAAACGATTAACCATAAATTCGTAGAAATTTATGTTTTTTTACTGTGTTTTGAAGAGGGGGAAATGTACTTCTTGTCACTGGATCCATTGTTCTATGTATGGTTTATAGACTATTCTCTAAATAAACTTTGTTTATCAATCAATCACTGGAATATGTAATTGCAAGCAAGACAGAGGAACATTTAGATGCATTACTCTCTTGATCTTCTGGTGAGCTGTCCTTCCAGATACCACACAGTATAAGTGCTACTTGCAGCTGGTGGAATTTAAAAATGGTGGGGCATAAGAACAATAAATGAAGTACAGTGCGCTCGAGCGAGCCCAATGTTTATGAGGTTGGCTGGGGGGTGGCATTTTCCAGAGAATTAAAAAAAAATGGTGCATTTTGTTGCAATTTTCCTCCCTATTTCTATGGTAAACAGGCCAACAAAACTGTTCTCATACCGGCTTCAGCCTACCACCCTCCCTCTACGAGGATTTGGTGTTGCAGCCAGAGCTGTCGACGTTGGAACTGGACAACCAGGACCCGGCACAGTTCTCAGCATTGGCTTAACAGCCTGTGATTCTGGGCAAATCCCCTTTCTGTGGCAATAAAAAACTTAATGTGACCGTGTGCAATTTAATTGGTGCTCATGGAAAGAGTTTCAAATACCTTCGGGTTGAGTTTGTGCTATCTAAATATTGCATGAAGAGGTTAAAAACAAAGCCTTAACACAAATAGTTACCCAATTAGTGGCTGGTTTCTACAAAATAAAATAAAAAATCTGGATAAATTGCAGCTTCACCACTTAAATTGTGTGATCTTAGGCAAATATTGTATTTCACCAAAGCTCAATTGTATTAATTTCACTAGTGAAAGCACTTTCAAATAGTTGCAGGAAAGCAATTACACCCTGTGGCTATCCCCACAATCACCCAAACTTACACCGACTCATGAAATGTATGTGAGATACAGTAAAGTTGCTGGAGGCTGTCTCCGCTTAGTGAATTTAATTTCTCCATAACGAGGATCGTCACAGAGGAAACTCCCTACTGATCTACAGGTCTCCAGTAAGACCAATGAAAACATTACGACTGATTATTCAGACCGGTAAACGTACTAGCTACTTTTGATATAAGCAATTGAATTCCTAGGAAAGCGTGGCAAACAGCAAGCAACCATGCCATTTTCAGTAAAGGTCTGCCCACACAGGACTAGCACTTCCTGGGCTTCAGCAATTAGGACGTTTTTGCCCTCAGCTGGTGAGTCAAAGACTTGAAGTAGTTAGGTTTTCACAGAGGTGCATGCTAGATAAATACCCCCAGAGCACTATCATTTTATACCCGTCCTTGCACTGTACTGTCGAAACCGACAAGCACTGTCACTTTGTCTAGTTAAGCTATTGCTGCGCAAATTGTTGGGGTAACCCCAATGGTCCCCTGACTTAAAATGTATACTGCCTATGGTAGCTCAAATATCTATAGATGATCCTGATTAACGAGAATATAGTTGAAATTTATTTTACTGAATGTTTAAAACAAGATAGCTTTTAAAGGGTGGGTCAATTTTGAAACTGGATTGTGGTTTCTAGTTCATCATGATGCTGTTCTTTTAATTAGCTCGTCTATTCTGTATTTTTTGTAACTGTTTTTATTAATTGTACGATGAAATTACATACTTTTCAAATGTGTAAGTTCAGAGTAGAACTTGTACAAAAACCTATTGTGTTTGATTTATTTAGACTGTAATGTTGCTCTATAATAATCTGGATCAGGACAGAGTTTGCATGCCTTCTGTCATGCCTCTAAGTTTACTAATGGCTCACTTTTAATAAGCACCATTCAGTGCACTGCTATAATGTGACGTATTAATGTTAAAGTTTCCACACATTAAAAAAATAAAAAAAATTGAAGTTTGAAGAGACAGCATAATATTTTACATGATTTGTTTTATGATTTACCCAGCAAAAATTGTAATGCCTCGGCTTGTGCACAGAATCTAGGAGCCGAACCAGACTTTTTGGCTCTGCCCACCCTATTAATGTGTTGGGTTGCCCAGCTCTACTTTCGAATATGTTGCATCCAAGTTTTTATAGCAGGTCACGATTGAGAGCTTTGGAGTCACACAGTGCATATATGTTATTGCTACCACTGCAGTTTCCCATAGGCTTTGAAAACAACCGACTATTGTTGTAAGGATCATGTCTTCTAGCAGAGAGACCCTGTGTTCATTTCAGTTTGAAGACAGGTGTTATTGAACATGTTAAAAGTGATGAATTGCTATTTCAGCAAATGTACGTTTCTGGCATGTGTTTTTTTCTGCAAATGTATAATGGACATGTTTTAAAAGCAGATCAATCAAAAACATATTCAGTGATAATTTAGTGACGGTTCAGTTGATAAATTATTCTAGCAATGCTATAAATCTTATGAATGTTTCCCTCTATAACTCTATTTTTTTATCTATTTTAACCACTTGCTTTTAGGCTTCTTTCTTTTAGTTTTAGGTTCTTAAACAGATACAGGACAGGTTCCATTTTAGCTATAGTCTCCATTTTATTTAGCCTGTTTAGCTTGGTTACCCTTGGCCCGAACCCATCCTAGGTCATGGAGGTTGCCATCTTTGACAATGGAGGCCGCCATTTTTCTTCAAATTATGCAGAATCATCAACATGTCTGACTTTGACGCAGATGTCATCTGTGCCTGTCTTTCCAAGAAAGTAAAAGTGTCATATCCTCCTGTCAATCACAGAGACAAAAAAACTCAGTGCAACAGCAGTCTGGAACAGGTGCCTTTTTTCAAGGTCAAATAACAGCAATAACAAAAAAAATAGTCTAAATTGATGTAGTTTTACATTATTAGTACATCCACTGATGTATATGATTATGTCTTAATATTCAAAAGGTGAAATTTCAAATTCCATCTCGGATAAGAAACAGTATATATGACTGACACTTGATCACTTAAGGAGGAAAGAGACTTCACCTGGGTTGCAGACACAGATCCCGGATCCAGATGAGCCGACACCAAATTCCATCTCACACAAAGAAGCCTCCAGCAAGACTCATCGAAGCAATGCAAAGCATTCCATTCTGCCTTCAAGAACTGGTGCCAGGATTGTGCTCTCTCATAGACACAATCTCCTACTAGCTCTTGGCCTTGTGCTTGAAATAGCTGACAAGCTATTCCAGACAACAAACCCTATTGTCCATGTATGCACCCCTCCAAAACTCAGGCTTATTATGTACTCAACTGCTAGAGCCAGCATAGCACTTCGAGATAGCACAGTAAGGATGTAAGGCCTATAAATTGTGATGATACGAGTTTTCCCTGTTTTCACAGTTATTGAAAAGCTTAGCTGCTTTTTATTATCTTCTGTGATGTTAACAATATTATGTGCACTATATTGCAGCATTTTAAAATAACTATTCTTCAAAAATGTGTAATAAATACATATTTCATTTCTAGTGATTTTGGATGTGTAAATCATGCATGAGTAATCATTTGGATACCATTGCTCCCTGTTAGTAACCCAAAAGCATTGACATCACCTCATTTATCTACTGGATGGGGTTCTGCAGGGCTACAATAACCTGTTTATTACAGTCAGTGCTGGTGCATTGAACTAAGTTCACTCTTGTCAGCTATGGAGGTGAGAACAAAGCTGTAGAGCTGAGCCAGAGACTTAACCCTACCACCACCTGAAGAAGTCTTAATCGGTTCAAAGTAGCTTTTTAACTGGCCTCTTATATTTGAAGTCCTCCTTCTGCTCTTGGAACATTTTCAAAATTTTCTTTATATCTTCATCAGGTCCTAGCCATACTAATGCTGTTAAGATGAAGCCTTTAATCCCCAAGCTTATTTATGCAGATCTTCATTCCCGGATGTATGACATTACAACGCATGCTTTTACCACGCATGCCTTTACAACACGGTTTTTACAATGCATAGTGCTTTGGGGCGCTGGATAGTGAATTGTTTAATTTACTATTTCAACTCCAGTCTCCATGGATAGTGGAAGGTGTTGGATAGTAAATTAAACCTATTCCCTATCCTAGAGCGCCCCCCAGCGCAATGCATTGTAATGGTTTGCATTGTAAAAGTTGTGTCGTAAAGGCACTGCGTGGTAAAAGTTGCATTGTAAAGGATGTTTCCCTTCATTCCCTCCAACTATGCCCACTGTAATGAGGACAGAATTTATTTGCACACAACTACAAGCCACTGTGTTTGCGATATAGTGACACAAGAAAGATGCTCAAGTCAATTCAATTCATAATCTTTATTTTACTTTATAAATAAAATCATAAAAGTCAAGTCATAAAAATTACATACAATTTCTCATCACCAAATTCATTCTCTTTTAACACCCCCATCAGGAAGCGCACTAGAGAAAAGCAAATAAACGCACTTTTTAACAGCTGTAAAAACAATAGGGCTGACCTAACTTGCGTAAAATTAATTCGTTTTTAAAATTGGGTGTAAATATTTATGTCTCAGATTATTTTATTTTGGGCAAAGCATAACAATATGTAATGTATCTTTGATTGATGTGTTGTCACAGTTACACAGGGCCAATTCTGAGTTCATAAACCATCCAGGATTAAAAGGGATTAAGCGAGGGAGTAAATTTAGCCTAAAGTACGCCAATATACAGCATTGATGTCGTATCATATTCCAGGTCAAATAAGGTTCACTATTAATGACAGTTTGCAATAATATTGCATGTCGCATGGAATGTTTCATTAGGGCAGAATCCTCACGTTCTGATGCCAGCTTATCCCTAAAAGCAGTTTCAATCCATTTACCATCAAAGAAGATTATGGCAAAAGGATTATCATTCAGATCAGACTTCCCAAAACCTGGAGATTATGCTCCACATATGCCAGCCATGGTATCCAGAAAGATTTTTCTCATTTTAAACAATCCTGCAAAATCAGTCTGTTAAGACTAAGGGGGCCATTATGATGGCAGAAGGACAGCCACCACCAGGCCGGTGGTGGCTGTCCTTCCACCATCACCAAGTCTATTACCCACCGACAAATTAGGATGGCAGTGGGTACCGCGGCAGACGCAAAGTCGGTTCAGGTCCTCTTAAACGGTGGCGGTGCCAAGCAGGCACCGTCCGTCAAATCAGTATGTGGATTCAGGACGGCCTTTCCATAGCTGTGATGCTGCCATGGAAAGGCTGGTGCGGATTGAGTTTGGGGGCCCGTTGCCGGACCCCCTTGTGTCCGGAGGTGTCGTTGCACTGGTGGGCATCCATGGTACCCCACTTCATTTCCATGCACCAAGTGGCAGCCATCGAGTGGTGGCAAACCACGTGGTGCAGGGAAATGCAGGGCAAGCAGTTTTTACATTGCATACGGTGCTGCAGCCAGCAGCACTGCTCGCAATGTTAAAAGCCATGCAGGCGCATCCTAATCGCAGTGGTGGGAGCGCTGCATGTCAGGCGGGTGGTCCCAAACACCGCTACGGTGGCGGGCGGGCGCGTAATCAGCCCCTAAGTTTCTCCTCTACCCAAATTAAGTTCTAAAGCTTTAAAGAGCAGTCTCTTTATTGATTTTCTGCAATTCAAACTCTGTTATGGAATTCACAAAATCTCTTTTTATGTACTATTTTACTTTTCACACTATTCTACCAATCCACAATCTATTTCAGATTCTTTCAAAACTCTACTAATGCATTCTAGTATTGTCATGACACTAAACATGTGAATGTTGCTCTAATTCTCTAATTGAAGTGCTCAAGGTAGAGTGCATTGAATTGAAGCAGGGGCCACCTTAGGAGGCAGCATTCCAAATTCTGCCAGACGGTGAAGCAACCAAGACTGATGTTTCTGAAAAGGGGTCAGTTATCCAGCACATGCATTCTGTGTCTCGAAAGTAAGTTGCCCAATTTAGTTTACCTACGTAACTTACTTTCTAGGCAGAGAATGTACAAGTCCTGGATACATGACATTCAGAAGTATCATTGTTTCTCAGGCTGCCACAATTTAAAATGCTTATGCTACCAAAGGCCTGGCAAGTGCTTTATTTATTTTTAGCTGTGCTATTTGCTCTTCTTCTTCAACTGCTGCTGTTGCTAGAGAGAAAGAGAGGGAAAGGAAATAGCGGGAAAAGGAGAAGAGAGCAGCAGGACAAGACAAACAGTGAAAAAAAGAATAATAAGGACAAGGACGTGAGAAAGGAGGGGATGGAGGGAAAGTCAAGATGTAGTGAGGGGTGAAGAGAAGAATGAAGGAGAAACAAGACTGCTTACCCCAACAGTCTTGTTGTCCACTTTGTGTCCCATGCGGGGGTACTTCACACCAACAGGCTACTGCGTTTCTTGTTCACAAACTAGCAGCCCCCAAAATCCTCTCTCTGGCTGAAATGCTCTAAACAAATAAACAAGGTGCAGAAACATGTGCAGTGTATCTAGTCAGGCCAAAGCACTACGTGCCTTAATTATAATGTAAATAGGATAGCAATTGCCTTTTGCAATCACCATCCATTTCACATGTAATTGGGAGGTCAGAGCCCCTCCACCCACTTCCAGAAACTGCAGTTGGCTGCATGAGTTGATTGTTACAGGTGTGGGTGGTGGTGGTTCTCGCGTGCAGGTACACTGGGATCACTTGGCCTGAGCAAGTGTTTAATGATGGCAAGTGAATTTCCTGTTAATCCAGTGGGTATTAGTTGCCATTGATTATTGGGATTAGTTTTGTGCTCTTAAGAGAAATTATTCCATGCATTTACTTCAAGTTCTTGATTAAATTAATAGGCGTTAGGGATGGTCATAAGTGGGCAAGTATGTGAGTTCATGCAGATGGTTGCTGGGCTTAGTAGTTGAGCTAGGGGGATTAGGTATTGTTTTGTTGGGGGGCTTGGCTTTCAAAGAAGGAGATATTTTGAGCTTTGAAATGAGATGTGGGCAATTTTCAGAAATACAATAATAGAAATGAAGACAAACACTTAGAGTAGGCTGAGTTCTGATAGAAGAGGCATGCATGTGATGGAAAGTGAGAAGAGTCCGAATTGAAAGTAAAAAGGACAGGCGACACGAGGACTATTGGAAGTTTTATGTTCATGGTCATTTTTCCATAATATAGATAACGTTTTTGGAGATAGAAAGCAATCTGGGGATGCAAAACAGTACAATGAAATTACGTTTTTTGCATTTGAGATAGTGCTGTATTAGTTGCATCGAATAGGCACCAGAATCATGCAAACTGTGTTTCTGCTGCTTGGGTTACTGCTAGATTACAGCTTCAGCAAGGACAGCTGATCTGTTCAGGTACTGGATTAATAAAGTAATGTCTGAATGAACATATCGAGGGCTTTAGCAAGGAAGCAGTAAATGTATGATCATAGCAATTAGGCAGAATATATAAGCGGCAAATAATGCAAACATCAACATAGATATTCAGAAAATAATGGAGCAGATGCCTTGTGATAACCACCCTTAATGTTTGAATCAAAGTATTATTTAGAAAAGCAAAGTGGAATCAGGTTGGATGTCCCTGATTTCGCATGGCACAATTTGGGGCTGAACGGTAGAGACCCAGACTTTGAAGTGAAGATGCTGGAGAAAGGGCCACATAAGAAAATCCGTAAACATTTCTCCAGCACGTAGCTGCTGATCAGTTCCTCTGGAGGACTGCCATATGGCTGATGGTAGGGATGAAGGGTGGGACCACAGCCCCACCATACTAGGCAAAGGTGCGTCTAGCTCAACCACCCCCATGTGCCTGTCTTTACTACTGCCTCAGCAATGTCAATTGTAGCCAGCCACCCCACCATGTGCATGATATGAGAACCCCATAAAAGAACCAGCACGACTACCATGTTTTTAGAGCCGCAATCCCACACAAATGCCATGTTGGGAGGGCAGCCCAGGGCACTCGAAAGAGAACCAGACCAAGCTCCCTCTGCAATATGAAATAGAGAATGTACTCTCTGTGGTACCATTTGAGGATGAATTGTGGCCTGATGTGTTTTATTTTCAGATATACTCGGCAGCAATTTCAGTTGTTAGCAAGCGATAATAATAGACCATGTATATAGTGCGCACCACAAACTGAAGCATATCTTACCTCTACTGCACGCTGTGCTCCTTTTAATCATTTTAGTAGTTTTCATTTTTTGGCCCTCTGAAAGTACAAAGGCTGAATCGGCCCCAGTGCTTAATTTGAGCCGGTGGTTTCTGGTGCTCAGCACCGGCACTTAATCATCAACACTGGTACTTTTCATGAGCACCGGTTAAGGACACATTAATTTACGGGGAGATTAAGAGATTTGCCCAGAATCACAGGTTGTTGAGCGGACGCCGAGACTTGAACCTGGTTTCCCAGGTTGGAAGTTGGCAGCTCTGGTCATTATTCTGCATCCGCTCTCCACTTTCAGATTTAGTAGTTGGTTCTGTTTTAGGTGGCGCTAACAGGAGGAATGGGCTGGTGCAAGCTGCCTCCTGATGACAGCCCTGGCATTTTGTTTTACAAATTAACCAATGATCAGTCCTGCGAGAATTAGAAGCATGCACTGCAAGTTCCACAAATCCCCAAACCAGGCAGTCAACCCACTTAGACATTTTACCTCCACCATGCCGAAGTAACTTTGATGCTCAAGACGGGTTTAAATGTGTCTGTAGCCCATGTATTGTGCACATTGTGGAGAGAAAGGATTTCATCAAATGGTCAAACTTAGAAAAAGCAAACATGTAAAAATCAAAAAGCAAGAAACAAAACAAAGAAAACCTCCAAAAACCTTCACTAAAGGTAACTTTTCGCATAAAGAAGCCATTAAGGGCCACATGCATCAACCTATTTAGGAAGTGCAAACGGTGTGAATCGGTGAATTCGGCCGTTTGCGATTCCTAAATAAGTTTTTGGGATGCATCATACATTTTTGTGAAAATGGCAATTTTTAGTGATTTCCAAAAATGCGATTGCTTTTAAGGAATCGCAAAATAGCGATTCCTTAAAAGCAATGCATGATTCTTTATCAAATTGCGAATTAGCAATTAGGGGGTGCAAATTACCACGAGGTTGAACCTCGTGGTAATTTGCGAAAAGTTATGAAAATGCTCAAAAATGCATTTTTTAAACTTCCATGTTACAGACACACATGTCCTTAGGACATGTGTGTGTGAAACATGCACTTTAAAATACATTTCAGGGGTGCAGGGGGGGGGTCCTTTGGACCCCCTCTGCACCCTTGCAATGCATCAAACAAATGGGATTAGCAAAATAAAAAAGTGCAAAACGGCATTGATTCCTATGGGCCTCTAGGCCCATAGGAATCAATGTAATGCCATTCCTTAATTGCGATTCGCAATTAAGGAATCGCAAATACCGAAAATTAAGAAATCCTAAAAACTTTTAGGATTTCTTGATGCATAGGATTTTGCAATTCCTAAATTGCGATTCCTTAATTTTCGCAATTTAGGAAATGCAAAATCCTACATTGATGCATGTGGCCCAAAGTAAAAATAAGTAGTGCTCCCTGTTGTAAAGATGGTGCATACAGGATAAATGAGTTAATAGCCTTTATTAATCTTAAACCTACAAAAAGCTAGGGAAGTACGGACGTAGCCGCCACTCTCTCAACACACCTCTCCACGACTCCACCGAAACACATAGAATCTCTCACTCCAATCAAAGGTAAACTCACGAGCTGGGTTAACCAAGACCAGCTCGAGGTAATTATAAGCAAGTGCTCGAGCTGCGCTAGCCAAGCCCAGCTCGAGGTAAATGCACACGAGTGCTCGAGCTGCGCAAGCCAAGCCCAGCTCGTAACACAACACTTCTCCCCCTTCTATACTTCCAATAAAAAAAAAAAAAATTACATTATATTTTCAAATAACAAACAAAAATTAATGAATTAATGAATAAATGTAACATACTCCTCAAACTTCTTAGGTTTGAAACAAACACGTTTTGACCGTATCACAGCTGAACTTCAATTCTTGGAACCAATGTCTTTAGACGAAGAACATTGAGAAGTACTGGGAACATCCTGTGCAGATAATTCATAATTGCACAAAGTTTCTCCTGTGGTTACAGGTGGTACATCTGTTTCATTGATACTTTGAGAATTGACAATGGTTCCATCGTTATCTTGAATCCAATCATAACTTCTAGTTACAGATTGTGGTTTAATTTTGCCTTTGAACAAAGCAATCCTGTTTGCGTTCCATAACTTACCATCACTTAGGAAGGCAGAATTACATTGAATCTTAATAACTTTAAGGGGATCAGAATATTTACTTTCACCCTTACGTGTAATTCTTCCCTTCTTTACTTTAACTATATCTCCAACTTCTAGATTGACACCTCTTCTTTTCTTATTGTGCTTGTCCATCCAATTCTTTTGGTTATCAACAAGAGTTTGTTTGACATTTTTGATAGACCAATCAACTTTCTTTGTACAATCAGGCCAACCCATGTTGTCTTTTGTGCGAGGAGAACGACCTCTCATCAATCGATCAATCAATCAATCAATCAATCAATCAATCAATCATGCCATTTGTATAGCGCACTACTCACCCGGGAGGGCCTCAAGGCGCTTGGGGGGAGGGGTATGCTACTGCTCGAACAGCCAGGTCTTGAGTTGTTTCCTGAAGGCGAGATGGTCCTGGGTCAGCCGAAGGTGGATGGGGAGGGAGTTCCAAGTCTTGTCAGCCAGGTAAGAGAAGGATCTTCCTCCGGCAGTGGCTCTTCGGATGAGTGGTACGGCTGCGAGGGCGAGGCTGGTGGACCGTAGCTGGCGGGTGGGCGTGTAGAGGTCAGGCGGTCGTTGAGGTACTTGGGGCCCAGGTCGTGGAGAGACTTGTGTGCGTGGGTGAGGAGCCGGAACGTGATCCTCTTGTCGACGGGGAGCCAGTGCAGGTTCCTCAGGTGGCTGGAGATGTGGCTGCGTCGGGGGACATCCAGGATGAGTCGGGCGGAGGCGTTCTGGAGGCGCTGGAGTCTTTTCTGTAGCTTGGCTGTGGTTCTGGCGTAGAGGGTGTTTCCGTAGTCCAATCGGCTGGTGACGAGTGCCTGGGTGACAGTCTTCCTGGTCTCGGTCGGGATCCAGCGGAAGATCTTGCGAAGCATACGCAGGGTGTTGAAGCACGATGAGGAGACGGCGTTGACTTGTCTGGTCATCGAGAGGGAGGGGTCCAGGATGAAGCCCAGGTTGCGTGCGTGTTCGGTTGGCTTGGGTGCGGTGCCCAGGGCTGGGGGCCACCAGGAGTCGTCGCAGGCGGAGGGCGAAGATCCCAGGATGAGGACTTCCGTCTTGTCCGAGTTCAGTTTCAGGCGGCTGTCCTTCATCCACTTGGCGACGTCTTTCATCCCTTTGTGTAGGCAGGTTCTGGCGGTGTCGGGGTCTGTGGTGAGGGAGAGGATCAGCTGGGTGTCGTCGGCGTAAGAGATGATGTTGAGGTTGTGCTGGCATGCGATGGCTGCGAGAGGTTTCATGTAGATGTTGAAGAGGGTGGGGCTGAGTGAAGATCCTTGCGGGACGCCGCAGATGACTTCGGTGGCCTCGGAGCGAAACGGGGGGAGGCGGACTCTTTGTGTTCTTCCGGCGAGGAACGAGATGATCCACTCCAGTGCCTTCTCTTAGATTCCGATGTTGCTGAGGCGCTGGACTAGGGTGCGGTGGCAGACCGTGTCGAACGCATCGGAGAGGTCCAGGAGGATGAGGGCCACTGTTTCCCCCTTGTCGAGCAGGGTCCGGATGTCGTCGGTGGCTGCGATGAGGGCGGTCTCGGTGCTGTGGTTGGCTCTGAAGCCGGACTGCGAGGGGTCGAGGGATCCGTTCATCTCGAGGAAGGTGGTCAGCTGTCTGTTGACGATCTTCTCGATGACTTTAGCAGGAAAAGGGAGGAGCGAGATGGGGCGGAAGTTTTTGAGATCGGTGGGGTCCGCTGTAGGTTTCTTCAGGAGGGCGCTGATCTCGGTGTGCTTCCAGCTCTCCGGGAAGGTGGCGGTGTTGAAGGAGGCGTTGATGATGTTCCGGAATTGGGGTGCGATGGTGGAGTCGGCCTTGTTGAAGACGTGGTGTGGGCAGGGGTCGGTCGGTGATCCGGAGTGGATGGTGTTCATCGTGCGGGCTGTGTCTTCGGTGGTCACCGTGGTCCAGGTGCGAAGGGTGGCGGTGGGGGGCGTTGGTTCGATGGTTGGGTGCGTGGGTGGGGCGCCGAAGCTGTTGTGGATGTCGGCGATCTTGCGGTGGAAGAACGAGGCGAGGGAGTCGCAGAGGTCTTGTGACGGAGTGATGTCGTTGGTGCCAGTGCTGGGGTTGGAGAACTCCTTGACGATAGTGAAGAGCTCTTTGCTGTCGTGGGCGTTGTTGTCCAGTCGTTCCTTCAGGGATTTCTTCTTGGTGGTGCGGATGAGCTGGTGGTGCTTGCGGGTAGCGTGTTTGAGGGCGGTCATGTTGTCGGTGGTCCGGTCGAGGAGCCAGGCTTTCTCGAGGGTGCGGCAGGTCTTCTTGGAGTCCTTGAGGTCGTCGGTGAACCAGGATGCCTTCTTGCTTCTGGGTCTGCTGGGAGGGTTCTTTAGTGGCGCGAGGTCGTCAGCGCAGGCGGTCAGCCACTGTTTGAAGTTGCGGGCTGCTTCGTTTGGGTCCGTTGTGTTGGCGGGTGGGCTCTGGCTGAGGGAGGTGGTGAGCTGGTCTGCGGTGATCTTGCTCCAATTCCTGTGAGGTACCTGTTGCGGGTGGTGGTGGGTCGTGGATCTTTTGAAGCTGAAGTGGACGCAGCTGTGGTCGGTCCAGTGGAGTCCGGTGGCGTGGCTGAAGGTGATGTACTTGCTGGAAGAGAAGACGGGATCAAGCGTGTGGCCGGCGTAGTGGGTGGGGGTGTTGACCAGTTGCTTGAGTCCGAGGTTGGCGAGGTTTTCCAGCAGGGCGGTGGTGTTGCGGTCCTTGTTGTTCTCCAGGTGGAAGTTGAGGTCCCAGAGGAGGATGTAGTCAGTGGAGGGGAGGGCGTGCGGGCTGATGAAGTCTGTGATGTCTTCGCTGAATTGTGTGCGTGGTCCCGGGGGTCTGTAGACGAGGGTGCCTCTGAGGGTCGTCTTAGGGTCGGTGTGAATCTGGAAGTGGAGATGTTCGGCTGCGGCGAAGGAGTCGTTGGCGTCGGTCATGATGCGGATGGTGTTCCTGTGGACGATGGCGATGCCACCTCCGGTCTGGTTGATGCGGTCCCTCCTGATGATCTTGTACCCGTCCGGGATGGCGATGGCGATGTCGGGTGCAGAGGAGGCGTTCCTCCAGGTTTCCGTGAGGAAGGCGACGTCCGGTGATGTAGCGTCGAGGAGGTTCCAGAGTTCCACGGCATGTCTGTGGACGGAGCGGGTGTTGATCAGGATGCACTTGAGGTGGTTGCTGCTGGTGTTTGTCTTGGCGGGAGCGGGGCATATTCGGAGGCAGGTGAACTTGCAGGTGCAGCAGGTGAAGGGTCCGTGGGTGCGTCTCGGGGTGGCTCGGCAGCAGGCGTGGGTCCGGCCGGCATTGAGTGCGTTGAGAGTGGCGGCGTCGTAGGTCAGTCGGGTCGTCTTGCATCGGCGGGGAGGGCCAGGGGTCCTGGCGCTGGGTGCGGGCCAGGCCCGGACGGGCACAGACAGGCTTACCTTTGGCGCACCTTCGGCGCTCAATCGGCGCTCCCGCTGCGCGCCTCCGCTGCGCGGTCGCTCTGGGGGCTTCATAAGTAAGGAGCCGGGAGGGAGGAGCAGCTGGGTGGCGGGAGCGGGGCGGCGAATGGAATCACAGGGGTGCGGGCCGCAGGGAGGCAGCGGCTGGAAATTCCAAGAAGCAGCGGGCAGCGGGAAATTCCCAGGAGCAGCGGGCAGCGAGCGAAGGAATCTGCAGGCAGGAGGCGGCAAAGGCAGGCAGGAGCGGCAGCAGTGAGTGGGGCGACCAAGCCCTATGGAGGGCTCAGCGGTCACTCATCAGTTCAAAAGGTGAAAATCCTGAAGAATCATTTTTAGTAATCCTATATGCACAAATTGTTTTCCTTAACTCATCTTCCCAGTCTTTGTCATTACTATTAGAAAGTTCAATTATACCTTTTATAACTCTGTTGAAGCGTTCTACGCTGCCATTTCCTTCCGGATGATAAACAGAGGTTGTTCTATGGGTAATTCCAGATTCATTTATGAATTTCTTGAAGCTATCGCTAACAAATTGTCCTCCAGTGTCTGAAATTATGTCTTTTGGAAGACCCTGATGACAAAAAACATCACCCAAAAATTGTAAAACAGTTTCACTGTCAGCTCTTTCAACAATTGTGTAATCAGGCCATTTTGAGAAATGATCTATAATAACTAAAACATACTTATAAATACCATCAATGTTTTTAACAGGGCTGAAAATGTCAATGCCAATCTTTTCCCATGGCATATCGGGAACAACAATAGGATGTATCTTAGATATACAGGTGGTAAGACATTTGTCAGAATGTATACATTCAGCACATTCACGACTATCCCTCTCAATGTCTTTATCAATACCAGGCCACCAATACAACTGTTTTATCCTGCTCCTGGTTTTGACGATGCCCAAATGACCTTTGTGGCACAGATTGATGACTCTGTTACGATTGGAGTTAGGAGGAATTAATTTCCCCCCTCTGAGTAATAAGTTGTTTTCTAAAGACAATTCATTTCTGACTTTCCAATATGGAATGAGTGACATATCAAGATTATTTTTTGTAGGCCAGCCATTTTGAACATGTTTGCAAACATTTTGTAAAATCAAATCCAGTGAAAATTCTTTAACCCACTCATCATGAGAAACACTAGGCATTTCACTGCTGAAAATGCTCGCAACGAACCCTTAATCCCAGTCATTTTTTGTGTTGTCCTTTAATGGTAAAGAACTTCTACTTAAGAAATCTGCAATTCTATTGCGAACTCCTGGCACATACACTACTTCGTAAGAGAAGTCTAGTAATTGTGCTGAAAAACGTGATATTCTTGGTGAAATGTTACTAAGACCGTGAGAGGTCAGGACCTTGGTAAGTGGTTTGTGGTCCATGCGTAATGTTACACAAGTTTCCCAAATAAACTGTGTAAAGTGTTTAAGACCCCAAAGACAACCAAGAGCCTCCCTCTCAATAACGGAGTAGCTTCCTTCAATAACAGTTAAAGCTCTGGATGCGAAAGCTACAACACACTTAGATCCATCACACTGTAATTGAGAAAGTACAGCCCCAAGTCTCCTACTACTGGCATCAGTGGTGATGAAACTTTTAAGTTTAGGATCAAATCCCTTAAGAGCAGGTTCTGTACAAATATCTCTTTTTATGTTGTCCATGCTGGTTTGACAGTCAGAAGACCAATGAAAAATGTTACCCTTTTTTAATTACTGTCTTATGGCATACGTCTTACCTGCAAAGTTGTCTACAAATTTTGAGCAGTATTCAGCGAGTCCTAAAAAGGATCTAGCGTTATCTTTACAGTGTGGAACTGGAGCCTTTAATATGGCTTCCACAAGCTCAGCTTTGGGACGTATACCAAATGCACTAATTTCATGGCCTAAATAAGTAACTCTTTTCCTACCAAATTTGCACTTGGATTTCCCAGCCGTTATACCTTTTTTTTCAAACGACTGTAACACTTTAACCAATTGTGTATCATGGCTTTCCTTGTCATTTCCCATAATAAGTATGTAGTCTTGGAAGAACAATACATCCTTCATGTCTTTGAATATTTTGTACATGATCACTGTAACATCGCAGCAGCAGATGCCAACCCAAATGGTACCCGTTTGAACTGAAACAGTCCAAATGGGGTGACAAAGGCTGTTGGATGTTTACTTTCAACATGAAGTGGTACCTGTTGGTAAGCGGAGGTCAGGTCGACCGTGGAGAACCAGTCCATGTCTTTTGTGGCAGACAGTAATTCTGTGATTTTCGGCAGAGGGAAAACGTCAATAAAGATGTTTTTATTTAGTTCTCTAAGGTCCACACACAAATGGATTTTTCCGTTAGCCTTGCGTGCGACCACCAATGGTGCGACCCCATCGGATGACTCTATGCATTCTATTATGCCCCTATCAACAAGTTTCTGAATTTCCACCTGGACTTCATCTTTAACTGCTACAGGTATGTTCCTAACCTTATGGATGCATGGTTAAGGATTATTTTATGGAAAAAACCTTTAAGTTCACCCACTGCTCCAGAAAAAACCTTTGGAAAACGTAGTGCCCATTCATCACAAGCACCATCCTTAAGGGTATCCACACATAGAACAGGGTCAGGACTATTAGGGTCCAGCTTTATACCCAATTCACCTTGGTCCCACCATCCTAAAACACAGGGTCCTGCTTTGGAGACAAATAATTTACAAAAGGCTGACCTTTTTTTTAAACTCAAATTTAAGTTTTTTAACTCCTAACAAATCTATAGGTTCTCCAGTGTAACTTACAGGATGCACATCTTGCTTCTCTAGGTTTTGACTCATTCTAAAACTAAATAATGCATCCCATTTATTTTTGTTAATAATAGTGTAGGGAGAACCGGAGTCTGCAGTTAAAGTTATAGTGATTCCACCTGCAATTATGTCACAAAACGTTTTTTTCCTCAACTTGCCATGAATGACTATCTCATTGTCATCTACACAGCATACATAGTTCTCATAACAGTCAGTTTCATCATAAACATCGTCCTCTTCACATTCATCAACAACGCATTTCACTGTTTTTGATTTTCTATATGCCCGAGCAAAATGACTGGGCATTTTACAGTATGCACACTTTTGTCCTAAGCTGGACATTTCTAATCATTAGCTAAATGTGATGAACTCCCACAACGATAGCAGTTACCTTTTGAATCACTCGGTTTAAAAAGAGAGCGTTCCTTAGGTTTGATTTTCCCTCTAGCTTGTGGTTTGTTTTTTGGCTTGTCAGAATTAGTTTGGTTAGGTGCCCTCACAATTTTAATCGTTTCGTCACTGTTATCTGTTCTAGCTTTATTTACAACTGCCTTAGCACATCCAGAAGTTAACTCAGCTTTACTGATAATAGCAGTAATTTCACGAAGAGAGGAGTCCCCATTTATCCAAAGCTTGTCTTGCAAATTTTGATTATTGCAGTGCATTACTAGTTGGTCACGGATTAGTTCTTCTTCAATAATTCCAAATTTGCAAGACAAAGCCAACCTTCTAAGTGAAGCAATGTAGTCTTCTACCTTTTCATTAGGTTCCTGTTTCCTATGATAGAAATTAAACCTGTGTACTGCTTTGCACACTGTAGGCGCGAAATATGCATTGAGGTCAGCAATGGCTTGAGAAAAAAACATTTACATCACTGCCACCTAAAGCTTTTTTCTCAATTCTATTGTATACTCTTAACCCCCCAGGACCTAAGCAGTGTACGAGTAGCTTCTTTTTCCTCTCAGGAGGTAATTCTTTACTTTCAAATGTGTCTAAGTAATTTACTAAATAGTCTCTCCATTCTTCCCACCGTTGGTTAGAAACCTCGCAATCCTTTACCATGAATGCTTGTGGTGCGGGTAAATTCATAGTGATGGTTGCCATTCTGAAATGTCAAAGGTTAATCACTACTAACTACTGAAACGATTAAAATGAATAGATAAATTACTAGAATTTGTGTGCATACAGCATGTGACACTAAAAAGAATAAGAAAAATAATTATTCTCTTATTAATAAAAGAAGGCACCCTTAAAGTGGCGGTAGTAGGTAAAATAATCACAATATTTTGATGGACAAGCTGTCAAAAACAATTAAATATCAATGTCCACTAATAAATGAATGTCTGAAACATAACCTGCTGCCAATGGCTAATTTAGTTCATCAGTACCTTGATGGACACACTGTGTGTGTGTCACAGACGAAATAATGAATTCACACCTTTTGTGTCACATATGAAATACTTAAATCACAGTACCTCGATGGACACACTGTGTGTGTGTCACAGACAAAATAAGTTTCCAAAAGTATGGACGTTGAAACTCAGTTGTGCCGATAAATAACGTTACTCGAGTGTTTAGAAAAGTGACGGTCTTTTCCTCTGGTCGAAATAACCGTACCGATTTCCCACAAAATGGAGTCACGTTGCGTGACCTTTCAGCGGGACCTCTCGTGGTCTTGCGCGATTCAATCTCCCATGCCCAATTCAATCTCCCATGAATCGCACGCTAAGACGTGAATGCGCGGTGACGTAGTCGTGCGGCCTTGGTGTAACGAACTACAATAGAACGCTGCTACAACTTGAAAGATGCGGTCTTTGGCAGAGCGTGAGCAAGGTAAATCCAGACATGCCAACCCTCCCGATTCAGGCGTGAGACTACCGATTTGAAAGGCTAGTCTCCCGCCTCCCGATTCCTGCCATCAAAAACCCGATTCCTCTGGGTTTCAGCTGACAGGGCTTGGTATTGTGTAAATTGTCAATTCTTCCAGCAATAGTCAGAGTGGCCATGCAGGGGCTCTAGAAGGGGTGAAAAACCAACAAAGTGTCATTAACAAGGGAATGGTCTTTTAAAGACCTGTGAAGTACTGGGGGGCTGGGGGAGGGGGGGACGGCTGTGTGTCTACACAGAAAGCTGTTTCAGCACGGGCTGTCACACAGGGGGGTTGGGGCAGTGGGAGGGGGGAGCATGCATTGCCAGCAACCTGCCAGGCCAGTGCACAACACAACACTTGCATCACCCTCTCTCTGCCTAACATTGCGCTCCATGCTTCTGAAAGGTAAAAAAACGTGCATTTGTGTTTCAAATGTCCAATCCTGCAGCAGCACGCTTCCAAAGCCCATAAATGCCGGTAACCCGATTCGAGGCCCCATTCTCCCGATATTTTAAAAAAAATCTCCCTCTTTGCTCTTCTGAAATGTTGGCATGTATGTAAATCGAATGAAGAAACATTTAAAGTACACCGCTGCTCGATCAGTGCGGCCAAAAAACATACACGTTGTAAATTATGTAACTAAATTCCTTATCGACAACAAATTCTAAATTACACCGCCGCTCGATCCGTGTGGCCGAAAATAGACATACAGATATTACCTGAATGTTAACTATAATTCAGAAATATCGTAATACAAAAGGAGAGTTTAAAGTCCGAAACTTACATCTGCCTCGGCAACAGAGAGTCCTCTTTTCCCTTAAGCGCTGTGATGTAAACTTCTTAATTTCTTAACTTGAAAAATTCTTCCAAATTTAGTCACGCGTAGGTTCTTTTCAGGGTTTAAGCACCATCGTCGCCATTGTTGTAAAGATGATGCATACAGGATAAATGAGTTAATATCCTTTATTAAGCTTAAACCCACAAACAGCTAGGGAAGTATGGACGCAGCCGTCACTCTCTCAACACACCTCTCCACGTCTCAACCGAAACACATAGAATCTCTCACTCCAATCAAACGTAAACTCACGAGCTGGGCTAACCAAGACCAGCTCGAGGTAAATGCACACGAGTGCTCGAGCTGCGCAAGCCAAGCCCAGCTTGAGACACAACACTCCCTACTCTTGAACCAATATCTCCATCAGTGCTTTCAAGCATCGTCCAGTGATACACAACTACATATACAATATAACCTCATATAAAGGAATGCTTTCTAATAAAACACAACACTAGATAAAGAAGAAACCCACCTGGATCTGTAGAAACCCCCAAGGGCATGGTTGCCTTCCTTGCCACCCTGCCAGTTCTGCTCTGAGCCAAAAGTCACCAGTGCCACTAAGTCATACATATGGAAATGTTCTCATGCATTTCTTCCTCATAGGAGGGGGCACCATGCTAAAGAGTTTTTTCCTTAGGTCTGAAGATCAGCACTCTTCTAAAGCACCACACCGATCACACTTTAGGTAGATCATAGAGAAAATGTACTTCCATACTGTGTAAGTGATCTTCTATGTGCTGTGGTGACATAATCCAGGCCAGAGAAAAGTGACACAATCTGTTTTTTCTAAAGCCACTCCTGTATCCCACATGTTATTAACAAAGGCTGCTTACAACGCAGCTCGGACATTTTCTCACTACCCTAAAACACATTCACCGGATCACAAAAGAAGTGGAGAGTTAAGATAATAGAGGGTGTCAATGCAGAATGCATTGTTGACCATTAATACTTTTTAATGACATGAGGACAAATGCACCAGGTGTTTTAAAAGTGTACTTTAGCAGGTGGCGGATTTGACTTCTGCAGCCTACTAGTAGCATTTAATTTACAGGCCTTGGGCATATATAGTACCATTCGTTAGTGACTTACAAATAAATTAAATGAGCCCATTAGTTGTGGTCCAATTTTACCATGTAAAAGGGAAGAAAGCACAGGCGATTTAGCACTGGTTACCAGTCCTAATGCCTACAAAACGAGTTCAGCAAAGTAAGGGAGTGAAGACAAAAGGTCTGGAGGAATACCACACCAATGATATCAGGTATAACACCAAGATATTCTCATAGAGGATATGGAAGGTGCTCAAGAACCTATGAGAACACATTTTCCATAAATTCACAAATATAATTTTCAGCTACGTGAAAAAGTTGACATGCTGATCGTGTACTTTCAACAGCGATTGCCACCTTTCAATTCATCCCCCAGTGTTGTATTGCAGCGTCATAAAAGAGTTCTAACTAGAGCACTAAAGTTCTATATCCAAGAGAAATGTGAGGTAAACTTGAAGGCCATGTTGCTGGAATCAGAGCTGAAAGCATTTCCTACAGAACACATTTAGGGGCTTTATTTTGCTATGGAGATTATGGCTAGTGCTTTAGAATGCTAAAATGATGTTAACTATACACTCTCAAATATCTTACTCATCTATGTCAAGAGAAAATGGCTTGTATGATGAGCGAAATATGTACTTCCAACTTCAGCAGTGGTCTGTTAGTTGACACCAAGTGATCTACTGTAGCTGCTCCACAGTTTTCTAGGAAACAGCAAGAGTGCTCACATCCTAATATCATGACAAAGTAAAGCACTTCTGAATGTCATTTGGTTAGAATAGGAGCTGTTAAATTTAAAGTCTTTCTTGCTGGCTGATGTAAATGAGTACTGCAGGTAAGAAACCTGGGGGCAGATTTACAAGGTCCTTGCGTCACTTTTGCGCCTTCGTTGTGTCACTTTTGTGATGCAGCGGCGGTGTAAAAGTTGTGGCCCATTTATAACGTGACGCATCTAGGGAGATGCGTCACGTTGTAAAGTCCTGTGCCACATTAAACCTGTGTCAGGTTTAATGTATGCAGGGTGGGCATTCCGTCGCAAGGAAGCCCCGAAAAAGTGACGCAGTGAAATCTACAAGATTTCACTGAATCATTGTTACGTACATGCTGCGTCAAAACCCTGTGCTTGTTTGAAGCAGGCATAAGGAGTGATGCTGCATGTTAGGCATTGGGCGCCCCTGAGCATTGCTGGAGTTGCGTCGCGCTTGCAACACGACTCCAGCAATGCGCTGCCCTTACGCCATAAGATGCTACACGCATCTGTCTATCCCTGCACCACGGTGTGCCGCATTGTAAATGCGACGCATTCATGGTGGTGCAAGGGTAGAATTGCTGGCGCATCCCTGCTGATATGCAGGGATGCGCCAGTCCTTGTAAGTCCGCCCCGTATGGTCAACATTTGAGGAGAGGTATAAGTTTTTAGTCAGTTCAAAGAGTCTATATTTTTAAAGGAGCTAAAAAAGTTAAAGCGAAAGATCTCTACCTAAATTTAGCATAATTTTTTCACATCTTTTAACTCAGGCTGCCTTTTTAATTAAAACATATTTTAAAATAAGTTAAATTGCAAAAGAGACAGAACAATGAGGAAACTATTTTAAAACACAGTAACAACTGCCCCAGGCTACTCAATGTTCACAGATTGTGAGCATTTTGACTGTAAAATGGGAAAACATGAATAGGAATGCTCTGGGGACTCATTTACATCAGGAACTTGTAGCAGCAGAGATAAGAAACATTTTCATATACATATTCAGCCTTGTGTAGAGAACAGCAAATGATTGTAAAGCTGTCTTCTGTGACAGCAGGTTACAGCAGGTTACATAGTGCAGGCACATTCTGTGAGATAGGTGGGAATTCTGTATTAGAACTCTATGATCTTCACTGCAGCTGTTACAGATAGAAGGTACAGTGTTATGGTGGTATATAGTTTATTAAAGTCTGTCTTAGAATAGATATTGACTGGTCAGGAGCTAATCAAGATGCTGCACTTTTGCTGGTGAAGAGATGTCAGATTTATGATATACATTAGGCAATAGAAAAGTAATTGCATTGATTATAATCCACCTTCTGCAATACCTAAGGTTTCGGCTAGGCGTGCAATAATTTCCTTAGGTTATAATTCAACTGTTGCAGTATACGGAGGTCAATGCTGCCTAATCAGTAATTAGATAGGCTATAACTCACCTAGTGCAATGATGAAGACCTATGCTTCTAAAGCAGTGAATTTGTGGTTATAATACACCAAGGGCCAGATGTACGATCGTTTTTTGCAGTCGCAAATGGGAAATCGGCCCTTTTGCGACCACAAAATAAGCGCGGCGGTATGTACAAAAGCTATTTTGCGAGTCACTGACTCGCAAAATAGTGTTTGTGAGTCGCAATTAAGAAGGGGCGTGCCAAGGGCGTCCCTTCCTAATAGCCAGTCAGAATGGTATGTACCATTGGATGTATGACGTTACAACGCAGGCTATTACAACGCCTGCCTTTACAATGCAGTTTTTACATCGCAAACCTTTACAACGCATAGCGCTTAAAGGTGCTGGATAGTGAAAAGTTTAATTTTCTATTCCAACTCCAGTCCCCGTGGACACTAGGGAAGGTGTTGGATAGAAAATTAAACTTATTCCCTATCCTAGAGCGCCCCCCAGCGCAATGCGTTGTAATGGTTTGCGTTGTAATGACCACGTTGTAATGGTAGTGCGTTGTAAAAGTTTCGTTGTAAAGGTTGTTCACCGTACCATTGTTTTGCGACCGCATTTGCCATCACAAAGCCTTCGCAGTTAACCACCTGCTTCAAGTAGGTTGTAAGCCACTCGCAAATGAGAAGGGGTCCCCAGGGAACCCCTTCCCCTTTGTGAATGGATGTGAAAATATTTTTTAAGAGCAGACAGTGGTCCCACGGACCACTGCCTACTCAAAAAATGAAACAGAAACGTTTCATTTTGCTTTTTTAAATGTAAAGGAAATTAGCTTCATTTTTATTTAAAAAGCAGTCACAGAAATGGTGGTCTGCTGACTCCGGCATGCCACCATCCCTGCGAGTGCTGGCCATTTCCAATGGGTCGCAAATTGCTACCTGCTTCATGAATATTGATAAGGCAGGTCATTTGCGTCCCCATTTGGAATCGCAAACATTGTGTAACACACTGTTGCACATTCCATTTTCGGAGTCGCAATACGTCGCAATTTGTAACTCGCAAAATGGAATGGTCATGCTTCTGGCCCCAAATCTTTGCTGTTCATGCAATCCGTAGTATGCTTTCACTCACAGGAAGAAATAATTATGGTCTCTTCTATTCATACAACATACACATAGCGTTTAATTTATCTGTCGCAAAACCTAAGGCATCTTATACTCATGGAGTAAATTCACAGATTATATTTTACACGTGGAATAGAAAGTAAGAGCTTATGCAGTGAAGCGACTTTGTGGGCTGTACTACACATGTAGCAATAACATAAGCCTGAACAAGTACTAATATACTTTATTCCTTCATTCACGACTTCAGTGCACCAAATAGCAAAACCGATGCAATGCAAATATTTTGAAGCAGAGCATATTTTAAAAACTTCCTTTGTCCTTTCCAAGGGACATCACACAATGAAATACTAAAATGCTGCTCACACACATGATAGATATTTGGAATGAGCAAGACCAATGCAACTGCAACCAGAAAGGAAAAGGGCCGGTTGTACGAACATCTAAATAGAGATTTGCAAATAAAAATGTGTTTGCGAATTGCAATTTCGGGATTGTTATTTGGTAGGTGTAGGGAAGTGAATTATTATGCAGTGAAGCTGGTTAGGCTTCACTATGCAATAATCTCATGTTGCCCTAAATAGGTCCATTGGATTCACATTAATGAATCCTTAGCTCAGTCCTGGTAGTGAGGCACAGAGCAGTCACGCTTTACTAGAGGAACATGTGTTAAGCATTTCAGAGTACCAACATGGATGATAAGTACTTGACATGACGTGAAAGAAATCTGACACCAATTGAACAAAATAAATCAGATGTTTATATAAATTTAGACACCAAAATAAAGACAATCGGATCAGTATAACTGGAGTTATGAGTTTCTAATGGAAAAATGAGTCAGTGCATTTCACTCTTGTAAAACTTGAATGTAGTGGTCAATAGAAAACTGGCTAATGAAAAACGGTAACTTATAGGGGGAGTTAAGTTGAAAACACTGAGGGTAAAGTGAGGAGGATCCCAGGACCAAGCTCGGACAGTCAGTTGATTTTTACTGATTCGTAGTGCCTGGGTGCAGAGTATTCCTGACTGGTGCTAAAAGTGGGAGCGCGGGTGCTGGCCTAGCCACTCAGCCGGTGCTGGTGATGAAGGGGGTGTAACCTCTCAACAATAGGGCTACAGGGCATTGGGTTGAAGACACTGCAGATTTTCCATGAGGCATGGCATCAAATACAAGTTTTGGCCAGCTGGGCACCAACAAGCCTTGGCATTGGCAAGCTCAGCCTTCAGCAATTTCGATGTCCTGGAGTCTGGGGAAAAATGGCAGCCACCTGAAGCTTGCTGGAGTGAGGTCTACATTACCTACGATGCACTAGACCATTTACTTTTGAACAATTACCTCAGCAGGCCCAATGGACTGTGATTCTTTGGATCAGGGAGGACGGTTCTTGGCTGCAGGAGACTAGTACCTCTATGCCAAGGGAGTTCTGGAGTTGCCTTTGGCTTGTTTTGGAGTTGCCTTTGGCTTGCAGAGGAGTTCTTCTTTTCTTTGGAATAGGTCTCTGGTCCAGGATGAGTTGTACTTGTGCAGTTGCAGGGTGATTCCCACAGGTGCATTCTTTAGTGTCTTTTCTTTGTGCGGCACCTGAGGTAGCAGGTTCAGGCCTCTTCTTTGTCCTTTGTTGCAGATCACTCAGATCCCAGGCTCTGGTGCCAGGGGTGCCCCTTAAATTAGAGATTTAGGAGTGTTCTGGGTGTCTGAGCTAGTAGCCAGTGGGCGGTTAGTCCCAGTGGCTAATCTGCCAGGGGCGACTCCTCCACTAGGGAGGAGGAGCGTCGCCCCACTGCTTTCTCGCAGTGCGAGAAGCAGAAACATAAAATGGTAAAACTACCATTTTATGTTTCTGCTTATCACACTACGAGAAAGCAGAAGTGTTTGGTTGCGGGCCAGTAGGTGGGCGAGGCTGCTCTAGGAGCAGGCCTGAGCAGGGGAGGAGTGGTGTACCCACTCCTGGATGAGCATGACTGGTTTGGTTGGCCCTCTGGGGCTGCCCAAACCAGTATGCACACTCTGCCCTTTCTACATGCAGGCTGCAATGCAGCCTACATGGAGAAAATGGCCTCTTCATTGGCGTCTGGCTGAGTGCCGTCCTGACCAATAACTACGCTGCCATTGCAGCATTGTGATTGACTTATCCTGAGGCAGGAGAACAGCAGCAGGAGCCGAGAAAACATGGAACCCGGCCGGCCGGCGGATAGGTAAATTTTAAAAATGTTTTTTTACCACCCCCATCCCCGCGCACCCCCCGCCCCTACACCCCCGATTAATGCCGGCCGCAATTGTAATATGCTCCTGAGGTGTCTGCTTCCGGAGGAGTGTAGTACCTCTTCTACCCGGAAGCCTCTGTTCTTCCACTTTTAAAAATGGAAGATCCCTTCCCCAGCTCTACAGACCAGTTACGCCACCCTAGGGGTGTGTCTAGCCTTCAGGGGGAATACGCCTCTTGACTATCTAATTCTACCACCTTCCTGGGGTTACTTGACATACCGGAAGGCCCTGAAAACGTATCTTTTCCCAGCCCTCTAGGTGTGGTAGTCTCTCTGGCTTTTCCTCCTGTTTGTTTTGATAGACTATTTGCTGCTAGCTGCCCTTTTTGCTCTTTGCGCCAGGACTCCCTTTTTGCTGGAGCAGCTGTCGCGCTTTATAAATCAGCCTAACCTAGCCAATATACCAGAGGCAAGGGGTTGGCTTTTTCCTCCTCTAAGAGAAAGCCTACTTGCATATTGCAGTTTGTGTGAGCTTTGAAGCTCACTGCCTTCATATGCCACTTCACTCGTCATCCTGTCAGGGAGGGAGTTGACACCTCCCACCCAGGCAGGCATTTGTTTCTTAATCCTGGGAGCATTCACACCAACTGGAAGGGGGTCCAATTCTAGTCTTGGTGGCAGCAGATGCAGGCTGCCAGCCAGGGCATAGGAAAGTCTGGGGCAACCAGGTGGGAAGCGTCTAAAGTAGCTGACTGTAGAAAAATCTGGTATGATGAGACAAGTTGTTTGATACCAAACATGACACATCTCAGTAGGACCATAATGGAACTGGCAATATGGAAATTCAGCCCATGTTATCCTATGGCCCAACTGATGGAGCAAGGACTCGTAAATAAGAGACATGCACGGATGTAATCCTCTCATATATTCTCGTGATAAAGTATTAATAATGTTTGTAATACTAATTTTACACGACATTTCATATTTCTAGGAAAGGGGGAAGTTTGCCTATTTCTTTTACTAACAAGTAACCCTAGTACAACTAAAGATGGCCGCTAATGCGCAAAAAAAACCTACGCATGTGTTAGCTGCATGACGTCCTAACGCTTGGAGGGCAAACTTTGCTTCTGCGCAATAGCATTTAAAATGGCTTTCTGAGAACTCACGTGCTAAGCATATGCTTTGCTGAACTAAACTGTGTTATAAACTAAATGCTAATGCATAAATTGTCTTTATAGGTAAATGGAATTAGAGTAGAGATAGGTGGTATACAGTGAAATCATTTTATTTGAATCTAATACTTTCTTTTTACCTCTCTATTAGTTCGTATTTGGGCCTCCTAGAATGCTAAGGTTTGATAACCACGTGAATGGTGGGGCATGCACAAGAGAGATCGCTCCGGAGCAGTGAGCTCAAGTCTTGGGACTCGTCCAAGGACATCTAGTAGACATACCCTGGGAACCAGCTGAACATCCTGAAGATTCAATGAACAACTGTGAAATCGTATACATTGTTGTCATATAAAGTTTTCAAATATGGGTGGGAAATAAAGCTTGGGAGAACAAATTAATGGGCTGTAACTTAAAACAATTAGCTGTTTAGAAAAGTATCAAACTTAGCCTGGGATGATGATCATCCCCTTAGCTTGTGCAATCAGAATTTGGAATTTCATAAGGTTGAAACATTTAGGGGTGGAACATGCCATTAAGAAACTCTAATTGGGGTAGTTAGTTAGTTTAGAAAGGTCGGTCGCTGCCAGACACTGAAAGACAGAGATGCTGTCCGAATGCTGATCGAATACCTGATGAAGCTGACTTAGAATTTTACAAACAATTTAGAATAGAAGAAGATTGCGGAAGAATCAAGGAGGAAATAGAATTAAAAGAAGATTCCGGAAGAATCAAGGAAGTAGTAGGTTTAGAAGAAGATCGCGGAAGAACCGAGGGGAAAGATAATATCAGAGAGGGGTGAGATGCAGACGTCGAATCCAGTAGAGGTCATCTGTCCTATCCTCAAGAACCTGTCACCTGAATTTTCGTTAAATGGACCCTTAACTCTTGGTTAGTGGGGTCTGATTTTCCCACCATCCTAGGTAAATATAAATCTGTGTATTGTGTTCATGTGCTTTCTCTCTCTGTCCTCTTTTTCCTGAGGCTCTTGTTATTGTGAATTTGTTTATTAATTGAATAGACAGATTCTACTTCCTCTGAAAGAGGGAATTAACACTGTAAATTGTTTTGCTCTTTATGATTAATTTAGATAAACATGTCAAACTTCCTGAGTCTGTGGTTGTTTAATAAGAAATCAGGTAAAGGAGAGCAAAGTCATTAGTCATCAACTCTAATCAACTGAAATTGATCCATATGTAAATATAGGGTGTGGTAATTAAATAAAGTTTTTAGTCAGAATAGCAAAGGACGTATGAAGTTAGCCCTATAAATTGATCCCCAGCGGTGCTCACTGGCCTATATTGTGTGAGTGTATTTAAGGGCCCAAATGAGTATTTAGTGATAGATGTCCTTTGGTTGGTGGCCCGCTGGATCACAACTGAACACATATACATGCCCCTAATGGAAGGAGGCTACTATAGGAACATATAAGGTTGTACTTATATGTCGGCACCTTTAAAATAATGCACGCTGAGGGGCGTGGCTTGGACAGCGATGTGGTGAGACGTGCTCCGGAGGAGCTCCCGCCGCTCACCGCTTCCATAGGCAATTATTGCGGAGCCGGGGCTCTTACCTGCCATCCGGGAGGTGCTGCTGCCTGTACTGCGAGAGACGAGGTGATCGGGACCCTGGCAGGTGACGGCGGTCGCCGAGCAGAGACGGTGCAGCGGGCCTGAGAATACGCCCGCCATCTTGAGCCCTGTGCCCTGCGGCTTTGACTGGTGCACGGGAGACAAGTGGCTGGCCCGCCGGGCGCTGGTGTGCATTCCGGGCGGTGACTTCCCGTTGTGGAGACCCTGTAGCGGGACATGAGGGGATCTATCCCTTCCCGCACTGCGGCGGCGGACTGGCTGGAGCTGCTTGGCGGCTGTGGACGGAGCCCGCCATTTTCTCCCGCCTGCGGACTACGCTGCCCTCTGGCTGCTGCTGGGGCTTGAAGAGACCGCGACCCTCCGCGGGTGCTGTGCCCTGGTCCGCTAGTGGAGGTGGGGCTCTGGTGCCAAGGGGGGCCCCTGCTGGAGTGCCCGTGAAGATTTACTGACCTCCGTCCCAGAGGGGCGGTGCGCAGCGACAACTGGAGGCCGAGGCTGCGGGCGCCCCGGCCAAAGACTGCCTCCTGACTGCTTGTGGCTGGCTGATCGTCTCCTCCCCCTCTCTACGGACCGAGGTGGCGCTGGGGCGGTGCTGGTGAGGCCGCTTTGGGCGAAGCACCTGCGAAGCGATTCCCCCACTCTGGATCGGAGAGGCCGGCTGCTGAGGGAGACGAAGGGGCTGTGGTCCACCATTTTGCGATTAGGTGACGGCGGCCTGGGCGTTTGAGGGGCCCTGAGGTGCCTGTGCGGTTGGGTCCCTGCCGCTAGGGTACTGTAGGACCCGTGGTGTTTGCGGCTCTCTGGGGGTTCTACCTGGTGGTGAGGAGGCCCGGGGCAGCGGGCGTCTGCTGCGGGGGAGGACTGCGGCTCTACGGTGCCATTGACCCTGGACGCGATCTGCGAAGGAGTTGGCCATCAAGGAGAGAGGCGAGGAACGGTGAGCAGAGTGGAGGTGACCGAGTGACCTGCCATTTGACATTGCGACTGTGGGGCTACACGGTCAGCCTGGTGGCTGGGAGCGCATCCCTTCGGGGGGAGTGGGCGCTGCGATCCGCCATTTTGTGAACCTGAGACCCTGAGGTGCGAGCCTGGGCAGTTGGGGGCTCTTGTGGAGAGCAGATTGAGGCGGAGCCGGCGAGGGAGCCGTTCTGGTGTCTGTGATCTGGGCCATTGCAGGTGGAGGTCCGGGCCTGGCGCATCCCCCGCAGCGGTCATCCGTCAATCTACGGGCTTCTGTGCGGCCTACAGCGTGTGCGGCTCTCTGGGGGCCCTGATCAGTGGTGGAGGGGCCTGGAGCGGCGAACACTTGCTGTGGAGAGGACTGGACCCCCGAGACGCCACTACCTCTGGACGTGGACTGAGACGGCGTCGGTCATCCACGTTGAGTTACTGCTGCAGGACCCGGCCGCATGCCCTGCCCGGGAACGGCGATGGTGCCTCCCGCCGAGTATTCTACGGGACGCGGCAGAAATGGAGGACATTAAGGCGGCCATTGTCTCTTACTTTGAGAATAATGATCTTCTTGAAACGCCCTTTCCGGTGGTCTGGGACGCCTTCAAGGCTACCATACGGGGGCATATCACATCCCTCTCAATTGCAAGGGCACGTGAGGCGCGTGCACTAGAAGATAAGCTTGCATGAGACCTGAAAGGCCGCGGAAATACAGGATCAGGGCTACTCTACTCGGCACACAAGACAGCAGCTCGCTAACCTTAGAGGGCAGCTCAGGCTGATGCGCGCAAATAGGGCAGAGAAATCCCTCCTGGCACTGAAACAAAGGTATTTTGAAGGGGGAGACAAGGTGGGAAAGCTGCTGGCAAGGAGGCTGAGGCCCGAGCCGCAAAAACGCATATAGCGATTGTTCAAATGCCCGTTGGGTCCAGAGTTATGGCGGCAAAGGATAAGTGTCTGGTTTTTCGGGGCTACTATATGGCGCTGTACACGGAGGAGAAACCACCTTCGAAGCTGGTGGAGGAGGTGTTGGGGCGCTACGGGGGTGCGACACTGCACCCACAACACGCGAAGGCACTGGAGGAACCGATCGTGCAAGAGGAGATAGCTTCGGCGGTTCGTGAGCTCCCCTTGGGGAAAACGCCTGGGCCTGACGGGCTTCCGCTATCCTTCTATCGCATGTATCAAGCGCAGCTAGGCCCCTACCTTTTACGCCTGTTCAACTCCTTTACCGAGGAGGTGGGTCCGTCCCCTGATATGGGGCTAGCAGAAATCGCCTTAATCCCGAAACCTGGGAAAGATCCCTCACTGTGCGTGTTGTACCGCCCGATTGCTCTGCTGAACTCGGACTTTAAGATCTACACCAAATTACTAGCGAAGCGAGTGGGTCCTCACATGCCGGGCTTGATAGACCCTGATCAGGTGGACTTCATCCACGGTCGTCAGGGGGCGGACAACGTCCGCAGGGTTGCCCACCTGGTGGGGAAGGCTCGCCACTGGAAGATTCCAGCTTGCCTTCTCTCGCTGGACGCAGAGAAGGCGTTTGATCGGGTGGACTGGACCTTCCTAAGGGCGGTACTGTGCAGGGTAGGGTTTGGCCCGAAGATGATCACTAGGATCATGGCTCCATACCTTGCACGGCGGGCCAGGATACGGGTTAACGGGCAGCTCACGGAGCCGATCCACATTGGGAGGGCTGCCCACTTTCGCCCCTATTGTTCGCCGTGGCAGTGGAGCCCCTGGCGGATATGATACGGCGGGATCCCAATATCCATGGTATGGCGGCCAAGACAACAAAGTAGCGCTCTTTGCAGACGACCTTATCCTTGCACTCACACAGCCACGAGAGTCTCTGCTGGCAGTACATACAGCGCTGTGCCTTTTTGAGCGTGCCTCTGGCCTGAAAATTAATCACAGCAAGTCCTGGGCACTCAGCCTCACTGTCCCGCAATCAGAAATCCCCTACTTAGAGCAGCTAGCCCCTTATAGATGGTCGACCCAGCACATCCGGTACCTGGGCCTGCAATTGACCCCTTCGCTGGACGGCTGGACGCAAGCCAACTGGAGAGAATATCGGCGATTGGTCCTTGAGGACTTACGGCGGTGGAAACCGCTTGTACCGTCCTGGCTGGGCAGAATCAATGCCGTCAAGATGTCTATCCTGCCCAAAATCCTGTATTTATTTCAGTGCCTTCCTATCCCTATACCACTGCATAGTGTAAGAGGCCTCCAGCGAGACCTAACCAACTTCATTTGGGGGGGAAGAGACCTCGCTTCTCTCAAGCTCTCCTGATGGCACCTCGGGATCGAGGGGTTCTGGCCTGCCCCAACCTGGTGGAGTATTACTGGGCTGCACACCTTCGGTACGTAGTGGAGAGAGGTATAACGGAGAGCGAAAAGGGGTGGCTCCACATTGACAGGGCTGTGACCGGGCGCACCATTTGGGATCTGGCGTAGAAGCCTAGGGCGGGGAGATCTCCGAGCGCATACTTGGCGGTGCCCACGAAAACGGTGCTGGAGATATGGGACAGAATAGCGGTGCGTAAGGGCCTTACAAACTTTCCGTCGCCACACACCCCTATAGAAGGGAACCCAAGCTTTCCCCCGGCACATCGGACTGGGGCTTTCCGTAAGTGGCCTCAGGGCAACTGTAGGGTACTCACGGATCTGTTCGATGGAGGCTCCCTCAAGACTTTTGCGGACTGCAGGGAGGTATTCCGAGTGCCGCCTGAGGCCAGACTGCAATACACTCAACTGAAACACTGGGTGCTAGCAGATGACACATATCATGCGGCCACACGCGCCTTTACTCCATTTGAGCGGTTGGCTCGCTCCTTTACGGAAACGAAGGGACTGATCTCCAAAATTTATCAGATTCTACAGCACCCGACCACTCCACCCTCCCAGACATACCAGCAACGCTGGCACTCCCTCTCTGGAGTTGACATCCCTCCGGCACAGTGGTCCAGACTATGGCGTGACATACCTCGAATTTACCATAGTGTATCGCAACAGGAGAATGCATATAAAATGATGACTCAGTGGTATTACACACCGCAGCGGTTGCATAGAATGTTTCCGAACTCCTCTCCTGTGTGTTGGAGGTGCCGGTCTGCGACTGGGGATTTCCTGCATATCTGGTGGACTTGTCCCTCGCTGACCCTCTTCTGGAAGGAGGTCTTAAGTCACATCAGGGGGGTACTGGGGTTTCCTCTGCCTGAAGCCACTTGTACAATACTACTGGGTTTCAAGCCTGCAGGATTGAAGGCCCTCACCCGGAGCGAATGGGCGCTGGCGCTTCAAATGCTGGGAGCTGCTAGGCAGCTCATTGCTTTATACTTTAAAAAGGCGGAAGCTCCGCCCATTACTGCGTGGTTTGTGCGCCTCTGGCATGTCATGACAATGGAACTTCTCACAGCCCGGCTGCAGGCCCGAGATGTACACTTCAAAGCGGTGTGGCAGCCCCTGGTGAAATACCTGTGCGCAGTGGAGCACGCGTGTCACATGCCCCCAAAGCTCCGGGCGCTAAGATTAGTGGAGGATGCAGTGGTTCCCCCTGACCCAGGCAGACTGCTGGTGTGAGGTCCTGGTGTGTGAGGCCTTGAATACTATCAATGACACTGACTGCTTAGATAGCTGCCACAATGCCCTTTCACCTCCCCCCTCTGCCCCCCTTCTTGGCGCTCTATGACCCCTCTCTTTTCTGGTCCTCTCTTTTTGCTTACTCCTACTGTCCTCTCTACCCTGCTGTCCTCTTTCCTGTTACTCTACTGAAGTTTTGACCTCTTTGGTCTTATAGTTCTAACCCTTTGGGTTTAATGGTTCCAGATGTTCTTGGGACTGGGTCATCTTTGGCGGAGACTACGCAGAGCCTGTTGACTAATTATGACGCGACCGGCCCTGATGGGTTGTAGGTGAAACGCTGTGTACAAATCTTTTGCTGAGCATTGTCAATGTTATTCCATTTTTCTCATGTCATAACGCGGCCGGCTCTGTTGGGTTGTAGGCTTAACGCTGTGTACTAGTCATCCCATTGCTACTCCCTGTTATGGGGGTGAAATAAAAAAAAGTTTTGACAACAAAAAAAATAATGCACCCTGCCTCCCGAGATCAGGTCTACCTTAGGGGTGATTGGAAAATATTAAAAATAGTGCTGTGACCATGGCACTCATGGTGAGGGTAAAGCAGAGTTTTAGCAGTTTGCACTGCTCATGCAGTTTGCAATGGCAGGACTATTGTTATCCTCTTACTTGGGTCACGCATGATGGCACAATCAGTGCTTCAGGCCCTGGTGACCCCTTTAGCTCCCATGCCCTGGGTACCACTGGTACCACTTACCAGGGACTTGTAAGGGGGTTAAGGTTCTTGCCAGTTGGGGTTACCAATTCACATGCATCATATTTTAGGGCGAGAGCACTGGTACTTGAACCTGGTTAGCATACTTTCAGAGTCCAAACCATCAGCATTGGAGAAAAAAGTGTGGGGTTGACCATACAAAAGGGCACTTTCCTAGAGTATGTACAATAGTACTTAGATGTTTTTGTGAGTCTTATCTGACTAGCGACAGTGGAACAAGGACTTAATCTTAGCATATTACCGGGGAAGTATACACGGGCTAAACAGGGTAGATTATACCTGGCATTCTTCAACCTAACAGCAGCCTTTGACTGCGTAGTTCACGTCAAACTATGGAATGTTCCGACAGATATAGGGGTGGAAGATCCATTAATACAGTTTCTGAGGCAGCTCTATAACGAGATGAAAGCAAGGGTTTGATATGGGGCTAAGGGGGAATGCACTGCCCCGTTCAAAGTAGAGAAGGGGGTTAGACAGGGATGTGTCCTGGCACTGTTTTTATTCACACTTTCCAGCAATGGATTGGGCAAAGCCCTGGTGAATCAGTACCAGGACTTGCCCCAGATAAACAACCATCCTATACTTGCCCTCCTCTATGCAGACAAGGCAGTACTGATGGACCGAACTCAACAGGGGCTCCAACGGGCTTTGACAAACTACACTGTATATGTGGAAATTTTGGGCCTTAGAGTGATCTCGTCAAAAACATTTATAATGAAGTGTGGGAGAGGCATCACAAAATATAGGGACTTACATATTGATAGTAAAAAGGTGGAATTTACCAAAGCATTTTTCTATTTAGGTATTCTTTTTTACCAGAACGGGACATGGACCCAGGCTGTTAAAGCCAGGATGTGACAATTAATGAAAGCTACAGCCGCCCTAGCTAACTTTGCAAGGATGTTGGACAGAAGACCCCCACCCGTGGAGATGTTACATATATATCAGGCAAAGTATGTTACAATGGCCATTTCTGAAGCGGGCGTGTGGGGGCATTGTGAGTCTAAACCCATACAATTAGTTGTGAATGCCTTTTTAAAAAGTGTATTGGCCATCCCGTGTAGTGCATCTAAGTAGGTATGTCACTCAGTACTAGGGTTACCGTATATTTCAGATCTAATAAAAGCCCAACCTGTCCTTTAATGGCACAGGATCTGGACTTCTTCAATAACTATTTTTAATTGTGAGAACTTAAAAGATAGTCTTAAGTTACAGCTGGTACTTGAGATTCCCTGGCTAAAATACAAAAAAGATTTTATGTATGACCTGGGACACCCGGAATACTATGACAACCCAGGGTCCATAATCTCTATCTCCAGAAAGGATATTACATGCATGACACATTTGGAAACAAATAGATTTTCAATGGAGGCTTTAGGACCTATGGTACATTCCAACCAAATTATATTGACCACCTATGGTATTCAGCCGTACCTAAAAATAAATTAAGTGGTTATGACAGATTTGTACTGACGTGCTTTAGACTTGCTATTTTTCATTATCTAACAAGTTTCCCTAAAACAAATGATTGGCCCAAAATATTGAAGAACTGCCCATGTGATGGCATGGCCCAGCAATTGACAATACATGTATTTTTATTTTGTAGATTTTATGAATCACAAAGAAGGAGATGGATATTACCCATCTTAAGACTGCTGGGCTGAGACAATGTCAGCCAGCTTTTTTAATATTGCAATTTTTAGACAATTAATATTTTACAAGGCTAATTGTATCCTTTTTTTAAAATGTAATTACATTTAGAAAAAAATTACTATATGAAGTATGAGAAGCACCCTGAATGGAAACTCAGCATAGTCTGCTTTTTAATTTATATTGGTAACATTTTGGAGCATGTAATTAATATCTGTCTTTTATTATGTATGCTTGTATCATTTTCTTGCTAAAAATCGAATAAAGTTTTGATTGTGAGTTACTTTTTATTCAGTACACTATTTAAGTAATTGCATTTTGCAATTCTCTAAATTGCAAATCAGTTCGCAAATAGCGAACATTGCTTTTGGCATTAACTGATGACATCACAACCAGGAAATGTTGTCTTTTGAGAACTGTGGAGTGTTCTGCTAGAGATTGAGATTAGTATCCAACTGAAATGTTCCTGTGTTTTTGCCAATCACCCTTCAAAATTAAAAGAATGTCTAGAAAAGACACTGAGTAGGAGACTGGTACCAGAAGAAAATACTTACATGGTCTGAAAAAGACCTTTGATAGAGAAGTGTGTTGGCCACCATGAGGTGGCAAATCATCACTTACAGTGCCCAAACCACAAAATAAAATAAAAAATTTAAACCAATCAACTCTGAGTGGCACAGAGATCCATTCAAGATAAGCTAAAGAGATAGTATGATATCAGATTGAGGACAAAAGTAAAGGTGGCAAGCAGCCTAAGTGAGGCAAGACCATGAATCAAAAACATAGTGAACGCTATTACTCAGCGTTTATTGCTGGATTAAGTCAGACAATAACTTGTCTTCCACATGCCACATCCACATATTCATGCTGCACTATGAGTTTACAAGTTGAAATAGGGTACGACAGTGGAGATTTTGTTAAAGGCCTCATTCAAATAACTAATATTCTGGAAGCAAAGCAAACATCACAAATTGCAAGTGGCACACGAGTAGGAGCATCCAAAAGTGAGGATCAGTCCAGTGTTAGCAGTATTTCTTCAACAGATAGTATGACTCTTCGTAGAAGCAGCAGTCACAGTGGAGTTGGAAGAATGTAGGAGCTACAACATCTGTTTGAGCAGGCAAATGCAAGCCTTAAAGAGTTGTGTTCAAGAAGTTTGATATTTTGTGTTACTATAACTCAAAGTATGTACATTTTGTTTTACAATAGAAACATTCTGAAATGTTCATGTTACGTTACTATACCTAACAAAAAGGAATATTATATTTTACAAATTGCAAAGGATTCTTCTATTTATTACATATTAAATATTTGACTTGTTGGCATGTCTTTTTCACCCTTCATCTACTCTTAACTCATCATGTGGTCAAGGGGCATTGATCGTTTCGATTTCCTCATTAGTCCCTGACATCCTTACTTTTATGTCTCTTCTTGTTGCCATAATGTGCAAAATTGTGCATGTTGCTATTATTTTGCATCTGGTTTCTGGTGACTATTGGAGGGCACTAACACTCTAATGCAGACATCTGACAACGTCTTAGAAGTCCAAAGGTGCATTCAATCACATCTCTTGTTCTTCTGTGAGCAACAATGTTCACACATTCTGTACAATTCATGTAGAACGAAACAGATAAGGAGTCATCGTAATCATCAAACTTTATTCGGTTTTTCAAATACAACCATAAAAGTCATACAAGCATCAATAAAAACTTCATATAAGTACAAAATCACAATAGAGTACAGCCCATAGGGACTAATTACAGAGTAAGATATATAAATCCCACTGCCGAGGTAAGTCAAAGCTTGACTTAAGCCTAATAGCGGCCCGTAAAAAGCTAAGCGTGTACAAGACGGTGTCATTAGAGAGAAGTTGTTAAAAAAGAAAAGTAGGTCCCATCCTCCTAAAACAAGCCATTTCAAGAATAGGGATGATAAAAGACTTTTTGGGAACCTCATAAAACTACAAAACATGAAAAAGTGCATCATGAGTTAAAGAGGGGACTCGTCCTGCAATATCTCAAGTGCAAGGTACCCGCAGTAGCCATGATACAGGAAACCCATTCAGTAGGATCGACTTGTAAAGCCCTAGACCGTTGGGTTTCAAATTAGTGGCACTCTCCGAATTTATTGTCAGGTTAACGAGGGGTCGGAATCCTGGTTAAAAAATGTTTACATCTGACTATACAGAGTATTTATACGGACGATCAAGGCCGCTTTGTTGCGGTTTCTTGCCTATGGGAAGGAGGCACACTCAATTTGGTCACCGTCTATATACCTCCAGCACTCCACTCGCTGACTTTGCCAGCACTGGGGAAATTTCTACTCACGCTTCTGCAAGGAGAATTAATAATTGGGGGAGATTTTAATGCCACACTTGATGACACTCTGGACCGAACGCCCCAAGGCTACAACACCGCATTCATACGAACTTAGGCCTGATAGATATCTGGCGCTTTCAATCCCAGCAGGTCCGTCAATACACTTATCACTCCGGAGCTCATAACAGTCTCTCTAGGATAGAATACATACTTACATCAACAGGGTGTGGGTAGATTCCGAGAGATAGTGCATCTACCCAGAGGCATCTCTGATCATTCCCCCGTACTTGCTGTATATGCAGTGCAGATCCCAACACGCTGTTGCATGTACCCAATATACCCGGGCTATTTGCAAAACCCCAAGATCGGGAAGGGGTTGCCTACTGTCACAAAACACTATTTCACTGAAAATGAACCATCCTATGGGGACAAGCTATCTCCTTAATCTCCGGGCATAGTAAAGAAAAGCAGAAAGTAATAGAAACCATGGAACTGTAAGTGTCTCAACTAGAATCATTACACGCTCAAGATCCCTCGTACACTAATGCACATAGGTTGTGCATGAAACAACACAAATACAAGGAGTGCCTAGGGGAAGACGCCAAAACCGGACTCACAACGGTTCACCACAGAGTTTATGAGGCCGGGGACAAGGCAGGCAAACTTCTGGCCTGGCTAGACAAACAAGCACGAGCTGATAGATGGGTGACAGAGCTCCGATTAGATGATGGGACACTTACATCAGACCCACAAGAAACAGCAGATGCTTTAGCAACACATTACAAATGCATTTATACACCCAAGACCAACATTGACTTTCAAGATGTAACAGCATTCCTACAAGATATACAACTACCCACACTCACACAGGAATATACCCAATTACTAGAAACAGAACTAACCACGGACAAACTGACACTCGCCATGGCTTAAATACAGTCAGGAAAAGCCCCTGGGTCCAATGGCATACCCATTGACCTTTACAAATGGGCCGCTACTAACCTATCCCCCCATCTATTGAAGATATATGAGGCCAGCCTGGAGAAGGGAGTACTCCCCAAACACCAACACATGGCCACGATAGTAGCCATCCATAAGCCAGGTAAACCTCTCCTTGATCAATGCAGAGGCCAAAATATTGGCCAAAATACTGGGCAACAGATTAACTCCTCACCTCTCAAAACTGGTCCATCTGGACCAGTCTGGATTCATGCCAGGGAGAAACACGGCAGTGAATCTAAGATGCCTACATAGTGTTCTAAGCCTCAGACATACTATACAAGAGGAGGCCGCCATACTATCCCTTGACTCAAGGATGGCCTTAAACTCGGTCGAATGGCTTTCCTTTCTGTGGTTCTCCGTCATCTAGGGTTTATACCAAAATTCTGTTCATGGGTCCATTTGCAATACACTAAGCCATTAGCTCATGTGATGGTCAACGGACATAACTCAGAGGAATTTCCACTGGGACTTGGAACAAGGCAGGGCTGTCCCCCACTCCTCTTGCCTTGATATTGGAGCCTCTGGCAGCATGGGTAAGGAAAGACCCGGTCATCCGTGGGCTCCGATGGACGGAGGGATGGGAAGACCGCATATCCCTGTATGCGGATGACATTCTTATATACATGGCGTCCCCGTGACGCTCTCTGCACAGACTCCTAAACATATGCGAAGCATCTGGGGCAGTATCGGGATACACCATCAACTGGGGAAAGTCGGCGCCATACACTCTGCACGGACCCCCTCGAGTACTTCCGAGGGGTTGCGAGGTGCGGATAGTTACAGATGGTTTCAAATACCTGGGTATTCATGTCACGTCCAACCCCGATGATTTTATAGCTAAAAACCTTCAGGAACTGCTGCAGAGACTACAGCAAGATGACAAACACTGGCAAGTGCTGCCCCTCACTCTACTGGGAAAAGCAGCGCTTTTTTAAAATGATGGCGCTCCCCAGATTTTTATATGCCCTCCACAATACCCCCTTCAGGGTTCCCCCTCATACTTGAAAGCAATAGACTCAGAAGTGAGTAATCTCCTGTGGGATGGCAAGCTAGCCAGAATAGCAGCAGTAACGCTAGTTAGGAACTGGTATGATGGTGGTATTGCACTCCCGCATGTCCAAACATACTACTGGGCTTTACAACTGACAGTAATCAATCAATGGATTCACTCACCCCAAACGGACCCTGCATATCGACTAGACAGACACACTTTAGGAGTGGGAGGATTTAATCGAGCATTATATACTAAAAAGCGGAGATCAGAGCTCATAGGACCCACTGCACATTCCGTCAGCACAGGGCATACTGTAACATGACATCTGGGATGGAACAACAAACTAACACAACATACCCCGCTATGGGAAACGGCAAACTAGGTAAGCTGGGTAAGAGTAAGGGGTTTAGACAATGGGACACAATAGGGATCTTGTGACTGGGCGACCTCTGGCAAAAAGTCCTCACTTTCGCCCAATTGCAAACCCAATACGAAACAGCACCCACCGAGCTGTTCCAATACTTACAGAAGAGGCATGCACTAGAAACGGCCATCCCACCAGACACGATCCTACCAGAGTCCTCCCCACTGGAAGGCAGACTACTTACGGACTACATTGACAAAAAGGCAATATCACTCACATATTGTGAAATCATTAATAATCAGTTGGATCTCACGCAATTATTAAGGGACAAATGGCATATCGATGTCGGCGTATTTGATGATACCGACTGGCAAGAGGCACTAGAATCCCCAAGGGTGGTGGCAGTATCCTTTAAGTTATGCCTTATGCATCTCAAAGTGCTACACAGGACATATTTTACCGGAATACCAATTGCCAAGATCAAAAGGTCTTGGAATCAATTCTGCCTGAGTCAATGTGGTGACATAAGCACCTTTTACCACATACTATGGGAATGCCCAGTGATTAAATGATACTGGACAGAAGTGATGGACACAATCACACAAGTTAGCGAAAGCCTGGTACCGCCTGCGCCTAAATGTTGTCTCTTAAACATCTGGGAGTCTACCTATCTAAATCACACTGCCCAAGTATGGGCGACCCTGGGTATGTTAATAGCAAAACAAAATATTGCTAGATATTGGGGGACCGATGCAGCACCGCGCCTCCAGGACTGGTGTAAAGATATGGACCTGGCAATGGTGGCTGACTGGGCCGTGCATATCCACAGGGGATCCTCTAAAAAATGTGAGTGAATGTGGGGTAAATGGAACACATTCTGGGGAGGTATCTGCACTCCCCCGCACGTAAATACTACCTCATGAAGAACTGTAATCTTCATTCTCAGGGGTCTCACTAATACAAAGAACTTGGCACAGAAGCTGAAATATGAAAAGACATCTTTATTAAACTGAATTAAGTGAGACTACGTCACACAGAAGCCTTTAGCAACTGAATGAGGCAGTCTAAAGAGTACAAAACACAGAGGCCTTTTATATGCTTAGGGTTACAAACTCAGCACAAAAGAAAGGGGCAGTCCTAGCTTTTGCAAGCATGCAAAATACCTCATATGGACATACAAGATCTGCAAAATATTAGCCAATAGAAAAATATTCAGAACAAGGCATCATGTAACCAGAATGTCCCCCTTAAGTGTGTTTCTGCCCAACCCATAAGTCAATAAACTACAGCACCTATAGGTCAATCAGTAATGGCAGAACATGTCTGAATGCAGTTAGGCCAGCTGGTGTCTGAGATTGCTTTCAAAGCAAGGACAGAGGGGCTTTTCAACACGTTGCAGTCCAAAGGGCAGAGACACTTCATGAATAGAGCAGCCTGTGTAAAGGCAACACAAATTGATGCCAAATGTAAGATGGAGTCAAAATTAAAGAACCTCAGACCCTCCTTTTGCCATTACACAGGCAAATCCTAAAATCATTTTGCAAACATTGTCAGGGCTCCTAGTTATTTCAGTGACTATTGACAATGCCAGTAAAACAATAAGAATCCGTCTCCAAACACCCATTCTATGCAATCCCACGGGAAATACCCAGAGTCCGTCGAAGCCTCTCTGGCAGGCTTCTATTGTCCATCAAATCTGCTTCTGTTGTTTTCTTCCGCATGGACCTCTTCATTCAGGCCTTTCATGAAAATGGTGTTTCTCAGTATCCGTTGGAGTGCCTTCCTGGCAAACACTCACAGCTCACTTGAAAGTCTCAATGCAGTGCACCAATATTTCCTGTGCTGCAGGCACTACAGATATTGTGCTCTTCGTTAGTCATGGGCACAGATCATATCATGCAGACCCAAGTACTATTAATCGGGAAAGAGCAACAGACTGTCACACTCAGCAACACTTTCAGGCTCTAACACTCTCTATTCAGTGTCAGAGGATGCTCGGGCTGCTCTTTCATTTAATCATAGGTACCACAATGTAGTGCCTTTTGCCAATCCTGGATCCTTTGGTGCACTGCACTTCCGTTGGAGCAAAGAAAAGGGGGTGTGTGGCCAAAACTCAGGCCAAGGGGCTCAAGGGACTGCACAATGTCAGAGGTTACCAGGACATGACAGGTGGAAAACTGAAGCCTCAATTCTTTCGCTCTTTTGCACTGAAACTCTGGTTCTGTGGCAAAACCAGCTCCTCCTTCTTTTCTGATGTTCAACGCCTTCTGATGAAGCAAGCGCAATACTTTGGAGATACCATTGATGGCACGATGGCGATCGCTGTCTAGGTGCTGGGACTTTTCATCTGTTAGCTGTCACTGACGGGATTGTGGGTGAGTTCCGCAGGTTATTATGACTTAATCCCGCAAAACCTTGTGACTTAGGAAATGTGACACAGTTGTTAGTTTCCTTCAATTAAGTACAAAAACAGTTCATTGTATAACAAGGGGACTGCAAGCATGTGGCCTGCAATCTTCAAAGGAATGGCCATACGCCATGGGACTATTGTGATCTAAAATACACTGTCATTCTCAAAGACAATACAAAGACAAAGGCAGTAGGTAAAACAGTGCCTCTTGCCTCTTTAATTGGGTTTCCATGTAAGAGCATATCCTCTACCATCTAAGGGTATATAGCGACATGGGAATTCTATCTGAATGGATGTCCTCACACATAGTGGCATTGTCTAATGGGGTAAACACTTCTTTCCCTCAATGATTACGTCTAGGTGTTCCTAAATTCCTTATCTAGAACACCTCAAAAGAGAAATCACATGATACAGATTATCAGGGACATGTATATACCTCCCTTTTAATAACTGTGCATCAGGTGCACTATACAATACAAAGGCTAATGATCAAAATGTGGAAACAAAAGACAAGAACTAGAGAGTCCTGGTATTTCCATTATTTGGAACACACCTAATCCACCAAAAATTAAAGCAGCAGAAAAAAAGGAACTAAAAACCAAATTAGAATAGGCATTGAATTTGTCATATTCAAAAAAGTAAGGTGTCTCCTATTGATGTGGAAAACTTATCTTACTATAGTATTGAGTCAGTTAACCAGTCCATCACTACCCTGACAGTCAGACTGGAAAACATCAAACTAGGCCTAAAGAAAATTCTTGAAAACCAGTCTGGTCATACAAAAGGGAATTATACATAATATGGGTGTCTCTGGTACATTACTGCAATCTGGAAGTGTGAACCTGAACAATACAAAAATAATAAAAGGGCTAACTGGTGAAAGGAATATGGAAAAGAGAAATGGGACTAGGACACAACTAAAATCCCCAATAACTAGGCACGATGCGACATCGGTCAGGGGAGAAGTAGCAAAAGAAAAATATATAGGAAGAACAAGGAATTACTTGGGTGAACAAAAATCAAAAATAGTTCACAAATGTTAGCTTTACCGCTGGCCGCTAAACCATATACGGTAATCTCAGCTAATGTTCCAGTTCCTTCTTCAGGGAAAAATGAAACCTTGTTTCCTTTATGGTACAAAGCCATACACTACTTAGGAAGCAGAACAAAACTGACTAATGTAATATAGAAATTAGGTCACCACGTACAAGAGTCACAAATCTATAATTTATCCTTACGTCCAATCAGGATACATACATTTAGGGCTGCCTTTCCTTAAGGGAAGGGGGGGGCAGTAGCGTGACTAACAGCAGGTGACACACTTTGATCCTGTATATCTCTTTTATTTTACTTCAATACTATATGGCCAAATTTGACATACACTGGTGAAATGTTGTCTGTCTTGTTCACAGCACGAAAAATCATATCTGTGAAATTTAGTATCAGCGCAAATTCACCCAACTGTTGTGCAGCGATATACATCGTCATGTAGAACCCTTCACAACACAGGTGAACTTGTAATAGTATCTAACGCAGCAACATAAAACAAAAACATGCATAAAATAAAAAAACACACACATGCCAAGCCATCAGATATACCCGCTGTATATCAAGCACAAAAAGCATAGACAAAGTAAAATAGCATATGTAAATAAGCGGTGACACACAACACCATTGCATGAACTTTATGCACTGTGAACCTGCAGCCCAAAACCCAATATTCAGGCCTGCTTAATTTGTCAGGCTTAAAATCCTCACCCTCCTTTTGACAGCAGATCACCAGTTAGTGGAGATTTGGCAGTCAAACACAACTTACTGTGTCGCTTCTGACACACAGGGCCAGCAGGAACAATTCATAAAAGGATAAAATGCAAAAATATGTAAAACGCACAAACATTTCTTTTCAAAAGAAGTCATAATAAAAAAAAACACACATTTTTCAACATACTGCTGACACTACACATAACACACATAATATCAACTGTAACCAACCATCTTTTGAAAACATGCTAAACCACCTTAATTGTGACGTCCCAAAAACTCTTTCACAGACACTCTGCGTGTCCCGTGCGCCAACACCCTTTGAGGCCCTGCTTTTCCAAGCAATGATTTTTCCATCTGTTTACACTTACTCCTATCCTACCTCACTGACCTTAAGGTCAAAATCTGCCTTGCGGGCTCCTCAGCCCTCTCCCTCTTCCTCACTCTAAGGTTGAAAAAGACAAAAAACCTTCCCAACTCTTTCTAACCTGCAATAACCAACCCTATTTAAAAACACATGATATATATATTACTCCTGTTAGGGGCTACAATTTATTTCTATACTTAGATTATTAAAACAGTTACTGTGAATAATTCGCAGAACATAATAACACACATACCAGTTTTTAGAACAAATGCTTGTTTGCAATGGTACTCCTTTCATCAACCTTAAATGGATGAAGGTCTCAGTTAGGTCCAGCCAAAGTTAAAACCTTCCACCCTGATATTAAACTCAAACCTCCGCACCAGGCACATTGGCTCACTGAGCCATTTAAAAGCAAACCCAAATGGGAACAACCTGCAAATTTGTATTATACCTAAATGTATGCATTTACTGAAGCCTAAAGCACTTTAAAGCTATTGTAAATGGCAAAAATGCCCAACTGTTACCCAAATTCGACTTTGATATTTGGGGCACTTAAAAATAAAGATCCTACAGTTGCATTACTTATTAATCATCCTCAGAATGTTCTTTACAAATTGCAGAGATTGGACATTGGACATATCTCATGCAAATCCTTAGAAAAATGAGTTTGTCACGCCTGCGCCAAGTGAAATTCTATATGATAATGTCCTCATTATGCAGTATAACATAACTTAAATTAAATTATAATGCTAGGAGGTCACAGTATAAGTATTAAGCTTCATGAAAAGTAAAAAACGAATTTTTTAGCACTTATTTTTAATACTTATTTTGCTTAATTAATAATTATTTGTAATAAACTCAATCATTTTTGATATTTCCACATATTAAGGTTCTGTAATTCCTCGAATCTGACTTCATTTTCTTTTTTTTTTATTTTGCTCTGTGCCACGTAGGCCTGCAAAGATAGCCTGAAGAACAAGGTGGCCTGGCCTCCCCAGGTCATGTACACATTAACCAAATTTACTGAAATAAACTGTAAGAAACTGACCTCTTCACCCGCAACTGACCTCGCAAAGCCAATTTCCCTGATAGATCTTTATCTGAGATTGCCAATCAATGTTCAAGACATTGTTAACTTTTTAGTTTCCTTGCACTTGCCTTATCTTGTTTCAGCATCTGTTACTGTTTCTTTCTTTTTAAATGTTTCTTCATTACATGGGTTAATTATTATTTAGCAACAGAGCCAAGAATATGCTTACAGAAATGCTTAAAGAGAGGAAAACTCTTAATTGAAATGTCTTCCTATAATACAAAATAATGAACCTTAGTTTTGGAACCTTTTTAAAACAACATTCTGAAATGCAAAGTTTCACCCGTGCAACTGAGGGCAAAGTACTGGCTTGAGTAAATATTCCTGTCTATTTAGCTTGTCTCTCAATGTTTATAACATGAGCACGGTGGCAATCTATTTAAAACTAAAACTAAGACATTTCAAGTTTCAAAATGCGTGTGCAATACAGCAAGGTCCAATGTATTCAGCAGATGTGTTTGCCTGTTAATATCTAATACAATGTATGTAAGTAAAAAATACTATAAGTTTATTTTTTTACATAACACAAAATTTTCGTTTTTGAGGCTTTTTTATTCCTAGTGAATGTGAATTTAAATTTTAGTTTTTAAGCATTTAGACATTTTGCTTAGTAGACTGAAAACATCAAAAAGGAACACAAACACACATTTGAGCTCATTTCAGACATAAACAGAAAGGGGTCAAACACTCAGGACACACAATACGGCGCGCTTTAGCCATGCATTTCATAAATAGCGCCATCGCTATGTACTTACAGAAGTTGCACTAATGGGAAAACCACATAGACATTTAAACACACATTTAACCCACAGATCAACACTTAGGACTGAAACAAAGGACAGTCCACAGACTGTACTTAAACCAAACCATTTGTAAATACTAGTTGTAAGTCATATTTACAAGAAACGCTTCTCAATTGTGTTCCAAAAGACTGCAAAAACAGACTGCTACATATCCAAGAAGCCAAAACACACTCAATTCACTAGCTTTGGCTGGCAGAACACCAAAAATCGCTCTGTATATCTTCATTCATAAAATTGCACAGAACAAAGGATCCTTGTATGTATTATGTCCATATTCTAATTCTCTGGGGATACAGAATCACCAAGGAAGAAATATGTTTGTATACCTAAACCTATTTAGGTATTCCTTCTAGGAGAGCCGGCTAATTAATTTCACATCACACTATGGTACCTTCCAAATAAAGCAACACATTCTTCTATGTGAGCTTTGAAAACAGGCATGCCAAAAATATTGCAGAATATACAATATTATAATCAAAGTAGTGCTTAATGTACTTTTCGTACGTGCACAGTTCAACAAAACCAAATAGAGAAAAATCTCCTCATTACCTGTCTACACAAATTGCAATTTGCATATCAAATCCATACAAATCAAAAGTTGGCCAACACAAATTCCAAAATTCCAAAGCTACAGTAAGTGTTACTAAACTACCTTACTTTTACCAATCAAAAGATTGTCCAATTTCTAACTGCCAAGTTCTAAATGACCTAATGGTCCTTTTTTAGAATACTCACGCCAAAAAGGTTCTCAGTCAGGAGTGACATCGAGTGGAGGATCGAAATCAGGAAGATCAGAAATATACTGGGCTGCAAAGACAAAGAATCTCCAGAATCCTTGTGCACAGAGTAGTAGAGTCCCGTCCTGTCCTCCTCAGTAGATTTCAGTCTCCTGACAAGATCACTCCTTCAGAAAGTCACTTCTCTGATGAAGCCCATGTTGGCCGCACCATCTGAAGAACTGTAATCTTCTCTGGGGTCTCACTAATACAAAGAACTTGGCACAGAAGCTGAAATATGAAAAGACATCTTTATTAAACTGAATTAAGTGAGACTACGTCACACAGAAGCCTTTAGCAACTGAATGAGGCAGTCTAAAGAGTACAAAACACAGAGGCCTTTTATATGCTCAGGGTTACAAACTCAGCACAAAAGAAAGGGGCAGTCCTAGCTTTTGCAAGCATGCAAAATACCTAATATGGACATACAAGATCTGCAAAATATTAGCCAATAGGAAAATATTCAGAACAAGGCATCATGTAACCAGAACGTCCCCCTTAAGTATGTTTCTGCCCAACCCATAAGTCAATAAACTACAGCACCTATAGGTCAATCAGTAATGGCAGAACATGTCTGTATGCAGTTAGGCCAGCTGGTGCCTGAGATTGATTTCAAAGCAAGGACAGAGGGGGTTTTCAATACGTTGTAGTCCAAAGGGCAGAGACACTTCATGAATAGAGCAGCCTGTGTAAAGGCAACACAAATTGACGACAAATGTAAGATGGAGTCAAAATTAAAGAACCTCACTCAGATGATGATGACTAATAAGTTTCTATTGTACATTAGAATTATAAGTATCCTAAGTACTCAGACATATGATGGACAATACCATCTCACGGAAATGTATTTTTGTAAATGTTTTGATTGCAAATCATATTATCAATAAAAATTGTTTAAAAAAAAAAAGTGCATCATGTTCTGTGGAGACTGACCATCGCAGACAAAAGGCATGAGGCACTGCCCTCTGTGAAAACCACGAGGTTGTGCGAGAAGATAGTGAAAAAGATCAAGCCGAAATCTAGTCAATAGAAAGCGATCATGAATGCTTTTGAGCCCTAGAATATATGGTTCAGAGGTTGGTACAGTTTTAGTGCAATATACCTATGCACACTGTGCTTGCACAGCTCTGCTTCCTCTCTGTCACAGCAGCGCTGTCTAAGAAAACACTCTTTAGTATGAGTAAAGTCCCTCTTACATATGTACTCGGGTTATCAAATAGTTCTGCCCTTCCTAGCCTACGGAGGCCTACTCTTATATACTGGAGCCATTGGATGCAGATGACTTGGACAAGGGAAAGACAATCCTTTAAGATGTCCTTGCTAAGAGCATTTTCTTGCTTGGCCCAAATCTTTAATAACAATGCAAGTGGACGAAAAGCCAATTCATCTGAGAGAAAGGCCATCCCCAGCTCTTCATGTGCAACATAGGATGGGTTACTTTGCAGTACTGAAAGAACCCATCTCAGGAAAGTGTTTTCTACAATTTCCAAGGCCTCCAACCCAATATGGCCCCATATCTTGCTCCCATAACTGGCCTTTGCGATGCATTTTGCACTGTAAATCTTCAAAAGGGCCCCTATTGGTCCCCCCTCCCCACTCTAGAAGCAAAATTAAAAACAGCTGCAGTAGTTCTGACCAGGTCCCCTTTCTCACGAGTGATCAAAGGACCCCAACTCAGTATCATCAAACACTACCCCCAGATAGGATAAGACATTTGTCTTGGGATTTGACGAAGTTCCTATCTTAAAAATAGGCTGCTTAGCCGTTAGAGGTCCCACCTGCATAACAAATGATTTGCTATAATTAACCATCAGTTCGAGGTTCTCCATAAAATGGACAAAATAGTTTAACAGGAGTTGTAAACCCCTGGCTGTCCTCGCCATGAGGACAGTATTGTTTGCATATAGGAGGATCGGCAGGCTATGGTTACCCACCTGGGGGAAATCAGCTTTTGCATCCAGGAGGACTTTTTCAGGGAGTTGATGTACAGATTAAAGACAAAGGGGCCAATATGAACCCCTGGTGCACCCCTCTTTGGACGTCAAACAGATAAGGAGTCATTATCCAGGAGCATAGGGCATAGGCACTGTCACCTACAACAGAACATAACATATTAACGAACTATACTCAAATAATATGTAATAAATATCTGCAATTACTTTAATACGTGTGAAAAATTAAAGAATAATGAGTGCTCCCTGGAAATCGTGATTCTTAGATCTGGCTTTTCCAGTGGGCTTATCTCCAGACTTTTTGCTTTTGGGCCTCCTGTTTGTGACCCTGTTTATGTTGGTTTTATGACTCTGAGCACTTTACCTCTGCTAATCAGTGCAAAATTGTATATGCTCTCCCTGTAAATTGTGTTGATGGATTGATGTTTCCGTGATCGGCCTATATGGTTTACTACTAAGTCCCTAGGACATTGCACTGTGTTTGCCCAGGGCCTGTAAATCAAATGCTGCTAGTGGGCCTGCAGCACTGATTGTGCCACCCACACAAGCAGCCTTGCAAAAGGATCTCAGACCTGCCACTGCAGTGTTTCTGTGTGCAGTTTTTACGGCCATGTTGACTTGGCCCGCTTGCCAGGCCCTAACCTTCCCTTTTCTTATATGTGAGTCACCCCTAACATAGGCCCAAGGTATCCCCATGGGAAGGGGCAGTGTGCGCAAAAGGTAGGACATGTACTAGTATGTGTGACATGTCCTGATAGTGAAATACAGTGTATTTTGTTTTTCACTATTGAAAGGCTATCTGTCCCATAGGATAGAATGGGGAATCATGTGTAACATCTTACAAGTATAATTTCCCATTGGGACAAGATGGAGAGATGGAGTTGAGGATGCCGGAACTCAGAATATAAAAATGCATCTTTTTCTAAAGATGATATTTTTATATTATGTGTGTGTAAATACCACTGTTATAAAGTGGGTATTTTCTTATTTAGCAATCCAGTGTGCATCTACTGGTTTGTGCATTGACTGGTGGCTTTTGAGTGGCAGGGCTTGGGATGTGCATGCTCTCAGATAGCCACTGGTGGGGGTTGATGTGTGTCCTGCCTTTCCTGATTGAGTCAGAGTTCGGCTGAATAGACCTGGACTGCATGTACAATGTACATGTACATGTACATTTAAAGTAGGGGGAGGAGATTTAGTTGCGCCTAAATAGGCCTGGTCTACCTTACACCATGCTGTCTCCCCCTCCTGCAAGGTAGCTGGACCAGAGAGGACAGAATTGGTTTGTACTGAGCACAGAGCCTTTCTGCCAGAAGAGAAAAAAGAGAAATTGCATCATAAATATTAGGTCTAAGACCCCAAAATATTAGATCACTTTTGGACTCAAGAGGATCCTCGGCAAAGGAGAAGAGCAGGGAAGGCTGAAGGAGAAGTACTGCCCCTTTGCTGTGTGCTGTCTGGAATTTGCCTGCAGTGGCTGTTTCAACCAAGGAGAGGGCAAATACTTTGCTGTGTGCTGTGTATTCTGCTTCAGGAAGATTTCCAAGGGCTTGAAGTAGAGCTTGCCTCCTGTTCTGAATTCTCTGGGACACAACGACTTCACCCCCAGCTCCACTGAGCTTCCTTGCTGGGAGTTCTGACCCGCCAGGAGGTACCTATTCCTGTGTTGGGCTTCTGAAGGTTATTCTTGCTGCTAGGAGCTGGAAAAAGAGAAGCAACACAAGAAGTCTGACGCATCCACACCCATTCCCAATGCATAGCGGCTGTGCTACTGAAGAAAGCTACGCAGCGCCTGCCTGCGGCTGAAGAAATCACTGCACGGCGAGTCTTGTGCAGAAATCTCCGAAGTCCAAAATCACCACACTGACTCTGATGCAGGCCCTGCTGTGTGACTGTAAGAGCTGATGCATTGTGAGGTCGCGACTGGAGGGATCAATGCATTGCCGTGTGCCGCCGCCACATCGAGAACTGTTGCATCCCGAATCTCCACGCATCGCTCCTGAGCGCCAAGTCTGCAACAACGCCGTGGCCGCAATAAGAAACCAATGCATCACCTCCTCTTCAGTAAGGAACCGACGCATCACCTCCCCTGCGTGGCTGTAAAGACCAGACACATCACCTCCCCTGGAGCAAGGACCCGACACAGCACCCTCCCTGTGTGTAAGGAACTGACTCATCACCTTCCCTGCGGCTGTTTTTGCTTATGATTTTGATGCATCCAAGGTACTTTGTGTTGAAAGTGTTGCATCTATAGTTTGCTATGGACAGAACGGTAAACAACCTTTACAACACGGTCAAAACACCGCAGTGCCATTACGACGCATCTTTTACAAGGCAAGTCGTTACCACGACTTGCGCTGGAGGGCGCTCTAGACTAAGGAATAGTCGTGGTAACGACTTGCGTTGTAAAAGATGCGTTGTGATGTACCGCGATCATTTTGATCGCGTTGTAACATCATACATCCGACAGAACTGGTTTTACTTCTTAAAAGTCATAACTTGATAACTGTATGATGTATTTTTGTCGTTTTGGTCTTGTTTGGTTTCGACAAGGATTATTTATTTTTCTAATCTGGTGTGGTGTCCATTTGTATTGTTTTCACCGCATTACTGTATGTGTGCACAAATACTTTACACACTGCCTCTGAGATCATGCCAAGCTACCAAGGGAATGAACAGGGGTTGTCGAAGGGCATAACTCCCTTACCATGACTAGAAGCAAGGGTCCCTACTTGGATAAACGTGCAAACCATTGCCAACAAGAGACTCCCATTTCTAACAGTAAAACAATATCAGAAATCTAATTTTTGGTGCCACACACTACTTGCATGTTTAGAGAATTTGTATTTTTGCATCTGGGAAATAAATGCTAGATGTCAGATGGTGGGCAGTTAGACACATGGGTACCATCTATACAGCCAATCACATGTGAAAAATTAACAGTCCTATAAAATTCAGTTTTTGTATTTTGAAATTCTTGTGCATTAGTAGGGAAATACATATAATGATTTATTTGCATTAACATTGCATCTAGGAATGAATACACATTTCAAAATACTGCACTCTGTTTTACTCATCAGCTGCAGCTACAACATCTTGGAAACTGCCAAAGGCTAATAGGTGTAAAGAACATGAAACCTGCACATAAGTGGGGATTGAATTACTTTCCAGAGAAATATTCTCAAGCTGTGGCTTTAAATCAGCTATGAGTTGTATTATATTAAAGTGCTACTTAGCCAGTACTTTGCAAAAATGTCTTCCTCAGCTTGTTGGAAAAGAGTTATTCTGATACTAATAATCCTCACCTGTCTCCACCACCTTTACTGCAAACCAGCCAGCATATGCATTCTTCTTGCCAACACTTTTAACATAGTCATTGTTGAAGCTTCAGATACATTCTTGGGCAATTTTTAGAGTTTGCACATAGTTACCACCTGTCCCAAGTTAGGGATTAATTGCATGTGTCTAATACTCAATTTTGGGCCATATGTATCAAAGTCCCTTTTTGCGATTCCCAATTTGCGATTTTTTCGCGAACCCCAAATTGAGAATTGCAAAATGGTATGTAAATAAAAAAAATCGCAAAAAATAGCGATTCCGTAAAAATCACTATTTTCATTGCCACATCACAAACAGTGATTACTTATTCCAAAAAAATTGCAAATTTGTGAAATTCGCAAATTAGAGAATTGGAAACTCAGGTGCAGCTTGATGACATCACAACCAGGAAGTGTGACTACCCATGCTGCACCTGAGTTTCAGAAGCACAGTGAGAGAGTAGGAGTGGAGGTGAGTGATCTCTGCAGTGCAACAAAAAATGGCAGACACTGGAAACATGGTGTTAGACCTGGCATTTTTGGCGTGGTTCCCCCCTATCTTATTGCCTCTACCTCCTGTATTTTTGATGCTGTGCTGGATTTCGTGTTTACTGGTTTAGGTGCTTTGGGCACTTTGCCGCTGCTGTTCAGTGTCAAAGTGCAAGTGCAGTGTCAAAGTGCAAGTGCAAGTGCTCCCTGTGTAAATTGTTATTGTGATTGGTTATTCATGATTGGCATATTTGTGTCACCAAGAAGTCCCTAGTAAAGTGCACTGAGTGTGCCAGGGCTGGTGATAACAAATGCTATTAGTGGGCCTGCAGCACTATTTGTGCCACCCACATGAGTAGTCCTAAAATGGTGTCTCAGGCCTGCCACCGCAGTGCCTGTGTGCAGTCTGTGAACTTCCATGTCCTCCTGGCCAGTGTCCCCACAGACCAGGCCTAACCCTTCGCTTTCTGTACACATTGGTCACCCCTATGGAAGGCCCAAGGTACCCCCTTAGGCAGGGTGCAGTGTATGTGAAAGGTAGAGCATGTACTTGTGCAGGTGACATGCTCTGGTAGTGAATTACAGCCATTTTTGCTTTTCACTATTGAAAGGCTATCTTGCCCCATAGGCTATCCTGGGGAATGCTGGCTACAGTGGCTCCCAGCATATCTTCCCATAGGAGCAAGATAGGACATAAAAGTTTGGTATCCCTGAACTCAGAATTTAATAACACATCTTTTAGGAACGGTTGTTTTTTAATCCTGTGTTTGAGAACAGCACTTTTAGAAAGTTGCTGTTCTCTTGTCTGACCTTTCTGTGTGCCTTGGCCTGTTTGTGAATTGACTGTCTGGTTTGAGAGTGACAGAGGCTGGGAGCCCCGAGGAGGCTGGCTGAGTCAGCCCTAGGCTGAATGACTGCATCTGCATCTTGAGTGGTGGGAGGCAATAGCACCTGGGCCTGAATAGGGCTGTGCCTGCCTTCCACAATGCTGGTTCCACCTCCTGCTGGGCGGCTGACAACCCTGCCCCTCTCCCTGAAAGGAAAGGAGAGGCCAGGAAAACAAAGTGCTCAAGGAACACCCAGAACTGGTTCAGACAGGGCTCAGAGCCCTCCTGCACAAAGGGATCAAAGACTTTTAGGGGGTATAAGTACAGGACCCCTGACTACAGAAAATTAGATCATCCTGGAATCAAGAAGGAACCTTAAGAAGGAACCTCTGCCAAGGAGAAAGCTGAAACTGAAGAAGGATGACTGTCCTGCCATTGCTCTGCTGGACTGACCTGCTGTTGCTTTGCTGCCAAGTAGAGGGGAAGGACTTTGCTTTGTGCTGTGTCCCCTTGCTTGAAGGAATCTCCAAGGGCCTGAGAAGAGCTGGCTCCTTGTTAAGAAGTCCCAGGAACAAAAGGACTTCATCCCCAGCTTCCCTGAACTCTGCTGAGAGAGTTCTGTCCTTCCTAGAGTGCTTGGGCCAGTTGTGGTGCCTCTGGAAGTTGTACCTGTGCTGGGAAGCTGGAACTGCAAGTGAAAGATCACAGCTGAGCCACGCATCGTCGCCCCGGAGATCATCACATTCCCTCAAGATCGTCGCATCGTGCCTTTGCAAGCATTTTCCTACAGAACCTCCACACCGGAATCCATACAAGGTATCGCCTCCCTCCCCATACGGACCAAATTCATCGCAACACGCCCACTAAGTCCAGTGGGGTTGTCGTATCGCCTCCCCACGGTCTCAGGAGTGATGCATCACTTGTTTTCCACCGCACCAGCTTCTGTTTTGGAACTTTGTCGCATTTAAAGGTACTGTTGGCTAAACGTGATGCAACTGTGAACTTTCCACGCAACTGTGGATTATTTTATCGCAACTTTAAGAACTCTTTTGAAACCATATTCTTGAACTGTGTATGTTGGATTTTTGTCATTTTGATCTTGTGTAGTTTAAATTAAATACCTGCATTTTTCTAAACTGTTGTGGAATCAGTTTGTGGTGTTTTCACTGCATTTCTGTGAGGTTTGGTACAAATACTTTACACATTGCCTTTGATAAGCCTTGACTGCGCGTGACAAGCTACCAAGGGGGTGAGCAGGGGTTATCTCAGAGGGTTTCCTCATTACCCTGACTAGAAGCAAGGGTCCCTATTTGGACAGTGCTACCTGCCTCTGCCAACTAGAGACCCCTAGTTCTAACATTGTTTGTCAGCGGTGGGATTTGAACTTGTATTTGTACTAGACCCATAGTGACTGGTGTACATCACTAGTGAGTGCAGACCACTACGCCACATCATACTTTTGTTTTTTTGGTTGGTTCTATTTTTGAGTAACTCTTCAAAACATCATGTCTGTGAATGGAAAGGCACCCAGTGTCGATGCAGAATTAGAGTTTGTTATTGAAGATTTGTATTCCTACAAAGTTACACAGCTTAGACAGTTCTTAGACAAGTTTGAGTGCCTCATAAAGAGCAGCTTCAGGAAAGAGAAGCTGCAGAGCATCTTGAAGGCCTATTGGGAGGCCCAAGAAAGAAATGATGCAAGTGGAGGGAATGGTTTTCAACCCCAAGATCTGCCTGTGAGCAGACCAGGCTCGAGGCCTGGCAGCAACCATTCCAGTAGGGGTTTCACTCCAGAAGAGTTAGAGGAGAATCAAAGAGTGAGAGAATATGACTTGGAAGTCATGCGGTTAAATTGGAAATGGAGAAAGAAAAGGTGGCGGAGGAGAGTAAAAGTGCCCGTGCCTTGGAGGAGAAGAAATTGCTTTTGACTCACGAATTGAGTATGAGAGAACTGGATCTTAAGGCCAAGCAGGTGGATTCCAGTTCAAATGGTGGCAGCGCACAGCGAGTGCAGGGGGGTAAAGTATAGATTCCCAAGGATCTGGTACAGAATTACCATAGGAGTGAGGATATTTATGCCTGCCTTGAGAATGAATGGCGTGCCTGAACAGCATTGGGGGGAAGGGCCTGTGGAAACATTTTGAGGCTTCTGGGAGGAGTGCTCTAGAGCCCTTAGAGTTAGCAGGTACCATGACCTACCCCAATATGAAGGATGCCTTATGTCTCAGGTATGGACTTACTCCAGAGCAGTAGAGACTGCAGTTTAGAAACTCTAAGAAGAGAGAGTCTGAGACTTGGATAGAGTATGTGAATTTGTACTCACGTGCACTGGAAGGTTGGATGAAGTGCAGCAAAGTAACTGATTATAAGGGGTTGTTGCATTTAATTAGTTGGGAGCACCTGAGTAGTCTTTGTGTTCCAGAGCTGCGCCAGCATCTTTTAGACAGCAAGCTGACAGACCCCAGTGAGCTTGCTAAGGAGGCGGACCGCTGGACCAGTACCAGGGTCCACAGAGGAATTGTGGGTACCACAGCCAATTGGTGGCAGGGTCCCCAACAGAAGAGTGGGGGGGACAAGGGCAACCAAAAGGAGTTCTCTCAAGGGCCCCAAAATAGTTCCCAAGGAAAGGAATCCCAACCCCCCAGACCTAGACAGCCATGGCCCCCTAGAGGCAGGCAGGACCACAGGAACAACAGGAGTCCCCCTACCTGCTATCACTGCAATGAGGTAGGCCACTTTGCTCCTAGATGTCCCAAGAAACCTCCAGCACCCACTGGTGCTCCAGCCCCAGGGTTAGCAAGTGTAGCTTTTGGGGGGGGGGGGGGTTTGATTTCTAGTGGGGAAGAGGGACTAGCCGTTATGACCCTTGTCTCTTTAGACCAAGAGGTGGTCCAGGAAACCTTACTGCCCCCTAACACTAAGAAATATGGGCAGAAGGTGATCATCAATGGGAGAGAGAAAGAGGCTCTAAGAGACACAGGAGCCAGTGTGACATCCGTGAGGTGTCAGTGGGTGTCTCAAGAGCAGGTCATTCCCAATGTACTCCGCCCTGTAGTGGCAGCTGACAGCTCAGTGCGCCTCTGCAAAGTGGCACGTGTTCCCGTTCAAAAGGGGAGGGGTCTCTGGTCTCTTGGAAGTTGTTGTCAGTGATGACTTGCCTGTAGACAGTCTGCTAGGTAATGACCTGGAGAGTTCTCCATGGAAGGATGTGGAACACCGAACTCATTTGGAGATGTTGAGTTTGCCTGCGTGGATCTGTGTGAGCACGTGCGCTATGGCAGCCAGTAAGGGTGAATCAGCAGAACTGGAGCCTGAAACAGTGGCCCAGAGACCTGCCAGGAGAGGAAAAGGCAGGGGGCGCGGGAAACCAGCCCCAGCCGTTCCTACGGTCCAGGAAGGAGCTGAACCTGAGAGGGATGCCCTGGAACCTACAGGGGAACAGGTGGCCGAGATCACCGCATCACGTCGCTTCCAGGAACTGCGAGTGAAATATCACAGCTGAGCCGCGCATTGTCACCCCGTAGATCGTCGCATTCCCTCAAGATCGTCGCATCGTGCCTTTGCGAGCATTTTCCTACGGAACCTCCGCACCGGAAACCCATACAAGGTATCACCTCCCTCCCCATACAGACCAGATTCGTCGCAACATGCCTGCTAAATCCAGCGGGGTTGTCGCATCGCCTACCCACAGTCTCAGGAGTAACGCATCGCTTGTTTTCCACCGCACCAGCTTCTGTTTTGGAACTTTGTCGCATTTAAAGGTACTGTTGGCTAAACGTGACGCAACTGTGAACTTTTCACGCAACAGTGGATTATTTTATCGCAACTTTAAGAACTTTTTGAAACCATAATCTTGAACTGTGTATGTTGGATTTTTGTCATTTTGGTCTTGTGTAGTTTAGATTAAATACCTAAATTTTTCTAAACTATTATGGGGTCAGTTTGTGGTGTTTTTACTGTGTTACTGTGAGTTTTGGTACAAATACTTTAAACATTGCCTTTGATAAGCCTTGACTGCTCGTGCCAAGGTACCAAAGGGGTGAGCAGAGGTTATCTCAGAGAGTTTCCTCCTTACCCTGACTAGCAAGGGTCCCTATTTGGACAGTGGTGCCTACCTCTGCCAACTAGAGACCCCCAGTTCTAACACATGGGCAGCCAGGAGAAACAGCAGCAGGGGGAGACACAGAGAAAAAGAAAACAAAAGTTTTCTGAAACTGAGCTGGAGGTCCTGATTCAGGAAATGGTCGTTAGCCACGAGCACTTCTTTCGAAAGAAGTCCCTGCGGGGGCCTGAGACACGCAAGAGGAGGATTTGGGCTGATATCCAGTACAAAGTAAAAGCAATTGGCGTCACCCACCGAGGCGTGGAAGATCTCAGGAAGCGCTGGTACGATATGCACCAGTGCTTCAAAGAGAAGGTTGCCGCCAGGTTGTGGCAGGCCAAAAGGACCGGTGGTGGGACCTCTACCGCCACCGTCTCCACACCACTAGAGGAAATGGTTGAGGGGACCCTGCTTCCAGAGAGTGTAATGGGCGTAGCAGACATGGACAGCTCCGACCCCCCGGGACCAAGACAAGGTAAGAAGCATGCCATCACACCCCTGATACCCCCCTACTACCCTCACACACCCAGGAGAGACCCAGGGGCACGACAAAACTATAAGTCCAGTGCAGGTGCACAAGCACACACAGCAATGCATTATTGGAGATGTAGTCACATGCACATTACAGTGCAGCATTGACACCCAGCCTGTCCCAAGCAGTAAGTGCACATCAGGAAAGGCAAAATACAGACAGACAGGACCCATGTAACTCCGAACAGTGAAATGTAATGCATGAAAAGTGCCGTCAGGACAGAAAATTAATGTGTGCATTTACGTCCACAGCATCATCAGAAACACAGGGAACAGTCAATGGAGGCGAGGATGAATCCCCTAACCCAGAGGCAATAGGGAAAGAGGAGGAAACAGAGGAGGTGGCAGCCCAGTAATCCCTCCCAAACGCAGGAGGCAGAATGTAGTGCCACCACTGCCCCCGCTGGAGGAGGAAGCCCAGGACACCAATGGCGATTTCCAACCAGTCCAGGGATAACCAGAGGCACAACACCGTGCTCGAGCACATGCTGATCCGATCCCGCCAATTCCATCAGGCGCAGGGCATGCGCATCCACCAGTGCAGCAGTCCCAGGAGAGGACACAGTCTTCGAAGGGCTGGAGGACACATGTTGGAAGTCCAGCACCTATAGGGGAGAAACATTAAATCATTACGGGGTTGGCTTCATGAGCATGACGGGTGCCCTGGTAGCACTCTGTGCTGAACTGAGGGTGAATCGTGCTGCTAGGCGCAGGGAGAGCCTAGACCTCTACACCAGGGTGGTCAACGGCCTTTCCTCAGCAACCAATGTGCTGTCAAGGCGCAGCATCAGTATGCAGCGTGAGGTGGCACACAACAGCCAGGACCTGGCAAGGGACCTAGTACAGGTGACATGTGCTGTGGATGAGCTGCGGACTGCTCGCACTACTGGCCCAGGAGTCCTCACTCCAACAGACAAGGATGCCCAATCTGGCAGGAGCAGCATTACCCCCCGATAGGCGCCGTAGTGGCCGTCACAGAAGAGCTTCTGGGACAGGTGTGGAGGGCACTGTGCACCCACAGCCAGGGGCTACAGGCCGACAGCGCCGCTGTTGAGGGGCTCGAACTTGGACAAGGAGATGGGTGCATCAACCCAGTGTACATGGACACTTGCTCCTGATTGTTCATTCGCACTGTGATCCTAACATGTGCTGGGCATTGGAGTACACAGGCTGTGTGCCATTATCAATCCTGAAGTAAAGGAAATAAAACACAATCTCATAATTGATATTTAGCAATGTGTCATATTTTTCTTACCTAGAACTAGTTATGTGTTATCTCATCTCGCCTCTGGCGCCCAGCAGCTGCACCAATTACACCGGCTGGCATGCATCCTGGCGCTGGCCCCTCCTCATCTGATGAATCCGATTCACTGAGCTCCACTGGTGTGCCTTTCCTGGTGGCGATGTTGTGCAGCATGGCACATGCTACCACTATCTTGCAACAGGTCTGGGGGCTCTATTGTAGTGCCCCTCCTCTCTTATGTAGGCATCTGAATCTGCTCTTGAGTATGCCGAAGGTCCGCTCAATGGTACATCTGGTTGCTATGTGGGCAATGTTGTACCTCCGCTCCCCAGTGTTGGCAGGATTAAGGTAAGGAGTTGGTATGAAATCACGGACCGCATACGCACTGTCACCTGTGGGGTGGGAGGAATATGGTTAGACACTGTCCTGCCAATTCTGTCCTTTACTAGTGTGTCCTTTGTACAAATGCAATTACCTAGTAGGTATCCCTCACCAAACTCCCCACTTGTGAGTCGACAGTGTATCCCACAATGGCGGAAGATGAAAGCGTTGTGCGTGCTGCCTGGGTATTTTGCATCAATGTCGGTGATAATGTGCTTGGCATGACACACCACCTGTATGTTCAGGGAATGGTAGGATTTGCGATTCCTGTACACATACTCGTTCTGGGAGGGGGGTGATATGTCGACATGTGTCCCATTTAAGCATCCAATTACGTGGGGAAATTGTGCAATATGAAAGAACTCCTACTTTGTCTGGTCTAGTGCCTGTGGTGTCCTGGGGAAGTGGATGTGGTGATGCAGCCTCTGTACCATGGCATCAAGGAACGCGTGGAAAAATCATGAAAATACACTCTGTGAGACCCCTCCCGCTGAGGCTATCCCCCCCTGGAAGCTACCTGATTGCCAAGAGGTGCAGTGAGCACAGGACCTGGATGTGGGTGGGGATGGTGTGTGTCCTGCATTTTGGGTGTTGAAGTATAGGTTTAAGCTCCTCTATTAAATCCAGGATGCTCTCTTCATCCAGCCTGTAGTTTGTATGGATCTCCTCCTCAGTCCGCTGGAACAGGGTCATGCGTTCGCGAAAGATTCTTTGCTGGCATCTCCTTCTCTTAGTCGCAGCCTCCTGGCTATCACATACAGCCCAGCCATTGTGGAAAAAATCTGTTGCATTGTGGGTCTCCTTAACTAGTTTGCACCTGGTTACCACCTGCTCAGACTTGGTAGTAATTGCGATTCTCTAAATTGCAAATTTCGTTAAATCGCATTTTGTGATTTTTTTCATGCATTCCGTTTTGCGAATTAGCAAATTACAAGTTAAACATTTGCGATATTCGCTATTGTTGGACCACATTTTGCGAATTCACAGAATATTCGCTAAGTTGTATGAATTGCAAATTTGCTAATTGCTGATTTAACGATTAGCAATTTTGCATATTGAATGTGTCTCTTACATAGCAAAGCATACACCGTTTTTTTGCGAATCGCAGCAAATGCGATCGCAAAACTTCTTCATACATATGGCCCTTTGTGACTAGTCACAATGTGCGAGTGAGTTTAACAAAAAGAGACCGAATCGCTATTACAGATTTGTTAAATGTGACTCACTATTTTAAGTCACAAAAATAATAATTCCACAAAAATAAATGCAAATGGATTTTGTACATAAGAAAATTGTGTTTTTGTGATTGGCAATGTGTTTGTGACTGATTACAGATTCGCAGTGTAGGAACAAAGAGTCCCTACCAAGTCCATAGGCTTTAATATTTTCTGCCGTTCACCCTCCATCTCCCTTCCCACTCCTACCTCTGTTTATGAGCAGGAAGGCCTGAAGGCTGGAACCTCCCGTGGTTACCACTAGACTTTTAAGAGGAGGGCCTCTGGGTTAGCGGCCATGTGTGTGCCAGGCACTTGTACTTGAGGGGGCATAAGCATTCATGGCCCCAGTTGGAAAAGAGCATCACTGGAGTGCAAAGAAAGAAAGGCCAGAAAGAGAAAGATAGAAGAGGGCTGAAGTGATTTTTGTTTGAATCTGTTGTCTGCCTCTGTCTCTGCTAGGCACTGTGTTTGAAGGTTAGAGGAAAGAAGAAAACGTTGGAGGTGTTGTGTTTGGCTGTGTACAGCCTGTATTGTCTGTTTCCTGGGTAGGATGGCAGTGGAGATTTGTGGTTTGGCCTGCTTGCAGGCCAACTGGGCCTAGAGGTGTGTTGGAGATGCTTCTTATTAAAAAGGCTGGACAGTCGCCACCCCCTCCCCCCACTCTAGCTGTGGGCAAGATAGCTGAGCTGACCTCGGGCCACCTGAGCAGGGGCTTTTCCTCCTATTCCTGCTCAGCAACCCTTATGGAATGCTCTCATAACCAATAAATGTAGGGGGTTTATTGTTAACAAGTTATCTGAGTAATTGAACTAGTGCTCCAATTGGTGCAAGCGTTAAGGTTTTGACTAGTCCTAGACCTTAGTGGACTGACTGGGCCTAGGGTTTGGGGCAAAGGTTTCTATTGGCCCCAGGACCTAGGATTTGTATTACTTCTAGAAAGTAGGGCTTGGATTTCTATTATATCCTTAGCCTAGAGTTTCTGGGCTAAAATTGCTTGACGGAATCTGCTAGGGATTTTTTGGAGGTATAGGGTCTAGGCTGTGTATTAGGTTTTGGTTCATTAGACACTTAGGTAGCTGTGGTTGTCTTAGGGAGATAGAGAACTGACATGCTTATTCTTGGAGCAGTTGCTAGTTTTGTTAACTAGTGACTTCCTGTAGAATTCTAATTTCTTTACTTTTTCTGAGCTAGCACACATTCTGCGATGAAAATGTGACTAACAGTTCCCTTATACAGTGGTCCCTACATTCAACACTTTATGATACTGAGTCAATCTCTAACAATGTACAAGAAGACTATTAATAACTCCAGGTTATGAGTTATGAGTGGGAGTGTTAATCCTCTCTGGAATAGATTATTTAATCACAGAGAGTTTCAACGAATTTAGTTTATTAAACTGAAAAGTTGCCCTCTAATAAATAGTACCTATGGATGGCAAGACAAACTTCTCTCAAGGCATTTGAAGATCAGAGGGAGGGATGACCATCAGAGGGAGGGATGACCTTCTCCTATATAAAGAACAAAACGGTTGGATGTGTAAATTGTTCTTTGGTGTTTTGCAAATGTTCTGTCTCTTGAGTTTCTCACGTCCTTCCAAGCATAAGTGTATCTCCAAATGTTCTTTGGGCTACTACTGAGTCTGTCAGTACTAGGTAACTGTTCCAATAAGCAAGGATTGTGAATCTGTCATGACATCGAGGTTGTGGCACCACAAACATGTTCTTTATTTTATTTTGCAGGTTTAGAAGTCTCTGCCGTCTCAAAGTCCTGCGCTGGTGAGAAGTGTGATGGCCCATCAGGTGACTGTGCTGATAAAATGCATGCATGGTTTATATACCTTTGGATCTCAAAATGGCCTTTGGTACTTCCCAATATGTTCACCCAATATTTAGGGGCATATATATCAAAATACCTATTTGCGATTCTCAAATAGCGATTTTTTTGAAAATCGCTATTTGAGAATTGCAAAATGGTATGTATCTACAAAATCGCAATTTTTTTGCGATTTCCTGAAATTCCTTATTTACGAATAGCAAATTGCGAATTCGCAAATAAGGAATCATTTCCCATTCATTTCTATGGGCCAGGAGGCCCATAGGAATGAATATGAAGTTATTCTCAATTTTCGATTTGCAATTTGCTAATCGCAAATAGAGAATAATTTCAAGGGTGCAATGGTGTCTTAAGCACACCTTGCTGCACCCCTGAAATTTACATGTGTGCGCATATGGCGCAGGTACATGCCCTAAGGGCATGTATGAGCGCCACATGGCACCTTTACAAATGCCAAAAATTGCATTTGTAAAAGAAATCGCAAATTACCATCAACTACAAGTTGGTGGTAATTTGCGATTTCTTAGTGTAAATTCGCAAATCCTGAATGCATCATACATAGCATTTAAGGAATCGCAATTTGCGATTCCTTAAGTTTGCGATGTGATTTCAATGATACATCGCATTTTTCGTGTTTTTTTGCAAACGCTGCTATTTTGCGAATCGCAGCGCTTGCGACAAAAAAAGTTTGATACATCTGCCCCTTAGTGTATCCAGTGAGATATCTGCAGCAGCCTAGGGAATATATAGTCTCCGATTTGTGAAGCTTGACTGAGCGCACTAGGGCTTTCCACTGAAAACAGCAAACAACCCTGCAGCTTCCATCACAGCATGACAACAATGCCATAAGGAAAAATTGGCTATTCCTCTGAGAAAGGTCTGGAAACTGAGTAACGCATAGTTAATTTCTTAATAGAGAGGATTAGAGAATAATAAATTGCTTTATGTGGAGCTTCACAATGCATTTTTGCTGCTCCTTGTAAATAATAGGTTATTTTTTTACCCTATATGATGGTCCTCAATTTATTGACCTCAGGATGATGGGATGTTGAGTCATCCTTGTCAGAATTCGAATCCTGACCTGTAGATTACTGACAATATTAGAGGAAACACACAGAGCTGTCAAACCCAGCATGACAAAAAGACATGGTAATATATCTTATGCCAAACGTGCAGCTGTAAGACCTCTCTGCCCTTTCATGCCTTAGATTTCGGAGTTCATAAACTAGGAGTAATTGCACCCATTTATGGTGAATGTTTCCCAAACCTGCAGCAATTTATGAAAACCCATTTCCAGCGATAACATTGATCAGACCCATTTCTTGAAATTCCTTCTATCATTTTGATTGCTACCCTCATCACAGAAGCTTCGATTCCTTCGTTCTACACCTCATACTGGTAGGTTGCCTAATGACACACCCACCAAAATTCCAGTTCACGGTCGGGGCATAAACTTGTATTTCCTTCTCAAGACGTTTACATCCTGTTCACTTGCAAAATCGCAATCACTTTGAAGCATAGCAACTTATCGTTTTAGGCTCAATAATTACTCCTGAAGCTGCAATGTCTATTTTGCGCCCCCCCCCCCCCCCCCCACACACACACACATGCAACACATTTCTCTAGCTGTTTGTCAGTTACATGACATACTTTACCAGTACAAATACAGTGTAGTAAAAACAGTAAAATAATTAGGTCTGTGCATAATGTATATTTATTTTGCTTTATTTTGTGTAGATTCTCATAAGTAGGCTACCTCGTGCAATTTCCAGTTTTCCTCACACTTACTCCAGCTGTGTAGCTTTCTCCCACAGGAGGGATGATCAGGGCCGGCTCTAGGCTCATGGTGGCCCTGGACAGGGAGCGTAGGTAGGGGGCCCGGAAGAGGGGGTCCGGGCGGGGCGGAGCGCGCAGGCCAGTAAAGAGGGGAGGGGGTCAGGGTGTTTAGAAGTGGAACAGAGCCGAAGGCCGCCAAATCCCTGCCAGGGGCCACCACGCAAATATGTATCCATCCTCAGAGGATTAAGATATTAAGGATATATATTGGCGTGGTGGCCCCTGGGGTTTGGTGGCCCTGTGCAGGTGCACAGCTTGCACATGCCTAAAGCCGGCCCTGGGATGATTCGAGCAGAAAGTCTTTCGGAAAATGCGAAAAAGGATGTATTTGCTGGCCGCATGTGTGCACAAGTAACACTCTCTATGGAACTTACAGTGGAGAGGCCCATTTTGGACCGTGTGCCTCGTCAGAATTGTGTACCCAAGCGCCTAAATCACTTTCATTTTAAGGACTTGCCCATCGACTTGTAACAAATTCTTCAGAGAATGAGGTGTGTTACGTAGACACAAACTACAAAACTTGACCCACCCAAAGAATACATGCATTCAGTTGAGAGGTATAACTAATTGTTGAATACGTAACAATGCATAGGTGGATTATTTTGCTGTCATTTAGTGGTAGGCTATGTGGGGTGCGACTTGCCGCTGGGACTGTTTTTCGTGGCTTTTGATCATCTGTGAATATTCAGGAAGATATTAGGACTGGTTTGGACGAGGGATCATTTTGTGCCAGTGAGGTGCTACAAAACGATCATTGTTAGAAATGGGGTTTCTGGTTGGCTGAGATGTGCACTCTGTCCAAGCAAGAACAACAATCCTAGTCAGGGGACGTGTAGTACACACTAAAGGTTTACCTGTGCTCACCCTCTGCTATCCTGGCACAGAGCAGTCAGGCTAAACTAAAAGAGGTTGGATGGTTGAGTGATAATTTGCGCTAAGTGGTGATGAGGAAGTCCCTAAATATACAATCAATCAAGCTCTAAGGATAAGGAGATGGCCATCCACCATCCACCAAAAAAACTTGTATTATTGAAACAATACCGTTTCTACAAACAAATCACAATATATCCTGAGCTAAAGTATAAGTAATAAATACAGTCATATGCAAAATTTCAGGTTTTCTTTGTTTCTTCTTTTATTCACAGATTTTGATCTTCCAAGACACAGTCTAGCCGCCAACACGTGTTTCGTCTGTTGTGGTTCTTGCCACAGACTTCTTCAGGGCTAGAATATCATAATAATTACATTCATCTTTTTGTGTCTACAAACATTTTTTCATTTTTCAGAAAAAACAACATTACCATGATCATAGAAGACAAAAGGAAAATCAATTCTAAGTTTCACAATAAATTCCATGCAGAAAATGAATCTCTTAAGGTGACTGCAGAGGAATTCAATAAAATAAACCACTCATCATCAATTCCAATATGAAAAAGTAAGTGCCAAGTGAGAAGAAAAGAAAAGAACCGAGAAAGAATAAAAAACCACAAAGAAAGGACCAGAGAGTGTAAAGATGTCACCCCTTACATTGTGAGAAAGAAAGAAGGGAATTTAATTAGTTTGTCTCCAATTTGGTCTGATATCTTCAAAAAACAGTTCTCCGCATTATCCCCCATAAGAATTGCATATATGTCAGATGATCTTGTCGTTATGTGTGGGTCTGTAGTGTCTCCCCCCATCAAACCGCACATATATTGAATGGCCGCAGCCCAATAATATAGTCTAAAATCAGGGACTCCCCATCCACCTCTATCCCTTGGAAGGGTCAAGAACTGAAGTGCCATCCTAGTTTTACCCTGTGCTCAGATAAATCTATTTATGAGTTGCTCAATAGCAACAAACCATTTGCCTTCGAAGGTCAGCGGTATTGTCCTGAAGAGATACAAAAACTTAGGTAAAAGAAATATCTTTATTACATTAGTGCGCCCAACCAATGTGAGATGTAGTTTGTGTATTCGGTCAAGATCCGTCTTAGTTTTTACCAGTATGGGGGCGATGTTATGCTCTACCAATTTGTCTAAATCTACCATAATTTGTATCCCCAAATATACTGCTGACTGATCACAGTCTACGTCATTATTTTTAATTATTTGTGTTTTGGGTCCATTCAACGCATAGCCCGAGAGCCTACCAAAAAGTACCGCCTCCCTTTCTACTTCCTGGATTGCAGTAGCCGGAGAGGGAGTCATAATTGCAATGTCATCTCTGTAGGCTAGGGTTTTGATGACTTGCCCCTGCACCCTAACCAGTGGAATCCTGTCATTTGCCTCTAACCTACGAATTAAGGGATCTATATATACCGCAAATAATAGTGGAGAGCATGGGCACCCCTGGCGCATACCCCGGGCAATAGACACTACTGAAGAATAACCTCCATTGATTCCGAGTCTCGCCGTAGGTGCTTGGTAGAGTGCCTGATTTCCCTTAATAAATCTCTCACCAATGCCATAATGTTTTAGGGCTGCCCATAGAAAGTCCCAGGAGACCTGGTCTAAGGCTTTTCCAGCGTCTAAGAACATAACCGAGAGTGGGTCTCCTGTGACTTCTGTAGAATCGAACAATGTTACGACTTTTCGAATGTGCTGAGCAGTTCCCTTCCCAGGAATAAATCCATGCTGAGTAGAACTGACTAGTTGGTCTATTTTTTTGCTTAACCTCACGGCCAACGCTTTTGAATACATTTTTGCATCTGCATTCATTAAAGTGATTGGCCTATACGATCCTGTTTCCAAGGGTGGCTTCCCCTTCTTAGGAATTGCAACAATATCTGCACCTGCCCATGACCCCGGCACGGACTGACCCATCTGAGCCTGCAGGATTGTATTAAATAGGTCAAGTTGATTCGTATTTTGAAAGATTTTATAAAATTCCAAAGGAATCTGGTCCGGCCCTACCGCTTTACCTGAAGGAAGGCTACCAAGAGCCATAGTTATCTCCTCAAGGGACAGTGGAGCATCAAGAAGTTCTCTATCCTCCTCTGCTAGTCGGTGCACCATAACACCCCCCAAGTAGTCGTAAATTTCAATTGGGTCCCGTGTTTGATCCTCAGTGTGCAAGGTAGTATAAAACTGTTTAAATATCTCTCTAACCTCCTCAACATTAGTAGCTATCCCTCCTTGACCATTTGAGACCTCCTTAATTTGTCCTTAAGCCGCCCTCTGCCTTGTACGAACCGCCAAAGTATGTCCCACCCACTTACTCGCTTCGTGACACTGTTCCTTATATGTTAAATACACATCAGCTGATTTAATTGCGAAACCCTCATTTATCTCAGCTCTAATGTTTCTTATTTTCAAAAGTATTGTATCCAAGGGGGCCCCATTGTGTGTTGCGGTACATAACTGCCTCTCTGCATCTGATGCTGCAATAACCAAAGTATTGATCCTGTCTCTTTCTGTCCTCTGTTTGTACATACTGTAACTTAGAGTTTCACCTCTAACCCCAGCTTTGATCGCAACCCAGCTGGAGGCTGTGCTCGTGCTCCCCCTATTGATTTGCCAATAAGAGTTTATTCATTTATTCATATGTGTCACATAACCCTCATCGACCAATAACTTTCTTTCAAACGTCCATGTATATACTCTACTATGTCCTCCGAATGTTTCTAACGTCAAAACAAGTGGGTCATGGTCAGAAATCAATCGGGGAAACTTCTCTATTTTACTTTGTGTGCGTATGGAGTTAGAGACACAAAAATAATAAATTCTTACACAAACCTTATGTGGGGCAGAATAGAAAGTGACGCCATCGTCCGTCGGATTTAACTTTGCCCAGGCATCAACAAGGGCATTGTGTTGTACCAGGTTACAAACTGAACGGTACACTTTCTTCTTTCGACCTTGGTACAGCTGCGAGTGTTGTGTGCCTAGTCCCACCACACTATTTATGTTGAAATCCCCACAGAGGATAATTGGTTCTGGCCACGAAGCCAATTCAGAATCTAGAAGATCAAACACGTATGGATCATCTTCCGCCGAACCATATACTGTTCCAATTGTAACTACCTGGTTATTTATTTGACACTTTATTAATACCCATCTCCCCCACTGATCCTCCTTTTTTTTTTTAAAGAACTTAAACATCCCTTTTTTTTAGCCAAAATAGCTTCTCCTCTAGTCCTAGTCCCCTGCCTTGAATATGCCAAAAGAGTAAAGCCTAATTGCTCCATTAAATAAACCCTTGTCCCTTGCAAATGGGTCTCCTGGAGACAAAGGAAATCTAATTTCATTAACCTTAATGTTGCTGCCACCCTCTGCCTTTTCATGTGGTTATTTAAGCCACATACATTAATAGAAGCAATTCTAGTATACATTAGAACACATCATACTGTCTTCCATCCATATCTGCCACCGCTTTTTTCCCCACGACTTTTCCCCACTTCTTTCTCTTCGTTTTTTGAAAATATTTGATTATTTACTTCAGTGTTACATTTCATGTCCCAAGTTCTCTGCCTCTGTGTTAGTAATCTGTTACTACTGATTGTGTAAATTTTTAGTGTTGTGCCAATCCGTGTAGCCCTCGATTCTTCCCCCATTCCCACTCCCCCCTTTCCCTTCCCCCACCCGTTAAAACTACCCAATCCCCCCTCCCACCCCTCCCACCTCCCTTACAGGCAAATAGGTCAGTCATGACCTATGTGTGACAGCTTTTTTAATGCAGCAGCCGCAACTCACCCTCCTCCCGTGCTAGCCCTCGTGTGTAACCCTGAATCCCCTGCCCTCTAAATGAAGAAATCAAGAAAAACATAGTTTCCACCCTGCCTAGCCACCCTTCTGCTCCTTCAAATCATTAATATACTGCTGGGCCTTAACTTCTGAAGAGAACATCCTCACATGCCCGTTAACGATAGTCTTTAGCCTTGCTGGGTAGAGTAAGTATGCCTAATGCCCTAGACTCTGGACCGGTGAGATCAGCTGTCTAAGCCTCCACCTTCTCTCTACCGTGGCATGACAAAAATCTGGACGCCCAAAAAAGGTAACACCCTCAAATGTGTGCCTTGCCTCTGGCCTTGCCTTATCCATAATATCTTGCCTCGCAAAAAAATTGCCAACATATACAAGAATTGCTCTTGGTTTTGTAGCTTGCGCAGTCCCGTAAGTCTTTCTTTGAACCAGCTGGAAACGGTGCGCTCTCTGAACTTCACTCTCCCAGTTCCAGGTTGTGATATCAGCGAAAGCTCCTTTCAACAAGTTAATTACATATGCCCTCACGTCCTGGCCTTCCAGTCCTTCCGCCACACCCAAGAGTCGTTGACGTTTTTCAAAATCTTCAAGTTTCCATTGCATGTCCTCAGACATCTTCTCCTGGGCCTCTTTGAACGCCTGCCATCTACTGACGTCCTCCAATCTTCCTGTCCGCTCTTCCACATGGGTGACCCTGTCTGCCATCTCCTCGTATAGTTTGTTCATTTTTCTCTTGGAACTCTGAATTTTTTTTCTGCCAGCTTAGCTCTATGACTCTCTGATCTGGCCTCAGACTGTTTCTGCTTCAGAGTGGTGTACAGTAATTCAAGTGAGGTAACTTGTGGAGAGTTGTCGGGTTTCTCCCTTCCATTGGCGAGCCCTCCCCCGCATCCTCATGATATAAAAGAGAAGTAGCAGAATAGTCCCAGCATAGCTTGGTATTTGAAACTTGTGCTGAAGGACTATGTGTGGAATTTGTTTTAGATTTGGTCCTCTTTTTTATTTTTTGGCAGCTATTATGCCTTGGTGGTGCTTTCTGGACAGATGACTTTGCCACAGATTCAGAATCTGAGCTAATCGACAAACTTTCATCTAATCCATCGCTTGAGAGATATGAGTCAGAGTCTTCGTTCACTGAGTAAAAGCAATCACCATCAGGGGTATCAGGGAACCCCCTATCGAGAGCAGCGGCATTCCTCCCATCTCCCTCCAGCATTACTACCTCGTCAAGTGCCCTTCTCCTTGACAAGTAATTAGCCCCTGGAGATCGTATTTCACCTATGAGAGCTCCATTGGCCCCTCTCAAACGCCACATCGTATTTGGGTCACTCCTCGCGTTATTGTCTGCCCCCTTACTTGCGCTCTGCTGTGGAGGTCCTTGCTGATTCAGGACCTCGTCGAGTTCATGCTTCTCGTCTGACTCGGCTTCGATTGTGCAAGCTGCAGTCTCATCAGTGTGCTTGTTCGGATTCTGATCCTGCCACGGCTGTTGCCCAGCAACCGCTCTTCCGGCGTCTCCTGCCAGAGATGCCTCGCTCTCTGCCGTGTCCTCCGTAGCAGCCGAGGCGACCGGGGCTTTGACAGGAAAGGACTCCTTTAAAGTTGATTGGCGTAGTGGCAGTTCCTTGGGGTCCCTGGTTTCTCTTGTTGCCTGTTTCGGTGGAATACTGATGCTAGCACTGTCTTTGCTGGAGTCAGCGGCCCCTGCTTTCACAATGCGCTGCTCAGTTCCGCCACCATTTCCACGAGACATCTCCGGCTGTTTCCCTAGGATTTTCTGCAGCTGTATTGTGGTGCGCGTGATTGGAGCTACTGGGATGTCCTTGCTGGTCACTGGTGGAGGCCGCTACGGGGCCTCGATATCCTTCTGTTGCATAACTCCTTTAGGTGCCATTATGCTGCCACCGCCTCTACTGTGAAGACACTTCCACGGGAAAGGATACAGGACCCGACTTTTAAATACTACCTTCAGTCTATACAGCCATTCAAGAGGGCCCGCTCCTGAACAAGGTAAGAAAGCTCGATAAATCCAATCATTCCAGTCTTCATGAGGTCAGGGTTCTTCCTTTGAAAGGAGAGTGAGCAAGCTGCGACTGTCCGCTGCAATCAGTCAGCGGTATCTTGCAACCTCAGACGCTTCTAAGGCTTTCTGTAGACCTGACCTAGTATGGTCCAAGATTACAAGATCATCCGCGTATTGGAGGATTTGAAGCCGCACATTCCCCAACTTTGGAATAACTAGATTTGCCCCCTACAGGGTATGACCCAAGTCAGATGTGTAGATGTTAAAGAGTAAAGGGGCAAGGACGCACCTTTGTTTGAGGCCGTTATTAGTTGGGACCTTAGTTGTTAACGACATTTGGCTGGTCTTGATGCGTATCCAGGTCCCATCGTATAGAGCAATTATCGCCTTTAACAACTTTTGAGGCATGCCCCAGTTGGTGAGTTTTCGCCATAATTTACCACGATCCACTCGGTCAAATGCTGCACTATAATCTACAAAGCAGCAAAACAAAGGGGGTTGAGAGGGCTGAGTCGCACATATGGACAGATGGCCCAGTGCTAGGATGTTATCTGTGGTAGAGCATTGAGGTCTAAATCCAGTTTGGAAGAATGGGAGGATGTTGTGCTCCTTTACCCAGCTTTCTAGTTCCTTCAGCAACATTCTAGCATATGCCTTTGCTTCGATATCTAGCAGAGCCACGAGCCGATAATTTTCGGGTTTTGTGCGGTCATCTTTTTTATATATCGGGAAAATTATTGAGCCTTTCCATGATTACGGAATGGAGGCCGTTTCAAAGGCATACTTGAAGAGTGGGGTTAACCGGTCCACCCAGAATCTATGTGAAACTTTGAGCACCGCCGCTGGCACACTGTTAGGACCTGGTGTGCCGTCTGTCCTCATTTTCTTAATCAGGTTGGTTATCTCTGCCGTATTGATAACTAGTCTTTTGTCCTCTTCCTCGGTTGCTGGAGGGATTTGTTGTTCTTGGGTATCCGTCATTTCCTGGTCTGTTGTGTACAGTTGCTTTACATAATTAACCCACTCAGCGGCTACCACCCCGTTTTCTTTGCTTTGACCGGTGTGGCACAATTGTCTGATGTGTCTCCAGAGTCGAGCATGTCCCTTTTCTTTAAGCATGTTGAAAATTTTCAGCCCCTCTGCCTCGATTTTCTTTGTACGAATTTCCCATATTTTCTTCCTGTGTTCTCTTCGAAGCGCTTTTATTTCCAGTATGAGGTGATTTGTGACTCCTTTTCTTCTCGCCTTCAAGGCCTTTGAGAGACTCCGTTTGGTTTGCTCTAGGTCCCTGGGGTTTGGTTGTAATAAATGGTTTTGCGGATGGAGAACCTGAGCTTTGGGGTTGCCACTGACCTGTCCTAGAACAGATTTTAGTTCCTCAAGTAGTTCCTTCCAGAGCTCCAAGGGAGGTGCCAGCCTTCTATCTGTTTGTTTGAGTACTGGACTTAGTTTTGTGGGCCATGTTATTCTATTCAGTACTACATAGTGCTCTTCATCGGTTGAGGTACCCAGTGTTCCTTGGTGTTTTGCGGTTTTCACATTTATATCAAGGGTGACCCTCAATGGCCTGTGATCATTTTCATCCCTGTTTCCCACCTCTAAGTCTTTAAAGTGTGTTATCAATTTTTCGACGATAAAGATGTAATCAATTGTTGACTTATCCCTGAAGGTGGGCAAGGAAAGCCATAGAGGGTCCACTGCTTTCTTGGATACGTGGGTGGAAACCATGTTATGCTCGAAAAGCAGCCGATGTAGAGGCGCCAATTCTGTTATATTTGAAGGTTCCCTTGTGTCAACTCCCAAGCCCCTGGTGTTCATGTACCCTACGATGATTGGAAGATGTGAGGCATATTTGTTTATAAGGTGGTCCATTTTTTTAGTTAATGATTTTAGTGCTTCCTTTTTTTGCCTTGTGGCAGGGTTTATATAACAATTGATTATCAACAGTCGAATTGAGATATTGTTGCTTTTAAGTCCACCGATCAGTACTGCTTGGAGGTTGGGGGAATTAGTTTCTATTGATTTTACCTCTATTTTGCGGGTGTGATTGATATGGGTTGAGAGCCCACCTGCTGCTCTCCTAAAGATGTTGTTTTTTATTGGTGCAGTGTGAATCTCGTAGTAGCCTGAGAGAATTAGGGGTTCAGTGGCCCATGTTTCTTGTAGGCACAGTATGCTTTACAGCTAAGCAGTCTTTTTAAACCTGCAACGTTCCACGATAGGATGGACAGAAAAGTGTTGTTTTCCACTCTTCTATTCATGTTCAGATAGATGGCTGCCTTTTTACTGTTAGATGTGCCGTCGAGGGCTCAAGCCTCCAGGACCAATCAGCGTGTTTTGCCTTGTGCTATCCTTTGGCTCCGTGTGGAACACAGCCCTTTGATCTGCTGCTCTCTGCTGTTTTCCAGATGAAAAGTCTGCTCCCAACGACTGGGGGCAGTTTTCCCTCTTCCGCCTTCTGGAAACGGACATACTGTCTGCTCTCACTAGACGGGAGCTGTCAAAGCTCCTGCCAAGTGAGAGCAAACAGCTATGTCCCAGGAGTGGGCCCCCAGGACATAGGGAACTGACCCTGGAGGGTGGCGGTACCCAGGGCCATTAATCGCTCCAGGAGGGCCAGCCTCGGGTAGGGAGTGGTCTCCAGGGCCGAAAACAGACCTGGAGGGAGGCTGGGTGTCCCCCTATCACTTTTTTCATCGATCTGCTAGGCCCTAGAGAAGTGCATCCCGTAGGGCAAGTAGCATCCGTAGCTTGGTTACGTGAAAAGTATAGCTACGCTGTTAGGTCAGCCAGAGGTATTTGATAATCCGAAAACATTATGAAGAAAAAGATATGTGTGGGCTAAGACCTCATTTCTACGTCTAGGGTCTGCAGACAGAGAGGCTACTGAGTTATTGAAACCCACTGTACAGACTCACCAGATTGTAAAAATTACTTATTTTATGGAGCCTTACTTAGATATAGTTACCAAGCCTCAACATAGTTTCCTTTTAATGAGACTAAGATTTAACTATTTGCACTTTTTATTGGCCGAAACCCTGGGCTAGAGAAAGATAGAGGATCAGGGACACTGTTCCTGCGATAATTTCTCGAGTCAGGATACTTTGCACTTTGTCTTGTTTTGTGAGCCTTATTTCCACATTTGTAAATGTTTTATTTTTCCAATTTTAAAGGACAAAGGCTTCCTGCAGGCTAGGCCAGCCCTAACATACTTGCAGATGCTGAATAATTCTGGGGAAATTTTTCACATTGCTAGCTTTTTAGTAGCGGCAGTTAGAGCAAGGAAAAAAAAAGAGGGCCCATGTGATCTGATCTATTAAATGCATATCCTTTTTTTAATGTGAAGTGGTTTTCTCTCTTATAATATGCACTTTACATTACATTGTCTGAACTTTTTACAGAGTTCTTTTAATCATGTGTATTTTTAACCGGGATTGTATATTAACTATGATTGAGTTTCGTTTTATGATTGTGTAAAATTTGGCTTTTATATGATGGATATTTTAACATTGGCGTTCCTCAAAATGATTAGAATGGTGAGTTTCAATATTGAATATATATATATATATATATATATATATATATATATATATATATATATATATATATATATATATATATATATATATATATATATATATATATATATATATGATATTGTATGGCAGGTGGGGTACTTTATCCCATATGTATCTGTAGTTATAGTTAGAATCTAGTTACCGTAAGAAATAGATTTTTTGATTTCCTAATAACTCTGGCGTCATTTGATAAATCTTCATGAAACTTCCTTAAAAAAGTTAATTCACCTTCCTTGAAAGTTTTGGGTTTCATGTTCCTCTATCAAGCGTGGGGTAAGAAAAGTTTTTGAGAAATTAATGTTCAAAAACTTTGTATAACTGAACAGTTGGGTTCGCGAGAGGATTGTAAAAGTCCAGCAGTCATATAGAATCAAATAATAAGGTGATCTGATTGGCCGAGGAGGCTTTTTTCCCATTGGCCATTTCACTTCCGCAGGAAGGAGGGCAAATGAGGGAGTTCGGAACGTGATTGGCCAGTTGCAACTTGAAAAGAAAAGTTGCACCCACCATTTCATTTCAGTACATGGGGACTTGGTCCCTGTGGCCTGGAAATTAAAAAAGAATTGAAGTATAAGGGGGCAGGATAGCCTGACTATATAGGCCATGTTGGCAAGGAAGGCCTGCTGGAGTCAGCGAGGTACCTGAACACTCATGGGAGTCCCATAGGAGTGTGAGGGCCTTGCTGGCTCACAGGATTAAAATACATATTTATTTTAAAAAGGGCTGGGTCTGAGTATCTGCGGTGGGTTTCTGTAAACAGGCAGTCGGCCATGTAGCATTTGGCTGTGTGCGGAATTAGGCACTGGACGCAGCGCCTGGCCTCGCCATGCACTGCTTATGGTCTCACATATTACATCACTCCTGACATGTTATATGACATTATTGATAACATCACTGCAACATCTGAAATGGTATCATTGATGGCAACACTGTGCATGTTAGGGGAGCGAGTTATAGTTACTTTAAGGCACATCTATCTATCTCAATATCCAGCTATATATTCACGCACAAAAACAAAGGCTAAAGTAAAGTTATAATTATGTTAAATGTTGAGTACCAACCTAATGTTTTGAAATCTAAAAAAACACAAAAATTCACCATTTATAGTTATAGATATTTCAAGTAACTAAGACTTGCGCCCACCATGCACAGTTTTCTCATCAATAATTTATTCGCAAATGTTGCAGCGATATTATCAACGATTTCATGACTGATGTAGTATTTGTGGTAATTAGCAGTGCATAGTGAGGGCATGAGTTATAGTTATCTTAGGGTATAAGTCATAGTTACTCATGATAACTATGGCTATAACAGGTGAATTTCTGTGGTTTTTAGAGTTTAAAAAGTTAGGATGGATCAAGGGGCATGGCCCCCCTCCCATTTTGTTTTACTATTTGGCCCCAGGGGAACTGGGGACCAAGGATAAATGAGGATCAGGGAGAGGGCCGCGTGCCCCCTTCCTTTATTAATTGCTCAGCCATTTTGGATTGGGTTCACAGAGCATTTTTCGGCTTGGGGATGGACCATGCGCCCCCTTAATTAAAATAGCTGCCCTGGAGGATAAATCCTAGGCCTTATTAGGCTCGGGGAGGAGGGCCACTCACCCCCTCTCCTTCACTACTACCTCCAGCACTCCCCCAGTCCCTGACCCACCCTGGGGTATATTTTTTTGAAAGCTGCAGGAGCCTGCTTTTAAAAACTATTTTTGCTGCAGATTCATAGTTCCCCCCTAACTTAACCGAAATATATATATATTTAAAGTTGTCGGCCCCCGGCAGCGTCCCAGAGGGACCCCACCTCCAGTCCTAGGGGGTCAGGGTTTCCCTACCCTACCCTCATTTGTCTTATGCCCTCACAATGCACTGCTAATTTCCTCACATATAACATCATTCAGTTCATCTTCCATGATAGCATCATTGGTAATATCACTGCAACATCGGCAGTGAAATTATTGATAAGAAAACTGGGCTTGGCAGAGATGAGAGTTATAGTTACCTTAGGGCATGAGTTAAAAGTTGCTTGAGATCCCTTTACCTACCACTGGTTTATTTCAGTGGTTTTGTGGTGTGTAACATCTGAATCTAACTATTGCGTCCCTGTAGCCTTTGCTTTTCTTAGTGAATTTCTGTGGTTTTTAAAATTCTATTTCCTAAATATAACAACCCTGTAAACTTTGGCTTTTTTCAGTGAAGATATGTATGTATATGCATATATGTGTGTGTGTATGTCTGTGTGTGTGTTGAAAAGGGGAAGCTAATCTTTCACCTTGATTGGTCTTTTAAATGAACATGAGAACTATGATAATAAAACAGTCAATATATTATATGAGGCTACTCATTATTTATCACTCAGAACTGCCTGCCACATAGTGTACATAATGCCTCTTAAAAAAACACATATTTGCAGTTCAATAGTTATGATCATATATGCTCATTCAATTCCTTTTTCCACAATATCTCCCTCTTACGTGTTGATTAATCACGTCCATTGTTCTTCTTCAAGGAGTAAAAAATGTATTTAATGTTTTCACCTACGATTATTTTGTAGCTTCCTCGAAATCCAGAGGGGCTCCACCTCCAGTCCTAGGGGGTCAGGGTTTCCCTAACCTACCCTCCTTTGTCTTATGCCCTCACCAGGCACTGCTAATTTCCTCACATATAACATCATTCAGTTCATCTTCCATGATAGCATCATTGGTAATATCACTGCAACATCGGCAGTGAAATTATTGATAAGAAAACTGGGCTTGGCAGAGGTGAGAGTTATAGTTACCTTAGGGCATGAGTTAATAGTTACTTGAGATCCCTATAACTACCACTGGTGAATTTCAGTGGTTTTGTGGTGTGTAACATATAAATCTAACTATTACGTCCCTGTAGCCTTTGCTTTTCTTAGTGAATTTCTGTGGTTTTTAAAATTATATTTCCTAAATATAACAACCCTGTAAGCTTTGGCTTTTTTCAGTGAAGATATGTATGTATATGCATATATGTGTGTGTGTGTGTCTTGTGTGTGTTGAAAAGGGGAAGCTAATCTTTCATCTTGATTGGTCTTTTAAATGAACATGAGAACTATGATAATAAAACAGTCAATATATTATATGAGGCTACTCATTATTTATCACTCAGAACTTCCTGCCACATAGTGTACATAATGCCTCTTAAAAAACACATATTTGCAGTTCAATATTTATGATCATATATGCTCATTCAATTCCTTTTTCCACAATATCTCCCTCTTACCTGTTGAATAATCACGTCCATTGTTCTTCTTCAAGTAAAAAATGTATTTAATGTTTTTACCTACGATTATTTTGTAGCTTCCTCCAAATCCAAGATTGATTATCCGGAGGCACTGCTGAATTAAGCTACCTTATGCTCCTGCAAGTTTTGCATCTTAACTAGCTTCAGGCCATTACCCTGAATAAATAAACAATTTCACACACGATCAAGCACTGGCATAGCCAATAAGCCTGGCCATGACTGCATGCTTTGTATGACATTGTTGAAGATATTATTATTTGTAATAAAGAATGAGAATGTGGGTTGTTGTAATATGCATATCTGGTATTGTCATCACTTATGACATCTCAAATGGCTTCATTGATGACATCACTGATTGCATCACTGATGTTCTATGTATGATAACAGTAAATATGCTTCATAATATTCTGAACTAATTTGCACCTAGTTTTACAGCTCTAATGCTACACCCATTTATAGATCACAGTTTACAAAAGAAGCTTAGATGATGTAATCAGTAATGTCATCAATTATGTCATTTGAGATGTAATCAGTGATATCATAAATGTTGTCATAGAACATGCCATGAGTGAAGTAATATGTGACGTCATAAGCAGTGCATGGATGGGTGTAAGTTATAGTTAGCTCTGCTAACTATAACTGGTGGATTTCTGTGTTTTTTTTAGTTGAAAACATTAATATTTACCTAACTATAATGTTACTTTAACCTTGATTTATTTCAGTGAATTTTTAAAGTTTTTGTTTTGTAAACAAAAACAGATCTATTTATCACACCTACTATAATATTACTTTAACTTTTGTTTTTTCATTGATTTTCTAGCTTTTTTTAAATTTAAAGTAATATTTATTTCCCATAGGTAAAGACAAATACCACCACGCACAGCGGAGTGTTGACCACAGGGTCTTATGTTTGTTAAAGAGGTGGGATGCCATATGGCACCAAAAGCCTTATTAGGCTTCTGGTACCCCATCCCCAAGGGCATTCTTTTTTATAGGGGAGGGGCATTGCTGGTCCTCATCTCCAAGTCGTTATATGCCCTGGAGAGCCCACTCCTAGAGCCAAGACTTGAAAAAAGGGGAGGGGACATGCAGCCCGAGTCTCTTTAGGCCCTGAGGACCCCATCCCCAAGGCCTTTTTTCATTAAAGGAGTGAGGGGCTGCGTGGCCCCCTTCCCCAAGCCTTTTAAGGTCCTGGGGACCACATCCCTCAGGGCCTTTTATTTCATGAAAGGGAAGGGGGAAGCATGGCCCATCCACCCCATGCCTTAATAGGCAGTGGGGGCACCATCACCCAGGGCCATTTTTTTTAAATGAAAGGGAGGGAAGCAGTGTGGCCCCCCTCCCAGAGCCTTAAAAAATCCTGGGACTCCATCCACCAGGGCCACTACTTAGAATAAAGGGGAGGGGGGCCACATGGTCCCCACCTAAATCCATTTTAGGCTTTGGGGATCCACCCCTAGCCTTGTTAGACCCTGTGTACCCTATCCACCAGGGCTGGTTTTTTTTTTTAAAGGGGTAAGGGCCATGTGGACCACTTCCCAAGCCTTGTTAGGCTTCAAGCACCCCATTCCCCAGGGCCGTTACTAAAATTTAAGGGGAGGAGAGCTGCGTGACCCACCTCCCTGAGCCTTTTCCTGCCCCAGGGACCCCATACCCCAGGACCTGCACCATTAAAGGTGGGGTCCCTGGTGCAAACCTAGGACACCCACCGAAATTTGATAGGGGCCGTGGGGGAACACCCTTAATATTTTGGCCCCAGGGTGGGCTGCCTGGGGCCTATGATTGTACTGGGAGGGGGCCTGCAAGTCTCTTCCCCCATATATAATAACTTCGGCCCGGGGTGGGGAACACAGGCCTGTAAATCTAGGAGAGGGTACAGTAGCCATGTACCCCTTCCCATTAATAAAACAAAGTAGCCCCAGGGGCAAATTGGCCCATCTGATAAAAAGCTCCCAGGGCCAATCATAACGCTCTGTTGTTTAAAATTGGGTTTGAGAGACTCGCTCGAGGGTCACTCAAACACAAATGTCCAGCTATATTTCTTTAACAATGATATCTCCAAAACTGCAGAACCGATTCACACCAAATCACAAGAACCACATTCTGCATACACAAATCTAACTTCCTCCCAAATTTGGTGTAGTTATGTTCAGCAGCTTTTGCTGTAGCCCTTCTTAAAAAAGTCTATGGAAAATGCAGCCACTGAACGGATCACCCCAAAACTTTCCATACGCAAACTAGTCAAAAGGTAGCACCTTTTATAAAGTTTTGGGGAGATTCGTCAAACAGGGCCAACTTTGTTAACAACATAAAAACATTTTTCCTATGGAAAAGCTGACCTAACTATAACTACCCAGCGGCAAATATATACATATATCTATCTATATCAAAGTTCAGTTCTCCTTCAATGAAGGATAACTCAGACATTTCTGGATGCTTCAAGTGAGTTTAATGTAGCAATTGGAATCTCTCTGGCACGTTTTGGCCAGGCCAAAGGACAACGCCCAGGTCAGGGCTTCTGAATATGGCCAAGCAGGGGAAGCCTCCCTGGACCTGAAGGACACCCATCCCAGGGCCTTGGCAGTGTGGGAGGAAGAATCCCACAGTGGGAGGGTCCAAGCTCATCCCAGTGCTTGGAAACGCAGCAGGCTGCAGGACGGGCCGAGGAGGGCCCCCAGGTCCTGGTGGGGCCCTGGTCAGAGCTTCTAAACCGGGCGAAGCAGTGGAAGTTTCCCCGGGCCTGATGAAACCTCTCCCCATGACTGTGGCAGTGCGGCAGGCCATAGGATGGAGCCCAGGGTGGGAGGGCCCACCCGGGAGCATGGCAGGGCCCCAGGGCCAGGTCAGTGCTCCTTGACATGGGCATGCAGGGGAGGCCTCCTCAGATGCCCCTGGACCACATCCTGGCTGCTTTAACATGCAATGGGCTGAAGGACAGGGGACCCCACCCCAGGGGCCGGCAGGGCCCTGGTCTGAGCTTCTGAACCTGGCCATGTAGGGGAAGCCTCCATGGGCTTGATGGACTTCCATCCCAGGCCCTTAGCAGTGCGACAGGTCAGAGCCAAGGGTGGGAGGACCCACCCTGAGAACAACAGGCATTGTTGTAGCCCATTGACCAGGCTGGGCAGAGGAGGCCTCCTCAGGCCCACGGGACCCCGTCCCTGGTGCCTTGTCACACAGCAAGCCAGAGGACAAAGCCCAGGATGAGGGAGCCCTACTCTGGCGGTCACCAGTAGGTAGTTATAGTTAGGACCAAGTTTTCACAGGAAGATAATTTTTTTGTTTTGCTTATAACTCGTTAGATAAATCTTCATGAAATTCTCCAAACTTCTTCTTTGTTCATATCAGCTCCTATGTTGAAAGTTTGGGGGTGATTTGTCAAAAGGGGGTCGAGACAAAAGGGGGTCCCAAAATAAATGTGTTTTCTCCATGCAATTTCCATAGGAAACTTTAGACAAGGCTACAGGTCGAACGGGTGAACGGAATTACCCCAAATTTGGAAGTGGGAAGCGTCTTGGTCTAGAACGCACGCTTTTGTTAATTTGGTGTATATCCGTTCAGTAGTTTCGGAGAAATATCAAAATTTATAGATAACGATATTTGGGAATTCTGCCATCTGATTGGCTGAAGCATTACAAGCATGAGCTTGCTGCTTATTGGCTGCGAGTGGTGCGAGCGGTTGCAACTAGGAAGTGTTGGCAGCCATTTTGTGGTTCCGTTGAAGTGAGTAAGGGAAAAAAGGGTGAACAAAGTAGGAAAGAGGAGGGTAGAAGCACTGTAACCTCTGTGGGGTGTTTAGGGTGTGCTATAGAGGGGGTAGGTAGTAGCGAACTACTCATACCTACCGGTCTGAAAGTGCTGGGCTACGGAAATTAAGTGAGGTATTGCCTAGAGTCTGATGCTGCTAAGGTGAGCTGCTGCAGGACTCTGGGATTAAAGCGTGAGCCCAAACTGTGTGTCTTAAGCTGTGAAGTCATGTGCCCTGGCCACTGCACCTCACCTGTGGAAGTAGTGTCAGTATGTGTTTATACTTACTAGGACAAACTACTGACCCCTATTGGTCTGAAAGTCCTGGGGACGGAAAATATGTGAGGTATTGTCTAGAGTCTCATGGTGCTAAGCTGAGCTGCTGTCGGACTCGGGGATGAAAGCGTGAGTCCAAACTGTGTGTCATTTGCTGTTAAGTCATGTGCTCTGGACGCTGTGCCAAACCTGTCCAAGTAGAGTCCGCAATATTTTATACGTAGTAGGAGGAAGTTTTGTTTGGAACACGGTAACTTGTATATGGTGCTTAGGTGGTGTTATACAGGGAGTGCGAAGGTAATTCAATACGGTATTTGCAAACTACTCACCCCTATGGGTCTGAAGGCCCTGGAGGCCGGCGTGGAAATTATGTGAGCTATTAAGTGAGCTATTGCCCAGAGTCACATGGTGCTGAGCTGAGCTGCTGCTGGAGCAGGGGATTAAACCGTGAGCCCTGTGCTGTGAACTCATGTTTTCCGGCAGCCGCTGCACACCTGTCTAAGTAGTGTTAGCATGTGTGCATACGTACAAGGAGGAACTTTTGTTTTTAACAGTGTGATGTCTGTACGGTGATTGGGGGTTGTACAGAGAGAGTGTGAAGTTCAATTTTGCCGCTTCGAATCAAACCGGTATTTGTAAAGTGCAAACTACTCACTCGTACAGGTCTGCATGTGCTGGGGGCTGGTGTGGAAATTAACTGAGCTATTGCCCAGAGTCACATGGTGCTATCTGAGCTGTCGCTAGAGCCGGTGACCAAAGCAAGAGCTCTGTGCTCCAAAGTCAGATTCTCAGGCTGCTGCGCCACAGCTGTGTGTAGAATAAATTTTGGCGAGGGTCCGGGAGTTGCCGTTACCTGGCCCCAAAATAGTGGGCCTAAGTTGTCAGTTATAGGGTGGCTCTAAAAAGAGCCCTTGTATTCATTAGTTGGAGCTACATGTAGGTGCTGATGCACAACTTCAGGTTATTCAGAAAAACTCCATCACTTCTCTAGATATCAGCCATATCAAAACGTACGTTGTTGTTGTAGATCAACCCCATTCTATGGTCTCTGAGGTATGCACACACAGCTTTGTTGACATTCTTCCTAGATTTTTCAATCTAAGGAAAAAATAGTTTTGACTATTTCCACTTCTGTCTTTGGCATATATTAGAATATACAAAAACCGTTTAAGGGAAAAGTAACATCAGTTGTCCGAAGGCGTCCTTCATAAGCATTTCCAAACCTATCCCAGTCAATGTGCCTAGGTCATTTCCACCGAAATGCACAATCATGAGGTCAGGGTGTGGAAGATGCAAAGAGGCTTTAACCAAAGGTAGCAATCGGTGCAACTGTGCAAACCATTTAATGTCCACATTTTGTAAACCTTGGTCTAAGTCAATACTTCTCTGTTCTGCATACCTCTTGCACCAGAAAATATTGCTATGTTCTACGATCCACACTAGCATTTTGAAGGTATGGCTGGAAGGTATGGAAAGATGTCTGTAGCTCATGCAGTTCCTTCGTAAAATAAGATATATGTTTAAAGATAGGGAACTACTTTTTTTGCCATACAAAACGTTACCTGATTGGGAGATGAAAAGCATTGTTTTTTTAAAAGTAGGGTGCACATTTGTGTTGTGGAAAAGCATCTTTGTGATTGGTTAAGAAAAAGCAGTTTCAACGTGGAGTACATATCATAGGATAAAATGTGCTCAACTCAACCACACCTGCTACTTGCATTTGGAAGGCACTGTTCGAACTTAAAACAAACGTGAACTTTTAACCTGCACGTGCCGTTAAATGTTCGAGAAAATATTGCAAATATATATCTTTAGAAAGTGCGTTGATAGAATACGTTGCACTTCTGACTTCTATGTGTCCTTAAATATTAAAAAATCTGTTTATATGGAAAATTAAAAAGAAACTAATAGAGAGAAGTTTTGAAAGCTAAAAGAATCAAGGAACTATTCTAATTTGTTCATTACATGTATTTATGTGTGGAGCAACAAAATTACAGACATAACAGCATCAGGAAGAGAAAGAAGCAGGGAGTAGGAGGACAGGGGAGATGGAAACAATGGCACATATGCACAATTAATTACAGCACAAGTATAGACAAACAATGACCACTGACTCATTGTCAGTAAAATTGCTCTCCCTCCCTCGCAGCTCCACCAATAAGTGAGGCCTTCCCCCGAGCCCCTGCACTCTCGAGTGTTGGTGTTCGAGGCCCTCCTCCACTCGCAGGTTTCACCTGCGCCTCATCCCTGGTTGTCCAGTGGACCGCTGTCTCCATTCTCTTGCTCCGCTTTTTCTCTCCTTTTTTACTCGTTTTTTCCCTCACTTCTATCTCCCCCAGTCACTCTCCTTCTGGGTCTTAACCTCCATTTTCTGTAATTTTCCCCTCATTTCAAGCTCCCCCCTTCACTCTCCTGTGTCTTTCCTCTGTTTTTCACTCGTTTTTTACCCTCATCTCAATCTCCCCCTTTCACTCTCCTGTGTCCTTAGTGTCTTTCCTCCACTCTTTATTGCACTTTTGCTGCCCTATTTGCCCTTTTCTCTCTCTCTTTTTGCCTTTTTCCTCTTGCCTTTTTTAGCCCGTTTTTCCCTGCCGCTGCTGCCCCGCGGCCCCTTCCCCCCAGCATGACCAGTGCGACCGGCCCAATCCAGCTACCCTCCCCGCTCCTGCCTCCCGGCTGTCCAGCCCTCCCCGACCCCTACTTAATGGTGGCCACTGCACGGCCGCGAAGCAGGCGCGCCGCCTGGGCGCCAAAGGCCAGCCCGTCTGCGCCTGTCCGCAACCAGTGACTGGAACCCTGGATCTCTGCACCCCCAACGCTACGACCCAGTGGCACTCCACGCTCTCAACCCAGGCCGCAACTACAACTGCAAGCTAGCATCACCAGCCGACACCCACGGACCCTTCAGCTGTCACCGCTGCCGGCACACCTGCAGCACCTCCAAGACCACTGACCCAGCGCAATCCGCCCGCAAGAACACAACTGAACTGAAGACCCTGCAATGCATCCTCCTCAATGCCCAATCCCTCCACAAACACACCACCGAAATCTGGGACCTTCTCGACAGCACTACCCCGGACATAGCATTCTTTACAGAAACCTGGACCAACACCACCTCGGGACCGGACATCGCCATCGCCATTCCCCAAGTACATAAGATCTCCAGGAAGGACCGCCCCACCCGCCCTGGAAGAGGAATTGCCATTGTCCACAAATCCACCCTCCACCTGAGCACACTCCCGAACGAGCCCACAGACCTGATGGAACTCCTTCACTTCAAGATACTGGCCAGCCCTATCGCCACCCTCCGTAGAACCCTCATCTACCGACCCACTGGACCCCGCAGACTTTTTGCCAGCTCCATCACGGACATCAGCTCCCCGCATGCCATCACGTCCACCAACTACACCCTACTGGGAGACCTCAATTTCCACCTCGACGACCAACTGGACCCCAGCACCACATCCCTCCTGGACAACCTCCACAACATTGGACTCCGCCAGATAATGACCGAACCCACGCACTCAGCAGGAGACACCCTTGACCCCCTCTTCACAACAGGAAACTCCATCACCTTCAGCCACACCACCGAACTCCCATGGACTGACCATCGATGTGTCCACTTCACCTTCAGAACATCCACCATTCACAGACACCAGCACCTGCTCCCACAAAGAAACTGGACCAGAATCAGCAGACGACCAGCTAACCTCATCACTCAGAAACTTCAACCCAACCATTGCGGAAAACAACGACGTCAACACCGCAGCCCGAACCCTGCACAGATGGATCTCCAACAGCGCCAACACCATAGTCCCCCCTCAAGAAAAACAACAATACCCACGCCAAGAAAGCTAGATGGTTCACCACCGATTTTCGAGAGTCCAGACGCACTTGCCGCCAACTCGAAAAGGCCTGGAGGAACACCAAATCCACAGAAGCCCACAACAACTTCAGAGCAGCCTCCAACGCCCACCCCCAACTCATCAGAAAACCGAGGCAAAAAGTGATTGAAGACAGAATCTCCACTCATGCACACAACAGCAAATAACTCTTCAACATCATCAAGGAGTTCGCCCAACCCACCAGCGAGTCCACCAACATCCCTCCCTCACAACATCTCTGTGACAAACTCAGCACCTTTTTCCACCACAAAATCAAGAGCATCTACGACAACTTCGACGAAGACAACCAACACACTAAACCCTCACCAACCCCCCGGCACCTTGAAGCCAGCGTTCGACAACTGGACATCCCTCATCATCGAAGACACACTGAAGAAGATGAAGTCAATCCACTCCAGGCCCCACGGACCCCTGCCCCCACCACATTTTCAACAGAGCCGCCGACACCATCGCACCCATGCTCTGCCACACCATCAACCGCTTCCTGGCAACCGCCTCATTCCCTGTTGACTGGAAACATGCTGACATCAACCCCTTCCTGAAGAAACCCTCGGCGGACCCCACTGACCTCAAAAACTACAGACCCATCTCCCTGCAAAGTCATTGAGAAAGCCATCTACAGCCAACTCGCCACATTCATCGAAGAACATCCTCGACTCCTCCAAATCCGGCTTCAGAAAAAACAACAGTACGGAAACTGCCCTCCTTGCCGCAACAGACGACATCCGTACCTTACTGGACAAAGGAGAAACAGCAGCCCTCATCCTCCTCGACCTCTCAGCGGCGTTCGACACAGTCTCTCACCGCACCCTAATACGCAGACTCCACAACACAGGGACCCAAGACAAGGCCCTCGACTGGATCGTCTCCTTTCTCTCTGGCAGAACGCAGCGAGTCAGACTCCCCCCTTTCCTCTCAGACCCTACACCTACCACCTGCGGAGACCCCCAGGGGTCCTCCCTCAGCCCTACACTCTTCAACGTGTACATGGCTCTGCTCACCTCTATCTTCAGAACCTACAGTCTCAACATTGTGTCATACGCAGATGACACCCAACTCATCCTCTCCCTATCCAACGAAACCAGCACCGCCAGACACAACTTTCGAGAAGGCATGGAAACCGTTGCCAAATGAATGAAAAATAGCTGCCTACAACTAAACACATACAAAACGGAAGTACTCATCATGGGTCCAAACCCAGATGCCTGGAACGACACCTGGTGGCCCCCCACCCTTAGAAACCCGCCCACCCCCATGGACCACACATGCAACCTGGGAATCATCCTGGACTCAGAGCTCAAAATGGACCACCAGATCAACTCCGTCTCGTCCTCCTGCTTTCACACCCTGAGCCTCCTACGTAAGACCTTCAAATGGATCCCCCTCAAACACAGAAAGACCGTAAATCACGCCCTGGTCACCAGCAGGCTCGACTACGGCAATGCACTCTATGCCGTAATAAACAATAACCTCACCTGCAAGCTACAGAACATCTAAAACGGCGCTATAAGGCTGGTCCACAACCTGCCAAGCCACTTCCACATCTCCCAGCACCTGCGCACACTCCACTGGCTCCTCATCGAAGCTAGAGTCACCTTCAAGATGCTAACCCACGCTCACAAAGCCCTCCATGACACCGGACCAGCATACCTGAACAGCCGGCTCAAATTCCACGCACCCCAAATGACCCTACGATCAGCCCAGCTCTCCAACGCCGTGGTCCCCCACACTAGAAAGACCAGATAGGGAGGCCGTTCCTTCTCCTTCCGCGCAGCCATTGCCTGGAATGACCTTCCGCTCCACCTCAGACAGATAACATCGCTCCCCATCTTCTCATGAAACCTCAAAACCTGGCTCTTCGACAGACCCCCTTCTCGATGGAGTGGAACCTTCAAAAAAACCCCACTCCCACCCCAGCGCCTTGATACCCTTACGGGTGAGTAGTCGTGCTTAACAAACACTTGATTTGATTTTGATTTGATTTGAAAATGAAACACACCAACAAGGAGCATAAGTCACACAACCCGCCAACATTACACCACTGAACGGGAGAAGGGTGAACAAAAAATCACATGAAGGGAAATCTCACACATAATGCAGCACACCACTTACCAAGCAGAGTACATCAACATACAACACAATGTTGTCCAAACACAAACATTCATACAATCGAACACAGGAGACAAATGCACTCGCATGTGGCGGATAAGCGTCCAGAAATGTCAGTACGAAAGAAGCACATGAGAACGAATAGGTGCAAACCCACAGTCTTGATGGGGTAGCAATTCACGTAGGGCAGGCAGCTAGAGAGTGTGTGACACACACATTGGCATACAAATCAAGACACAACACATTTGGAGACAAATGAAAATGTGGAAACTTTATCAAAAATGTGTATGTCAGTGCAGCCAAGAGTAGTGCCACGATATGCAGCCAAATGCAGCAGCATGCCTGAATAAGGAACGTAGGAAAACGTCCATGTTCACCTCGGGGTAGTCCATTTTATTTTTTATTTATTTATTTATTTTATTTTAAAGGTTTTATATAGCGCTGGCTCCACCCGGAGGTATCAGGGCACTTTACATGAGCATCAGATCATAGTTACAGGTTACATTGTTACAAAGGTTACACAGTTATTAGAGCATGGTAACATAGTTACTTGTAAGATCAAGATAAACAATAAGCACAAATACGAAAGGGGAAAAGCAAGCAAGGGGAAAGATTCAAGGGAGGCGGAAGGAGCAGGGGAAGTAGACAGGTAATGAAGGCGGGAAAGAGGAGGGGTGGGTGAAGTACATCACATGGAAAGAGGAGGGGAAGGGCGACGGGGACACAAACCGGTAGACGAGTCAAAGCAACGTCCAAAGTCCAGTAAGCTGTGATCCCAGGGGAAGTGGTATCACTTCCCTATCTCTGTTGCGGAAGGCTCCCTTTACGTAGTGGACTCAGTCAGTCAGTCAAAATACTTTATTCGATTTTAAGTAAAATCATAAAAAGAAATATATATTCCATACATATTGAAATACATTTTACAAATGCTTTGTAAACAATACATAGACTAAAAATGTTGAATTACATTAGATGTGCAGTAGATAAAAATTCAACACATAAGAAAAAGTTTGAACTACGTAGGGTATGCAGTCAATAGGTTATACTCGGTGGTGCGTTGCGTAATTTGATTCGAGATGCCGCTACTAAATAATTTGCCATACAAAATATACTACGGATGTTACTCAATGACTGGAGATAAAGTAGTGCTGGTCTCACTTGTAGGAAACCCGCCTCCCTTAAAATTGGTAACAGGTATTTTTTCCGTAACTCAGTAAACAAACCACAAAACATAACAAAATGCATGGTATCCTGGATTGAGAAGTTGTCACAGGAACAAGGGGTGGCTGTCTCTTGTCTGACCCATGTCCGAAAATTGCCCAAATAAAAGTGGATCAAATTAAATCTAAACTTAACCAAAAGGAACCTATGGAAAGGCCTGGTGACAATGCTGAGGTAGGGTTCCAGTGCAGTAGTATTTAGTGACAAGTAGTGAGCCCTCACAGAGGGCTTCTGCATTTCCCTTTCCTCACGACCTAATCTTGCCATAATCATAAAATACCTCTTGACTGAGTCTACATCCTCTTTCCTGATACACAAAGGAGATGCAAAAAGTTACGGTCTACCCAGTTGTGCAAATGACTTCCTCACGTAATCCAGCCAGGGGACCTTTTTAGAGTGGTCTAAGGACATAACATCATTCATAATCAGATGGTTCAGGGTTAGATCCTTGTTAAGCCATGTCCTTAACCAATAAATGACTGACGATGACCTGGCCACTGATAGGCTCTTTGCCCTAACCTGGGGGCCTCACGAACCCCTATCGTCGAAGAGCACCCCCAGGTAAGGGAAAACCGCCATTCTTGAGACCACTTCACCTTTGCACCTAAAAGTTTTTAATTGGCCCTTATTTCTGTGGAATCCGACCACCATCGTGTGTGATTTACTTGCGTTTACCTTCATGTCCAATTGGTCCATGAAGGCATCAAATGCATCCAACAGACGCTGGAGGCCGATACCGGTGCGGGCTATAAGGACCGCGTCGTCCGCGTATAGGAGAGCAGGGATCTTTACTTCTTCTACACGCGGGACGTCTCCCTCAGCCTCTTCCAGGTGACTGCCCAGTCCGTTAATGTATATGGTGAACAGTAGGGGGGCTAATATACAGCCCTGCCGCACCCCACGCATGGACTTAAAATGCGGCGTACACCTTCCCTCATTTGTAACCCTAACCGCGGCGAACAACTCCTGGTGGAGAGATGCCATGAACTTGACCAAAGCCCCATCTATCCCGATCTTCAGTAGGATAGCCCACAGCTTGGACCTGTTCACCAGGTCGAAAGCTGAGGAGAGGTCCATAAACACCAAGAATAGAGACCCCACCTTATCCACCGTATATTTGGAGATCAACAGGTGCAAATTCGAGCACTGCTCCATGGTTCCTCTTTTCTCCCTAAAGCCATACTGGATATTGGCTAACCCGCTGCAGTTCTCGATACTGTCCCTCAGCTTGACCAAAAGGACTCTGCCTAAGATCTTGATGGCAGAGTCCAGGAGGGATATGGGCCTATAACACCCTGGGTCATCTCGATGGCCCTTCTTGAAGATTGGAACAATGGTGGAGGTTGCCCAGGTGGTAGGGAGAGAGTTACCATTTGTGGCGGAGAATACATTGGCCAGGACTCCAGCCCACAGTTTTGGTGAGTGGACTCTCTCAGAGTGGTCTCTGAGACTCCAAGGCCTACATACTGGATCCTTCCCCAAAAAGTAGAGAGGGAGTGCTTTGGCAGGGGAGCCATACCATACCTCAGCTATGAGTGGCTCCCTTGGTGCAGTGGACTCTCTCAGCGGGTACGCTGAGACTCCAGAGTATAAATATTTGATCTTTCCCCAACAAGGGGAGAAGGAGTGCTTAGTCAAAGGGCACAAAGGACAGGAGGCTAGGCAGACTAGCAGGCAAGGTGAGAGATTCAGGGGAGAGTAGATAGGAACTAGGAGCTAGGGAGGTAGACAAGGGAGAAAAAGTACTAAATGGGAACAAATTTAATTAATGAGCCATTATATAGCACTGGCTAGACCCGATGGAATCAGAGTGCTTTACATTAGGGACAATAATGTTGCAAATTACATCAGTTAAAAATTACATAAGTCTCAAGAAAAGCATTTAAAGAACATAGGGGACAAGGTGAATGGAGCAGAAAGGGTAAGGAGATAGGGTAAAGGGGTAGGAGGAAGACAGGACGTAGAGACGAGGGGAAAATAGTTACAAAAGATACCAGAAAAAACTTTTAGGAGCATAAAAAAAAGGAAAATGGGGTGAGGAATGGAAAGGGGGTGAGGGCAAAAGGGGTAGTGTATAGATACAGCAGATATCTCAACAGAAAAACATTAAAGGGGAAGAGGGCAAGAAGAAGGGAGTGTAGAGGGGGAAGGAAAGTCTGCCCAAAATCTGTCTGGGTAGGTGATGGCTGAGGGGGAATCCACAACCCATCTCCTCTTCAGCTAACAGGTAGCTCCACCGGACATCGGTTAAATAGCAGGGTCTCTACGATTGAGGGAAAGTTCAGAGTACATGTCCAGGAGGGAGAGCAGGATCAAGTTCAGGTGCGGGATGTGGTTAAGCTCAGGACGCTGACCAGTTCTATTGTCCGGGAGCGTTAGAGCATCGTGAAGAGACCAACAGAGACTGCCAACTTGAGGTCAGGCAGGGGGGTTGAGACCTTGGTGCTAAGTTCAGTCGGTCCCCAAAATTCACAAAGCATAGGGGGTGTAATCTATGCCGTGAAGTGGCAGGAGGACAGGGCCAGTGTCCGCACGTCTTCAGAGGGGGTGAGTGGCAGGTCTGGCGTGGTGTCTCCAGAGTCATTCTGCAATAATCAGGGAACCCTCCTGTTCTGCAGCCCCATCGAGCATACCAGCTCCTCACGTACATTATTACATCAAAGAAGCTGGTAAGACGGACCCCACAATACACACGTAGCCGCCATTTTAGGGTTAGGTCACGGAAATAGAAGTTAGCTGCAAAGTCCATCTTTTGGTTAAAACAAATTAAGTGACCTCTCAACAATGTGAGAATACAATTCTTTACACGCCAGAGCTACATCGCACGTTACCACCGCGAACAACAAAGCTTCCTCGTCTTCATGGAACCACCATCTTAGGGTCAGGCATCATTCTTTGATAATTTTGCCAAGTAGGTAATGTCAGTCTCTCTGAGGAGCGCTTCACTTATGCCCCTCACGCTGCAATAACAGCGGAAACACACACACCCGGTCTTCATTACATATCCCCACTATAAACAGATTGCCGATCTGAACTTTGAATTCTCATCCGGTATTTTAAGGTCAGGCCTCGTCACTCCACACTTCTACGACCTTCCAGCCCCTGAGCGTGTTCAAATGTTCAGCAAGGTATGTGCCGTGGCTGAGCACTGGAGGTAGTGTTGGGGGAGGAATGGTTAATACCCCAGGATCAAATCAGCTGCAGCCGATGTACACTTACGCGGCGACTATGGCAGCCAGCCACGCAGGGCCGCAACGCGATGTCACCAGACAGCCTCGGGGGTCCCCACATCATCTTGACCCATGCTCCAGTCACACAACAGGTCACTAGTCAGGGAGAGCTGCCAGCGTTGTCCACAGCCTTCAGTCTAAGGATACGGAGTACAGCCTCGGAGCTGCGCCGCCAGTCGCAGCCCCCACGGTGTCTCAATTCTGGCTCCACACCTTTACGGGTATGCAGGGCCTTGTGAACTCCCTCAGAAGAGCGAAGCTGCAGCCCAAAGCCCCACCGCACACCCAGCAGCGTTGGTTGTCCGTGCCTTGGACATAATTCGATGTCAATGCAGTCATGTCCACTGTTGTTTTGGGACATGTGAGCAGCAGATGTACAACGTGCAATGATGCGGCGGCACACGTGCAATGTGGCACATCGAGTCGTGGTTGCAGGTACCTTGTCACTCATCCATGAACGCGAGTGCAGCTGCGTAAGCCACTATCTCTAATGAGTGATGGTTGGCCACAATATTTGACATGTCGACGACGTAATCCATCAGGTGACCGGGACAGATATGCTGACTCCAACCATTGTACCCAATGTGCACCAAAGCAGAATCGGGAAATGGGTCAATATGGTCTCTGCATACTACAACACGTGCAATCTCCCAGGCCCAGTTCCCAACATGCATGCCAAAAATCCATGCATGCCATAAACGGTCATCACCATGACACTCCTGGTCATGGGCCAACAGGTGGCGCACACACCCGTCTTAATCCATGTCAGCTACCCACTCGTTGGAGAGGCACACTTCCAGGCACCACTCGGATAGGCACGCGTGACATTGCAATGCAGGTTGAACGCGCGTGACGTCCGCAATGCGGAAGCTCAGCCGGTAAGTGATTCGCAGTACTGCCAAAGACAGTGCACCCAGGACATGAAGCAGACATGCAAGGTATAGGTGGACATGAATGGAGTTGACCATGTGTTCGGGATGCCCTGCCTTTGCGACAGTGGCTCTGCTTGTAGCTGCACTGGCTTGCAGTGTGCCAGTGTTGTGGATGAAATGGCACAGCTTGGTGCAATGAGTCGGGTGTTTGTGCAATGGATGCAGGGCAGGGGTGTGGTGGGAATATGTGTGAAGGCAATTTCACGCACACTTACTACGACAAAGGACTTTTGAGTGGGATGTGTACTCGTTGTTCTCAAACCAGGCAGTGCGTAATGTGGGAGACGGATGCAAATATTATCGTATCTCTCAAGGGGGGCTGGCCACTTGCAAGTTCCTTCTCGGAGCAGCAGATGTGCTAGTGCTAGATAGCTCAGACAGAGAACCTTTCATGCCTACAGTAACTTCTCTAGCTGCATTCATACAGGATATGTACAGAGGCCGGTTGTGGTTGTTGTGGGATGTCTGTGACCCTGGTCATCAAGGATGAGATGCCCAGCACATGGCGGTGCATGCCACTTTACAACATCGACTGCTGTGGCTCTTGTGGCAGGCCACACCAGAACATAGAGACACACTTAACGCACTTCCTGCACACGGACATGTCCGAGACACCCCGTTCCCCTTGCCGGATATTCATACCCCTGCGATGACCTGTGTACACAAGAACAGCAAACGCCAGTTGTGCATGCACGAGGATGCATGCATAGCTACATGTCCAGGGTCACTGCCAATTCTGAGGTGACATGGTAATGTCTGCTGAAGACATTACACTGTAATGTTGCAGGGCCCGTGCCTATCATTCTAACACAATGACCACACGGACACACTTGCTCAGATGCGGGTTTGGGGCGTAAGCGGTCCTGAGGTTGTTGCGATGAGTCTTGTGGCCCTCATGGGTATCCCTGTATCATGCTCATTGACTCTATAGCACCTGTGGGTGTTCCAGTGTGACTCTTGGCTGTGTTCCCTTTCATGCTGCAGGTAGTCGTCCTGCTTAACACCAGCAGAAAGCAGGTGTAAAATCCCTGGTGCTAACGTGGCTTATCGCTGGACATGGTCAGTGACATCACTCATGACATCACTGATGACACCATCCTTGTGACAGAGTGACAGACCTCCTTTCACTGAAATGTAACCCTTGAAACACATATTCAAAAATAAAAACTAACATTTAAAAAAAATGGAGATAGCCATACCAGTTACAACAACCAATTCAATTATTCCACCATCTATATACTCATGCACTCATTCACCAACAGTTCTATATAGTCACTCTTACATATACTCACTCTTCATATGAAGTGATACACCTATACATCCTCTTACACACCGACAGTCATCCTAAAGATACTCTCACACATACTCACACATGCAAATAAACTATTGAACATCCATTTATTTGCATATACAGCTATACACACACTACCACTTTACGTACACATACTTACTCTCTTAAACAATCACTTATAGAAACGCATACTAATTTAAACAGGAACTCTTACAATTCCTCACTCTCACATATACTCACTTATATACATCAATCTTCACATATACTAGATTAAAACATATGTAGTTACTGATAAACACACTAGTGAGACAGTCATTCACTCACTAACACACACATATACACACTCATCCACCCATACAGTCCTGCACATATGCTGTCTTCAAAACACATACAAACAGAGAGTCAGTCATTCATGCATCTATGTGCTAAGTAATACCCCACCAAACCATACAAACACTCACACTGATACTAAGAAAAACATCTAATAACCCATATACATACACATGTAGCAACTCACCAACCCATGCAGGCACTTATACACAAAGTGAAACACTAATACATATATTTGAATATTTAAACATTACTCTCTAATATATGTATTCACTAAGATACACTTAATAAACCAGTTAACCAATCAGTTTTTTTTTTTAAAAACATCCATGTAAACACTTATTTAAACATTTATTCTTCCATCAACTTTTACATATACATATATAACACATATTTATTTTTTAAAAAGACACACATTCACTTGATGGTGTCATCAGTGATGTCATGAGTGATGTCACTGACCATGTCATGAGTGATGTAATATGTGACGTCATCAGCAGTGCATTGCACGCGCAAGTTATAGTGAGTCCAACTAACTATAACGTGGGAATTTCAATGGTTTTATGCGAGTAAAATTTCCAGCTGACTATAACTGGTGTGAAACCTATAGTTTTTTCAGTGAATTTAATAGGTTTTTTTAAATGCTAATTCCTAACTATAACTGGTGTGAAACCTATGGTTTTTTCAGAGAATTTCATAGGTTTTTTAAATGCTAATTCCTAACTATAACTGGTGTGAAACCTATGGTTTTTTCAGTGAATTTCAAAGGTTTTGTAAATGCTAATTCCTAACTATATATAGGGCCTCAAACCTATGAATTGTAATATATTTTATAATGAATCCTATATTGTATATTTATATAATACTATTTTTTTATTAAAAAAGTTTAAAAAAAAATGTTTTTGCCGTGGAGCGCTCCCAGGGCGTTACCGCTATTGCCGCGGACGAAAACATCCTCGTGACGTATCGCGTAGCCGCAGACGCGTGATACGTACGGCGTAAGCGTGCCCGGAAGCACCCACGCGCATGCGAACGTGCTACAGAAGCGCCCCGGGTCGCGCCCAAACATCATCGTGACGTATCGCGTAGCCGCGTCCGCGTGATACGCACGGCGTAAGCGCACCCGGAAGCACTCAAGCGCATACGATCGCGCAACGTAAGCATCCGACGCGCCCCGGGGGCACGTAGCGTAAGCGCGTCGGGTCATGTGATCTGAAAATAACACTTTTAATTGGTGCAGAACAGTTTTGGTTTCCAAATGATGAAAGCCCAGGTCATGTGACCTGAAAATAACACTTTTCATTGGTCCAGGACATTTTTTTTTCCAAATGATGAAAGCCCCCACCTTTTTTCTTTATTCAGACTTTGTCCTTTGGCTGAGGAAGACCTGTTTGGAGATCTGTGACTAATATTTTGTACTTGAAAATGGCTACAGTAGCAGCAGCAGCTGGAGCATCTGCACCACCACCACCACCACCAAGAGGACCACCACAACATCACATTGATGGTCAAGAAGAAGAAGAGGAGGAGGAGGAGGAGGAGTGAAGTAGGACATTCCTGCCAGAAGACAATACCCCAAATAGGCCAAAGCAGCACATTGTATGGGAGTTTTTTTCCATCCCAGAGGGCAAGAAGAAAGTGAATGCGCCAAAGGTGACTTGCCAAATCTGTGGCGCTGAACTTTCAAGGGGGAACCCTAATAAGAAATATTCATTTGGCAATAGCACCATGATTCGGCACATGCAGCGCAAGCATCCCAACAACTATGCTGCGGCAGAGGTGAGAGAACTGGCCAGTAACCCTCCCCAATCTTCACCCAGCACCTCCAAAAGAAAGCAACCCACTCCATCGGGACCAGAGACAAGGGAGATGGTCCCAAACATACAACCACAGTTTGGTGAATTCAAGATCACTTATATTTTTTGTGGTAAGACCATCACCTATGGTGAGCAGAGCATAAAGCTCATCAACTGTGCTGGTGACAACCACAATTGCCCCAAAAAAACATAATTTTTTCCTTATTTTTCTTTGCTCCAGTTGAGCCGTTTACAATTCCCTGTTTTTTGTTTCTCCCCATAAAAATAACCAAAAAAATATAAAATAGTTCATAAAAGCCAAAAAGAAGAAAAAAAACAGTTCTTTTTAGAACTACCTCCAATTTATAAAAAAAGGCTACATTTTAAAAAAAATCTGTCATTCTTTTTTCCCCATGGTACGCTTCCCGGTACGCTCCCCGGTGCACGTACCGGGCTATCCCCCCGCAAAGCCTTTTTATGGCCCCCACATCAAACCTATGGGGCCAGGGGGGTCTACCCTGCCCCCTTTTGGTCATTTCCCCCTTTGTTTTTGCCACCTCTTGTGTCTCGATCCTACCGAGACACAAGATGGCGGCCGCTCCGGACTGTTTGGAATGTTGACAGACACCCGAGAGCCAATCAGCTTTCCGCGCGCGAACTCGCGTAGCCCGCTGGTACGCGCCCCGGTGCGCGTATCGGGGCGTGCTTATAGATATATATATTTTTTTGAACCTAAATTACTCAAAATCCTCTGGAGCACATATCTTGAGACATAGCAAAGGCACATCGGGCTACCAGTCCCTACAATTTTGCCAAGTTTCATGGGAATCCATTCAGCCGTTCGGGCTAAAAGTGAGTCCAACCGCCCTATGGAAATTAACATGGGGAAAACACGTTTTGGGACCCCCCTTTTATCTCGGCCCCCACTTGACAAATCCCCCCCAAACTTTCAGGGAAGGAGCGGAGCGGAGCTGGCCATTTTCTTAGAGAAATTCAGCCAATTCCGTCAATCAACGCTAAAGTTATTCCCAATAGAATGTTGCAGATTTCCTATGGAAACTAGGTCCTAACTATAACTACCTACTGGCAACCGCCAGTAGGTAATATATATATATATATATATATATATATATATATATATATATATATTACCTACTGGCGGTCGCCAGTAGGTATATATAGTTAGGATTTTTTCTCTATGGGATTTTTGAAAATTCTATGTCTAATAACTTTGGCGTTTGTGGACGGAATTGGCTGAAATTTTCAGGAAAATGGCACATTTTGTTTCTGAGCAGCCCTTGAAAATTTGGGGGGGGGTCGTCAAGGGGGGGCCGAGAAAAAAGGGGGGTCCCAAAACGTGTTTTTAACATTGAGTTTTCCATAGGGCGGTTGGCCTCACTTTTAGCCCGAACGGCTGAATGGATTTGCACGAAACTTGGCAAAATTGTAGGGACTGGTAGCCCGATGTGCCTTTTGTAGGTCTCAATATATGTGCTACAGTGGATTTTGAGAAATTAACGTTTAAAAAAAGATATATATCTGTAACAGCGGACCGGGCAGCGCTCCAGGACGCGTACTTTTCGCGCAACGGAGCTTTGTGAAGCGAAGCTGATTGGTTCTCCGGCGTCTGTAAACATTCCAAACAGTCCGTAGCGGCCGCCATCTTGTCTCTCGGTAGGATCGAGAGAGAAGAGGAGGCCAAAGCGAAGGGGCAAATGACCATAAGGGGGCATAGTAGATCCTCGCTGACCCCCTAGGTTTGATGTGGAGGTTTTAAAAGGGCCCCGCGGGGCAAAAAAAAAAAATAATAATAATAATCGAACGGCTGAATGGATTTGCACGAAACTTGGTAAAATATTAGGGACTGGTAGCCCGATGTGCCTTTGCTAGGTCTCAATATATGTGCTCCAGTGGATTTTGAGAAATTAACGTTCAAAAAAAGATATATATCTGTAATAGCGCTCCGCTTCGTGTACTTTTCGCGTTACGGAGGTTTGCGAAGCTGATTGGTTCTTCGGCGTCTGTAAACATTCCAAACAGTCCGTAGCGGCCGCCATCTTGTCTCTCGGTAGGATCGAGAGACAAGAGGAGGCCAAAGCGAAGGGGCAAATGACCATAAGGGGGCATAGTAGATCGTCCCTGACCCCCTAGGTTTGATGTGGAGGCTTTGAAAGGGTCTCGCAGGGCAAAAAAAAAATATACCGTTTTTTTAGTTTTTTTGCGTGGAGTGCGCCCGGTTCGCGAACCGGGAAGCGTTCTGGGGAGCGTACTTTCTTGAAAATTAGTGAAAAAAGTTAGAGTAAAATAATAATTGTGAGTGATCAGATGTAGGGTAGCTCTGAGAAGAGCTTTTGGGTTTATGGTACATTTAGGTACTTATAAGTAGGTACCAATGCACAGTCTTAAATTCAGAGTGAAAATTCTGTTGCCCTCATCTGAGAAGTGAACTCCATCTCCTCTGTAGATATCTTGCATGTAGTAACGCAAGTTATTGTTGTACAGGGAGCCCATTCCATGGTCTCTCATGTAAGCTGAAACACATTTGTTTACATGCTTCCTCGATTTCTCAATTTGTGGACAAAATTGGTTCGACCACCTCCATTTTTGTCTTTGGCATATATTTGAATATACCAAGGCAGTCTGAGGAAAAAGTGCCATCAATTGCTCAAAGGTGTCCTTTAAAAGCATTTCCAGACCTACCCCAGTCAAAGTGACCAAATAATTACCTCCACAGTGCACAATTAACAGGTCAGGTTTTGGCAAATGCATAAAGGTTTTCACCAATGGTATCAATTGGTGACATTTTAATCCTCTGTGGCCAAACCACTTAATTTCCACATCTTGTAAATTGAGGTTAGGTAAATTCCTGTTTTCAGCGTACCTTTGAGCCCAATAGATATAACTATGTCCAACAATCCAGACAGAAAACATGGCGAGAGAAGGTTCTGCTGCAGTCAGATGAAGTGTGGCAATGAAATGGCAGTTGAAAAAATGAGAGTGTAAAATGAAAAAAACTGAGGAGTTTCTGTGTTAATGAAGCAGTAAGAGTGATTGGTGGATTTTGATTGCTGAAAACAGAAAGTTAGTGTGCATGGATGAGTTCGTTGAAAGATGTATTTTGAGTGGCGAAGAAAAAATCATTAAATGAAAGAATGCTCTGGATATGCAGGTGCACTGAGAGTTCAGAGTTCAATTGCAACATTGTTGTGTGAACTTGGAAACACCAGAGGTTTTGCAAGAGGTGGTTGCTATGCAGAAAAAGCAGAGAGGGGGCAGGGTCTTGCTTTGAAAAAAAGTGAGGGAAGAGTTTTGATTGGTGTGACATGAGAGATATGTGTGAGGAATTACAGCATTTCTGTGCTTTTGATAGCTGCAGACTCTGGAGTGCATACCTTTTGCTCTGCTGAAGACAAATTGGTGTGTTTCTGAGACTGTTTTGAAACTCAAAGTATGAATATATAAAAAAAAAGAAAATCGTTTTTGAGGTAAAGGAATGTTTTCAAAATTTATGTGCGCCATATGCCCCCAAATTTCTTTTTCGGGGGTGCAGCAGGGTGTTCTTGAGACACCCCTGCACCCTCGGAAAAATTCGTAATTTGCGATGAGGTAATTGCTAATCGCAAATTGCACCTTCATTCCTATGGGCCTCTTGCTGCATGGAAATGAATGGGTAATTTGTAATTAGCAAATAGGTCATCGCAAACTAGGAATGGTAAAGAATCGCTATTTATTCCTTAAAGTTCGCTATTTAGGAAATGCAAAAAACTTTGATGATACATATGGCGGTTCATCTCTAACAAGATAAGAAGCATAGGGATAGATTTATGATGACTGGCGCATCACCAGGGATGTGTTAGTCATTCTGTGCCGCTGTTCCGTCACCTATGGTGTGCTGCATTTACAATGCGGCGCATCATGGGGCAAAAACAGCACAGATGCGTGACGTATCTGTGCCGTAAAGGTGGCGCATTGCTGGAGTTGTATCGCAAGTGTGATGAAGCTCCAGCAAGGCTCAGGGGTGCCCCTGTCGCAGGGTTTCTGTTCTCACACAGAACTGTGGACAGAGGATTGGAACCTCGGCGAATTAAAGTGTCCCAGAACTCACCTTAGTAATCAAAACCCCTTAGCAAGCTAGGTACAGTGTCACATTGGATATAACAAACTCTCAATGTTTAGACAATCCAGAATATGAACTTATAGTACCTCAGGATACGTGGAACTCATGAACAGTCGGTCGTTATATATTTCTTAGAAACCAGAACATGGAGTTAAGAAGAACACATGTGTATTTGAAATGTTTATTTACTAATGCCGTCTTCTCAGGCGTAGTATGTTAGATAATACAAGTACACATATTATCAGTAGCAAAATTACCAGCATAGTTACTAGTACATAAAAAGCGAATGGTGACAGTATGTTAACATGCTGTAAATGAATAAGAGTTAGCAACACTTATAAGCAGCCGCGGGCCGTGGAGGGAGTTACGGTGGGGCAGGGAGGCGGGGAGGAGGAGGGGCAGGGTGGAGAGGGCTCCACCCTGCCCCTCCCCGCCTCCCTGCCCCACCGTAACTCCCTCCACGGCCCGCGGCTGCTTATATCTCACCCTCCCTAATACACATATTATATTATTTGCTAAGAAGGTCTCTTTGTGTTGGTTTAGGGCGTGCCCATACTTTAGTGTCTTAGATTTGAAGGAATCACATCAGCATACACCAGCTCTCTCTTCATGTGAACCGCATCAACTGTTGTGTATGTGTGTTCGGCAAAGCAATATAAAACCCGCCTCATGCCCAGAATTGGCAGAAGTTGCACTTATGTTATGAGTATGAAGTCGTGGAGATCAGACCTCATAACAATTCTGTATCGTGTTGTTCTTGAAACTTCAGCACTCGCTGTACAGATATAGTTTAACAAGCAAAGCAGATAGTAGAGCAAGAACATATTATTCTCATGTAAACCACGATGAACTACTAGGTTGAAAGCTAAAGCAACAACTAAGTGTCGTGTGCAGAAGTTGCAAAAAAGGAAAAATGGCGTTTAAACCGGTAATGAGCCCATGCTAACTTAACACGGTGTAAAGATATCCAGGACCTAGATGACACCTCCCCATGATCCGGAAACGAACTGAATAAGATAATAGAAGTGCCATCTCATGAGAGCAGATTGCAAGTTTATATGTGGACGGTCCGCAAGGTAAAGCATTAAAAACTAGGAAAATTTAATGCTAAAGAAAAATAAAACAGCCAAGTACTTTATCGAGTCTTAAGCCAATAGGCAAGCTAAATAATAAAAACTTGACAAATAAGTCAATGAATTGTCAATGAAATGCTAGTACTCAGCATATCAAACATGAAAAAGGTCTATGACATAACTGTGTATGCAAAATAAGCTGCAACAGCCTCCAATAGGAAGTCACCGTCTTCATCCGAAAAGAGTTCAGCCATCCAATTTAAAAGCGGAAAAGAACATACGTGCTCTCCCAGCACCGGATCCTCTATCACCATCAGAGGACAGCTCGGTGGGTTTTCAAGAAAGCTCTGTTCCAAGAAAGACTGTGTTGCCGCCAGTAAATTCCAGGGACCAATTAGTCCATGCATCAATGCCACAGCCATAATCCTTTCGCCAGGACAAACCAACTCGTGAGTAATGATAGGAGTCATCAGCTGATTAAAGTCGACGTCAGGAGAAACCGGTCCGCAGAGACACAAATCAATGGCCCAATCGAAATCACAGGTCAGGCAGTGAAATACAGGCTGGACACAGGTGAAGTAGGAGAATCGAAAAGATAATCCATATGCCGTGCTTAATATCGCCAACGGCATTGTGCCATAATATTCTAGCATGCGATTGCGGAACAGTGTCAGCAGCTGCAGGGCGGGAGCTTGCACAGGAGGGACATCCATATTTAAAAATGTAAAAAAGCACAAGAGCGTCCGCTGGTAATGCAAGTAAAAATGGGAATCCACGAAGCAGAGTGGAAAAAATAGAATGAAAGAAAGCAGGGATGACTCCAAAGATTTTCTCAAATGAAGTCACGAGACCACTGGTAACAACTTTAAAAAAGTGCGCCAGGGCCTTTGTGGAGGACGCGTTAAAGATAGTCCGAACCATCTTGCTGTAATGGAAAGGCAAATCTGTATTGAAAAGGGTCTGCACCTCTGTACGGGTGTTCGCTATGTGAAGCACGAAAGTTTCACGGGCCGAACTCAAGGCCACCTCTCTCTGAGACAAAAGAGCTCTTATTCTTGCCATGCCGTTGAAATCTGCTCCCAAGGTTGGTATTTGTGGCGAGATTGAAAACTCCCTATGTTCATGTGTGGGAGGAAATAGAACATTTCTGCAGCAAATAACCCGTTCACTTACTGTTACGATAAAAGGAATACTTTTAATTAACCCAGAACAATCTTCATTATTGAGCATCAAATAACTACCATTTTCCAACAACTTGAACGTGGGGATGATAGCAGGAACTGGCGTGCCTTGCAACACGCAAGCCATATTTGGTCGGTGTTTGTTGCATGAACCGTGTAACTGTATGTGCCTACACATTAGTGAATGATGTGGCGTCTCAGTGCATTCCTCTCCATTCAGATAAACTTCTTGATCATCTTTGAAACATCTGTATGTGTATGGAAGCGACCAGACCTCATGAAGAAAAGCACTACCTAAAGGTTCATAACGACCTATTGGTATATATTTCATACAATTTGAAAACTTATATAAAGCAAAAGGCAGCGTTATTAAACCGTGGATAAGGCACGTTGCCAAAAAACCCGCAATCCTCTGCTGATGATGTCACTGAGCATGTCATGAAAGATGTAATATGTGACATCATCAGCAGTGGATTACGGGTAATAGTATCTCTAGTTTACTCCCTTATAGCTGTCTTTCTTTTAACATAAGTGTCTGTTTCCTTCCCTTATACTTACTGTTCTTTTTTTTAAAAAAAATTTTTGGTTCACTTCCGGTTCGCGTACCGGCGAGCGAACTGGGAAGCGAACTACGAGAAATAGAGGTTGGCACAGTTCCAAATATTGTACCAATTTTTTTATAACGGGGAGGTAGTTCTGAAAAGAACTTTTTTTTAATTTTTTGTTGTTTTATATTTTTTTTATTATTTTTCTGATTTTTTTTTTACTTTTTTTGAATTTTTCTGAACAGTTTTATATTTTTGGGGGTTTTTCTTGGAGGGGGCAATGAAAACGATTCATTGTAAAGGGCTCAACAGGAGCAACCAATCAAAAAAAAAGTATTTATTATTTTGGGCGTTTCGTACAAACTTGCATATGATAGTCAATAGCTCTGTTGATCAGAGTGATGCTTCTTTCTCCGTAGCAAATGAATCCATCGCAATGTACGCAGACGTGTTTTACTTCACCAAATCTCATTTGTATATTTGGCACTATCTCCCTGCCCTCTGGTCCCGTTACTTCCGGTACAACAGATCTTCTGGCCATAATAGGGAGATTATCTAGGTCGTTCCGAAACTGTGCAGCACTGTAGTTGTTAGGATGCCACCTAGTCATATGGCGATGCATTGTGTAGTTTCCGAAACTGTATTTTTTCTCGGTCCCTCTGGACAGTCTATCTTGACATATAAGGCAAGTTACGTATCTTGCATTTACTTTTTTCTGACCTTTGGGAATTTTAAAAAATTGCCAAATGAAGTTTTCTTTCCGGTGAGACGTCCTGGGCTCCTCAGGCAAAAACTGCCTCTCTTCGTGCTCGTCGTCCTGTTCCTCTTCTTCCTCTTCTTGTTGAATTATAACTTGAGCAGGTGGTCCACTCTTCCTTGGATGTGGTGGAGGTGGTGGGGAAGCACCAGCTGAAGCTACTAAAGAAGCCATTGCTCACTGGTAACAAAGGGTCTTTCTCTCACAAAGATGAAAGTCAGAGTGAGGAAAGAAGGAGGGATTTTCATCATTTGGGAAAAACAAGAGTTCTCAACCAATGAAAAGTGTTCATTTTATATTATATGACCTAGTCTTACATCATTAGGAAACCAAAAGTGAAATGAACCAATGAAAAGTGTTATTACCAAGTCACATGACCTGCTGTGTTTACGTTAAGCGCTTTGCAGGGCCTCCCGGTTTGCTTCCAGAAACCTGCGCTTTGCGACTCGCTTCGCGTACCAGTTCGCTAACGTAGCACGTCATATGACGTATCACGCGACAACGTGAAACGTCATGCGGACGGGAGGCGTCACGATGTTGTTTTCTAACGCGGCAGTTGCGGTAAAGAAACGTTTACCGGCTCGCGGTCTATTTCGCGGCATCAAGGTCAGCTAACGGGAAGCTTCCCGATTCGCAAAGCGGGAACGAAGAAAAAAAAATATTTTAAAAAAAAATTATTCATAAACATATAAAATATATTTTTGGATTTAAAGAAGAATACATTTTACAGCTACAGATATTAGCTGTTAAAAAACCAATGAAATTCACTGAAAAAACCATAGGTTATAGACCATATATAGTTAGGAATTAGCATTTACAAAACCTTATTTTACTCACACAAAACCATTGAAATTCCATATATAGTTAGTTGCACTAACTATATATCGCGCACCCGCAATCCACTGCTGATGATGTCACATATTACATCATTCATGACATGGTCAGTGACATCACTGATGACATCACTGATGACATCTCAAATGACATCACTGATGACATCTCATTTGACATCAATGACCACATCACTGATGATATCATTCATGTGACAATACAATGCATCTCCTCACATTTTAATATAACCTCTGTTTCACCCAGTGTTAAATACAGAGTATAATTTTTGAAACCATTGACACACCAATACTAGTTACTACATACGCACTCACTGATTCCTATGTCTACACGCACATTCACTCATTGTATGTATAGGCATTTATATAGCGCACTACTTACCCGTAGGGTCCCAAGGCGCTTCGACCGCTGCGAAACCCTTCCTGGCTTCCCTGAGAGATGGTCCCTTAATGGGTATCTCCAGGGTGAGACCAGGCATCCCCGGCGGTCTGGTGGGGCCGTTAGTGAAGATGAGGCAAGCTAATGCCCAGAGTTGCCGAGTGTGAACGCTGATCAGAGTGGGCACCGAGGCGAGAGAATTATCGAGTCCGCTGACCCTGGTCCAGAAACCTGCCGCGCCGGGAATCGAACCCTGGTCCCGGGCCGTCCTCTGCTCTCGGGTCTGCCGCCTCTAACCAGTGAGCCACACTACTTCACTCAGTCTCCCATACAAATACTTGGACAATCAATCAGTAACCCATATAGTTAATCATATAGCTACTGATCAACACATGCAGCAGTTTACAGAACAACAGACATAATGATGCACAAATTAAGACAGTTTAGTCACTAACCCATGCACTCAGTGAGACACATTTAATCACTCACTCATACATTCAGTCATGCACCTACTAAATCCTTTGTCCAGACACTTATACTTCCACTCATTCTTCAATATGTAAGACACATTTTAACTTTACAGAAACATACAGTCACTGTATGTTGTCATCAGTGATGTCATCAGTGATGTCATCAGTGATGTCATTTGAGATGTCATCAGTGATGTCATCAGTGATGTCACTGACCATGTCATGAATGATGTAATATGTGACATCATCAGCAGTGGATTGCGGGTGCGCGATATATAGTTAGTGCAACTAACTATATATGGAATTTCAATGGTTTTGTGTGAGTAAAATAAGGTTTTGTAAATGCTAATTCCTAACTATATATGGTCTATAACCTATGGTTTTTTCAGTGAATTTTCAAGGTTTTGTAAATGCTAATTCCTAACTATATATGGTCTATAACCTATGGTTTTTTCAGTGAATATATATATATATATATATATGTATATATATATATATATTTTTTTTTTTTGGTGCAATGTGGTCTTGTAACAGGATCGCTCTCCAGCGGGTGCCGGCGTTGGGCCAGACCAATGGCCAAAAAACTATTTTTGGTACAAAGGACGCCGCACACAGCAACTTCAGTTCACAGATTTATTTCAGTGCCCAGTCTAACACCAACGCGTTTCAGCCTGACGGCCTTGCTCAATAAATCTGTGAACTGAAGTTGCTGTGTGCGGCGTCCTTTGTACCAAAAAAAAAGAAATATATATATATTCCCACGTTATAGTTAGTTGGACTCACCATAACTTGCACGTCTGCAATGCACTGCTGATGACGTCACATATTACATCACTCATGACAGTGTTTTTAAAAAAAAAATTGATTGGTTAACTGGGCTTTTAAGTGTATCTGAGTGAATACATATATTAGCGAGTAATGTTTAAATATTTAAATATATGCATGAGTGATGTAATATGTGACGTCATCAGCAGTGCATTGCAGACGTGCAAGTTATAGTGAGTCCAACTAACTATAACGTGGGAATTTCAATGGTTTTATGCAAGTAAAATTTCCAGCTAACTATAACTGGTGTGAAACCTATGTTTTTTTCAGTGAATTTCAAAGGTTTTTTAAATGCTAATTCCTAACTACAACTGGTGTGTAACCTATGGTTTTTTCAGTGAATATATATATATATATATAATTTCCATGGCAAAATGAAACCCCTCATTTTGTTCCTTTTCAAATTAAATGTATTAAGTGTTACCACTTTATTCCAATCAAGATGACTTCAGGTGTGCCATACTTTTGTCATAAGTAAGACTGTTAGCGTTCTAGTTGTTCTTTAGAACACTCTGGGACATTCTGTCATTGGGCTATAGTTGGGCTACATCTGGCTGATATTTGGGCTACATTTGGGCTCTTTTGTCTCTGGTGGCCATCTTGGGAGACTGCATATCAGAATTTTTTTAATGAAATATTAGAGGATTTGAGAAGTCACTCAAAATGTGCCCTAATTTTTCTTTCTTCAGCACTAATCATAATTTCTATGGCAAAATGAACCCCCTCATTTTGTTCCTTTGCAAATTAAATATTTTAAGTGTTAACACTTTATTCCAATCAAGATGACTTCAGGTGTGCCATACTTTTGTCATAAGTAAGACTGTTAGCGCTCTAGTTGTTCTTTAGAACACTCTGGGACATTCTGTCATTGGGCTATAGTTGGGCTACATCTGGCTGATATTTGGGCTACATTTGTTTTTTTTGTCTCTGGTGGCCATCTTTGGGCTACATTGGGCTACATTGGGCTACATTTGGGCTCTAACATATATATAGCCCAATGTATCCCAATATATATTTTTTCAAAGTTAATTTTCGTAAAAACCACTGGAGCATATATCTTGAGACATAGCAAAGGCACATCAGGGTACCAGTCCCTACAATTTTGCCAAGTTTGGTGGAAATCCATTCAGCCGTTCGGGCTAAAAGTGAGTCCAAGCGCCCTATGGAAATTAACATGGGGAAAACATGTTTTGAGACCCCCCTTTTATCTTGTCCCCCGCTTGACGGATCCCCCCGAAACTTTCAGGGAAGGAGCGGAGCGTAGCGTGGCAAAGTTAAGGAAACTTACAGGCAGATCCCTCATTCGGCGCCAAAGTTATTCCCAATAGAATGTTGCCGACTTCCTATGGAAAACGATCCTAACTATAACTACCTACTGGCGACCGCCAGTAGGTAATTACCTACTGGCGGTCGCCAGTAGGTATATATAGTTAGGATTTTTTCTCTATGGGATTTTTGAAAATTCTATGTCTAATAACTTTGGCGTTTGTGGACGGAATTGGCTGAAATTTTCAGGAAAATGGAACATTTTGTTTCTGAGCAGCCCCTGAAAATTTGGGGGGGGTTCGTCAAGGGGGGGCCGAGAAAAAAGGGGGGTCCCAAAACGTGTTTTTAACATTGAGTTTTCCATAGGGCGGTTGGCCTCACTTTTAGCCCGAACGGCTGAATGGATTTGCACGAAACTTGGCAAAATTGTAGGGACTGGTAGCCCGATGTGCCTTTGCTAGGTCTCAATATATGTGCTCCAGTGGATTTTGAGAAATTAACGTTCAAAAAAAGATATATATCTGTAACAGCGGACCGGGCAGCGCTCCAGTTCGCGTACTTTTCGCGTTACGGAGCTTTGTGAAGCGAAGCTGATTGGTTCTCCGGCGTCTGTAAACATTCCAAACAGTCCGTAGCGGCCGCCATCTTGTCTCTCGGTAGGATCGAGAGACAAGAGGAGGCCAAAGCGAAGGGGCAAATGACCATAAGGGGGCATAGTAGATCCTCCCTGACCCCCTAGGTTTGATGTGGAGGTTTTAAAAGGGCCCCTTGGGGCAAAAAAAAAAAAATAATAATAATCGAACGGCTGAATGGATTTGCACGAAACTTGGCAAAATTGTAGGGACTGGTAGCCCGATGTGCCTTTGCTAGGTCTCAATATATGTGCTCCAGTGGATTTTGAGAAATTAACGTTCAAAAAAAGATATATATCTGTAACAGCGCTCCGCTTCGCGGAGATAAAATGATCTCCCTATTACCTAGCTGTTGCTAACACCAGTTAGCGACCGCTAGTAGGAGATAGCGACCATCTTGGGCTCCACTTTGCATGTCAGTGATATTTATCACTAATGACATGCAAAGTGGGCATGTCAAGATGTTAGCGACTGGAAACAGTCGCTAACATCGCTATCTCCTATTACCAACTTTTGGAGATATTCGCGCTAAGCGCGAATATCTCCAAAAAGTAACACCTGCCCTGAGCAGTTCTTAGCCATGTTATCCAATGGGAGGTGGATAACATGGCTAAGAGCATTAGCTCGGTAATGCATGAATATCGCTGACTTTTGAGCGATATTAATGCATTGCGGTCGTTTTTCATCGCATTTGCGATAAACCTTGATAATAGCAAGGTTTATCTGCGATAATTTCTGACGATGCTTAGCGGTAAAAAATTCGTTGCTAAGCATCGTTAGGGATAAATATCGCTTAACTTTGGTAATATGCCCGAACGTCTGTTAACGTTCGATTCGAAGGAAATCAGGAAGTGTTGAAAAACATTGTCTGCGCCATCTTGCCTTTTTTCAAATGCCACACTTTTGTCGTGCACGGCAGCCATTTTAGATGCCTTGACCAGACCCACTCTCTGTACGCTGTCGATCCTTAGCATGGCTCCCCACCCTCGCAAGCATCTCCCCCAGGCACTGGTCACCCCCGCTCTCTGTCTTATGCATGGGTAATAAACCTCCCCCCATCTGCGCTGCTCTTCCCTGAGAATCACACCCTGTGCCCGCCCGACACCTCCCTTTCGCCCTATTCACTACCGCACCCTCTGACACTCCTTTTCCTCTGTGTCCAATTGTCCAGGCCGGTCCTAGGCTATCAGCTAGCCCTGCAGATGTAGTTTATGGCCCCAGCTGTAAAGAATCACCCCTCTTCAAAGGAGTTATAGTAGATCAAGGCCCACACCCGATGAGATCCGTCACAGCACACGCGTTCCTACTATCTGAAAACCATCCTGTATTGTGATTGGGGAGGGGACCGAGCCTGAAGCGGAAGATTCCAGGGATGACTCTTTGTACATCAAAGTTTTTACAATTATGTGTCACATTAAAAATATATAGCACTCCAACAAAGTAGTAAGATTATAAAACTTTAATAACTTATAAATATATACAACAAAACAAAAACAGTAAAAACATTTAAACATTTTTAGGGAAAATGAAGGAAGTAGCGGTCGGCTGTGCGAATAGTCCCAACGTAGCACAACGTCCAGATTTCTGGACGGCACCCAGGTGATGTTGCCTGGGTGCTGCACTGATTTCGGTATCCGGCGTGGGGCGTCGCGGGGGGTGGGTCATCAGTAGCGGTCTGTTGTGCGAATAGTTCCAAGGCAGCAGAACGATGGCACCAAGGTGATGTCCAGTAATTTGCCGCCCTCCGAATAACGGCGTGGGGCGCCCCGGGGGGGGGGGGGAGGCGGCGTGAACGGGCCTCTCCAGGTGGAGTTTCGTCTGCTGTAGTGGGGCACCCCTTTACCGTTTCAGTTGCCATTCCGTCCGCTTTTGGTCCACTGTGTCAAAAGCCGCAATTCAGCTGAGTTGCGCCCACTCTTGCGGTGCAGCGATAGGCGGCTGTCACAGGACTCTCAAAATGGCGGCAGGCTCTTTCCTTTTTGGGCCTGGTCCACTGAAATGGCCCTGGGACACCTTGGAAATCGCACGCTTGTCTGTAAGGTCTTGGACCCCATTCTCGAAAGCGTCCCCTCCGCCTTGAGGATTCAACAAAAGTTTTGGGGGCCCCCGACTCCTGCAGGCTTCTGGTGGGGAGCGGCTGCCATGATTGCTCGCGGAATGACCACGACGGAGCCACGAGATGGTGGTGCTTTCATGTTGACGCCAGCTTCAGTCTGAAACATCCAGAAACAAGGTGGGGCTTTCATCGTTTGGGGAAAAAAAAAGTTTTCATCCAATGAAAAGTGTTGTTTTTAGGTCATATGATAAAGCCTTCCATCATTAGGAAACCAAAAGTAAAATGAACCAATGAAAAGTTTTATAAACAAGTCACATGACCTGTTATGCGGCATAGGGTATAAAATGCGGAGAAAATACGTTGGCACGTGAGGCGGCGTCAGTAGCGGAACGATGTGCGAATAGACCGAAGGCAGCACAACGCGCCAAGATCCGGATGGCACCGAGGTGGTGTCTAGTAAGTTGCCGCACTGGTGTGGCCATCCTACAATGCTGAAAGTCGGCGTGGGGTGCCCCGTTGGCCTGTGAGATGGCGTCAGTAGCGGACCGATGTGCGAATGGGGCCAAAGGCAGCGCAACAATATTTTCTGAATAGAAGACACCACAAGGCGCTGAGATGCGAAGATCCGGATGGCACCGAGGTGGTGTCTAGTAAGTTGCCGCACTGGTGTGGCCATCCTACAATGGTAAAAGTCGGCGTGGGGCGCCCCGTAGGCCTGTGAGATGGCGTCAGTAGCGGACCGATGTGCGAATGGGGCCAAAGGCAGCGCAACAATATTTTCCGAATAGAAGACACCACTAGGCGCTGAGATGCCAAGATCCGGATGGCACCGAGTTAGTGTCTAGGTTGCCGCACTGGTGTGGTCATCCTACAATGCTGAAAGTCGGCGTGGGGCGCCCCGTTGGCCTGTGAGATGGTGTCAGTAGCGGACCGATGTGCGAATGGGGCCAAAGGCAGCGCAACAATATTTTCCGAATAGAAGACACCACTAGGCGCTGAGATGCCAAGATCCGGATGGCACCGAGGTGGTGTCTAGTAAGTTGCCGCACTGGTGTGGCCATCCTACAATGCTGAAAGTCGGCGTGGGGCGCCCCGTTGGCCTGTGAGATGGCGTCAGTAGCGGACCGATGTGCGAATGGGGCCAAAGGCAGCGCAACAATATTTTCTGAATAGAAGACACCACAAGGCGCTGAGATGCCAAGATCCGGATGGCACCGAGGTGGTGTCTAGCAAGTTGCCGCACTGGTGTGGCCATCCTACAATGCTGAAAGTCGGCGTGGGGCGCCCCGTTGGCCTGTGAGGTGGCGTCAGTAGAGGACCGATGTGCGAATGGGGCCAAAGGCAGCGCAACAATATTTTTGGAATAGAAGACACCACAAGGCGCTGAGATTCGGTTAGCACCGAGATGGTGTCTAGCAAGCTTTGCAGCTGAGTTGCGTGCGCACTTGCGGCGAATAGGTCGAAGGCAGCACAACAATGTTTTCTGAATAGGAGACACCACAAGGCGCTGAGATTCGGTTACCACCGAGGTGGTGTCTAGCAAGTTGCTGCACTGGTGTGGCCATCCTACAATACTGCTCCGAATAACGGCGTGGGGTGCCCGAAGGGGGGGGGGGAGGCGGCGTGAACGGGCCTTCCCAGGTGGAGGCTCGTCTGCTGTAGTGGGGCGCCCCTTTACCGTTTCAGTTGCCATTCAGCTGAGTTTCGGCCGCTCTTGATGCTACAGCGACAGGCGGCTGCAACAGGACTCTCAAAATGGCGGCCTGTTCTTTGGATTTGGGCCTGGTCCACTAAAATGGCCCTGGGACACCTTAGAACTCGGACGCTTGAATTTTTTTTCCTTTCCTCTACATGCAAAAAAAGGTAAATGCCCGGTACGTTACACGCTTCATCTGCCACGATGTACTCTCCAGAGGAACCGAAAAAAAATATAGTTATGGTAACTATACCATGCATCGTCATATGGAGAGGTGGCACCGATTAATTATAGTGCTGCATAAAAGAGAGATTTGGAGAAGAACCCCCACCTGCCAGTACATTCATCAAAGAAGTGGCACTGACAGCATCAGAGGCAAGGGAAACGGTCCCAAATATTTAGAAGAAGTTTGGAAAGATTAAAATGACATGTTTAGATTGTGGCAAATTAATTTCATGTGGACAGATGAGTGTTACTCTAATAAATACAGCATATGAACATCATCATAGTCGATGGTTGGTAGAGACATTTTGACTATATCCTGGACCTGCCCGTCCTCGCCCAAAATGGCGCCGGAATAAATGGGACTCGTAACTCCTTGTTGTGTACTTGTTGTAAAACTTTGATATCACGAGATACGTATGCAGTTTTGAAGCACATGGCGGGCGGGGACGAGAATAGATTGAATATTTCGACATCTCTATTGATATTAAGTTGTGATGTGTTATTGATTACTGTACTATTGAAAGTTCGAATTAACGTCACCCATGGTACTTGCCCGCAAATGTATATCTAGATAATTTTATTGTAACTGGCCCTGTCGTATTTTAATTATAAAATGTACGTCCACCGATTCCGCAACTGTTAGACACCTTAGTTCTTGCAACCTAATGGCCCGCCCGTAACGTTTCTCTACAGTGTAAATGTCTCCTCATCATATACGATTACAGTTTGCTCCGTGGCCGGCGCACGTGGTTATAGGCCCGTATTTGTATACTGACATTTTCACAATAAAGGTTTTTAAAAGAAAACATGGTAGTAGTATTTACATTGGTAAAGTTTTTAATAATAGTCACTGTTTTAGAATCAGTAAAAGGCAAGTGAAATAAAGCAGACCAATTACATGAAGGGTAAAAGGTATAATACGCAGGAACGCAGTAAAGATAAATGGTCAAGGGCTGTTGTGTTTTCTACTCCTGCAACATAAAGTGATCGATAAGAATCTCATATTCAAGCGTATCGGCGACTAAGACAGCAGGTCGACCCTCTTTTGCTCAACGGCTCCGTCATGGGACGAAGAAACGCCCTTTTTCTCGAAAAAATAATATATTTTACTTGCAGGACAGTTGTAAATTTTCCGGGAAAGTACATTAGCCTGGAACATTATAACATATATGTTTAAGAAAAAATAATGTTCGGAAGTAATAAAAAGCGTAATTTTTAGGTCATATGACCAAGCCTTTCATCATTAGAATAAGAAAAGTAAAATGAACCAATGAAAAGTTTTATTAACAAGTCACATGACCTGTTATGCTTACGTTACGCGCTGCGCGTCGCGCCCCGGATCACTTCCGGATGCGCTAACGCGGCGCGTCATATGACGCATTACGCGACATCGCAGGTCCAGAATATAGTCGAAATGTCTCCACCAACCAGCGGTCGGAACACAACCCTTTTCAGCAGGCTAAATAGTTCTGTTAAATGACAACAGAAGGGACAGGCAACAAGAACCATCAGTCAAAGAGGGGAGGGCTAGTTCTTCTCTACCGGGTTACGTTGGGGCGCTACCGGAACTGATCGAATTGGTAGTCTACAGTGTTTCTGGATGTTTCAGACTGAAGCTGGGGTTAGCATGAGAGCACCACCATTTCGTAGCTCCGTCGTGGCCATTCCGCGAGCAATCATGGCAGCCGCTCTTTATCGTTATTTTGGGCGGGGTGGGTGGCGGAGTCGAGCTGTATTGCAGCCATCATGGTGTGGAGTTTAGTTCATCTCACTAGTTTCGTATTTGTCATGAGGGGTTGTTCCTAATGTTTCTATTTTAGCGAGGTCAAAAAGAGATCCCATTAGTGGCCTACTGATTTTGCTCGATTCCTTATGTTTTTTTACACGATTTTTCGTTATCTGCAAAGACTAAACAGAGTATTGCGACTCTGTGTTTGTTTGTAAATAGAGAATGAACCAAAGAGAACCAATTCTAAAACAGTAAATGCTTGGATAACAATCAATCAAATGAAGAGAGAAGCAGGCACGACGTATTACAACGGGGGCAAAGGCCTGCGTTAACTACCTTTCACTATCTGCAAAGAGAGAGTACTCCTAATAGAAATGAGGGGGGGGGCAGCATTCAAAGCAGATCAGTGTGCATAAACACGAAAATGTTTTTACTTACCACGTATTTGACATTCGACAGCTTATGATATTTGCTATTAAAAAACCATTGAAATTCACTGAAAAAACCATAGGTTATAGACCATATATAGTTAGGAATTAGCATTTACAAAACCTTGAAAATTCACTGAAAAAACCATAGGTTATAGACCATATATAGTTAGGAATTAGCATTTACAAAACCTTGAAAATTCACTGAAAAAACCATAGGTTATAGACCATATATAGTTAGGAATTAGCATTTAAAAAACCTTATTTTACTCACACAAAACCATTGAAATTCCATATATAGTTAGTTGCACTAACTATATATCGCACACCCGCAATCCACTGCTGATGATGTCACATATTACATCATTCATGACATGGTCAGTGACATCACTGATGACATCACTGATGACATCTCACTTGACATCAATGATCACATCACTGATGATATCATTCATGTGATAATACAATGCATCTCCTCACACTCTAATATAACCTCCGTTACACCCAGTGTTAAATAGAGAGTATAATTTTTGAAACCATTGACACACCAATACTAGTTACTACATACGCACTCACTGATTCCTATGTCTACACACACATTCACTCATACAATCATTCATACATACAATCACTCATCTTTACAACACTATCATATGCACTCATACACCTATACAGACACTCACACTCTGCCACTCATCCATGGAGTTACTCACACACCTAGTCAGTCCTGAAAAGAATCAATCACACTTCCATTTTCTCATCTATACAGTTAAACACAGAACACCTTACATTTTTGAAACATATACTAACACATACTTACTCTCTTATAGAATCACTGATACAAGTACACATTGATCTTCACAGAGTCACACACCTCCCAGCCAGCCATACACACACTCAGTCTCCCATACAAATACTTGTGCAACCAATCAATAACCCATATAGCTACTTATATAGCTACTGATCAACACATGCAGCAGCTTGCACAACAACAGACATACTGATGCACACTTTCAGACAGTTTAGTCACTAACCCGTGCATTCAGTAAGACGCATTTAATCACTCACTCATACAGTCAATCACGCACCTACTAAAACCTTCATTCAGACACTTATACATCCACTCATTCTTCAATATGTAAAACATATTTAAACTTTACAGAAACACATAATCACTGGATGTTGTCATCAGTGATGTCATCAGTGATGTCACTGACCATGTCATGAATGATGTAATATGTGACATCATCAGCAGTGGATTGCGGGTGCGCGATATATAGTTAGTGCAACTAACTATATATGGAATTTCAATGGTTTTGTGTGAGTAAAATAAGGTTTTTTAAATGCTAATTCCTAACTATATATGGTCTATAACCTATGGTTTTTTCAGTGAATATATATATATATATATATATATATATATATATATATATATATATATATATATATATATATATATATATTCACGATGTGAAACTCCCGCTACTTCCAAGTGGCAAAGAAGGAGAGACGGACCACTACAATCAGGCAAGATATATGTATATATGTATATATATATATATCTCATTGCTCCAAACTCATCTCCGATTTCGAAAGAGAGTAACAGCACTCACGGGGGCGGTTTACCAAGTTTATTTGCAGCGCAACAAACACGTTTTGGAAGACTCCTTCTTCAGTGTTTACACATCACACTGGGATGCGCCACATTTAAATGTTATTTCATAAACAGCATTTCAATACAAAACTGGCTAAAATTGCATCAACGATTATCGGTGCCATCTTTAAGTTATGCATTCAAATCCTTTAGGCATTATACACATTAAATGTTATTCATTTGTTATATGTAGATACCTATTCCTACAATGGTGATATCGCCGTATATCGGCACTTATCAATATTATCTCTGTGCGGTTACTACATTCATTATTTACCATTCTATGTCAGACATATAGTACTGGCAAAGAGTGACAGTATAAAAGACTGCAAGAAACATAACCATCATTGCAATTCATGAAACTAATCATGGCGTGTATCCGCTTTCAATGTGTATTGAACCATAATTATCAATATTTACTTCATGTCGTATATCGACTAGCCCTCAGTATGCATCTTTGCCCAATTTACATTAAATAAGAAATTAGTTTCTCATACAGTTATATTTGACAGACACTCAACAGATCCATAAAAATCAAGTACCTAAGTGTATCGCCAATTCTTCCCCACTATATTGGCCTTCAGGGGTCTTCGTTTGTAAGTTGATAATGTATTGAGACTCCAACCTTCTAAGTCTCAATACTCTGTCTCCCCCTCTGATATTCAATGGAACGTGATCAATGCGGAAGTACTGTAATATGTCCCTATTGATCTTGTGTTTAATAGCAAAGTGTCTCACAAACGGGTAACTCAAGTCTTTATTTGTGATAGCGCACATATGTTCTAAAACGCGTATCTTTACACTGTGTATTGTACTGCCTATATACTTGAGGCCACAAGGGCAAATCAAGCGATAGACAGAATAGGTGTGCAGAAAGAGACAACAGGGGTTCAGAAAGAAGCAAATGAGGTGCAGAAAGAGGCAACAGAGGTGCAGAAAGTAGGAAGAGAACTGCATAAAAAGGTAAGAAAAGTGCAGAAAGAGTCAAAAGAGGCATATAAAGAGACAACAGGGGTGCAGAAAGAAGCAAGACAGGTGCAGAAAGAAGCATGGAAAGCGCAGAATGAAGCAACAGGGTTGCAAAAAGAGGCAAGTGAAGTGCAGAAACAGGCAAGAGAAGTGCACAAAGAGGCAAGAGAATTGCTGAAAGAAGAAACAGAGATGTAGCAAGAAGCAAGAAAAGTGCAGAAAGAGGAAGTGAGATGCAAAACTAGGCAAGAAAGGTACAGAAAAAGGGAAGACGAGTGCAGAAAGAGACAAGTGGGATGCAGAAACAGGCAAGAGAAGTGCAGAAAGAGGCAAGAGAATTGCTGAAAGAAGCAACAGAGATGTAGCAAGAAGCAAGAAAAGTACAGAAAGAGGCATGTGAGATGCAAAAACAGGCAGGAAAGGTACAGAAAAAGGAAAGATGAGTACAGAAAGAGACAACAAGGGTACAAAAAGAAGCAAATGAGGTGCAGAAAGAGGCCAGAGACGTGCAGAAAGAGGGAAGAGAGGTGCAGAAAGTACAAGAGATTTGCAGAATGAGGTCAAGAGAAATGCAGAAAAAGAAAGAAATGTACAGAAAGAAGCAGCAGAAATGCAGAAAGAGGCGGCAAGAGAGGCGCAGAGGGAAGCATGAGGGGCTTTTACACCATTAGTACCAATTTAACATCCACATTTAGCAATAAGTAACAGGTGACCATTCTAGGTTTTCAAAGGACCTTCCACCACGCTGTAACACTTGTCACAGCATTTTTGGTAACATTTGACCCGTTTCAGCTACATAAAAGGTTTTTTTTGTTCAAATCTGCAGATTAGGGTGCAGATGGTGAATTATGTGGCTAATGCCAAAAATGTATAATTGTGTGAAAGTCGGTGCAGCCGAACAGTCGCATAATTCCAATGGCCCTGCTCATACCTCTGACTAGGTCCACAAGTGCTCCTCACTGGTTCCCTTTGTTTTTTGTCTCATTGAGTTCATGGTTGAGCTTCAATGGAAACGTGGAAGACTAAACCTGAGGTTACCACTCCACAACACAGACTACAATACCACATAATTACTCTCCATAACACATAATCCCACTCTACATAATTCCTATACACTAAATACCACATACTTTCTATCCACATAATTTCACTGCACAACATACCACATAATTCCACTACACATAACGTACATCCTCTCCACTCCAAAAACATTAGTAAAAATCTTTTGCATTTACAACCCCAATAGCTCTAATTCTCGCAATTGCGAAACCTATTACATTGCAAACACTTCTTTAACTAGTAGTCACGTTTGCAGAGTGCTCAGGAATTCCGTACCAGTAGGGCTTCTTGACCCCCAAAGTCCCTCAGGAGTAAATAGGACTTCATCCCCATCCCGTAGTCTGCCAGCAGGCGCGTTTGCTGAATGGTGGAGAAAGGGGGACATGGCCTCCGAAGACGTCTTAGCAATCCCGCTGTGTGGAACTTACTGCAGGTAACAAGAGAGGTAGTTGGCCCCCAACGATAACCTTGGGGGCCAACTACCCCTCCTATTACCTCCAGTAAGTTCCACACAGCAGGATTGCTAAGTTCTCATAGCAGGTCACGCCCCCTATGCCCAACACTCTGTAAATGCGATCCCTGGTGTGCTTTTGGATGGGGAGTGAATTCCCCTATACTGCCGGGGATCCTTTAGTGGCGAGCTAAGCTATGTCTTACCTCCAGTAAGCCCCACACAGTGGGATTGCTGAGAGGAGGACAAAGGCCACTTCCCTTTCCCCCACCACTCTGCAAACTCACCTACTGGCGCGTTCTAAGTTGGGGTATTAAGTCCCCTTCATTCCTGAGGGTCCCTGGGGGCCAACTAGCCCACCAGGTACCTCCACTATGCGCCACAGAGCTGCATTGCAGAGAGGTTGTCCAAGGACACGCCCCCTTTCTACACCACTCTGCAAATACAGCTCCTGGCATACTGCTGCTGAGGGATGATGTCCACTTGTGTCCTCAGGTCCTCAGGACACAAGTGGACCTCATCATCCCACCACCAGGGGAGGGGGTCCATGTGGCCCCCCTCCTGAGCCACTTTTGGCCTCAGGGACCACATCCCCCGGAGCCTGCCCTCATGTTGTGGAGCCCCAATGCCCCCACGGTCCCGCCGGCTCCACTCTTCCTGCAGGAGCCGGCATTGCTTTTGAGCATAGGGAGCTGCTAACATTCAGCTCCCCTTGCTCAAAAGCAAATCTGCTTTGCTTCCTTGAAGCGAGAGCAGGTTTCCCTGCTCTTGCTTCAAGGAAGCAAAGCAGAGTTTGCTATGGCAGGGCGAGAGCCATGCTCGAGGCCTGCTATAGCAAACAGCAGTGTTCCGGGGGTGGGAACCCCGGGACACTACAGGAGCCGGCCCTGGGGGATGCCGGTCCCCAGGGCCATCGAGGGCTCCTGGAGGGGGCCGCGCGGCCCCTTCTCTCCATTTCGAAGCCCCAGGGAGGTGGTGGTCCCTGGGGCAGTATGGGGAGGGCAGGAGCCCACCCACACAGTTTTTTTTATTTCGCCCCGGGCAGGTGGCGGTCCCCGGGCTTGAGGGGCCAGCGAGGCCCCCTTCATTTTAAATATTGAATGCCCTGGGGAGGTGGCATCCCTGGGACAGCGTGGAGGGTTGGGACCCCCCACGCATTTTTCAACAAAACCCCGGGGAGGTGGCGGTCCCCAGGGTTGAGTGGGGTCGCGTGCGCCCCGCTTTCAATTTCATAAGCCCCAGGGAGGTGGCAGTCCCTGGGCTGCAGGCCCCCACGGGCCCCCACTACATAAATACATTGCCCCCTGCACTTGGCCCACCCAGGTGCTCTGAAAACAAAGAGCGGGAGACAGTGCTTTGTTTTTAAAACTTTCAGACGGATTTGCGCACCCGGCGCGACCCTGCCTGAAAATAAAAATTGTATAAATGCTTTTATTGGGCCTGAGCAGGCCTGGGGGGTTAGGGGGTTTTTACCCTGCCCACTTTTCTTGTTTTTTCAATCTTTTTCTTATCTTTTTCTTTCTTTTTTATTTTCTATTACGGGAGGCACTATACCTATTTGCATCGAAATACCTTTTTCTTTCTGCCGCGGTCTGAGGCACAAGATGGCTGCCAACACTACCTGGTTTGAAGTGTTGGCTGTCAATCAGAGGCAAGTGCATGCTCGGGAGGAGATGTGCGGTTAGGCTCCGCCCATATATCAAAAGTTTTCTTTTTTTAAATTTCCCAGGAACTACTGAACTGATTTACACCATTTAAAAAAAAAGGTTGCTTTCTGAACAAAACGCTACCTATTTGCCAAATTTGGTGTAATTCCGTTCAGCAGTTCGGGCTGTAGCCTTGGCTAAAGTTTCCTATGGAAATGAACATGGAGAAAACGCTTTTTGGGACCCCCCTTTTTCTCAGGTCCCGCTTGACAAATCACCCAGAAACTTTCAAGACAGGAGCTGACGTAAGAGAACCTTTTAGTTGGAAAAGTATGCAAGGATTTGTCAAATGGCGCCAAAGATATTGGCAAATCAAAAAAATGCTATTCCTATGGATAATAGGTCCTACCTATAACTACCTCATGGTGACCGCCAGTAGGAACTCTATACATATATTAATATATTGTTGTTGATGTGGTCGCACTTTTGAAATAAATTAAAGAAGCACCGAATTGGGTCTACCTCGTCTGATTGCAAGTCTGTTGGTGAGAAGTTGTGGAGGACGAGTCTTGCAGCATATATATATATATATATATATATATATATATATATACAAATAAAACAGCTTCTTTTAGAACACCAAAGTGGTGCACTTGCAGGCAGGTGCTTCAAATGCAGGGGTACCCCTGCATATAAATTGCTGCTCAACTTTACCTCTCACCTGGACTTTCATCCAAAAGGAGAAAGCACTTGCGGGGGTAGTTTGGGTCGATTTAATGACAGCAAACTTTACACAGCAACATACGCGTTTCGATAAAAACCTTTTTCCATCTCTCCTCTCACCCGGACTTTCATCCAAAAGAAAAAAGCACTCGCGGGGCCGTTTGGGTCGATTTAATGACAGCAAACCTTACACAGCAACAGACGCGTTTCGGTAAAAACCTTTTTCCATCTCTCCTCTTACCCGGACTTTCATCCAAAAGGAAAAAGCACTTGCGGGGGCTGTTTGGGTCGATTTAATGACAGCAAACTTTACACAGCAACAGACTCATTTCGGTAAAAACTTTTTTAATGGAAAATGGTTTTTACCGAAATGCGTATGTTGCACCACTCTGCGTGTGTGTATATATATATATTCACTATAAAAAACAAAGATTACAGGGACATTTAAACATATATACTAACTGTTAGACCTGGCACCATTGACGTGGGTTTCCTTTCCATTTTTGCTGTTGCCTCATGTATTTTTGCTAGTGCTAGATGCTTTGGGCACTGTGCCGCTGCTATTCAGTGCCACAGGGCAAGTGCTCCCTATTGTAAATTGATGTACTTATCAGTGGTTCAATGTCTGGCTATTTGGTTTACTTGTCAGACCCTAGTACAGTGCACTGAGTGTGCCCAGGCCGTGTAAATCCAAATGCTGCTGGTGGGCTTGCAGTACAGGTTGTGCCACCCACAGAAGCAGCCTGGTAAAATGTGTCTAAGGTCTGCCATTGCAGAGCCTGCGTGCAGTCTGGTACTGTCATGCTGACTGGGCAAGTGCACCCATTTGCCAGTCCCTGAACCTTCCCTTTTCTTCATATCAGTCACCCCTTTGGTAGGCCCAAGGGCAGGGGGCATTGTAAGTATAAGGTAGGACAAGCCCTGGTGTGTGTGGCAAATCCTAATAGTGAATTACAGCCATTTTCGTTTTTCACTATTGCAAGGCTACCTGTTCTCCACAGGCCAGAATGGGCTGTTAGAGTTATTACATTTTATAATCCTAACTGTCTCAGAGAACACTGTAGAAATTCGAGTTTAGTATGCCTTAACTCAGAATAATAAAATACATATTTTAGTGAAGTTGGTTTTAATATTTAGTGTTTGCAAATACCACTTTTAGAAATTAGGTATTTGCTTGTCTAACCATTCAAACCTGCCTCTGCTAGGTTGTGTATTCCTATGTCTGGTTTTGAGAGTGACAGGGCTGGAGAATTCCAGGAGACAGGCTGAGTCACCCAGTGGTGAATAGGGAGATCTGCATCTAGATGGGAGGGAGGAGTTTCACCTGAACCTTGAATAGGGCTGTGCCTGCCTTCCACAATGATGGCTCCACCCCTGTGGGGTGTCTGATGTGCATGCACTGCACTGCGAAAGGAAAGGAGGAGTCTGGTAAACAGAATGCTTCAGAACTGGTTTGGACTGGGCAAAGGCCCCTCTCCCCTCAGAGAACAAAGGATTTTGGGGTATAAATATTGGGACCCTGATCACGTTGGACTACAAGAAGAAACCTTTACTGAGGAGAGGAACCTGAAGAAACTGAGGAGAGACTATTCCCAAGCTGAAGTACTGCTTGGGGGATTGGCCTGCAGTGGTTGCCTTACGGCCAAAGGAAGGAGAAAGGAACTTTGTGTACTTTGCTTCCAACTTGTGAAGGATCTCCAATGGCTTGGAAAAGAGCTTGCCTCCTGCTGAAGTCTCAGGGACAACATAATTCACCCCCCAGCTCCCCAGAGTTCTTGTGGAAATGCCTGCTGCTGTTTTGGGCCTTCTGAGGAACTGCGTGTCGCAAGGAGCTGGAAGCGCGACTCAACAAGAAGAAGCGTGTCGCCGTCTCTGTGCCTGCCGTCGCAACTTCGAAGGAGGGTGTCACTGCTGGAACTGTCGCACTGCACCATATCGGAGAGAAGAGTGCCGCAATGAAGAGGAAGCGTGTCGCCGTCGCTGCTGCTGCAACTCCGAAGGAGGGTGTCACCGCTGTAGTTGTCGCACTGCACCACATCAGGAGAAGAATCTCGCAACGAGGTGGGAGAGTGTCACCGTCGCTGTGCCTGCCGTCGCAACTCCGAAGGAGGGTGTCGCCACTGGAACTGTCTCACTGCACCGCATTGACCAAGAGCACCTCGCATCCCCGAGAAGCGCGCCGCCGTCGGAGTTGTTGCCGTCGCATCTTGAATGACGCCGCTGTAGTTGTCGCATTGAGAAGAAGCTTCACGCATCACCGCTGGAGCTGTTGCCGTCGCATCGTAAGTGTGTCGCCGCTGCAGTCCACGCATCCAACTGAGGACTTCTAGCATCCCGAGAAGCGTGCCGCATCTGGAAGATCCTTACGGCTTTATTTCCTTGTATCTTGAACTTTGCCGCATTTCCCATCGCTGCGACATTGCTTGTCGTGGAAGCGCAACGCAACTTAAAGTACATTGACGCAGAGTGTCTCATCTAAGAATTGAACTGAACTAAGCTTAAATCTACCATCTTAAAGTAATCATAGTGTGTATTTTTGTTGTTTATGGTCTTGTGGTAACTCTATATAAAGTCTACTTGTTGTTTATATAAAACCTGTGTGGTGTCCATTTGTAGTGTTGTCACTGGGTTACTGTATGTCGTCACAACTGCGTAACTTACAATGCCTCTGAAATAAGCCTTGAGTGCTCGCACCATGCAACCTAGACGGTAAGCAGGGGTTATTTTAGGAGTGTAATCCCCTTGTCCTGACTAGAGGAGAGGGTCCCTATTTGTCACAAGTACCTACCTGGGCCAACTAGAGACCCCCAAATCTAACACTAACCTACTACAAAAGTTAAGTTAGTATACTAGGTGAACTACTACTGAGTAATAGTACGTCTAACGTTTATTATGTGAGTGGATATGTGACTGTATGTATTATTGTGTGCATAGGTGTGTGAGTTGCTGTATGGGTATATAAGTGGGTATGTGAGTAGCTGTGTGGGTGAGTGGCTGTATTGGTGAGTGAGTGGATGTGTCAGTGGTTGTATGGATGAGTGAGTGGGTCTCTAAATAGCTGTATGGGTGAGTGAGTGGCAGTTTGAGTGGGTGCTTGATTAAGTGAGTCGGTATGTGAGTACCGGTATTGTAGAGAGAGTGTCTGTGTGAATGACTGCATGGGTGAATGAGCTGATGTGTGAGTGCTTGTATGGATATATGAATGGGTATGCAAGTGATTGTGTAGGTGGTGAGTATGTGAGTGCTTGTATGGGTAAGTGAGTGGATGTTTTGAGAGTCTGTATGGATGAGTGAGTGGGTGTGTAAGTGACTGTAGGTGAATAAGTGGGTGTGTGAGCACTTGTATGGGTGAGTATATGTCTTTGTGAGTGGCTCTATGGGTGATTAACTGGTCATATGAGTAGCTGTATGGGTGAGAGAGTGTGCATGTGTGTGTGAGTGGTTCTAAGGAGGAGAGCATGGGTTAGTGAGTACAGGTATGGAACTGTGAATGGATATGTGAGTGATTGTGTGAGTATGCGAGTGGGCATACAAGAAGTTGTATGGGGGCGTGAGTAGGTGTTTGAGTAGTTCTGGGGAGGATGTCATCAGTGATTTCATTTGAGATGTCATCAGTGATATGTGAGGTCATAAGCAGTGCGGCATAAGTTATAGTTAGCTCAGGTAGCAATATGGAATTTCACCAGTTTTGTATGAGGGAAATCTGAGCCTAACTATAACCTCCATGTAACCTTTGTTTTTTCAGTTGAGTTCTATGATATTTTAAATTCTATTACCTAACTATAACATACCTGCAAACTTTGTTTTTTTCAGAGAAATTCTAAGGTTTTTCAAACTCTATTTCCTAACTATAACGTCCATGTAACCTTTGTTTTTTTTTAAATGACTTCCCAAGGTTTTTTAACTGGTAGTCGCATTTGCAGAGTGGTGGAGAAAGGGGACAGGGCCTCCAACCAGATCTTGGGAATCCTGCTGTGTCGGACTTACTGGAGGTAACAGAAGGGCTTCTGGGCTCCCTAGAACCCTCAGCATCCAAGAGGACTTTATCCCCTAATTAGCAGTAAACCAACAGGCACATTTGCAGAGTGGTGGAGAAAGGGGGTGTGACGTCCCAAGACCTCTCAGCTAGTCTGATGTGTGGAACTTATTGTAGGTATGAGAAGAGCTTAATGGCCCCCAAGGGCACTCGAGAGCCAAGGGGATTCCATCCCCCATTCAGCACTGTACCAGGAGATGTATTTGCAGAGTGATGGAAAAAGGGGACATGGCCTCCGAAGTCCTCTCAGCAAATGCACTCTGTGGGTCTTACTGGAGGTAATATCAGAGCTGGTTGGAACCAAGAACCCTCTTTAGCTGATGGGACTTTATCCCCCAACCAGCAGTGTGCCAGGAGGCGCATTTGCAAAGTGGTGGAGAAAGGGTGCAAGGGCTCTGAAGACCTCTCAGCAATCCCGCTGTGTGGAACTTAATGGAGGTAACAGGAGGGCTTGTTGGCCACCAAGGACCCTTTGGAGCCAAGGGGACTTAACCCCCAACCAGCAATGGGCCAGGAGGTGCGTTTGCAGAGTGGTGAAAATGGGACGTGGCCCCCAATGTCCTCTCAGCACTCCTGCTGTTTGGGACTTACTGGAGGCAACAGGAGTGCTAGTCTGCCCCCAAGGACATTCTGCAGCCAATGAGACTTCATTCAGACATAGCTTACTCGTGTACTGAGGGCTGGCAATTAATTTCGATCAAGAACTGGTAGAGCTTTTTAACCTGATGTTAGTTATTTTAGAGTATTGCTGCTCATTTTTAGATATAGAACGGTGTGGGTATATCAACTGGGGTTTTTTAAAATTTGTTCCATAAACGCTTACCGCCTACTTGCACAGTTTGTCCCCGGTCCACCACGGCTGCCGTGCCGGTTGTGTGGAGGGACGCGGCTCCTCCCACTTCCCACTACTATTTATTTTTATGCTTTCCTGGACGCGCAGCGGGCGCACCGATGGCACACCGAAGGTGCACCAAAGGTAAGTCCGTCTGTGCCCGTCCGTGCCCCACCGCGCCCAGTGGCCAGAATCCCTGACAAAATTTTCACCTACAATCGGGAGGAATTATGTCAATTATACCCTTCCTCACCCTCCCCTTCTCTAAAGGACTCAGTGACGGAACTACTGTATGGGAAGAATTTGCTGATGAATGGCCTCAGCCTCCCATTGAGCTGTGTGTAGATGTCTAGTCCAGATAGCAAGGTCGGGAAGACCTGTGTCGAGACCAGGTCTAATCTCCATTTCGCTTTACTAAACACACGATCACTTGCGAAACATTCTCTAGAGGTGTTCTCACTCCTACAGGATGAGAAACTCGATGTTCTGGCTCTCACAGAAACCTGGATCAATGAGAGTTCAGGACCTGACATTGTAGCCTCCCTCCCCCCAATTTAGAGCCTTGACATATAATCGCCTGGAGAACAAAAGAGGGGAAGGAGTAGCTCTCCTTCTCCGTGACACTTACAGCACAGAGATAATCATTGAGGAAAGCATCGATGGAGCAGAAGTTCTGGGGATTAGACTAGGATTTGCTTCTGCCTGTTTAGTTGTGTTCATTGTTTATCGTCCTCCACAGCCGACTGCCTATTTTCATGATCAGTTTTATGAAATTATGTTTAATATTTGCTCCAGGAATCAGCAAATTCTGGTCCTTGGTGATTTGAACTATCACTGGGACTAAAACCCAAGAAGAGACCTGCCTGCTAGGAATCTTGATGACCTTATGACAACGATGGGGCTTCACTAGATTGTAAACCATCCTACTCATGTTAAAGGCCATATTTTGGATTTGATCTGGACCTCAAACTCGTTAAATTCCATCCATCTCATTAATAGCCCTTTTAGCTGGTCTGATCATTTTTTAATCAACGTTACATTGTCTTTGGACAAACGGTTGCAACACAGATCGGCCCGATGGAAAATGAGTCGTGAATGGGTAAAACTTGATGAAACTAAATTTAAGGAAGCATTTGTTGAAGCCAGACTTAGCAGACGCCGGGCAGATGCGACACATCTAACGGCCCAGCCACTAATGTGGACTTATTGTATAAAGAAATTACATCTGATGTGCTGGTCGCGATTGACCATGCTGTGCCGCTAGCAAGGATTACGTTGTCAGGAAATAGCAAGGGAGCTCCTTGGTATACTCCTGCCTTGAGAATGGAAAAACAAGCTCTCCGTAAATCGGAGCGTCTTTGGAGGCATCTTTTGGACTCTGCTTCAAAATCTATATACAATGCTAAATTGGTACTTTATAAAACTTCTGTGGCTGTAGCCAAGTCTAGTTACTATGATACTAAGATAAAGGAGGCAGCGGACATCCAAAGGGAATCCTTTAAAGTCCTTAGAGAGTTAAGCTGTCCTAAAATACCCAGTCCAGACTTTGACCAAGCTGATTGTGAGAAGATGCAAGAATTTTTCCTGACCAAAGTCAAGGACATTGTTTCAAACATTAACATTACCTGCCTCACTTCCGTTCCACCGCTAGAGGAGGAACTACTGGTGGCACCAAACAATTCTTTGCTGGACATCCCCCCTCTTGAGCCTCACGATCTGCTTCATATTGCACCGAAAATTAAGTCTGGCTCGCCGAATGACCCTTGTCCCCCGAAAGTGTTTCATTCCATCATGCCCTTTCTGGAAGGGGATATACTATCTATACTGAACACATCCTTAGCCAGTGGGAAGGTCCCACTTAAACTGAAGGAAGCTTCAGTGATCCCCCTCCTTAAGAAGGTGGGAACAGATGTAGGAAATCCAAAATAAATTCGACCGATCTCTCAGCTCCCCTTCATGGTTAAGATCTTGGAGCAACATGTGCTCTGCGCTCTTTCTTCATATATAGGAGAAAACAATCTCCTCCACCCCAGACAAGCTGGCTTCCGAGCACATAATAGCACAGAATTGGTGATGCTTTCAATGCTAGATGATCTGCGATGCACAGCAGATAAGAAGGTTCCATCTGCCCTCATCCTCTTAGACCTCTCAGCCGTGTTCGACACGGTAGACCATGGTAAATTGGTTTCCTGTGTCGGCCGGCTGGCAGTTTCGGGGAATGCCCTTCGATGGATCTCCTCTTTCTTGGATGACCGCTTTCAGAGAGTTCAGATGGGAGAGTATACTTCTAAAGCCGGCACGTTAGGGTGGGGTGTACCTCAAGGCTCAGCTTTGTCCCCCTGCCTATTTAACATTTATCTGCAGCCACTGATTTATGCACTATCCAAACTGGACTGTCATGTTTTTAACTATGCAGACGATACGCAATTGATCGCCGCATTAACAATACTGCTCCCTCCCAGTCAAATGTCCAGAATATCCTCCGGTTTATTACTAACTGGATGACCTTTAATTCTTTGAAGTTAAACCCAGATAAGATGGAGGTCCTGGCTCTGTTCGCAGCGGTTTAACCTTGGTCTAGTTGCTACTGGCCTTTAGAGCTAGGCACAGTGCCTTCACCAGTATCTGCCGAGTTTGGGCATCACACTGAACACTGACCTCTCACTAAAGCAACAAGTTTCAGCAGTAGTTGGGAGCTGTGTTGGTTTAATGCGGCAACTTTGGAAGGTGGTACATATGTTGTCTGTTTCAACTAGACAGACTGTGGTGACTGCACTTATTCTTTCCCGCTTAGATTATGGGAATGCAGTCTATCTTGGGCTTCTTGACGTACTCATCAAAAAACTGCAGGTTGTTATGAATGACGCTGCAAGGCTAATCTATATGCTGCCTAGAAGTGCCCATGCTACCCCAGTATTAAAGCAGCTGCATTGGCTCCCAATGAAACAGCGTATTGAATTTAAGATTTTATGTATTACACATAAATCACAGTATGGCATGGCCCCAGAATATATCAGAGACCGCCTGAAGGCTTATGCACCCAGCCGTTTGCTCCGTTCATCAGACTCTAGTCTTTTAGTCTGTCCTCGTTTTACGGGAGCTAGGCTGGGTGGCCGAACCTTCTCTGTAGTGGCTCCTAAACTCTGGAATAAATTACCAGTGACTCTTCGCAAAGAAACTAGGCTCCTACCTTTTAGGAAGTGCCTGAAAACTGTACTATTTAGAGAGGCCTATGGCTAGCCTCTTTCTATTGTCTCTGTTCGCCTCTCTTGGTTCTTGAGTTTATCTTGCTTTGCTAGACACTGCAGTGCATATGTATTCTGAACTACGTTAACATCTTAGCGCTTAGAGACCTTGGGTGATAGGCACTATACAAGTATGAATACAAATACAAATACAAATACGTCATACCTGAACCGTTTTTCCACCATTTGGCGTGTTTGCAAAGTGGTCGGAAAAGGGGTTAAGGACTCTGGCAAGTTGACGGTCTTTTTTTTTCTTTATTCGGGAGGGGGGCAATGTGCCCCCTTCCCTGGGCCAGTTTTGTCCCTGGGGACCCCATCCGGGGCCAGGCTTTTTTTTTTAATGAGGGAGTGGGGCTGCATGCCCCCCTCCCAGTCTGAATTCAGCCTGGGGACCCCATTACCCAGGGTCTGGCCTTTAATGTTGTTGTGTGGCGTTTTAGGCTCCGAGTTAATTTTCCCGATTCATGCCCTTATATAGGTACAATTCACATTGCCCTAATATAGGCATAGCAATCAAGCCCTTATTTAGACTTTAGACATAGCCCATGCAGACCAAATACAGGCATGGCTACTTCCAACCATACCAAACGTCACAACAATTTCTTGGAAAATCGTCTTAAGCGGTTAGGGACCTTCCCTTCCTTGAATATTGATTTGTCCAAGAACTCATGCACTTTGCAAAGAACGACTATTCCCTAGGGGTTCTTTCCTGACATTATTATGCCCAACTTTATGTCAAACTATTGCATTCCTAGACACCTTCAAGGTATAAATATACCTTTGCTTGCTCTAGCAAGACACTGTGGTTTGGAGCAGTTCGACTATCTACTTGCCCGACGCAGCTCGCTACAGCAAGTGCCGAAGGAAGCCGACCCTCCAGCTGACGCACTGATCAAGAGGCTGCCTTTCTCTCGCCGAGAATCCAGCTCCAGTGTTTCCAAGCTCACCTTGCGGGGTGTTGGGAAATCGAGTCACGAGACAGAGATACCAGACCTCCTTCCTTCTAAACCAAGGTATGGAGCTGATTAGAACCTAGGGAAATCTTGGATAGATTCTTGGCAAAGAAAACTAAAACCTATGCTACACAATACTTACTTCTTCCCGCATACTAGACTTAGGTTAGGTACATTGGGGAAGGCTTATTTTAGAAGCACCAGTTGAGTATTTTAGTCATTGTTATTTATGTATGCATTTTTATATGGTTTAGAAACCATACAATGCTCTTACAGTATTATTTTACTGTATGCATTATACTTTGCAGTCTGCATCACGATTGTAGCAGTTCACTTTTCTTGCATGAGAAAGAAGACGGTTCAATAAACCTTTTATTGAAAACGCCTGTCTATCTATTTCTCTGCAACTCTGTAGAAACGAAGCATGCATGATTGACTGAGTGAAATACTTATCTATTGTTTCCGCGACTCTAGAGATATATTTCTTATTCTTGGGAAACAAAGTTGTCATGTTTATGCGGTTGTCAGAAACTAATCCCTTCTTGTGAATTTGAGAAAGTTTCTAGTGACCTCTGAGCTAGCTGGCACTCAGTATTAAATTTAATATATTCGATAGAGACCTAGTCGAACTCATGCCTACATCTAATCTATAGGATATATTATTCCAATGCACAGAGACTATTGGGAATATAGGAACTTCACTACATGGCGCCCAACGTTTGGTAAGGCACTAATTTAACGCTTGATACTAAAGTAACTTAGTCGTGCTTTTCTCAAAGACCCCTTTTTCCCGTAAAATACTCCAATGGAGTGGGTAAAAGGATAAAAAATCCGCCATAACTGAGTAGGACGAAAATCCTATGTATTAGTTTTTGGTTTGTTCAATGTTGAAGGATACAGTGTTCCAAAATATTGTGCACCTTATCTTTATTTCCTTGAAACTTGCTCTGCAAATTTCATTAAACAATGTCGGTTTACGGCGACAACAACGCGACCGGTGGAGCTGCAGCAGGTGGAGCCCTTCCAGGCTTTGACATTACCGGTTTCCAAGAAAATGATGTGGATGCTATAATCATCCCAGAAAATTTAAGGAAAGCCATCACTATAAAACTTATAACAAATGGCCTAACATCAAGAGGTGGTAGGGTAATTTTTCTAATAGAGGCACATAAATATCGTCAGACAGAGGTATTCTATTCATGGATTATCTTCCCTGAAGCAAATCCAGTATCACATGTGTTTCACTTATACAAAGAAGAGGAACCTCCAACGGAATACATTCCTATTGAGAATAATGAAATTCCACTAACCTACCAAGAGCATGGTTTAAAGGCACCCTACAGCATCAAAATCGCATTACCAGGCTCGGTCAACTAGGTAGACCAGGAGCTACATGGCCGGTATTAGCCAGCTATACACCACATCCTGGCATTGAAGAAATGTCAGGTGCAGAACTATTAGTTCAACTAAAACAACTAATATATATAATTGGTTCAATATGTCATACGGACTCTAAGAGTCCAACCTCCTATAAGGATTCCACAACACACCTCTTAGCAGGGGAACACAAATAAAATCACACCACAGACTATACAATCAGTCATTGGTAAATTACCTGCAAAAAGGGAACACATTCCATTCTGGATAGCTCAAAAAATTACTCAAATCGAGCCAGTATTTCCTGATACTACCCCTCATGAGAAACATAGGATTTTAACAATTTGTTTACCAATGGGGATCGCACCACCTGGAGGACTGCGACACTCGGGGTACAGTCTTTGCTGCAATCTACACCAAAACACATGGTGTTCTGTCTATGGCGGTAATACCGGACATCCTGAAACAGATTCAAAACGAATATGGGGCAGAGCCTGCTTTAAATCTAGGTATGAAATTACTGAAAGATTTCAAACAGGTCTCAACAATAATATTAGCTAATATTAAAGGTGAAGCAGCATCCGTGGCGATCCACCAAAAGCTAAGAAAATTTGATGTAACTGAGCAACCACAAGAACTAGCCAGAATAATCGAAAAATCCTATGAAGAACTAGGTAGAGACAGTTTGGGTGGTAAACCAGTGATACCCTAGCTGACTGAAAGTCTTGAAAAGGTCTTTATTAAAAACACTCTCACTATTCCTAAAAAGAAGTGGGAGAACACTAAACAGAATTGTAAAGAGAAAACGTTCTCAACCCCGAGGTAGTTCTCCTCAAAAGGAGCCCTCTGAAAGGAGGTATAACCTCAGGAAGAGGGATAATTTGAGAAAACCTGATAGATATCAAGATACTGATACACGTTCCTCTCGTACCTTTCAGACTTCATCACAGAAATCCGAAAGAAGAGGACAGTCAGAAAAAAAGGAAGAACGCATGAAGTCCAAAGACGATCAACGCGTTCCAAAAAATAAGAAAACTCAATTCACCAAAAAGAAGGTAGCAGGTCTAAAAAATCAGACATGCCGAGTATCTTGAGGACCCAACTCAAGAACAAGGAATGGGATCAGACAATGTTGGACAGCACAGCAGAATTAAACATAGCTCACAAGATTTTGAAGGATCATCTGGAGACAGTGGACTTGAATGAGTACATCCAAGTTGAAACTGCTGATACCATAGTTAGTGTCCCACACAAGTTATATGAAATAACACTATGGATGGAGGGGGATATAACTAGGAAAATAAGAGCACTCTTTTGGGAGAAGCTCTCTAAGGGTTATGACATTCTTCTAGCTGAACAAGACTGGCCACCTGAATTTGTCAGGGTGTGCCCACATGGTGAAGACATCATTATGTCAGCCTTCTCCAATCACATTCCAATTCATAAAAAATACACTTATGCCAGGAAATGGGCAGTAGCACAGGCTCTTGCATTATATAAAAATCATGTTGGATGGGATGAGCATTCTCCTCACCATAAAATCCAGTTAAAAAATCAACCAACTGCACAAAGGCAGTATCCAGTTAAGCAAGAAGCTAAAAAACAAGTCAGGGAGATATTAGATCAACTTGAATACCAAGGCGTGATTGAAACATGCACCTCGTCTATGAACAATCTTTTGTTTTCTGTCTCCAAACCAGACAATACATATCATCTAATTTTGGATTACAGACATCTAAACTCTTGTTGCAAAACATTTGCAGTAGAAAATGCACACAGTGCAGCACTAATAAATAACATTGTGCTCAAAAAAATATAAAACTACATTAGATATTTCCAATGATTTCTTCTGTCAAAACATTGCATCGGAAAGTAGGTATTTGACCGCTTTCTCAATCATGGGGACACAGCGTCAATTCTGTCTTCTCCCCCAGGGATTCAAGAATAGTCCAGGATTATTTTCAGCCAGAGTAACAGAGTTACTACAAACGTATGATGATGAAGCATTATCATATGTCGATGACATCTATCTAACAGACGATGACTTGGATAGGAACTTGAACAGGGTGAACACCATAATATTGGGCTTCGCCTCTGAGGGGTATGAATTCAATTTTAAAAAATCACATATTGCCCATCTCAACGTCCTGTTTCTAGGATATGAATTATCAAGTGAACGCAAAAGCCTGGCAGCAAACTTTCTAGAGAAATGTGTGCTGCTCCAACCTTCAAAAATGCTGAAAAACTTACAGTCAATTCTAGGTTTCCTAAATTTTGGAAGAACTTACATTCTAAATTACGCAGAAAGAGTTAAACCTCTCTACAAATTAATCAAATCTGATTTCAAAACGGTTAATTGGACAAAAAATACACAGAAATTTTAAGTTCAGTGCAAACAGACATGTTAGCAACAACACATTTACAGACACGCGTAAACATATGCAACTTAGTGATCCAAATCATTCCAGGAAGATGCGGATTCACGTACTTAACCTTTAATGAAGGGGAAAAAGTACCTATTGCTTATAAATCACACTTGTACACACAAGCATAAATAAAATTCACTTGTACATAAAAAATTCTGACTGCGGTTCAAACTGCAGTAGCAAAAGAGAGAGCCGTCGCACAGGGTAAACGCATAATGGTCGTTACTCCTTTACCTGCCTTAGAGGCAGTGACAAAAACGAGCATTCCAAATGCAAAGGCTTTACATCCGAGATGGATGCAATGGATTAATTCTCTTGCTGCAACAGGCGTTGAATATGTTTTTGACCCCTATTTGAAAACACAAGAACTTCTACAATACGAACAAGAATATCCTCTGCCCACTGAGATTCTGCCTCTGGAGCAGTATGAATGTATCATTTATACTGACGGATCAGCACAGCCTGCTATTGGGGGTAAACAAGCTTATAGTGCTGCGTGCGCGATTGTTAAAGGTCGCTGGCGCGATGGTAAATTCCGACCTATGGTCACTAAAACACAATCTCTAGGAGATTGTACAGCTCAGCGAGCTGAACTACAAGCATTTAAGATGGCGCTTGAAAATACTGATCGCGAATTCCCCACACTCATAGTGTGCGATTCCTATTATTGTGTTCAATCTTATGATGAATACTTGCAGAACTGGATTGAAAACGGTTTCGAAGATGCGAAAGGTGGCACAATAAAGCATGAGTTGCTCTTGGAACAGGTAGTTCAGTTACGACAAGAACTACAAAAAGCTCACATGATCCATACACTGAGTCATCATCGTGATGGCGTTCACATTGCAGGGAATTCATTGGCTGATGAAGCTGCGAAGGCACCTGTGCAAATGGCTTCCGTAGCTGCAATCACTCATTCAAAACCGAAAATAGACGGAGAAATAATGCAAGCTGTCAATGCTTCAAGCAAAGACAGTGGTAAAACATTACCAAAAGGCTTTCCACTCAAATATTCATACATAACTGATGCAAATAATGTTCCTTTTGCTCAAATCCCTAGAGTGGGGGATAGAGTAATTTCAATCATGGAACATAGATTGGGACTAATCTTAGCAGCACATGAAGGGCTCGACTCTGCACAGGCAGGTGTTTCTGCTACAGTATCATTATTAAAAAAGAGATATTGGTGGCCGCATGAGGAAACAGACCAGAAACCAGGGGCCTCATTTATGAGGCCGTGCGTCATTTTTACGCCGCTGGTGCATCACTTTTTATTACGCACCAGCAACGTAAAAAATGTGCCTTGTTCTTTTTTTTTCCTTTTTTTAACCTCATATTGCGGGGAGAGTTTGAATAATAAGGTGTTCGGGGGAACAATGACGGTCTATTCAAGTTGTATACCTTCACTACTTCTGAGTTCTGTTTGAGAACCCGGGCAGTTTCCCAGCTATTTTTCGAGACCTGTCAAAATTCACCTCATTACCTTTATCCAACACAATAATTCCGACGTGCTAGAATGAGCTAGCCCTAGAGCTACTCGGCAAGAATCCAGTCCTGCCTGGGAAATTATTGTCTCCGCTTTAATCATTGGTAAGCAAAAAAAAAAGGAAAAGAAAAAAGAAAAAAAGGAAAAAAAGAAATCAAACAAAGCAGATCAGAACACAAAAGAGAAGGTTTAGAACATTTACTTAAGGGCAAAAATAATGTATCCATATCTCCCAATATTGTTTTCTTTTTGTACTATTCCCTTTCATATCCAACCTGCATATCCTGATTACGGAGTTTAACCAATCCTCATATGTCGGGGGTGTTGGTTTTATCCAGTTTATGCAGATCTCTCTACGTGCTAGTAATATCAATGTAAACATTAGCTTTTCCTGATGTTTACTTAATCCACTGGTATTTAAGGCGATCCCGAAAATAATTAGAGAGGTACTTAGAGTTATTGGGGTTCTCATTAGATCCGAGAGTGTCTTACCAATCTCTTTCCAATAGTGCGTAAGTGCCGGGCAGTGGTGAAACATGTGGGTATCATCTGCCTTTTCTTCGCTACATTTAATACAAGATTTTATTGATGCGCCTTTGAAACTTGATAATCTCTTTGGAGTCCAGTAGGCTCTATGTAATGAAAACAGGTGAGCGGCCGGTCTTACACATTCCCAGCATAGTTCCGAAGATTTTTTCCAAATCATGTTTAAGTTAATCTCTTCGTTGGAAAACTCTCTTCTCCATATTTTTTCAGATATAGGTTGTTCTTCTTTTTCAGCTTCGATTAACGCCCAATACCATTTTGATATTTCTTTTGTTATTACGGATTCCTTTGTCATTTCCTTTTCAAAGTTTCCTGGGTCTGTTGCTTCTTTCGTGATGGTGTTCGCCCAGCTCTTTAGTTGATAATATTTGAACTTTGAGACTTTCCCTTCTGTTATTGTGTGTAGGTGTTCCCATGATATTAGTTCATTTTCATATAAAAGTTGTCCCCATTTTTCAAAACCCTGTTGTCTGAGTACACTGGATAGTGTATCTTTGAGGCATTCTGGTGTTCCCGGTGAGTCCCAGATTGGGGCCATATTGCTATAGTATGGGATCCTCAAACTACTTCTAAAATGGGTCCATAATTTGGCCGCATTGGCTAACAGCTTCAATTTTATTTTCTTGAAAAATTTGGGGTGTCCAAATTTGAAAAGGAAATAGTCTTCTCCATTAGTTATATGTTGTAAAAAAATAGGAAAATTACTGTGCTTCATTAGCAACGTTCTAAAATTTTTAAACTGAAATGCCCTGCAATATTCAATGATGTCAGGACTTGCAATGCCCCCTTGGTTCTTCCTTCTTCTAAGTTTATTCCACGCAATTCTTGTGCTTTTCTCTGACCAAATAAAACTGGACAATTCTCCTTGTATTTTCTTTAGTGCAGCTTTATTAAACTCTAACGGAATCGTATTAAAAAGATATGTGAATTTGGGGATGATAGTCATTTTGACTGCGTTTGATTTGCCCAGAAAGTTTAGTGGTAGACCAGACCATGTTTTAAGAAGTCTTCTCGTTTCTTTTACTACCAAGTTTAAATTCAATTGGGGAATTTTATTTAGATCTTCAGTTAGCGTGATCCCTAAATATCTTATCTTTTCCTTTGTAAAAGCAGGTTTTATCGTACTATTCCAACTCATTGCCTCTGTCTTGTTAATATTTATCAGATAACCTGAGACCTTGCCAAAGTCATTCATTACTTCTTTAATTGCTGATTCTGAATTATTGTAATTATCCGTAAACACCATGAGATCATCTGCATACAATGCTACTTTCTTTTCCCAGTTTTTGTATTTAAAGGGTGTTATTTGTATATTAATTCTAATTGAGCAAGCTAAGGGTTCGATGTATAGATTAAAGAGTAATGGAGACAGGGGGCAGCCTTGTCTCGTACCCCTCTGGATGTTGATATTGCTTGTCAGGGACCCGTTCACTATTATTTTTGCTCTAGGGTTTCTATAGACTTCTTTCACCATATGACCAAAGTTACATCCCAAATGGTTTTTCTCTATGATGTTATTTAAGAATATCCAATTTACTCGGTCAAAGGCTTTTGCTGCGTCATAGGTGATGATCGTGAGGGGTAGCTCTTCTGATATGGCTACGTCAATTGTCGCCAGTAATTCATGTGTTATTTCTTGAATTTGTCTGCCCTTTATAAACCCCTTCTGATCTTGATCAATCAGATTCGGCATTAACTTTGATAGTCTTTTCGCTATTATGCTCATAAATAGTTTATAGTCACAATTAAGTAAAGATATTGGTAGGTAGGAATCACAAATTTTTGGACTTTTCACTGGTTTTAGTATAAGACTTATCGTGGCGTCGTTCCATGAATCAGGGATTTTTTCATGTTCTACGTATATCTTATTCATGACTTTTGCCAGATGATCAATTAAGGGCTCTTTTAAAACTATATAAAATTCATTGGGTAGCGCGTCTGGTCCTGCCGCTTTACCCTTCTTTAGGCTACCTATGGCAGATCTAACTTCCTCGGCTGTTATATCCTTATTTAGGAAAACGACTTCCTCTTCTGTTAGTTTTGGCATTATTATTCCTTGTAAATATTCCTTAATGATCTCAGTTGTTGAATTTGTATCCTCTTTGTAAATTGTTGAGAAGAAATCTGCGAATTCTTGCCTTATTGCGGAGTCTTCTTCACATAGGACTGATTGATCTTTGGTATATACGGATAGTATAGTATTCCTTGTCTGGTCTGTTCTCAACTTCCAGGCTAACATTTTCCCGCAGCCTTCCCCATATTCGTGTTTAGCCAATTTACTGTTCTCCCATTTCTCTTGCACTATATTTTCTAAGTAGTCTGTTAAAAATGTGCCTTGTTGCACCAAATTTACAAAGTGACGCATCTAGGTAGATGCGTCACTTTGTAAACCCCTGCGCTACATTATACCTGCACCAGGTATAATGTATGCAGGAGGACGTTCTGACGCAAGAAAGGGTCATGGAAGTGACGCAGTGAAGTGAGATTTCACTGCACCACTTCTAGGACTCAAATGCGTCAAAATCTTACGCCTGCCTCACAGCAGGCGTAAGACTGATGCAGGCCGTTTCACATGGGGCTTGCCCCATGTGAAAGGACACATTGCAGGAGTTGCGTCACTTTTGTGACACACTCCAGCAATGCGTCACTTTTGAGCCTGCAGATACGTCAGAAATACTGACATATCTGTAACTCCTTGCGACATGATGCGTCATACTGTAAATATGACGCATCATCATCAAAGAAAACAATTTTCTACTAAAATTTTGTAATTTTGTGTAGAATACTTTTTTAAACTTCATTAGGGTGCAATGAAAAGTGACGCATCGCTGTTTTCATGCAGCGATGCGTCACTTTTCATAATAGAGGCCCTATGTTTTGGATTATGAAATCTGCCACAAGATGAAAGTATCTACAGAGAAACATCCTGCGCAGACGCCCCTGTTAATTTCAGATAAACCATTAGCTTGTGTTTACCTAGATCACTGCGGTCCCTTACAGAGGGATGGTAACTATAAATATATCATGGTAGCAGTGGATTCATGATCAAGATTCATTTGGATGTGGCCCCAGCGCTTGGCTGCAACCCAAACTGTTATAAAAGATTTGCGAGTCTATATCTGCACATATGCAGTCGGCACGCTACATTCTGACCAGGGTCGTATGTTTAGCTCAAAAGCTTACAAAGAGGCCATGGCCAATCTGGGCGTTGCATTGCGGTTTTCTAGTCCATTCCATCCTGAGGGAAATTCGGTTGTGGAGAGGAAAAACTGGGACATAAAGCAATCTATAACAGCAAGGGTATTAGGCTTGGGTGATGGGTGGATCAAACATCTAATAAGTGTCCAACGTAGTCTTAACAATCTGCCAAGAAGTTCTCTAGGGGGAATCACTCCATATGAAATCCTTTTTGAAACAAGAATGATTGTCCAGGACCTTCATCGCCACACTTCAGTGGTAGAACAAAAACCTTTTGATATCAAAGACCGTTTGGCTGTTTTGCAGGACTTAAATGAAATAAGAAAAAGTCAAAGCAACGTATTCTTGAAGCCAACGACCACTGAAGAGAAACCACCCAACCCAGCAAGGCCTGCCTGGATTCCAAAGATTGGGGATCTAGTCAGAGAAAAGATCGCGGAAAAGAAGGAATTTGGGCCTTCTTACAGACAACCAGTACCTGTGCTAGCAATCAACGGATCAAGAACAATGTTACTGCCACCTCTTGCTGGAAGACAGGAGAACAGGTTCGTATCCATCGACCTGGTCAAACCACATCATGTGGCCAATCATAAGTAGTAGGCCAAGTGGACTCCAAAGATGTAGCAGACGCCCAAATCTGGCTACAATCCAAGAGGTTCAAACTAAGAAACTCATCACCTTCGAAGACTCTGCAGTACAGAATAAAGGACTTTGCAACAAGGCCATGTAACTTGTGCCTCTTGAGACCCAAATAACAGTTCGTCAAGAAACGCCTGTCTACAATGAAGTAGCATCTGACTATCCTAATATGACAAGTGATCAAGTAGTTCCAGCGATTTCATCGAATCCTGAAGCAATCCCTACAAATGACAGAACTGCCTCTGGCTATTTCATTAACTTTGATACGTTTTCCGACGATCCCAGCGAACCTGAAACAATGCCAGCAAAAATAACTTTTAAAGAACAAGCAACAAAACTTTTTCATGAACTGGAAAATACATATCTGGTTTTGCCGTGGATTGAACTATGGATTGAGTTGGGTGTACTTTCTTCTACTTTGATTCTCTCTGGTTTTTACCACGGGAATGCTGATCAATGGGAGATATAGTACAAGGGACACAGCAAGTAAGAACATCAACTTACTCCTCAAGCCACACAAATCATCCCATCGTGAACAAAGAGACTTGTCATCAGTGAACATCACTGCCGTTCCTATACCTGGTGGTTTAGCTTGGGACAGAACTGATTATGACATCTTTGGTCCTGCAGAACTGTTGAAGATTCTACATCAATTCAAGGTTTCCTAGAGTGACTTTGTTTCACCCAGCACCTTTTCTGATGATTGGGACTTCGTGACTATTAATAATATGATGTCAGACTTAGAAATGTCTGCAAAATTCATAAATCATGAATACTTAGAAAGTTTATCAGATTTTCAAAGCATGGAGGGCAAGATGGCCGCTGGCAGGCCGTAGGGGACAGTCGCTTCTCTCTCTTGCTCCTGCAGAATGGCTGGTGAAATTTGGAAAATGCCTCTGATAGCTGCTCTAGATGAAACATGCTATATCCGCGGCATTTAATACAGCACCGTTCATACTGGATATAGAAAACCAACTCTACACCTCCGAGTTTCCCAAGAGTGTTTTTTTGGGCTAAAGCATTAAAAGAACTAAAAGCAGGCATCCTACGGTCAACGCGGGTGGCAATGCAGAATATGGCCCCTCGAGGTCCGAAATCACGGAGAGAATCACAGAAAGAGAAGGAAAGAGACAAGGCTGTCTCCAGCAATCCTGGCACGGCTGGTATGAGTGCGATTTTAAGATCAACAATACAAGCCCAGAGAAACGTAAGAAAAGACGACTCTGAAGACCGTGAAAAGCCCGAGAAGCCCTAGAAGGCAAAAGAAAAGAAAGGCTTGTTAAGTAAAAAGGGATTGAAACGGCAGAATAGTAAAAGCGTTACCAAGGAGGGAAGTTTGAGGCAACCTACCCTCCATGAATCTTTCGCTATTATAGCTCTGGGCCCGGTGCTCCCCCCTTCTCCTTCACGAGCGGACACTGAGACGAGTGGGAGCGTGAGCATTCCAGGAGAGCCGAGCACGGACGTTCCTGATGATCGGGCGATGATACGAGCCGCAGGCAAGGAGAATGACGTACGGATGCCAGATGAGGCGTGCAGATTGGTGTCTCTACTCGCAGCTCCCTCGGGACACGCTGGGAGCACTCAGAAGGGTCAGACGGGTCAGAGCGAGCAGGCTAATCATTCAGAGCTGTGGACGGAAACCACGGATCACTGCGGTAAGGAGGGCGCTGGGGGGGTAGAGAATTACCCTCGGGTGGCCCCAACGCTAAGAGCTATGATAAGAACGGCCAGGATGGCCCTGACTTTAGTATAAATGTACTGACTGTGCCTGATAGTAATACGCCCGGTGAGTTAGAGCGTAGCATTGATGGAGAAACTGCGGGTTCGATATTAGAGCTAAAAAATAACCCCTTAATGACTAAGAGTATATTAACTCCTCGCAGGCATTCAAAGGATATCACTCCGGAAAAAGATAATCTTGGCCCAGAACGCAAAGAAAATAATGAATGTGGAGTTCCCACTCAAGGAATAGGAGGTGTAACTATGATCCCTGCCTCCCCCAGTGATGATTGTTTCTTTTCTCTGAATGAGGAGGGAGAGGAGGTATCCTCCGACGCTATAACAGAAAGCGAAACTCGCAGTTCAGAAGCGGAGCTGGACTCAGACTCAGTAGTATCAACGCCAGAAAGTGAAGAAAGTGAAGCAATACATGAGGCATACACCAAAAGGAGAGCCAAGAAGATTAGGTCACGTAGTAGGATAAACATTAATGTGAGCCCCTTATATCCGGAAGTGACTAAAAAACTGGACTGGGATTATTCGGCCACTTCCCAACTTTATCAAGAGGGAGGTGTTAATTCATCTCCTACCCAGACTAATACTCCAGGCCAAGGCCAAGGGACTACTATGGATATGTTACATGCTACGCTGAAACAAATGCAGGGGGAGGCCAGGAACGAATTCCGGAGGGCAAAGCAGGCCAATCAAAAAATACAGGGCTCACTTCGGAAAGTGAATAAACTTTACGCAGACTTGGAAGCAAGGGTCACAGAGATCGAGGCTAGAACTGAGAGACTGGAAGAAGATGTTGGGAAGTGGAATGAGTTTAAATCTGAGCAGGAGAAAATGGCAGCAGATGCACATTGGAAGCTTGAGGACTATGAAAATCGTCAGAGGAGGAACAATGTCAGATTACTTGGGGTGGTGGAAGGGAAAGAAGGGCAGGATGTGCAGGTCTTCGTTGTTAATTTGTTAAAGGGGGCCTTTCCTGAGCTGTCTTCCTGGAATTGGGAGAATGAGATACAGAGGGCCCATAGGTTTCCCCTGGTGCAGAGAAAAGGGTTGGCAACTGATAAGCCTAGGGCAATTTTGATATATGTAGGAAACTTTTTATTAAAGCAGGAAATAATGGATAAGGCCAAACCTGAGGCAAGACGGTCGCAAAATGGTACGACGTTTTTTGCCCGTCCGGATTTCTGTCATGCGACAGTGGAAAGGAGGTGGCGCATGAGGCAAATGATAACCCCTTTTCAAAATATAGGCTGTGAGACCTATCTAATGTTTCCATTTCGCCTCAAGGTAGTGGTTGACGGGCAGTTTAAGATCTTCTTCTCTGAAATTAAAGCTCAGGCTTATCTGGATGGGATGAAAGGTAGGAGAGGAGCCTCAAAGACCATGACAGTGGCCTTAAGGCAGTTAAAGTAATAATGCGTAAGAATGAAAATATGTATGGCCAAGATTATCTGATAACGAAGAGTACATATGCAGCATTGTTTTTTGTTGTTGTTTTTTTTTGGGCGCTTAATAGCTCAGATATGGCATGGCAGGGCATGGCATGGTATGGTATATCTTAGAGGCACGTAACGGTATTATTAGGAGCAGGGTGTAAGAGGGGTGGCTGGCACTGGGGCTACAGCTGTCACGCATAGGTCAGGACTGACCTATTTGCCCGTAAGGGGGGGTGGGGGGTTGGGTGGCGGGAGGGGGCAGGGGTACAGGGCGCGTTGTTTTTTGGTTGGGTTCTTATATGTAGGGACATTTTGGTAAACTTGGGGGGTGTGAGTGGGTGTTGACAATGCAACAAGGGAGAAATGTTCAAAAATTGTTTGTTACTGATGAGAGTTTGTTGGGACAATTATCTGATGTACATTAATGAATACGCATATATTGACAGTAAATGTCTGTGGCTTAAACGATCGCAATAAGAGACAACGGGTTGCTATATGGCTAGGATCTTTAAATGTGGATTTTGTATGCCTCCAGGAAACCCATTTAGAGGGACAACAAGGCTATTTATTAGATCAGCTGGGGTTTAGTGTCCTGGCATATTCTAAGCAAGGGGCTAAAAACAGAGGAGTTGCAATCCTGTCAAAATGTAGAGATGTCACGATAAGGAGAAAGCTTGAAGATCAATGGGGGAGATGGGTTCTGATAGAATTGAAAATTAATGAGGAGTGGGTTACTTTAGGGTGTATATATGGTTCGACGGCAGATGATCCAGATATCCTGGATTTTATGGATTTGGAGCTAGCCACTTGTTCCCCAACTATTATCTTGACGGGGGATTTTAATATCAATGGGGCAGTAGGAGCGGGAGAGATAGCTTATGGTGGGTACCAGGGCAGCAAAAAGAGAGTCTGGCGGTCTCTATGCAGTCTTACAAGAAATAATGCTTTATTGAATGCTTGGGGGTTTTTAAGGCCTGGAGAGCAGGGATACACTTACTACTCAGCTCCGCACAAAGTTTGTGTAAGATTAGATTATTTCTTCGTTTCAAATTCTTTGCAATCCAAAATAAAAATTGAGAGACATCCTCGGATAATATCCGATCACAAGCCTCTGATATTAACAGTAAATTTTGGTTCAGGTAAAGGGCCGGATTGAGTATGGACATTCGAGAGAGGGTTACTGAAGGAGGAGGCTTATATTGCACATATGACTGAGTGGATTAGGAGTTTTTTGGATATCAACTGAGGCAACACGGCAGCTGGGAATATGTGGGATTCCTTTAAGGCGGTCATACGTGGGGAGCTTTAGTGTAGCAAGTCGGAGGAGGGACAGACAAAGTGAGGCAGAGCTGGTTAAGGCCGTGACAGACGCAGAGGAGGAATTACCTCAGAGTGTGATAAGGGGGGTACCCCTAGATCAAGTCTTAATTAAAATAGCAAAAGCAAAGATGGAGGCAGAGGAAAGCATAGCCAGTAAGGCTGCAAAAACATACCTAGTGAATAGGGAGAGATGCTATGAATTTAATGAATCTGTTGGGTGTACCCTTGCTATACGTACAAGGCAGAATGTATCAACCGGACAAGTGAGGGAGGTCTGTGATGAGGCGGGAACAGTAGTCGTAGATCCAGAGGGGATACGTGAAGTTTTCAGGAAATTTTATATCTCATTATATGATCAGTAATTCCCAAGCAATTTATCTAAAATATGTGATTATCTGCGGGATATCCCGGTAGCTATTCTACCAGAGGATGAGGCGAGGAAGTTGGAGGTACCTTTTACTGTGGAAGAAATCCTGACCGCTTTGACTTGTCTCCCTTCTGGTAAGGCTGCAGGCCCTGATCAAATTCCAGAGGAATTTTTTAAAACTTTCTGGGATGTAATCAAGCAGGATTTGTGCACTACAATGCAGCAGGCGCAGATAGGGGAATCAGTTCCGAATAGTTGGGCTGGGGCAGACATCGTAATAATCTTAAAAAAAGGTAAACCATCTAATCAACCTGGTTCATATAGGCCAATAACCTTAATGAACGCAGATACTAACATTTACTCTAAGGGTCTAGCCCTTAGAATTGCAAAAGTAATCAACACCCTGGTGAGCATGAATCAGCACGGGTCTATCTCAGGGAAGGGCACCACCCATCACACCCTAAAGGTCATCACCCTTTTCGATGCCGCAGAGGTTGCAGGAGACCCGTTCGCAGTAATGCTACTAAACACAAAAAAAACTTTCGACCGGGTCTCCTGGGACTTCTTGTGGGTTATTTTGAGGAGGGCGGGGTTTGGGGGGGACTGGTAAAAGCTTTGCAGGTTTTATACACAGCTCCAACTGCGCGTATACGAGTAAATACGGGGTACACGCTGCCATTTCAGATTAAGAGGGGTACACGGCAGGGGTGCCCCTGCTCCCCGCTCCTGTTTGCTCTTTATATGGACCCATATATACGCCGTGTAGATCTAAATGATAATATCTGCCCAGTAGACACCCATAGGGGGCAATGCAAAATTTTGGCTTATGCAGATGATGTAGCTATTCTCACTCCTCGGCCAACAGAAGCTATAGCCCTCATTGAGGCGGAAGCACGCATTTTGGAGAGGGGTCTGGCTATGCTCTAAATACGGCAAAAACACAGATTATTAAAAATAGTAAAGTGGTCTGCTCGGATCATCGGGTAGTTCAATCTGATGTATATTTAGGAGTAACAATAATGTCAGACTTAGAAAAATTGGTGGAGTCAAACATAACACCTGTAATAAATAAGGCCAGAAAAGATTTAGACAGGTTACATAATATACACTTTTCAATAGTAGGCCCTACGGATATAGTAAAAATGATTTTTCTCCCGAAATTTTTATATTTATTTAGGGCCATACCATTATTGTTTGAAGCTAAGCGGTTTAAGGACCTTGAGCACATGATAAATCGATTTGTGTGGGCACATGGAAAGACCAGAAGGGCGCTTAGATATATGGCACTGCCAAGGGAACAAGGCGGGTGGGCCCTACCTGACTTAAGAATGTATTATTGGGCTGCACGCCTTCAATATATGGTATGTTTATTTGGAGGGGCAGAAAGTGAAGGGCATGACGAATTAGGAACCTTAGCGATATATTCATTAGTGTTAGGAGATCATGCGTATAATCTCTTTTTGAGGTTTACTGAGTATAGCTATTTTAAAAGAACTAAATTTAAAACAGTTATGGCCGCTTATAAGATTTGGATTTCTTTTGAGAAAGAATTTGGCCTAGGCAGATATAATGCATATACTAGACTGAGTAACAACCCCAATCTCCCTGGTGATATATTTTCTGGGGCTGTTTTTTCGGAATGGGGAAAACATGGGATTAGCAAAATTGGTGATGTGATATGATTACAGGGGGGAATGCAGTTTAGTAGCCTACAGGCAATATATGGATTAGATGTAACCCACTTGTTTAAGTTTCTACAAATCAGGAGTTTTTTGCTGACAAAAACTGGAGGGCCGGCGGGATTTGGTACAAACACAATTTTGGATATCGTGCAGAATGGTACAGAGTGTACAATTAAAAGGTTCTACTCTGAACTAATAGACCATCAAGTAGATGATCTGGAAACATTTGAGGTAAAGTGGGTGCAGAAGGTGGGCATAGAAAGGGTATCTTTTCATAGGTCTTTGGAACTAGGACAGAAACGTCTGTGCTCAGCACCACTCCAGGCACAACATTACAAGACATTGTATTTTCTGTACCATACACCCTCCAGGATAGCACAATGGGGAGGGGTAGCTGGTATTACTTGTCCAAGATGTGATAGCCGTTAGGCTGATTTAGTCCATATGTTTACTACGTGTACCCATTTAAAAACTGAACGGGATGAAATTGAAGTCTTCCTTAGAAGAACACTAAGGATAGAGGTCACCCTAACTACAGCAGTGGTACTCCTTGGAACAGAGGATAATTCTAGTCAGACCCGGTATGAATATTTTATTTTTGTGGCCATGGCAGTTTTAAGGCTTTGCATTGCGACGGCTTGATTGGATCGTTTACCACCTACATTCCATCAATGGTTCAGGAAATTACTAGCTGCTTTTAACCTCGAGAAAGCGATATATGCAAGGAGGGGGAGAAGAGGCAAGAAATTAGGGCAGGAAATATGGGAACCTGTACAAAACTGGAAGGAGAGGGAGCCAGGATAGGATGTATTGTAAATTAATGTGATTATGATTTAACTTATTGTCTTGTTTTGTATGCTGTGCCCTATTTGGAATTGTTGATAATTTGTATATTCTCTAGGTATGTATGTATTGTATAATGATGCAAGTCAATCTTAATGAATTTCCCTTTTTCTTGGGGGGGGGATGAAAATCTGAATACAAATATTTAAAAAAAAAAAAGAAAGTTCATCAGATTATGAACAAATGTACTGTTATAATCACTATGGTCATCATTTCTTGCATAAATCTGCAAACCCTAGAAATGTACTGAAATTTAACCAATGGGAATTGTCTGATGCCACAGAAAGGTAGCTCTAAAACATTTTATGACAAATTTCCATACTTTTCAGGTTTTAATGTTTCAAATCCAGAAACATTTTACTTTAAATATATAAATAAGACAGGTATGAAAAGTATGCTGACTAATACTAAGCAAATTTATTCTGCAGCCTTTTATGCTCATCTGTCTACTTTAAGCTTTGACTTTTGGAAAGACAACATTGAGACAAAAAATGCTTGGGGCACAAAAGACTGGCAGGTGCAGGGATTAGAAGCTTTATTCAGTGCCTGCATTATCCCAGAACAAATAATATTTTTAAATGACACTGTTCACCAGACATCTTGTCTTGGAATAGCTAAGATAAAAGATTCAAACAAACCGTCCATACCTACACCTACATCGGATAGCAATAACACTACAGAAGGGTTGGTCAACGTACATACTATTTTTCATCACAACAGAACAGATCCTGATTGGAAAAAATGGTTAATCTGGCCCACAGACACAAACAACTGTCAAGATAGATTCCTGAATAAGACACAAGGGTTCACATTCACTAGGCCAGATCCAAGATATGTCCAGAGACAACATCCAGGGATAGTAACATCATACAGTGTGGGAAAACTGTGTCTTGAGTGGCTACAAAAATCTACACTAAAGGAAGTAAAACAACACTTATCTTTACTTAAAGATGGCGTTGATCTGAGTGACTTCTTACAAGGACCTACTAAACCGCTGCATAAACTTTTTATATACGCCGGTATCTATGGCATTTATAATGAAGCATGGAAAACTACGCAAGCAGAGACTGCAGAACGAATACGAGAAATTGATCGTATTAATTTAGAGAAATCTCTGTAGTTGACAATGAGTTAACGACTCTGTCATCCAGAATATATTCTTTGGACAGCATAGTATCCTCTGCCATAGACATAATGGAACAGGACTTGGTCATGTTACAACATGGTCAGTCGCAATTGCGTTCTATAATGCTTTTTGGGCTGGACGTTACAAAACCTTTGTTCCGGCTATGTGACCCCATTTTCATGTTTTTACACAACATCGCTCTATTCATGATTAAATAGTGTCATACACCAGGGAGAATTACATACTGAACACCTTTCCAAGATGGCCGCCACAGCTATATTTTTCTATTTAGTCCCCTTTTAATCTCCAAACTCATTGACACAAGTTTGGCGTTCACCCGCGAACTAACGGAAAATGCACAGAAACGTCTTTTAGAGTACACCGTAACTCTAGAGGTAAGAGCACTTGAGATGCAGATAATCGACTTTCAAACGTAATATCTCTGTATAACACTCGCCGAAACTACACTGAATTTCAATATGCACGCTGAAACGCATAACTATTTAATCACAGAGCACTGATAGAATCAATGCATGGCACATTCAACTCGAGTTAATCCTTTGACTGACAGTAGATATTTTTAGTATTGAGCACTTATCTTTTTTAGAACAAAGTCACGATCACGCATGATATAAACCGAGTGCACGGCAGTCTAGATCTCTTTAAACCATCACGTCTAGCATCAATAACAATTCATTTCATTCAAGTCACAGAACCCCAGCACCACTGAAACAGTATTATTGTAAAACTACGAATCTGAAGAGTGGCCCCTCATGTCATTTTACATTTATTTCTAGATATCCCCTGATGAAGTGCACGGAGATGCACGAAATGCATTGGGAATAATCTCACTGTAAAAAAGTCTTTGTGACCACAGGAAAACAAATGTGAAAAGTTTAACATTTAACAAGATAATGAATATATTCATGGATTGAATAAAAATACATGATTCTTTGACCTTTTTGAATAAACTGGAACTTATTTTTGGAATATTCATTCAGAACAATAACCAATCGCATCACTGCGATGCTTGCTGCGCCCAGAGGGTCATCCCTTGAGTCCAAGGGATGCTTTTATTTGAGTTCATAGCCTAACACTCCAAGGTCTAGTGAGTGATACCTCTGAGGCACGCGACAACTTTCAATTTACCCCAACTTAACTGCTTGTGCACAACCACAACAAAACTATATGCATTACAATTGTAGCAGTTCACTTTTCTTGCATGAGAAAGAAGACTGTTCAATAAACCTTTTATTGAAAACGCCCGTCTCTCTATTTCTTTGCGACTCTGTAGAAACGAGGCATGCATAATTGACTGAGTGAAATACTTATCTATTGTTTCCACGACTCTAGAGATATATTTCTTATTCTTGGGAAACAAAGTTGTCATGTTTATGCGGTTATCAGAAACTAATCCCTTCTTGTGAATTCAAGAAAGTTTCTAGTGACCTCTGAGCTAGCTGGCACTAACTATTAAGTTTAATGTATTCGATAGAGACCTAGTCGACCTTAGTTCTACGTCTAATCCATTGGATATATCATTCCAATGCGCAGAGCCTATTGGATATATATTAACTACACTACAATGTGGGTGCCCACCTCCCACCCAGGGCACACACATTATAGTGTTGGGGACTGCGGGAGGAGCCTCAAAGCCCATGCTGTCCCTGGCATTCCCGCCTCCTGAGGGAGCCGGCATTGCTTTGACACATAAGGAGCTGCTAACATGCACCTCCCTGTGTGTAAAAGCAATTGAGCTCTGCTTTGAGCAAGCAAGAGCATAGCAAACAACTATATCCCGGGGTGGGCACCCCGGGACATAGCAGAAGCCAACCCTGGGGTGGGTGGCGGTCCCCAGGGCAATGTATGGATCCAGGAGGGAGGCCGGTGCCTCACTCCTTTCTTGTAATTTGCCCCAGGGAGGTGGTGGTCCCTGGGGTTGCGGGAGGGCCATGCAGCCCCTCGTGTTTAGTTTTGCCGAATCCCCAGGGAGGTGGTGGTCCCCGGAGCTGCAGGGGGGCTACACAGCTCCCCACATACTATTACATATGCCATCAGGACTTTGCTCACGTGGGGGCTTTTTTAAACACAATCTTGGGAGCCCGGGCTTGTGCTTTTTTTTACATTTTTACTGTGAACTCACAAATTCATCACAACCTTGTGGTAAAAGTTTTACAAAAACATTTTTTTTGCCATGGTGGGGTACATTGCCCCCTTTTCGTGAAGCCAGTCCTAAAATGGCTGCCAGCACTTCCTGGTTGAAGTGTTGGCCGCCAAACAGAACTCTGCATTTCCCTGCACAAAATCATCTTTTTTCAAGAAACTTCACAAACATAGATATCTCTATAATTTTCAACTTAAAATTCTCAAGAACTACTGAACAGATTTACACAAAATAACAGAAAGCGCAATCTATGGTGTTAAGCATTTAAATATCTCTGTTATTCGAATGTCCAGACACGGACTTGCACTATGCAATACCGACCCAGGTACTGAACAAGGGGAGCAAATACATCCATATCGACTGTGTAATTAGGATTGGAATCCATTGCAACATAATCTGAAAAATATAAGAAAATTGATGAATAACAGAGCGCTTCAAATGCTTAACTACATACAAATACAAGGCCTGAGAACTTGAACGAAACGCGTTGGCTGGATGTATTTTACTCATTGGACTTTACAATTTTGGATGCTCAATAAACCAAGAATTTTTCTAAAAGACTGAAAGTTCTGTTTTTCTACTTATTTAGGGGTGCACCATTCCAGCATTTATTTTTTCAAAAATATGGCACATTTATGCTTTCTTTTCAGCACAGCAAGTTGCCTTTCTGCGTTATGTCCTCATCCCATACCTAAACATAGTGGAGGTCACTATCTCCGTGACAGGTAAAAAGAACAGGAGCATGCTAGGATACCTAACCCACTCCCTCCTGCTGGGAGTACATAAGCGGTACCAACCCAGCATGCAGCCTGAAAATACCAAGCCAACAACTGGAAGGCAGGCCGCCAGGGAGGGAGGGAGGGGTGGTAGGAATAGGACGAGGACAACTGAACCAGGAGTAATGAAGATTACCGGTATGTAATAGGACATTACCCCCAGGCCCCTCCTGTCCTCGTACCATTTCTAAACATAGTGGAGAATACCAAAGCAAACAACCCGGCCTTCTGGACTCCCACCAATGCCAGGGGCAACAGACCAAGAAACAAAACAGCACCCAACCGAAGCAGAAGGGAGCCCATAAGAATACGCAGGCAGAAGCACAACCAGCCACGCCCCCAACCAAGCCTACAGAGCCGAGACCCCAAAATAAGCGGGGACGACCCAGAATGGGTCAAGAACCCCCAAGGCAAGCCCAAAGAAGGCCCAGCACCCAGAGCCAAGCCCTAAGGAAACACCCAGTGGGGCAGAAAGAACTCCTCCCCCAACAACCAGGGGAAGGGAGCCCCAGAGAAGCGGAAGCAACACAACAGAGTAAACCAGCCAGGAAGGGCAAAATACCAGGGAGAAAACCACCAAGGGAGAAACCCACAGCCCCAGGCACTGCCAAGCAGCCTCCCCAACAGGGACAACACAGGCCAACCCGGTCCAGCGCCAGTGAGCGCACAAGAGCAGGCTGCACAGAAGGACACCGCCCAGGCCCAAGAAGGAATCCAGCAGGGGCAAGACAGAGAGTGTCACCCCCAAAGCAAGGAAAAAAGCGACCCATAGCCATAGCAACCCACAAACGACCTCACCAAAAGGCGAGGGGAAGGAAGACGAGACCGAAGAGGCACGCGAAAGTAAGAGAACAACGAACGCGATCAACCACAGGACCAACCCCAACACACCAGGGGAAGCCACTAGCAGAGCCACCAAGATGGAAGAGGGAGAAACCAGACAAGAAAACAGGCACGACCCAGAGCAACAACCAGGAAGAAAGGGGCCAAGGAACCCAGCCAAGGCCCCCCCCCCAACAGTCGACATCCGTGGCAATAGGGAACTGGAGGCACAGAGATCCCAGAGAAAGCCCACGCCAAAAGCAGGAAAGACAAGCAGCCAAGCCCAGCAGAAATACCGGATAGCCGCAGCTAAGGCCGCCAAACCGGTAGAAGAAAACCCAGGGCACAGGAACCAGCCAGCGGCCGGGCCCGAGTCAACCAAAAGCCGGAGACACAGGGAAACAAACCCGGCCAAACCAGTCCAGGGAGAGCAAAAAGCACCACCCAAAGCAGAATCCACATCTGACCAGGGCACAGCCAAGAGAGAAAAACCAAGGGCCGAACACGGAACCCGGGAAACCAACCCCAGAAACGGGAAGAAGGAACCGCCAGCAACCAAGAGCCGACCCAGAGGCCAGGAGGACTCCAAGGAACCATCCAAGGCGAACCCCAAGAAGGGCAAAACAGGAAGTACCAACAAGGAGGCCAAGAGCCCGATAACGCAGGAGGTCCAGAAAGACCCAAGACGCCAACTGGACAACCGACAGGCCAGCCACCCAGGAGGTCCCCAACACGGAGTTGGCAGAACCCGAATGCAGAAGCAAAGGGCCAACCGACCCAACTCCAAAAAACCCCAAACAAGAAGGGCCCCAGGGAACTGCACCAAAGCCCGCCACAGCCATGCAATCAAGATAAGAGAAGCAGCAGGAAGACAGAGAGGGAGACCTGCAAGCCACACCCGCCAACCAACACAAAGGGCCCAGCGCACCAGCCAGGCGCAAAGGAGCGGCACAGGAAATGACACAGTCCCAACCCAATAACCAGACGAACCGGGCCAGAACCACTGGCCACCAAGAGGCCGCAAAAGAGGCCCAAAAGCACCAGAAAACGAGCAGCCAGGGAAGGACCCAGGCAGGGACCCCGCAAAGGTAGGCCAAAAACAGGGACCGCAATGGAACAAACCCAACAGAGGCAGAGCCGAGGTCCCATAGAACCCCGGAACACCCCAGGCAACCCCAAACCAAAGGAGAGGAGCCAGGAGAGACCAAAAGGTGCACAACCCCCCGGGGCACGGGAACAGACCCAAAAGTGGAAGAACAAACCCAGCAGAGTCTGCAAGAGCAACGGCCAGAGACACCACAGGCCTACAGCAGTCTGCACAGTAGGGGTATGTGCACATTCCCAAGGACAGGCCCACAAGGGGAACACCACAGCATCAGGGCCCAGGCAAGGCTGAAAAAAGGGGGGTGGGGAAGCAGCAACACGGCCCACACCAGGGGAGTCCGACACCAGACCACAACTGGCAACCCCACCAACCAACCCACCAGCCAAGACCAAGAGAAGGCACGGGGAGGAGGACACCAGGAACAGCACCCAGAAAGCAGGAAAGAAGGGCACAGGGCAGCCCAAACCGTGAGACCGGCAGGGGCACAGAAGCAGCGCACCCAAGAAACCAAGGAGCCAACTAGGCTGAAGCCAAGGAAGACCCACAACACCCAGCCACCACAGGCGGCAAAGGGAGCGGCAGCGAAAGGTAAAGGACCCCAAAGCGCACCAAGCCATAAAAAGAGCCACAAGAGGGGTAAAGGAAACCACAACAGGAAACCAAACCCCACCAGCCAACCAAGTGCAACACAACACAGCACCAGGCAAGCCGCAAGCGCAACCATAGTCATGAAGCCCACGAGGGACTCCAGCAGGACAGCCCAGGACCAATAGCCAACCAAAGGCCCACCAAGACAGAGGGAGGGCAGAACAGCCCCCTCCCCTGGAAAAAACAATGGAACCCAAGAAACAGGGAGTCCGGAAGCACCAAGGACCCCGACGCAGGATGCAAGAAGCGATCCAGCCAAACCCAAGCAGGAGCCAAGCTCAAGAGCAGATGCGCCACACCCGCAGACGGGGTAGAACAGGGGCCGCATGCATCCCCACCTCCAAGACCCGCAACCAGCACGAACCCCACTCACAGGGAAACGGCAGGGGGAAGGAGCCCACCAGCCCGGGCAGGAGGGCACGCTGGAGGAGAGGAGAGGAGAAAACGCAAAGGCACCGGTGGGTCCAGCCATCACACCCAGGCACCAGCAGGCGCCAGACGGGAGAAAAAGGCCACAGGCCTGGAAAACCCACACAGCGAAGCCCAGAGCACCGTCCATGCACCTGGGGACAGGAAGAAACAAGGCGCCCCGAGCACGGGCCAAGCCAACACCCCCGGAAGGCCGCAAGGAGTGCCCAGCACCAGGAGCCACAGGCAGGCACCCAGACAGGCACGCACCAGGCCCGATACCACCAGAACAGGCAGGAACCAACAGGGCGGATAGGCAGGAGGCCGAAGAAGCCGGGAAACAGGCAACCAAGGTAGACACCTCACCAGGCACCAACCCAGCCCATCCAGGTGGAACACAAGCATGCAGAGTAGGAAGCCCAGAGGCCAGAGAAACGAACCAGGCTGAACCACGCCCAAAATGAAAAGCCCACGTGGGCACAGGGGAACGAGCGGAATCCCACAGGAACCTCCGGCCCCGGCACACCCCAAGCAGAGGAAAACAGGGAGCCAAGGCTGCAGGCCAGCACAGCTGAAGAGCACAGCTCAGGAAAGAAGAAACCTGCAACGTGCTACGCACCAGGGCGACGAGCAAACACCACCAGACATAGACCGTCCCCCAACCCCCTCGCGCAGACGCCAACCAACAACAAGCGCCGAGCAAGCGGAAAGAGATGGAGGCCTGGGAATCCAAAACCTGTGGAGGAAGCTCCTCGCAGCACTGGGAAGCAAGGAAGGGACACAGCGCAAAAAGCCATGCAAAGCCCCAACCCAGCACGCAGGGCCAGGGAGCACCACAAGCCAGCACAGAAAAAAGGTCCCAACAGGGATCAACCAACAAATGGAGAGACCAGAGGACTCCAGAACCCAGAGCACCAGCAACAACTCAACAAACCCACGAGGAAATTGAGAGCGCCAGCAGTAAACAAGGCGAGAAAAACCACCGAAGTGGCCAAGCAAGTCTCCCAGTCAAGACCGCTGAAGCAGCCCTACTGCGCACAGCCAGACCCAACCAGGCAATGCACAGAACACCAAGCCAGAGGAACATGTAAGTGCAAGGCAACTGGGGAGAAAAAGCGGAACCGCTATGCGGTACTCACCACTGGGGCAGGAAGGACTCACCACAAGCTCCCTGCCTCCAAGAGCCAGCCCAGGCGCCCTCCAGGACACCAGCGTCAGGCAGGAAAGAGGACTGCAGCCACCGGTCCGACACCTATCCTCAGCAAGGCCCGCCCCTGCACTAACACCACAAACAGAGCGACAGAGAGGAAAAAAGGCCAGCAGCACCCCAACAATCCAGGTAGGGGGACCAGGAGCACCGCCAAGCTTAGCCCCTGGGCCCCAAAACAGCCTCACCTGCGTGTCTTCCAGTCCGGCCAAGCCTTAGGAAGACGCACGCTGTAACCCAGAAGGAATCCTGAGGAGCGGCGCCCTAGCCCCAAAGGGCTGGACGCCCATCAACCCGACTCCCAGCAAGCCCGGCAGCAAGCCCGGCAGGCCAGGTGACGCGAAACAGGATGTCGAGGACAGGCTAGCAGCCCAACGAGACATCCATGGAGGAAAGACACAGGTAAGCAGCAAACAGATCCCATTCTGTCAGAAGACAGAAAAAAAGAACAGGCTGCATGCTGGGTTGGTACCACTTATGTACTCCCAGCGGAAGGGAGTGGGTTAGGTATCCCAGCATGCTCCTGTTTTTTTTTTCTGTCGTGGAGATAGTGATCTCAACTATGTTTAGGAATGGGACGAGGACAGGAGGGACCTGGGGGTAATTACATCTGTCCCTAAGTCGTTACCAGGCAGGACTGAGAACGTGAAAAGCTATAGTAGAAAATGAGGCTCAGGACAAACTAAGCATTGGACAGCACAGATGAAATTATCTATTATGTCAGGTATCTAGAATTAACGAAACTGAGACAACAAATTCCTGATTTGAATTCCAGAAAGATAATCATTGAAAAGAATGCCTTAGATTCTTTAGTAAGGAACCACACAGTCCAAGGACGGATGTACGTCAGTACAACACGATCAAAATGATCGCAGTACTTTACGACGCAGCCATTACAACGCAAGTTGTTACAATGACTTGTGTTGGAGGGTGCTGGATTGTGGATTAGTTTAATTTTCTATTCCAACTCCAGCCCACGTAACAGTAGGGAAGGTGTTGGAATAGGAAATCAAACTATTCCTTTAACAAGAGCTCCCTCCAGCGCAAGTCGTAGTAACGACTTGTGTTGTAATGGCTGCGTAGTAAAGGACGCGCAGTGTAAACACCGCGTTGTAAAGGATGTTTACCCAAGGACACATGTTGTCAATCTGCTAAGGCTATTGTTATAATAAAGGTTTGAGTCGGGGACAATCGATATTTGCCCGGCGGTATTGCCTCTGTGACCCTCGAATTATTTAATAAATGAAGAGGCAGGCGCTGGAGACTGGAAAGCAGGAAACAAGGTTTTTTTATTCTCTCCGGAGGAGAACACAGCAAAACGGACAGCAGGTATCGTTCTGAGGTGCTCTAACTTATGTTTGAGGCCTGGCCCCTTATATACAGTGTTTGCGGTTTTTATTACAGTTTACACACTCATGATAAAGCTTTGATGTACGGAAAGACATTCCCGGAAACCCCCCTCCGGGCCCGTTCCCAGACATATTTACAGTAGAGGTCCCCATCCTGGTCACAACAGGTGATGAGTATCGCGCAGCTGGATATTCCGTCAATTCATGGAATGCGGGGTTCGATCGGATCTCATGGGGTGGGGGCTTTGATCAACCAGGGGATCCCTTGATGGGGGAAGCTTTCTATTGTACGAGGAGGGGCAAGGAACAGTATCGGCAGAGCTGGGTGTCGGCCTGGGAACGAGGAAGACAAACGGGCACACGGGGAAAAAGGGGGTTTGCATCTAAGGGCCGGGGATCATGAAAGGGAAGAAGGGAGGTGTCGCGCTGGGAACAGGATGAGGGCCTGGGGCAGAGCAGCGCTGAAGAGGGGTTTATGATTCAAGGCAGGTGCAAGCAGGGGGGTTGGTCAGCGTGCGGGCTTGGTGAGGGTGAAGGGCTATGTCAGGGGCCAGCGGCATGCAAGAGGGTTCGTTCTGATCAGGGCATCTTAAAATGGCGGGTGCGCACGACAAAAGTGTGGCATCAGGGGAAGAGGCAAGATGGCGCAGATAATGTTCACCAAACCGTACTAGTTTTCAACAGTCCTCCCTTTAACATATTCAAGACATCTTGCTGGTTCATTTTCTACTCGGTTCTATTGTGGTGGGCATGAGAAAGAAAACGGTAGGAACCCTGGATGAAAGAGTTGTAAACAATACATTTTGAGATTTCTAGTTTTTAGGAGGCGGACCTATTTGATAAACTTTGATAATCTTGTTTAGCAGGAAAGTCATAGTAATGCAATGCAGAGCAGTGAGTACATTTCATAAGGCGAACTGATGGATTGTTACCTAATCAATACAATGTTGGCTGGGAGAGAAACGAGACGTGGCAGAAATGATCGGGAATGTTCGAGGTTTAGTAAGCTTTCAGCAATTCTTCGTCTTCCGTTGGCACTGTGGAGCACCGGCGGTGGAGCTACGAGTCCAGCTCTATTCTAAGTTCCGTGTTGCAGGGCACGACCCTTTCCTCGCGTTTCTGGTCAGAAAAAGGGTCTTTCTCGCCCGGTGTCCTTTGGGATCAATAGTCAAAAGTTCAGGTGGAAGAAGAGTGTACAAAATAGTCCATAGGGTAGGTCGGAGAAAAAGGGGGATGGAGCAAGGCCAAATCAGGAACAAACTAGGGGAACGAGAGACTTCAGATAGGCGGGCTCATGACCGAGTCTAGAGAGCGGGGACCTTTCGGCACACATTCGAACATAGAGCGGGGGCACCAGGTTAGCCCTTTCTTCTCACTTTGTTGGAGGTAGTACCTCGTCCTGTAGCTCTGTTCTGTCTCGGTCTCGCCTTGGCCCATGTCACAGACGTTCCACAGTCCGTAGTCAGGCCACGTGCTCCCACATCCGGTCCTTCTTTCCTCCAACAGCCGTACCCTTGAAGGAGTTTGAAAAGACAGTTTTTAGAGATTTGGTAGAGGAAAGTAACCAAATAAGTCTATTTCTCTCCCAGCTCAAAGCAAATGAAGATAGGAACGTTCGCTATACATATAAATGATCGATGGTGGACCTGCTGGGTTTACTATGGCTTTCCTTCACAACTGTTTAATATAGTCACGACAGGTCATCTGATGGGGGCCCACCTCTGTAATGTAAGCCGGGCAATGCTAAAAAAGTGGTGTGAGCTAACCGCATGGTACTAATAGGCTTCTCGCTGAGGGACGAGCATAGGCTAAACCTTCAATGCCTTCTGCCCTTTAACTAAACATTCTCACTTTCGACAAGGCTCAGTGTAATGGTTTTCTTTGCTCCGGCCTAATCTTTAACTTTGCAAAACATCATTCTGGTCCCTATGCAGCCTCTCGCGGCCAGATTACTAAACTAGAGAAGACAGGGGTCTCATCGGAAGACACCTAGGTACATAGAAAACGTTGATGGGGGGGGGGCAACTGAACGCAATACTGGGAGCGTCCTGAGAAGATGGGGGGTTTCGGTTACCTTTATGGTTTTGGGTATCGCGACAATTTGGGACGGGGAGGGGCGCGTTATCTGAGGCACTTTTATTCCATAGTAGTAGCCGCTGACATGTAGTTCCCTCATTTCGGGTCAGATTTAGGGAACCTCAGTCAGCTTACCTGTCCTTTCCTTTTTGACCAATTCTCGATTTCATCAAAACATTTCCGGAAAGGAGAGGTGGTGACACAGTATTAGGGTGATTTTATTAAAGACAAGTTTTGAGCAAATACCGGCGGTATTTGAAGCCAATTGGGTGGTGTGCTAGGGGTGGCAGTCTGTCAATTTCGGGGCTAATCGCTCGGAAGAGTGGGAGTGTGAAAGAGAGAGAGAGAGAGAGAGAGAGAGAGAGAGAGAGAGAGAGAGAGAGAGAGAGAGTGCAACGGCAGGCTAAATAGTACACGTGCGACAGAGAGAGTGGCAGTGTATTTAAGGAAGGCTATTTAGTGCATTACACAGTAAAGGACATTCACGGGTCTGCGTTAGAATCTTGAAATCATGCAGTTTGAGCATTAGACAGGGTAGAGGGGACATGCTTCGAGAAAAAGGAAAAAAGAAAAGGGGAGTACCATTGTGTCGCACTTTCTTGCATTCTCGGTCCTTCGACCCGTTGAGTCAATGCTTCAGTCACACATGCACATTCTCTCATAGTTTTGATCCATCTGTGACATAGGTTCATTCGCGCAGCCTGGGTTAAGAGTGATCACTTTTCATCAGATCATACTAGTTCTACAGGTTTGTTTGCTACGTGAGTAGTTTGCAGGCGTGTTTAGGTGCCACCTTGCAGCGCTGGTCTGTTTCGTGTATTAGACATGGCAAGGCTTCAGATCTTCGCCATACCTTGGTTGCGGCCCCTGATGTACCCTGTAGAGGGAGGGAAAAAGAGGGGAGGGGAGGGGGACAACATTCGCGCACATCCAATACATGGATTCGAAAGTCCTTTACTTACCTCATACTCGTCTTTCCTCCTCGGGGTAGAATCCCCGGGGGTATCGTTTCTGGAGTCGGGGGGGGGGCAGTGTGTCCTTATAGGTCGTGTGTGGGGAAACGTGAAAAGGGAACCAGAGGTGTCTAGTGCGAGGTATCTAGTCGAAAGATGTATCTCACTATCGGGATCCTTAAACCTCCTTCAGCGCTGTGACGTTCTAAGGTTCTTCGGTTCTTGGGTCAGCTCTGTTCCCTAATACCTTTGAACGTCGTACTTTATAACATTTACATCGTTTTATTTTACCCTTCTTTTACATTCCCTCATTTATACCGTTAGTTTTACCCATCCTTGGAAGTCGAGGTCTTCCTCCATGTGAGAGTTCATGAGTCAGTCGCGTACTTTGAAGGCAGAGCGTCGTGTTGTCGATCCGATCCGTCCTCCAGGGCTGGGCAGCCATCTTCTTAATAACCTTAAAGAGAGAGCATAGTAGGGTGCACAGAAAAGAACTCTCCCGCCCATCCCACATTTTAAATAAAGCAAGCATTACCCGTTCATCATTTTGAAAAAAAGGACCTTTATTTTTGCGAGATCATAGTATGTGGATTCATAAGGGTGCAGTTGTATTTGGCCGGGCACGGCAATGGCTAAAGTGCGTATAGTGGGGGGTGTTGTTTGGCAGCAATAAAAAAACATCTGAAAGTTTTAGCAATTCATTTGTAGCAAACCAGAACGTCTATCAGTTGGCCGGGGGGTTCGGGGGCGTTTATTTCATAATTTAGAAGCATAGTCATACTAGTTGCAATCAGATTTCCTATATGCATACCGTGCGCGTGCATCATAAGCGAGGATATACATCGGCTATAAAAATATAATACATTGTACATTTATAATCATCATTTTTAACGCGATCCTTTTACATGTTCCTCGAGTGAGCTCTCCGTTCTTCTCGTCAAGTGTACAAAGGGTCATATATGTATCAGAACATTAAGTTTGTATAGTGAAAAGGGACACCACGAGGTGTTCGTAAGTTCCTATTGATACCGGCGCCATTTTGGGCGGGGCCGGGTTAGTCCGGAAGTAGCATCAGGGAAAAATGTTTCCTACAACCGGCAGTTGGACCAGAGTCCTTTTCGGCAGTTCTAGAATTCATGCTAACAGAAGGAGTGGCAATGTCATGTTTATTTCGTTGGCGATCAAGGCAGTTGCCCCTTACCGGAGGCCTGCAGTGGCCGAGGGCTCCTTCGGGGACCTTTGTAGAATCTTCAAGGCTGTGGAGATGTTGTCGGAGGTGGGGGCTCGTGCTCCGGTGGGCGAGCCACCGAGTTATATTGCTGGTCAAAGTTACTCTAGCGGCCGAGGCCCGCCTTCCAGCGGACCCAGACGCCATTTTGGGGCCCTACAGGGGCCACTCTCGTCGAGTTTGCAAGAGTGGAAGAGATCCTTCGGAGTGAAAGGAAGAGGGCTCTGTTTTGTGAAAGCGGGACATTCGGCTGGGGTGCAGCTGTGATGCCCCCGCCTGGGGGGGTGGGGCGAGGGAGACTCGTTCGCGCCGTCTCCTTCTTCCGGTGCACCCCATGCTGCTCTTTTTCATCGGCCCGCACGAAGGTCTCTCCCCATCCGGTGCTCCCCAAGTCGTGTGCTCAGTGCTGTGGGAGTATGGCCACCTGTGGCGCGCATTCGGCGCGGCACGAGTATCGGTGCAGTCATTGCAGGTTCGGTGTTCCGAAAATATGGGCACCATTGCACGTTCGGTGCTGCGCAAGTATTGGGGCACCATCGCCTGGTTGGGGGTGTTCGGCGTTGGGCCGGGGGCTGGGAGACCTCCTATCCGTGGAGGTGGGAGAGGCTCGTCCGCGTCGCCTCTCCCTCCCAGCCCAACTTGGACAAATTGTTGCGGAGGTACGTGCAGGACATCCCGCCGTCCAGAGCTGCTGCGGTTGTTACGGAAGGGAAAGGAAAGAGGTGTCTCGTTCTTCTCGGGACATGTGGCGGGACTACCTGAGACTATCCAGGCCCGTTGCGGCTGGCCGAGGAGACATGTGGCGGGACTACCTGTAACTGCCCAGGCCGCTGGCCCCTTCCTCTCCTCCGGCTCCCCAATACGTTAAGATTTCCTGACCAAGAGTTGGCAGCAAGGCCCGCCTTATATGGGTTGCCGCCGGTTGGGCGTAGCCGTAACCCTACCCTGCTTTGGAAGGTTCCAGAAGGTGGGGGGGGCGAATGTTCTGTTGATTTTCAAGTTCTACAGTTTACCGTTCTTGTTTTTCTAGCGTTATTGTGTTTTTCTTTGCCTGTTATGTTAAAATAAAAGTTCGTGTTTATCAGTGGCTTACTGATTTCGTTTCCCATTTCTTTCTTTCCAGGTTGTTTTATGCTAAAATTTCTATTAACATAGTTTATGTAACATGGAAGCACGTGCAGGGGGATGACGCAGATTTACGTACACATAAACTCAGACGGGCGGGGGTAATAGAAAAGTATGACACACAAGATCCAAAGACAAACATAAAACAGTGATTATTTGGCCAAAATTATCTTTTTTTCCGTCTGTTAATTTAGAGCTAGGCTGGGTTCCCGTTTTTATATTGTCCGACCTAGGAAAACTCGAACATGTCGCTGAAATCGTTCTGGCGGAACCTGTGCCATCGGGCATAATCAAACGCGGTGGTTCTGTCTGGTCTGTCCGTGCGAGTCGGATTTTTCTTTGTCTCGCGCTTTTTCTCATTCTGCTGGCCTGTCATTCCTGTCGGCCCTTTGCCCTTACTCACGCTCAGTAGAGTCGGGCATTGGGCTTTCCAGTGTCCGACATATCTACAAAAAGCGCATTGGTCTTGCCCTAAGTCTGGCCGTCTTTTGCGTTGTGTCGGGGGATACCTTTTGGGTCGTGGTGTCCCGGGGTTGTCCTGTCGGTATATTTCTCTACCTGGTTTGTCCTCGTCTTTTCTCTGTCGTTGCATAGCCTCTCTGCGCCACATACCGAGACTGTCGAGCATAATAGGCGTTGTCTTATTATTGCCAAGGGCTATTTCCAATGTTTCTATTTTATCAAGGTCAAAGGATCCTGCCAGTGGCCACTGTTTGTCTTGACTTTCTTTGGTATACCTGTGCCACAATTTATTATAGGCTATGGTAACTAATCCATAGTTTATGAACATGTCCTTATTAGGGGTGCCTTCTAGTGGAGCTATATGGTCCACCTCTAATACACGGTCCGGGCTGAACCAATTATCAATCAGTGGGGAGAAGACAGACATGACGGCTCGTAACGAGGGACTAAAAAGTCAGCACTGCCTATCTTATCACTAGGTGCAAAGACTAGACAGAATATTCCTATTCTACGTTGTTTGCAGGCAGTGAATACCTCATGAACAAAAAGTAACAAATAACGAGGAACAATCAAACAATCAATAAATAAATAAGATAGAGTAAGATCAATGGGGAGAGTAAGTAGGGCGCAAAAGTGTGCGTCCTCTACCCTTTCACTATCCGCAAAGAGGAATCTGTTGTTTCTGGTTTGCAGACAGAAAATCTCCAGAAGACAATCTGCGAACAGTAGTTCGGGGTCAAAGAACCCAGTTAATCAGTGAGGGAGAGGGAGTCTCCCAAAAACCGTTAAGAAATAATAGAGTCAGTGGGGGGAAAAAAATAGGCGCGACGGTTACGTTACCTATCCTTCACTGTTTGCAAAAGAGAAGGAGCCTACTGTTTCTCCGTGTGCAGACAGTGAATCTCCAAATAGGTCAAACAAAGAGTAATACTAGTATATTTTTTGTAAACAATCAAGCAATCAATTATTTTCGCAATCCGTCGTGTTTACACGACCTTACCCGGACCGTATGGACAGTTTCTTGTCTTCCGAATCCAGCGCCCGTTCGTCCTCTTTTTCTCGTATTTCTCACGGCACTCCTAATGGTCCCCAGTCAGGACCGTAGATCACTCGAGAGAGGTCTGTTCGGAACTAGTGAAGTTCGGATGATCGGCTGCCAGACGAGGGTCTATTGGGCAAGAGCTCTCCCGATCGTTGCAGTCATTCACTCTGTCGTCGGGACCTCTCCCACTGGATCCACGAGTCGCTGATGGGCCCCACGCTTGGGACGCCAATTGTTATAATAAAGGTTTGAGTCGGGGACAATCGATATTTGCCCGGCGGTATTGCCTCTGTGACCCTCGAATTATTTAATAAATGAAGAGGCAGGCGCTGGAGACTGGAAAGCAGGAAACAAGGTTTTTTTATTCTCTCCGGAGGAGAACACAGCAAAACGGACAGCAGGTATCGTTCTGAGGTGCTCTAACTTATGTTTGAGGCCTGGCCCCTTATATACAGTGTTTGCGGTTTTTATTACAGTTTACACACTCATGATAAAGCTTTGATGTACGGAAAGACATTCCCGGAAACCCCCCTCCGGGCCCGTTCCCACACATATTTACAGTAGAGGTCCCCATCCTGGTCACAACAGGTGATGAGTATCGCGCAGCTGGATATTCCGTCAATTCATGGAATGCGGGGTTCGATCGGATCTCATGGGGTGGGGGCTTTGATCAACCAGGGGATCCCTTGATGGGGGAAGCTTTCTATTGTACGGGGAGGGGCAAGGAACAGTATCGGCAGAGCTGGGTGTCGGCCTGGGAACGAGGAAGACAAACGGGCACACGGGGAAAAAGGGGGTTTGCATCTAAGGGCCGGGGATCATGAAAGGGAAGAAGGGAGGTGTCGCGCTGGGAACAGGATGAGGGCCTGGGGCAGAGCAGCGCTGAAGAGGGGTTTATGATTCAAGGCAGGTGCAAGCAGGGGGGTTGGTCAGCGTGCGGGCTTGGTGAGGGTGAAGGGCTATGTCAGGGGCCAGCGGCATGCAAGAGGGTTCGTTCTGATCAGGGCATCTTAAAATGGCGGGTGCGCACGACAAAAGTGTGGCATCAGGGGAAGAGGCAAGATGGCGCAGATAATGTTCACCAAACCGTACTAGTTTTCAACACTTTTAGGAGTCTGAGAATGACCCAGCCTGCTCCAGCATGTAGCAGCCACCTGAGGATTGCAGAGTGAGATGAGAATTGCATTGCTGTGGCATGCCCAACAAAGATCGGAAGCAGCCCACTGGGGGATTGACAGGAAGACAACCGGGAATATGCTGTTCAGACTGGTAAGGAGTTCAGTGTCGCAGAGAGAAAGGTCTCCCCAAGTGAGAACCGTGAGTTCCACACATGCAGCAGGGAGAGGGAACCACAGCCCTTTAACAGGAATCTCCCCTCTGGAAGCATCCCATCTGCGAGCGGGCACAACAGTATAACAAGGAAAAGGTGTGTGTGATTTCCTGTGATAGATGGTCACTCCCATGTAAGCCCCCTTCACCCTGAAAGACAAGAGAAAAGGTATTTATTGTTACCGCCGCTGTAACATCTGTGTTTGGCAGGGTGGGTGATCTGTGGGCTGGTCTTCTCTGCCTAGAGGTGGTTTATGTTCGACTTTTATTTCTCATTGGAGGATCATATGAACATATGAATCCCCTCTGCATCCAGCAAAAAGGCACCTCATTGAAGGAACCGAAGTGAGAATGAATGTTTTGAAGGAAAGGAAATACTGCAATGTAGGAGAGTATCCAGACATGGCTTGTATCCAGGAAAAAACGAAGTCAAGTCGCTAAAGCGAGAAATTGAAGACTAAGGGCCAGATTTACTACTTACTCACCAGCGCAGTGCAGCTGCTGTGCTGCGTGAAAAGGAGAGAGGAGGAGAGCGGCATATTTACAGAAATATGGCACTCTCCCCCCTTTTCCCTATCGACAGCGCTGAAATAAGCTGCCTTACGCCACAGAGAGCACCATAGTGCAAGGGTGTCTCCGTGAGTCTAGCATAGGTTTTGTACTTGAAGGGCACCATTCCAGTACAAAATACTATGCATAGACAGACTATGGGGTATATTACCAAGGCTGGCGATAGGCAATTATCGCCGGTTTAGCGGCCGTTTTCGGCCTCTAAGCGGCGATAATTCTATTGCTCTATTAGCAAGCTGTCGCTAACTAATGTTAGCGACAGCTTTTAGGCGATAGCAAGCGGTTTGGGGCCCGCTTTGCATGTCAGCGATATTGATCGCTAATGACATGCAAAGTGGGCGTACCCAACCTGTAAGCGACTGAAAGCAGTCGCTAACCTCACTATCGCCTATTAGCAAGGCAGGCGTAGCGATGGAAATATTCCCGCTATCGCCAAAAACCAACGCCTGCTCAGACCAGTTCTTAGCCATGTTATCCAATGGGAGGTGGATAACATGGCTAAGAGCATTTTGTTGCTAATGCGTGAATATCCCTGTATTCTCAGCGATATTCACGCATTTCGCCGCTATCGCTGCATATTTTAGCACAATGGAGAAAAACTTTGCTAATAGCATGTTTTCTCCGCTAACATATCCAGCGATAGGCAGCGATAAAAAAATCATCGCTAAGCCTATTTAGCGATAAATATCGCTACTTGTTGGTAATATGCCCCTCTGTCCCTTTTTCCTCCTTGTATGTGTGCTGTAGCGTTCAGCACATGTACGAAGTCAGAAAAGGAAGAAGAAATAAAAGCATTTCTCCTTTGTTGAAACCTACTTCAAAAGGGTGCAGTTTTTCTGATGCTCAACCCTTTCTACTTTATTTAGTAAATAGGGTTTAGCGACAGAAACCTTGGGTGGTTGCATGGGAACAGCCATGTTCCATCCATGGAACGCCCCCTTGGGGCTAAGTAATCCAAAGTAGTGATATGCGCAGCTCTGAGTTACTTTCAAGTTATTTCCAACTCTAAACAAGTTTATAGTACAAAGATTTTGCGCTGATTTGCGTCACTTTTGTGACACAAACATGGCGTAAAGTCTTAGTAAATCTCCCCCTTGGGATCTAATCTTGGAATCGGAATTTCACTAAGGAATTGTGTGATCCTCTGTAAATCTCACTGCACTTTAAACTCCACATATGTTTAAAAAAATAGCCATAACGTGTTGTTTGGTACTTTCACACAAAATACTGTTGATTATACACTTAGCAAATTCACAGTTTTTTGGTTTCCACATGCTTTTTGTGGCTTTTATAAACTAGATCTACTGCCATCTGTCTCTCCCAATGAGCACTTAGGATACTTGAAGCACTTGAGGATATTTGCCTGAAAGACAACTGACTCTGCTGCTTCCCTCTTGGCCTTTGAGCGGTAGAAAATTTTTTGACCAACATTTTCTTGTTTCTGGTGCAACAGTGGCTTCTTATGGCCACTTGTGGTAATGCAAATCAACTAACTTTGACATTCATACTTGAATGGTCCTAGGGGCACTTATTGGTGTTTATTCAAAATGTATAACTGCTGAGCACTTCATCTAATTTTTGCCATTTTGTTATTGTTTTATTCATTACAATTGTTTGTATTTTACTAAATTGGCGTGGGAACTGTTCTTTTGTTTCTTAACTTCAATATTTTTTGTGCTCCTTAAATAATAAGCCCATGTTTCTTACTCCGTTGTACCATTGCTACCAAGCTCACGACCATGCTTTCACACTGAAACATTTTTTTACAAATTAATAAGGCACCGGTTGAAAACTGTTGTGGGAGCAAACACCTGTCAAACCACCCCACCCCCATTGATTATTCCTGAATATCACAGTACACAATGGTATGCTCTTGATGTCCCTGTTGGTATGCTTTTTGTAAATCACTCCACTACTCCTCGTAGCTACTTAAGAACCATGGGCCATATGTATCAAGCACTAATGCGTTCGCAAACGCCAAAATTCGCAGAATTTCGGTGTTTGCGAACGCATCAGTGCTAAATGGTATGTATCAAAGAAATCTGCGTGCAAAATAAGGAATCGCAAAATTTGGATTCCTTATTTTGCGATTGCATTTAAGGAATCGCAAATTTTGCGATTCCTTAAATGCAATGTAAGAAGCATAAAAGAAATGCAAATTGGCCCTAAGGAATCGCAAATTACCACCAACTTCAAGTTGGTGGTAATTTGCGAATTCCTTGAAAAATGCACTTTTTTGCATTTTTCAAAGTGCAATGTGAAGCACATACATGCCCTTAGGGCATGTATGTGCGCCACATGTGCACCCATGCTTATTTCAGGGGTGCAACAGGGTGTCCTTTGGACACCCCTGCACCCTTGAAATTATTCTCAATTTGCGATTCTTAAATTGCGAATCGCAAATTGAGAATAACTTCCCATTCATTCCTATGGGCCTCCTGGCCTATAGAAATGAATGGGAAAGTATTCCTTAATTGCAATTCGCAATTTGCTAATCGCAATTAAAGAATAATAAGAAATCACAAAAAAATTGCGATTTTGTACATACATCCCTATTTGCGATTCTCAAATAGCGATTTCTAAAAAATCGCTATTTGAGAATCGCAAATCAGGTTGTTGATACATATTGCCCCTTGTGAAATATCTGCGAAAAAGTGGCAGAGAGTTGTCTGGGACATAGAATTCCAAGCTCCCATTTTAGCATGTCATGTTATCCTGAGCAAATCACTTCATCAACTGGGCCTGCATCCTATCTGTTTATCTACTCCAAATGATCCATTCCTAAACCTGCAGTGGAATCACAATCATAGGTAATCTTAACTCATGCGGCTCCTGTACATCCGATCCCCTTCAGTAATTAAAACCCGAGTTTGAAACAGGCCCTTATCGTGCAATATGTTCATGTCCTTACCTTTCAAGGCAAAACCACAGATCGATTTCTCAGCAATGACTGTAGAAGTCCTTAAGGTCTTCCATGTCAGTGATGCAGAAAGTGTTTACATTTTGCATTTTAAGTCGGCGTGAGTTCCTTACGAGCATTGTTTTTTTGCTAGATATTGTGTTTCTGTAGTTATTCTTTTCATGCATCATGACTCTTTGAACCGAGGGTTCCCAAGGTATTTCAGTCAGGACGGTGTTTATTACATCGTTCGATTGAGAGCTCTGGAGTTGAGGCAGAGGACAGTTCGCACAGTGCCTGTCTGGGAGTCATAGTGGTGTGCAGACGATGCCAACTTCGAATTCTTGGTCCTCCTCCGGAGCACACACAGCGATGGTCCCATATGTGATAATTGTTATAATTCTCAAGAAAGACATTGAGGCATATTAGCAACAACTTGCGATAATTATCGCAAACCGCGATTAGCTCGCTTTTCTTAATCGCCTCCTATTGCTGGATTTTATCGCAGAGATAACGCAGTATTACCAATGTTTATCTCCACAACGATAAAAAATCCAGCGAAAGCGGCGAATCCCATCTTTAACATGAGATTTCCAGCGATAAAAATCCTATCGCTAAGGAAAATCTCTCTAATAGGCAGGTGGGGACTTAGCCGTAGAATCCACTTCCCATTGACTATTATGACTAAGTCAGGTTTTACCAGGTGTAAAATCCTGGCGCTAATCGCGGTTAGCGCGCTTTTTTTTATCGCGTTGCGGTTATTGCTAATAGGAGATAGCTGTGTTAGCGACTGCTTTCAGTCGCTACCAGTTTGGGTATGCTCACATTGCATGTCATTAGCGATAAATATCACTGACATGCAAAGCGGGCCGCAAACCGGTCACTTTCGCCTGGAAGCTGTCGCTAACTGCTGTTAGCGACAGCTTGTTAATTGGGCGATAAATTGATGGCCGCTTTAGCGGCAAAAAGTACCGATAACGCAGCGATCTGGCCCTTGCTAATACGCCCCATTGTTTTTATTCATTTGTCTTACTCAGCAAACAAGCACTGGCAAAGTCAATCGATCTGGATTGTTTCAGGCATATTTGTTTGTTGTTGTGTGACATGTCTGGATGCAAAGACAGAAACCTGACAGAGAGGCACCAAGTTACTGGTCAGGTGGCATGGTGTGTGAAGGACAGGCTTATCCGATTAGACAGCCTGCTTGAGAGGCAGGGCACAGACTGCTACAGTACAGGAAGTCAGGATGGCAATGAAGTCCCCCGCATCAAAATCTAGACTTCCCTCCCAGCGCTGAATACGGCATGTATTCAGAGAAGATTTTAACCAGAAAGAACATTTCTTAGAAATATCCCAGCTTTCTTTGAGGAAATACATCCCAGCGAATAGTGCTTTTATGCAGAAATTGCAACTTTTTTACGTACAGCGATTGTGCAGTCAATGGCCTCGACCCTTAAATATTCGCATTATTGAGATAACCCGCATGCTGCCACCATCAAAATTAAATGAGAGGCTCTCATGTTCAAAACTGCGTGGAAGCCTTTTTTTAATGAGTTTATCTTTTTACAAATACAATGATGATGATGAAGATGACGGCCTTTCACACTTCAAATGTATCAAATTAAAAAATGAATAAATACACCTATCTTGCTGCCGACCAGGTCCCGCATTCATATTGCACCCTTCAAGCGCCAGCTGATGACACTGTTACTATAAGGACTTTTGTATCATGTGCACATCTCGCTAAACCGTGCAAGGATGCCTCTTTTAAGAAATGTACTGTATCTGGAAAATGTCCTTCTCTGTGGAGCTTCCTGAAAAGATGCCTCATGTGAATTTGTTAACTTTTAATCATCCTATACTCCTCCTGCTATTACAAGCCTTGTATGTTTGTTTTGTGGCAGTGGACATTTATAACTATTTGTATTGGTCAGGACATTGTATTGTGTTGTAATGCAGCATTTACGTAGCGCTTGCGACCCCTATGTGGGGAGCTGAAGCACTTGCCCATCATGAGCAGAACGCTACACCATGTAGGGTTTGTGGTTGGAAATATGTTGCCTTTGGTTTGATCCTATGTGGGAAGTGTTTCCATGTTGTGCGTGTTATGGGCACAGCATGTAGTACTGCACTGGGCTGTCCAATCTAAGATTTTGTGTGTGGTTGTGGTCCCGAACTCTCATGGATAAAGGGCAGTGTTCAAAGTGCATTAAACAAGGTATGCAAACTGTGATGCTGTATGCAACGGGGCAGGGGCAGTGAACTTTGGGGCAGAGTTAAAGGTGTGACTAAAAAAATATTCTGTATGTTTTTTGGTCTTTTCCCATTAAGTGGCTATAATGCGCAGCTTAAATGAAAAATAAATGTAAAACGTTGTTAGTTGGGAATGTACTTTAGCACATTATGAAACCTCTGTTGGTTATTACACTGCAGAAGTATATATGTTATTAGAGAGCTACAAAATTAAATCATGGTTGGTACAGTGGAGAATTGTGACGTGTATTTTTAGTGCTACAAGTTCACAGCCTGGGACAGAAAACACTGTGAATATGTAAGTCATTGTTTTAAACTTGCATCACACAAAGTATAAGATAAACTGCTACAAAATGTGCAATAAGTTTTCAGATAAAAGGATGCTTCCAAAATATAGATTTTAGCAATATCCAGACCGTAAGCAGTGCAGTACTCAGGGGTATTAAGGGCTATATAAATGCAATTACAATTAAACACTTGCACTTCACAGCTCAGTTGTTAACTCTTTGTACTACCACTCAAAAAGAATAATTCTTTGTCATCATAAATCACCCAGTGATTTGATCAATAAAAGCCAGTTCCAGCTCCCAAGCATCCTTTACATTTGCAGATTAACTCGTAGCGCACATTTGCATTTCTTTGAGGCACCCTAGCAGTAAGGCTCGTTTAATTGTCTGCCCTGCTTCAGTTTCACAGCACAGGAGACTCACTGGGTGACAAATCAGCAGGCTCATTTAAACTATTGGAATTAACTATCCCTGGACAGTTGTTTATATACAAAGTAAGGGAACGATTTTTCAAAAATCAATTAAGTAGGGACATGTCGTGCCCCTCAAATCCTGCCCAATTTGACCTCTGCAATGAGGGAGATAGAAGTGGAGTGATCTGTAGGGATGGGCATTTTTATTATAATCTCATATCTGAGTGTCTTTGTGAGATATTACCTTATATTTTACAAGTCAGATTATGTAGATATTTAGGACCTGCAATGGTGGACTAAATTAAAGTCCTCCGAATTGTCCAGCAATGTCAGACAGATCTGTTCAGGTATTCGATACCTGTTACGTTGATGATGCTTGATTTTCTGGCTGTACAGTGCTGGTGATGGACACCAATTATAGCAAATAAGTCTTATGTGACTTCAAGAAGTGTAAGTCACAATTTGTTGCTGACCGCTGTGTATTATTGTGGGCCATGACTGTTATATATGCAAGGACATAACTATATAATGCCACAACAAACCATTGGTTAGTCCTGCTTAGTTTACCTGCATATTGAAAGCAACTTGCTGGTTGAATTGCTCCCAGTTCTTGGGTTGCATGGTGAGGATTGTTCTTGATAGTGCTAATTGGGGTGGGAGTTAGGTTGACAGAGAGAGGCTGTATTGAGAGGCGGTGGTGACTACAAGGAGAGCTGTGGGTTTTACCCTGTACAGTGCTTTGGTCTGTGTCTGTATGGGAGTGGCAATGGCCCAGGTTATCGTCCGGATCTAACTTAATTTATGTTGGTATTTTTGCTTTCTGATTTCATTCCACCAGGGGTGTGTGGATGACAATGGGGAAAGGGAGGAATGGAGGAAGGTGAGATAGTTTGCTGTAGTCAAATGTGGGTGCAAGGATGCATTTCGTTTAAATTAGAGCACCAAATGCCAGTGTTGAATTATACATAATTACACCTAATTTCTATACAATGTTTCTGTAATTTTACATAATTGAACAAAAGGAAATTACCCAAACTTAGCACACTCTTGATGCATATTCATACTTAAGAGGAGAAACACGAATAGGCGCCAAACCAACTTTGATACACTATCAACAGGAGATTAGAGACACTTGCAGGTGCAATCACACATTTAATGTAAAATTACATATCAGTGCAAAATCATGTTTGGCTGTGAAATTTCCCTTGGTGCAACATCAACAGGAGTTTGGAGACAATTGAAGGTGCAAAAATATATTTAGTACCAAAAATCACATTTAGATGCACAGACATATTTAGATGCAAAATCTTCCTTGATGTAAAGTTAGGAGAAGTATAGTATCACATTTAGGTGCAAAATAATTCAGTACATACAGAGAATGCAGTAATAAAAGGTCCCATGTGGAGTAAATGTTATGCATCTGTCAGACATCACATTTGGTTGACAGCGCATTGAGATACAAATGCACACGGTTGCAGCATCAAAATTGCGGATGGAAACCCCTTAGGTGTACACATCCTATTTCACACGTAACTCACATTTGAGTGCAAAATCATCCGTGGTGCCAAATCAGCAGAATTGTGAAAACACTCTATGTGCAAAGGCACATAGGGTAGCAAAATGGCATGCAGGTTTAGCATCACACTTAACGGCAAAATTATATTTAGGAGCAAAACCATATTTAGGTGCTAAATCATCTTTGGTGGAATTTCAAAAGGAGTGTACAAACACATTTATGTGCAAAACTAATATTGGCGCAGAATCACATTAGGTGTAAAATCACTGGTGGTACAACATCAATAGGAGTGTGAAAGGAATTGCAGGTGTATAAGCTCATTCAGGAGCAAAAATCATATATAGGTGTAAATACACATTTAGGTGCAAATTCAGACTTGGTGCAAAGTAAGCAAAGGTGTAGTATTACATCTGGATGCAGAATCACTTAATGCAGAGAGAATATATACCATCAGAATTTACATTAGCTATACAATAAACACTGTTCATCAGTAAGATATGGCATTTGGACGAAAACACATTGAAATGTAAAGTCAACCTGGCTGCAACATTACCATGAGCTTGGAAAACTTTAGGCGCACAAATCCCATTTAAGTATAAAAGACATGTAGGTGCGACAACACGTTCAGGAGGACATAATTGTCCCTGCTATAGTGCATGGATGCTTCATTTCATTTCACGGTCTATGCAATGCAGTGAAAGTCATTCTTTAGCGAGACAGGCCACCACACCTATTAGTCAATAACGAACTATGGGGCATATTTACAAGGGTTTATTTCCGATTTTTTGGCTTAAAAAGCAAAAAAAACTGGAGATAAAACTATCACCCTATTTACAAGAGGGTGCTAACATGCATAATCGCAGGTTAGCACCCTTTTTCCCAACAACTCCCTTTGCATCTCTAATGAGATGCAAATTGGGTGTCACTGGGCGTACCCCGGATGGAAAACCTTGCAAATATCGCTGATGTTCACATCACGATATTTACAAGGCTGCCCCAGAATTTTAGCATGCTAAAATGCAGACTTACCTATCCCTAACATTGGGGTGGATTATGCGAATACGACCCCGTGGGTCGTATCAGCAAGGTTATCGCCGTTTTCCAGGGAACATCACTGGAAAACCAGTGATGTTCCCTGCAAAACTGCAATCACCTCGCTATCTCTGGAATTTTTATCGCCCTGGAGAAACGCGTGGTTAATAACGCACTATCCGGGCGATAAATGGCAAAGATATCCTGTGATAATAAAATTGTCGCTAAGCACAGCCAGCGATAATTATTGCTGGCCGTTGATAATATGCCCCTATGTAATTAAGTGCTTCTTTGGCCTCTTTCAAAATGTTAAGCATATTTTCCTCAAGTAGTGGCTGAAGTGGCTTACCCAAGCAAACAAATAACTGAAGGAGGCTTTCTTGTGTTACTTATAGGAAGGCTGGCAGAGAGTTCAAACCGTCTGGAGCCAGACATTAAAAGGATTCTTTAAAATAAAATGATCACCTATTCAAAACGTTGTTTCAATTACAGAAGATGACACCTAACACCAGCTAAGTACCACCAACTCTAATCGTATAGCATCGTTCAGCCATCATAGACCCTCTCTGGAAACACAACCGCACAATCTGTTTTTATGAGGGGTGGAGCAGTCTGTACATTTTGGAAGGTGCACAGACATAATATCGACTCCAAAATATCGTTTGGACAGAATATCGAGTGTTAAATATCGTTTGGACAAAATAGCGACTAGACAGAATATCGACAGCCAAAATATCGTTTTTAAGGTAAGTGAAGTAATATCGACTGTAAATAATATAGACAGTGAAAATATCCAAGTATATAATCTAGATAGTAAAAAATATCATTTTTTAAATAATATTTAATTATTTATAGTGTTTTTATGTTATAATATGTGTGAAAAGTGTCATTTTATGTTATAATTATTTTTAATTAATGATTTTTTTTAATTATTGTGTAATTTTATTCTGTAGCGGGTTGTGGGTTTATAGGGGAATAGGGTGGGAAGTAATTTAATTATAATTAATTAAATATGTAAATTAATTAATTGGTAGTAATAATTAATTAATTGGTAATTAAATAATATATGATAATTATTTAAAATGTAATTGGTAATTACTTTAATTTAATTGATTAATTGCTAATTATGTAAATTAAAATAATGTATTTTCTGTAGCGGGTTGTGGGTTTATAGGGGAATAGGGTGGGAAGTAATTTAATTATAATTAATTAAATATGTAAATTTAATAATTGGTAGTAATATTTAATTAATTGTTAATTAAAAAATATTTGTTAATTAATTAAAATGTAATTGGTAATTAATTTAATTTAATTGATTAATTGCTAATTATGTTAAATTAAAGGGGTATTTTTAGGGTTCAGGGTCAGTTTTGGGTTTTTGGGTAAAGGGGTATTTTTAGGGTTCAGGGTCAGTTTTTAGTTTTTGTGTAAAGGGGTATTTTTAGGGTTCAGGGTCAGTTTTTAGTTTTTGTGTAAAGGGGTATTTTTAGGGTTCAGGGTCAGTTTTTTGTTTTTGGGTAAAGGGGTATTTTTAGGGTTCAGGGTCAGTTTTTAGTTTTTGGGTAAAGGGGTATTTTTAGGGTTCAGGGTCAGTTTTTAGTTTTTGGGTAAAGGGGTATTTTTAGGGTTCAGGGTCAGTTTTGGGTTTTTGGGTAAAGGGGTATTTTTAGGGTTCAGGGTCAGTTTTTAGTTTTTGGGTAAAGGGGTATTTTTAGGGTTCAGGGTCAGTTTTGGGTTTTTGGGTAAAGGGGTATTTTTAGGGTTCAGGGTCAGTTTTTAGTTTTTGGGTAAAGGGGTATTTTTAGGGTTCAGGGTCAGTTTTGGGTTTTTGGGTAAAGGGGTATTTTTAGGGTTCAGGGTCAGTTTTTAGTTTTTGGGTAAAGGGGTATTTTTAGGGTTCAGGGTCAGTTTTGGGTTTTTGGGGTACATATACAATATTGGCTATTATTTAATTAAATTTTGTTAATATATATATATATGTTTTAAGAAATATGATTAAAAAAATATTATTTTTTTACTTTCATTAATTATTTAATTATTAAAAGTTATTTTAAGTATTGTTAATTATATTTTAGTAATTAATTTTTTATATTAATGTAATTAAACATTGTTTTTAGTAAAGTCGATATTTTTTACAACGATATTTTTGTAAACGATATTTTGTACTCGATATTTTTGTACTTACCTATTTGTAGATAGAAACTCGATATTTTGACTGTCGATATTTTCTCAACGATATTTTGGGTAGTCGATATTCTTTCAGTCGATATTCTTTCAGTGATCCTTTGGAAGGCACCTGCCCCAATAGCAGTAGTTTTATGGTTGGGGAAGGGAAGACAATAGATGCTACTGAACTTCAGTAAGAGATTCAACTGATCCTTCTCCAACCTTGATGTAATGCCTTGAGTAACGGAGGGATGAAAAAGGAAGTAAGGAGCCAGGCCACAGCAGGTTGTTGCAAGTGTGCTTGTGTGAGTGAATATGAGAAACAAGAGGCAAGGAAAAGCGGGGTAAATGAATAGGCAGGGTAGGAGGAAGATTAAGGAGTGTGGAGAGTGTGTGGGAGGAAATAGTTATGGAAAATAAAAGTGTGTGAAAGAGGTATGATGAAGGAGATTGTAGAAAGTGTAGAACATGTTAAAGTAGGTCATGAAGAGAAGGAGAGATTAAAAGATGTGTAGAATCACATGAGGAAAAAGGGAAATATGTGAGAGGAAGGTGAGTGAATGGTGGGGAAGAAAACCGTGCTTGTGAGAGATGAAACAGAGATCATTGAAAGGAGCAGAGATGGACAAATAACAGGGTGTCAGCAGACAGGAAGAGAGAGACAGAGTGTGAATTAGGAGTGTGTGAGAGAGAGAGCAGATAAAGAGAAACAGGTGGAAGGGGATGGTTAGCAGCAGGGCATGCAGAGAAAGGATGGATGATGAATGATGGAGAACAATTTAAGAGAGAGGATTTGTGAGTAAAAGCATTTTGTGTGGCAGAGGAAAGTGCAGAGCTGGAGGATGAGAGGGGGTATACTAGGTTGATGTCCATGGTACTACTAGCAAAGGTTACAACAAGGAGGGGTTGCTGGACTGTTCCTATGCGTGACTAAGGGAAGAACTAACTGGCGTGACCAAAGGTGTAAGTGTAACACCCTAGGGCATCCATTTTGTTGGATGGATTTGCCTCACACACCCAGAAGGGTGTCATGCTTCATCATCGGCGGTTGCTCCTCGTCGGGGAGGCGGTGCAATCCCCGACGGGCTCACCTCAAAGAGGGGCTCTTTGGCGGAGATCTTTTTTCCAACAGCCTTATGGTGAGGTGTGGGTGTGTGGGCAGGGTGGTATGTGATAGTGAAAAGGGATATTAAAATGTAGCTAAGGGTACCGGAATGAACTTTATTCTGGGGGTCCCCTGGCTGCAATTAAAAACAGGGTGCTAGCTCACTAGGAGTCAACGAGTAAGGTCAGGTGAACCTAGATGGGGCTAGTGGTGAAGACGGTCGACATGTTTCTCGCAGTGGGCAGTAGTTACCCGCGATTCATCAGGACCTATAAAAAGGTGATTTACAACATGCTGGTGTCATGTGTGAGTTGGTGTGTGTATTACCTCTGTGGGGGTTGTCCTATGCCTAGCAGTCAAGAACTACCAGCCACCTGAGGGGTCGGCGGGATAAGGCATCAAGGATGAGTCCATGGGTCAAAACTCCAATCTCTTGTGCCTTGGCTGCATGACCTACCCTTCTCCGCCGAGCTCGAGTAGAAAAGGGACATAATATTGCTCCTACATGCGTGTGTGGTGCAATTGCTGGTAAAAACAAATCATTGCACTATCTCTGGTAGGTGGAGGGAGATTGGGGAGTTACAAGAAGAGGTAGATGAGAGATAGAGAAGCGTGAGAAAGGGCAAGCTAAAGCTAAAGGAGAGAGAAGTGTGAGAGAAAGCAGTAATTGTCAGAACTATCAGGCAGTCAGATGCAACCTAACCTGAATCTCTACCCAGCGGGGAAGATGTGCGAAGCTAATTACTCCAATTACCCTTTGTGATACCTTTTAAGAGCACATAGAAAAGCTATCCTGAAAAAGCACCAATCAAGGGAAAAGGGGAATGGGATAAAATAAGAAAAGCTACTGAAGCAAACAGGAAGGCCTCATCTGCAGCATCCTCTCTAGCGAAGGAAAGTCTGTCCCTGCACATGTCCCTGATACGTGCGTGTCCTGTAGAAGGATAGGAAAAGAGCAAAAACATTCAGAAAAAAACAGGAGTTTCACTATAGTAATAGACTTATATTTCTCTAAGAGTAATTCTTACTTCTCACACTTAAGCAGAAGAAGGAAGTGAAAAGTTATCCAAACATGCAAATAAGGCTTTGCTGTCATTCATGACCTCAGGGGTATCGAATTAGGAAAAAATAAATTATAGTCAAGAAAACGTCCTCTCACGTGAAGCACAATTACACTAATTTTCAGTAGTTCCAATAGAGGAACAAGAAAAATGCACTTGATGCTAGAGTAGCAAAGAGGTAAACCAAGATACCAATAGGTATAACATGAGGAAAAAAAAGGAACGTATCTCCTGGTGCCAGAAGTCCTGATCCTTTGAGATTCTCGTGTGTAAAGGACGTCTAATAAAGTGAAAGCCTTCACTCTTATCTTTAACTTCACAAGAGGAAAGTTCAGAAACCAAAACTTTCACTCCCCTGATCACGTCGTGGCAAATCCTCCACCATCTGAATTCAGACAAGCGTTGGCCTCGCCATGGAACTAGGCAAAATCAAGAAGCCAGGACTCCGCTCGTCAGCGGGAGGAACTGGGTTAATTAACAGCCACTGCGAGTTCCAGGCGTGAAGAGTGAGACAATAGAAAATTGGCTCCAGCAGAGCAAGTTAAGTGTTTCTCTCAGCGGGGGAGTCAGGCTCAAAGAGCGGGCTATACCGGCTATTAAAGGCCCGCTACCATGTTAAAGGCCCGAGCCGAAGGTAGCAGGACTGTAATAGCCGGTATAGCCCTGCTACGAAGGACTATAAGGCTATTAGAACATTCTGCTACTGGAGGGCAGAATGTTCTAACAAATAAAACAAAAGCGGCTCGAGGGGATTTAAATCCGCTGGAGCTCGGAGAGCCTTTATAAGACATTGGAATGTTGCTCAGCGGGCCTTTACCGGCCCGTAGTAGCAGAGAGCACTCCATTGTCTACAATGGAGCTCCCAACATTCCAATGTTCTAATAATGAATAACCTCAGCAAGAGACCCCAACTCCATCCCGAGTCGACAAAGAGGATATCGGCTCTTCACAAAATCAGCGCACTACTGAACTGAGCTGAGCAGAATGCTTTATCCAGGAAACGTAGCAATGTTCACTTGAAGGCTCCTGGCAGACGAGTGTTCAGAAAGATGAAGGGCATGCCGCCTGCTTGTCCTTAACACACAAACTAGGAGATTGAATTAAAAATTGTCAAGCACCATCTCCTTCCTGGGCGCGCTTATATATCTAGAGTGCTCATGAGTCAAATCATGGTTCTGGAATACTATTACCAGGATTTCTGGGATTTGCGGTTTGCATTATCATATAGCATTCATCCACCAGTCACACCATTGTATAAGAGAGGTAGGTGAAAAGATTTGTATTCTGCACTTTTGCATACTACCATTACAGTAATATTAAAGGGTGAGAAAGAGGAGGGTGAAGACGAAGAAAGTATAAGACAGGAGGGAGTGAGGAAGGGGAGTATAAGAAGAGAATAAAAAGAGAGATACGAGTAAAGCTAGAATAATTTAAAAAGACATGTGAGAAAACATCAGATGCAAGATTGAGGTGAGAGAGAGAATTAATAACCAAAAAGATATATGAGTGAGATGCAGGGGGAAGGAGTGAGATAGAGAGAGTAGGAATGGAGAGACCAAAAGAGGGGAAATGAAAGGGAGAAAATGATGTGTTGAAGTAAGACATTTGGTTTTATTGCTTGAGCAAGTCTTTCCTTTGGTTCAATTTATTTCTTCAAACAATAGCGAAAGGGGGCTTACCAACACGACCCAAACAAATTAATGCCCAGGTCTGAAATGTCTCTGGACAAGGATTGCAAGAGTTGTATTCAGCATGTCACATCTAAGACCCCTTTGAAGGAGCACTCCTTGTAAAAATGGTGTTCAAGTTTATTGTTTTAATATACAGGAAAATAATACAGGACCCAGCAGTGCTTCCTTACCACTGCCAAGCCTCCTTCACTTTCTACTCACATTCAAACTATCTAACCCTTCACTAACATTCTGTTGCCAGAGAAAGAAAAAGACGACAGGACTTCTGTTGGCTTCTGTTGGCAATATAGTATAGAGTTTATCAAACAGAAGCAGGAGGTCAGGAGGTCAGACAGGACCTTGGAACTGAAAACTGAAGTCACACTTACAACGTAACAATGTCTTATATAGTGTAAGAAACACAATATATTTAATTAGCATATCAAATCAAGCACTTGGTCAAGCACATTGTTATCACTTATCATTGCAGCAATAGGTAATAGTTTCTACAAAAACATCTAACCACACATTTATGGAATGAGACTCAAGTGCACATGTTACTGATACATGTTGATGCTCCCAGCACTAACAGTTGTCCTTATCCGTATTGTGCTTTGAAGCCTAGCAATGCCTTTCCCCCCTATGTGTCTACTGTTTTGCAATGCCTAACCTCCTACTTATCTTGTTCCTTTCTGTCTACTTAATCTGCATATTTCTGCTGTGTCTACTAATTATATTTCTCCATTCTACTAAAATGTGTGTCTGCTTCCCTCCCAGGCCTCCACTCCATTCTTGCTATATGTTTACTATTGTAAATAGCTTGGGCCTGTATTCTTCCTTCACCACGTACATTTCTACACATCTTTCTGCTGATGCTTGCATTGCAATAGATAGGCCTTCTCCGAACTCCCAACCCAGTTCTATATCTAAAGCAGCAAGCTATTTATATAGAATACAACACATCTCCATTTTCATAGCAACAAAGACAACTATACAATTCCATGTACATATACCACTTCACAATACATTACCAAATGTAATATCTAACTCAGTGAACATAATAATCTTCCATCCATCCAGAACTTTCCCTTTCTCTTTGTGTCTCTATACTGCACTCGTCGTGGTAAATTTGGTATTAGCTCCCTGAACACAACACCCATCTGCATTCAAGCTATGAGCACAAATGAACCATCTCACATTCCATTTCTCACCACTTTCTAGTAACATACTATTACCCCATAGCTTGCTGTTTCTTTTCGGATCAGAAAAATTTGATTGAACTTTTCTCACAGTACACCCCAACTTCACACATACCCAATCTCCTCCATCAGATCTTCACACTGCTCTCCTCTAACATACTGTTGTTCCTTTGCTCATGCACAATCTGCTTGTCTCTCACCCTATTGTTCACTGCTTTTGAATAATATCCATCCTTCTTCATCTCCTTCCTCATCCACCAAGGTTAAGTAATCGTTATAGCCACTCTTCCGTATAGAGAAATATAAGGTGACTCATTTATTACTGAATGAGGTGTGGATCTATAAATCCACAAAGTGTTCTGAGATTCCTTTTTCATGTCTAAATTATTTATTTTTATCAATTGCAAACATTCTACCAACACTCTATTGAATCTATTGACTAAGCTGTTTTACCTAGGATGATATGATGCAGTTCTGTTATGTTGAATATTGTAGAAACTAAACAAATCAGACATTTACTGAAACAAACTGAGCACAACTATCTGTAACTCTCTCTTCAGGAATTCCTTCTCTTAAAAATACAAAAACTTCTCACGCTATCCATTTTCACCTCATTCACAATTCAAAATTCTGGCCATTTGGAATAGTAGTAAACCATGAACAATGCAAATTTCCCCTGAAAACCACCATGATTAAAAGGAACACATATATCCATCCCCAGAATCTTGCATTTACTACCCAGATATTTAATTTTCACAATGCAAGATTTAATAGCAACACCAGATTTGTTAATGTTTGTACAAGAATGGCAATTCCTTACATATCTCTCTATGTCTCTATTCATGGTTAGGCACCATAAGCTCATACATGCCTAAAGTTTAACAGCTGACATGCCAACATGTCCTTCATCTAATAAATCAGTATTCTTCCACAAATACAATTTGGTACTATCAATCTTTCTGCTCTGTATAAATGTTTGTCCATTACTGAATACTGGGGCCAGATTGATCTAAATTGTGTAAATAATTCATTATTAGCCCATCCCTTCTTCCACCCGCCTACCAAATTGTGCTTTACCAACAAACTTTCCTTCCTACTCAAAGCCGTCTTCCACTCTTCTGGAGTAATTGCACCATTTACTGACTCTTCCACGTTAGCTGCAACCCATTCATCAGTTTGACAATCATCAAAATTAGGCAATGGTAATTGGGAAAGGCAATCAGTTTTAATATTTCCTAATTCCGGCACATGCTTGAAGTCAAATGAATACTCCTGAATAGCCATTTTGATATTCGAGGAGTAGCCTTCTCTCCACCTTTAGTTGCACTAACATCCTCCAATGGATTGTGATCCATCCTTAATTCATACCTTGTTCCCCGTAAATAGGTTCTAAAGTATTGTGCGTCCCACCAGCATGCCCATGCTTCTTTCTCACTACTGGTCACATTACCGGGAAGCGAGGGGGGCCGGCGCCCCTGAGTAAGTTGAGGAAGCCAACTTGAATTGTAAAATTCTAAGTTGGAACATAGCAGAGCTTAGAACGAAAAGTGCTGAACCTAGATGGCTTGACTTTCTTAAAGTTCACGATATTGTGGGTTTACAAGAGACATGGGATAGGGAAAGTAGTTTTTGGATGGATGGGTATAAGTCCTACCATGAGCCAGCACGGCCCTCGGTCTCGGGCAGAGCAAAGGGGGGCCTTTTAATTTTAATATCAATAAAATTGATAGGAACTCATTATATTGTGGACAGTAATTGTTTAGCTGTAGAAATTACTACTGCCAACTCACTTAAATTGTTCATTGTAAATTTTTATAATTCATTTGAGTCTAAATTTCCAAATGAACATTTTTGTACTTTAAAATGTTTTCTAGAGGACTCCTAACTTAAGCAAACCACTTTTTATTCTATTATCATTTTGGGAGATTTTTTATATTCATTTATGTATGAAGGATTGCCATGTTGTAGACCATTTAGAACCAGAGGATTCCCTTAATTGCCACTTTGAGCACACTCTGCAAGGAGATGGTTTAGAGGATCGCCACGCTTGCTGAAGAAATCGGAACCGACACCATACCACAGGTTCGGCGTCCCGTAATTCTTCTCCTCCTACTGGATTGGAGAAGCCTTATACTTCCCTAACCTCGAGGGACCTCGGCGTGGGAATACGACCACATGCGACTCAGGATCCATAATTGATAATATTGACTCAATTCCTTTTTGTGATTTAACTGATCGGATCCATTGACGACTAATGTTTTGGAAACTTGCACTTACCGCATTAAACAGAGCCATTTGAACCGACAACCAGCGGAGACGTGATAGTCACTTTTCAAGGAGAACACTATATGCTGGTACAGCTTATCACGCCGAGCCGCGGTCCAAACTGAGTTCGTACTTCAGCTCTTGAACTTTATAATAAATTGCCCTGACGAAGTTCCCAAGGCTAAAAGAGGAACGAAACGCGTTGGCTGTGCCTATGCTGCGTGACGAAACTTTTCTGAATAAAGAAGAATTAATACAAAAAACAATACTGAAATTGACTCTGTTTGCGTGCACCTTCTATTTTGTTTTGATAATTGGATTATTTACGCATCCTACGGCAGCGGATGCTAGAAGAGTGTGCACCACTAACATTTGGGAACAAAATGATCCGTAGTGCTTGACCTGGTCTGCTGCCCTGGTCCTTTTGTCCTATGGCTTAGAGGATCTTCTGGCAGTAGTTGATCTTTGCCAGCCAAATACAAATATCATGGAGGAGAGGATCCCTACCTTCAAGGCAAGAGGGCAGGATTCAATAATTGACTATATATTTAACTCTCCTGTATTGCTTTCTGAAGTGGTATATTACAGTGCTTAATGGTATTTTTACAGTGATCACAATCCCATCATTCTTGAGTTAGGTGGGGCAATTGGAGTAAAAGGTAAACACGGGCAATCCTCCGCTCATACACGCATAGAGACCTCTGATCATGGACGTAGTCTAAAATGGACTAAAGTAATTCGAGAGCTTTTCCTTCAAGACCTAATGTGAAATGCTGAAAAGAGTTTCGACATTTGTCTTAACCCTATAAATGAGGGGGCTGAGGTTCTACTGGCATTTGAAGACATCTGTGCTCAGGTCGTGTCTGGCCTAACATTGCCTAGTAGAAGACACGCTGAATTGGGTGAGAAATGGTTTGATAATAACTGCTCAAAAGCACCCCAAAAGCTTATATCTGCCCTGAAACAGGTGTCTAGAGATCGCTCTTATACAGCCCAGTTGAGGCAGTCTTATAAATTTGCGATGAACCACCGAAAAAATGAAATTAAAGAAAATGCATGGAATGACTTGCTATCTGTTGAGGTCCTTAAGTATAGCTTCAAATTTTGGGCCATAGTTAATAAACCATTTTTTACAGGACATAATTACATGCCTTTACAACATAATATCACAGAGGATCAGTGGTGTTCCCATTTTAGCTCTATATATGGGGGTTTGACTGGGAGGGGTTCCCCAGTTATTTTTTATCAGGATCGGTGTAATACTGCATTGGCTTTTACGGAAGATGAAGTGGAGAGAACAATTATTAAAATGACTAGTGACAAGGCTCCCGGACCAGATTGTGTCCCGGCCGTCTTGTACAAACAGAATCCACCCCTTTGGGCTAAAATTATAGCTAAACTTTTAAATGTGGCCAGTAAGAATGGATTTCTGCCATCCTGGTCTTTCTCTACCATCATCCAAGTTTTTAAAAAGGGTCAGAATGGTGATCCAGGCTGCTACAGACCCATTTCTTTGATTGGTTCACCAGTTAAAGTTCTAGGCAGAGTGATTTTAAGTAAACTCTCGGATTGGCTAGATGGCATGGGAATTTGAAGAGATTTTCAATATGGTTTTAGAAAAGGAAGAAGCACTTTAGACCAGTTTATAAACCTGCACCTATTGACCGAGAAATATACAGTGGCGAAAATAGGTACATTACAGTTGGCCTTTATGGATCTATCCTCGCGTTTTGATCTAGTAAATAAATCAAAGCTATGGGCAAAATTAATAGGCATGGGGATGGATCGCTGCCTAGTTTATTTTTTAGCAGACCTCCATAAGGATCTTTATGCCAGGGTCAGAGTAAGCCAAGATGGCAAATGCACAAAACACTTTAAAATAGATAGAAGTACTGCTAGTTTAGATATCTCACGTGTAGGAGACAGGATTATCGGTGCACTCCTATACACTGATGACGTGGTCTTGCTGGCCCGCACAGAGGCAGGGCTGCAGAGGCTCCTAGATTCTTTTGGGACCTTTATGCAATCTTTGGACCTAATTGTTAACAAAACTAAATTGCATACAATGACAATGGGGCAGAAGTCAAAAAAGCTTAAATCCTTTTATTGTGAAAGGGTAGCGTTGACAAGGGTTTCCTCATTTTCTTACTTGGGAGTCTTATTCAATGAGAGGGGCTCGTGGGTTTCTCAGCAAAAAGCTAAAAAACATACGATGTCAACAACCATAGAAGCCATCCAAGGATTTGCATCCTGACTTGGAGCGAACCCCCATGAAGCCTTGCTCAATATCTATAGTTCTAAATGTATTGCTTTAGCAAGGTATGGGTCTGCGATTTGGGGATATAAATCTGCAGCGGGGCTCCAGATAGCTGAAAATAAATGTTTAAGACACCTTTTGGCGGTTCCCCAATCTATCTCTACCTATGTTATATACCAAGAACTGGGCACTGGCTTTGTTGCGGATCTGATAGGTCTGGGCCCAGTGGCCCTGTGGCATGCTGGAGAATGATCTGGGTTCACCCAGAATTGGCATTAAACAGAGAAATTGCCAAGGACTGTGTCGCCTTGGAGTATGCAAGTGAAATTCAATGGCTACAATATGTTAAGTCCCTTCTAGACAAACTGGGACGACCCAAACCTTTTGCCTCTCCGGAAAAGATGGTGAAAGAGGACTTGGTATAGGTTAAAACACAATTTTTAAATCTGTTATCTGTAGAGAGAGAGGCGACAGATATTATGAAACCCACTGTGAGAGCTTACCTTTGGTGAAAAACTTTCTCGCAGATAGAACAGTATCTGATAATTGTTATGAAGCCTTTCAATTGTTTTCTCTTAACTAGATTTTTGCCTCAATCTCATTCATTGTCTTTTAGCAGATGAGCAGAGATGAGCAGAGATGGAGTAGGGTACAGGATGTAGGCCCTTGTACATGTGACAATTTCTCGATACAGGATACCATGCATTTTACGATGTTTTGCAATCATTTTAGCACCATGCGGAGAAACATTTTAATTCCTATTATGAAGGGGAAAGGTTTTATGCAAGTCAGATCTGTCTTGTTATATTTGCAGATGCTTAATGATCCTTGGGAGATTTTTAATGTTGCAAATTTTTTTGTGGTGGCATGGGGAAACAGGGTGCTAGACATTTTAAACTATGGCTGATCATTTACTCTGATACAAATTTGTCTTATAATTTGTTTATCAAATGTTTTTTTATTTGTGAAAAAGCGACGGAGGATGATGTTTTATTGATGTATTTGCTGTTTGACATATGAATTACTAGCGATCCTTTTTATTTGTACTTTTTATAGTTATGAAATTGGTATATTTTATCTACCTCAAAATGTATTATGAATTTGATCTATTTGTAATGTTGGTATGATAATTGTTGTTTGTTGTGTACTATTATGGCTTTTATTAGCCGAATAAAGTGGTTTTGACTGACTGACTGTACTATCAGCACCTTTCAATGTTCTTGATGTAACTGTTATGACTCATTTGTTTCCTTCATGCAATTTCAACAAAAATGGCCCCAAACCATATGCACTTGCATTGGTTACCAAAACTGTGTTGTATCCTGGACTTAACTTTTTCAATATAGGTTCCTTAGCTATACTCACATAGACACAAACAAAGGATTTCTCACACTCTTCCTGCCATGCAAACGTTTCCCCTTTCTTCAGGAACAATCTTATTGGTGTGGTAGTATCAGTAAAATGATTCACTGATATTGCATAATATACAGCCATACTAGGTGCACACTCCATGGCCTTCAACAGCTTAAGTTTAGATTTAACACCCTCTACCTTATTAAATGGCCCAAATACACAATTCGGACGCAGCAAATTTGTATTTCTCCAAACCAGTCATTAATCTAGCACCTTGCAGCCTTTCAAGAACCAATCTTAAATTACATCATGCTCCAGTTTAGTCTTGCCATAAATCATTATCTGAAGTTGAAATGCTGTAACTACTTTTATACCTGACAATCCTTTCCGCATCACTTGCTGAAAAACAGCAGAGGCTGACATCAATTCAAAGGGCATTCTTTGATATCTGAAAGCCCCTGAAAGCCCCTTGTTGCTTTACATAAAATTTCAAATGTCTACTCTCCAGATGCAACACAATTTGATGCTACACCTTTGACCAATGTTAAAAAACATTTGCCTTCCCCTAGGGTACTTAACATGTGATTTATATTAGGTAATGGATGTCAATCTATTCTAATGCAGATCTTTAGATTGCATAAATCAACATACATCCGTACCTTTCCATTTGTATGTGCTAATACTATTGGGCTGAGACATTGTGACACTTCTATAGGTTCAATAACAGCTCCAGGGCATTTTGTCTAATTCAGTTTTCAATGCTTTCCTCATACGCAAAGGAAACATTTTCGCTTTGTGAATCTTAAGTTTAGCACCGCTCTTGTGAAAAATACGATGAGAAAATACCTGTCATTTCTCCAACCTATCTTGAAATACCTCAGGAAATTCAACTTTCCATTTGTCAGTACCCACAATACTCATAATACAACTTGATCTGTGTGATTGGGATTCTGTTCTTGCCAATAATAATAATAATAATCCACATTTGTAAAGCGCGAACAATCACCCGCAAGGGTCTCTAGGCGCTGGGGGCCGTCGGGAAGATTAAGCAAGCTATTGCCCAGAGTCACAAGGTGCTGGGCTAATCTGCCACCGGCAACGGGGATCGAACCGTGATCCCTAGATTCCAACGTCAGTCACCCTGGCCGCGGTGCCACACCTCTCCCACCCTAACAATAACCTACCTCTTTCCAGTACATATACTTTTCCAATAGTTAAATTCCCTTTAAATTCAATGAGAGCATTACAAGTGAATGCAATCACCAAACAAAACGTTTTATAAAATTGTTGGTTTTGTTCCACAGTAATCTACTCGGTTACATTATTTTGTTCCAAACTACTCCTGATAAATGTTCATATGTACTTCTCACTATAAATGATTTTGGTATACACAAGTCTGCAAACATATCATCATCAATTCCCTCTATGTTCACTGTGCATTTAAGCGGATTGTAAGACTCATTACTTTGCAAAATGTGTTCTTCCATAGTATCAGAACTAGAGTTAATTCGTGTCAATTTGAGCTCACACACCATCAACACTTCATCATCCTCTGACGAATTCTCACTAATCATTTGTACAGTATTATATGTTAATATTATATGTTTTATCATTTTTTTTGTTTTCTTTTGTCTATGGATGTTTTACATACTCTTAAAAAATGTGAAACTTTTCACACTGATAACATCTAACTTACAAAGTATGACAAGTATTCAACATTGCATTAAAGTTTCAAACTACCAGACCTAAAACATTGACTTTTGTTTTTATCCTCAGTTGCATTCATGTATTTGCATCTATGTATTTTCTTTATGTAAAACTTTTTGTTTGGTAGATGCATTTACTTACTGTGGCTTAGATTGATCAGTACAACTTTCTAGAGTGAGAATTGTTTTCTATCAGGATTCATAACAACAAAGAGGAAGTACTCTCTATTTTCCTTGTAATGGGAATAGCCTTATCCAAAGTTGGGTCCCCAATGCTTAAGTTTAACAGAACATTTAAGTTCCTAGTACGATTAATTAATTGAGCCCTCACAATTTTTTCATGCAAGTCTTTAAACGTACGTGGTGAAGCCAATACAAGATAAAAAAACACATATTGTCCTATAGACTCTCCTGGTAATTTCAGCCTTGAAAGAAATGTATGCCTTTCCATTACTAATTTTAACTTTTTGCTGTGATGTTCATCATGTGCCTTAATTGCTTGATTATACGTAATTTCCGTCCATTTCCATATTATTATCATCATTCATATTTATAGTAATGGGTGCATTTCGCAGAATCATCCTACCCTCTCCCCCTAAGTTAAGCTTTAACAGAGCTAATTTCCTTTTCTGAATAAAATATTCCCTACAATAGCCTCTAAGTAGGTTTCAAAGGCATCTGTCCAATCCTCCCATGACATGGAGGGTTGTCCAGGATGCTGCAAAAAGATTGGTGGTGATATTCTTGATTCTATGGTGACTTATACTCTAGAAATGTAATTACACTTTGTAATCAATAAATAGCAACCTAATACAATAAATGTAGCCACTGTCATTAGGCGAACAAAAGATCAAATTATATAAAAACATAGTCACCTTTGTCTTGTAAGCTGTAAATCCTTACTGTTGTAAAATTATTGTTGTTGGCAGATTATGCATTGTCAAAGTCGTCTCCCTGTTGCTATGCAGCTGAACAACTAGCCCCTCAAACGGGAAGGTCACTTGTCATGATATGCAAAACTCCAAGGCTATCTGATTGAGTAAAGATTTAATACAGTTCTTCTTAATTTCCTTTTTATATTTAATAATTCATGGTTGCAGGCAGCAGAGATAGAACATGCACAATGTTCTCACCGAATCCTGTGTTATAGAATCCACACCTTCGAGCACCTCTGAGCTTTTTTCACAGAACACAAGCTCGAGCACCCTCAGAATCCTTTAAAACAAATGCTTGCAATGCCACAAACAGCACTGTAGATTTAGATGGTACTAGCCCAAGAATCTCCTTTGCCAAATTCCAAATTCAATGTACGACGAGCCAAACTCCTAGGCCAGAATGATATTGATCAAATGAACACACACACTACACAAATGCCTCTTGGCAAGAATCAAATAACCTGTATAGTTTACATCCACAGTAACCACCAGCTCTGTGCAAAGTCCTCTTCCAATGTAAAAATCACCTAGCTGTGCTAAACGCAACCACTAGGAACTAACTGTGAAGATCAGGACTATCCGTCACATCCCCTGCAACTACCCAAACAATGGCCAATGGGGCATAAATGGGTCCTGTTGATTTTCATTGTCAGGGAAGGAACATTCCTTGTCAATATGGTGCACAAGTTGATTGTTTTCATATACTGGAAAATAATACAGGACCACAACAGTGCTTCCTTGCAAATGCCAATCCTACTTCACCTTCCACTCATATTTCATCTCCTGTACCTTTCATTAACATTCTACAATTAAAGCAGCAAGCTATTGACATAGAATATAACACCCTTGATGAATGTGAATTTATCGCACAACCAGGGCAGCAGGGGCTGCTGCATGTAATGTATCAATAGTGCTGACTGATGGTGGCATCAAAGATCATGGCCGGTGAAGATACATTGTCAGAACTATCTAGGGCACTCTCGATCTGACATCCAAGCCTAGGGATGTATCTTACGCAATGTGCCTCTGTTCTGACTTCCACCATGCATTGACATAAAAGTGCAAAGAAACTCACAGGGTTTTCACAAAGTACTTCAATACCTCTAAATTGATTGATCACAAAATCCCTGCACAGAAATCATTGGCGTTTAATTCCCTGACAAGACTACACTGTTGGCACCCCTGTCATTCTTAGTACTAGGATGAAATATAAAAAAGGGCCACATGAACTGACTGGTGGGCAGTTCTTTTCCAGGAGCAAAAAGGCAAAAGCAAGGACTGACACAGAAGGTGCACTGTCTGCAAAAGTCGTGTTGCAAAGTCACCCATGGTACTGGCGGTAACTGACTTTGACTGTCCCTTGGCTCTGTCTAACCAGGCCCAGGGCCAGTACTTTATTGAAAGCACAAGTGAAAACACATACATGCAATAGTGTACACTATGTATTAGGGTATACTTAACATTGGTATGACCTACCCTTAAAGTCCCGAGTAGATAACAGGGCAGAGACATTACATACTACCTAAAAATCCCTAGTACAGCAGATCTTTATGCACTTGTTTGTGTGGACTGCTCAGTGCCTGAAATTTTTTTTAAATGCAGCATTGCTTTTTAAAGTATCAATCAATCAATCAAAATAAGCGTTATTCAAAATCACAGAGTGAATCATATAAGCTACAAAAATACATCCATGACAAAATCTAAAAAAACAGAATATGTGTTTAAAAAGCTACAAAAAGTTATTCTACATAAAAACATATAAAACAATCATCAACTGCGTGATCACTCGATTTCTATTTACAGCTGCTTCTTGTAATTAATAATGGCCAGCAGAAATTGTGACATTACTACACATGTGTATAAATTCGGTAACATTTGCAAATAAATAAAAGCTGGGCGACATTGTCTAAAACCCAGTTGTAATAACAATGGTTTGATGAATTTCTTTCTCAACCCTGAATAATGTTTGCAAAAAAGCACAGTATGCATGGTGTTCTGTGGTGAGATCTCATCACACGGGCAATTCCCCAGGTCAGGTGACCAGTTGTTAACAATAGGAAAACTAATGAAAGGGGGATGATATCCAGATAAAAGCGAGTCAAAACAAACTTCTGGCGTGAATTATGCACATTGGCTAAATATGGTTGTATATAATAGCTAGACAGAATAATTTGATTCCTCAACACAGAGGGTTTCCACATTTCAGACGATAATCTTGCTTCCTCCAATAAAGAAATGCATTTCAATTTCAAGGCTTTTCTTTGGACACTGACCAGACTCTCGGATTGAAGCATTCAGGATGGTTGAGGTCTGTCAGGAAGTTGTGAACAAATGTAAGCAAAGGGGTGTTAAACACATGTGAGGATTTTAAACAGTCAACAATTATAGCTCTATTAAGAGTAGTATGTTCAGATGACCAAATGTTATGCCCGAGTAGGACTGGCTGGATCCTGATTAAATCTGCTATGTAAGGGGCTCCTAGCTCGGAGTGTCATACAAAGGTTGGACTACTTTTCGGGGGAGCTAGAAAGTCCTTAAAAAAGCATTTTCTTCAAGATGAATTGTATCAGTCTTTCCATGCCCTCACGGCTCAGCCCCGTACATAGCAGTGGATCTGCATTTGGCCTTATAAATTGTCATCAGTTCCTTTGGGTGCTTAATGCCAAGCTGACTAGCACAATTTAGTAGAGCAATTATCGTTTTGACAAAATGGAGCCGCCTTGATTTAATTGCCCCTTGCCAGTTCCCAGATTGACTAAATACAATTAACAGATATGAGAATGATGCTGCGAACTCAATTTTGGAACCCTCAATGAAAAGGTCACGACAGCGGGTGGCCTTTTTCCCAATCTTCATGGCAAAGGATTTGCTAATATTAATTTTTAGCCCAAGATTTTGCATGAACTGAGCAAATTCGTCAACTAAACGCTGGACAGCCGATAGGAGTACTGGCTTTTAAAAGTAAATTAACTGCAAACTCAGCTCTGGTGGTAGGGGCACTTAAAAAATGATAATCTACAATATTGTTACATATTAGGTACCACCAGGGCCTCCCCTATGTTACCCAGGGGTGGGGGTCATGTAACTATAAGCAGGATCCTTATAAAAAATGCTTTATATGCCCTGGGCATAGAGAAATTGCACATTTCACTACCCCATTGTAGTAAAGTGTCTGCCACAATCAACGTTGGCGCTGTGAGCACTGTGGAGTGAGGAGCTATAGACTATGGGGCATATTATCAACGCTGTGCAAAAAATATCGCACAGCGTTAATAACATGGAAAAATCTATCGCCGATGTCACATCGCCTGTTAGCAGCGTATTCTCAACGCTAAAGCCAATAGGCGATGTGAAATCGTCGATAGGTCGCATTAGCGCGTGAAAACAAGCGCTGTTTTCACGCGCTAATGTGTGCCTTGATAATATGGTGGGGTGGATTCAGCTTTATGATCCACCCCCTCATGTTAGCAATGCCTAACACGTACTAAAGGCAGGCGTTGGGAGACCTGCGATAGACGCGTTTATCGCAGGTCTCCTTCTCCCAAGGCCTGCCTTGTGAATAAGGCAATGCCACCTCCAACCACATTTTACATGTGGTTGGACATGGGAATGCCCACCCTGCATCTCATTAGCATTATTCATTGCCCCCAGCGTGGGGGCGATGAATAACGCATGAAATGTATCGCTAACCGGAGTTAGCGACGCATTGATAATAGGGCGATAATTAATTCATGCGTTAGCAACCGGAAAAGGTCGCTAACACATGAATTAAGGCCCTTGATAATATGCCCCCAGGTTTATATATTCAGGACCCTCATTGTCTCCCCCAGGTGTCCCAGGGGTGAGAGGGGGCAATGTCAGGGCAGGGTTTAGGGGTTGTAAAGCATAACACTTCACAGGAGGAATAGGACAGGCAGGGAATGCCAGATCCATCTACCCCAACCCCCTCGGACCCAGCCCTATATGGGACTTAAAGAAGGAATCTGCAGATGTTAGGGGGTGGAGAGCTATGCAAATGAGCCATACTGAGAGTTGGTTTAGTTAGCTCTTCATGCTCCGCTGAGATTTCAGTCATGTTGAAGTTTGGAGGAATAGTGCTTTCTGAGAAAAGATTATGCCACAGTTTGGAGGAAGTGGTAATGCCATAAGGTTTTGCCTTGCACCTCATGAGACCAGCAGTGCTCTCTTGCTTGGCCCCAGAGTACACTGGATACATATGGGAGAAGTGCAGAGCCTCTCAGATCTGATGCTTGAAACTAAGAGAAGAAGGATTGCCATGATTGAAGCTTGATTTGAACCATCAGGCCCTGCATTCTGGCTAACTGCGCCTGCTGCACTATCTGGAACTACTGCATTGTGGATGCACCTTGCTTCTAAAGGATTAAAGAGTGAACTCCCTGCAAGCTACAGGTTAACAGAGCTCACCTGCATCATCACCACCAAGAGTCCACTGCCTGGAGTGCATCCGGTGTACTTTTGGCCGGGTGCATTTTGGGTATTGTGGTCCCAAACTTTCAAGGACCATCTTGAAGCTTCCAGACCCTTGTGTTGGACCCTTTGGAGCCTCAAAAGGGTCTTCACGAAGACGTTTGGAGACGTTTGGAGGAACTTTGGAAAAAATCTCCATAAGGTGACTGGCTCAACCACAAGAGCCAAGTTGGCCATCCTCAACTGCGACCCATCCCAGATTTCAAGTTTGTCCCGCTGAAGAGCTCTGGAGGTTAGACTTCCAGAGTTTGGCCAGGAGTGCCCTGAAAGTAAAACTGGTGAACCCTCACTGAATCCAGACTGGTAAATAGCATTGAGGGACCCCAACAGAAAAAGTTCCAGAAAATGTCTAAGTCCAAATGTAACAAATTTGTATCCGAGCGAGGCTCCATTGCGGTCGGCTGCACTATCTGGAACTACTGCATTGTGGATGCACCTTGCTTCTAAAGGATTAAAGAGTGAACTCCCTGCAAGCTACAGGTTAACAGAGCTCACCTGCATCATCACCACCAAGAGTCCACTGCCTGGAGTGCATCCGGTGTACTTTTGGCCGGGTGCATTTTGGGTATTGTGGTCCCAAACTTTCAAGGACCATCTTGAAGCTTCCAGACCCTTGTGTTGGACCCTTTGGAGCCTCAAAAGGGTCTTCAGGAAGACGTTAGGAGACATTTGGAGGAACTTTGGAAAAAATCTCCATAAGGTGACTGGCTCAACCACAAGAGCCAAGTTGGCCATCCTCAACTGCGACCCATCCCAGATTTCAAGTTTGTCCCGCTGAAGAGCTCTGGAGGTTAGACTTCCAGAGTTTGGCCAGGAGTGCCCTGAAAGTAAAACTGGTGAACCCTCACTGAATCCAGACTGGTAAAGAGCATTGAGGGACCCCAACAGAAAAAGTTCCAGAAAATTTCTAAGTCCAAATGTAACAAATTTGTATCCGAGCGAGGCTCCATTGCGGTCGGCCTGAAAGTTTGACTTTGTTCTGGTCAAGTGCAACCAGATGTTCCAGTGTGGCGCTATAGAATTTACAGTGCTATTGTTTATACTTTGAAAATTCATATCTCTGGTTCCCTACATTAGATGTTTGTTGTGTTGGTGTCATTTTAAAGATAAAAATGTTTCCTATTTTTATAAATTGATGTGGGATTTTTTATTGTCTGTTGTGTCTTACCTAATTACTGAATTGATGTTTTTAAATGTTTTACAACCTGTCTCCTTAGTTAAGCATGCCTGCTCGCAGCCAAGCTATCAAGGGTTGAGAATGGAAATAATTTAGAGACCTATACTGGACCCTAAACTGGGTTGGAGGCCTTATTGCCAGTGGTGGTTGCCTACTTACTACTACTAATAACCCACTGTCGAACAGTTCGCCTAAGGGAATGAAAGTATGTTGCATTCTGAAAGTGTGGAGAAAGGTAAAGAGCTAAAAGAAAAGAACCAACAAGTTTATGAAGACTATGAGAGCTTCTAAGCCCACACCCTAATAATGAAAAATGGAGGGGATTTTTGTATACAGAAAGAGAAGTAACATGTAATTGGGCCACTACACTGTAGAGTTAGGTTAGCTTTATATTAAATTTTTTACATTTCACTTATCACTTATTTTGAGGTGTAATCGAGGCCAGTATACCTGTCTGCTAGAACTCCTATTATAAACTATACATAGAGGAGTGTTGGGTCACCCCCTTTACCCATTGTTGTTTTGGGTCGGGACCGACCAGCCATTGTTTGAAATTGTTTCATTCACATTTTGAAATCACCCGAAGAAAATATATTCTTTCCAGTAATGCTTTCTTATAATGGGATAAAATATGCGTACTGTAATCGTAGTGGATAAACTGAATTAAAACATAGAATTAGTCCATTTCTTCTGACATTGTAGTGGAAGTTTTAAGGGACTCCAGCTTCTGTTAAGTTTTAGCCCACAGATTTATGGCTCATTTACACTGCTGAAATGTTTAAGTGTGGACCTTATTTTCTTGCAGATTACCAATCTGCACTTATCAACTTTTGCTACTTTTTTACCAGTGTGAACAAGGCATGCCTTCAAAAAATACTTCTCCAGTTCTAGACCACTGCCCTTTCCTGCTCCCCGTGAGTTCCACGTCCCCTCTTTCTTTACATTATGGCCACTGGGTAGAATACGATGTACATAATTCATGAGGAAATTAAAAACTTGGAAAGGCTGTATCAGTTTGAATTTTTGAGGCATAGATCACTCAGCTTTCCATTTAGTATTTCAAAAGATACACTCTTCCTCCAGAGCACCAGCCCATCAAAAACATAATCGATTGTGCAGCAGTTCTCACTGATCATCATTTCAATCTTTTCTTTCTGATACCATCAATGGGTGAAAATGTATGTCATACCACAGACTCCTGCCATATGAGCAGGTATTTAGTACCACAAGCCATTACTGAATGAGCAGGTATTTAGTCCCATAATCTCACTGGATGAGCAGGCATGCAATACCATAAACTGTCACCGGATGAGCAGGTGTGCAATGCCATAGAGTGTCACTGCTTGAGCAGGTATTTTGTACCATAGACTGTCACTAGATGTGTGCAGTACCACAAACCATAACTGGATGAGCAGGTATTTAGTACCATAATCTATCACTGAATGAACAGGTTTGCAGTGCTATACAGTGTCACTCTATGAGCAGGTATTCTGAGCCATATATTGTCACCATAGGAAGAGGCATTTAGTACCATAAACCATCACTGGATGAGAAGGTGTGCAGTACCATAATCTATCACTGGATAAGGAGGTGTGCTGTACCATAATCTATCATTGGATGGGCAGGTGTGCAGTACCATAATCTATCACTGGATGAGCAGGTGTTCAGTGACATAATCCATCACTGGATGAGCAGGTATAGAGTAACAGAAGGCATTACTAGGTTATGTTTAGCAACCTGCCTTCTTGGGCCACTACTACATGGTATGCTACAGAATTGCCAGTTTGCACTCATGCCACCCCACATTCCCTCAATAGGTAAAGCTCTTGCTAGCAACATCACTGAATTTCAATGGTGCAGTTTCACATGCTGATGTTTTGGAGCCTGGAGTCAACACTGGCTTTTTGGATAGTAGAAACACATGCATCTTACTATAGCGAATTGTGGAACCTGGTGATTTTTTGGGGGTTACTTTACAACAGAGTAATGGTTTATTTATATTACTAAACATGTAAGTGTTGCTGAAGGTTTTCACTTTATAGCATTTCTTTTGTATATTGTTTAGACTCATCTATACATTAAACATGATTGGAACCAGCTTCTGATTGCTTGGTGTCAATTTGTTCTTTAAAACTCTTTCTGATCGTGGCTATTTCCAACATTTTTGTATTGTCTTTTGGTTGTCTTCTGTTGTTGCAGACTGTTGGTTTCTCTGCAGCCTTTTCTATCATCACTTAGTTCTACTAGCAGGATTAAAAAACAATCTTCACCATTAAGTTTCTAAATGTTTGTTATTTTTGGGAAAATCTAAGTGTAAGTGTTTCTTCATGTTTGGCCCAGTAAATGTGAAAAAACATTACATCTTCTGAAATAACAATCATGGTTTTTGTTATTGGTCTGTCATACTCATGTTTCTAGGTCTGTCTCCATCTCCAAACAGTGGTCACTTACTCTACATGTGCTCAATATTTGTCTAAGTTTAGTGTTTTTGTTGTTTAATCTCTGCAGGTATAGTGTAGGGTTTTTCTTTGGCCAAGACCCATAACTAGTTTGCAAGAATGCAGCGTGCGCTCTTTAATTATGCCCACAATTCAGTCACTAACTCAGTCATCTATCCATGTAATACACATCCACCCAATCATTGTCTCATTCGAAATGTCTCCCACCCACCACACCACACCACACAACCAAAACACACGAACGTGCTAATCAATGAAGATCATTTTTTGCTTAGGAAACAGGGAGGCCTATTGTCTTTGCCTATCTTTGTTTATTTTTGGAACACAGAGATACATGAAACTGCCCACCCCGTACAATTTTGGTCACTTCCTGAACTGAGGATGGAAAGGAAGGTAAAAAATAATACCCTAGAATATAGTAATAATAAAACCAGTCTCTAGAAGTTACGTGTCGGGTGCTCCAGCCTGTTAGTCCAGGCCCCTTGATATACCTCTGAAAAAAGATGTTGTCCAGAGATTTACAGTTTGATTTGTGTTTTTGTATCATTAGAGAAGTAATATAGCTTGGGTAGACATTGCTTTTCCAGGCCAAATTTTTCTGGACAACATTTTTAAAAATGGCAGATGTTTTGTAGTGATGATGTAATAATTCAGGAGACCTATATACTTTATTTTGGCATCAAAACATAGGCTTTGGTGGTCAAGTAGTCTTACAGAAAAAAATAACTCCTTGGAGAGCAACCCTTCCATCATTTTCCAAAATGGCGTCTCTTTAATGAAGTGTTTTAGCCATCATATTGGTTATTTATTTTAACATTGTTTTTGTTTCAGGTTTTCCGTTGATTCGAATTCATAACATGAGGGAAGCAGGTAGTAGCAGAGGATCTTTACCTCCTGATCGAGTTTTGCTGGCTTCCAAATCTGAGGAATCCTTCAACAAAGAACACTGTGTCATATGCCAAACTAATCTGAAAGAAAAGCTAACATCAACTGCAGCTGGACAGAAGATATTTCGCGATCTTGCAGAAATACGGCATGACGAAGTTCACAAAAGATTGAAACTGATGGGTGAAGAGGATCAAATATTTTATCATTGTAACAACAAGTGCTACAAGTCATATACAATGTAAAAAAGCCTGGAAGAAATTTGTCAATAAATAGCAGAAACCCAGTGGCGGCTGGTGAAACTTTAAACTGATAGAGCTTAAATGGGGGACCTATATTGCAGTAATCAAGAAAGATTGACAAGCAGGGGCGATTTCCGTGGACTTCGAGCTCAAGAAAGTCTTGAAAAAATTAGGTTCAATGGTACATTTCACAGGACAATTTGTAGATACATTTGCAGAAAAGCAACAGGCCTTATAGACAGAGATACAATACAATACAGCCCTAAAGGGCAAACATGCAACTGAGGGCTTCTCACATGGTTAATTTATAAAAAATAAAAAAAAAATAAGTGCAGATATGTGGCCTTCATATGTGAAAGTGGTAGCCATCCCTACCCCCCCCCCGCACCCGCTTACACACACACCCACAAACACGCTGGGAAGGATAAGAGAGGTACCCGCTTGGGAACACTGTATTTGCTTTTCCTGGTCCCTGTGTAGGAAAGTGCCCTCTTTTTGCATGGCTGCCCCCACTTTTTGCATAATGTTGATATAGTTTGCCTGCGAATACCCTGGATTCCTGGCAACTAGGTACCCAGGGCCTATGTTCTTTCCCTAAAACTGCATTAAGACAAAACCCAATTGGCACTCTTTGGCCACAAGTCAGTCCCCTGTAAATTGTACCATAGGTGCCAAGGGCACTATGGCCAAGGACGGCCACTAAGGGCTGCAGCACTTATTGTGCCACCCTTTGAGGCCCTGTACCTTTACACACAAACACACACTGCCATTGCAGGCTGCGTGTTTTGGTGCAGAACAAAGTGAAGAGTAACGTCCAATGCCTACAACCCACTGCCCTGACATAGTTTATCCACCCCTCTAGTTGGGTGCACTATACCAGTGGCGAGGGTACAAGTGCGTGAACCGTGTACCCCTACAGTTTCTAAGCCAATTCTTAGACATTGTGAGTGCAGTAATGCCATTAAGAGTATATAGTACTGGGAGTTTGTCATTATGATCTCCACAGCACCATCATGGCTTTACTGAAAACTGGGAAGTTTGGTATCAAACTTCTCAGCACATTAACCCCACTATGATGCCAGTGTGGGATGTAATGAAAAATGCACTTGGAAGTCATTGTAGAGATGCCCCCTGAAAAATAACCTAACACCAGTGGCTGAGTGGCTGCACCCCAGCTGCAAAACAACTATTGATGGACAGAATGCAGAACAATACCATACATTCAGCCCAGTACAGAGATATGGGCCTAAATCCATTTTTTGCTCACCATGCCATTCCAGTTTGAACGCAGCCATATGCAAATCAGTCTTGACCCTGTGCCCAATGGGAACAGTCCAGTCTGAACTGCCAGGCCAGGTCCACCCTTGACCAGAACCAAGCATCCTAGGACTGGTTTTGGGGTTTAACCCCTCTTTAGCCAGGATAGCTTGACTCCAGTGGCATGGCGAGCACGGGACCTACGTCTGGGCATACCTGTCCCACTCGGGGTGACAAATGCAAAACAACTACTGATGGACAGAATGCAGAACAATGTCATGCATTCACCCCAGTACAGAGATCCGGGCCTAAATCCATCGTTTTTTGCTCACCATGCCATTCTAGTTTGAACCCGGCCATATGCAAATCAGTCTTGACCCTGTGCCCAATGAGAGCAGTCCAGCCCGAACTGCCAGGCTAGGTCTTCCCTGGACTGGAACCAAGCATCCTAGGACCGGTTTCAGGGTGTCACCCCTCTTCAGCCAGGATAGCTTGACTCCAGTGGCATAGCGAGCACGGGACCCAAGTCTGGGCATACCCGTCCCACTCGGGGTGACAAATGCAAAATGACTATTGATGGAGAGAATTCAGAACAATGTCATACATTCACCCCAGTACAGAGATCTGGGCCTAAATCCATAATTGTTTTGTTCACCATGCCATTCCAGTTTGAATCAGCCTTATGCAAATCAGTCTTGACCCTGTGCCAAATGGGAACAGTCCAACCCGAACTGCCACCACAAGACTTATTTCTTGACCCCTGGGTCGAGAGCCTGCTGCTCTTGGGGGTCTGAAACAATGCACTTCCTCAGAAGAGGTGCCAAGCCTCCTCCCCCAGGATGGGCAGGGTCCACCAAGGGGACACTTCAAAGGCTTGCTGCCTTTGTGGGCCTAACCCAGCCATTTGCTGCTCCCAGCAACTGGCCTTCACCGGTTATGACCCCCACTTTGGATGGGAGAATCGGCAGGAAGCCCAAGTTAGGAGTAGAGGTGTGCCCACCTTTGCCAACGTCACACCTCATGTGGGGGAGACGAGGTGAAGCACAACTCTCAGTCCCTGCCATCTTGAAGGTGGGGGGACCCAGCCAATGAGAGTGAGGCCTATGCTCCTCCCACTGGAGAGTGGTGTAATAGGGGGTGTACCCACCCAAAGGAAGGGAACTATTGGTCCCGACCTGTACCTACCTGTAAACGTCCCTAAATTTAGTATTTAGGGGCGACCCTGAACCTTGCCTCCTCAGACCAGAGCCAAAAAGAAGAAGCAAGAAGAAGAAGGACCAAACAGCCATGCGGAGAGAAGACGAAGAAGACACCAACTGACTTGGCCCAAGTCCTACCGGCCTGTTCCGACCTCAGACTCCTCTAAGAGACTCTCAGAGTTTGCTGCAGAAAGCAGACCTCAAAAACCCGGAGAACCTGCCCTGCCTTTGCAACTAAAATGGACCTTGTCTCCCGTGAGCACAGGACTTGCTCAACAGTAACCCACTCTGACTTCAGCCGACTCCATGGGTCTCCACCTCTCCGCTCCCGGCGTCCCGAGCCAGAGTGAATCAATGCCTTAAGGAGGCCCCCCCAGCGATCCTAATCTGAATCCCAGGGACCCCCGAACCTCCACAAGTTCCTAAATCAAACCTACAGCCAACAACTGGAAGGTCCCCTCAACATCGACCGAAGGCGACACCCTTACCGACTCCGTAACCAAATCGGTCCAGAAAGAGCAACCATCCAACTGACTCTGTCATCGAACGCTTGTGGTCACAGGACGATGACTCCCAAAGACCCCATTCCCCTCAACAGCAGCTGACCGACGCAGAGGAAAACGCAACCTGATCTGTAGCATCAGCCAAAACTGCATCCTACACCCGGCTGACCCTGTGCCCCTGGTGTTGTAGTTCATGTGTTGGCCATTAGGCATTTGGTGCCGACCTCGACCCCAGGAGCTTTTTGCTCCCCAATCTGGTGGCCTGCTCACCACAGTCCCCAAGCTCACGACCGTGCTTATCCAATTGGCTAACGTTTGGGCCCTGCACTCTGCACCCAGCCGCCTCTGTGTTAAGTTTGCAAAATGTATTGTCTCATTTTTCTTTCCCTCTGGAAATGCACCCGCCTAGCATCTAGAGATACCTGGCTGCGTAAGAAAAATAATTGCAAAGTAATTCTGACTATTTGCGAATACAAAGTAATTATATTGGATCTGCGGTGGGCACACCCCATCTGCAGAGTGTCACGTTATAAAGGTAAGAATAATGTCGGCCTCATACAGGTACTTTTTCTAAATTATGCCCTTTAAAGCAGAGTGTAGTCACCGCCACTGGAATTATGCGACAGCAGAAGACCTAATTATGTTCCAGGATTGACTAAATTATATGGCAAGAAAAGGCAAATTATGACAGTATTAGTTCATTATTTTTTATTTTTTCACATTTTAACAGTGTTTGGGCAGGTATTTCACCTCATTAGTAACAGTTTAACAGTCAAGTACAGTAATAGGCAACGGAAAGGTGACCAGTCAACGGATTTTCTACTGCGGGGCATCACGTATTGCTATGTTTTTTAGTAATTGTTGATCCATTTAGTCTAGAAACATTTGGGGGGGGGGGGGGGGGTGAAATCTGCAAAGTCTGCAGCAGATGAAGTATTATGTGGCACATATGTGAAATCCATAATTAGGTTTAAAATGCAGCAGCCACAGAATCACATAATTTTAGCGTTCCGGAGTATAGTTAACACATAATCGCTTTACAGTTCGCCATTCTCCATGGCTATAATTAATATAATCTATTGAATAACGCTGTGTTTTTCAAGTTAAAGTCTAACTTTACTTCTCACTTTAATTCTAAAATGTGTCTGCTCCACTGAGCATCATCATTCAAAAGTGAGATTAGGACTCACTCTGAATGTGAAACTGTACCTTACCGAAGGTTTTCAGAGTAAGGCATCATTGTTATTACTTTGTGTCCCTGGCATGGCTAGTAAATGGCGCACGTTGTTGTTCAGCTGCACATAGATCCTATTTTTGTTAATTTCTTTATCCGCACATTCTACCAACTACCAGAAAACTCTGCTGCCATATGTCTGTAATAGATTGTGTGAATCTTTCAAGTCCTTCATTTTTCCATTTCCTTTTTTGAATGGTGCTGATCAAAAGAAATATTTTATGAACCATAAAAAGCACGGTTTCCAGAAAATTGATAGTATCTTAATGCACCTTACATTGCTGTATATCTGTGTCTGGCTGCAGTTATAATCCTTTTTGTGGACAGCTCAGGTTTTCCGTGAAGACCTGCCTTTTGAAAGAGGGCTTGCTGTCTGCTTTGATTTCAGATGCTTGAACTTCCCTGCTTGTTATTTTCTTATTTCTTTATGCTGACATATTTAGGTCACTGCTTTAGCCAGGATATGGCAGGGGTGCCATTGTAGACATTCATATGACTGGTGACCTGGTAAGTGCACTGCAATACTGTGGTACTAATGCCTATCAATTACAGCTGCAGTCCAGACGGGAAACATCATTTACCACGAAGGCATTACCACTACTCACGTTTACCACGTGACACTTACCACGCAGGGTGCCTTCCACGCAGGGTACCTTCCACGACGTCTTTACCACGGGCTAGGGGGGAGACGTGGTATTCCTTCAAGTCGATCTGCGTGGGCATGGGGGGGCAGAGGGAGGGGGGGGCTCGGAGGGGGGCTGGGGGGGGTCTCCCCCCCCCAAAAATAACAAGCAGGTTACTTTAACAAAAAAACGAACATACATTTAAAAGAAAGAGGAAAGAGCCTCCCCCAAAGACGTGCCGTGTACGTCAAAAAAGCAGTCCTTTTTTTATTTTGGTATACGTGTTTTGACGCTTGTTTCAAAGGAGGATGGAAGTAAGGGCTCGTGGAGAAAGACGTGAAGGTAAGACGTTGCAACGCGTAGTAAAATGCTACGTTGTAAATACCAGCGTGGTAAAGCCACTTGCGAGGTAAAATTCGCGTGGTAAAGCCATGCGTGGTAACTGAAATCGTGGTATAATCATATATTCGTCCAGACTTGAAGGAGCTCTCTCGTCCCCACGTATAGTGAGAAAGTCGCCTGCCTATGAGGGCTTAAGAGACACTGAAACTGAAGACGGCTACGAGCACGGCTCAGCAAAGTGCACTGTTCTACTTCTGTTCTACTCAGACCGGGCTTTAAGTGGGATGAAAAAACTGGGGGGGGTCTCTCAAATGGGCGTGGCTAGTGTAATTAGGGGCGTGGCTTTAAAACACTTAGGCTAAAAATCTGTGTTTAGCATAGTGTGCTGCCCCACTTATATTTTGCTGTTTCTGTCCTTGCATCCAGATATGTGATACAACAAGTAACATCATACCTACAACAAGTCAGGACTATTGGCGTTGTCAATGGATATTTGTTGCATAAGATAAATAAGCTGCGACCATGGCTTGTTACATATAATATTGAAAAAAGCTTCCAATTAAAGCCCTGGTGACACCATGACAATGTTGCTGCTCTTGCGTTTCAGAAAGAGAAGGGAAATCCAGAGAGAAAATGACTCTTTAAAGGAGTTCGGGAAAACAAAGGAGAGAGTAAGGGATCGTGCCCACGGCAGGTGGACGAGGAATACTCCTGTTCCCCTGGACAAGGATATGGAAAAACAAAAGAAGGAGTATTTTCCGACGTGTAGGGTGGAGGTCTTTCAAAATTGGAAAATTAATCCTTTTCTAAAAAAACCCTCACTCACCACCTAGTGGTGACATGCTTCATCATCGGGGTCCACCCTGGTGGCCTAGCGTCACCAGGGTGTGCTTCGACACCTGTAGTACAGTGGAGCGGGTTGTGAAATGTAAGTGCAAAAAAGGGTGATGTTAAAAATTGTCCTGGTTTAACTTTGAAAAAGTGAATTTTATTAAAAAGTAACTGGACAATGTTAAAATAAAGTGCGAGATACTGGAAGGGGAAGTTACGACCTACGTATCTCTATATGTGTTAATAGTGCATTAGGTCAACATGTTTCTACCATAAGGGAAGATTCCCGGTATTCATCAGGACCAAAGGAGATGGACGGTATGAGTCCCCTAAAAGACTCACCCTATCCTAAATCCTTATTTGACCTATGGTAAAATTGTACCAAAGGTAAAATGCTCTCAAAATTGAGGAGCAAAAAACAAAAACCTGTGGGGAGAGAAAATAAATGGGCGTCAGGCGCAAAACATTCTTACTGGCCTGTAACGTCGTGCAGATTCTCAGTGCATACATTCTGCATGCCACAGTGGTGAATGGAGACCTCTCGTAGTCGATGAGCATGGTGATATATGGTGGGTGAACGCTTATAATTGAAGCCAACAGATGATATATCAATATACATTGGGTGCGTGCTAAATCGCATGCAGTAGTAAAGGTTATCGCCAAAATTAAAGGAAGATTGTATAGTTACAGCGCAAGTCTATAATGACGCGTGATGTGATATCTCACTCGCCACTCAGTGGTAGCCATTGGTAACTATAAAGTGAAAAAGACAGACTGGACTGACAAAACACGAGTAACACAGAAGGGTTCACATATACTTCATGGCAGAGGTCAGGCTTACTAATTGAAGTTTTGTTTTGTGCTTCGTCGGGCAGGGGGTAGGTACATCACGCGGTACAACGTATTCTAAATCAAGAAATGTTGTGCCCGTGATTAGTAACATACAAATGGAGCGGGTCATTGCCGTTGTTGAGGTAAGCAGTAAATGATCTGCGCGTGTCAGTGTCGCCACGCCAGTAAACTGTAAGTAAACGTCCTTGTCTGTCCGCGTGGACACTGACACGCGCAGATCATACCGTCCATCTCCTTTGGTCCTGATGAATACCGGGAATCTTCCCTTATGGTAGAAACATGTTGACCTAATGCACTATTAACACATATAGAGATACGTAGGTCGTAACTTCCCCTTCCAGTATCTCGCACTTTATTTTAACATTGTCCAGTTACTTTTTAATAAAATTCACTTTTTCAAAGTTAAACCAGGACAATTTTTAACATCACCCTTTTTTGCACTTACATTTCACAACCCGCTCCACTGTACTACAGGTGTCGAAGCACACCCTGGTGACGCTAGGCCACCAGGGTGGACCCCGATGATGAAGCATGTCACCACTAGGTGGTGAGTGAGGGTTTTTTTAGAAAAGTCTTTAAAGGAGTTCCCTTCCCCCACAGCGCTCACCTGGCATGACGTCATGCCGTAACTTCTCCACTCTTGAGAAGTGAGCAGTGTGAGCAGCGCACATCGATGTGCTTGCTGTCTCGAAACGGGTCTCTATCGGTCTGTTTTGCGCCCTGGCAATTTTTTTCCGGACTGTTGTGAGCAGTCCGGAAAAAAAGGACGCCTGTGCCAGGGCTCAAAACAGAGCCCCATAGAGACCCGTTTCGAGGCCCCCTTTAAAAAACTGCCGGTGCTCAGACACCTTGAGCCCTGGCCCACTTAAAGCCCTGGCTCAGACTATTCTCTACTAAAGTTCTGGTGGTGTCTAGTCAATGCTGAGCTCTTTTCCAGGTTTAGCTTGACAGCTTTAGTTTTCTCAAAGAATGTACAGAGAAGGGGCTTTGGGACAGAACCCTTCAGCCGTTGGCTTGTCTGGGTCAGCCTCCTTCAGCCTATGGGGTGCGGCGTGGCAATCACAAACTGGATGAGCGGATAACTTCTCTCACGTCCATTCTATCAGCGGATAGGTACATTTTTCCTGTTCCCAAGGACTCCTTTCATTGCAATGCATGAGGTGCTTTGTTTCCAGAAACAAATCACATTGGATAAATGCAGAAGCTATAGAGGCAAGAAGCCTTCTCCCACATCAGTGCTTTTTTCTTCACTGTAAGAACTGAAATAGTTTGACTGAGCAAATTTAAAAGAGTAAGATCATTTTGAGAGCAGTGGTTCACGCCATGCATCTTTTTCACTGTACTTATTACATGACATGCTAAATTGATGCATATTGAATGATGCTATTTTATGCCCATGATGCTTTCCCTCTTTTCTCAATGTTACTATTGTTTCTTACTTTCATTTTCACTAACGTAGTTCCAGAGGCTCATGCATTACAGTTTCTTATGCACGTGTTTCTGTGTGCAATACATAGTGTCTGGATTGCTGCTTCTTTCTTTCTGGTATTGCTATGCAGTGTGGCTTAATATACAGTAACACAAGCATCACTGTTCAATATGCTGTAGCTGAGTCCCCGTAAAAGTTTGTGTCACCATATTGACGGCAAAAATATCGATCTACAAAAATATTGTGTCCTCCTCATCAACCTATATCACTACATTGTGAGTTAGTATATATTATTTTTAACTCTGTCCTTCCTAAACTTGGGAGGTATGTATAAGCATTTTACCTTACAATGTTGTGGAAAGTCAATGTAGTGACTATGGTGTTATTGCCATGCAATATGTCACATATGAAATTGTGACCTTCCTGCTTCCTGCTGTCTGCGAATCGTGCTGTTTGCTAGGAAAGCTTTTTCACATGTACCAATTCCTAGTTTGCGATTCGGTAACCTATTACCAAATCTCAAATGGGTTAGTGATTCGGTATTAGGAAGGGGCGTGTTAAAGACGTCCCTTCCTAATAGCGACTTGCAAGGGTATGTACGAATGTTTTGTGACCAGAATGCGGTCACAAAACAGTTGCATTTTACTTCCGACTTCAAGTTGGTGGTAACCATTCGCAAATGGGAAGTGGTCTCCAAGGGACCCCTTTTCTTTTGTGAATGTATGTAAAAACCTTTTTCAGAACAGGCAGTGGTTCCACGGACCACTGCCTACTCTTAAAAAATGAATAGAAAACTTTAAGGAGAACGGGCTGCATTTAATAAAAAAATGTTGCTTTATTTAACCCGTTGGGTGTTGGTGACGGAACCACTACGTCACCAGCCTCGGACGGGCTGTGCTAATGACGGAGTGGTTCCGTCACGGCTCGGCCGCCACGCCTGCGCGGCAGCGATTTCGCACCGGCGCTGAGCGTTCCATTGAGCGTGCGGGGCCGTGACGGAACCACTCCGTCACCAGCACAGCGTGCCCGAGGCTCGTGACGGAGTGGTTCCATCACAAGCATGGCGGCGCCGCACGGCCCCCCCGACCCCCTAGCACTCTGCGGCGGAATTACCGCCGCAGCCAAGGGGTTAAAATCCAACACAGACATGGTTATCTGCTTTCCCCAGCAGGCCACTGTCCCTGTGTTTTTTAGAGATTCCCAATGGGTAGCAAATTGTGACCTACTCATGAATATTAATGATGTAAGTCAATTATGATCCACTGGGAATACCAAACAGTGTTAAACACAGTAGTGCTTTTGATTTCCTAATAGGGAATCACAAAAATTCACTATTAGGAAATCGTAAATCGGAATCTTTGCACATGTGGCCCTTAGTGCACTGCAGTTCTCTATTTTTGGCATTGTTACCTCCAAGCTTAAATGCTCTTTATTTTTCATTTTTTTTGTTCCTTGCATTTTTACCTCACATCTTTTTTCCCGGTTATGGAAAATGATCACCATGCACATTAAACACATGGCTACAAGGTTATTGAATTGTAACTCAAATGTAGGGCTTCTCTCAGAAGTGCTGTTTGCTGGATTGTATTCTTAGCAATGAGCTTTCTTCACCTTTTCTCCTCCTGTTTGCTGACCCCCTCTATCTGAGTCTGTCCATTTCCTTTATGTATAACTCTTGTCCTGCTTGAATCCCTCTAGTTGAGTATACTAAAGTTTGTAAATATGTTTCAATATTTGTATTTTAAATTATGTTGCACCTGGTCCCTCACTCTCATCCCTTTGGCTTAGTTGCTTTTCACTATGTGTGTGTTTTGCACCACAAAGAGATCAAGCGTATCAGTGAACATATGCCCAGTCACACATGACTGTTGTACAGCAGTGTGACGTCATATGCTTTGTTTAGTATCACCTGACTCATTTGTTACACATGGTCAAATAGAGACCAGTGTGGCACTCACAAGTTCATCCATTGTTGGTGATGGCGTCGTCAAGACATTGCGCAAACAGCGCAGCAGATGCTATTTAAATGCAGCTGTGGTTCCAAGCTGCCACAGCTCCCTAGGTCTCCATGCTTTTAATTACCTCAAATCTTTCCATAGTGATTAAACAGTTCAATAAGTCTCCACTTTTTCTACGGCTTCAGAGCTTCCCACTGTCCTGAAGTATCATTAAGAGCTTGCTGTGCATTCTTGGCAGAGTTGAGCGAGTTTCATGCACACACATTAAACTAAGTTGTATTAAATGGGCTCTCCCTGTGACACCCACCAGCCATTACACTGGCCCGTCAAAGGTACAATTCAATAAGCCTTCCTTTAAGCTTGCTACGAGGTACCCGTCAAACTATTTTACACTAAAGCTTGCTCAGATCATTGCCAAAGTCAATATTTCTGGAGTTGATGGCTAATGCTTGTAAACAGCATCTGTGCATGCCTGTGTCTGCATGCATTGACACATTAAAATCAGACCTAATTCGCTTTGAAGATGCTTCTTTGATATGTGGGACAGTTTGCACTTACGCTTTCATAACGTTTTTCCAAAAACAAATGAAGGCCAAATTTGATCCTATTACACACTTATATTTGGAATCATAAAGAAGTCCGAGGTTTATGATTTAACCTGCAGGAATGAAAGAACACTTTAGATTATTACAGGAAATGGGAAAAGTTCTGTGCAATGTTTTTTTAATAAAGTTGCATAAAGAAAGGTCTGTTTTGCTATTATCAGCCTCCTCCCAGCAGTCAGAAATAAACACAACAGAAAAAAACATTTTTACTACAGTTTTTTAAATGTTCTGTGTGGAGGTAATCTTGTTATGTTTGCAGCTTCTACCTACTTGCAAATTATGGGGGAAAGGTGTGAAACTATGGGTTAAACCAGAAAGCTAGACTTAAAACTAACAAACTATAAATTCAGCCAGTGATCATTTGTGTAGATCCAAAGAAATATTTTAAATAAAAAATATAGTGAATGTATGTGGGAACAAAGAGAAAGATGAACACGGTTTTCATCTGTGACTTTATGAAAGGAAGGGTAACTTTTCAAATAATATATTGTTACGTTCAACCTACTCTTCCTGTTGCAGAAATCTACAATGTTGGCACTTTGCTAAAATAAACTGTGATACTCTGAGCCAATAACCAAGCCATGTTTTAAAACTAATTTTTATTGGGTACCACTTGTTCATCTCTTGATATCTAAATGAATAAAAATTGGCTTGAAAGGAAACCTATCTGTTTTGAAAACATACCCAGGTATATGATTTTAGAGATTAGGTCATTTGTACCATTGCACATTTTATATAGATAATTTATGGGGCCAGATAAATCTGAAGGAGGTTTTTCTAAATGTGTTTTTGTGGAAAACGACTTGCAATAGGAAGCCAAAAATACAGATAAAATCAATAGTAAATAGCAGTTTGATACCGCTCTGTGCTTCAAAACTTCTCCTAATAAAAACAATGACCCACTTGTGTGGATGGCCATTTACACGAAACAGGAAATGCCCAAAATGTTACCTTGTGAAGAAAAGAAATGGTGAATTGCGAAGAAAGATGTTTGGGATAATGTTGGTCTGCCTTATTTAAGATGGAGGACGGTCAGTACCCAGGTAAACTTATCAAGAAAATATCTAATGCCCTGCAAATGTCAAACTCTGGTTACGAGAGCATAATTTCGTAACATTCCTCTAGAGCTCTAGAATTTGAGAGGACGGCACATGTGCACCACCGTCCCTTCCTACATTTCCAAAGGCACAGCTTGGTGTTTGCTGGGAATTCTGCAAACTGTACTGCCACCCACAAAAGACACATCATACTTATTTGTTCTTAAATTTTCAGAAAGTAGTAGATTCTTAGGGATCGCTATTTGTGGACTACCCCACAACCAAAGAAACTTAGAGTAGAGGAAATTGGGTTTTCATAGGCATAATTTGACATTTGTCATGCATTTTTGGAAAGAAAACATTCTTAAATTCAAGCAACTTCACTAATATGAATTACCATTGTCTCTAGTTTTTGCCTAAAGCTGTTACTGTTCCTGGGGGGCCAGTTGATGGTGGATAAAAAATGTGGCTATCCCAATAAAAATTGAGCATAAATTATTTTATTTAAGTATAGTTTAGATGGTTTCATGGAATTCCGAATAAGGAACCTGTTGGAATCCATGCAAGCCATGCCGTCTAGGATTCAGTGGAAATCCAGTTTTCATAAAACTTTGGGGTTGCTCAGGAACCCTCAGTGTCAGCCAACCCAGTGTCCAAATAATTCAGTGATCTACCATGAAACTGAAAAAAAACAGAATCTTTTTTAATGTATATTTTTGTCAATGCAGGGCATTCTAGATAAGACAAAGGGCTGGAATAAATGCAAGCAAGAATTCAATGGATTTCTCTGGTTGTTTCCCTTCCAGAAAAAAGACAAATACAAAAAAGGGAGCAAAGAACTGACACCTTATTCCTTCTTCTTCCCAGGCTAATCAAAACTAAGAAAGAGTAGGACTACAGATTGATCATATCTACAAATGATCTATGTGGTCTGTGGAGATGTTTCTCTGGGAAAGGAAAAGCCCTCACCCACCGATTGTGTAATGTTTCAGCAGCAGGATTCCCACATCTAGACCACTGCATGTGTCCAAATGGGCTAAACCACCTTGTGTGGGAGCGAGGGATTTATTAGGTGTAATGGTAGGGGACAAAAATTAATTTTAAAAAAACAGAATAGGGCTATCCGCTAAGGTACTTTGGTCTGGGAAGCCATGGCTGGATTAAAATATATGGGAGCAGTCGACAGACTAGGATTGCAATCACCCACTCGTCTCTAAAGCGTCAACATGTTTCAGCTTTTTGTTCCTTATAAGGGTCAGTGGCCTTCCTGGATGTCAAGTTTCTGGATGAATGTGTAACCTTATCTAAAAGATCATTACAGCATATAACGTACGACAGACAGTCCTGCATGCAACATATAAAGAAAAGAAGATGGTAAAATAATATATAATATGAAGATTACTCATGTCTAATAGGAACTTGTGCCATCAGAATTTTTTGCAGATAAGAGAACACATTTGTCACTTTTGTCGTATTGTCGAACCCCCAAAGATGACAGGAGACCACGATAGATATAAGGTACGTTTATTCATCTGTTCACAGCACCTTGGTGTGCATCCTGCCCTTTGCCCTGTCTATCCTGGAATGTCCAGCCCCGTTCCCCTGTTCGGAAGTGGTGTCCGGTATCCCCCCTCCCACACTCCTAGCTTGGGGTCCTAGTACCCACTGTCCAGGGCACAACATCTCCCCCCTTGTTGCAAAACAAACATTTTCTGTGACACTGCCTATTGTCACTGACAGAGAAATAAAAAAAGAGAGAGAGAGAGAGAGAGATTCTCAAGGTGAGCCTCTTCACATTACATCTCTTCGATCAGTCTCTTTGGTCTCTTGCATTCCCTTCTCTGCCGTGTCTCTCCGTTGTCCATTTGTGCACCTTCGTCCTGTCGGGTTTCCTCCAGCACTGGTGTCTGCTTTTCTACTTCTTTGATCTTCAATTCCTTGAAGTGTGAACTGTTTCTTGTGATGTGATAGTGCCCTGCTGATGCTGTTATCATGGGCCCTCTTACTTCAGTCACCGTCAGCGGATTCTTCGAGAACGGGCTGTCTGACTTCCTCAGCTATCTTTGCCGCACTACCACTGTGTCTTCCTTCTTTTAGTTGTGCCGGAATGGCATGCCTCCTTGCATCGGCGTACGCTTTCATTTTCGCTTTTGCTTCTTCGTCCTTGGCGGCGATGCTGTCTCGCTCTTTTGTTGCTGTCTCTTCCATCTGCGGTATCCTTGTCCTGCTCACGCGGCCTAGCACTAGCTCCGCAGGGCATCGCCCTGTGGAGTTGTGAGGAGTGTTTCTGTAGGCCCTTAGTATCTGACACAGGGCCTGCCCTATCGATATCTGTGTCAGCTTTGCTCGTTGGACAGCCTTCTTTATCGTTCCCATGAACCTTTCTGCCAAGCCATTTGCCTGTGGCCACAGCGGTGTTATTTTCCGGTGGCGGATCCCTAAGTAGTCCATGAATTTTTTGAACTCCTCTCCTGAGAAAGGCGGACCATTGTAAGTCTTTAAAGTTTGTGGGGAGCCCCATGCTGCGAAAACATCATCCATGACTGGCAGCGTCACATTTGCTGATGTTGACGTCACTTGCAGTACGATGGGAAATCTGGAAAATGTGTCTATTATCACTAGCAGGTAGTTTCCTGTCTCCAAGGGCCCATTGAAATCCGCTGCCAATTCGGTCCACACTGCCTTCGGAAGCTCTGACATCTGTAGCGGTTCCGGCTTGGTCCGCTGTCCTGTCACTTGACAGACGTGGCAGTGTGCGACTGCGGCTTCTACCATGTTGTCTAATCCGGGGAACCACACCTTTTCCCGTAGCATTTTCTTTGATGTTACCATGCCTCTGTGTGATTCATGCGTTAGGGTCCACCGTCTGTTTCCTCAGTGCTCAGGGCATCACGATTCTTGTTCCTCTCATCATTATTCCATTTTTGGCCTCTGAGAGCTCTTCATGGATCTTTTTGAACGCCAACATTTCTTCTTTGATCACTCCTTTTTCCATGATGCTGTTATTGTTGACATGCCTCCACCTCTGTTGTCTTGTCACCATCTTGATCCCATTTCGTTTCCTGTTCCAATTCTTCCATCTTTATCGATGCCGGAGTGTTATGTTTTAGTACAAAGTTCAGGTATTCTGCCATAGATGTTGCCTCCAGTGTATGCGGCAGAGGGTGTCTTGACATGTAGTCCACCGGGTTGTGCTCTTTTCTTGCTTTGTGTATGATCTTGAAGTTGTAGTCCATGAGTCTTATTCCCCACCTCTCTATTCGGGATGGTATTTTTGCATTGGGGTTTCTATAGATCGTCACCAGTGCCTGGTGATCTGTTAATATTGTGAATGTTTTCCCATATATGAACATGTGGTAGTGCTCACATGCCCATACTACTGCCAGACTCTCTTTCTCCGGCTGAGAGTATGCCCTCTCGATGTCAGACAGGTTCTTGCTTCCGTATGCTACTACGCACCTTGGTGACTCTTTGCCTGGTCTATGTTGTGCTAGTATCGCTCCCAACCCCACTGGGCTAGCGTCTACCGTCAATTCTGTGCAAAGCATCGGATCAAAGTATGCAAGGTGGTCTACTGCTGTCACTGCTTGATAGCTTCAAATGCTTTGCTGCATTCTTCTGTCCACATTTAGGTCTGGCTTTGTTTAGTTAGTTCCCTCAGTGGCGTGCTCACTGTGGCAAAGTCCTTTATGTATCTTGCGCAGTAGCTAGCAAGGCCGAGGAATGACCTCACTTTTGCGACATCGCTTGGATATTTTGCTTTGTCTATTGTGTCTACTTTGCTGCGATCTGGTCGCATCCCTTTCTTGGAGAAAATGTGCCCAAAAAATACCAATTCGTCCCGCCCCAGTTTGCACTTGTCCTCGTTTAGAGTCATCCCTGCTTGTTCTATCTGGGAGCATACGTCCCGCAGTGCTTTGTCATGTTCATCATCTGACTTGCCGAACACCAAAATGTTGTCACTGTAGTTCAGACTGTTTTTTACCGGCCTTATTATTTGCCGTATTGTCTCTTGGAATATTTCAGCAGCCAATGATATTCCAAAACTCAAAAGCTTATATCGGAAAAGACCCAGGTGTGAGGAAAATGTCGTGATGTATCTGGACTGAGGGTCAAGTTCTAGCTGATGATATCCTTTGCACAGGTCTAGTTTGGAGAAGCGCCGTGTGCCTGTCAGGCAGCTGGCCATGTCATCGAGGTGAGGTTCGAGGTGCCTTTCACGTTCAATTGCTGTGTTCGTTATTATCATGTACACACAGGCCGCCTGATCTTCTCCAGCGCTGATTGGCCAATCCGCCTGACTTCAAAATGGCCGCTCTCGCTCTCGTGAGAGTTCGTGCGCTATTTCCAGCTTCTCGCGCTCACTCGGCTGTTTTCCTATTTTCTTACCGGCGTTGCTGTAAATGCTTCCCGCTTCACTTCAGTTGCGGTCGGGGTGGGCTCCCGCGGCGTTGCTTCTCCTCCTCACGCGAACCAGGGTGGGCTCCTGGTCTCGCTGTTCGGATCTGTCGGGCTCTAGACACACGTGTGCTCGTTTCCCCTCGTCGCCAGTTGTCGTATCGTCGAGCCCCCATTGATGACAGGGGTTGTATGACATTACAACGTGGGATTTTACCCTGCGTGCCATTACGATGCTGTTTTTACAACGCAAGTCGTTACAATGACTTGCGCTGTAAGCGCTGGATAGTGGAATAGTTTAATTTTCTATTCCAACTCCAGCCCACGTTACAGTAGGGAAGGTGTTGGAATAGAATATTGAACTATTCCTTTTCCAACAGCGCCCTCCAGCGTTACGTAGAAAAAGCAGTGTTGTAATGGCAGCGCGTGGTAATGCCCGCGTTGTGATGGCTGCTCACCATGACAGGAGACCGCGATAGATATAAGGTACGTTTATTCATCTGTTCACAGCAGCCTTGGTGTGCGTCCTGCCCTTTGCCCTGTCCATCATGGAATGTCCATCCCCGTTCCCCTGACCGGAAGTGGTGTCTGGTGTCCCACCTCCCACACTCCTAGCTCGGGGTCCTAGTGCCCACTGTCCAGGGCACGACAACTTTGATACATGCATTCTACTCAAATTATGCCAGCATATAGTAGCTCATGCAAATAAAGCCGTTTGTTGTGGGACACAGCACTCAGTAAAACACAGCACACAACGTTTAGAGACTGATGCCAGTAAAACAATAGATGCAGAAGTTGCACTTTTTCTCGAGAGTTGAGGTAATTTTTCTCAACCTGGGGAATCAGGGGAGCATTTCCCTGTAGTCAGACACTGAAATTGAATGTACTCAGAACAGTTAAATGCGGGAAAGAATAAGTTTAGAACAGAAAAGATATATAAAAATCTGATTTCTGATCAGATCATTGTCATTCATTTTCAAAGACTCACTCAGATCCAGGTAGTTATGGATCATACCCCTTACTTAGAGATGGTAGTTAGGGTGCCCCTATATTGCACACGTTCTAAAATAAAGGCATTCTTATTATGCATCCATGTGCAAAGCCACTTATTGCATCTCTGAATTACCATTACACCAAAAAAAACTCTGTCCTACACTCAGTGGTTAACCCAATCTTACACACACAGTGGTCTAGATGTGGAAAGCCTGATGAAGAAGAATGCCACAATCTGTGGGCGAAGTGTGTTCATATCCCAGAGAAACATATCCGCAGAGATCTTTGGTACAATCTCTATCCCTAGTCTTTCTTTGTTGTGATTAGTCTGCGAGAGCGAACAAATAGGGTGTCATTTACTTGCTCAGCTTTTTTGTATTTGTCTGATTTCTGGAAAGTAAATAAAAGGGAAAAAAAATGTATTTAAAAAAGGAAAGAAAGAAAGAAGATGAAAAGAAAGACGGAATGAGGTTTGTGTATTTACAACGCATGCCAATACCATGCTTTTAAGGTAAGTTGGGTGGGTGGGTGTCTCCTCCACAAATATTTTGTTTTTAAACCTAAAAACAATGTGAGGTATTTGCATGCGATGTAAATGCATATTCGCAGTAAAAACATACGTGCTAAAAAACGCGAGGCAAAGGCATACGATGTATTTACCAGAGTTGCACTGTTATACAAGCGCTGCGAAATACAAGCAGTCAGATAAACAAAGGACACTCCAAAAACAATTTACAACAGCATTGGTAGGAACTGTTAATGTAGAATGTGTCCTGTGCTCACTTCTGGTATAAAGCACCCAGCTTTCACCTCGGGCTCTAAATACAAAGGCAACAATAAAGTAATTATAAAGTGAAAACAAAAACACTGACATTGGAGGGAACTTCCTTGTGCGTGGAAATGCTCATTGTGATAGACCAAAATGCAGTCATTCAAAGTATAGCTAACTAGTGGCTAAAGTAGGATGACCAATTGCCACATGCTGTATGCTGTAGCGGACAGAAGCAGAATGTGAACACAACAGACCAATGGATGAAGAGAGGTGGCTTAAAGCCCCTTTATGTAAGTATGCTATACTTATTATTTTAGTAAAAACAAAGGGGCATATTACCAAGCAATAGCGATAATTATCGCTATTGCTTGGTTAGAGACAAACATTTACCGCAAAGCTGCGGCGATTTTTATCGCAAATAAACCTTGGTATTACCAAGGTTTATCGCAAACGCGATAAAAATCGCCGCAATGCATGAATATCGCTGAAAAGTCCGCGATATTCATGCATTATCGAGCTAATGCTCTTAGCCATGTTATCCACCTCCCATTGGATAACATGGCTAAGAACTGCTCAGGGCAGGTGTTAGCTTTTGGAGATATTCGCGCTTAGCGCGAATATCTCCATAAGTTGGTAATAGGAGATAGCGATGTTAGCGACTGTTTCCAGTCGCTAACATCTTGGCACGCCCACTTTGCATGTCATTAGTGATAAATATCACTGACATGCAAAGTGGGGCCCAAGATGGTCGCTATCTCCTACTAGCTGTCACTAACTGGTGTTAGCGACAACTAGGTAATAGGGAGATAATTTTATCTCCGCTTTCTTGGCTTTTAAAGCCAAAAAAGCGGAGATAAACCCCCTTGATAATATGCCCCACAATGTCTTGGCTAAAGCCGGACCTAAGAAGGTTCAGGAACGTGGGGGGTGGCAACTCACCCATATGGCACGGAAAGGCTGAGGCCCAATTCTATCAACAGCAACCCTTGCATTAGGCACCCTTCCTTCTTTCTCTTTTATTGATTAGGACAGTTATTACAGTATACCAGGTTGCGAAGCCACCAAACCAAATGGTGTGCCCCAGCTCTGTCATCTCTGGCTTCTGATGAGTTACAGATGGCCCTGCCATTGGCCTAGGCTTTGCCCAGGCACGGCCTGCTGTGTGTCCTGCTGCTCATTACCCAGCTGTGTTTTTAAAGCACTCTTCCCATATCAAGCTGGAATCATGGGGGAAGCTTGCAGGAAGCTTGAGGCTGCCTTCTCCCATGATGTGTCCTTCCAGTCAACATCACCTCTTGATCTAGTCTTTTCCGTAACTAAAAAGGACTAGCGGGTCAAAGGGCAAGCAGATACCAGACACCAGATCCCAGCAACAACAGCAGCTGGTGCAGGTAAGCGTGGTGAGGTGGGGCAGGGCACTGAAGGTAGGGGCTGTCGACAGTCGACGGAATATGAGTTATTTATTTAATTAATTTGCCCTTTTCCATCGTCTATCAACATCCTCCACGCAGTGCCGGCCCACCCCACCGTGCTTTCCGGCACAGGCCGGTGCTGCCTTTATTATTTTATTTTATTTTATTTATGCATTTTTATATAGCGCGGACTTTACCCGAAGGCGTCAGAGCACTTCACATTAGGAACAGAAATGAAACATAATGAGAAACATTACAAAAGAACAGATTGCAAAAACATACGTTACTTACATAAGGTAATAGTGACAATTGTGAGCAAACAAAATACATGAGGTAGTAAAAATTGTGAGCAACCAAAAATACATGAGGTAGTAAAGGTAATAGTGACAATTGTGAGCAAACAAAATATTTGAGGTAGTAAAAATTGTGAGCAACCAAAAATACATGAGGTAGTCAAAAGTGCACAAGAGGAAAAAGTGACAAGTGTGCAGTTATAAGAGAAAACAGAGTATAATTTGAGGTATAGTACTGCAATAAGTGCTAGACACTCAGGCACAAGAACAAGCGTTACGTAGGCAAGGTGCCACTTGTGCAAGTATCAAAGGTAAAAACATGTGAGAGGTAGCAACTGTGTGTTACAAGGGCAGAGTGGTGTGTGCATGTTACAAAAGGGCACCGAACACCAGTACATGGAAAATACTGCAAAAAGGCAGACACTCCAACCACAGGAATACACTGGGAAGGCACTTCCATGGTCATGGAAAGTAGAAATTATCAGTAGTGGGAAGTCTTCCTCACAAATAGCAAGAGGACGTGAAATACTTTTAGAGGTGTCTCTGGAGGAGGAGAACTTTGAGGTCCCTTTTGAAGGCCTGGGAGGAGGCGGTGGTCCGGAGCTGAGGCGGAAAGGAGTTCCAGATTCTCACTGCGTTGCCTGAAAAGGATTGGGCCATTGTTCTTTCCTTCTTGAAAGTGGGACGTTCAAGCAGTAGATTCTCCGCATTGCGTGAAGGTCTAGAACCTCCAGAGAGTTTCAGTTTATTCGCCAGGTAGCGGGGAGAGGAGGAGTGCAAGGCTTTGTGGGTGATACAAGCGGTCTTATAGATAGCTCTAGCCTCGAAGGGAAGCCAGCGGAGTGTGGATAACATCGGTGTGATGTGATCGCTTCTTTTGGCCCCATAAATGAAACGAGCTGCTGAATGGAAGACATACTTAAGTGGGGACAGGTGAGATTTGGGGAGGCCAGTAAGAAGAGAATTGCAGTAGTCTAGTCTGGAGAGGACCAGCGATTGCAGCAGGGTTATAAGGTCCTGCTCCGGGAAGAAGCGACGGATTCCCCAAAGAAGGCGCAGTTGGTAGCGAGCAGATTTTGCAATAGAATTGATGTGGGGAGTTAGATTGAGTTTTTTGTCTAGAATGACACCAAGGGATTTTGCACTGTCGACAATGATGGGTTTATTGTTTAGTAGATTCATCTGATCCATCCATGATTGAACCGGAGGAGGAGAGAGTGAGGAGGAGAAGAGGAGGAATTCAGTTTTGGAGGGATTCAGAATCAATTGATGAGTTGACATCCAGTTTTGAATGGAGTCAAGAGTAGATCTTAGGATGGAGAGATCATGAGTGGAGGCAACCTTGAGGTAGAGTTGAGTGTCGTCTGCATAGAGATGATAGTGAATCCCAGATTTGCTTAGGAGGTTTCCCAGTGGTTCTAAGTAGAGATTGAACAATGTGGGTGCAAGTATAGAGCCTTGAGGAACCCCTTGAACCACAGCCACAGGAGAAGAAAGACTGTTCGCTATTTTGATCATTTGAGATCTGTCAGAGAGGAAGGATGCAAACCATTTAAGCACAGTGCCCTCCATGCCCATTCTCTGTTGAAGAATATTGAGGAGGGTGTTGTGATTAACAGTGTCGAAGGCTGCGGAAAGGTCAAGGAGAATTAGCAGACAGGACCACCCTGAGTCGAGTATCCTCAGCGCATCATCAACCACTTGCAGTAGGGCTGTTTCAGTGCTGCAGTTTTGGATGAAGCCGGACTGACAATTGTCAAGAAGATCATTGTCCTTGATATGACGAGAGAGTTGTTTTGCTACACATCTTTCTGTGATCTTCGCAAGAAAGGGCAGGTTAGTGATGGGGCGGAAGTTGTTGAGGTCATTCGCATCAGCAGTGGGCTTTTTAAGCAGAGGGGTGACCTGCCCAGTTTTGAAGGAGACAGGAAGGGAGCCTTGCCAGAGGGAGAGGTTGATCAGAGTGGTCCAATAGGAAAGGGAATGGGTATAGGAGTCAAAGGCAATGGCACTGGGGATAGGGTCAAGAGAATGGTTGGAGGGCTTTGTTTCGCGTATGCACTTGAGAAGGGCATCTTCAGATATGGGGTCAAAGCTCTGCCAAATGGCTATGGATTTGCGCTCCTCTGGAGGTGTAGGATGAGCAACCTGATCCACAAGTGATTTCACTTTTCCATCGAAGAAAATAGCGAAATCCGCTGCTCTCTTTGAAGAATCCTCCATCTTGGAGGTTGGGGGAGAGCAGCACGGAGTCTTGATGAGATCGAATAGTTTTTTGGGTCTATTTTTGGCGGAATCAAGGAGGGGTTTGAAGTGCGTCGCTTTCTCAAGGAAGATGTGCTTGTGGTACTTGGATCTTGCAGTGCGAAGCATGGCTAAATTGTCAGTGGAGGGCAATTGCCTCCATTGCTTCTCCAGGAATCTTAGCTGCTTCCTTTCATCATAAAGGGATTTGTTGAACCAAGGTGCTGAGGGAGTGGGCCTTATCCTTTTGCTTTTGAGTGGAGCGACGTTATTAATTTCAGCTGCAAGAACTGTGAGGCATTGGGAGGTGAGATCGTCAACAACTATGTTCGGGTCTAGCCTTGGAAGTGATAGCAAAGCTGATTCACAGAGGGGACCGACATCAATGTTTTTGGCATCACGGAACCAGGAGATGGCCCTCTTGGGTTGGCCAAGAGTTATAGAGTGTGAAAGTTGAAGAGAGAATGGGATGAGGTGGTGGTCAGACCAGTCTACATGAATTGGGGTAGTAGTAGAAAGCATGCCTGCTTTAGAAATAACAAGGTCCAGGATTGCGCCTTTGGAGTGGGTTGATTCAGTGCAGTGTTGGATAAGATCATTTGCAGAGAGGAAGGTGGCCAGTGAGTTCGCAGAGGAGTCTTGTGGTGCGCCCCAGTGGAGATTGAAGTCACCCACGATGGTCTGATTGTCACTTTGAGAGTATTGGTCGCTGATGAAGTCTTTGAGATCTTCTATAAACGAAGAGCCACTACGAGGCGGGCGGTAAATGATATGGAATCTGAGCGGTGAACGGTGTTGCAATTGAATTTCAAGAGAAAGGCATTCAAAGGTGTGGGGGGAGCTGATAGGAGACGCCTTAAGTTGGAGGGCGTTTCTGAAGATGACTGCAACACCTCCCCCCGTGTTTTCAGTTCTGTCATTCCTAAATATGGAATAACCTGTGGGTAATAGGAGATCAAAAGTAGAGTGAGAGGTATCTTTGAACCAGGTCTCTGTGAGGAAGAGCATGTCAAGTTTGTGAAGGGTGATGATGTCGGAGATTTCAAGTTTGTGTTTTACTGCAGATCTGCAGTTGTGAAGCATACAGCGCAGCTCTGTCAAGACTGTTTTGGTGACGGGGGCACTTGGGCTCTGAAGGGTGATCAAGATATTGTACATTTTCGGGGGTGCTCGGGAGGGTTTAGGTGGACGCTTTGTTCTGACAGAGGTGATGGTCGGAATAGTGTAGACAGTGGGGTTGCTAGGGTATGCCTGTTGAAGAAGGGTGGTGTTCAAGGGCTTGTGTGAGTTAACGACGTTTGCAGACGAAAGGTTGAGCTTGGCTGTGTTGGGGTGAGGGGGCGAGGTGCATCTCCGGGGAAGTTGTGAGGGAGTAGAGGTGCATGGAGGGGTGGAGATCTTAGAGCATAAAAGTGAAATGGCAGCTGTAAGCTGGGAGATGGAGGTGATCAGGGAGCCTAGCGTATTTTCCAGTGAGAAAGAGGCAGAGCACGGAAGGTTGGGTGGCTCGATTGAAATAAGGGGGGGTGGAATTGGTGGTGGAAGGCAGGGAGAGGTGGGGGACAAGAGGTGAGTCGGGGGTGGGGTTCACAGGTGGGGAAAGGTGGAGGTTGGGAGCGGGAGTAAGTGAATTGGGGGTTAGGGGAGAGTTGTCATTGTTGGTGTTGCAAGAGGGAGAGGAATTAGGGATAAATTTAGAGGGAGAAAGGTGTGAAACACGTCGGTAGGGAAGTAGGAGGGGGGAGGCCTGTGTGGCGTCATGGGAATGTAGGAGGTTTGGGAGGAAAAGAGGTGCAGTGGTTGCGGAAGTCCTGTCAGTTAGGAGAGGTAGCAGTGAGATAACGGTCATCTGGCAGAGTGAGGGGGGTTGAGAGAAAGGGAAGTTGAGGAGGGGAAGTGGTTCTGCTGGGCCCGAGGGAGGGAGATGGAAGGGGTTACTAGAAGGGGAAAGGGGGTAGTGCGGCAGTACTGGAGGAGTAGGAGGGAGGAGAGAGATGCAGTGGGAATGTGGCAAAAACGGGGTGAATGACGAGGGGATAAAGGGTTGGAGAGGAGGGATGGAAGGAGGGCTAAGGGGAGCATAGGGAAAGTTAATTGGGGGAGAGTGTTGGAGGAGAGGTGGACTAAAGAGGGGGGTGATGGGAAGAAGTATGGGGGAGGAGAAGAAGGGGGTGATGGGAAGAAGTATGGGGGAGGAGAAGAGATTGGAGTATCGTGATAGTGCAGATGGGACGAGGAGCGTGTTAGCTAGTGGTAAGGCTGAAGTAATGTGGGAGGGTACATACTGTGGGGGGGGAGGAATAGGAGATGAGGTAAGTTGGGGGGGAGGGAAGAGGGCTGACCTGCGCTTCTCGAGGGTGCAACCAATTGGAGTGAGGTGGGGTCGGCGGAGGAGAAAGGGAGTAATGGGTGGAGCTGGAAGGAGAGTCAAGGGGAAACCCGGTTGCAGAGAAGGGGAGTAAGGAGGGGAAGAGGTGGTCAAAGAGCGAGAGGCAGGAGTCTTTGCCTTGGATCATGACAGTACCGTTGTTAAAGAGTGAGATAGTGAGGTAGCCATTGAAGCACCCAGAGGGGGAAATTTTTAGTTGTTTCCCATAAGGGATAGAGGAGGAGGAGGTGACGTAAAGGGAGTTGTAAAAACTGTTGGACCAAGAGGGGGTGTCGCGAGTGAAGAAGATGAAGTCGTTTTTGAGCCTCCCAAGACGACTATTGTAAAATTGATCCACAAAAAGGGAGTCCGGGAAACGTTCAATAGTGTTATGCTTCAGTCGTTTTATTGTAGCTTTAGACTGGTCGGGAGGATAAATGATTTTGTAGCAATTGGCTCCAGACTTAACTCGAGAGGTGGCCATGTTGAGAAGATGAGGCGAAGGAGGGTAGGGGAGAGCTGAGAGGGGTGTTACTGGGAGAGCGGTAGTGAGGAGAAATAAGAGGGCAAAAAGGGGGCGCATAATCCGGGTTAATGTGCCGTCAGGCTGTAAAAAGGCCTAAACGATGCAGCTGGCACTACTTGCTGCGCAGCTGTAAAAGGCCTAAACGGTGCAGCTGGCACTACTTGCTGCGCAGCTGTAAAAGGCCTAAACGGTACAGCTGGCACTATTTGCTGCGCAGCTGTAAAAGTGTTTAAAATAGATACCTGGTATGCCTAGCAGAAGGGTGAACACAGTCCTGCATGCAGCCTAGTTCCTTCTAAGGTGTTTGACCTTGCCCAAGGCTGGAATCAGGGGCAATAGCTTGACTGATCTTGTGTGATGTCTCTTGGGACTCAGAGCTCCCTCTTGGTTTAATCCTTTCCCAGAACCACTGAGGAGTGGTGGGCCAAAGGGAAGTCAGATATCACTTCTCAGCAGAAGGGGGAAGAATATCATGTTACACGGATTCATGGTTTCGATAGAGGGCCAATTTCATCCTTTGGATGCACTTATATGTAATATAGTGAATGAGATTTCGAGGTTCAAATATGCTCAGGGCTGCTGCATTCAAGGTACAAATGAAAGCAAGTAAGAGCTTAAGAGGACCATTTCCCCGCCAAGTGTGAAGATGAAATAAGTATCTCTGCTGTGTAATACAATGCAAGACTTTACAGGCAACGACGTGAAGCCACGGAGATGGTATTGATATTATGCTGAAGACACAGGCATGTTTCTGTTGGATTCTTTTCGAAGGTTGTCAAATCCGTATCTCTCACCAGGAACGTCTTCTTTACTATTCATGGGGTCTATTAAAACCATGGGAGGCTGACATAGTACAGGGCGGGCCGTACTATTTCCTGCCCGAGTGAGCCTTCTTTACACCAACTGTGTCCATACTTTGCTGCAGCGCCTGGCCCTTCAGAACTATTGGAAGGTCGAGGAACATGGCTAGGATTTTCGATGAATGAATAGAAATGAGTGTTTGATTAATCTTGAGTTGACGGTTTGGTATTAAGGTGTTTCCTTTCTTCCCTCTATGGACTTTCATATTGCATTGTAATGCCTGTGATTTCTACTGAAACCAATAAAATTAATTTAAGCAAAAAATCTGATATTTCTAGTTTAGCAGCAAATCTGTAGAGGACAGATTACGCAGCACCCCCTATAGGTGCTGCTTATGCACGTGCAGTGAAATATGCTAATTTGATTGATAGATCCAAAGGTGGTAACGGCAAGAAAGCGGTACTTGCAAGCCATATACATTAAATGTAGGATTAACTCAGCAAAGGAACTGATCACTCTATGTAAATTCCCGCCAAATGAATTTGTCTGTCATAACTTTAAAAAAAAAATTAAAATCTTTTTTAACATTGTATTAGCACAAGAAATTTTACTGTTGTAAATAACCTGAATTTTACGTTTAAAATATTTGTGGTCCTCAGTTGAGTACCAAAGCAAATAAAAATAAATAAACTTGAAACTTGAACTTGATAGTTGCTCCAATAAAAAGGCACAACTTGAACTTCGGACACCATATACTGAATGGCGGGTATCCCAATGGTGTGTAATATTGCTTATATTGTTCTGTGATCAAACCTTCCCTACTCTAGTCCTCACAGTGACCTCACGCAAAAACCGTACTGCTAAAAGAATGACCCTTGTTAATTCTTGCAGGAATCAGGTAGATACACGGGAAGAGCATTTGAAGGTCATTTGAGGACAAAAATCCCTGTCTCAAGCTAGATTAGACACTGCACTTCAAAAGGGCACTCTTCAGATCCAATTTTTTTCTTACCTTTCAGTGATTTATTACACTTAAAAAACTCTCACAAACAAACTCATACAAACCTCTCATGAGTCTCCAAACAAAAAAGACCATCAATACAAATAGCAATTTATATTGCTAGAGGCGTCAGAGGATTTGGAACTTTCTTCTAGCAGAGAAAAACACATTTTGATTTGGAAGACCTTTTCAGAATGAGCTTCTTTATTGCTGGACTGTTTGCGAAGATCATTTATGTCTCCAAGTGAGCAGATGCCCTTACCATCTTCTATACGGGGCATGGCGAGGGGTTTTTGAAACTGTAAAGCTCATAACAGCGTGTTTTGGCTGAGGGTAATTATGATTTATCGTTTTATAAGCCTCTCAGCCCCCACAAGTATTAGTAGCCTGAGAAACTGTGCAAAAGCATTCATGCAAGATTAAACCTAACACCAGAGTTATCTCCACGTGGTATGCTTTTGTATATTGAACATGCTGTAAAATAGACAATTTACTCAGTCAGTGTGTTTTAATCATCTTGGCAATTTTATTCAAGGTGTAGTTCAGTAGCGCTATTTGGTCTCTGTTAGTCTTCCTGTCAGTGTATAGATATTTTTCAGATAAATGCAAAAATATTAGCATACTTAAATTATAAGTAAATAAGCACACATTGAGAGTTTTTCCATTTTTTGTATATATTGGTCGTTCCTGGCAACCTACCATGAGCTTGAATGACCTTAACGTTTGTACAGATGCCCGTCTGTAGATTTGTTTTCATTAACAAGGCCCTAATTTGATGCATTTTAACGTTCCCATTACTGCTTTCTGCCTTTGTCACTGTTTTGCTGTCTTTCTCTTTCTCTTGCCTTCTCCGTTGTCAGTCTTTTGTTCAGGATGAAAGTATGTCATTAAAAAATACAAGTGCTGGTCCCCAAAAACAGAGTGCCAGTGGACCTCTCTTGTAACTACCGGCTCAAATTAAGCACTAGAGGGGCAGATTTACAAGCCCCTTTGGACACTTTTATGCCGCTGTTGCGTAAGATTTGTGACGCAGCGGCGGCGCAAACAATACGCCACTATGCGACATATTTACAATGTGACGCATCTAGTTAGATGCGTCACGTTGTAAAGTCCTGGGCTACATTATACCTGCATCAGGTATAATGTATGCAGGGTGGGCTTTCTGTCGCAAGGAAGCCCTGTAAAAGTGACGCAGTAAAATCTACAAGATTTCACTGAGTCACTTTTAAGTCCCCGCTGCGTCAAATCCTTACACCTGCTTGAAGTAGTCATAAGGAGTGATGCAGTATATTAGGTATAGGGCACCCCTGAGCAGTGCTGGAGTTGCGTCGCGCTTGCGACATAACTCCAGCACGGCGTCACCCTTACACCGACAGATTGTTATTGTTATTGTTAGTGAGGTTTTGTATCGCGCCTAATCACCTGCAGGACTCTAAGCGCCCGGAAAGATGGTAACAGACAATAACTTAGCAAGATGGAAGCTGAGGTCATAGCTGGATTATACAGTGCTCATGGTTTTGCTGAACAGAAATGTTTTTAGGCTCTTCCTGAATCGTAATAGATTCCCTTCCCGGCGCAGCACCTCCGGCAGCCTGTTCCATAGCTGAGGAACTAGCACTGAAAAGGCTCTCCCTCCCTTGGTCACTAACCTATAGCGAGGACAGACCAGTAATTGGGCGTCTGAAGATCGAAGTGTTCTCATAGGGCAGTAAAGTTGCAGACGATCTTTGATGTAGGCTGGGGCTTTGCCATAGATTGCCCTATGGGCCGTGCATAAGTTCTTAAATTCCACTCTTTCTTTAATGGGGAGCCAGTGCAGACTTTGTAGTAGGGGAGTAGCTTTAGATCTCCTCGGTAGCCTGAAGATCAACCGGGCAGCGTCATTCATTAAGAACTGAAGTCTACTGGTCAGAGTTTTAGGTAAGCCAAGGTAAAGGGCATTACCGTAATCAATTCTGGAGATGATGGTGGCCGCTACTATTGATCGCATCATGGATTGTGAGAGGACAGGAATTAACTTCCGTAGTTGCCGAATGATGTTTGTGCAACTTCCCACAACCGCAGAGATCTGAGGGGCCATTGACAGATCATCATCCAGCTTGATCCCCAGGCTCTTTACAAACGGGCTTGGTCTTGGAGCAGGGCCTAACTCTGTGGGCCAATAGAGATCACCCCAAGGTGATGCAGTGGATGGAATCACTAGTACCTCAGTCTTGTCAGGGTTAATTTTTAACAGGTTGTCCGTCATCCATTGCACTGTAAACCGCAAGATGTTCTGGGCTTGGAGTTGTGCGGCCATAGTGTCATCGACACTTATCAGCAATTGCGTGTCGTCCACGTAGTTAAAGACTTTACAGCCCATGGTGGCCAAAGAAGAGATCAATGGTTGCAGATAGAGATTAAATAGAAGCGGGGACAGGGCGGACCCCTGTGGCACCCCGCACTCTAAAATCCCTATCTCAGATGTTTCGTCCCCCAGTTGTATCTTTTGGGTCCTTCCTGTAAGGAATGATTGCAACCACTGAAAGGCCAGGCCCTTAATCCCAAAGTCCTTCAGTCTTTCCAAAAGCAAGGCATGGCTGACAGTATCGAACGCCGCTGATAAATCAAGCAAAATCAGGGCGCTCGATTTCTTGCAGTCAGCCATGCCTCTTAGTTCATCCAACACCGAGAGCATCACCAACTCGGTGCTGTGATGAGCTCGGAAACCTGCCTGTCGCTCATGGAATAGATGATGAGTTTCCAAATAGAGGGACAGGGACTTTAATACATGCTGCTCAAGAACTTTTGAGAGAAAGGGCAGCTGGGAGATTGGTCTGTAATTCTTTAACACCGCAGGATCTGAACCAGGCTTTTTCAGTAGAGGTCTTACACGCGCCTCCTTAATCTCAACCGGTAGGTACCCCGTATCTAATGATCTATTGAGGAGGGAGATGATACATTCCTCCAACAAGGGGCGCGCAACACGGAAGATCTCAGGTGGGCATGGATCAGCTGGGTCGCGTATCTGTCTATCCTTGAGCCATGGTGTGCCGCATTGTAAATGCGGCACATCCATGGTGGCACAAGGGTTTTTTTGAGTCACGCAAAATAACTGGCACATCCCTGCTAATATGCAGGGATGCAATCTCAACAGGAGCCACAGGGGAAACACAGGGAAAAGGCCGTCCCCCACTCATATCATTTTCTACACTGATGGCCTTCCCTTACAAGTTCTATGGTCGTTGACCCAAATTAAATTCTACTGTTTTTATGGACACGCTAAAGGTGCTCATCAACCTTCTAGCTATGTGTGCTAATCCCAGTCACTTATTTTGATAGTAAAAACCTATGTGTATGTGTAAGTGTGTAGCACCCTCAATAAATCATATACCCTCACTCCACCCTTCTAACTGAAAAAAGGGGGTGGGGGGTTGACAGTGCCTCACGGGAGCAACACCCAGGGGAGGATCTGGCAGGCTGGTACTCGCCTGGATCCTCACTTGTCATCATCAGCTACTGTCAACCATGAAAGTAAAAGGGGAGTAAAAATGTGCATTGAAACCAAAATGTGCTTTTGTTTGCTCCTCATTTTGTGAGACTAGATTGTACAACAGACTTTCAAAACTGTACTGTACCTGTATTCAGATTCAGGCTGTGGATTGTTTATTGCACCTTGTTGTGTGTGTTTATTATAACATTATAAAACCTCAATAAATACATTTGTTAAAATAGTAATTTATTTATTTATATGTTTTTACAGTTATACAGTGTGGTGTTGATTTACTTTTATTTATGTATTGGGTTTTTGCTGATAGCATGCTTCCTTGCTTCCCTATATTTGATTCCCTTGATTCAGAATGTATGGTGTGTGGCTTACTCCTAGTCATGACTGGACTTCATTTGAAACTATTTGGGCGGTAGTACTACTGGAATAGATGTGGGTGCATCTGTAATGTACTGCAATGGACGCTCCCTTTTGAAGTACTCCTGGCTTACTCCTGAAATTCAGAAGTGCTGCAAGATTAAGGGGTCAATTACGAATTTGGTGGTCTCACCGCCATACCACCGCGGCAGTGGTCCAAAGAAGACCACTGAGCCAGCGGTCTTCTGCCCGCTGTATTACGAGTTTCCCGCAGGGCTGGCACTGTGTTGGCAGCGGAGTCATGGCGGCGGCACGCTTCGCCTCTGGAAATGAGCCAGAAGTCAATACTGGCCATATCGCAGTGCCCCCAGCCCGTCAGGCACCCTGTTTCCTTGCATTTTGTTGTGCAAAGGAAACATTGCATGCACCTGACCTGGAGGCATTTGAGGGCACTACATGAGCATCGGCTACATTACACATTAGGTCATAATTGGGCTGGCGGTGAGCTGCATGGGACCACCTCCATAGGCAGCCTCTGCTGCCATGGTAGGAGAAATGGCAGCGGGGACGGCAGTCTCATCGTACAGATCATATTCAGGCAGTTGGAATGCCAAGGAGGCGTAGGTCGGACACCAATCACGTGACGACAGGACACATCCCACTGAACTTGTAATCAGGCCATATATCTTTGTCTATTAAGTCTTTTGTGAATTAGGCTCACAATATAGGACAGGCGTGAGAAGAAATCTCCATCATAGATGAAGTACTTGAAGTTGTACTACATAAAGCATTACTACTGGAATACTCCGTAACAAACCTTTGTGAATTGTCCCTATTATCTACAAATAGAATCAAGAGATCTTCTCCGGGGTGCAAGTGTGCAGTACTGATGCACCTGTTGTGTTATGTTATGTTGTTTTCTATAAAGACCAAAAAGGCCAGAGTAATGAACCATCACATTCTGAAAGTAGTGCAGTGTGTCTACATCCCTGACTACCTATTTTCATCTCAACATTTTATACTCTTTGCGTTCCAATACATGACTGAATTAAAACGTTCTCCTTCCACTCAGTTTTACTCTCTTCATCTGAGACAGGCAAAATGTATGAGGCCTGAATCTCAGAAACTACTGTGAAATGATACATATTCCAGTTGTTATATGGGATAGGCCCTGGTGTTTACTCACCAAAATTAATGGCACTGTGAAAAAACCCTTAGTCTCAGAGCAAGCTACATTTGTGGCTAAAACCAGTCTGTCCCAACAGGGATTGGAGGGGGGGGTGGGAGATCCCTTCCCTTTAAGACCATTGATAATGCATCACTGTTCAATTTATTTGAAGCATATTGTCCAGGTATACTGGCTAGAATTCCACAGGTTTTAGAAGATGTTCTGAAGGAATGCTCATGAAATAAACTAGCACTATCAGGTGTGACAGTATACCATGAAGTATTGGGCCAAATATATCAGTCTAAGAGCCTCATTGAAACTGTGTGTTTGGCTGTCACCACAGAGATGGAGCTCTGCAGGGCACATCCAACCTACATCTCTCCATTTACGTTTGCAAAGTGCCAGTGCTGAGAACCTTCCACTTATAGGGACAGTCGCCACAATAGCAAAGAAGTATTTTCAAAGCCACCAGGACTAACTTTAATGTGCTAATGATGCATATGACATTTGTGCATGCTTGTGTTTCCAGCAGTTACCTCAATAAAATCAAACATATTTGCTTTGCAAACTTGTTTTCTTTCGCAGCTAGATTAAATGCCCTTATTCATGTGTGTGTGTGTCTGTGAGCGTGCATGGGTGTGTGTGTCTGTAAACACACGTTTACATGCCTAGGAGACTCACATACGATTCCTAACTAAAACTTTACAAAAGGTCTGCTTCAGCGAAAAACCAAATGAAACAAGGATTGCTTTCTCAATAGAATGTATGAATAAAATAAATAATTTATATGTGATGATTCAGTTTATTTTTGAAATGGTAAATAGTCCCTTGTGCATTCCAAAGTATAGCAGACAGAATGATTTGTCAAATTAACAGTAGCCTGTGGTGAGAGTAATGGTCCCTCAAGCTATTGACTACTTGGGGGCATATTTATGAAAAAGTGGCGCAGGGCGGTGAGGCAAGTGGTGATGTCAGTAGGCAGTTCCCTCTGCCACTGGGAAAGGGCAGGAATGCGCCACATCTAAAGCACACAATGCATTCCTGTCCTTTCCACATGCGCTGGCACTGTTTGGCAGCCTAGCACAAGTGCAGGCAACCTTGGACCTTGGTGCAAGGGTGCCTCCGTTGCATGCAGGATTGTTTTTGTGCAGGGAGGGACACTTTGGTGCACAAAACCAATCCTGAGAGGCTTTTTCCTCTTTCTACGTGTGCTGCATAGAACGTGGAAAAAATGAGTAGAAATAAAGATATTTCTCCTTGTTATGCCTCACCTGGGGAGGCGTAAGATTTTAGCACATTTCCATGTTTACAAGTACTTGTAAATCTGGGAGTGCGTCAAAAACCATGGGAGTTGGGTGGGAACACCCACTGCAACGCCCATGGAATATCTTACTTGCGCAGAGTAAGACAAAGAAGCGATTTTCACTGCATTGCCTTACTCCAGATCTATGAAACCATTCAAATCCAGGCAAAATGGCTTTGTGTTCCTTCCTAAATTTAACTTAGAGTCTTGCATGACGCATGTACCTCTTTGCGTGGTGCAAACTTGATGCAAGCCTCTCATAAATATGTCCCTTGGTCTCAATAGCCCCTCCACTATCAAGCCAGGACTAAAATTGGGTATGTTGCAAAAACAACCATCAAGAGGAGCACACACCCATTAATGGGCCTGGGGTCTGCCCCATACCAACAGGTGTCACTCACACAGTGAACGCTGCTCCACTGATTATTATTATGCGTTCTTATATAGAGCTCGATTACCCGTAGGCATCTCGGCGCTTGCCTTGGGAACCCATCCTAGCTTTTCCCTGTGAGATACCCGTACTGGGCATCCCCAAGGTGAAAGCCAGGCATCCCACCGCGGGGGGGCCATAGTGGAAATTAAGCATGCTGATGCCCAGAGCTGCAGAGTGTGAACCCGTGATTCGAGTAGGCACCGAAACGAGAATTATCAAGTCTGTGGATATTTTGGGCTCAAGACCCTGCCGCATCGGGAATTGAACCCTGGTCCTGTGTCTGGCCTCTGCTTCAGGGTCTACCTCCTCTAACCAGTGAGCCACGCTTCTTGACAGACAAGTGGACTCAGTAACATTTGACTGCTTTTTCATCTGAGGTGTTCTTACAAACCGATGAACAATTTGCTTGTGAATCACAAGCAAGGAAGAATGCTCCTCTGCCTACCCTTTTCAAGTCTTTGGAAAGGAAATGCAACATGTGCATTTTGAGTCGCAAACTTTGATGCATTGCATTTTTTGTTTTCTCCAATGCAAAGCAGCAGAGGATCCGCAAAGGAGAAACTTTTTACAACTATGCAGCCCATTATTCACTTTTTTTCTCCAGAGTCGAAAATACATATATGTACGCTAAAGAAAATTGTCATGATATAGAAGTACTGGATTCAAAGAGGAGACGTGTTTGCTTCGCTGGGGAAACAGTACAGTGGAGTCCATATCTCATAACATAAGGCTAACTCACAGACATTTTCCTTAAGCAAATATGCCTCCTTGAATTCAAGAGTAGGACACAGGTAAGTGGCTTTTATGCACAGAAAATATATTCCTGAATAGGGCCCTTAGCTTATGTCTGTTTTCTGAAGGAACAAGATGGTGCCTAGAAAGGATCTGTATCTTTCCTCCCTGTGTCTAAAGCCTCATTAAGACGTACAGCAGATAGCCTTTGGGCCACCGATTTACCCCCACAAGAAATCTCTAATTGACATTTCTGGAAAATGGGCGGGCTAACCTCAATTAAGATAAGCAAAGGAAGAACCATGAACGTCCGCTGCAAAGTTAGACCACCCCAGATTAGAACTTGTCATAGGAGCATGGGATGAAATGTTAAGGGAGCCCTCAAGTGACCCAGGAAGTGATAAATGATGGTGAAGTCCAATGGAACATGCAGGGCTCAGAGGAGGCTACTGACAAAGACAAATTAACACATGAGCAAATCTTCTCCAGTCTCCAGTAAGTTTACTTATACAATTTTGAATAACTTTACCACTTTTGGCTATTCACCATTTACGAATGTAAAATTGTTCAAAAGTGTAGACTTGCATCCCCCTCACCTCAAAATTCAGGGCCTAGAGCCTAATTTATGGTTGTAAAGTTGCTGCTTGTAACTTGTCACCAAAAGGCAGAAGTCTCCGACACCAAGGCAGAGGTCTTCCTATAAAAGTATAGGGAAAGTTTTAAAGTGTATTTAACTTAAAAATAAATTTGATTTTTTTAAATATTAAATATTAATGTAAATTACATTTAAATATTTATTTCAAATGTAGAACAAAAAGAATGCTACATCATTAACTTAATTTGTCATTGAATATGTAATTATTTTTAATATATTAAATCTAAAGATTTAAATAAAAAATCCGCCTAAACTACAAAATGTATATTTATTTATTGTGTATTTAAAACAATGTAAAGTTATGTGTACATTTTATTTTTAATTAATCTATATATTTTTTTAATTACTGGCCTGATATCAAGTTTGGCAAATGGGTTTTAATTTCACCAGGGTGGCAGAGTAAAGAACTTCATCGCCCTAAGGGTGTACCCGCCTACCAAATTTTGAGCTGTCAGGCTGCCTAGTGGACATCTCTTCCAGTCATAAGAACCACCTTCATGATGATTCCTGTCAATGCACTCAAAGTTTGACAGGCAGCTCTATCAATAGGAAAACAGAATCATTCAAAAACCATTTTTCAATAAGAAAATCCTAGAGCTTGGGGGGGCGTTTAAAAAGATTCACTATCCCTTAATACTAGGGTTTACCTGGAGGTGATAGACAGTGAAAACTGGCCATTTGTCTGCCCACTTTAAATAGGGTGAGTGGACAAATGGCCCTCATTCTGGTGGGGTCGGAGGAGGTGAATGTTGGTGGCGGAGACAGAGTAGTCTCTGCCGTCTACATACTCAAGGTCTAGCCGACTGTATGTGAGGCAGGCAGACCAGTTTGATGAAGGGGATGCTCGGTCACTGTTGCGACAGAGTACGCTCTCTGCCAAACTATAAATCAGGGACTAAATTACACATATGTTAAAATTGAAAAAGGTGATTAACTAATTTTTATAATAATCTAACACTTAAGTTAATATATATAATTTCATAACATTAAAGTAAATGTATTTAAAGTTTCAAAAAGTTAAAATAAGTTAATTTAATTTAAAATGTCTTTCTATGGGTTTTTATTTTAAGTCCCTGCCACTAATATTTTGTTTTGGAAGGTGTTGCAGTACCACTGCATGGCCTGTGGGGTGGGGACTTACTGCCGCACTTTGATGGAGTACATTTGCAACTGTTTGGCTCTTTTGTGGCTGCAGTAACTATGGAAGAGCAATTTGTGAATATCAATGGACTTACTTTTTTGTGAGGTGGTGCCTGCCGTTCCCTAAACCCCTCCCTTGCCCCCTCTTAACTCCCCCTTACAGCCATCAATCCTCCTTGTCCCTGCCCCATTTACTACTAAAATATATACCTAAGTGTGCAGAGATCTCCACATATAAAGATATAAAAGATGAAGGCATATAGTTCTGCATGTAGGTTAGTGAATAACATTTTGTAGTACATTGAGGGGGTGGGGCATGGTGCGGATGGCGTAGAAAGCATGAAGAGGTGCTCATAATCCTGACAATAATAACCAGCTCAGGGGGAGCTCAAAGTGTGACTGGTACTCCCTACTAACATCAGCACTTGGATGAACAGAGGAGAGAGACGATTGCAGCAGATTTCTGACCTGTATGGCTGAGATTTGGGTGACAAAATGGTGACCACGAGAACAGATCTAGGGGACTGAGCAGGGTACCTTAACGAAAGCGGCACTTCCACTACCCTGGTGTCTGCACAGCAGAGTGTTCCCGGGACCTGTCCTGGCGCCATCACCGGACACTGCTGCAGCAGCTGTAAGCATGACCAGCAGACAAGAGGTAGAACATAGCTCTCTCTGGGAAATCAGGCTCTCCAGAGGGTCCCACCCTGCCAGATATCATGCAAGCTATGATAGCTACGCGTGAGGCTCTGAAGACAAAAATAGACACCTTAGTGATGATCTGGCAGTAGTGTGGGATGATCACAGCATATTGGCTGAGTGGATACTGCAGCAGAGAGGGACATAGTGGATACGCCACAGGCCTTCACGACAGCGACTGAGAGTTTCAATGCATTGGCAGCCAAGTTCAGAACCCTAGAAATGAGAGCAAAAGGATGCAGAAAATCAATCACACCTCAATATTATATCCGCGTAATAGGCCTGCCCAAGTGTATTGAGGGAAGCAGAATGGTGGAGTATCTAGAAAAATGCCTCAAAGAAGAAATAGCAGAAGAGGGTTTCTCGCCCTTCTTCGCCCTGGAGAGGGCACACAGAGTCCGGGTGAGGATGCCGTTCCGCAGGGCTCCACTGTGTCCGATGATTGCATGTCTGCTCTACTACAAGGATAGAGACTATGTCTTACAGCAGGCTAGACGCAAAGGAGATCTTGTTGTGGAAAACAATCCGGTCAGGATTTTCTCAGACTTCTCAAGAGAAGTGCAGCAGCAAAGATCATCCTTCCTGGAAGCAAAGATAAAACTCAGGCAATTGGGCTCGGCGTTGCAAAGATTTTTCCAGCTAAACTGAGATTTGCGACAGGGGGGGGGGGGGTCACACAATTCTTTCAGACCCCACAGGAAGTGTGGCATTGGCTGGATCAACACTTACAGCCTGGAACCAGCTAGGCCTAACGAGGTGGACACTCTCACAGTTACAGATTACAACGTAGACCCTGATGCTGAAACACAGTAGTTCCCACCTCAGAGGAAATTCAACAAGAACAACAGAAGGCCATGTAGGTGGTGGCCTTATTGAGCAGCAGCAGAACAGGCCCCCTATTGATGGATAATGAAACAGAGACCAAGGAATCGGACTCAGATCAGAGGTCCATGGAGTCCATGGCTTCGAGTATGAATTTGCCCAAAGTCACCCTCAGGGACATCGGATTAACTTTTTTGTGCTCAGCAGCTGGTAATGAAGACATGCAGTTGGAAATTGTCTAATGTCGTAGAGGAGAAAGACTGCTGTCTGCATGATGTTACACCCCCTGAATCGGGACTATATCGTTTTGACAAACTGCTGGAAGGGTGAACTAGGATGTGGGGCATTGACCAGCCTTACCCCCTTAGACAGAGGTTGGACATGGGTACGCATACAAATGGTTGCAAAACATTTGCAAATTGATTGGGGGGGGCCATTGCCTTCTCGTCTTGTGGGGAATGGCAGTTGGGATGAAAGTTCTTTACTGGTTGCATGTGTGACTGTGAGTTGTGCCCAATGAGTTCATGCCAAGATTTTTCCTCGGGGTCACTGACAAGAGAGACCACATGGCAGGTTGTGAGATGGTGCAATGGTTTACCCTGCGACGTATAGAATCATTACATGGAACATTAGGGGGATGCACACGATGACGAAAAGGTATAAAATATATTCTCATACTTAAACAGAAGAGGCATACATATTGCACTATTGCTAGAGACATACTTGACAGCTAAAGAGGGTGCAGCCCTACATAGGAGATGGCGGGGCCAAGCTTATTTTAACACTTACTCAACCTATGCCCAGGGTACCATGATCTGGATCCGAGCAGGGGTGCCCTTTCAACACACAGGACACTTGATAGACCCAGAGGGAAGGTATTGGGTCATGACAGGGAGTTTGGAGGGTTGGGACACAGCATTGATAAATATATATGCCCCAAATGTAGACCAAGGGACATTTCTGACTTTGTTATCAGGACCAATTGCCCTCTTTCTTATTCATTTGACTGTAATGGGAGGAGACTTTAACTACATGGCAGACTCCCTACCAGACAGGTTGCATCCTCCTCTGAGAGATGCCCCCGTCACTTCAACAGCTGAGCCCAGAAGACCATGCAGTCCTATTTTCATGAACCGTCTGATCTCCTGGAAGGAAATGTGGGAATAGCCATTAAATCACTGAAAGCAAAAATGGAGTTCTGGAAAACGCTCCCCCTTTCTGTAGCAGATAGGGATTCACTACTCAAAATGGTGGCGCTTCTGCAATCATTGTATTTGTTCACAGTGTTGCCTATATGCATCCCCAGAGGTATGTTCCGGGAACTGGACTTCTTGATCACAGGATTTATATGAGACCCAGGACACAGACGTGTTGCGCTCACTACATTGCAATGCCTGGTGACAGACGGGGGACAAGCAGTGCCGGACTTTAAAAACAGTCAAAATGATCCTAAAATCCTAGGAGAAACCATTCCGTTCATCAGGGACATTTGCTTTTGTTAAGAAACAAAGCCCAGCTTCAGGTGTTTGTTTCTGAAAAAATATAGGTTTGATGACCGAAGCCTAAACAACATGGGGCCTGCTTGACAGTCTGCTTTGCCTTTTCTGCAATGGATACACCAGTATATTCACAGAAAATACTGTGATCCCTGTTAGGTGGTTGTGGATCTCATAATATGGCGAACACTCCTCCCAGGTCAATGCAGGCCATGACATCCGCTGACCTCTCGGGCTGGTGGGTTGCCCTCAATGGTGTAATGAATATCTCTTCTCCATGGAAATTAAATATTCTTTTATGTCATTCATTAAAAGGCCTTTGCAAAGAAATTTGTTGTCAATAAAATATCTGTGCTTTTTGGAAAAAAATAAATGATCCCTCAATAATGTAACTTGTTTTTGAAAAAACATGTTTTTTCCATTTCATAACTTTGTTCATTTTTGTGCAATCCACCCAAAACCTTAGCAACTATGCATTAGAGCATGGGTACTCACAAACTTTCTCTTGGGGGCCAAATTTACAGTGTGGTTTGTGTCCGAGGGCCGCACCAATGGGGGCGGGGTCAGTGGGGGAGGGGGCGGGGCTAGAGCAACAAAAAAAACTGTGAATATGAGGTTGACCACTGAGCCACCAGACCCGGAATACACACATCTCTCTCTCTCTCTCTCTCTCTCTCTCTCTCTCTCTCTCTCTCTCTCTCTCTCTCCCTCTCTCTTCCTCTATCTCCCTCTCTCTACATCTACCTCTCTCTCTCAACCTCTCTCTTCCTCCCTCTCTCCCTATTTCTCCCTCTGTCTCACTCAGACTGTCTCACTCCCTCTCACTCTCTCCCTCTCTCTCTCTGACTTCCTCTGTCTCACTGACTCTGACGGTCTCACTCCCGCTCTCTCTCTGTCTATCTCACTCTCTCTCTCTTTCTGTCTCCCTCTCTCTCTGTCTCCCTCTCTCTCTCTGTCTCCCTCTCTCTCCTTCCCTCTCCCTCTTCGTCTCCCTCACTCTGTCTCCCTCACTCTGTCTCCCTCCTCACTCTGTCTCCCTCCTCCCTCTGTCGCCCTCCCCTGCCTCCTCCCTCCCTCTGTCTGTCACCCTCCTCCCTCCTCCCTCCCTCTCTTCTCCCTCCCTCTGTCTGTCACCCTCCTCCCTCGCTCCTCCCTCTGTCTGTCACCCTCCTCCCTCCCTCTGTCTGTCACCCTCTGTCTCCCTCCCTCTCCCTTTCTCTGTCTCCCTTCCTCTCCCTTTCTCTGTCTCCCTCCCTCCCCCTTTCTATGTCTCCCTCCCTCTCCCTCTCTTTGTCTCCCTCCCTCTCCCTTTCTGTCTCCCTCCCTCTCCCTCTCTTTGTCTCCCTCTGTCTCTCTCCCTCTGTCTCCCTCCCTCTCCCTCTATTTATCTCCCTCTGTCTGTATCCCTCTCTTTGTCTCCCTCTCTTTGCCTCCCTTCCTCTGTCTCCCTCCTCCCTCTGCCTCCCTCCTCCCTCTGTCTGTCGACCTCTCTCTGTTTGTCTCCCTCCATCTGTCTCCCTCCCTCTGTATCCCTCCCTCAGTCTTTCTCCCTCCCTCTGTTTGTCTCCCTCTGTTTGTCTCCCTCCCTCTGTATGTCTCCCTCCCTGTCTCCCTCTGTCACCCTCTCCCTCCCTCTGTCTGTCTCCCTCCTTCTGTCTGTCTCCCTCCCTCTGTCTGTCTCCGTCTGTCTTCCTCCCTCTGTCTCCCTCCCTCTCCCTTTGTCTGTCTCCCTCTCTCTGTCTCCCTTTCCCTCCCTCCCTGTCTCTCCCTCTGTCTGCCTCCCTTTCCCTCCCTCCTTTCCCTCCCACCCTAGCTCTCCCTCTGTCTGCCTCCCTTTCCCTCCCTCGCTCTCTCTCCCTTTCCCCCTCCCTCGCACTCCCTCCCTTTCCCTCCCTCCCTTGCTCTCCCTCTGTCTGCCTTCCTTTCCCTCCCTCCCTTCTTCCCTTGCTCTCCCTCTCTCTCCTTCCTTTTCCCTCCCTCCCTCCCTAACTCTCCCTCTGTCTCCTCCCTTTCCCTCCCTCCCTCGCTCTCCCTCTCTCTGCCTCAGTTTCCCTCCCTCCCTTGCTCTCCCTCCCTCTCCCTCTTTCCCTCCCTCCCTCCCTCACTCTCCCTCTGTCTGCCTCCCTTTCCCTCCCTCCCTCGCTCTCCTTCCCTCCCTCTCCCTCCCTTTCCCTCCCTCCCTCGCTCTCCCTCTGTCTCCCTCCCTTTCCCTCCCTCACTCTCCCTCTCTCTGCCTCCCTTTCCCTCCCTCCCTTGCTCTCCCTCTCCCTCCCTTTCCTTCCCTCCCTTACTCTCCCTCTGTCTGTGTCTGCGTCCCTTTCCCTCCCTCGCTCTCCCTCTGTCTGTCTCTCTTTCCCTCCCTTGCTCTCCCTCCCTTTCCCTCCCTCCCTCGCTCTCCCTCCCTTTTACTTCCTCCCTTGCTCTCCCTCTGTCTCCCTCCCTTTCCCTCCCTCCCTCTGTCTCCCTCCGTCTACCTCCCTCTGTCACCCTCTTCATCTCACCCTGCCTGTGTGTTCCCGGGCTGAGACAGCTTCCGTGCACACACACACAGACAAATCCGCACCCGAGCATTTCACAGGTCTTTAAAAGACCATTTGTATGTTAATGAGGCTTTTGTATTTCACCTCTTAGCGCCCCTGCAGCTCCACTCTGACTATAACTGGAATGCCCTGGCCCCACAGAGCAGCAGAGTCTCGGCGCACAGTGTTTGCAGACACTCTATAAATTTTTTTTTTAAACACGGGTAAATTGTCTGCAAGGTCCGCGGGCCACCAGGGAAGGCTTGTCGGGCCACTGGTGGCCCGCGGGCCGCACTATGAGTACCCGTGCATTAGAGAGTAAATATTTTTTTTCTAAACATTGCTCTCGAAGTGTAAAAAATGAACAATTTTCTCTTTTTCTGAAGGTCCTCTGACAACACCCCCCTCCTCCCAGTACAGATGTTCATTTGAATCTGTCACAATTGGCAGGAATTTAGGACTAAACAGTAGTTCCTCTAACATTAATTTCCACGGTGAGCATGGAGCCCCCTGAACGAAACCTATGTCCATGAGGTTTAGGTGGACCCTGACAAGAAACATGGGCGCACCACTAAGAGGTCCATTACAAGTGGCTTAAACATTTTATGTTACCCTATTGCAGCTGGTAACTGGAGTTACTAAAATTACAAGCTGTGTGGAAATACCACAGATCTGTAGATTTACACATGGGTATATAGCCAGCCCAAAGCAAGCAAACTGTCCAGATGGAAAACATCTGAAAATGGAGAAAAACACCAATTACCAGACGTTATTCCACATTATCTTATAATCAAAGTTACTTTGCAGACTACCTCCTTCTTTAAATACATATTACCACTGCTTCAGAATGTGACTGTGATTGAGTTCGGACACTTCTGTACTCATGCTCCTAACATGTTTGTAGCAAGTTACGCCGAACTAAGCATACCTGGAAAAGAGGGTGTGCCTGCATCTCCACAAATAGAGGCTTGTTAAGCATCAGATCCTTTTTAGGTCTTGTGCTAGCCAAGACCTTTTGTTTTTAAAAAGAAAAATCTTTAAAAAAAATACATATTAACATACCTACAGAGAGAGGCTTGCAGTCAGCATTCCTACTCCATTAGTCTGTTATGGTGCGATCCGCTTTTTGCATCCGCCAACCCAAGCATACAGGATGGGGCAAAACGCCTGCCCACTGGCTGCTTGCGGTGTGAGTGGTGGGCTTTTGTCTGAATACTTTTAAATGCATGGAGCAGAACCAACAGGCAAATGAGTCCTTGTTAGATGATCTCTCTACTATTCTTTCACTCTGACCACATGTTTTCTTTTTATGCAACCATTCTATCCCTTCATTTACTTTCAATGTTTTCTCCATATCCTCTTCACTATTGAGAAGCAGTGATTGTGCAAGAATTTATTCTTGTGCACTTGTGCATGCATTTGTGATTAGTGCTTCTCCCGTGATGATGACCGAAAGTGCAGGGTCTCTTCTGCGGATTCTTTGGTACGAGAATGAATTTGTTACCATGGAGACCGTCAGAACATTCTGTTTCTCTATGCATTTATTTATTTATTTATAAAGTCATTCATTTGGGGCTTGGACAGTAGGATGTTAAATATGTTGCTTTAATGGCATCACTTGTTCAAGTGTGACTGCTTGAGTCACAGTGCCTTTTATTGTATTAATTTTACAATGAAAGTAGTGAGAGGGTCTATATAGTTTGTCTCTTGTCAAATTATGAAATGATCTTCTTTATTGCCACAGCAAGCATTGCCGTCCTGGGGTCCACTCACACATAGGGCACATTTTTCATGTTTGCGCCAAGGTGCACCTTTAAATAAGCGTGCCATGAGCAGTGAAAGATAGAGCAGCTGCTTCAAAGTCACTCCGGGTTTCACTGTGCAGGCGGCAACCCTCCTGTAATTTTAAGAGGGATTAGAGATCCCTTTGCAGGTGGGTGCAGTGAGGGAGTGCACCCACCTGCAAGGGGATTTTAGGGTCGTCCATCAGATCCCCTTTCTCCACTCCAGGAGGCTGCCATTAGGGGGCCCACTGAGAGTCAACCACCTCTTTGCGGTGCACTTTTATTGCATCTCCTAACAGTTTATTTGCCTGTTTGCCTTTGTTTATATTACGGTGTGTGTGCAGAAGCACAAAGATTCCCACATGTGCATGGTCAACACCCTAGGGCAAATGAGGGAACGCCCTCTTAAGATAGCGCTGGTGCTACACGTGTTCCAGGGTTATCTATTTTACAGAAGGGGTGACACAAGCTTCTGTGACCCCTTCTGTAATACCAAAGTGCCCCAGGGTTGCACTAAGCTGGCGCTCATGCCCATTGCACCCCGGGGCCATTCTCTGTAATACGGCCCCAGGTGTCTTCCATTGAGGATATTGCTGTGTTAAAGCTTTAGCTTCCTATTTTGTCTGATCTAATAGCTGCGCACAACATGAAACTTCAAACATCAAGTTACAAATAAAGGTAAGGGATAGTAGACTCTGGAGGAGGTCCTCAGCACTTAAGCAGCACATGCTTCCAGGGGAAGACTGTATCTCAGGCAATTTAAGGGCTTAGTTCACATCCTGAAGCTTACACTGATACTCTTTGCACATATGGAGCATGCTCATCTGCATTGTGCAGACATGAGCAATATTTTCATAACACAATTTCATCCATTTCATGTCATCCTAAGTTATATGTATCACTTTTAAAATGCAACATTACAATAAAGCAAATAAGAAAAGCATCAGCATTCTGTATGTTTACATGAGAAATACACGATGCAGATGCCCATGATCTATGATAAACATTAAAAAAAAACTAAAAGTAGCAGAACTAAGTACTCTCTTCTGGGAAGCACTATGTTGAAATAGGCACCCATCATAGGAAATACTCTAGAGGAAACTGGCCTTTCGCAGTGTCCTCAGACCCCAAGATTCCTTGTACCAGCTGCTAACACAGCTTCCCACTTCCGTCTCTTGTTCTTTCTTCCTTCACTACGTTTCATTTTCTATTTTAAAATCGATTTAAGGTAAGAAAGCATACTTTTATTGTGATAAGATTTCAAATTCAAATATGTATTCATTGACTACAATTCAAACAATCAATCCTCATTTTTTGTCTTGAATGGTATATTCGCAGGGCCAGACTGGGAACCAAAAGTGACCTGGCACAATGGTTCAAACCAACCGCCTGTTTGCGTTTTTTAGATTTGGCCTTTGAGCCATCTTTAGCTGTCTCGAAAGGCTACAGCCTTTCCAAGAAATTTGCACTTTGGTTAAAGGATTTTATCCATTGATCTTTCAAATATTCATTCACATTTTGCTTCCACCCAGCAGTGCATACAGCATGGGCAAATGGTCAGCCCACTATACCCATTAGATTTCTTCACTTGGAGTGACTGTAAGAAGCCTGTGCACATTGTTCACATCCTCTAAAAAAGTAGTTTCTTTCTTTTCAGTGACAAAGCTGGTTCAATGTGTGCATGTTTTAAATTTTATTTTTTATATTAACATTAAGCTGGTTATTAATTTTGCCTACACACCTTAAAGTTTATGTTATAGAGTGTTTAAGTGGCATTGTAAGGTTTAGTGTAGCTGCTGCGAATTGTGTACTTGGTTAGGTGATGATTGAGGGCCTGATTTAGACTCGGAAGACATCTCGGTCACATCGGTGATGTATATCCCGCCCGTTGAAATATAAATCCCATTATATCCTAAAGGATTTGTATTTCGACTGATAGGATATCCGTATTCATTGTGACAGAGTAACCCGTCCGCTGAGATCTAAATCAAACCCTTATTCTTGTCTCCTTCAAAAGTAATAATAATAATAAAATACATGGGGTAACAGTTGTTGTTAAAAAAGATCACCAGTGAACCATCTACACCCAAGAATGTTTTTAAAATGTCAACTTTTTATTGCAAGTGTATAGTGACTATGTTTAAATGGTGGATTGCTTTATTTTTATAGTTGCCTATGCTTGCAATATAAAATTCCATGCTACCAACCTGCCAAGGCCAGACAAATTGGCTTAGAATTAGTTTATAAGAGCGTAATCGCATGAAGTATACTTTGATGTGACCATTGAGAAGAAAAGATCCAAACCAAGGGATGATGCCAATGCAAAAGAGAATTTGCATCTGAAGGAAAATAAATGTCATTACACCATAATATTTAATTAGACAATTATTCATCTGTACGAAAACAAATTTCAAGATGTAGAAAAGAACACTACCCAAAGAAATCCAAATATTCTCACAATAATAACAATTGTAGAACAGCAGGTGTTATTGATAAGTCAGTCAATGAAGATATTGGTCTAGATACAGATTTGTGTAAGAATCAGGTGCCATAATTGAAAATCTGTTCAAGAACAAGCAGTGTAAACACACGAGCGTGGAGTACGTAGAAAAAGAGGTAAGCAAAATAAAATGCAAGTATTTTAAACAATGAACTGTAACTAAAAAAATAGCATGGGTTTCTTCTGATCCCAGGTATTTTGCACTGAAGCTAGAGTTGTGTCTACATGGAGGAACTTCGCCTAATTTTAAATTTAAAGGAGTTTGTAGATGCATTTCCTTATTTATTTATTTATTTATTTACTATGTTTTGTGCCAGTGTGGAAGTACGGAAACTCTGTACAGTAATCTTGTTTAAACCAACATTTTGGGCCAGAGTTACGAGTCTTCCAATTTGCGAGTCATTTTGCAACTCACAATTTGCAACTCGAAAATTGGAATTTACAACAGTGTCTTAGACACTGTTCAAGATTCCTAATGGGGTCGCAAATTGCCTGCCTCGTTAATATTCATGAGGCAGGTGCAATTAGCGACCCCATTGGGAATGGCTAGCACTCCCAGGGTTGGTGGCCTGCTGGGGTCAGCAGACCACCATTTCCTTAAAGGAAAACAGGATGCTTTTAAAAAAGAAAAATGAAACGTTACTTTTTCATTTTTTAAGGGTAGGCAGTGGTCCGTTGGACACTGCCTGCTCTTAAAAAATATGTTCAATGCCAGTCACAAAGGGGAAGTGGTCCCCTGGGGATCCCATCCCGTTTGCGAGTGGCTTACCACCCATTTCGCTTACCACCCATTTGAAATGGGTGGTAAACTGCGAGTGTTTTGTGGCCGCAAAACAATCTTACATTGGAGGGTGAGTCGCTATTAGGAAGGGACACCTTTGGCACGCCCCTTCTTAATAGCGAGTCGCAAACCCTATTTTGCGAGCCTGTAGTAGGTTACTGACTCGCAAAATAGTGTTTGTAAATTGGGCAGACCTATTTTGCAGTCGCAAACGGGCCAATTTCACATTTGCGACCGCAAAAAAAGGTTGTGCATCTGTCCCTTATAGTACAAAATTAATAATATTATTTGTGTTTTAGAATCCAGGTTAAAAGCATTAAGGTAAAATGACAATGAATTCGGCATTGTTTGTTTTAATATTTCGCGTATTTTCTATTTCTTAAAACTGTTGTTTTAAACATGGATTTCCACCGGTACGCTCCATTTTCCGTCCCCTTCATTTTCTCTGTCATCATTTTCCATGCTTCTTTCTGTCTCATCCATTTTAATTCCCTCCCATTTTGTACATTTTCATTTTGACATCTAGCCATTGTGAAGTGAGAGAATGATGTTTGAAAGGGCCATAAGGAAAGAAGTGAGCAAAACATTGTGCCCTTCCACTATGACTTTATGTTCTCAATAGAAATCTGTCCACTTCCTGCAAAATAGTTCTGCCATTAGCATTCTTACAATTCATTGCGATATGGTATGGTATGGTATGGTATGGTATGGTATGGTATGGTATGGGGTGGTGTGGTATGGTATGGTATGGTATGGTATGGTATGGTATGGTATGGTATGGTATGGTATGGGGTGGGGTGGTGTGGTGTGGTGTGGTACGGTATGGTATGGTATGGTGCAGAGAAGTTTTATGCACATAAACAGTGCCATGTTGGAAGGGGTTGCATATTTCTGGGTACAAGAGGGACTGCGGCATTCCCGATCTACAATGACCACATGACCAGAGAACAGGATCTCTGACTAGATAGGAAAAGCAGTTCGATGGGAAAGAATTTAAAAGTCCAAGCAGCACATCTCTGCCTTCCATCAGTGGGCGGGTTCTAAGGGCTTGCGTACAAACATGCTGACTCTTTTTTGGATGACGCCCTCTAGCCATGCAATGTCTCTAGTCAGAGCCTGCGCCTGAGACAGACCATTGTTAACGGGATAAGTAACATTCTCACGAACACATTTTCATTTATTTCCCCTACACTATGCAATTAATGTAATATATCTACTGGGAAGTTTCTACCTAAATTGCCATATTCCTAAGCTCCTATGTCTTCATAATAATGGTTCTCATTAGCTCCTTGTGGCAGAATAGTTTGAAAATACCATAATTAGAATAATTTCTCGGGCAAATATGCATGTCTGTTATAACACTTTAATCTTTGTCAAATTTGGAATTACACAAATATAATTGAGGTAGGAGTAACTTCCAGAAAATGGTGGTCTCTCAAAATAATGATTATTTCATAATGTGCTGTTTACTTACCATTACTGTACACACGTGCATAAAGCTGCAACCTGATGTGTTTTTTATTTTTTATTTTTGAGAAACACTGGCAGTGTTTTTTGTGGTGTAGGTAAGGCAGGAGTCCTTGAAGATGGACTTGCCCATGAAGGGAGCTAGCAATATTATGGAGCCAGCAATATAATTCTAGGATAGTCATAAAGTAGTCATGCTCATGAGTACTTGACAAGAGATGTATGTTGCATGCTGTGTATACAATATGGGGTTAAAATGGCAGAACTGTCAAGAATTCACATGTACTCCCGCTCAAATCCAAGGACACCAAAGGTAGGCCAGTAGAATCAAAGTAAATCAAGGTCATGGGATTAGCTCTTTGCCAGGTAACCTCTCTCTGTGGAAGCTTCAGCACCTCCGCCTGCTAAATGGTGTGAAATGGTGGCTTCTGTGTTTCATAGTTATGTTATGTTATATTTAATTTAGCTTCTCGAAAGTGTCCCGGCGCGTATAGACAATACCAGATGTAGAATGTGACATACGTTTTCCTAATACTAGATTTATTGGAAGACACATCTATCAAAAACAATGCTCACTGTTTCCGGAGATTCATACTGTAAAATAAAAAAAAAACGATGGCCTAAATAATGGCACAAACGCTCGTAAATTGCACTGCTTTGGAAAACAAAGGAAGCAATATTGTTTTGATAAAACATTTAAGACTATCCTTTTCTGCTAAGCAGGACAAAGTTGTCTTGCCCTTTATTGATTCCGTGTTCTCTCAGCCACCTCAGCGCCACATCCACAATTGAAGCTACGACTGTGGTTCTTTAACAGCCATCCTTATAAAACCTTCATGAGCCGTAGGCATCCCTGCGTACTTGTATAAATGATTCCGCGTATTCACCTTTTTCTTTGAGTCTTTCCTTTACAAAAGCGACTCAAATATTGCGTGCCTGTAATGTCCCCTCCGCGCATTCAGCCGCCAGAGTCGCAGGTGTGCCTTTGTGTCCTTAAAAGCATTCCACGCTGAGAGCCCGCATCCCAACAATGCGCGCCATTTGCTTCCCTCGCATCGTATGTTCGCGTTACTCACGGCTGCATCTTGAAAGGCTGAGGATATTGCTCAGGTGCTGTCGTGTTTACTCATTTGAGATGCAGAAATCAGGAAGTCCTGTATAAAACCTGAACTTCGTGACAGCATAATCCCTTGCTGTTTCCGTTAGTCAGGAAAGATTGTCTTTGTTTCTGAAGCATCTGCACCTGTGTTTCACTTTGTGTACTGCAGTGGTATGACGTACTTTGGTGTAAGTGGTGTAAAACTGCTGTGATGGAAGATGTTGGATTACGTACATTGCACATACGCATTTGTGCAGTAATGCGTCCCTTGAGGAATGAAGTGGTGCACCTATCAAAAGGGTCCTTATGCACATGGTCAGCGACTAGCTGCCGCCTCCCCTCCAAACCGGCACCCAACACCCAGAAACGTGGACACGAGACGTCTTTACTTTTTGGAAGGCGGGCGCTAGTCGCCCGGCCGTATTTATTAAAGTATGAAATTAAAAAGGTTTTTAATTGCATGATCAACAATTTATACAAAAATCAGCAGGACATTAGATACAAAATTATTGTCAACAAGTTGGAGAGCCTGACCTTAACAAAACTCTAATACATGTTGTTTCCTAACCGAGTCTAAACATCCTCATCTTGATTTTTGTACATTTCTGGCTATATGGCTAGGTCACTACCGGTGTCAGGTCCTACAAGCTGCGCCTCCCCATGAGACGTGCGCATGCGCAGTGTTACCCCGGGAATTGCCCGGTCTACGCCCTGAACTCCATTTACCCACTGAAGGAGGGCCCTTACTCTGCGCCAGCCGGTGACGTCATGAGTATACGCGCGCGGGGTGGCTACCAGCCTAAGGAAAGCGTGAACTACTCCTACCCGCGCTCCTTTGCAGCATCAATTACCTTGCCCCTGGAGTTCTAGGAGTGGCCCGCAGGCCCCTCCCCCTGGGCGGGAACCTCCATAGGATGATGCCCGCCCCCTCAGACCTCAAATATGTGCTCACCGATAATGACCTTACCGCATGCCCCATACCTAATAAATACGACGACCTATGGGAAAAAACTCTAAAGGACAGCTACACTGGCTAATAAATAACAGTATCACCGTACAGCTACAAAGGGAAAAAAGGCCTAAAGACACTTGGCATCAAAGAAAAATTACTTCACACACAGTTTGCTAAAAAGGGGAAAAAATTCCTAAACAAAATATACCAACAGATCCATTTCTACTACCATGTAAGACATGTGGACAGTACCTTCAAAAACTTACCATTAAACCAGACATAATGAGTGCCACAAGACTTTTGTTCCAAGGGATGGTGGGTGGGAAAACAAAGAAGCCCCAAGCGCGGGGCACACCGTACTGTGAGGGAGCGTCCAGGGACAAGGGGGTCTCCTGGGTGCTCCCCACCTCTTTATTCCCAAGGGGCCAGGCGGGGGGGGGGCACGCCCCCCCGGCCCGCCCCTCCTGTAGCCCGCCCCCCCTGACCCGGACCTTCTACCTTGTATCCGGGTCAGGGAGGCCGCCGGCCAATCGGTGGTGCGTTGCGCCCCCCAGGGCCCGCCGCCACCACCGAGAGACAACAATGGAGAAAGGGGGGGCGACGGTCGCCGCGCCGCCATGTGTGCGGGGGGGCCGAGGGCCCCCCCTTTTCACATGGTCAGCGACTAGCTGCCGCCTCCCCCCCAAACCGGCACCCAACACCCAGAAACGTGGACACAAGACGTCTTTACTTTTTGGAAGGCGGGCGCTAGTCGCCCGGCCGTATTTATTAAAGTATGAAATTAAAAAGGTTTTTAATTGCATGATCAACAATTTATACAAAAATCAGCAGGACATTAGATACAAAATTATTGTCAACAAGTTTGAGAGCCTGACCTTAACAAAACTCTAATACATGTTGTTTCCTAACCGAGTCTAAACATCCTCATCTTGATTTTTGTACATTTCTGGCCATATGGCTAGGTCACTACCGGTGTCAGGTCCTACAAGCTGCGCCTCCCCATGAGACGTGCGCATGCGCAGTGTTACCCCGGGAATTGCCCGGTCTACGCCCTGAACTCCATTTACCCACTGAAGGAGGGCCCTTACTCTGCGCCAGCCGGTGACGTCATGAGTATACGCGCGCGGGGTGGCTACCAGCCTAAGGAAAGCGTGAACTACTCCTACCCGCGCTCCTTTGCAGCATCAATTACCTTGCCCCTGGAGTTCTAGGAGTGGCCCGCAGGCCCCTCCCCCTGGGCGGGAACCTCCATAGGATGATGCCCGCCCCCTCAGACCTCAAATATGTGCTCACCGATAATGACCTTACCGCATGCCCCATACCTAATAAATTGATCCTCTTTACCGAGTGATTCAACGCCCTGACCGAATTCCCCCCCCCGCCACTGTAATCGGGGTATGAGTTGCGACCATACTACCGTGCAACCCGGGCAGGTCCTGGCCATCCACCCTGCCGTTGAGATAATCTCCTCAATCAAAATGCGCCTCCCCATGTTGGCCAAATCATTCTCCCCCAGGTGAAGTATCACCACTGACGGGTGAGATTGCTGGCGCGCTAACAGCCCCTGAAAGAAGCCCCTAAACTGGTTGAAGCATAACCCCCCTCTCCCGAAGAACGTGATGTCTAACCCCAGTTGTGCAGCCCGTTTTCCGCGGTCACCTGAAATAAACACACATTCGGCTCGTCTCACATAGGAGTGACCCACAATCCAAACATTTTTCCTCCTTGTTTCCTGGCTGTAGTTCCGCGCTGATGTCTGTTGTTGGTGCCCGACGACAGATTCCTCCCCTGCGTAACAGGTCTGAGAAACTGTAAGAAAGCGGAAACAAACCAGGCGTGAGCACCATGTAATCACAGCATGTCAATCCGTACATAGCGTTTGTAGCAATCTGAGGACCATCTTCCAATTCTCTTGACTCCCTCCACTGGGAGGCCCCCTGCTACCGCCTCAGTTGCTGCCCCAATCCTAAAGGAATGAGAGCCAAACTCCTTAGGGTCAAGACCTGTTTTTCTGACCACCATCTCCAATACCCTCCTGAACTGAAACCTGGTCAAGGGATTACCGTCGGAGTGACAGAGCAGAGCCCTGCCCGCTGTGGTAACCAGCAGCCCGAGCAATACCTCCACGTGCTTCACTGGGCAGCAAGGGTTGGCGGGGACCCGTTGGAGGACTATGGTGTGACCCCTTGACTCTTGGTCAGTCTTTGATTTACGAATGGACACCCACATAGTGTCCTCTTGTATCCTTACCCCCGCCCTGTATGTCTGACTTGGAACCTGCCACCAGTTCGCTAATTCTCAGTGCCCCATAAAATGCCAAGGAGAATGCCGCTTTAAAAAGTAGTACCTCCCACTCTGAGCTGCAAACAGTGTCCAGCGCGCCCAGTAGGGCTGTCAGCCGTGCCCACCCTATGGGCTTTCTCTTATACTTCTGATGGCCCTGAATACGGCGCCAACCCCTCAAAGCCTTACGTACCATAAAGGTATTAGTGGGATCCCGCAAGCCCCTAGCTTGAGCAAAGAAAGATACCGCTGCCCTATGCCTGCTTGCAGCTGCCACAGAGCGTCCCTCCCTGTGCATCCATTCTAAATAGGCTGCAAAGCCATCCTCCTGCGCCCATCGCACCTCCCATTGCTGCCCCAAAAAAGTACAGTAAGACCAAAACGCCCCTTCGTAAGCCGTCTTGGTCCTGGGGGCTAGGCTAGCGACCACGAGGTCCTGTAATCTGGGGCACCAATCTGCCAAAGTACTGCTGGGAAGTGCGCTGGCGAGGGGTCTGCTGTAGGAAGATGCTCCCTGAAAACCTGCATTTTGAAGCGAGAGAGGGAGTCAGCTGCATTGTTCAGAACACCAGGGACATGTTTGGCCTTAAAAACGACATTCCATTTAAGGCACTGCAAAACAATTTCTTTGATCAGACGAAGTATGAAAGGACACCGTGCTCCCTGCTGGTTGATACATTCCACAACCGTCATGTTGTCTGACCAAAACACCACTGATTGATTACATAGGTGTTCGGGCCAGACCATCAATGCCACCCATATTGGGAAGAGTTCCAGGAAGCCAATATTGGTGGTCAGACCCCATGTTCTCCATACCTCCGGCCACTGTTGAGCGACCCACCTGTTCCCTAGGATGGCGCCAAAGCCCACACTACCGGCAGCATCAGTCCACAGGCCCAACTCTGCTGATGTTGTGAGCGGGCCGGGCCAGACCACCCTGCCGTTAAAATCCTCCAGGAATGCCATCCATATAAGCATATCCCGGCGAATTTCAGACGATAGCCGAGTGCGGTGGTGTTTCTTCCTCAGCCCCTTCATTGCTTGAGCAATGGAGCGAGAGAAAGGGCGAGCCATGGGGATGATCCTCAGTGCGAAGTTCAACTGCCCTACCACCTCCTGTAATTGTTGCAGGGTGACCTTATCTTTCCGTAGGCACGAACGTAGCGCTGTTTTGAATCTGTCCACCTTGTCCCTAGGCAATCTAAAACATCCCTCTACTGAATCAATCTCAATGCCGAGGAATTCCAAACAGGTGGTCGGGCCAACCGTCTTCCCGGGCGCAAGCGGGACACCAAAAGCCCGCATGAGCACGCAAAATTCCTGCAATGCCAGTGCACACTCCTGAGATCCCGCCGTACCCAGGAAGAGGAAATCATCCAAATAATGCATGACCTGCTGGTGGCCCGTCGCTTGTCTCATGGCCCATTCAAGAAAAGAGCTAAACATCTCAAAGTAAGCACAAGATATAGAACAACCCATGGGCATGCATTTATCCATGTAGAACATATCCCCAAAGGTGAAGCCTAAGAGATGTTGATCCGCTGGGTGTACCGGGAGGAGGCGAAAGGCTGATTCTATGTCTGATTTCGCCATCAGCGCCCCGGGCCCCGTGGCCTGTAATAAGTTAACAGCCTGATCAAAAGAGGCGTACTTAACACTACAGATACCCTCGTCAATGGCATCGTTCAGTGACGCCCCCCTAGGTGCTGACAGGTTGTGGATCAATCTGAATTGCCCTTTCTCTTTTTTGGGGACAACTCCTAATGGGGAACACACAAAATTGGGTACCGGCACTTCAGTGAAAGGGCCAGCTATCCTGCCTAAAGATAGCTCCTTGTCAATTTTGGCGCCCACCACCGCCGGATTGTGCTTTACTGACAATTGGTTCCTACAGTGCGCGCTGCCTGTGTATCCTGCCGCAGGGATCCTAAAGCCTTTAGAAAAACCTTCTTGAAGTAGGGTGGCCGATGTATGGTCCGGGTATCTGTTCAGCCATGGAATCATTGCCACCACATCCACTGGCGTGGGGGGGCCTAACCGGTTCGTCCTACATTGGCTTTCCCCTACCCCTCTGTCCCGGGTTCCCCTGCTTGGACCTACAGGCAGTTTCTGGATGTGAGGGGTGCCCACAGGAGGAACAGGCATGTCTAAACTTACACGCGCTCCTTGTGCAGGTGCGCCTATTAAAATCCCAGCACACCCCTTTTTTCTCTGCCCCACTGGCCCTAAATTTCCCAGGCACCTCACTCGTTTGGGGGGGCCGAAAGGGCTGTTGGGGTCTAGCGGAGAACACCTTGACTGAACCGGAGAACTGAGGAGGGGGTGCGTTATCCAAGAACTGTTTATGCCATGACATGGAATCCACCGTGTCCCATGCCATTGATCTATTAAATTCCAATGCCTTCCTGAAATTTAAATCATACCCTTTCCATGCATCCCCAGAATATTGTTCGCTCCACCCCACAATCCTGCTCGAGTAGCATGCCAGTGGCGCCTGTAAATCTGGAGGGCGTTCAGCCTTAATAGCAGTGAATACAGCCCAAGCCTTCATCCAGTTGATCAGTGTTTCCTCTACCCTAAATCTAGCACACTGCACCCTCCATTCACTTGGGTGCATCCACTCCTTCAGTGTTTTTGCATGCTCCATTTCCCTATTATCTAATAACAAGGAATAAATATACACATATTTGTCTGCCCAAACCATCTCCTTCACAGCTAACGACACATGCTGAGCCAAATTCTCACTCCTGGAAGGTAGAACACCGTCCCCCAAGAGCGGCAATGCCACTTCCTTACCAAGTGCGGGCACCAGGGCAGGCTGCCCATTAGCTCCATCCGGCTGGGGAAGACTTGGACCTGTAGGGGGAGAAGATACTGGCAATGCAACACTGTCGGCGACCGCTGCTGATTTGATCTTTTCTACAAACCTCGCCGCCTCTGCTGCATGATCTGCAGAATTTGGGAAAGCTCCCCCTTTTTGGAGCCAGGGCATCAACGCCGTTATCTGTGACACCAATTCAGGGGGCATTGAATCAATATTTCCGCCTGGGACAACAGGTACCACTGGGGTTATGCCCAATGGCACTGGCGCAGCAGGCAAGGCGGGTGCCGGTTGTGGCAAGCCCGTAGCCGGGATTGGGGCCACCGGTGGGGGTGCAGACCCTGGATCTCCTGGCGGTACGACAGGCACCGGCATCACAGGGGCTGGGGGTATAGGCATAGGTATAAGCGGTGGTGGGATGACCGCCAGCGGCACGGCAGGTACCGGCTCTACTGGTCCTGGGGCGGGTGCAGCATACCTGGGTCTTTTGGGCTTCGACTTCCCAGGTGGGGTAACAAAATCCCCCCTTGGCAATGGCGCCGCCCTCTGGCGGACAGGCCTACCCGATGGGCCAGGGGCATCACCATGCCTCTCATTCAATCGTGCTTCCAGCTCATCTACTTTCCCTAGCCGCTGTTTAATTTCACCCATCTCACGCATCATGGCCCGCATCATAGCCTCCATGTTGGACCCACCTTTACCACCCCGTGGACCAGGCATGATAAACCCCAACAACCAGCTGCCTACTCTCCTAATATCACGACAGGCCGACCTTGTGTACCTTTCAGATGGAGGGTCACCAGGGGGCTTTCAGCACCATGCAATGGCGACCGCAACACTAGCGGCTTGTCCGCTTATGTAAGGGATGAGTAAACCTAATGTAGACCCACCCGGCGGCCACCAGGAGCGATGAATGCTAGCCCCCCGTACCCCTCTTACCGACCAGTCCCTCGTCCTCGCCTGCGATAATGGTCTGCGGTCCCGGTCCACACCACGTTGCGTGTTGGATGCTCTTACGTCCTGTCCGCTAGTGAATGGCCCCAATAATGACGTTAAATTGCCTGGAATTAAGAAATGTGTTATCACCGTGTAATAGAAGAAGGAGCAGATTTAGGGACACCTAGTCGGACTACAGAGGACAATAGAAAACCCCCCGTCAACCCCACTGATGCTTTGCGCCACTAAAAACACATTGTATAAGCGACATTCAAAATAACACTCCTTCAAAGGCCAGGACAATTCTGAACCCGTATCTGCACTTATTCCCCAGAACTGTACACTTTGTGTAAGGATATGCACAATAAATCACTTAATAATTAAAACAATACATTAGTGAAAAACATTTCAGAAATGTCACCTCGTTTTCAGAAAATTGCACACTTTGTGTCACATCCAGTACAATGAATTATAAATAAACACTGCAATGTAGCGTGAAAAACAGTTACTTAAATGCCACCTCGTTTTGTACACTTTTCAAGGGGTCACCCATCCAGGTGCTGCCCTGGTCGACCCTGCTTCGCTTCCTTTTATGGCGCGCGCTCTTATTCTGTTTCAAATTGCCCACCCCGGCCTATTTTGCCGTTCCTCCAAGTGCGCGCCAAAATTGCCTGCTCAAAGTCAATAGCGGCGCTTTGTTATTGTTTGTCTGGCCGCCCCTCTGCACGCACTCACCCTGTCCCTTTCCGTCCTTGCCAGCGAGACACCGCCGCCCCCACCCGATACCTGATTGCACCACGCTTCCTCCACCGCTACCGGCACCTGCGGCGTGACGCCCTCAACAGGATTCAACGCCCCGACTCTCAGCTGACCGCAATCGGCGAGGCGACGCTCCGTGTCTCTCTCCGCGGCCTGAAAGCAATCCAAAAATTGTTATCCCCGAAGAACCAAGACGCTCCCTGCCCTCTCGACGCGGCTGGTGCTCGTTGATTCCGCGCTGCTCAAGCGGGATTCAGTCCTCGAACCTGCAAAATAAAACGGAGAGATTTACAAAACAAAGAAGCCCCGAGCGCGGGGCACACCGTACTGTGAGGGAGCGTCCAGGGACAAGGGGGTCTCCTGGGCGCTCTCCACCTCTTTATTCCCGAGGGGCCAGGCGGGGGGGGCACGCCCCCCCCGGCCCGCCCCTCCTGTAGCCCGCCCCCCCTGACCCGGACCTTCTACCTTGTATCCGGGTCAGGGAGGCCGCCGGCCAATCGGTGGTGGGTCGCGCCCCCCAGGGCCCGCCCCCACCACCGAGAGACAACAATGGAGAAAGGGGGGGCGACGGTCGCCGCGCCGCCATGCGTGCGGGGGGGCCGAGGGCCCCCCCTTTTCATTAGCCTGACTTGTGTGCAATGCAGCCAGATGTTTGCTGCAAGTAGGTGTCCTTCGTGCTTGTGTTTACCTTTCTCTGATTTCCCAGGTAGGATTCCAGTTAGTTGTTTTTAGTTTTCGGTGGCTATTCTGAACATTGTTTGCTTCCAGCAGGTTTCTAATGCCTCTCTCTTGTTCTGGGATATTTCCTTTTTACACTAGTGCTCCTTATTGCCTTCCTCTAAGCATACAAGGATGTATGTGTTAGCTATTTTACAGTTTTGGGGCTTATGACTTCCCTTTTTCATGTTAATCCTATCGCAGTCTCAGCCTCAGCTGGTAAGGTCGCACTCCCTCTTGTCTTGTTACCATGCTGGGGTCTTCGGTGCTGTGCTCATACGATGTGCAGTACATGGGAGGTCTTAGGGTGTCGCCTATGCTTTGCTAAGCTTCTGTGTCTCTACTTATTTTCTGCATTTTCTCTTCCGCACATTATATACACCTGATTCATATTATGGCATGTTCCTGTCATGTCTGTGCGCAGATCTGGGGTGCTTATGTAAGTTATACCTCTGCCAGCTTAGATTCGTGACATACAAGTGAAGCCACATCTGTTGAATCAATTAAACATGATAGTAGGTTGATATTCTACACTGTCTTAATATGAGAAAACAAACGTTATTTACCAAGATCCGAGTTCCTTGCAAACATTTCTACAAGATACATCTAAAAGTTCCAGTTCACCTTCATAATGAAAAAAAAACTATTGCAAATATGAACGAAAAAAGATGCAACCATTTCTACAAGATACATCTAGAGGTTGCAGTCCAACTTCATGAAGAAAAAAAACCTGTTGCAAACATGAATAAAAAAGATGATGCTGTGGAGGGAGGCAAGGGAGGGTTATTATATTCAGCATAAAACGTGTTAGGGCTAGTGACATTTGCCACCCTCTTTTCCGCTGCTATAGGACTTAAACAGTGCTTAATTTGAGCAGGTGCTATCAGGTGCTCAGCACCGGCACTTCTATCACAGGGCCGAAGCTATGATTTCTGATCCTGCAGGTGGTAGTCACAATATTAATTGCCCAATTTAAAATAAAAAGAACCACATACCTTGCATGGTGACAGGTTGGTATGTTTGCATAGGCAGGCATACATATGTTCAGACAGGCATGATTGCGTATCATCACTTTAGTGATGATGTCGTCACGCCTGTCATGAATCCAATAAGTCACCATTAACGAAAGGCTTGCATTCTATTCCTGGAGTCTGCTGCACCTGCCACTTCCTGAGCCTAAGCCTCCCATTGGATAATAGTAGTGGGGGCCTGCAGCCCTGCATTGCTACTATCCTCAATGTTCTTTATGTGGTGGTGGCCCACCGTAACGTTTGTGCGCTATGGAGTCACCTGTAGTTTCCGTGTGCTGCCTCCAAGCATGCTAATTGTTGAGTGTGCTTGAGCCCAGTAGGTGCAACAGCCATACTCTCGTCTCACAGACATTGCAGCATTGCGGCTGGGGACAGTGCTTGTGCTGTGGCAGGCAGGTTCACAGAAAGCTGAGCAGTGGTTGCCTATGCCGTCGTCATAACTGGACAAAACTAATTACAGGCGGGGGGCGTGGCTTACGCGCCGGCGAGCAATGGCGCATCCTCCGTGAGCTCCGGAGAAACGCGGGACTTGAAGTTCGTCTCCCGTTATTTTCTTCATGTGCGGAGACCAGCAAGCGGCATCCCTGTACGGCGGAACATGGTCCCCGTCTGCTGCGTGATGCGGCGGCCCTCCTGACTGCCGTTTTCCACAAGTTTTGCCGGTAATCATCCCTCGGCTGTTATGAGACGGGAGCGGCCGCCATTTTGTGCCGCCGAGCTCGCGTCCCGTTTTCTCTGCCCTTTTGCCACATCAGCAGCCTGTTCTTTCTACTGCTAAGCCATATGGCCATTTGGTGCTAAGGTTTGTTGTGGGGACTGTCTACTATGGTCCTACTCTGCCCTCGCGACCTCTGGCGCTGCAATTCTCTACATGTCCTCTCACCATATTAATGTTGATTTGCGGCGGCCATTTTGTGGTGTGTCTGGCGCACTATCCAACATCTCCACCTCACCTACTCATACCCTTCTGTGGAGTACTAATTGACCCCCTGGGGTCTCACTTCCTATGGACGCTTTGCTGTTGCTTTTCTGCATTTATTCCTGGATGGTTTTTTTTTGCTTGCATATTGCCTTGATTTTTTCTGCTCCATTTCATTGCACACCATGTGGATCTGAGTTGTTGCTTCTGCGCTGCTACGTAGTGCCTCTTCTACAGCCTCTGCCTCCCAGTGCCTCTGCTCGCTCTTTTTATAGGGTCTCAACGTTTTGGACCTTGCGGTGTGCCTTTTAATAGGGTCTCAACGTTTTGAACCTTGCGGTGTGACTTTTCCTCCTGTGGTCCTCCTAGTTTGCCCCTCTGTTGGTACTATGTCTCAGAACGCGGGACATGCGAGGTCTTCTGTCACCGGCACTACACCGAAACGCCTCAAGAATGACCCTCCATCTCCTATTCGATCCTCTCAGAACCCGGTGTTGGACTCCATTTTAGAAGAGGTACGTGGCTTACAACCTTTTATGGTGGCAACTAATGAGAAGCTCAAGCAGATAGAAGAGCGATGGGTCGTTATGGAGAACAAGGTTTCACAACTCGAACAACGCATCAGTGACGTCCAGGATGTATCTGTGAAAATTCCTATTCTTGAAAAGGAGATACAGCAGTTGAAACTTCACACAGAGGACCTTGAAAATCGTAACAGAAGGAATAACCTTCGTATTTATGGTGTTCCGGAGTCCCTTGAGGGGTCCGACATGGTGTCCTTCGTCCGCAAATTCCTCTACGAACTTTTGGACCTCCAACCAGACTCTACTCCTCTAAATATACAGCGTGCTCACCGTTTGGGCCGACTCACGTCAAACCCGACCAAACCTAGAGGCATTATCCTGCTTTTTCTGGAATTCACCGAACTGATGACTGTTCTTAAAGCTGCAAGACTTAAACGTCGCCTCCTCTGGTCGGGCCATACCATCTTTCTTGCCCAGGATTTATCAAACGCCACGAATGCTCGTCGCAAGGAGTTCCTTAATTTACGACCACATATGAGGGACTTGCACATTCAATATGGAATTCTTCATCCCTGTCTCTGCAAAATAACTCACAACGGTCGTTCCCGTACATTTGATGATCCTCTGAAGCTTCGAGAATATCTCCGGAATGTTTCTACTGCCTCTTCCACAATGGACACCAATGACTGAAAATGATTCTTATATTTTTCCTGCATTCACTTATCTTATGTCCTGACGACTGTTGTGGCCTAGTCCTGGTTTCTCTCTTGTAATTCTTCCTTACGACTTCTCTTCTTTTTGTTTACCTCATATCTATATTCCCGCGTTTTCCGTCGCTCTGTGGGGTTGGCGCCTTCGCCGGCGTCTCCATGCTCCTAATGTCTAGCTCTTGTCTGTTCTCTCAGATCTGGCTTCTTTGCCTTGATCTGTTTGTTCTCTTTCTTCATCTCTTTCTTTCTTCTCTTTTTTTTCTTTTCACAGGCCATGCATGTTCTCCCCATGTTCATTTATGTTCCGTGGTTTTCTTTGAGTGCCTATCTTTCTTTCTTCTTATTACCTGCTGTACTTCTTGTTGCTCCCCTTCTTCTTTCCCTATGCTTGAAATGCTCATTCGTCTAATGTTTCCCCATACTTACCCGACTCTCCTTGCCTTTTGTCATATTCAGTATTTGGTTCTCATTTTTAATGTGTTTGTCTTCACTGTCTTCCCTTGTAGTTGTTCACCCGCAGTGTATTGGACTCAGATGTTATCCTTCTACCTTGTCTTCCATCATGTGTAATTTTGTGACGTGGAATGTTCGTGGTCTTGGACACCCTGTTAAACGTCAAAAGGTACTATCCCACTTATCCAAGTTAAATGCTCAAATTGCTTTTCTCCAAGAGACTCATTGTACAGATGTTGAATCATTGAAACTTAAGAGGGCTTGGGTGGGTCAAGTTATATTTTCTCCTGCTGTTGATAAAAAAGGTGGTGTTGCTATACTATTTCGTAAAGGTTTGGATGTTCAAATTATCTCATCTCAAACGGATGATGGGGGTCGATGGGTTATGTCAAAAAACACCCTGGTTTCATCTGATGAGGATATTGCTCAGGTATTCCATAACTACTATAAACTCCTATATACTGATGATACACTTCCTGATGATGATGATCTATCCAGTTTCTTCAATGACCTACCTCCTCCCCCATCTCTCCCCACCGAATTTCAGCAATTAGAGTCGGACATTACTCCTCAGGAAATTCTAAAGGCAATTACATCCCTTAAGAAATCGAAAGCCCCTGGCCCAGATGGTCTCCCAATTGAGTTTTATTCTACCATGCACACTATTTTTGTTCCTCATCTATTACAACTTTTTAACTCCTTTATTACTGATGCCAAAGCCTCTGGATCCTTTTTGGATGCCCTAATTATCATAATCCCTAAGCCTGACAAAGACCACTCCCTGTGTAAAAACTTCCGTCCTATCTCCCTCATTAATTACGACTGTAAAATTTTTGCCAAAATTCTAGCTGCCCGCCTTGAATCCTTAATCCCTCTCCTAATCAGCACTGATCAGGTCGGTTTTGTGAAAGGTAGACTTGCTGCTGACAATGCCCGTGTTTTTGCCAATATTATTTCACATAGTAAAAATTTTAAAGCCCCCCTAGCTGCCTTATCCCTGGACGCTGAGAAAGCGTTTGACCGCATTAATTGGAATTTCATGTTCAAATCATTAAAATGGTTTGGGTTTGGCCCCTCTTTCATTTCCTTAGTTAAACTACTATATTCAGCTCCTCGTGCAAGTGTTTTTGTTAATAATCAATTCTCAAAATTTTTCGCCTTAACCAGAGGAACAAGACAAGGCTGTCCCCTTTCCCCTTTACTTTTTATTCTTTGCCTTGAACCCTTTCTCATTAAAATCCGTTCTAACCCCCTCATTAATGGGTTCAAATTGTCATCATCTGAGACAAAAATTTCGGCCTATGCCGATGATGTCCTGGTTTACATGGCCAATCCTGTTTCTTCCCTTCCTCCCTTTTTGGAAGAAGTCCGCTTATACTCCTCTGTATCTGGATATAGGCTTAATCTCTCTAAAACGGCGGTCCTACCCTTAAACTCATCTTGCTACCAACATATGTTTGCTTCAACTGATTTTGCCTGGTGTCCCTCCAAGATCAAATACTTGGGTATTTGGTTCTCATCTACTTTAGGTGACACACTTAAACTGACCTTTACTTCCCTTACTCAAAAAATTCAGTCACTTCTTCAATTATGGTCTCCCCTTTTTCTTTCTTGGTGGGGTCGTTTAGACACCATTAAAATTATGATTTCCCCACATATTTTGTACACTGTCTCCATGCTTCCGGTGAAAATCCCTAAATTATATTTTAACCGGTTGAACTCCATCTGCTCTAAATTTTTGTGGAATAATAAGAGACCCCGTATTGCTCTACATAAACTTATACGCCCGAAATCTGAAGGTGGGGTTCGATTTCCTGACTTTCAGTCATACCACTCTGCCTTTTTAATAAAACAAGCTTTTTCATTAGCTTTCACTTTCATTGATACCCCTCTGCCCAGATGGATAGCACTCGAACGGTCCTTGTTAAAGGATTTTACTTTCCAACAGTCTCTATTTATGTCAAATTATTCCTTTTTGACTACTCATCCTGTACTGAAATACTCCCATACTTTACTGCACAATGTTTTCTCGAAAGATTCCTCGCCCCTACAATGTTTTCTTTCCTCTAGTGTATGGTATAACAAATATCTTAAGTATAAGGGTAAATCTTTTTATTTCAAGTATTGGAAAGAAAAGGATATTATGTTTGTATACCAATTTTTCTCTGATTCCTCCATTATTCCATTTTCTGTACTGCAAACCACGTTTGACTTACCTGTACACTTTCGTAAAGAATATGACATTATTACTTCTGCCATTTTCTCTCATTTGTCTACTCTTCCACCTTTTGATCTCCTTCCTTCCCTTACTCCTACCTCTCCGCTATATCCTTTGTTTACTCAACAAATTCCTAAAGCTGCTCTAATTTATAAACTGTTATTGGATACTGTTGGTCTTAGACCTAAAACCATTATTGAAACTGTTTGGGAAACTGATTTATCCTTCTCGTTATCTGTTGATGTTTGGGATCGTTTATGGTGTAAGTTGTTTAGAACTTCGATTTCAGCTCGTATTACTCAATCACTTTTTTTTCTATACCATAGAGCTCTTATTACCCCTGTTGGCATAACCAAATTCTCCCCTTCATCCTCCCCCCTCTGCTGGTCATGTTCATCTCATCCTGGCACGCTTAAACACCTCCTGTTTGATTGCCCCTCTGTTCTTACTTTTTGGAGCTCAGTTTGGGATTATTGCATGCGTGTTTTTCATTTTTCTGAACCATTCTCTACGCTGCACGTTTTTCTAGGTTCCATTTCTGATGTTTTAGATTTACATTCCTATAATGCTAAATTATTTGATCTTTTCATTGCAACTGCTTTCAAAGTAATTTTGTCCTGTTGGAAGGATAATACCAAATTGTCTGTGCGTACATGGTGGAATTTCATTTGTGATGAGCACAGAATTGCAATTGCTTCTTCTTCTTCTGTCACTTTAAAAATTAAATCTGACCTTACCTGGCTACCTTTTGCTACCTTCTTATCCTCTTATCCCCCTCCCTAACCACCCCTCCCTCCTTATCTTTCCCCCTCTTTTCTCTTTCTTTACTTCTCTTTTCTCTTTTTCTTCTATTTTCTTTCTTTTCATATTTTACTTGAACCATTCTTTCCTATCAATTTATCTCCCACTGCTCTCTCATATTGGTTCAGATTTTTGGCATGCTGTTATCTTATGTTGTACTTTCCTCTCTTATATAAAAAAAAAAACTTTACTAAACTAAAAAAAAAAACTAATTACAGGCAGCACTAGCAGTGACATGACCTGCTGTACTCAAGCAGCCTCCTGACCTGCAACAAACCCAGTCAGACCACACTGATTAATATGTTAAAAAAAAGCATTTTCATTTGGTGTACATTTTGTTTTCGCACTTATCTGTCTGTGTAGATAAAGAGGTAAAACGCATGACATAGGGGACAGACAGCAGAGCATGGTTACAGGATAGAGACTGAGGCAGTGCGGATGTTGAAAGTTGGGCACACCGGAGGTAGAAGTGGGATGCAGCCTCCTTGGCAGCATTTTCAGCCCGGCATTTCATTTTTTACAAATTAAGCACTGACTATGTTTGCTGCTTATGAGGTGAGTAGCAGTTCCCTCAGCTGATGATACCCTAGGCAGCCTTAGGGTGATATTGAGAGGTGGAAGCAACAGGAAGAAGTAATTAGTTGGCTGAGTGTTTTTGGTTTTGACAAATTGCTTCGACTCTGTCCATAGAATTCCCATGATCACAATTGCCTGAATTTCTCATAGCGGGTACAGGGCCCTACAAATCGAGCGGGCCACACTCTTGATCCCCTATTTTCTAACCATTCTGGCTTTACCACCTCACCTCCCCTACCCCTTACCTGGTCTGACCATTACCTGATTCCATTTAGGTTGGCCATTTCCCTGCCGCCTGCTACTTCAACTAAAGCCAGGGACCTTGCCCGCAAATGGTATAAGGTTACTTGTGATGCTCTTGAACCCATTCTTGCCAACTCAACCTGGCAGACTTCTGGTGATCTGAACACCGATGTCTCTAATTTTAATACTCGTCTCTCCTCTGCTATTGATGTCATCGCCCCGGTGCGACCCTTATCCTCCTCCAGATCAAAACCCTCAGCGCCTTGGTTCTGCCTGGCCCTACGTGCTGAAAGGAGCAATTGTAAAAAGCTTGAGGGCAGCTGGCGACTAATCTATGATCCTGTCGCTAAAGCTACCTATAGAGCCGCGATAAAAAAAACATCACAAACTTAAGCGTGCCACTATGAGGGAATATTTTAGCAGCAAAATTAGTGCAGATGCACACTCTTCAAAAAGGTTGTTTAAAATTGTGAAGGAATTTGCTAAATCCTCGGCCCTTGCCTGTTCGATTTGTCCCAGTCAAAAAAGGTTTCTCTAATTTCTTTCATGATAAAATTGTTGATATCTGCTTCTTTCAATCCGGCCCTTGGAATCCCTCCCGCCGGATCGTAAGGTTCCTCAGGAGGAGGCGTTTCAGTAATTTAAAGCTATTTCTATGGAAACTGCCCTGATGAAAATGCGGCTGTGTAAATCGGGGTCCCCATTGGAACCGGTTCCTGCTCAGGTGCTTAGCACTCTCGCCGCACTTATCTCTGCCCCACTAATTTCAATTCGGAACTCGTCTTTACTCTCAGGTCAGTTCCCCGCATCATGGAAGCAGGCCATGTTGATTCCCATTTTGAAAAAAGCTGACGCTGACCCTTCGGTGTTCAGCAATTATCGTCCAATTTCGCTACGCCCCAAACCAGCCAAGGTACTTGAGAAAGTCGTGCAAGAACAACTGGCCGGCTATCTGGAGTCCAAACAATTATTCCACGACTCACAATCCGGATTTAGATCTGGGTACAGTACGGAGACCGCGCTGCTGGAAGTAACTGAGACCATTCGTGAATGCGTGGATGCAGGTGAGGAGGCCATGTTGGTGCTCCTCGACCTGTCCGGGGCTTTCAATACCGTCTCACACGCCATTCTGTTACATAGACTTTATAGTCTTGGGATATGGGACATCCCCTTGGCCTAGATAAGATCTTTTCTTAGTGGTAGAGCTCAGCAGGTCTTTCTCCGGCCTTTTGTTTCAGAGGAAAAACCACTCAGCTGCGGCGTACCTCAGGGCTCCGCACTGAGCCCTCTCTTCTTCAATGTCTATCTTTCACCTCTGCCCGAGGGATCACTGACTAAATATCGAGGGACAAAATATAGACTACCCAAAATATAGATTCCAAAATATCGACAGACAAAATATCGAATTCCTATCTACAAACAGGTAATTACCAAAATATCGACCTCAAAATATCGTTTATATATATATACATTATAAAAATATCGAATTTCTAAAAATTAATGTAAAATTAAAAAAATATTAAAAAGAAATAGCTAAAATATACTTAAAAATAGTGATCTAGGTAATTTTCTCAGGAATAACTTGGAGAGCCTCTCACTTCACATCCTTATTGCAGGGGACCTTAATGTACATCCCTGTGGGAACCCAGCAAATACTGTAACCAGCTTGCTGGGTTGTCACAGACTAAGAGGCTTCCACTTTGATCACACTCGCCGGGGCAACTTGCTGAACGAACTCCTGAACAAATTTGACCTAACCTCAGCTATGTCTCTGGTAGATGACTGTACCCTTCATGAAGTACCCACATACAAAGGTAACACGGGGGGGATCTTATATTGACCACCTACTTCTCTCCAGTGCCCTTGGCTCCTCTATAACAGGCTTTAAAATTCAGGAGAACCAACTTAGTGATCACAATCCAGTTTGCATTCAACTGGGAGGTATGATGCTAAAACTACGAGAGAAGAGGTTAGACGGTGGGGCTTTAAAATGTATAGACGGTAAACGACGTTTAAAGTGGGCACTGGTGAACTCGGACCAACTGTATGATAAGATTAATAATACGTGTGATGCCGAGCTGTCACTTTACGTGTCGCCAGCACCCTCAGCCCAGGAGATTCTCTCAGCCTTTGATGGTATTGTTACGAAAGTTGGGGCAATGTTAACCGTACACTCTTCAGGTCAGGTTCGTAGCGACCCAAAGTGGTTTGATCACTCTTGCTTTAAGGCAAATCGTGACTTAAAGGCGGCTCTAAAGGCCAGACCTAGGGATCTGTCACGAATCCGGGCGTTACGCCTTAGCTACAAAAAGGTTTTGGTCAAACGTAAAGCAGAAGTGAAAGCCTCCATCTGGGAAAATTTGTTAGATCCCCAAATTCTTGGAAATAGCGCGAAATTTTGGGAAATTATAAATAAACCCCTGTTTGAATCATCAGGCGATTCCTCTGTGGGCACCAATATAACAGAAGAAGAGTGGGTTTCTCATTTTAGATCTATTTTTAATAGTAATATGCCACAGCCAGAATCAAAAAAAGGTGTTTTAGGAGTTAACCCTCTGCTCTTTTCCATTCGTGAGGTTGAAAAGGGAATTAAGGGCTTATCAAGTAACAAAGCCCCAGGGCCCGACGGCCTGCCCCCGGACCTCTTTAAATCACGGGTATCGCTGTGGGCGCCTGTTCTTACCACCGTGCTTAATGCAGCTGTTGATCACGGATGCCCAAGGTCGTGGGGGGTTTCCACGATAGTCCCAGTTTTTAAAAAAGGGGAGCGGAGCAGCACGTCCTGTTACAGACCAATATCTTTAATTGACTCCGTGGTCAAAGTAGCGGGTGGTGTAATCCTGAATAGATTAACAGCCTGGGCGGAAAAGCACAATAGAATCTCCCAGATCCAATATGGCTTCCGGCCTGGCCACTCCACCATCTCACAGTGCCTCAATTTGTATATGGTCCAGGAAAAATATACTTTGGCACGCCAGGGTACAATTCACATGGCCTTTATGGACCTCTCCTCAGCCTTCGATTGTGTTAACCGGGCTAAGCTTTGGGAGGCCATGGGCAACATGGGCGTGGAGCAAAATCTTGTTAACTTATTGGCGGACTTACACCAGGACACCCGGGCCAACGTACGGTACTCCCAGGATCTAAAGGTAACTAGGGACTTTGGAGTACATTGGGATGTCAGACAGGGCTGTATTCTGCCCCGTTTCTTTTTAATTTATATATTAATAATTTGGAGGAGAATCTTTTAAATACAGGTGCAGACTACCCCTATGTCGGGCGCAAAGGGTTACCTGTTTTACTTTACAGGGATGACGCCGTTTTGTTGGCTAGGACCGCAAAAGGGCTTCAATCTCTACTTGACACCTTTTTTAGCTTTATGAAATCCCGAGATCTTGCCATTAACAACACAAAATCTTTTGTAATGAATGTGGGGAAAGGTTATAAGAAGATGTTCTCATTTCATGTTAATGGGGAGAAGATTCCTACAACAAAAACCTTTTCATATCTGGGTGTCTTGTTCGACAATCAGTTGAAAAGGGGCCCTGCAATCAAGAGGAAAAGGGGGGAGATGACTCGGGCAAATGCGGCCATTTCTAACTTTGCTAGGAAAATGGGCAAACGCCCAATTGCTGCGCTGATAAAAATTTATCAGGCCAAGAGTGTGGCGGTAGGCTGCTATGGAAGTGAGTTATGGGGGCACACAGCAGTTAATGAACTTGTGGTGGCAGAAACTAATTTTCTGAAACTGCTGCTGGGGGTTCCTAAGGGAACTGCCAGCTTTATAGTGCCTGAAGAATTAGGCACTCCCTTTCTAAGTGACACCATAGCACTACGACCATTAATTTGCTGGTTAAAATGTTGGCTAAATAAAGACCTGCCTCTTAATCACCAACTCCTGACAGAAGCCTTATGCTGGGATAATATGCTTAAAATCCCATGGTTAAAATATCTAAAAGTTTGCTTCTCCGGACTGGGTCGCCCAGAGCTTTTTGTAAACCCCGACTCTATTATTACAGCTGATGTAGAGTTCGTGAGGAAAAACTCTCACAGCATTTGTACCGTGAGGAGGTGGAACTAAATAAATGCAGTGTCCGCAATTATGTTGTTCTGAAATCCACACCAAGCATGGAACCCTATTTGTCCTGGCCGATGTCGGGCTTTGATCGTTTTTTGTTAACTAGGTTCCTTCTGGACCTTTTTCACCTATTGCTAGCTGTTCCAAAAGGCAGCCATCGAGGTCAAGTGCTACCACCCTGCGGCTGCGACAACGTGTCTCCGCAGGACCTGGTGCACTTTTTATTTATTTTTCCTTTTATGATATACCTCGGAGGTTTTATCTTAAGTCTCTTCTTAAAAAACTGAATTTTAACCAAGTTAGACCTGCACTTTGTTACTTACAGATGCTAACTCACGAATGCACTTTATTTGTAATTGGCTTCATAAAATTGGCCATAAAATTTAGAAATAGCATGGAGGGTTAAATGCATAGAACTGTTGTTAATGCTGTATCTGTTTAACGGTGAAGGTAAACTCTGGATATGTGGCTTTTAGATACCCGATTTTATTTGTGTTTTTTAAAAATGTGCTTTTATGGTTGTTTTTGTATGAATAACCGAATAAAGATTTTGAACTATGACTATGACTACTTAAAAATACTTAAATTACCTTAAAATTATTAAATAACTAATTTAACTTTAACAAAAATAAAAAACCAATCATATCTGTTAAAACATATATATATATATATATTAACATAATATTAATAAAAAATACACAATATTATTACCGTAGGATAGCGGAGGTGTAAAAATTACTATTCCTACTCCTGGAAGTGAAACAGTAGGGAAAGCGTTGGATAGCGTAGGGGTAAAAATTACTATTCCCACTCCAGAGAGTGCAACAGTAGGGAAAGCGTTGGATAGCGAAGGGGTAAAAATTACTATTCCCACTCCAGAGAGTGCAACAGTAGGGAAAACGTTGGATAGCGTAGGTGTAAAAATTACTATTCCCACTCCAGAGAGTGCAACAGTAGGGAAAGCGTTGGATAGCGCAGGGGTAAAAATTACTATTCCCACTCCAGAGAGTGCAACAGTAGCGAAAACGTTGGATAGCGTAGGGGTAAAAATTACTATTCCCACTCCAGAGAGTGCAACAGTAGGGAAAGCATTGGATAGCGTAGGGGTAAAAATTACTATTCCCACTCCAGAGAGTGCAACCGTAGGGAAAGCGTTGGATAGCAGAGGGGGATAAAAATTATTATTCCTACTCCAGAGAGTGCAACAGTAGGGAAAGCGTTGGATAGCATAGGGGTAAATTTTACTATTCCCACTCTAGTGAAAACAAATTAATATAATTCACATAATTATCAATTAATCAATTAATAAAAAATAATCATTTAAGAATTAATTAATTACCAATTAAAAATTAATTAACAATTTAATCAAAATAAATACCAGTTAATTAATTAACATATTTAATTAATTATAATTAAATTACTTCCCACCCTATTCCCCTATAAACCCACAACCCGCTACAGAAAATAAATTAATTAATTCACATAATTATCAATTAATCAATTAATAAAAAAATAATCATTTAAGAATTAATTAATTACCAATTAAAAATTAATTAACACTTTAATCAAAATAAATACCAATTAATTAATTAACATATTTAATTAATTATAATTAAATTACTTCCCACCCTATTCCCCTATAAATCCACAACCCGCTACAGAAAATAAATTAATTTAATTCTCATAATTATCAATTAATTGATTAATAAAAAATAATTATCAATTAGGAATTAATTAATTACCAACTAAAAATTAATTAACAATTTATTCTAAATAAATACCAATTAATTTATTAACATATTTAATTAATTATAATTAAATTACTTTCCACCCTATTCCCTTATAAACCCACAACCCGCTACAGAATTAAATTACACAATAATTAAATAACATAAAAGTAATTACTTAAAATAAATTACAAAAATATATACACTTTTGACACATATACTAACATAAAAAACACTTAAAAAAATTCGATATTATTAAAAATTCGATATTTTTAATAAACTATATTATGTACTTCAATATTTTGACTGTCTATATTTTTAAAATCGATATTACATTGTTTACCTTCAAAACGATATTTTTTATGTCTATATTCTGTCCATTCGATATTTTTTCCATTCTATATTTTGCACACGATATTTTGGTTTGTCTATATTTTGGAATTGATATTTTGACCATTTACCCTGGCCGAGGTAGTTGAATCTTGGGGGGTCAGAGTGATCTCCTATGATGATGACACTCAGCTTGTGTTTTTATTTAGAGATCACTCTGACGGCAGCTTCGCCAACTTTAGGCGCTGCCTGACCAACATTTCATCTTGGATGACCCTCACCTCCCTCAAGCTTAATACGGATAAAACCGAGGTGCTGTTTGTCAATCAAAGTGCCCCACTCCCTTCTCTACTGTGGTTGCCATCTGAGCTTAACCCTCCCCCCGTACTGGTAAAATCAGGTCGAAATTTGGGTTTCCCAATTTGGCAATGAACTGTCATGTAAGACTCAAATTAATAAGATCACCTCTGCATGTTTTGGTAAACTCCGTATGATTAGTAAAATTCTCCCTTTCCTGCCTCTGGAATCACGTAGGACCGCCATTCATGCCCTTATCACTTCTCACCTGGATTACTCCAATAGCCTTTATGTGGGAGCCCCAGCCTATCTGAATAAACGGCTGCAGATTGTGCAGAATGCCGCAGCAAGGCTGATATGCAATATCCCCTATCGCCACTCAATAACCCCTCATCTGATGAAACTTCACTGGTTGCCTGTTACCTATCGCATCCAGTTTAAATCCTTGGTCCTGGCTTTCAGGGCTCTAAATGGCCTAGGCCCGGCTTATCTCAGATGACTGTTCAGTCTGATCAAGCTCTCAGATCCAATCACCTTTGTCTTCTTCACGCTCCCCGTTTCCGCCGCTCTAGCACGGGGGGCAGAGCTTTTGCTGTTGTGACTGCCAAACTGTGGAATAGCCTTCCACTGCGTCGGCGGCTGATCGAATCTGAATCTCTGTTCCGGTGCAACTTAAAAACCTGGCTGTTCTTCAACCTCAAGCCGTGATAGACTTCCCTGCTTTTCTTAGTCCGTAGCGCCAGGACACCCCCGTTGGGGGTAGCCACGCGCTTTATAAGCTTCTAAATGAATAAATACATTGCTCAGTTCAGTTTCATTATTTCAGCATAATGGTATAAAAGAGATGTACAAATATAGAATGATAAAAACTACAAATCGTAATGATCATATTAAAGGAAAATAAGAAATAGACATAGAAGCATCAAATAAAACAATAAAAACATGTAATTACTACACAAACATTAAAACACAATTGTTTACCTTGTGGATACATGTAAGAAAAACACAGTCTAAAAAAAATAGGGGATGAATACAAATAAGATTCTTGTTAGAGTATCATTCCAACGGCCATACATACATCACCAAGTTAGTATAAGGAGCACTCAACAGTATTATCCAAAGGTACTAAAAGAAATGTTATCCTCATTTGCCACATGGCAAGTAGGTATCTTGAAACTGCGAAGACATAGGTTGACTAGTATCTGATTGTAAGATTCTGCATGCCAGCACGTACTTAGTAATGCGGGGGTTCTTGCAGATAGGGATGAACCATTTGGTCCTGACCCTTGTATGCACTGGGCAGAAAAAAAGCATGCGAGCCACTGGCTCCTTGGCATAACCACAGGAAGGACAAGCCACCTCTGCTGAGCAGGCGGTGCTCAACCGTTTCAAAGTGTGGGTACGGAGTGGTAGGGAACCATGACTAAACTATACATACAGTTTACAAGCCAGACATGGTTCTACTTCGTCTAAAAATAGTTCTGCAAGGTGAGAATCCTTGACCAACAAAAGGAATTCGTAAGGATACCCAAGGTCAACATTTAATTTTATCTGATGTCTAGTGTAATTAGTTCGATAAAGCCTGCCCTTCTCCTTGCTATGCAAGAAAGAGGTAAGCCAGCAAAACACATATAAATGTGTAATCAGATTAGATAATAGACATTAAATAAGTTTCTACATGACCTAAGTTATTTTGGGCCTGATTCGCAAAAGGCAAGGAGAAAAAGTAAAAAAGGTATTCCTGTGTTATACCATATATCTTCAGCTGTTGCAGGTTTCTAGGAGTGCACCCATACATAATAATTTGTTTTTGTTTCTCCATCAAGAAGCTATTAATCCTTGTGGGGAACCCCCTTTCTTTACACCCCCATAAGATATTGGGTATTTCAACCCCACTCGTCTACAGAAGGTGCACTAGCAGAATATCATGTGGATGGCATTCAGAAATTTGTCAATTGCTAAAATATTGACAGCCAAAATATTATCAAAGTATGTCTTCATAAACTTCATAACTAAGTATAGGTTCACTGTATTTAATTCCACATAGATTTACCATGATTATAAGTATATTTTCAAGGTCAAATCAAGTAAAAAATTATTCGATTTAAAAAGTAAATCATAAAAGCGCAGTTTTAGCAGACATTTAAAAACATTTACAGACAAATAGGCATAAACAGCGAATAAGTTAAAAAGATTTACAATCATGGTTAAGAACCAGGACAAGTATTCCACATCGTTTTCCTAGAATTAATGAAATTTTTCATTTTCCAAAACTTGTAGGGCCAAAAACGCTATGTGACATTGTCTTAAAACCAAAGTTTTTAAAATTGGCACTATAAATCTTTTTCCTGGAATGGAATAAAACTTACAAAATAAAAGAATGTGCAACGTGGATTGTTGTGATACGTCATCACATGGGCAAACAACCAGATTCTTGGACCAGCCTTTTGTAACTCGGAAACTAGTAAGTCTATAAAAAGACCCCAAATGAAAGCGAGTCAACAACAGTCTATCATAGCTCCCGGTGCACAAACTAGATAGGGCTGGATACCGTAACATGATAACAACTGATTGTACAAAACTGTAGGTTTAACAATTTCTTGAGAGAATCTGATTGATTGTAAATGAACTAAGCAATCTGCTTTTAATGTCTTTCTTGAAATTGATACAATACTATCAGACCTGTCAAAATATTCAGAGGGTCCAATGTCACTCATGAATTTTCTAAAATAATTTATCCAGGGAATAGAAGAAACCAGGGCCGGACTGGCAATTCCGGGCACCGGGCAATCCCTCGGTAGTCTGGATGGGGTGGGGGCCGATTTTCTGACAGGTGGCCGGTTTTGTCCATGAAAGATATCCATCGCCAGATTTGCTAATTTCTCCCCAGAATCCTGGGGATTCTAAAGGCACCCTCTGATTGTGGATTCTCTTGCAGGGGACAAAGAAAATAGCTAAATTATAACTCCATTTAGTTTTTTTGGGTGGAGAAATGGAAAAAAGTGTGCACAAGAAACCCTATTGGGCCATATTATCAAGAACATTTATCGAGCAAGCATCCTGAACAGACTTTTCTTTCATTTGCTGGGGGTACTTCTTTTTTGGACGGGGACGATGAACAGTAGGAGTCCGGTGGATTAAGTACAGCGGTACATTGTCATGCACAGCATCAAGGATGGTTAATTTGTCTGTCACAAATTAATTGCTGCACAACTTTCTCCCCCTAGTGCCTACCTGCCACAAGGGAGTGTTAAGGCTGCCACTCGTTCCTGGCACTGAGCTCTGTCCCACTTCCTTTATCAGAAACAGATTTCATAGCAGTACACACACGCTCTTCCATCAAGCAAATCTCCATATCTAGTACTCCTATAGCATTTGTTAAGTAGAAGTGGAAGATTTTCTCTTCCCCATTTTGAAGTGATTACATAGGAAGCCGAAAAAGGTGCAACACAGTTGAAGTGCAGAGATTGTCAAAGGACCTTACCACATACCAGACTCGGCACCGAAGAACACGGGGTGTGCCCAGCCCAACCTCCTTCAGACTCTGATAGGTCTGGACACATCTTGGGTTGGTTCAAGGCGATATCTGAGCTCCTACCCCACAAAGCACATGTGCGGGTTGTTGTTCAGTAGTGTGCTTCCAGGCAGGCGCGCAATGACCATAGAGCTGAAAGGGATTCCCTCCCACTTCTCTTGTGCGTGTCAGCCCGGCTGCTGCAGCTCGAACTGCTGTGGGCTCAGCTGTGCTGTGTCTGGAGTCTTATCGTTGGCACGCCTTACATTTTTACAGGTCTTTTAAGACCATATGCATATTTACATACCTTTGTAAACTGTTTAACAAGGTTTAGTTTTTTTCTGGTTCCAGTACCCCCTGGGCCCCACTCTGTAATCTATCTGATGGTATGCACACAAAAAAACAAAAAATGGAGCAAACACTATCTGTGGCATGGGTGGCCCCCCAGCCTCTCCCTCACAAACTGGAAGCTCTGGTGCAGTCGCTATCGTCTCAGCTGTCTGTCTCTGGGTGATTGAATCCATCTGGATCTTTGTGTCTGGCTACATTGTGTGCTAAAGTGGCACCAGGACTGTGTCTGCCTCTGTGTCAGTATTTAAATTCTTGTCTGACAGTTTCCACATGTACTTAAATGTCTGATTGCCTCTTGTCTGCCTTTCTGCGCGTGTGGTTATTTTTGTGTATCAGTCTGGTCCTGCAGTCTCTGATTGTTTAAGGACATTTGAGTGGGATGATAGTATAGATAATGAATATTTGATTGATAGTTTTAGCCGATACTCATGTTCTATACAGCTATGGCCTAGTAGTGGTTGCTCACTGCTCTTGCTCGCTACACACCATATGGGGCAGGGGGCTGGTCTCACTTTTACTTCTCTCTGATTCACTACTCATGTCTATTTTTGGTACTCTCTGTAAGAATGTCTATGGGTACACATATGACTGGGTGGGGTAACCTGGTGCTCTTCAAGGTCATCATCTACTATTTACTGTGCTTTGAAAGTTGCTACAATTAAATATGTAATGAAAAATGTGCTGTAAAATGCCCCATTTTGGTTTGTCTTATTCCAAAATTTTCTTGGGGGAAGAACTCCCCCAATCCCCCCTAGTAGTGGTCAGGCATGCGAGCGCAACGAGCGCAGCGAGCGCACAACGGCCCAGACAGGTTCTGGTCTGGAAAAATTCACCAGGGCTGCTTTCAGTACTCAGTCCGGCCCTGGAAGAAACCCTATGAAGCTTTAGTCAGTTGTTAATAATATCACGATTAAAACTAGTGTGTATAGACGCCCATACCTTGTGCCAAAGCAAAATTGGTTACATTTTGATCAAATCCGAAATTTATGAAATTACAATCTCGGAATGACAGATAAAATTGGCAGTGCTATTAGGAACAGCCAATAGATATTGTGTAAATGCATTCTCAATCAATTGTAGCGGGTGGGCATCCATGTGTTCCCAAATGCCTGCTCCATACATGGCTGTGGTAAGGCACTTGGCTTTAAAATTTAGTATTAATTCTGGCATTGGTCTTCTGCCCAATTTTCTGGCAAAATTGACCAGTGCACAAGTAGCTCTGGAAAACAGCAATTTCCTGGCCAACACTGCAGAAGTCCAAGTCCCCCTATAATCAAAGTGGATGCCCTGATAGGCAAATATGTTGGTGCATTCCACTTTAGTATTCTTAATAAAAATATTGCAACATTTAGCGCTATTCTTACCACATTTCATTATGTAAGTTTTTAATGTATTCCCATTCAAGCCCCTAGATTGCATAAACCTGGTAAAACTAGTTACAACTCTCTGGAGCCCTAATTGAGTGTGGGCCATTAAAATTGCATCATCTGTGTATAATAATGCGGGAACTGGTGCTTATTGATAAAAGGGAGATCCTGGCATTGATCGGTTAAAAGTTGGCAAAGGCCATTAATATATAATGTAAAAAGGAAGGGGGCTAGCACGAAACCTTGTCCCACGCATTTTCTAATTGGGAATTTAGCTGTGAATTTGCCCCGATTTCCAAACCGAACCCTTGCAGCTGCATCTTTGTAAAGTTGTCTCATAAAATTTATAAGAGGAGGGTCATCCCCCATTTCTGCAAGTATGCTCCAGAGTCTATCATGTCTCATGCTATCGAACGTGGAGCTGAGATCCGCAAAGACTAAGAAAAGCCTTCCTTCCTTGGCCTGGGTATATTTACCCATCACCAGGCTTAAGTGTAGCCCTGTTCTATAATCCTTAGACCCTGGCGGAAGCCATATTGCAGATTAGAGTCAAAGCGTGTATTTTTCGCCCAAGTCTGTAATCTATTTAAAATGACACGCCCAAATGGGAGATCGTACGATAACATGTAGGCTCATTGCGATCCCCATTTTTTGAATATCGAGACCACTATCGAATTGGACCAAGATGAAATAAGGCCCTGATAGCAGCAAGCTTTTAGGACATGGGTTAATAATGTGCTCCAGAGCGGGAGGTTAGATTTGTACACGTCCACAGGGACTCCATCAGGGCCTGGAGCTTTACCCGCTGCACTAGCATTTATGGCACATATAACGTCGTCTAGAGAAAAACATAAATCCAATGGGAACGTACAAAGCTGATCACTCTGTAAAGAAGAGTCTGATTTTACAAGGAGCATGGCTTGGTTATCATCATCATATAAAGTAGTGAAATGCTCCACCCATGTTTCCTCACTGATTGCCATTTCGATTGACGGTGAGTCTCTTGGAGCTAGGAGAGGTGCATTGACCACCTTCCAAAAGCTGTTGTTATCTCTACATAGGCAAGCTTCATGTAGGGCCCGCCACGCATCCACTCTTAATGTCTCCTTGCGCTCTTTTAATGAGCACCACTGAGCACGTCTTGCTACTTTTATTTCTACTTGACTTCTATCCTGCTTATGTGGCCCTTTCTTTAAATTTATATGAGCTTTAGTGCATGCCCATTTGAACCACCCCTGCTCCTTATGCTGTCTCATCTTAAGTTCCACAGTTAAGCACTTCTTGATCTCTGTAGAAATAAGACAGAATGAGTCCAGAACCTCTTTATTAGCAGCAGACTCATTAGACAAACTGTAAAGGCCTCATTGCATTTGGTTATTAGTTGCTAGCAAAGATAGTCTGGTCGACTTTCGACCAGCTCAAAGATTACCCATTAATTCTATTAAGGGAGATGTTGAATACAAATTGGTCCAACAAATCCCCCTTACTAGATGCAGAGCTCACTAAGTGGAAAGACATGCTCCTTGGAAAGTGATCACTCATTGCATTTAAATGAGTTACAAAGTAAAGCACCCTACTTGAGTGACGGTTCGTGACGAGGATAAAAACGATTATGGATCTGCATCCTCTGCCATTAAATGTGCATCTAAATGGGACTGTTTGGGTCATAATTCATTGGCGAACCCCAAATCAAACTGAAACACAAGAGAATTCAACAGGTCCCAGGATGTTGTGTGTAGGAAATGAGCCTGTTCAACATCTCTTTCGTTACTTAGGCCACAAATGCCCCGAATAGTATGTTGACACAAAACATGATTAAAATCTCGGCCCCAAATAATGCCCATATCTTGAAGCATGTCATCCAGTAGTTTAGAGAGTTCGTTCTGTAATTTAGTCAGTACACAGCCTATCTCCTTTAGAAATGTTGGTGTAAAAATGTAACAGAGTGACACAGTACTTCTTTTCCACATATAGTAATACAACCTAATAATAGATGGCCGAAATCTTAAAAGATATCTTATTGACGCTAACACAGTAAGAAACACAAAACAGTCCACCCTTATTTCTCCCATGGACCGAAGTTACCGCTGGTGAGTGAAAGGTTTTGTAGTCGTTAATATGTAGTTCGTTCTACAGCCGGGTCTCTTGCAAACACAGTATGTCGAAATCTTCAACAAAGGTTATCCATTGCGGATCAATTACTTTCTAACGCAACCCTGCAACATTCCAGGTGGCCTTTTCACTAGTTCTATCCTCTGTGTTGCTCAATGGTTAGAGCAGGCAGACCTTGATGCAGAGCTCTGGCCAGGGACCAGGGTTCGATTCCCGCCTCGGCGGGTCTCCGGCTCATTAATTCCCCTGACTGGATATTCTTGCCTCAGTGCCTGTTCTGATCATGGGTCCCACGCTGCAACTCTGGGCAATAGCTTGCTTAGTCTCCACAACGGCCCCAAAAGCGCTGGGATGCCTGGCTGCACCTGGGGGGTGCCCAGGAGTGGACATTTCCCAGGAAAGCCAGGAAGGGTTCCTAAGCGGTATACGGACAGCGCCGGGACACCTCCGGTGGAGGTAGCTGTGCGCTTTACAAATTCCGACATTTACATTTACATTTACTGCAGTATGACTGTCAATTTCGTTTTGATCGGTAGTCTGGCCCAATGAGTCTATGAAGGTTACATAAGACCCGATAGGAGCGTGATCCCCCCAGTCCAGCAGGCAAGTTAGCTGAGTATTTTTGGAGGTACCAGGTGTGTCAGTCAAGGCAGACACAGCACACCTCCCTGTCTGAACACATGATGCCTCAGGGGTAAACGGTCAATCGATATCCTCAAGTGTGGTTAGGATATCAAAACAATTGGAAACCAGCGCATTATAGGAGCAGGGAGGAATGACTTGAGGACCACGGTTCTGGGTTCTATGTTGAGTAACAGAGTATGGTCGGTAAAAATACCCCAAGGGCAAAATGTTAATACCGACATGTGTTATATTTTAATTCCCTGCTTTAGATAGAATTTGCCTATGTTAAATGTGGATCGCTAAACGTCAGTTCTACGCAGTCACCCGCCAATGATTTATAATCTCGACCAACCCAGGAAACCCGTCTGGCCATCTTAAATTTTGCAAATAGGGCTTCAGTTAAGTCACTTTGTGCACCCAACCAAAATAGAGATTTATTTCTTAGGGCCTCCCATGTTTCAGTCATCTGTGTAGTAGTCCCTTGCTCATTGCACCATCAGGATTCAAGCAAGCCGGGCCGAAGACGGCTGAAATGCCAGAAACCGGTCCCCGGAAGCTTGTTTCCTTCCCAGTGTAAGAATTGGCTTATGTAGTCTGGTCTGCCCTGTTCCCATGATGCACTGGGCCAGGGACAGACTAATTTGCATACAGCCAGGTTCTGAAACTGGGATGGTGCAATGAGCTAAAAAACGGTGTTGGATCTAGCCCTGATCTCTTGACTGGGTGAGAGTATTCTGCTTAATTCAGAGACTCTGTCCATCACCACCCCATGTTGTAAATATTTTTGTCCACCCTAAGCGTGGAAGGGTATACTCAGATGTGAGTCCCTTGCTCATTGCACCATCAGGATTCAAGCAAGCCGGGCCGAAGACGGCTGAAATGCCAGAAACCGGTCCCCGGAAGCTTGTTTCCTTCCCAGTGTAAGAATTGGCTTATGTAGTCTGGTCTGCCCTGTTCCCATGATGCACTGGGCCAGGGACAGACTAATTTGCATACAGCCAGGTTCTGAAACTGGGATGGTGCAATGAGCTAAAAAACGGTGTTGGATCTAGCCCTGATCTCTTGACTGGGTGAGAGTATTCTGCTTAATTCAGAGACTCTGTCCATCACCACCCCATGTTGTAAATATTTTTGTCCACCCTAAGCGTGGAAGGGTATACTCAGATGTGAGTCCCTTGCTCATTGCACCATCAGGATTCAAGCAAGCCGGGCCGAAGACGGCTGAAATGCCAGAAACCGGTCCCCGGAAGCTTGTTTCCTTCCCAGTGTAAGAATTGGCTTATGTAGTCTGGTCTGCCCTGTTCCCATGATGCACTGGGCCAGGGACAGACTAATTTGCATACAGCCAGGTTCTGAAACTGGGATGGTGCAATGAGCTAAAAAACGGTGTTGGATCTAGCCCTGATCTCTTGACTGGGTGAGAGTATTCTGCTTAATTCAGAGACTCTGTCCATCACCACCCCATGTTGTAAATATTTTTGTCCACCCTAAGCGTGGAAGGGTATACTCAGATGTGAGTCCCTTGCTCATTGCACCATCAGGATTCAAGCAAGCCGGGCCGAAGACGGCTGAAATGCCAGAAACCGGTCCCCGGAAGCTTGTTTCCTTCCCAGTGTAAGAATTGGCTTATGTAGTCTGGTCTGCCCTGTTCCCATGATGCACTGGGCCAGGGACAGACTAATTTGCATACAGCCAGGTTCTGAAACTGGGATGGTGCAATGAGCTAAAAAACGGTGTTGGATCTAGCCCTGATCTCTTGACTGGGTGAGAGTATTCTGCTTAATTCAGAGACTCTGTCCATCACCACCCCATGTTGTAAATATTTTTGTCCACCCTAAGCGTGGAAGGGTATACTCAGATGTGAGTCCCTTGCTCATTGCACCATCAGGATTCAAGCAAGCCGGGCCGAAGACGGCTGAAATGCCAGAAACCGGTCCCCGGAAGCTTGTTTCCTTCCCAGTGTAAGAATTGGCTTATGTAGTCTGGTCTGCCCTGTTCCCATGATGCACTGGGCCAGGGACAGACTAATTTGCATACAGCCAGGTTCTGAAACTGGGATGGTGCAATGAGCTAAAAAACGGTGTTGGATCTAGCCCTGATCTCTTGACTGGGTGAGAGTATTCTGCTTAATTCAGAGACTCTGTCCATCACCACCCCATGTTGTAAATATTTTTGTCCACCCTAAGCGTGGAAGGGTATACTCAGATGTGAGTCCCTTGCTCATTGCACCATCAGGATTCAAGCAAGCCGGGCCGAAGACGGCTGAAATGCCAGAAACCGGTCCCCGGAAGCTTGTTTCCTTCCCAGTGTAAGAATTGGCTTATGTAGTCTGGTCTGCCCTGTTCCCATGATGCACTGGGCCAGGGACAGACTAATTTGCATACAGCCAGGTTCTGAAACTGGGATGGTGCAATGAGCTAAAAAACGGTGTTGGATCTAGCCCTGATCTCTTGACTGGGTGAGAGTATTCTGCTTAATTCAGAGACTCTGTCCATCACCACCCCATGTTGTAAATATTTTTGTCCACCCTAAGCGTGGAAGGGTATACTCAGATGTGAGTCCCTTGCTCATTGCACCATCAGGATTCAAGCAAGCCGGGCCGAAGACGGCTGAAATGCCAGAAACCGGTCCCCGGAAGCTTGTTTCCTTCCCAGTGTAAGAATTGGCTTATGTAGTCTGGTCTGCCCTGTTCCCATGATGCACTGGGCCAGGGACAGACTAATTTGCATACAGCCAGGTTCTGAAACTGGGATGGTGCAATGAGCTAAAAAACGGTGTTGGATCTAGCCCTGATCTCTTGACTGGGTGAGAGTATTCTGCTTAATTCAGAGACTCTGTCCATCACCACCCCATGTTGTAAATATTTTTGTCCACCCTAAGCGTGGAAGGGTATACTCAGATGTGAGTCCCTTGCTCATTGCACCATCAGGATTCAAGCAAGCCGGGCCGAAGACGGCTGAAATGCCAGAAACCGGTCCCCGGAAGCTTGTTTCCTTCCCAGTGTAAGAATTGGCTTATGTAGTCTGGTCTGCCCTGTTCCCATGATGCACTGGGCCAGGGACAGACTAATTTGCATACAGCCAGGTTCTGAAACTGGGATGGTGCAATGAGCTAAAAAACGGTGTTGGATCTAGCCCTGATCTCTTGACTGGGTGAGAGTATTCTGCTTAATTCAGAGACTCTGTCCATCACCACCCCATGTTGTAAATATTTTTGTCCACCCTAAGCGTGGAAGGGTATACTCAGATGTGAGTCCCTTGCTCATTGCACCATCAGGATTCAAGCAAGCCGGGCCGAAGACGGCTGAAATGCCAGAAACCGGTCCCCGGAAGCTTGTTTCCTTCCCAGTGTAAGAATTGGCTTATGTAGTCTGGTCTGCCCTGTTCCCATGATGCACTGGGCCAGGGACAGACTAATTTGCATACAGCCAGGTTCTGAAACTGGGATGGTGCAATGAGCTAAAAAACGGTGTTGGATCTAGCCCTGATCTCTTGACTGGGTGAGAGTATTCTGCTTAATTCAGAGACTCTGTCCATCACCACCCCATGTTGTAAATATTTTTGTCCACCCTAAGCGTGGAAGGGTATACTCAGATGTGAGTCCCTTGCTCATTGCACCATCAGGATTCAAGCAAGCCGGGCCGAAGACGGCTGAAATGCCAGAAACCGGTCCCCGGAAGCTTGTTTCCTTCCCAGTGTAAGAATTGGCTTATGTAGTCTGGTCTGCCCTGTTCCCATGATGCACTGGGCCAGGGACAGACTAATTTGCATACAGCCAGGTTCTGAAACTGGGATGGTGCAATGAGCTAAAAAACGGTGTTGGATCTAGCCCTGATCTCTTGACTGGGTGAGAGTATTCTGCTTAATTCAGAGACTCTGTCCATCACCACCCCATGTTGTAAATATTTTTGTCCACCCTAAGCGTGGAAGGGTATACTCAGATGTGAGTCCCTTGCTCATTGCACCATCAGGATTCAAGCAAGCCGGGCCGAAGACGGCTGAAATGCCAGAAACCGGTCCCCGGAAGCTTGTTTCCTTCCCAGTGTAAGAATTGGCTTATGTAGTCTGGTCTGCCCTGTTCCCATGATGCACTGGGCCAGGGACAGACTAATTTGCATACAGCCAGGTTCTGAAACTGGGATGGTGCAATGAGCTAAAAAACGGTGTTGGATCTAGCCCTGATCTCTTGACTGGGTGAGAGTATTCTGCTTAATTCAGAGACTCTGTCCATCACCACCCCATGTTGTAAATATTTTTGTCCACCCTAAGCGTGGAAGGGTATACTCAGATGTGAGTCCCTTGCTCATTGCACCATCAGGATTCAAGCAAGCCGGGCCGAAGACGGCTGAAATGCCAGAAACCGGTCCCCGGAAGCTTGTTTCCTTCCCAGTGTAAGAATTGGCTTATGAAGTCTGGTCTGCCCTGTTCCCATGATGCACTGGGCCAGGGACAGACTAATTTGCATACAGCCAGGTTCTGAAACTGGGATGGTGCAATGAGCTAAAAAACGGTGTTGGATCTAGCCCTGATCTCTTGACTGGGTGAGAGTATTCTGCTTAATTCAGAGACTCTGTCCATCACCACCCCATGTTGTAAATATTTTTGTCCACCCTAAGCGTGGAAGGGTATACTCAGATGTGAGTCCCTTGCTCATTGCACCATCAGGATTCAAGCAAGCCGGGCCGAAGACGGCTGAAATGCCAGAAACCGGTCCCCGGAAGCTTGTTTCCTTCCCAGTGTAAGAATTGGCTTATGTAGTCTGGTCTGCCCTGTTCCCATGATGCACTGGGCCAGGGACAGACTAATTTGCATACAGCCAGGTTCTGAAACTGGGATGGTGCAATGAGCTAAAAAACGGTGTTGGATCTAGCCCTGATCTCTTGACTGGGTGAGAGTATTCTGCTTAATTCAGAGACTCTGTCCATCACCACCCCATGTTGTAAATATCTGTGTAGTAGGGGCTGGGACAATGGCCAAAACAATTGTGTAGGGAGTAACTGCAGGAGGCAGATCAAGCGTGTTAATGATCTTATTCAATTTTATTTGAGGTGCAGGAGCTGGCTGCTCATAAGCCCTATTGTCATGCGGAGCAGGGACCCTCATATAAGGATAAGCCACATGGATTGCCCGGGCCCTATTATAAGGAGGTGGGATTGGGCGCATAGCCTGAGGAACTAAATTTATAGGGGAATTAGGAACCATCCTTTCTTGTGGGGTAACACGTGGAAGTTAGATAACAGGCTGTAGTGGCAGGTACTCTATATAGCAAGTATCAGAGATGGTTTTTGAAGGGTGGTTTTGCCTAATTTTGTTTTTTAAAATATCCTTAATAGCCCCCACTCTGTCCATTAATTTAATTAATGAATCAGTTCCATTTTTATGTAAATCCTCTATTTTCTTTACGATCTTACTAAGCGCGACCGACTGGCCTGCAATTAGAGTATTAGTAGAGGATGAAGACTTCCTACCTTCATCAGGTTTACCCAGTCTGCTCATATTTTTCCGTTTCTTCCTGATGTCTTTCTTACTCGGTAGGGGGGTTAGATTTTGCTCCCTACACGGAGCCTCAGTGTTTCTAGGTTGCTTAGATGGTGGGTGTGGGTAACAATCCAAGTCGCTCACGTAGATATGACCAAATGTTTCTTGAACACACCCATTGGGGGTAGCTGATCTATCACTTCCTCCAGTTGACTAATTGCCGCTGCGTCGTGTGTGTTATCCCTGGGGCTTTTTACTACCTTTGCACAAACCTTCCTTTGTGTCAGAGACTCCTCAACAGAGTTTCTTTGTTGTTCAATAGCCCACATTGCCCCCGTCAAGTAGTTCATCAAAGGTTGCTGTCCACCCACTGCAGAATTAGAAATGGTTCCCACCTTGCTTTTACCCACCCCACTCCTCCCCAAATAGATAAATATCAGGTAGTTAGAAGTACTGTACTTAACGTACACACTAGTTATAAAGTATAATGAAGGATAAGGTCCCTCAATGCGGCATACACCAGAGGTTATGAACCCTCTCATATACCAGACACAATATGTCCATCCGATACAGTACAATGTCAAGCCTCCACCATATTTAATCAAGCCGGATAGCAAATAACGTGGCTTGTACCTGGTTTATAGTCACTTTTAGTCTATGAATAGTTTCAGTAGATGACCCAAGAATAAATAGATCATAGGACTCACCAACCACATGAACAATCAGCTTTTTAGCAAACATTTCAGGGGGGGTGGCCCAGCCCGGCCTCCTCCAGTCTCTGATGGGCTAAGACGGGTCCGTCTTGGCAAAGACACACACCGCGCACGTCCCACACAGCGGGAGTGCTGCTCTGCTTTTGCGGCGCCATCGTCCCCTCCTCCTCTCAGCAAGGGGCCGGTGTAAAGTGCGCTGTGCTGGCCAAGTCAGGCAAACCAGGTCCAAGGCAAAGTGGCGTGTGCAGGTATCCTGCGCAGCAGGAGTGCTGTGCTGCTTTTACGGCGTTCTCCTCTGGTGTCCCCTCCTCCTCTCACAAGGGGCCGGTGTAAAGTGCGCTGTGCTGGCCAAGTCAGGCAAACCAGGTCCAAGGCAAAGTGGCGTGTGTAGGTATCCCGTTCCGGCGGAGTGTCGCGCTGCTTTTACTGCGTTCTCCACGGGTGTCCCCTCCTCCTCTCAGCAAGGGGCCGTTGCAAAGTGCGCTGTGCTGGCCAAGTCAGGCAAACCAGGTCCAAGGCAAAGTGGAGTGTGCAGGTATTGCGCGCAGCGGTAGTGCCGCACTGCTTTTACAGCGCTCTCCACCGGTGTCCCCTCCTACTCTCAGCAAGGGGCCGGTGTAAAGTGCGCTGTGCTGGCCAAGTCAGTCAAACCAGATCCAAGGAAAATTGGCATGTGCAGGTATCCCGCGCAACAGGAGTGCCACTCTGCATTTACGGCGTTCTCCGCTGGTGTCCCCTCCTCCTCTCAGAAAGGGGCCGGTGTAAAGTGCGCCGTGCTGGCCAAGTCAGGCAAACCATGTCAAGGCAAAGTGGCGTGTGCAGGTATTTTCAAGGTACATGGATGTGTAGTTAAGATCAGTAGAGCTTTGCATGCCTAAATATATGTACTTCAGCAATATTTCGGTTATCAATATTTAGGACACAATATTTATGTAGAAAGTAATTTCAGTTTTTGAAATTTTGACATACAATCCACTAGAAAATACTACCACTATTCTAAGCCAGAGGGAATTTACAACCATATTTAGGTTGGGTAACTAGCCATAAGAGAGATTAAAAAAAAACATAGCATTTCAAATGGCTTTCTAGCACAAAGTAAAATATAGATAAGGGAAATAGATAGCTGAATCTTTTTTGAGTGGTGTTATTGGAATTTTAGGGTTATTGATCGTCACCAGCATGCACATGTAATGTTGGAGGGAGGTACTTCTTGATAAAGTATGATATGGTTGTGTTTTATTGCAATACCTGGGAGAATGCTAGTGTGGAATGGGTCACTCTCAGTGGGTGAACTTTCTGCCTATGTCTGATTCAGTATATTTCTGTGGGGACAGAGATAGTACTTTAAGATGTAGTGTTTTTCCTCCCAAAACATGAAGACAAATAAAATAAATGGCATCACCTTGAATAAGATTAAATTGAGTGCCATCTTCTCATTTAGGTTGCTCTGTAACCATCCAACCTCCACTAGTAAGCAGGCATACAGACTAAATACAAAAAGTAGATGTAGGTCATAGGAAACACCCACAGAAAGGACACTGATAGACAGCAGACTAAGAAGTGTAAAGAAAAAAAAACAAGACAACATGCCTTTTGCTTATATGCACCCAGGATCTGCAACAACATCCTAGTATCCACCAGACCCGCTCCATTTCTGCTCAAGTTTAGGAAAAAATGTGAAGATTCACCTCTTTAAAGAACCCTAATTCACAATATCTTAACCATGTACAATCCAGCTTTCTCTACTCTTACTCTTAGACTTTATGCTTGTCTCTGGCGACATACAGCGCTGCGCTGCCTTTTAACCAGGTTTGTGATGTAGAAATACCATATACAAATTATATACAAAAATCAAGGACCACTGTGGAGCAGTTGAAATGTCTGGAGCGGTACATAATAATGCACGAGGAATGCTGTCAATCACGTCAATGAAGTGGGGTGCCAAGGAGCCAGCTAGTTTCCCTGAGTATTTCAATCTAGTTCTTATAGGGCTATTCCTTAAAAAAAGAAAGACTTTTGGTGACATAGATGTGATGTAAAGTTAGTGCCTGGGCGATCAATTCATTTTTCTTCTACTCGACCTATTTAGGACTTGTGCTGTTGTGGCCACCTTAATACTAATCCATACAATATTATTGAGACGTGTTTATCACTTTTGTGCAAGGTGTCGAGGAAATATTCACCAAAAGATAGATTTAAAAATGGTGCTTCAGGAGGCAAATCTCTTTAATTATACCCATCTTTCACAAGAATACAAATACATGGTTTAACTGAGAAAGGGGGCGGGATGAACTTCTGAGACATAATATATACATAAACTTTAGCTGACTTTTCAAGGAAAAGCTATTTCTGATATGGTCAAGACTTTTTCAATCTGCTCCTGAATGTTAGTCATGTTCTTGATTTATTTCTGAAATAGCTCTTGAACAAAAATGTAATACTGATCGTGGTCTCATTTTGCCCAGCACGAAACTATATTCATTACTGACTTCTTTCAGGTCTTACTCACTGAAATCAAGAGTGCGCAATGTAAACGCTAGAAACAGCAGGAGGGGAAATACATCAAATAACTTTCCAGTTCAACATGCTGAATGAATGCTGAAATATCAGAAAATACTTAAAATGCTAAAAAAATGTACTTAGCAGTATGAATGCTTTAATCGCAATAAATTTGTTGGATGTGTCTTTTACCAATATTTATTAAATAAACCATAGGCGCTATGTATTTATATTTTTCTTCCAAGCTACATAAATAAACTTATGGAATCTTTACAGCGAATACAAAGTGTTTAAACAGATATTTAAGTAAGCTGGAGCACTTGCTGAGGACATCACTCTCATGAAGTAGGGGTGGAGACGCTGCTTGCCTTTTAGTTGGGTGAAGTGTGACTTTCCTTTAGGGAAGAAAAGACTGTGCTGTCTATAATGAGGCTGCATGCATGCGGAGAAAAAGATGCACTGCAGGGTTTTGACAATGTACTGCCATTCTCAGTAGGCCATGAACATTAGCACATTCTATAGAGATGGCGGCCATCTTGGTATCTGGGTAAAACTACTTCTGTGGCCCACAACATATTTGCTAGGCAATCATGATCCGATGTTGGAATGGGAGCACACCATAGTTCTGGCCTACAAGGACAATATGGTCAGCCCATAGATTGTAAACATCAATGTTATGTTATGTTAACTCCATTTTTAAGCGCACAGCTGCCCCAGCTAAGGGGCGTCCCGGCGCTGCGCCTGGAAAGGAACACAACACGAACAGAGCAACAGAATGGATCAAATAGAAGAAAACTAGCAGCTATTTGGGAAGATATAAGTTTTAACAGCTTTCCTAAATGTCAGAAGATCATCAAGGGCACGAACATGGGCAGGAAGAGAGTTCCAAAGTTTGGGGGCAAGCACTCTAAAAGAGCGACCGCCGGACATACTTCTCAAAAAGCGAGGAACCACGGCTAAATTTTGTCCACGGGATCTCAGCTGACGGGAAGGAATGTAAGGGATAATGAGATGCTCTAGTATCTGAGGAGAAGCAAGTTTCAATATCTTAAAAGAAAGACATAAGGTCTTAAATTCTATCCTCTGAAGCACAGGCAGCCAATGGAGCTTGAAAATAGTACTTCTAGCAGAACAGAATCTGGGGAGACCGACCAGAGCCCTAGCTGCAGCGTTCTGAACGCGCTGCAATCTCGTGATTTCGGCCTGATTGGCTCCAAGCAACAGCGAGCTCGCATAATCGAGCCTAGACAGTATAACTGCCTGAATTATCAGTTGTCGAGTAGGAGCATCAAAAAATTTCAACACCGGCCTAAGCCCACGTAAGATACCAAAACAGGTCGCAGCTACTTTTTTTGTATGGCAGGAAAAACTAAGCGTAGAGTCCAGCCAAACGCCCAGATTTTTCACCTCGACAACAGGAGTAGGGGTAGGGCCCAGATCAGCTGGCCACCACTTATCACCCCAAAGATTACTCTGTTTGCCCGCAATCAATACCTCGGTTTTTTTCGCATTGAGCTGCAGGCAATTAGCCGTCATCCATCCTGCCACCGCACTGAGAACCTCACGGAAGTTGGAGGCCTCACTCAGGGTCAGAGTCCCCACTAAGTGCAACCGCAAGCTGCGTGTCGTCAGCGTAGGACACCATCGTAAGGTCCCAATGCTTGGCGACAGCAGCCAGCGGCCACACATAAAGATTGAAAAGCATGGGGCTCAATGCTGATCCCTGCGGGACTCCCTATTCGATGATGTGGGATTTGGACTCGAAGGGAGGTGTAGAGACCCGAAAGGTACGATCGAAAAGAAACGATCGAAACCATTCCAGCGTCAGACCCTTGATGCCCGCCTCTCCCAGCCGCTGCAGAAGTATAACGTGAGAGACAGTGTCAAAGGCGGCACTGAGATCCAATAGTACCAGAGCCGCCGTTTGACCCGCATCTAGCACTACGCGCGGGTGTTCAACCAAGGAAAGGAGTGCGGTCTCAGTGCTGTGCCCAGCACGGAAGCCATTCTGCGAAGGGTCCAGAATGTTAGCGGACTGAAGATGATTGGACAGAATGCCGTTGACATGGGCTTCTGCCACCTTCGCAGCCCACGGGAGGAGGGAGATTGGACGGTAATTCTCGAGTTTGAGAGGGTCCAGTGACAGTTTTTTCAGGATGGGAGTGACGTGAGCTTGTTTCCATCTCAAATGGACTTTACCCAAAGAGAAGGATAGATTTATAAGATGACGAATAGGGGGTAAGCAGAAGGCAGCTGAGTCTTTAAGTTGGGCAGGTCTAAGTGGATCCACAGGAGATCCAGATTTCACTTTAACCGCCAGTTTATCAAACTCCTCCTCCAAGAGAACTGGAAGTGTTGATAAAATCAAATTGGTACATGAAATGGGGACCAGGTCCTCACTTACCAGCGTAGTACTAGGGAAGGAGCGGTAAATATTAGTAACTTTTTCCTCAAAGAAAGCTGCGAGATCCTCGCAATGTGATAGTGAACAGACCTCAGGCACTGAAACTCTATTAGCAGTGAGATCTTTCAAAACTTTGAAGATCAGCTTTCTTGGATTGGGGCTAATATTAAATTCCTGTGAGTAATAAGCTGCTCGAGCCCTGCAAACCGCTCGATGATAGAGCTTAACTTTCGCAAGATAAAAAGTTTTCAGTCCCACCTCATAAGTCTTGCGCCAAGCTCTCTCTGCTTGTCTACAAGTAGCTTTCAGAAGCCGTAAGGAATCATTATACCATGGACTGGATTCTGACCGGCGGCTCTTACTCCAAGCCGCAGGGATTAAGGCGTCAAGGGCTTTAGTAACCCAGTCGCAAAAAAGGGTATAACCGGATTCAACATCCTCAAACGGGCCCAAGGACAATGTCTCCAGTCCCTCTCCATATAGTTAGTCCCCAGACCAACTGAGTGCTGGACCTCTGCACACAAAACACTATCAAATTATATTTGAAATAATGAAAGGTGACACATGGAGAGAGTGTAACCTCCAGGCAGTCACCATGCAGTTCCCTGGTGGTTCATGAGACAGCCATCCACTGATCTCGGCTGAGAAGTAGGAAAAACTGTATCTGCATCTCTGAACTCTTTGGTCTGGCAGGGGACTTCCACACAAGCAACATCAAAATGACCCTCTGTCTTGTTTCCAGCCAAGAGGAAACAAAGAATATTCCACTTGATGTACTGGTAGCTCTACAGCAGAAGCATCTGTGTCAAATAACGTTTTTTATAAGCTGTAGGAGATCTCTAGTTTATGTTCCCAAGCCAGGTGCTAGTACAACCTTTATGTTCAAAGAACTAATCAACCAGAATAGAGCAGACTTTCCCCTTCTCAGAAGGGCTTCTTTGAAGGGTACTCCTTACTTGCACTGTGATTATCAGTGCCTATATTCAATGTACTAAGTACAACCGACACAAATACTGTTGTGGTCAGAATACCTCATGTATTCTCTTTAGAGAGGTTATGGAGACAATGGAACAGAGGAGGAACGTGGCAATAAGCTGTCCTTGTTACCCTATGTGGGCAGCATCCATCCTCCATCTTGCAACCACCATTCATATGAATAACAAGATGTTGATGATCAACAATGCAGAATTACAAGAACAAGTAGAATGCAACTGATCATGAATTGTCTTATTTTAGCACACATTCCAATGTCCACAACCATGTATGTAAAACATACGCACATAACCTTTGCAAGCAGTTTCACACATAAAAATAATAATCAAGAAAGAGATCAAATCGTGCCCAAGCCGATATAATTAATACAAAAGTGAAGGCCAGTAGGTTACACCCTTGGATGAAGTCACTACACACAATAATCTATAAGTATTGTCACCAGTCAGGGTCTATGCCGATAAGATGAGGAGGCTAGCCAAATAGGGCTAAAGGGTGGGGCTATCAATGGAGAGTTTCCCAAATCTCAGGAAATCCCAAGGGTGTCCCTAAGAAGCACTAGCTTTGTAGCTTGATGGGTCCTTAAGACTCAAAGCCTCCCTAAACCATTGGCTAAAAGCAGAAATGCAGAAGTAAATGAAAATAATGGGGATGGTACAGCTGCACAGATTTTCAGAGACATTTGTTCTCAAAATTAGAGGGCGAAAATGAAGCATCAGCCATTCCAATTAATACTAAAAATCAAATATCTCTCTTTCCCTATCAGCAGTTTGGTCTACAGTGTGCCTTCGGTGCAGCATCAGGGTCTATCATTAGCAACAGCAGCAACATTGTATAAAATCTAAATGTGTAGAGTATTTCAATGCTCCAAATCAACAGGTGCCAACAGACTGCCAAATTAATATGTGCTGCTTCCAGAAGCGCCAACGGGTAGCCGGCCCTCAGATCAGGAGTATAAAACTGAACTTGAAAGTGTGCAGTCGCAGATAATCATAGAGGAAACATTCTCTAACCTTGTTAATGAACTTGACATTCCTTTGAGGTAGAACATCTGCACTTAACCTTACACTCAGTATAAAATAATGCCTGCAAAATTCCACAAAGTGCATGGTGTACAATAACGAAAATGATTAATCATTATGCTCCATGTATAAATGCACAACTGCAACCGACGTGTGTGAACAAAAAATGTTTGTTTTGTCCAGTACATGCCCTGGTCTGGCATGCGCTCTGGTTTCTTGAGCATTCCAGAACCCGATGGTGTGGACGGGTTCTAGAATGCCCGGCTCAAGAGTGGTAATTGTCAAGGTGTGCAATTATTGGGGATTGCGGCTGAAGTAGCTGCTGCTGCTTGATGCCATATTCCCTACTAGGATGCTTTCTGATAAAAGTGATTCTCGGCCCTCACCCAGTGGCATTACGAAACTTGAGGGGCCCCCCCTGTGAAGTACAGGGAGCCCCCCAACCCCAGGATCACCTCTAATTACATTCCCTCACCGCCAAAAAATCAGTTATATTTTGAATTGAAATCTCCAACATTTAATGAAATGCTTCTATATTGTCTAGCTCAAAGTTCTAATACGAAAGCGAGAAACACTAAACATATAAGCTATACCATATGTAACATTATTGTCAAGAGCAGATTATTTAACTGAGACAGCAATCAGAACAATGCTAAGGAGCAGTCCTATTGTCTCAGGAACTGCCTATCGCTAAAGAACAGCTACATAGGGTGTGTGTGAATTAGAATTGACATTGATGGAAAATAACTTGAACATTTGAAAGACAAGCCCAAACCTGCAATTTCACAGACTCAAATGGCAATATACACAAGGAGTGCCAGGACTAAGAGAAATAGCCTGGTGTGAATTTTCTACATGCCACACACTTGAATCTGTCTGGGGTTGTGCGTGATAATAACCACTCTATAGTATTTAAAATGAACCGAGGAAGTAAATTCAACCTTCATTGCTTCTTTAGTAAGCAGGACAAAAACATGCAGGCAAACGAGGCTGAGGATGAAAAATGCTTGAATGTTTCAGAACATTGATGTAGATGTTTGTATTCATCATGTCTGTAGTGTAAATAATGCTAATTACAAGATGTAAGGCACTGATATTACAGTCAAGTGCAAACAACACCATAAATAACACACCGTGTAGAATACAATCATACCATATTATCAAGTACCTAAAGACAGAATCTATACTAACTGTAGTTGGAGATGCAACGGAAAAAGTGCAAATACTTTTGAAGTTCATAATAAAACAATCGACAATCCAGCAATGTACAAAAATCAAGTGTGTTTTGTAAAACAATACCCTTTTCTTCTTGCATCAAGATGAAAATACTTTCAAAGTAGTGCATGATAAAAACAAGATCAGCAGTATGCAAAAATGAAGCAAGGTTAGTCCAATAATTCCCGCTTTGGTTTGTACATGAAGGCACAAATATTTCAAAGTGACTTATCAAACAATACAGGTGCAACAGCTTACAAAAATCAAACCAGTTTAATCAAACAATGGCCCTTTGGTTTGTGCATGTAGGTGCAAATATTTCAAAGTGACTGTTAAAACAACAGTAAAGCAGGCAGCAGCATACAAAAATAAATCCAGTTTAGTCAACCTATGCCTCTTTGGTTTGTACATGAAGTTGCAAATATTTCAATGTGATGGGAAACACAATAACAAGTTCAGAAGTATGAAAATGAAACCATTATGCAAGCAATTCCCTTTTTGAAGGCACACATATTTCAAACCAACTAGTGAAATAATAACAAGTTCAGCCGCATAAAAATCAAACCAGTGCAAACAAACAATTCCTTTTGTGAAGGCGCAAATAATTTAGTTACTGGTCAAACATAAAGACAAATTTCCTCTGCAAAATGCATGTAAAAGACTGTCACACATCACCCATGTTAATAATAAAGTCCAGGAAACCGGTATTTAAAACTGTCTGTTTATGATTCAAGGTCATCAGGGCAAGACTGTGACTCTGCAGAACAGAGCTGGCTGTATCAGGGGCCCCCTGGAAGGCTTGGGCCTTGGGCTGGTGCCCACTTTGCCCATACCTTAAAACACCTCTGAATGTGCCTGAAAGGAAGACTCACCCTCTCCCTGCAGCACATTTCTGCCCTCTGGCCAGGAACTGAGCCCTGCACAGGAAAAGCAGCCTGCCCTGTGCTGCTTTGTTTTCATGATATTAACTGCTTCCGCGCTACCGCGTTTTCCCGCTGTGCGCTGGAATTTCAAAAATGCGCGGTTTGTGACAAAGCCAGCTTGCAAGGGGTTAATAGGGAATGAGAGGCATCAACTATACTGCTGCCGGCCCTGTACACTCCACATATATCCTGCATCGCCACCAGCACTATTCAATGGGTCTTAGTCGTGACAGCAGGGTGAGGTGACTGAAAATGCACCTTGGTGGGTCAGGTGCCGGTGTAGTAGTGTAGTGTAGTTCCTATTATCCCAATAGGCTCTGCGCATTGGAATAATACCTTCAATAGTATAGGCCTAGACCAGACGTTAACTATGTCTACTACTGTCGATATTAGACTTAAAGTTTTGGGTTTGCCAGCTAGCTCAGAGTTCACTAGAAACTTTCTCGAATAGGCAAGGAGGAGTTGAACCTCCCTGGATAGACAAGAAGGGATTTAGTTTCTGACAACCATAGAACATGACAACTTTGCTCTCCCCTAATCAAGAGTGTATCTCTAGAGTCGTGTGAACAAAAGACGATTTATTTTACTCAGTCAGTACGTGCATTCTTAGTCTCACCAGATTGTAGAGAAAAGGAAGAGACGGGCGTGTTCAATAAAAGATGTTATTTATTGATCAGTCTCTTTTCTCATACAAGAGAAATGGATCGATATTATTGCAATACTTATGGTTAAGTAAAGTGCATACAATAAAAGCAGAAGTATAAAATAATACTGTAAAAACATTGATATGGTTTCTAAGCCATATGAAGGTTTAAAATGAATAAAATATATACATACACATTTACATTTGACTAATCGTACTCAACTGGTGTTTCTAACTACGCCTACCCCGTGTACCTGACCTAAGCCTAATACGTGGGCGGGAATAGAAAGTTGCAGTTTAAGTTAAGTTTGTTTTGCCAAGTGACTGACTAAAGAATTCTCTGCAAGGGGTTATTCAGTTCTGTACCTGGAATCTAGGATGAATGAGGGATGGTATCTCTCGTCTCTGGTCTCGATATCCCAGGCTGCCTGCGAGGGCTACCCGGAAGCGCCGGAGCTGGATTTCTCGGCAGGAGAAAAGACAGCGTCTCGTTCTCAGCGCGTCAGGAAGGCGGGGCTGCGCCAGCGGGGTCTGCTCTGCTCTGGGCTTCGGCAAGTCTGGCTGCTCCGATCTCGTCACCACCGCGTGTGTTTGCATAGGGCAATATCGGTAATATTTATACCTTTAAGGTGCCGAGATTGACGTAAGGATGGACATAGATACGTCAATAAGGATGTCATACGACCTGGTCGTTAGCACATTCTTTTGCTGAAGTTCTCGGTGAAATCAAAACAATGGCCGCAGGGTTTTTTCCCAGGTCTGTCATAGGTTTGATTTGTTTTGAGAACTCCGTATGCCTTATCAGGGGCTGGAGGAATATCGCTTGTCTAATTAGATGGCAAGCGTTATGACCTAATCAGATAACACGTTCCTGTGCCGTAGTGTGGCTTTATCAGATAACGGTTCCTGCATCATGGGGGTTTCTGCCTCATGGGATGGCTGCTAGTTAACTTGTTAACCAGAATAGGGCCAGGAATAGGGGGATCGATACAGAACCTATAGGAATACATCACACCCACTCCACGCTAACTATGGACATATTTACTAAACTATGCATAGTAAAACATACTGTAGAGTATTGTGTATACCTCACCACCCCAAAATACATAAATGCATTTTGAAATTATCAAATATACGGAAAAAACAGTCACATGTAATATATGCACTTAAGCTGTAGAATAATGCTAAAGTAATCACGCATATCTATACATTATCACTAATTTGTATATGAGAATTTACACATGAAATGGCTCTTAATACAGAAAAAAGTTTCGAGACCATTCCATCACAAAATAAAATAATTATGAACATACCAGCGGGCAGCTAATGTCTATAAAGTTTCTAAAAATATAAATTTTAGTTCTCTAAGAATAGTTCTTACTTTAAGCAGAAGATAGTGTCCCGAAAAATATGCAAAAATATTTTGGGGCTGCTGAAAAAATTGCTGTCCGTGAACTGGAGGGAAAATTGTTCATGGTATTTTGCTATTCTAGGTGAAGGCCAAATTCAGGGAACGCCGTGTGCGAGCTTGCTCAAAAGTCTCTATTTCTGCTCTGGTGAGAACATCATATCATTTAGACTCTCGAAAAAGTTGTCAACAGCTTCCTGAGAGAGTTCCACTAACTCGGAAATAGGTGTAACCATGCATTCGTGCGCATGATTGTCTCCATTGGCGTTTTGATTAGTATAGCTGACAGACGGTCGTACCTGATCAATGCCGCTTTCATCTTGAACTTCACTACCCCTTAATCGTAGTGGTGAAGCTTCCACGAATGCCGTCATCAGGATTGGTAGCCGTTGAGGGCAGCACAAAGCATGAGCCTTTATAGGACTCAACAATGTTTCTGCATCCATTGGCGCATCTGATTGTAGAGTCAGACAGGTGTCTAACACGCATTCTTCTCCGCATAGCAGGCACCTTAATACAGGTAAAACACATCGTTGCCACATTGGTCGAAATGAAAGAAACCAAGTCATGTTCAGGTCTCTAAGCCGGGTTAGTCCCAGGATTTTTGATATCCGGTCCCGGTATCCAATGGCTAGGATTGTTTCTTCCCTTGTCGCAGGTGTTTTGTCTGTGACATGGTTTGCCATAACGAAATATAAGGACTAGGAATAGGATTCCTGCAATCAGTCCCAAAATGAGGGGAAGTCCGCCAAAAATCGAATGGACGAAATCTGGAAAAATACCCAGTATGGCTTTGAATGGTGTTAATGCCATCGAGAATACTGTCTTCAATACTTTTGAGACTCCACTGGTATCAGAAATATTTAAGATTTCATTCAGGATTTCTGCGAAATGTATGGGGGAATTAGTCGATAACAATGAATGTATCTCTGCAGTCGTCCTTGCGACTAGGAGATCATACGTTTCTTTTGATGACGTGAGCCTGGTCGGCGTCTGAAGAAGCACTGTTTTCATTCTGCTTAAAGTATCTATTCGAATAGAAGTAATTTTCAAGTTGGGCCATGCCCTTGCCTCCCTGTCTGGAAGGGAGCTGGGGAACAATAAGCGTTCACAGCACTTGACCAGTCGTAGTTACGAGATAAGGAGTCCCGGGCATAAGACTACAGCATCTGTGATCTACAATTAGAATGTAACTCCCATTATAGAGTCTTTGAAAGAATGGTTCTATCTCAGTTGCAGGTGTGCCTAACTGGTGACATGAAAGGTTATTTGAGTTCCCTTCACAGGCTCCATGCAAACTAATTCCATTACACAGAAGTGTACCGCTTAGCGACATCGCACAATTATTGCCACTAAGAAACACTTTCTGTCCTTTATTACTGACACATGCATGTGAATAGGGCAAGTTCCATGTTGTTTTAATGTACCCTTTTCCCATTTTTTCGTACATGCCAGCCTGTATATATTTTTGGCAGTATTGAAACCTGAAGGTAGATATTGGAATATTAATTATCCCATGTATTATCCATTCACTGACAGGTCGTTCTGACATTGTCACTGGTAATCTCTCGAGTTTCTCAATGCTCAGGATTGTATAATCAGCACCCTTCTGGGCCATACTGATTTGTTTATCAGTAAGGTTAAAGATATTGAAAAGTGACGTTGTGTTGATTAAACGCCAAGGCACATAGCCTGAACGCAGATTTTGTAACGTCCAGCCTAGCTGTACAATAGAACGCAATTGAGACTGACCGTGTTGTAACAACAGTAAGTCTTGCGATATTATGTCGATTGCTGAAGACACAATGCTGTCCAGAGAAAAAATTCTGGAGGACAGAGTCATTAACCCATTGTCCACTACAGAAAGTGATTTTTCCAAATTAATACGGTCAATTTCCCGTATTCTTTCTGCTGTCTCAATTTGAGTCACCTTCCAGGCCTCGTTGTATGCTGCATATATAGAGGCTGCTATGAAACGTTTCTGACGCTGTTTGCGCGGTCCCATAATGAAATCACGCAAGTCAGCACCATCAGTAAGTAAAGTTAGGTGTTGCTTAATTTCTGCCAGTGTGGAAGATTGTAGCCACTGAAGGCATAATTTGCCCACACTGTAGGTGGTTATTATTCCTGGGTGTTGTCTTTGGGAATATCTAGGGTCTGGCCTGGTCATTTTGAACCCCTGTGTTTTGTTCAGGAATCTATCTTGACAGTTATTAGTATCTGTGGGCCAGATCAACCACTGTTTCCAATCAGGATGTGTTCTGTTTTGGTTTAATACATAATTTACGTCTATCTCTTCATCTGTGGAGCTATTGCTGTTCATTGTTGGTTTTGGAATAGACGGTTTATTTAAGTCTTTGATTTTGGCTAAGCCAAGACAGGTAGTCTGTTGAACAGTGTCGTTTAAGAATATAATTTGTTCTGGGATCATGCAGGCTCTAAACAAGGATTCTATACCCTGTACTTGCCATTCTTTTGTACCCCAAACACTTTTTACTTCAACATGTTTGTCCCAATAATCAAATACAAAAGTATTCATTTATTCAAAGAATGAATCTGAATATATCAATTTCGTGTTTGTTATCATGGTCTTTGTCCCTGTCTTATTTGACAATTTGAAATAAAATGTTTCAGCATTACTTGTGTTAAAACCTGAAAAGTATGAATATTTGTCATAAACGGTTCTTGAGCTTCCTTTCGGAGGGGTTGCACAATGTTCCCATTGATTATGATTTAAAACATTTCTAGGTTGTGCAGATTTATGTAGAAAATGGTTACCATAGTGGTTATAACAGTACATACTATCATAATTTGTCGAACCCTGCAAATAATCATGTTTGGTAAATTTAGCAGACATCACTAAGTCAGACATCATATTATTTATACTTTCAAAGTCCCAATCATCAGCAAATGAGCTCGGTTTTACAAAGTCACTCAATGAGATCTTAATTTGGTGTGGATATTTCAGGATTTCAACCGGACCATAAATTTCGTAATCAGTTTTGTCCCATGCTACCCCACCCGGTATAGGATTGGCTGTGAAGTTGACTGAAGAAAGTTCTCTTTTCTCGACGTGTGAAGATGTGTGTGGTTTGAGGATCAAGTTGATTTTCTGACTTGCTGTGTCCATTTTAGCATATTTTCCCTCAATGAAGCGTCCCAAGGTTAGTACCATGATGAGCCAAAGTATGAGGATAAATGCACCAAAACCCACCCAAAATTCAATCCATGGAGAAATCAGATATGTTTCTTTCAGTTGTTTCAAAATTACTTTAACTTTATCTTTAAAGGTTTTTGTTGATGGCTGTGTGTTTGATTCAGTGAAGCCTTCAGAGGAATCATCGAAGTTTATGAAGTAGCCGGATGCAGTTCTGTCAATTGTTCCAATTGTTTCAGGATTACTGTTTCTTGCATAGTCGTTTGTTACTTCATTATAGATTGGTGTGTCTCTGCTAAATGTTTTTATTTGGGTTTTCAGAGGTCTAAGTTCCATTGCATTGTTGCATAGTCCTTGTTGTAGTTCTGTAGGCATTTCGAATGTGATTAGCCTCTTAGATTGAACCTCTGTGTTTGTAGCAAATCTTGGTGTTCTACTACTTCTCGGGAATCCACTTGGCCTACTATTTGTTATCCGCCACATGTTGTGGTTTTACCAGGTCGATGGATACAACTCGGTTCTCCTTTTTACCAGCAAGCGGCGGTAGCACAACTGATCTTGTCCCGTTGACAGACAAGACAGGAACTGCTTTTCTGTAAGAAGGCCCAAATTCCTTCTTTACCGCGATCTTTTCTCTGACTAGATCCCCGACTTTTGGAATCCAGACAGGTCTTGCTGGGACAGGTGGTGGTTCTTCAGTGGTTGTTGGCTGCTGTTTCAACTTTATGTTGCTCAGGTCTTTTCTTGTTTCATTTAAGTCCTGCAAAATAGCCAAACGATCTTTGATATCAAAGCTTTTTTCTTTCACCACTGAAGTCTGACTGTCAAGGTCAGAGACCAACATCCTAGTTCCAAATAACAATACGTACGGACTGAATCCCTTCAGAGAATTTCTTGGCAAGTTATTTAGACTACGTTGGACACTTATTAGATGTTTGACCCACCCAGCTCCCGAACCTAATATCCTTTCTGTTATAGATAGCTTTATGCCTTGGTTTTTTCTTTACACCATCCCGTATCCCTCAGGAAGGAAGTGAGAAGAATCCTGCTGTGCTATGCTCATTTGGCCATCTTTCCCCTCAGGCTGGAGGGCTAGAGTGAGAACATTGGTCAAACGTAGCATGCTCCTAGCGTATATGCCATTTAGACTCGCAAATCTTTGTATAACAGTCCAGACGTCAGCCGAGTGCTGGTGATCTACACTCTAAGTGGAAACTAGCCTGTATATGTTAATCGGACGCTTTGCATTTTACTGTTGATCTTTTCTGGAGTGAAACGACACGGTATTACACCGTTTCTCTCACCACTGCGATTTCTGTTACAGTTTGGGCAGTTCTTTACAAAAATGGTATGATGCAGGCTCATGCCTGGCCACCAGTACCTTGATTGTAATTCTTCCAGAGAATCTTTTAGTTTGAGGTGTCTGAGACCCTCGCCCATATGAGCGTCTGCTATTAACAAGTTTCTCCTGTCCATGTTTGGAATCACTCTATCCCCCACTCCAGGGATTCGAGCAAAAGAGACGGAGTTTGCATCGATTATGTATGTATAATTGAGTGGATAGTTGATCGGTAGCGCTGAGCAGTCGCCTTTTGATGACGTTTTCACCGCCAGCACTGTTTCACCGTCAATATACTTTACTGTACGCTTTTTTCGAGCTACGGAAGCCGAGTTAGTTGCTACCGCTGTGGCTGTTTCAGCCAATGAATTCCCTGCAACGTGAACGCCATCACGCTGATGACTCAGTGAGTGTGTCACGTGAGTCTTTGGTAGTTCTTTTTGTAAAAGATCTATTTGTTCCCAAAGCAGTTTTTGCTTTATTGTTGCACCTGTGTCATCTTTGTAACCGTTTTGAATCCATGTCTGTAAATCGTTGTTATATGATTTGACGCAGTAATATGAATCGGACACTATAAGTGTCGGGAATTCGCGATCCGCATTATCTAGCGCCATTTTCAATGCTATTATTTCAGTCTGTTGTTCTGAATTAGTTTCTACTGAGTGTGTTTTTGTTAATAGAGGTCTTAGTTTACCTCCGCGCCACACTTCTTTTGTAATCTCACATGTGGGGTTGTATGCTTGTTCTCCCCAAACGGAGGGTTGAGCATGTCCGTCTGTATAGATTACACAAGCGTATTGTCGTAAGGGCAGAATGTCGATAGGCAGAGGGAATGTTCTTTCATATTCTAGATTTTTCAATTCCTTTAGTTCTGGATCAAAGTAGTAGTATACTTTGTCCGTTGTAATTGAATTCACCCATTGTATCCATTCCGGATTCAATGTTGTTGTTGGTAAATTACACGGTGTTGTTAATGCCTCAAAGGCTGATTCTGCTGTTCTGACTGTGATACGTCTACCGTCCGCTTGATCTTTTTCTCTAGCTATTGCGGTTTGAACTGCATGAACAATGTTTTCTTTAATGCTGAATTTCTTTTCAGCTTCTGTGTACAAGTGTGATTTGAATGCAATTGGTACCTTTTCTCCCTCATTAGAGGTCAGGTATGTGAATCCGCATCTTCCTGGGATGACTCGAATCACAAGATTGCGTGTGTTATCACGTGTTTCTAATTTTGTTTTAATTAACATGTCTGTTTGTAAGGATCTCAAAATTTCTGTGTGTGTTTGAGTCCAATTGGTTCTTTTAAAATCTGGTTTTATTAGATCATAAAGGGGTTTGACCCTTTCTGCGTAATTTGCAATGTATGTTCTTCCGAAATTTAGGAAGCCTAGAATTGACTGTAGGTTTTTTAGTGTTCTAGGTGCTTGGAGTACGGTCTTTGTGCAGTAGGTTGTGATTTTAACTGGATTTTGTGAGGAGGAGAGTCCTCATCCCATCCTACATGATTTTTATATAAAGCAGGAGCTTGAGCTACTGCCCACTTTCTGGCAAGTGTGTATTTTTTATGAATTGGGATATGATTTGAGAAGGCAGGCATAATTATTTCTTCGCCATGAGGGCACTCCCTGACAAACTCTGGTGGCCAGTCTTTTTCAGCTAGAAGGATGTCATAGCCCTTGGAGAGATTATCCCAAAATAGTCCCCTTATTTTTCTAGTCTTATCCCCTTCTATACGTAAAGTTATTTCATATATTTTGTGAGGTTTGCTAACTCTGGTGTCTGCAGTTTCCACTTGAAGGTATTCATTCGTGTCCACTGTCTCCAGAAGATTCATAAGGACTTTGCGAGCTATGCTCACTTCTGCTGCGCTGTCTAGCATTGTCTGGGCCCATTCTCCGTTTTTCAGTTGTGTCCTCAGTATTCTCGGCATTGTTAACTACTTTGATACTGGCTACCTTCTTTTTTGGAAATTGTAATTTCTTTTTTAGATGAGCAGGTTCCTTGTCTTTGGACTTGGCGTGCTCTTCTCTTTGTTCTGATCGTCCTCTTCTTTCCGATTTCTGCGAGGAAGTCTGAAAAGATTGAGAGGGACGTGTATCAAAATCTTGATATCTATCAGGCTTCTTTATATTATCCCTATTTCTAAGGTTATATCTTTTCCCGGAGGGGTCACTTTGGGGTGACCTGTGTCTCTGGTTCGGAGATTTTTCTCTCCGCCGAGGAGACCTTCCTCTGGACTGGAATTTCTTTTCTTTAGGATTGGATTGTTTGTTTCCATCCCAGCTCTTTTTTTGTGATGTTGAATTATTATTAAAAAATATTTTTTCAGGACTTTCAATCAGTTGTGGTTTTACTGGTATTCCACCTAAACTATCTCTACCTAGTTCCTCATAGGATTTTTCTATAATTCTGGCAATTTCAGCTGGTTGGTCTGCTATATCTGTTTCCTTTAACCTCTGGCGGATCGCCACGTTTGCTGCTTCTCCCTTTATGTTGGCTAATAATATAGCCGAGACCTGCTTGAAGTCTTTTAGTAATTTCATACCAAGAGTTAAAGCGGGTTCTGGACCGTATTCGTCTTGAATTTGTTTTAGCACATCTGGTATTACCGAAATGGATGGAACACCGTGCGTTTTTGTGTAGATGGAAGCAAAGACTGTACCCCAAGTGTCACAGTCCTCCACGTGTGGTGCGATTCCCATTGGAAGACAGATAGTCAGAATCCTGTGTTTATCCACAGGGGTGGTGTCTGGAAACACCGCCTCTATTTGGGTGATTTTTTGTGCTAACCAGAATGGTATTTGTTCCCGTTTAGCTGGTACTTTACCTAGGCAGGATTGTATGTTCTGTGGTGTAATTTTATTTGTGTTCCCCTGATGAGGGGTCAGCTGTGGAATTTTAATTGCTGGTTGAATTGTTGAAGTCCGCATCACATATTGGACTAATTGTCTATGTAATTTTATTAATTGTTTTAGCTGTGTTACAAGCTCTGGTGCAGGCATTCTTTCGATGTCTGGATGTCGTGTGTATCCGGCTAGAACCGGCCACGTTGCTCCTGGTCTACCTAAGGGACCGAGCCTGGTGATGTGATTATTGTGTTTTAGGGCGCCATTAAATAAGAGCAGGTGCTCTTGAAATTTAAGTGGTACTTCCACCTCCTCGAAAGGAGTGTACTCATTAGGAGGGTCCTCTGTTTTGTAATAGTGGAAGTACTTTGTTACAGCATTTGCTGCTGGAAAATGTATCCAAGAATAGTATACCTCTGTCTGCCGATATTCGTGTGCCTCAATCACGAATATGACTGTGCCACCTCTAGGTGTCAGTCCATTTTCTATAAGTTTTAAAGTTATAGATTTCCTCTTGATGACCGGGATTAGTATTATATCCGGGTCTGCATCTTGCAGTGCATTTTCAGCTGCTGCGAGTTCAGTTGCTATCCTAACTGTCTCTCTTTCTTCATCACTGTCTCCCATTTTACCGACAGGATGGTTCTTTAGTTTGTTTGCAGATCGGGTTTCTTATGGAAACAAAGATTAGATGCACAATATTTTGGAACAGTGTATCCTTCAATGTTGACTAAACCAAGGACCATACATAGGAGTTTCCTCCTGCGAGGTCTGGCGGATATTACCTTTTACCCACTCCAGACGTCTTTGGAGTATTATGGGAAAAAGGGGTCTGAGTGAAAAAGCACGACTGAGTTACTCTAAATATCTTACGTTAGTTTTATCGCCCTTCCAAACGCGTTGGGCGCCATGTAGTGTAGTTTCTATTATCCCAATAGGCTCTGCGCATTGGAATAATACCTTCAATAGTATAGGCCTAGACCAGACGTTAACTAGGTCTACTACTGTCGATATTAGACTTAAAGTTTTGGGTTTGCCAGCTAGCTCAGAGTTCACTAGAAACTTTCTCGAATAGGCAAGGAGGAGTTGAACCTCCCTGGATAGACAAGAAGGGATTTAGTTTCTGACAACCATAGAACATGACAACTTTGCTCTCCCCTAATCAAGAGTGTATCTCTAGAGTCGTGTGAACAAAAGACGATTTATTTTACTCAGTCAGTACGTGCATTCTTAGTCTCACCAGATTGTAGAGAAAAGGAAGAGACGGGCGTGTTCAATAAAAGATGTTATTTATTGATCAGTCTCTTTTCTCATACAAGAGAAATGGATCGATATTATTGCAATACTTATGGTTAAGTAAAGTGCATACAATAAAAGCAGAAGTATAAAATAATACTGTAAAAACATTGATATGGTTTCTAAGCCATATGAAGGTTTAAAATGAATAAAATATATACATACACATTTACATTTGACTAATCGTACTCAACTGGTGTTTCTAACTACGCCTACCCCGTGTACCTGACCTAAGCCTAATACGTGGGCGGGAATAGAAAGTTGCAGTTTAAGTTAAGTTTGTTTTGCCAAGTGACTGACTAAAGAATTCTCTGCAAGGGGTTATTCAGTTCTGTACCTGGAATCTAGGATGAATGAGGGATGGTATCTCTCGTCTCTGGTCTCGATATCCCAGGCTGCCTGCGAGGGCTACCCGGAAGCGCCGGAGCTGGATTTCTCGGCAGGAGAAAAGACAGCGTCTCATTCTCAGCGCGTCAGGAAGGCGGGGCTGCGCCAGCGGGGTCTGCTCTGCTCTGGGCTTCGGCAAGTCTGGCTGCTCCGATCTCGTCACCACCGCGTGTGTTTGCATAGGGCAATATCGGTAATATTTATACCTTTAAGGTGCCGAGATTGACGTAAGGATGGACATAGATACGTCAATAAGGATGTCATACGACCTGGTCGTTAGCACATTCTTTTGCTGAAGTTCTCGGTGAAATCAAAACAATGGCCGCAGGGTTTTTTCCCAGGTCTGTCATAGGTTTGATTTGTTTTGAGAACTCCGTATGCCTTATCAGGGGCTGGAGGAATATCGCTTGTCTAATTAGATGGCAAGCGTTATGACCTAATCAGATAACACGTTCCTGTGCCGTAGTGTGGCTTTATCAGATAACGGTTCCTGCATCATGGGGGTTTTCTGCCTCATGGGATGGCTGCTAGTTAACTTGTTAACCAGAATAGGGCCAGGAATAGGGGGATCGATACAGAACCTATAGGAATACATCACAGTAGTACCAATTGCTTTGCTTTGCTTACTTCACTCTTAATAACGTGGCATTGGCAGCAGTCTGAGGGGTGACGAGGCCAGGCGCAGAGTAGACGTGTCACTTGTTCGGTCCATTCCAGTTTCAAATTCCACTGCGAGGTGTGCACAACCGCAGCCCGCATGCCTGATCCACACTCCTGGGCTCCACCCTGAGGTCCACGGTGGGTATGGTCACCATCACCGTGCAGCAGCAGCACTGCATGTGTGACTTGCACAAATGTGAGCTTGCGACATTGCGCGGCCGTGGGAGTCGAACCTTCGTCTCCAGGCAGTCCCAGGGGAACAGCCAGAAACCGGTCCTAGGATGCTTGATTCCGGTCCAGGGAAGACATGTCTTGGCAGTTCAGGCTGGACTGTTCCCATGAGGCACAGGGTCAAGACTGATTTGCATATGGCCATGTGTGAACTGGGGTGGCTTGGTGAGCAAAATAACAATGGATTAAACCCAGATCTGTGACTGGGGATGTTTTGCCATTGTGCCAACATTCCGTCCATCATATTGTGTGTTTTTACAAGTACAGAGGACAACCAAAACCCCACAAGCTCCCCGGAGGACCAGCCTGGGACCTCGGGGTCAGGGAAGGCCAAGGCAAGAAGAGTAGGAAGAAGCCGTTCAGTCCGCAGGAAAACAGGATCCTGATAACGGAGGTGGTAGAACACCATAAACTATTGTTCGTCACCTCCACTGTGTCATTGGAAACAACAAATGGAATATGTCAGTCCATCATGGACAAGGTGAATGCAGTCAGAGTGCTGAAGAGGACAATAGAAGAGGTCAAGAGGAGCTGGAATGATGTGAAGCGCTAACCAAGCAGAAACTCGCCAACAACCGGAAGGCAGCAATGCAGAATGGAGGTGGGAGTCCTGCGCCACAGGAAGACCTGGACGAGATGGAGGAAAAGGTGTCCACAGTCATCAGTGGGGAGACGGTGACAGCAGTTGGGGGACTGAACACTGCTCAACATGACCGGACACAAAAGCACCAGGGTAAGTAACGACCAGGGCCTGGGAGGACAGGTGGAGATGGGCACAATAGCACACATGCACAAGTAAGTGGAGAATATCTGCAGGCCAACCAAGCCCCAGACCCCCAACTCCCACCAAGAGACCAATGTACCCAAGTATGCAACTTCTCAGAACTGTATAAGCACAGAAGTCAAAGGCACACCGCAGGAAAGGGAAAAGGGGCAGCAAAATCAGAGCTGAAAGGGCGACTCCCCCAAAATGCAGCACACACACATAACATGCATAGCAAATCAACATCAACAATGATATGGTACAAATCGCAACATCTCCACAACAGAACACAGGACACAACTGGTGTTGCACGTGTGTAGAAACTGGCCAATCACATTTGGCATTGCAGGGAATTTTGAGTTGCTAAGTACTAACACACATCTGTGATGTTGTTGAAATGTCCACTGTCCCTCATCAAATAGGCAGCTCCTCCCAAACAGCCACAATATACACTGTCATGCAGTCCATATGTAAACATGAAATAAATGTGACAACATACATGTGAACAGTGTTAAGTGTTAAACTGCATATCCCCTTCACATTCCAAAGGAAAATCCAACATCTCCTGCAGAGCAGCCCAAACCTCTCTTCTCTGATGATGAAGAGGACCACCACAGCTTCGACTCCGATGCCCTCTGACAGCTTGTGGAGAGCCTGCCCAGCCCACCTCCAGGAGCAGGGCAGCCCAGCTGCTATGAGGAGACCCCACCCCTGCACAGAACACACAGTAGGCAGCACCCACCGCTACAGCTTTCTCCCAGGACCCCCACTAAGAACACATTGCCTTCCAAAGCCGTGTGTTGGGGAGCCAGGAAAATCTGGCTGAACAGGTGTGGGTGGGTTTCGACCCCATAGCAGCCAAACTAGATGCCATACGTGGGTGTCTAAGTCCCATCAGGTACCACTCACAGTCCCTAACGGACACCCACAGTCCGCTCCATGCTCTCCAACGGACCATGGCTGACATCGCTGAAGTCCTGACTCAGAGATAAGAACAACTGTCCAGTCAGAGTGGCTCTAGTGATGTCACACAGGAGTTGGGACACATGCTGAGGTCAGTGGAGACCATGAAGTGGACGCAGGTGGAAAGAGTGGCTGCCGCAGCTGCACACCAGCGAGAGGTAGTTGGGTTCCTCAATGACTTCAAGACCATCCTCATGACATTGCTGCCATCAAGACCATCCTCATGGCATTGCTGCCACAAGGCCTAGCGATGATGCATACTGCTGCTACATTCACATCTCCGCCCCTGAAGTGTCAGTGCCACACAGTGCAGCAGACATTCCACCTCTGGCCCCTAAGGTGTCACTGCCACACAGTGTCTTAGACAGCACACCACCACCCATACATGAGGCACATGAAACAGCAGTGGAGGAAGATGCGGTTGAACCTGCCTTCCTGGTACGAAGGACGCAGTAGCATTCATCTCCGCCATATGGCCAGTTTCTGCTTGGTTCTGCCCTCTGCATCATCACCTTCCACTGTCCCCCGATACACTCTGCAACACGCACCTTGGAGTCAGACCTCGAAATGGACTGCCATATTCTGTTTGATCGCCAATGACACAGCAATCAATCTGCGGACTCTTCCTTTGGACTAGTCATTCCCTGAATGACTCTGGCTGGCCCTCCATGGCCCAACATTGTAAAGTAGGTGTTGCATGGCCCTGTACTGCTCCAGATGCAGCACTCCACTGAATGTGCATTAAGCATTCATATTCACTTGTGTCATGTCTCCTACCTCGCCGCCAAAACCTGGAACAGCCTCCCGATCCACCTACAGCAGACCCAGGATCTCCTCACCTTCAGAAGACTCCTCAAGACCTGGCTCTTCGAGCAGTGGAGGCATCCCTCCTCCCCTCAGCGCCTTGAGACCCTCACGGGTAAGTAGCGCGCTTTAAAAGTTCAGTGATTGATTGATTGATGAAGTGTGGAAGTATGGATGAATGTAGGGTCATTAATTCCCCCTTACGTCCATGTTGCTCATGTCGTTGGACTTGGGTCACAGGGTGACACATTGCCGAATGCGGTCTGGGTGGCACCACACAACAACAGGGACACACGCATTGGTTACTTCCTTGTCCAGCCCAGTACGGAACCACGCCCAGAGCCACGGGGTCATTGTTCAAACCCTTACGCTGGACAGGCATACGCCAGGCCAGCCCACTCCACTCACTTTCACAGGGGGGGACAACAATGCTACATGTTTCAGGTCTTCCCTGTAGTGATCTTCTTATCACAGGTCTAGTTGTCAGCCACTCCCTCACGGCTAGTTTACACCCACATCACACCTATCCAGCACACGCATCACAGGACATGTGACCCTGCCAATAAAAAGGGCCGGGCGCACGTGCCCGATGCCATTTCCACTGTCTCTCTGGGTGTATCCATGTGGTAATTATTTTTCCATTAGGGCCTAGGGCCCTGCAACATCACAATCCCCAGGGCTGGAGGTAACATGATGGCGTCCGCACTACAATACTCAATCAAAGAGGGTCCATGACTTGCGGGGCACACTTGGTGGCACCGGATACACTGTGGCCGGCACAGGCATACCGCCATGAGACGGTGACTTTTGGTGTGCTGAGGTAGGGGCACCTTAAGTGCTGAGCGGGTGTGCAGCCTGCCAAGATGCCCCATCCTAGCGGTCCGGACTGGTGAGGATCACTGTGAGCCCTGCTGGACCGCAGTGCAGGCCTCAGCCAGTGGGCAGTGCTGGCCTACCGCCACATGGTGTTGCCTCGCGGGTCACAGAGTTAGTGGCACCTAAAGGGCTGAGCAGATGTGCAGCCTGTGGTGATGCCGTGTGCACTGATATGTCCTCTGCCATAGCGAAATCAAAACCCAGAATCAAATGTGAGACCCAGTGGCCCGCGGAGCGGGCTGCATGATGTGGAGGGTGCCATGTTTGTGGGCCCCGGGCTGGGGGCTTGCACCGGCACTTGATGGGCCCTCTTGGAGACATGCCGGTGGTGGAAGGTGAGCAGGGAGGCCTGGGTGCGCAGGGGTGGGCATGCACCACTGGGTGGCAGAAGGGGCTGGGGTGCAGCTGCCTGGGTGCGCAGGGGTGGGCATGCACTGCTGGGCAGCGGGAGGGGTTGGGGTACAGCTGCCTGGGTGTGCAGGGGTGGGCATGCACCACTGGGTGGCAGAAGGGGCTGGGGTGCAGCTGCCTGGGTGTACTGGGGCAAACAAGTGATGATGGTGTGTGCAATTGTATGTACTCTGCCATTCATTTTTCTGGACTCTGTTTCAGATGAGGGACCTGCTGAACTGTAGTGCATACCGGCACGTGGTTGAAGACACATCAGTGGCAGCAGGTGAGCAGTGAGGCCTGGGTTTGCAGTGTCAGCACTCTCTCTTCTTTTCACTGTCTCTCTCCCTCTCTTTCCATCTTTCTCCCTCTCTATATCTCTCTCTCTATCTTTCTGTCTTTCTCTCTCTCACTCCCTCTATCCCTCTCTTTCCATCTTTCTCTCTCTCTCCCTCTCTTTCCGTATTCCTCCCTCACTCTCTTTCTCTCTCTATATTTCTCTCTCTCTCTTTCGTTCTCTCTCTCTCTCTCTCTCTGTCCTTTGATGAGCGCATGTCACACCTTCTTATCTGGATTTTTGTCTTGCAGGCTGTGACCTACAGATTGTCCCGAGGAGACCCGCCATGAGTCTTCAAAATAGTTGTCTTGAAATTATTTGAATAAAATGTTTTGTTTGGTAATTCGAAGGTGAATGTGTGATGCTTCTTTTTGTGGCACAACATGCAGTGTTACTTGTTATGATTGTGCTACAGCAGGCGAATTGTTTTGTTCATGATTTCGTGAAATTGATGTGACATGGCTTTGCCCAGAAGGGAGAGGTGCCCGGGGGGTACTGGGGGTGGTGGCAGTGGGTGTTGTGGCCCTGTTGTGGCTCCCAGCTGCATGATCAGTGGCTCCATGGCATCTGTTACCCATCAGGTGTTAATTTCCTGCTGCTAACGTGCCTTATCGCATCTTCTGGGTTCTAATCACCGATCTGGCTGGTCATTGTGAATGTTGCAGAGTGATGTTGTTGCGGGTTTTTGCAATGGAACGCCTACTCTGCATCTCATTAGAGATAGTTGCTGGGGTCATCTGGGGCGATATTTTTTGCTGTTACTTTCGCAGGTAAACGGCTGTTAGCACCAGCTTGTGAATGGGGCGATACATTTATTGCCACTTTGGCTACGATAAAGTGCTGATAACTCTTGAGAATATGCCCCAGGATGTGTTATATAAGACAATGAGAGTTAGAAGGTATTGGAGTCTCATGTCCTTCAGAGCTCACTGTGCTATATTAGAGGATTACATTAATGAACATCAAGGAACAAAAGGATGTCTGTGTTAAAATCAGTAACCCACTTCCCTAACCACGTAAAATAAAAATCTGACATCTGCATGTTACATGATGTGCTTAGCAGGAGGCACATTAACTCTCTATGCTACGTTGATCCAAAACTGGTACTAGATAAAACATAGGTCTCTACAGCAAATGCGCTAACCTCCAGAGTTATTTTACCATTATTATTATTATTCCCTGAGATTTACTGCATTAACTCCATAAGGTATTTTAAAATGCAAACTTTGCATTTGCAAACAAGTGGACAGAACAGTTTTGATGCCACATTTCTCTTTGTTGCCTATCTCTTTGTGGCAGAGTTTTTAAATAATAAATGTGTAAGTTGAGGGCTAGATTTTTCGTTAGGGTTGCGTCACTTTTTTGGCACAACCCTGATGCTAATTCTCATTTGTAAAATGTTGTAATGCCCTTAAATGTACTCAGCCAAGTTCTCTTAATTTGGTTAATTAAAACCATACTACATAAAAACACATTAAATATTACAAAAGCACGAACACCAGCAAGGTACAAAAAATGCACCTAGATCATTAATCCACAAAGGACCAATTCATATTATAACGGATTAAAATTCACCTTAAATAATAAAAAATATTCTAGTTTATAGCAATCCTTCTCTTTTTCTTTATTCTGACCGCTGCAGTCAGAAAACTAGCTATATTAAAAATTTCCCAGACATTAGTCAAATCAAATCAAAATATGCTTTATTCGATTTTAGCCATTAAAAATCACAAAAGCAGGCAGATGAAATACAGATATGCACATATTCCACAATTCATTTGATAAAAAGAAAAAACAAGGCAAAGCTGAACATATTAAAACATTTAAGAACAGGGTAACCCTACAGCTAATAATGCAGACAAGTTAATTTACATAGAATTTTTAGCTATTTATCCTTTTCCTTGCTTTCATGATGTTCTTTAGAAAGCCGGTCATAACACCAATACAATACACGCTGTCCAGCAGCTGCAGATATAAAAAAGCAGGACGGCATTGCCTCCATCCCCCCTCCTTCAATAATGGCATAATCCATCTTGATCTTTCCTTACTGTAGTGTTTACAAAATAAAATCGTGTGAATAGTGGTTTGAGGGGAAATGTTGTCACAAGGGCATGGGCTGAGGTTGCTAGACCAATCCTTCATCCTTGGGTAGCTGATCAGGCAATGAAAAATGCCTAAAAAAAACACGTTAAAAAGTGTCTATCATAACCCCCAGTACAGCATAAAAGATACGGCTGGATTTCATAAGTAATAAGGGTCAAATGATGTTGGACTACCATACACTTATTCATCTCGGCAGTCATGCGAAGCGACTCGAGATGGGGCATGCAGATTGCTTTAAAGTCCTTCCTTGATATAGAATTCATTGACTCTGGGGAAATGTAATATTCTTGATGCCCCAAATCAAATATGTAAAAAGTGAACAGGAACGGCGCCAAGATACAGCCTTGTCTCACTCCCCTCTCCACTCTAAATGGCGCAATACACACCCCTTTGGTACCGTACCGCACCTTAGCGGTGGCCCTTGAATATAGTTGCCTCTGGAAATAGTTATAAAGACAGGGAGCGACCCCACTATCCAAGAGAAGGGTAAACAGAGGTTTGGAAATCTCTTGGGACAACCAAAAGTTTCACAACTAATACTAGTGTCATATGCCTCCCAGTATTCAATGAACTAAAGACACACAATCCTTGCACACACAATTTAAAACCATAGACCCTAAATGGCAATTATGATACACACATACATCACTACAAAACATATATATTTTTATTAAAAACAAAATTATCATTCCATAAAGATCATGGATTGATCCAATTCACAACAATACATTAGAACCACAATTTCATACAAATATAATGATGAGAGACAAAGAAGAAAAGTGCAAACTATTAATCACATCCTGTGTAGGTTGTTCCACATGGAATTCATCCATTTGTTTGTTCAAATGTCCATTAAATAAGATCATCTATTGGGCATGAACATGTTCCTTGGATACAACCACATAGATAGACACAAAGGCGTTAACGCTTTTCGGTGGTGTTCCCCTGATACCAACCACCTTCTTCAAGACAAAAATTATAATAGTCCCTCTTGTGTTAAATCACAATAAAAACCTCATGAATTCCAGAGGAAGGTTTTGCAATGGTTTCCTTAATTTTCCGCACGCTGGGCTCCTTAAGGCTCCAGCGTGACGTTTCACACTATCTAATGGGTGGTCAAAAGCTGCGCCTCAAATATCCTAAGTCTGATAATCCAGCCGCTCACCCTGCTCGATGTAGTTCCCTTTCCGGTGTACAGTGGTTAACATCTGTTGGTGAGATGGGCTTCAGCTTTGGGTTAAAAAGATGAACGATATGCCTGTTTGTCCTAATTACTCCTATACATTGGACCCACAATTCTGTCCAAATACAACAGGACCTAGCATATAGTCCTGGTCCTCGATAGCGTGTGCGGCACCCCTGATATAGGGGGATCAAAACCTGATTGACCTTCAAGTCCGCTAAGATGTACCATAATTTGCTGTGTATAACACAGTCAAAGGCGGCTGTAAGGTCTGCAAATGCTACATAAAAGTTCCCTGCCTTTGCCTGGGTGTATTTTCCTATTAAAATACTTAAATTTAAACCTGTTCATTTGTTCCGAGGCCCTCTCTAAAACCATATTGGAGGTCACTTAAAATGTTATTCTCCTCTGCCCAGGTATGCAATCTGGCTAAGACTATTCTTCCTAATACCTTCATCAGGGAGTCGAGTTGGGATATCGGGCGATAACATGCCAGATTTTCCCTATCCCCTTTTTTAAAAATCGGCATTATTACGGTTTCAGACCAAGTTTTAATAAAACCATTCCTGCAGCAAGCTTGGAGAACTCTTGTTATTAGGGGACCATAATGAAGGTGTTAACTTAAAAAGATCAATAGAGATCCCGTCAGGACAGGGAGCCTTACTGCCCTTGCTTGCGTTAATCGCCCCAATAGCCTTTTCATGATTAAAATGAAGTTCAATTGGCAGAAAAGTTAAAGGGTCCCCCCTGACTATCCGCAATGGCCGTGGTACTATCTACACTATCCTGTGATATATACACATGTGAGAAAAGATCTATTCAGTTTTCTCATCAATTTGGACCGCTAATATCGCAACATCAGACTTGGTAAAGAACAAAGCATTAACTGCCCTCCAGAATGATGAGCTATCTTTGCTCAGAGATTCTTCATGAAGGGCATCCCAGGCTAGGGCTTTTAACTCTTTCTTGTGTTTCTAGCCAAATTATACTTCCTGCTGCATTCTCGGATTTCCTCCTGACATTAGTCAGCATCTGTAAATGTATCAAAGCAGGTCTAGCCTGAAAAAACCTTTGCCCCTTAAAATAGGTAAAATGAACCGGTTCCGGATGTGCATAAAGTGCTCACAAAATAAAACAAAGTGCAATGAGTCCTGAGTGGAAAAATTATCACATGTACAAACACCCAGGTCCTCAATCTTTTTCCATCCCTTTGGTCGTGAATAAATGTACTCATGATAGACCTGCTAAATATATGTGTGAGGTCTTAAGATCTGATGTCACCTCTTGTGATGTGACATCCCTTTGAAGTCACGGGGTGTGATGCCACTTCATGTGATGTCACTTCTTGTCATGCCACATGTGATGTCACTGTGATGTCACACCATGATGCCACGTGCATACCGCCTAACTTGGTACGTACCCCCACATCTGTTTTTTAGGACTGCTCCAGACCTCTAGTCCTACAAACAGCCGTCTTTCTACAGGTCTAGGAGAAATTAAAATACATTCAAATATTGTTTTTTATCTTTGAGCCTGGCCATTTGTGTATTGCACTGGCATGGTTTAATTTTCCCGCGCTTGGAGGAGGGAAAAGGCATGTGTCGCACATATTATGGTAACCAATAGATGTGCTTTTAACAAGTACCTATGCCAGATACCTGGAGGCTTTGGCAGTGACCAAGGAGAATCTCCATGGCCATAAGAGGCATGTAGGTTGAGTTAAGGTTTCCATTTGTTCCAGACTTTGAGGTAGCCTTCTGCTATTATTCCACTATGAATCTAGGAGAACTTGAAATGTTGTTAGCAAAGTTTATTTAACATGGTGTTTTTCAGCTGGTGATGTTCCTAGCTGTCAAATGGGCAAATGTCAAGTGTGACACCTTCCGCCAGACCCAATGATTAGCAAAATAATACTGTATGATTAGATTTTAAGGGCAAACTTACACGGACAAAAGCAAAAGTACATATCCCTGAATTCAACATGCTTTACGGAAAAAGTCAGTATTAGCACATGACATGGACCTACCTGGGCAGCAATGAGTGCTTATAACAACCTAAAAAAGTAGGCAAACATGGGAAATATATTTTACTCTAGCCAGATAAGGATTCATGTATTCAATCAGCACTAGGCAGACTGGATAGCTTAACAGTAGGTGTTAGAACTGGGGGTCACCAGTTGGCAGAAGTTTGCACCTTTGTCCAACTAGGGACCCTTGCTTCTAGTCAGAGTAAGGGGGATACACACTTTAGATAACCCCTACTCAACCCCTTGGTAGCTTGGCACAAGCAGACAGGCGTATCCCAAAGGCAATGTGTAAAGTATTTGTACTCAAAACACATAGTAATTCAGTGATAACACCACAAATGAACACCACACCAGTTTGGAAGAATAAAGTAACTTTATCTAAACTCAGCAAGACCAAACCAATAAAGATACAACATGCAGGTAGTAAAATAGCATTTAAAAATTGTTATTTCCCAAATAAAGCTTGTAAAAAAAACAAATATCTCCACCTGAGGCTATTACGACATCGTAACAGCAAGAAATCCAAAGTACAGCGCATACCAAAAGGGGCGTGGTGTCGGGTACGGAGTTACATGGATCCCCAAACAAACAGTACCTTAGAACACCAAGTCTGTGACAATGCACGGCATCATAGAGGTGAGGCATCAGTGCCGATGTCGAGGCCTACTCCCTGGCTGCCATGGAGAGGCAAGGCGTTGTGTCTACAAGGAGGCGACGTGTCGAAAACAGGACAGGGGAAGTCGGTTGCTTTGGCGGTGAGACATCGGTTCCGGTGATGATGGGAAGTCGCCGAGTTTGTGGTGTCACCCTCAGCAGTCATAGACACCGCGATAACAGGATGCAGGCGCTGGCTGGTGATGCATTGTGAACTTAACGAGCTGTGCCCCTGGCCTCAGTGCAGGCCACGGCATTATGGCGGCGGCACTGACAGCATCAGAAATTGCTTTTCTTGCTTCTCTCAGGTTTCTTCCAGCTCCCAACAGCAGGAACAACCTCCAGACACCCAAATATGGAACAGGCACATACTGGAAAGTCAGAACTCTCAGCAATAGAGTTCAGGGATGCTTGGATGAAGTCTTTGTGTCCCTGAGACTTCAGAGCAGGAGGCCAGCACACACAGGCCCTTGGAGATTCTTCTTCAAGCAGGCTTCTCAGCTAAGTTTTTCTTTTCCTTGGCAGAAGCAGCAACTACAGCCCAACCCCACACAGCACACAGCAAAAGGGGCAGTACTCCTCCACACAGCTCTCCAGCTCTTCTCCTTGGCAAAGGTTTCTCTTAAGTCCAGAAATGATCTTATGTTCTGGGGTAAAGGTCCACTACTTATACCTAATGTTGTCTTTGTTCTTCTTTACGCAAGAGTCTCTGAGCCCAGTCCAAACCAGTTCTGTCCTCACTGGTGCAGTATGACCACAGGGGACGGATACAGCATTGTGCAAGGGAGACTACTCTAAATGCGGCCAAGGTCTATTCAGCTCAGCTCTGACTCATACAGGTTAGGGTCAGGCACACCTCAACCCCCACAGTGGCTGTCTACAGTTAATGTACATCCCCAGCCCCTGTTACTCCAAAACCAGACAGTCAATCCACAAACAGGCAGAGGCACAAAGAATGGTTAAAAAAGAAAATGCCTACTTTCTAAATTCTGAGTTCATAGAGCCTAAACTTTATTCCTCCATTGTGTCCCAGTGGGAAGTTATACTTATAAGATGTTACAAAGTCTCTCACATGTTTTCCTATGGAGCAGATAGCCTTTCAATAGTGAAAAACCAAATACACTGTATTTCATTATCAGGGCATGTCACACACACCAGTACATGCCATACCTTTCACATACACTGCACCCTACCCATGGGGGTACCTTAGGCCTACCTGAGGAGTGTTTTACATGTAAGAAAAGGGAAGGTTGGGCTCCGGTAAGTGGGTACACTTGCCAGGTCAACATGCAGTGGCAGGGTTGAAAGACCTTTCCAGGGCTACACGTGGATGGTACAATCAATGCTGCAGGCCCACTAATAGCATTTGATTTACAGGCCTTGGCATACTCAGTGCACTTTACTAGGGACTTACCAGCAAATCAAATATGCCAATCAGGGAGAACAAATTGTAATAACAATTTACACAGGGAGCACTTGCACTTTGACACTGATCAGAAGTGGTAAAGTGCCCAAAGCATCTAAGCCAGCAAAAAGGAAATCCAGCTCAGCATTAAAAATACATGAGGTATAGGCAAAATGTCAGGGGAAACCACGCCAAAGAGGCTAAGTCTAACAGTGGCAGTTGTAAAGGAGTGGATGAGGTTGCAGGAGGGCAGCTTTGCAACGCCTGTGATTTAACAATCTATTACTGCTTTGTAAAGAAAATGTATCTTTAGCTTTTGCTTGCCATAGTCTATTGCTGTTTGTGCTTGTTATCAGTTAATGTATGCTAACATGATGTAGTCGAACAATGTGAATGTCCAGTGGCTTCTCATTACCATCTGACTAATGTGTACATTGCAGATGACATAATTAAAGGTGACATTACTGGTGGTGATGTCATAGAAGCAGAATAAAGTTTGTACTTATGTTCCCGGTCAATGGCTCATTAAACCAGTGCATACACTCTAGAAGTCTGTGTTTGACTTCAAGGTTGCAGGTTCGAAACCTGGCAGATCTGCCCTGCTTTTCATCCTCAGAGGTCAGTAAAATGAGTACTATTGAGTTGGTTAACAGTAGGAATTTTATTATTTTAGCGCCAAGAGATGAAGCTTTGGGTGAAAGGGTGCTCCATGAGGAGATTTAGAATGTAGGAGCATATACATTATGCAGTTGCATTGCCCTTATGTCACGCAACACAGCGAAAGGGTGACACATCTTGCGTGGCCCCATGTGGCTTCATAAATCTGGAGTAACGCAGCGCAAATCTCTGTATTGCATTACTCTGCCGCAAGGAGCCATTCCATGGGTGTTCGCATGCATACACCCATGGATTTTGGTGCATTTCTAGATTTACCATTATTGGTGGACCTGGGACCTGGGAATGCATCAAAATGCTCTGTATCCCCAGGGTAGGCATAACAAGGAGAAATATCTTTATTTCTCCTCTTTTTTCCTCTTTCTATATGAGCTGCATTCTGCAGCATGAATAGAAAGAGAAAATGCCTCAGAGGATTGTTTTTGTGCAGGAAGGTGGTCCTTCCTGCACAAAAAGTATCCTGTCCGCAACACAGATACCATTGCATCAAGGGTGACTACGTTGACACTAGTCAGCACATTGTCCACCAGCACAAGGAAAGGACTGGAATGCTCCGTCTAGTGTTAAATATGGCGGATTCCTGCCCTTTCCGCTTCACGCAGCGCAGCAAGGTGGCTTGCTGGACTGATTGAAATGTTGATGAATCTGCCCCTTAGTTTCCTTCCTTTCAAGGATGCCCTTCAAACATCTTCACCAGGACAAGGATGCAAACGCAAATGATGATCGTTTTCATGAAACAAAAGTGTGCATTACAAGTACAATTAAATGAAATGCGCATCAGACATGTTTTTGGAATATCTTTCCAAATGGCATGTGGCGCGAAATATTTGGACTCCTCTGTACTTTTATAGCTGTTCTGTTTGAACTTTTTCTCAAATGATGAAAGGGCTCAGTGACCTCAGCTCATTAAAGCACCGGTTGAAAATTAATGAATAATTTGGAATGCGTTGTATCCTGCTGGGAGACCACATGTTGAGCGCTCTACATTAGCCCGCATCTGCACACCCTTGCAGAGACACACATAACATTTTATGGATTCTAATTATGATTCGTTTGTACATTTCCGTACTCCTGGCTGGCCTCTGATCCTCGGTAAAATGTCAGGAGTAGGACTCGTATAAACATGCCTCTCGTCCTCTGCCCCCTGCTGGAGCTCAGTGACAAGGTCAGCGATGTGACTCGGAGGGAGCGTGCACAGCCGCTGGGGGTGATGCGGAGTCTCATTTCTGAGGCCTCGGGTGCAATGCACTCTGCGGTGTCCTATGTTCACAAGCCATATTTCCTCTAATAGGAAAGGGGATGATTAATGTGGTACCTTGTAAACATGTAAGAAGAGTCTGCAGATCGGTCTGGGCTTACTTGCTCAATACACATTTTATTAAGAATATTGATAACATTAGTAACAATCATATTAATAATACCAATATTAATAACAAATGCAATCATAATAATAATAATATTAAGAAGACAATAAATGTATAGAATTATAAATGAGTAACAGTGAATTACACGACTGTTTTTCTCCGAGGGGTTCTGAATGACATCAGATAGACACCCAGAGTGAAGCTCCAGTTGTCCGCGATGTCAGTCAGAACTCTGAGGTGAAAAACATCCCACAATTAATTTTGTACCCATCGATAATTTCATGATAGGTATGGTTCTGCTTTCAGCTGCTTCACAGTGGCAGATAAATAATGGCGGAGCCATACATAATATGACCTCTCTTATGTATCACTGTCTCAAAGGTTAAAAAAAAAAATATATATATACCTGCCATCCTTGACCAACCGGCACCACCTTCCCTGCCTTTCTTTTCCCTCCTGTAGCTGTGCTTTCTGCTTTCAGTCAAAACAGACACGCAGAGCTGCTCTGACAGGCTCTCAGGGAGCCCTGTCAGCCCGGCCTGGATGGCGTTTGTCACATCACAACATTGAGGGCCCAGTTTTGCTATCAACTGTCGCTACGTCATAGCAGTGAGTTATGAGATTCAGAAGCTGAAATAAACAATAGAGGTTCTTTATGAGAGCCAGCCTTAACAAATAATAATAATACCTGTGTACGACATTGGCCAATTGATCAGAATAGCAGACATTCATTAGACCCTGGTAAAGCATGGAGTGAGAGAGTTCACGCATCCAGATAGTAGTAACTTTTACAGAGGGAACCGTCTCACGACACTGATCTTACATTGACCAGACACTCTCTTCAGGGGAAGCATATTAAATATAAAGGATAAACTACACAGTGCCAGGGGACAGATGGGATGGTAGGGGGAATAATAGTTATTATTAACTACTTATAGGTATGCACAATGCTTAATTTGAGCCAGTGGTTTCCGGTGCTCGGCACCAGCACTTAATTGTCAGTACGGGGGCGTGTGACAGTCTGCCACAAGGTGGTGCTGTCTGACTAATTTAGAGAATACCACAACAACAGTTAATTATTACCTTAATATACATTAAAAATAATATTACCTGCCACCCAAGCCATTCTTATAGCTTTGGGCCCTGAAATAGTCTGAACTGTCATACTTGTGACTGTTAGTTCTTGTGTTGTTACTTTAATGGGTGGCGCTGGCAAGGGCAATGTGTGGTACAAGGTGCAGTGGCCTCCTGACGAGAGCCCTGACACTTATTTTTGTAAATGAAGCACTGGGTATGCACTGTTTATTCTGTTACATTACCAGCTATAATGTTGATTGATCCTGTTCCCCTTCTTCTTCACTGATATAAAAATGGCTTGTAATTTAAGGAGACAAGGCATCTATACCATAGTAGCCTGTCTCTCAGATGCTCATCAGCCTGCTAGGAAGTCGTTGAGAGAGATAGTCGCGTAGATATTAACCCATTGGCTGAGGGGCACATTCCCCCGCTGGGCTGGGGGGCAGGGGGGCGCACACAGCGCCTCGGTGCTGATGATGAGCTCAGCTCGTCATCAGCCACGTTGCTCGTGTGCTGATGACGAGCTGAGCTCGTCACGGCCACGCCCGTTCCTTTAAACGCTCAGCACAGCAGGGGAATTATCCCCGCGTGTGAGCATTCTAACGACCATGACGAGCTCAGCTCGTCATCAGCACACGAGGACTGTGGCTGATGACGAGCTGAGCTCGTCATCAGCATGGGAGGGGTTAATATGCACATTAAAGGGTAGAAATGTTGACTGCTCTAATTCCTCAGTGGTAATTTTCCTTGCACATTTTCTCCTCCAGTTGTCCCATTTAGTACTCTATATTACCAATGCAAGAATTCCTTTTTCAATCACATTCCATTTCAAAGGCATAAGTGAATCTAGAGTAAATCACAAATTCTCACAGAAAAGGTTTTGTTACAACACACCCTCTCTGCTCTATTCTGTCCCGTCTGCTGGTGGTACCTTTGGTTGTTTCTACTGTTGAACATCTGAATTGTGGTCCATTCTTTTGTGATCTTCTGTACTCTTTTACAATAAAAGAGATGTTGCAGGCAATGCTTAGGGCCTTATTATGATCTAGGCGGATGGGAAATATATCCCGTCCGCCGTATCACAATTCCATTATGACCTAGGGAACTTGCAGTACGGCGGACGGGATATCCATCACGTTTGTAATGAAGTATCCTACCCTCCAAGATTGTAATCAGTCCTGTAGTGTGAGTGCAACGGGAATTAATGAAGAATTGAAAATTAATCTACTACCACTGAAAAGGGGCTTTATACAGTTACGACTGTTCCCCTTCTTATTATATCACAATACTGGAATTTGAAAGTGAAGAGTGATTACATTAGCTCAGGATCCTGCAACACTTGTACACTAGGGCTGGATCACTGAATACATTTTAAGGACGGACACAACACAAATATACATATTCTCAGTGTAAATGAATGAACTGGTCAGATCAGCGGTTGTCCTCAATTATACAATGATACAATTTATTTTATGGTCACAGTACTGATGATAGCTTAGGGATGCTCTCTTCACCTGCCACTGCTGCTACTTTGCTCATCTATGCACTCACTCATCCATTTATCCATGTGCCTATGCACTCACCCATTCAACCACCCTTTGACTCATTTTAATATTGACCGACTTACGCAGTCTTAAATGATCAATGCTTTGAAACCTCAATTGCTGTTTCAAACCATTGATATCTACCATAGCATCTCGCAGTTAGGAGGGGGTGTCCCTTTCACGCATCCTCTTATTTGTAATGAATCCGTTCAAGAACCCATTTTATGAGTCGGAAAGTCTTTTCTGACTTGCAAAATAAGAGTTTTACTTCTGAGTATCAGCAACAGGAATATCGTGACATCTACATATAGCTTACACCATTTTGAGGACCAAAATATTGAAAGGTAAGTGTAATTAGATGACTTGTAGGTTTACTATTCTTAACTCCACACAAAAAAATAGTGCACATAAGTGCAATAAAATACCATAGGACATTTTTATAAAAATGTTCACGGGCAGCTAGTTTGTCAACACGAAAGACTATATATACAATGTCATCATGACCTGTTATCCCTCCATAAATACACTTCAGTCATTGGTTTTTTTTCTCAAAGGGGACATTGAATAAAACCACCGTACTGGAGCCCCAGTATCGGTTTGGCACAAATCAGACTGGTTATAGTATTGTTTCATAAAGTGCAAGTGCAAGACATAGTTTCTGTAGGTGAATAAGTTTGGTTAAAAATAACGGTATAAATACCTTGGAACCGTTTGAGAGGTAAACACTATATGCTCAGACATTGTTATTATTTTAAATGGTTGGGCTAAGCAGTTTATCCTTTTGTTAGCCATGAGTAAATCCAAAGAAACCTACCCATATACATCAATATACAACCTAATTGATGCATTATAAATATTTTATAAGCATAAAATTACAAACTAAAGTAGATAAGAATGAGCTTAAAATAAATAATTGCATAAATAATTGTGTAAAAATTTTGTATATAAAAGGGGGGTTCTTAAATACTCAATAAATATAGCATAAAACCTCAGATTATTTAAGATGCATTATAAATAAAACCAATGTACTGTAGGATCAAATTATGCAAGCTGGCAACAGATCAAACTAGAATGGATTAGAGGCATGTAAACAAGTCTTCAGCAATGGTGAGACCAAACGGTTGCTTAGTATTTAATTCCAAAATATATCTGGTCTCCAGTTGCCGTCATTTTTCTTCTCTGTTCCCGCCTCTCCTACTGGCCGGGACAGGGTCGATGACAAAATATCTAAGATCACGACTGCTGGACTCGTGTTTGGATTTGAAATGCCTTGCTACTGGGTAAGTATTGTCTTGATTGTTTATCGCCCTGAGGTGTTGCAGAATTCTTTTCTGTACTTGGAGCTTTGTGCTCCCTACATAAAGTAAATTACAGGGGCAAGACAATATGTAAACAGCATAATCTGTTTTACATGTTAGTAGCTTGCTGATCTTATCTTCCTTCTGATCAAATGGTGTAAAATAAGTTTTTTTGTTTACACCCTGCTGACATGCTTTGCATGTTTTACAGTTAAAAAAGCCATTATGTGTTTGCAGCCAACTTACTGATTCAATAACCTCTGGACTAGTTTTGGCGAGTTCATCTCGCAAAGAGCGTCCTCTACTGTAGGTTATAGAAGGCCTTTTAGGTAAACTAGGGCCTATTATAGGGTCGCTCAACACCAGAGGCCAGTTCCTCTTAATGATAGATTCAACCTTCTTGTGTTGTTGGCTAAACTGGACAATAATTCTGAATCCCTTTTCTCCTTCTCCTGTGTTAGTTTTAACATTGCTGTCCATTGTATTTTCTCCTACTGAAAAACAACTCTAGCCTGTTTTTACGCATTGATTTTGTGATAGCAGTGTTAATCACATCATCTGTGTAACCCTTTTCCTTGAATCTTTGTTTGCATTATTGTTGGACCACCAGTAGATCACAATCCTTACTGTGGAAGTCTTAACATCTCCCCGTAGGGGATGGTGGTGACCAGATGTTTTCCGTGGGAGCTATTGATGTGGAGTGTTGAGTTTCCAGCAATTGATCTGCAATAGAGTTTGGTTTCTATTTTGTTGTTCTCAATAAAAACCTCTGTATCTAGGAAGCTTACTGAAGTGGCGCTTATATTGGCAGTAAAGTGCAGGTTTAGAGTGTTTACATTAATTGCCTGCACAAACTCCTGAGCTGTATCCAAGCTGCCATCCCGTACAATAAACAAATTGTCTATGAAACGTAACCATGTTTTAACATGGGTAGTCATAGCTTCCTTGTGTTCTGTCATCTGGACCAGCTCCTCCCACCAGCCCATGTGTAAACATGCGTAGGTTGGGGAGAAGCTGGCCCCCATGGCAACACCTCTCAACTGTTTGTAAAAGAGATTATTAAACATAAAGATATTATTGTTTAAACAAAACTCAACCATATCCAATAACATCATTTTATGTCGTCTCATATTACCCAAAGATTTTTCTAAAAAGAAATCAAGTGCCCTTAAACCATCCGAATGCATGATACTAGTATACAGTGAACTAACATCAAGGGCCATCAGTAAGAACCCTGGTTCCCAATCAAGGTCCTTGATTTTGCCTAAAAAGTCACTTGTGTCACTTACATAAGATGGTAGGGCTTTTACGTGATTCTGAAGAAAAAAATCCACATACTGAGAAGTGTGTTCCAGGCATCCATTTCTCGCTGAGATGATGGCCTGCCAGGCGGATTCTTTGGATCTTTGTGTATCTTTGGTCAAAAGTAAATGGTTGGTATCACAGGGAAATTATTCTTAAGAAACTTGAATTCCTGTCCAGTTATCAAGCTTTCCGATTTCCAATTAGAAAGCTTTTTGTAAAAGGCTGCATACATTTGTTTCAAATCAGTCCCATTGCATCTCGTATAGCATGCCCTATGGTTTAGTTGAGTATAATGGAAAGTGGTCAGATAGCTGACCACTTTCCAGTGTATTGAATTAGCAACCCGGGTCTGGTAGGCTTCTGGGTCCCCCCATTGATACGAAACACTATGGTTTAGTTGGTTATAGGCTTCTTTGGTATACATCTCTTTAGTCATCAACACAATGTTTCCCCCTTTATCTGAAGCTCTGATTATACTTTGTTGTTTTTTTTTAGTTTGGATATTAGGGTTAAATAGTCTGCTTTTTCCTTATTGTATCTTGGTTTTTCTCTATATCTTTTTATGTTCAATTTCTTCAGTTGTTTCATGACTTGATCGTGAAAGAGATCATAGAGTCCTTTAACATGATCGGGTTGAAGGTGGAATTAGGTTTGAATTTGGTTAGAGGATGCGAGGTTGGTGTCAATAGTATATTGGATATGTCCCTTGCTTTATTAGCCTGTTCTTCCTGAAAAATAGAAGTGTTACTTATTGATTGCTCATTCCATAGCTCCTGCATTTCATTCTGGTAAGCTTCCTCTGTTTGTGTGCTTTCTATGGCGTTTGAGCCTTCACCTACTGTTGGTTGAACCGGATCATTTTAGCTCTGATTGCGGTTTAGTAGATGGTATTTTTGTAGTTTAAGTTTTCTCGTGCCTTTGAATATGTCCAATCTTGTTTTTACATAGTTGGCAGGACAGTAGGTTAAGCCTAAGTTAAGTATTGCAATTTCCTTTACATTCAGTTGTACGTCGGATACATTTACAATTGTCTTATTTTCATTTGGTGATGGAGACATGTTTACTTTCCTCTCCTCCACCCTCCTTTTTTCTTGTAATTTGTACCTGTTTCTTTTGGCCTTCCGACGTTGTCCTCGCTTCCAGTTTTTGTTTGGCTGTAATTTGTTCTCTGTGTGCTGGGGCGGAGAGTTTGTCTTCTGTCCTCGCATTAAAAAGAAAGTTCTTCATCTAGGGTGCATTTGGGTCTGCCTTGCCGAGCTGCTCCTTCATGCTTGGAATCACTGTCAGGAGCAGAACTCAAATCTGATTGAGACGTACACGAGGAGCCTGCATCCGCCCTTCCTGACTAAGCGCCCTATTATGATGGCGGACGGACTTGCGTCCGTCCGCCACCCCTGCGTAGGAGGGACCATCTGCATGGGCAGCGGCGGTCCCTCCACGGCAATTAGGATGTGACCGCCACCCTGGCGGTCACATCCTGTATTTTTTACATTGCGGCGGGTGCTGCTTGAAGCAGCACCCGCCGCAATGTAAAAAATGAAAGCAGTGCATTTGCATGCACAAAGCGGCAGGCACCGCGCGGTGCCTGCCGCTTCGTGCACGCAAAGGCAGGGGGGTACCATAGGTACCCCCATGAGCACCTTCCACCCCCACTTCACCCAGGGGGCCCGCTACGGGCCCCCAAGGTGAAGCTCCACATGCTTTTCCTCGGCGGAGAATCCGCCGCGGAAAAGCATGTTTGAACAGCCATCCTAATATGTCTGGCAGTGTCTGAGAGACACCGCCACCATATTAGGCCTTTTCCGCCGCGGTATAAGCCAACCGCGGCGGAAAAGCGGCGGACAAAAACCAGGACCCACCAGCCATCCTAATGTGGCGGTGGGTCTTTGGTGAGTCCGCAGAGGATTTTACGCATCCTCCGGGCCGGCGGTGGCTTCCGCCGGCCCGGAGGATGCGGAAAATCCTCCATCGTAATGTGCCCCTTAGTGTTTTCCAAGCTAGTCTTTTGATTGTCCTTGTTGTTCCTAAATGCCTCATATTTTTGGGAAAAAGTAAAGATCTGTCCCATCTCATGAGAGTTTTACTTATGAGTATCAGCAACAGGAATATTGTGACATCTACATATAGCTTACACTATTTTGAGGACCGAAATATTGAAAGGTAAGTGTATTTAGATGACTTGTAGATGTACTATTCTTAACTCCACATCTATGTATCTATGTACCTCAAATATATATATATATATATATATATATATATATATATATATATATATATTACCTACTGGCGGTCGCCAGTAGGTATATATAGTTAGGATTTTTTCTCTATGGGATTTTTGAAAATTCTATGTCTAATAACTTTGGCGTTTGTGGACGGAATTGGCTGAAATTTTCAGGAAAATGGAACATTTTGTTTCTGAGCAGCCCCTGAAAATTTGGGGGGGGGTTCGTCAAGGGGGGGGCGAGAAAAAAGGGGGGTCCCAAAACGCGTTTTTCCCATGTTAATTTCCATAGGGCGGTTGGCCTCACTTTTAGCCCGAACGGCTGAATGGATTTGCATGAAACTTGGCAAAATTGTAGGGACTGTTAGCCCGATGTGCCTTTGCTAGGTCTCAATATATGTGCTCCAGTGGATTTTGATAAATTAACGTTAAAAAAAAAATATATATCTGTAACAGCGCTCCGGGTAGCGCTCCGGTTCGCGTACTTGACGCGTAACGGAACTTCGCGAAGCGAAGCTGATTGGCTCTCCGGTGTCTGTCAACATTCTAACCAGTCCGGAGCGGCCGCCATCTTGTCTCTCGGTAGGATTGAGAGACAAGAGGAGGCCAAAACAAAGGGGGAAATGACCATAAGGGGGCATAGTAGATCCTCCCTCACCCTCTAGGTTTGATGTGGAGGCTTTAAAAGGGCCCGCGGGGCAAAAAAAAAAAAAATCGTTTTTTTTGCGTGGGGAGCGCCCGGTACGCTTTTGTGCAATGGGCAATGGTAATCTAAATGATGAGGGGGGGGGCAGCGTTCAAAGCACATCAGCGTGCATAAACACGAAAATGTTTTGATCTATCACGTACTTGACTTATCTCTAGCTTTATTAATACAATAAACAATAATGAAAAATCGACATCAATAGGGTTGTCCGTATTCCCAGTCAGTACCCTTCCCCGCCCGCCATGTGCACAAAGACCGCATAAATCCCCATAACATCAAGGCTAAGTAACTAGAACGTCATAAGGAGTTGCAAGTCGCTCCCATACTGGCGCCATTTTGGTCGAGGCCAGGCAGGTCCAGAGTATAGTTCAATGTCTCCAATAAGTAGCGGCAGGACCAGAATCCCTTTCGGCAGTTCTGGCTTCGTCATTACGAGCACTAGAAAACAAGACATTCTGGGTAATACCACCCTTGACGCAGCACTATATTCTACAAGATGGTGTCTTTCAAAAGCCAGGGGTATAGGAGTATGTAACAAGCGGTCCATTTAATTGAAAAAACTAAACATGACGAACGGTTGCAGGATCAGTGAAGGTTGATTTTATAATTGAAAGTATAACAGGATCAGCTACAATAAAATCGTTCATACGCACACCATGGGCGAGTATCATGGGTAACATTATTTCGAAGCTTTATTAATACAATAATCAATAATGAAAAATCGACATCAATAGGGTTGTCCGTATTCCCAGTCAGTACCCTTCCCCGCCCGCCATGTGCACAAAGACCGCATACATCCCCCATAACGTCAAGGCTAAGTAACTAGAACGTCATAAGGAGTTGCAAGTCGCTCCCATACTGGCGCCATTTTGGTCGAGGCCAGGCAGGTCCAGAGTATAGTTCAATGTCTCCAATAAGTAGCGGCAGGACCAGAATCCCTTTCGGCAGTTCTGGCTTCGTCATTACGAGCACTAGAAAACAAGACATTCTGGGCAATACCACCCTTGACGCAGCCCTTTATTCTACAAGATGGTGTCTTTCAAAAGCCAGGGGTATAGGAGTATGTAACAAGCGAGCCATTTAATTCAAAGAACTAAACGTGACAAACGGTTGCAGAATCAGTGAAGGTTGATTTTTTAATTGAAAGTATAACAGGATCAGTTACAATAAAATCGTCCATACGCACACCATGGGCGAGTATCATGGGTAACATTACTTCGAAGCTTTATTAATACAATAATCAATAATGAAAAATCGACATTAATAGGGTTGTCCGTATTCCCAGTCAGTACCCTTCCCCGCCCGCCATGTGCACAAAGACCGCATACATCCCCCATAACGTCAAGGCTAAGTAACTAGAACGTCATAAGGAGTTGCAAGTCGCTCCCTTACTGGCGCCATTTTGGTCGAGGCCAGGTAGGTCCAGAGTATAGTTCAATGTCTCCAATAAGTAGCGGCAGGAGCAGAATCCCTTTCGGCAGTTCTGGCTTCGTCATTACGAGCACTAGAAAACAAGACATTCTGGGCAATACCACCCTTGACGCAGCCCTTTATTCTACAAGATGGTGTCTTCCATTCAGAAAATATTGTTGGCAGCATTTTGAAAGGAAAGATAAACGGCCGTTCTCCTAGTGAGTCTCACATTGTTACATTTATGAAGAATGTTGAAAATCTGAAGCCATCGTTCTACAAACTCTCAACCAGCCTTAGATGGAAAAATCTTGAAGAATGTACAAACTGAAAACCAGTTTTTGTCTGCATAGCATCAGCAGCAACACTTGAGTCAGCTTTGTGTGAAGCCGCCATCTTGATCCAATCAATACTGTCCACCTGCACACATTCAGGGACCAGGCCGCATTGCGAGGGCACCGCAAGACGTGTCTTCAGGTCAAACGGATTGTGGGACAAGGTCCAGAATGAAGAGTCACCAAAAGGCAAAAAGTTCCACCGAACCCCGGGAGGCGGCCGCCTATGTCGGGGCCGATCTCAGGCCACACCAGGGCAACAAGACTTGGGGAGGGGGCAGGAGCCAAGCGCCCCCTCCCAGTCCGCGTCACCACACCGCCCCTCGGGGGCCTCCGTCAAGCAGTTCAGGGAGGCACCGCAGGCAGCGGTTCTTCAGATCAGTGGCTCTCACCGGCAAGGCTCCCCTCCGTCAGCAGCGATCGTTGGCGCTGTGGTTGCCGCCGGAGGCCCCGCCTAGTCAACGCTCCGGCCTCTCCATGTCGTAGGCCGCAAGAGTGGGCGCAACTCAGCTGGATGGCGGGTGAGACGCTGTAGCCGCAAGAGTAGGCGAAACTCACCCGGCCGAGTGAGGCACTGTGCCGCAAGAGCGGGCGGAGCTCAGCTGGCCGAGCGAGGCACTGTGCCGCAAGAGTGGGCGGAACTCAGCTGGCCGAGTGAGGCACTGTGCCGCAAGAGCGGGCGGAACTCAGCTGGCCGAGCGAGGCATTGTACCGCAAGAGTGGGCGGAACTCAGCTGGCCGAGCGAGGCACTGTGCCGCAACAGTGGGTGGAACTCAGCTGGCCGAGCGAGGCACTGTGCCGCAAGAGCGGGCGTAACTCAGGTGGCCGAGCGAGGCACTGTAGGTCTTCCTCTCACAAAGATGAAAGTCAGAGTGAGGAAACAAGGAGGGGTTTTCATCATTTGGGATAAAAAAAATAGTTCTAAACCAATGAAAAGTGTCATTTTTAGGTCACATGACCTAGCCTTACATCATTAGGAAACCAAAAGTGAAATGAACCAATGAAAATTTTTATTAACAAGTCACATGACCTGTTATACTTACGTTACGCGCTCCGCGCCGCGCCCCGGATCGCTTCCGGGAAGCTGCGCTTCGCGCCTCGCTTCGCGCATCGTGTGCGCTAGCGCGGCGCGTCATATGACGCATTACGCGACAACGCGATACTACAGTGTTTCTGGATGTTTCAGACTGAAGCTGGCGTCAGCATGAGAGCACCCCGTGGCTACATCGTGACCGTTCCGCGAGCAATCATGGCAGTCGCTCCCCACCGGAAGTCTGCGGGAGTCGGGGGCCCCGATGACTCTTGTAGAATCTTCAAGGCTGAGGGGACGCTTTTGGGAATGGGGCCCATGCCCTAGCAGTCAAGCGTCCGAGTTCCAGGGTTGCCCAGAGCCATCCTTGCAGGCCAGGCCCAAGTTTGTGGAGCCGACCGCCATTTCGTGAGCTCCGTGGCAGCCGCCTGTCGCTGTACCGCAAGAGTGGGTGCAATTCAGCCGGATGGCGGGTGAGACGCTGTAATAGCAAGAGTAGGCGCAACTCAGCTGGCCGAGAGAGGCACTGTGCCGCAAGAGTGGGCGTAACTCAGCTGCCGAGTGAAGCGCTGGGGTGCAGCTGAGAAACCTCCACCTGGGGAGGTGGGGGAGGCTCGTTCGCGCCGCCTCTCCCTTCCGATGAACCCCACGCCGTCTCGTGGCGCAGGTAGGCACTGTGCCGGAAGAGTGGGCGTAACTCAGATGCCGAGTTAAGCGCTGGGGTGCAGCTGAGAAACCTCCACCTGGGGAGGTGGGGGAGGCTCGTTCGCGCCGCCTCTTCCTTCCAGTGCTCCCCACGCCATCTCCTGGCGCAGGTATATGTGATGGTCGGACCAGGGCACCGCAGGACGTGTCTTCAGGTCAAACGGATTGTGGGACAAGGTCCAGAATGGAAGAGTCACCAAAAGACAAAAAGTTCCGCTGGACCCCGGGAGCCGGCCGCCTATGTCGGGGGCGATCTCAAGCCACAGCAGGGCAACAGGACTTGGGGAGGGGGCAGGAGCCAAGCGCCCCTTCCGAGTCCACGCCACCACACCGCCCCTCGGGGGCCTACGTCAAGCGGCTCAGGGAGGCACCGCAGGCAGCGGTTCTTCAGATCAGTGGACTCACCGGCAAGGCTCCCCTCCGTCAGCAGCGATCGTTGGCGATGTGGTTGCGGCCGGAGGCCCCGCATAGTCAACGCCCCGGCCTCTCCATCTCGTAGGCCGCAGAGTAGTCGGGGAGAAATCCCGGGAACGGCAGCATGTATTTGGATCGATGTTGCAGCAGGCTGCCATGTAAATAGTTATTTAATAAAACGTTTTACCCTGTTACTTTGCTGGTGTGTTGTATATATTTATAATATTTGCATAGGGTTTGTCGTTATTTTGGGCGGGGTGGGCGGCGGAGCCGAGCTGTCTTGCAGCCATCATGGCGTCGAGCTCGGTTCCTCTCACTAGTTTCATATTTCTCATGAGGGGTTGTTCCTAATGTTTCTATTTTAGCGAGGTCAAAAAGAGATCCCATTAGTGGGCTACTGATTTTGCTTGATTCCTTTTGTTTTTTCTAACGATTTTTCACTATCTGCAAAGACTAAACAGAGTATTGCGACTATGTGCTTGTTTGTAAATAGAGAATGAACCAAAGAGAAGCAATTCCAAAACAGTAAATGCTTGGATAACAATCAATCAAATGAAGAGGGAAGACGGATTACAACGGGGGCAAAGGCCTGCGTTACCTACCCTTCACTATCTGCAAAGAGAGAATACTCCTAAAAGAAAAGAGGGGAGGGGGGGCAGCGTTCAAAGCACATCAGCGTGCATAAACACGAAAATGTTTTTAATACCATGGACTTGACATTTTAAAGCTTTTGATATTTGCTATTGAAAAACCATTGAAATTCACTGAAAAAACCATAGGTTATAGACCATATATAGTTAGGAATTAGCATTTACAAAACCTTGAAAATTCACTGAAAAAAACATGGGTTATAGACCATATATAGTTAGGAATTAGCATTTACAAAACCTTATTTTACTCACACAAAACCATTGAAATTCCATATATAGTTAGTTGCACTAACTATATATCGCGCACCCGCAATCCACTGCTGATGATGTCACATATTACATCATTCATGACATGGTCAGTGACATCACTGATGACATCACTGATGACATCTCAAATGACATCACTGATGACATCTCAAATGACATCACTGATGACATCTCATTTGACATTACTGATCACAACACTGATGACATCATTCATGTGATGATACGATGAACCTCTTCAGACTCTAATATAACCTTAGATACACTCAGTGTAAACAGACACTCACAGACTGTCACTCATCCATGGAGTTACTCACACACCTAGTCAGTCTTGCAAAGAATCAATCACACCTCCATTTCCTCAACTATATAGTTATACACACCTTACTTATTGAAACATATACTAACACATATTTACTCTCTTATACAATCCCTGATACAAGTTCACAATGATCCATACAGCCACTCACACATTCACTGGCTCTTATGCACAGTTATTTATATATGTCAACTCTCACATGTACTGTGTTTTACATATGTACTTACTTTGACATGTAGCACTGAGATATCCATTCACTCACCAATACACTCATGCACACAGTCAACCGCCCATACAGCTGTTTCCACGTGCACTTTTGAACCCATACATCTAGTGAATCAACTGCTCACACATCTATGCACAGAGTCATACACCTCCCAGCCACCCACACACACACTCAGTCTCCCATACAAATACTTGGGCAACCAATCAATAACCCATATAGTTAGTCATATAGTTAATGATCAACACATGCAGCAGATTACAGAACAACAGACACAATGATGCACAAATTAAAACAGTTTAGTCACTAACCCATGCACTCAGTGAGACACATTTAATCACTCACTCATACAGTCAGTCATGCACCTACTAAATCCTTCATCCAGACACTTATACATCCACTCATTCTTCAATATGTAAGACATATTTTAACTTTACAGAAACATACAGTCACTGGATGTTGTCATCAGTGATGTCATCAGTGATGTCATTTGAGATGTCATCAGTGATGTCATCAGTGATGTCACTGACCATGTCATGAATGATGTAATATGTGACATCATCAGCAGTGGATTGCGGGTGCGCGATATATAGTTAGTGCAACTAACTATATATGGAATTTCAATGGTTTTGTGTGAGTAAAATAAGGTTTTGTAAATGCTAATTCCTAACTATATATGGTCTATAACCCATGGTTTTTTCAGTGAATTTTCAAGGTTTTGTAAATGCTAACTCCTAACTATATATGGTCTATAACCTATGGTTTTTTCAGTGAATATATATATATATATATATATATATATATGTTTCCACAAGGTGTCCCATCGTAAGGAACAGTCACGGAGCACACATGGGGGTTCTGATGATCTTTATTACATACAGCATGACGCGTTTCGTCTTTTTGACTTCCTCAGATGCTGTTTAGTAACGCAAGACGTTAGTGTTTTTTCAGTTCTTTAAAAAGCCTAGGTTGGGCTCCTCCCACCCAGTGTTCGGCCCGGAGAGAATGCATTGAGTTTTTTGGCCGCCATCTTAGAGTGTCTGTTTCTTTGGTTATTTCGTTCATTGTTTTTGTTAATAGCGATGTTGGTTCTTTACTATCAGCTTACAATTCTCGCTTTGAAAATGAAACATGCCTCTCAGATGTTGTTGTGTCACTGGGTAGTTTGGGAGCCTCATTGTCCGCTTTTCTCCCCACTCGTCAGCCGCTTCGGATGTTCTGTGTCTGGGAAAGCCGGTTTGAGTAATCGGTTGTCCATTGTGTCGTCACAATCCAATTTGGCAGATACTTGTCCATCGTAGCGGTGGTTCTGGCAGAAATTATATCCTCAGATTTAACACGAACGCTGCCTGTTCTGTCGAACGCTTTGAAATGACGGGTGCCTCCTTCGTGCAAGCAGCATGCACGTAAATAAGTTTCCACAAGGTGTCCCATCGTAAGGAACAGTCACGGAGCACACATGGGGGTTCTGATGATCTTTATTACATACAGCATGACGCGTTTCGTCTTTTTGACTTCCTCAGATGCTGTTTAGTAACGCAAGACGTTAGTGTTTTTTCAGTTCTTTAAAAAGCCTAGGTTGGGCTCCTCCCACCCAGTGTATATATATATATATTCACTGAAAAAACCATAGGTTTCAGGAGTTATATAGTTAGGAATTAGCTTTTACAAAACCTTTGAAATTCACTCAAAAACCTATAAGTTTTAGTGGTGTTATAGTTAGCTGGACATTTTACTCATACAAAACCATTGAAATTGCTCCTATATAGTTAGTTGTACTAACTATATTTCGCGCACCCGCAATCCACTGCTGATGATGTCACATATTAGATCATTCATGACATGGTCAGTGACATCACTGATGACATCTCAAATGACATCACTGATGACATCACTGATGACATCATCCAGTGAATGTGGTTTGCTTTGTTATTTAAATATGCATTATATATATAGCAATTTGCATTGAAGAATGAGTGGATATATATATATAAATAAATATTTGGATGGAGGATTTAGTAGCAGTGTAATTGACTGTTTACTTGACCAATTTATAATGTCTCACTAAATATAGTGGATAGTGACTAAACTGTGTGAATATCTGTATCACTTTGTCAGTTGTTGTGTAAACTGATTCTACAGTTGGTTACTAGCTATGTGAAAGTCTATATTAGTTGTTGATTAGTTAACTGAGTATTTGTATGGGAGTGTGAAAGTGTGTGTGGTTCGGTGGGGGGGGGTGTGACTGTCCAAAGATGTGTGAATAGTTGATTCAGTAGATATATGAAGTTAAAACTACATGTTCTAACAGTTTGGGTGAGGGAATCTCTTTATGGGTGTGGTGATGAGCAAATATATTTCTTAAAGGTACAGGTCCAACAAACTAGAAAAATAAAAGGCAGTGCATGTGTCAGTTGTTGTATATAAATAAGTATACATAAGACACAATGATTGTGTGAGTGACTGTATGGATAACTGTATACTTGTAATAATGATTTTATAATTCACTAAGTATGACTTACTATCTAAATGAATAGAAGAAGTGGTGTTTGTATAAGTGTTTTGCTAAGTAAATATGTAAGTATGATCCATTGTTTGCATGTGAGTAGGATGACTTCATATGTGAATAGGATGCGTGCTGTTGTTTAATGTCGATATAGATGTATAAGTATTTTTGATAGTGTTCTATTGTTCATTGACAGCATGTATGAGTGAATCCATAGGTAAGTGATTAGATGTGTGTATACATCTATGAATCACTGAGTGGGTTTTTAGATACTTGTATTGCTGTGACAATGGATTTAAATATGATACTCTGTATTTTACAAAGAGTGATGACAAATTGTAATAGTGTATGAAAAGGTGTATGTGATTGTCACGTGGATGATGTCATCAGTGATGTCATTTGAGATGTCATCAGTGATGTCACTGACCATGTCATGCATGATCTAATATGTGACATCATCAGCAGTGGATTGCGGGTGCGCGAAATATAGTTAGTACAACTAACTATATAGGAGCAATTTCAATGGTTTTGTATGAGTAAAATGTCCAGCTAACTATAACACCACTAAAACTTATAGTTTTTTGAGTGAATTTCAAAGGTTTTGTAAAAGCTAATTCCTAACTATATAACTCCTGAAACCTATGGTTTTTTCAGTGAATTTCAAAGGTTTTTTAAATGCTAATCCCTAACTATATAAGGCCTGAAACCTATGGTTTTTTCAGTGAATTTGCAAGGTTTTTTTAAATGCTAATTCCTAACTATATAAGGCCTGAAACCTATGGTTTTTTCAGTGAATTTCAAAGGTTTTTTAAATGCTAATTCCTAACTATATAAGGCCTGAAACCTATGTTTTTTTCAGTGAATTCGCAAGGTTTTTTAAATGCTAATTCCTAACTATATAAGGCCTGAAACCTATGGTTTTTTCAGTGAATTTCAAAGGTTTTTTAAATGCTAATTCCTAACTATATAAGGCCTGAAACCTATGGTTTTTTCAGTGAATTTCAAAGGTTTTTTTAATGCTAATTCTATTAGCGGATAACGTTTAAATATATTAATATCCTAGTGGGACCACCTGAGCAGCCCTAAGGGGTCAGGGTGTTTCTACCCTGCCCCCTTTTTGTGTTCTACACGTTTGTTTTTCTGCTTTCTTGTGCCTCGGTCTACTAAGACCCAAGATGGATGCCAACACTTCCTGGTTAGAAGTGTTGACAGCCAATGAGCATGCAGCTTTCTCGGGAAGGCATGCTCATTGGCTGTCACTGTCTGTCAACACTAGCACAAGATGGATGCCAACACCTCCTGGTTAGAAGTGTTGACAGCCAATGACCATGCAGCTTTCTCGGGAAGGCATGCTGATTGGCTGCCACTGTCTGTCAACACTCAAAACCAGGAAGTGTTGGCAGCCATCTTGTGCCTTGTTAGAACCAAGGCACAAGAAAGCAGTGAAACAAAGGTGTGAAACTCGCAAAGGGGCCAGAGTAGAAGCACCCTGACCCCCTAGGCCTGCTCAGGGGGTCCCACAAGGACCCCCAAGGCAAAAAAATATATATTTTTTTTAAAAAGTCGCGGGATACCTCCAATTTATATAAAAATGCTACATTTTTAAAAAACTCTGTCTTTCTTTTTTTCTCCAGGGTACGCGTACCGGTACGTGTACCGATACGTGTACCAGGGCGCGCACCCCCTCAAAAAAAGAAAAAAAATAATATGAGTGTGAGTGTGTGTGGTGTGTGTGTGGGGGGGTGGGTGTGGGGTGTGTGTGTGGGGGGTATGTGTGTGGGGTGTGTGTGTGTAGGATATGTGGGTGTGTGTGTGGGGTATGTGTGTGGGTGTGTGTGTGTGTGGGGGTGTGTGTGTGTGAGGAGTGTGTGTGTGTGTGTGTGTGTGAGGTGTGTGTGTGGTGTGTGTGTGTGTGGGGGGGGGAGTGTCAGAGGTGTGTGTGTGGGGGGGGTTAGGTGTGTGTGGGGGATGTGTGTGGTGTGTCTGTGAGGTGTGTGTGTGGGGGGGGCAGTGAGGTGTGTGTGGGTGGGGGTGTGTGGGGTGTGTGGGTGTAGGTGGGAATGTGGGTGTGTAAGGTGTGTGTGTGGGTGTGTGGTGTGTTTGGGTGTGGGTGGAGGTGTGGGTGTGTGAGGTATGTGTGGGGGGTGTGGGGGGTGTGGGTCTGGGGTGTGTGTGGGGGGTATGTGTGTGGGGTGTGTGTGTGTGTATGAGTAAAATGTTCAGCTAACTATAACTGGTGTCAAACCTATGGTTTTTCAGTGAATTTAATAGGTTTTTTAAATGCTAATTACTAACTATAACTGTTGTGAAACCTATGGTTTTTTCAGTGAATTTCATAGGTTTTTTAAATGCTAATTCCTAACTATAACTGGTGTGAAACCTATGGTTTTTTTCAGTGAATTTCAAAGGTTTTTTAAATGCTAATTCCTAACTATAACTGGTGTGTAACCTATGGTTTTTTCAGTGAATATATATATATATAAAATTTCTATGGCAAAATGAAACCCCTCATTTTGTTCCTTTTCAAATTAATTGTATTAAGTGTTACCACTTTATTCCAATCAAGATGACTTCAGGTGTGCCATACTTTTGTCATAAGTAAGACTGTTAACGTTCTAGTTGTTCTTTAGAACACTCTGGGACATTCTGTCATTGGGCTATAGTTGGGCTACATCTGGCTGATATTTGGGCTACATTTGGGCTCTTTTGTCTCTGGTGGCCATCTTGGGAGACTGCATATCAGAATTTTTTTAATGAAATAAAAGAGGCTTTGAGAAGTCACTCAAAATGTGCCCTAATTTTTCTTTCTTCAGCACTAATCATAATTTCTATGGCAAAATGAACCCCCTCATTTTGTTCCTTTGCAAATTAAATTTTTTAAGTGTTAACACTTTATTCCAATCAAGATGACTTCAGGTGTGCCATACTTTTGTCATAAGTAAGACTGTTAGCGCTCTAGTTGTTCTTTAGAACACTCTGGGACATTCTGTCATTGGGCTATAGTTGGGCTACATCTGGCTGATATTTGGGCTACATTTGTTTTTTTTGTCTCTGGTGGCCATCTTTGGGCTACATTGGGCTACATTTGGGCTCTAGCATATATATAGCCCAATGTAGCCCAATATATATTTTTTCAAAGTTAATTTTCGTAAAAACCACTGGAGCATATATCTTGAGACATAGCAAAGGCACATCGGGGTACCAGTCCCTACAATTTTGCCAAGTTTGGTGGAAATCCATTCAGCCGTTCGGGCTAAAAGTGAGTCCAACCGCCCTATGGAAATTAACATAGGGGAAAACACGTTTTGGGACCCCCCTTTTATCTCGGCCCCCGCTTGACGAATCCCCCCGAAACTTTCAGGGCAGGAGCGGAGCGCAGCGAGGCACAGTTAAGAAATATTACAGGCAGATCCCTCAACCGGCGCCAAAGGTATTCCCAATAGAATGTTGCGATTTCCCTATGGAAAACAATCCTAACTATATATACCTACTGGCGACCGCCAGTAGGTAATATATATATAGGACTTCTCCTTTTTCGATATGGATAAAAACCATATCCGTCAATTTCTGACGAATAATTAAGCAGTTTCTAAGCTTGGCCCAATCATGAAAACACCCCGTAAACATAGACAATTTATGAGGAAATCAGTGTACGGGTCTAGGCCGATACACGGCTTTAAATGTGTCATCTGTCTAAAGAAACTTTTGAGATAACAGCCGAAAACCATGTTTGAATAATGCATGCTGTTATTGATTCTGTGACCGTCCCTGACCACTCCAAAATGGCGCTACCTCATTGAATAATGTCTTGAGTCTGCTGTTTATTTCCATGACCCACTGTGGTGTTTTAAAAAATGGCGCTGCGTAGTTTACACTGTTGAACCACTGACGAAGGGACGCTGTCCCGAAACAGGTTTGCTTGAAGAATAAAAACTTTTGCTGCACCTTTTTGAGCCCGGGAGTGCTGTTTCTTGGTTTCCCAACCCGGCCGGGTATGGGAATAAGAGTTTGGAGCTTGAATTTAATAACGCGGTACACCGCCGCGTTTTGACGGCACCCGACACAAAGAGTGACCCATGGTTTCGGTGTATCTGGAGCCTGAATATATATATATATATATATATATATATATATATACATCCTCTACCATATGGCTCCCTCCTTTCCCGTTTGTCCGCTGCTGTTTGTGGTTGTGTGGTTCCTGCAGTTGAGCCCAACTGCTATATATTTCAACAGAAGTTCCCCGCCTCGAGGGAACAGTGGAATCGCAAAACAAACAGAGTCCAGAAATCCACTGCAATTATGTTTCTTTAGGAACTTGACAGCAGCCCCACTTGGGATTTATTTTTATGGACTTCCAGTCCCATAATGCAGTATTGTGACTCACCTGTGGTTTATTGGCTGATTGGATCGTTTTTCAATAAAAGGGAGAACACTGGAAGCCCAAAATGGTGGCAATGTGTGGTAGCAGCGTATCCTATGAAGAAGGGCGGATGCCCGAAACGCGTCAGGTAGCTGCAGACGCCGATATGCCTGACACCCTTCTCCTGATCCTAATATTTCACCAACAGGGAGTGCGCCTCGCTTTGGGCAACTGTGAACTTGAATCTATTTCGGCCAGTCTGGTCGAGAGGCGCACTGCCGCTGAGAGGAGTGGTTCCGCTACTTTTCAACTAAGGAGCAGAGCAGACCAACTGGTGTTTGGCAGTATTTGAAAAGGTGCTGGAGGCATAACGAGGACATTTGTTTGGTAATTTATCGCAAATTGCCAGCAGCCCCACTTGGGATTTATTTTTATGGACTTCCAGTCCCATAATGCAGTATTGAGACTCATCTGTGTGTCATTGGCTGATTGGATCATTTTTCAATAAAAGGGAGAACACTGGAAGCCCAAAATGGTGGCAATGTGTGGTAGCAGCATATCCTATGAAGAAGGGCGGATGCCCGAAACGCGTCAGGTAGCTGCAGACGCCGATATGCCTGACACCCTTCTTCTGATCCTAATATTTCACCAACAGGGAGCGCGCCTCGCTTTTGGCAACTGTGAACTTGAATCTATTTCGGCCGGTCTGGTCGAGAGGTGCACCGCTGCTGAGAGGAACAGTTCCGCTGCTTTTCAACTAAGGAGCGGAGCCGACCAACTGGTGTTTGGCAGTATTTGAAAAGGTGCTGGAGGCATAACGAGGACATTTATTTGGTAATTTATCGCAACTTGCCAGCAGCCCCACTTGGGATTTATTTTTATGGACTTCCAGTCCCATAATGCAGTATTGTGACTCACCTATGTGTCATTGGCTGATTGTGTCATTTTTCAGTAAAAGGGAGTACACTGGAAGCCCAAAATGCTGGCAATGTGTGGTAGCAGCGTATCCTATGAATAAGGGCGGATGCCCGAAACGCGTCAGGTAGCTGCAGACGCCGATATGCCTGACACCCTTCTCCTGATCCTAATATTTCACCAACAAGGAGCGTGCCTCGCTTTGGGCAACTGTGAACTTAAATCTATTTCAGCCGGTCCGGTCGAGAGGTGCACCGCCTCTGAGAGGAGCGGTTCCGCTGCTTTTCAACTAAGGAGCAGAGCAGACCAACTGGTGTTTGGCAGTATTTGAAAAGGTGCTGGAGGCATAACGAGGACATTTATTTGGTAATTTACCGCAACTTGCCAGCAGCCCCACTTGGGATTTATTTTTATGGACTTCCAGTCCCATTATGAAGTATTGTGACTCACCTGTGTGTCATTGGCTGATTGGATCGTTTTTTAATAAAAGGGAGAACACTGGAAGCCCAAAATGGTGGCAATGTGTGGTAGCACCGTATCCTATGAAGAAGGGCGGATGCCCGAAACGCGTCAGGTAGCTGCAGACGCCGATATGCCTGACACCCTTCTCCTGATCCTAATATTTCACCAACAGGGAGTGCGCCTCGCTTTGGGCAACTGTGAACTTGAATCTATTTCGGCCGGTCTGGTCGAGAGGTGCACCGCCGCTGAGAGGAGTGGTTCCACTGCTTTTCAACTAAGGAGCAGAGCGGACCAACTGGTGTTTGGCATTATTTGAAAAGGTGCTGGAGGCATAACGAGGACATTTGTTTGGTAATTTACCGCAGCTTGCCAGCAGCCCCACTTGGGATTTATTTTTATGGACTTCCAGGCCCATAATGCAGTATTGTGACTCACCTGTGTGTCATTGGCTGATTGGATCGTTTTTCAATAAAAGGGAGAAGACTGGAATCCCAAAATGGTGGCAATGTGTGGTAGCAGCGTATCCTATGAAGAAGGGCAGATGCCCGAAACGCGTCACGTAGCTGCAGACGCCGATATGCCTCACACCCTTCTCCTGATCCTAATATTTCACCAACAGGGAGCGCGCCTCGCTTTGGGCAACTGTGAACTTGAATCTATTTCGGCCGGTCTGGTCGAGAGTAGCACCGCTGCTGAGAGGAACAGTTCCGCTGCTTTTCAACTAAGGAGCGGAGCCGACCAACTGGTGTTTGGCAGTATTTGAAAAGGTGCTGGAGGCATAACGAGGACATTTATTTGGTAATTTATCGCAACTTGCCAGCAGCCCCACTTGGGATTTATTTTTATGGACTTCCAGTCCCATAATGCAGTATTGTGACTCACCTATGTGTCATTGGCTGATTGTGTCATTTTTCAGTAAAAGGGAGTACACTGGAAGCCCAAAATGCTGGCAATGTGTGGTAGCAGCGTATCCTATGAATAAGGGCGGATGCCAGAAACGCGTCAGGTAGCTGCAGACGCCGATATGCCTGACACCCTTCTCCTGATCCTAATATTTCACCAACAGGGAGCGTGCCTCGCTTTGGGCAACTGTGAACTTAAATCTATTTCGGCCGGTCCGGTCGAGAGGTGCACCGCCGCTGAGAGGAGCGGTTCCGCTGCTTTTCAACTAAGGAGCAGAGCAGACCAACTGGTGTTTGGCAGTATTTGAAAAGGTGCTGGAGGCATAACGAGGACATTTATTTGGTAATTTACCGCAACTTGCCAGCAGCCCCACTTGGGATTTATTTTTATGGACTTCCAGTCCCATTATGCAGTATTGTGACTCACCTGTGTGTCATTGGCTGATTGGATCGTTTTTTAATAAAAGGGAGAACACTGGAAGCCCAAAATGGTGGCAATGTGTGGTAGCACCGTATCCTATGAAGAAGGGCGGATGCCCGAAACGCGTCAGGTAGCTGCAGATGCCGATATGCCTGACACCCTTCTCCTGATCCTAATATTTCACCAACAGGGAGCGTGCCTCGCTTTGGGCAACTGTGAACTTAAATCTATTTCGGCCGGTCCGGTCGAGAGGTGCACCGCCGCTGAGAGGAGCGGTTCCGCTGCTTTTCAACTAAGGAGCAGAGCAGACCAACTGGTGTTTGGCAGTATTTGAAAAGGTGCTGGAGGCATAACGAGGACATTTATTTGGTAATTTACCGCAACTTGCCAGCAGCCCCACTTGGGATTTATTTTTATGGACTTCCAGTCCCATTATGCAGTATTGTGACTCACCTGTGTGTCATTGGCTGATTGGATCGTTTTTTAATAAAAGGGAGAACACTGGAAGCCCAAAATGGTGGCAATGTGTGGTAGCACCGTATCCTATGAAGAAGGGCGGATGCCCGAAACGCGTCAGGTAGCTGCAGATGCCGATATGCCTGACACCCTTCTCCTGATCCTAATATTTCACCAACAGGGAGTGCGCCTCGCTTTGGGCAACTGTGAACTTGAATCTATTTCGGCCGGTCTGGTCGAGAGGTGCACCGCCGCTGAGAGGAGTGGTTCCACTGCTTTTCAACTAAGGAGCAGAGCGGACCAACTGGTGTTTGGCATTATTTGAAAAGGTGCTGGAGGCATAACAAGGACATTTGTTTGGTAATTTACCGCAGCTTGCCAACAGCCCCACTTGGGATTTATTTTTATGGACTTCCAGTCCCATAATGCAGTATTGTGACTCACCTGTGTGTCATTGGCTGATTGGATCGTTTTTCAATAAAAGGGAGAAGACTGTAATCCCAAAATGGTGGCAATGTGTGGTAGCAGCGTATCCTATGAAGAAGGGCGGATGCCCGAAACGCGTCAGGTAGCTGCAGACGCCGATATGCCTCACACCCTTCTCCTGATCCTAATAGTTCACCAACAGGGAGTGCGCCTCGCTTTGGGCAACTGTGATCTTGAAAATATATATATATATATATATATTCACTGAAAAAACCATAGGTTATAGACCATATATAGTTAGGAATTAGCATTTACAAAACCTTGAAAATTCACTGAAAAAACCATAGGTTATAGACCATATATAGTTAGGAATTAGCATTTAAAAAACCTTATTTTACTCACACAAAGCCATTGAAATTCCATATATAGTTAGTTGTACTAACTACATATCGCGCACCCGCAATCCACTGCTGATGATGTCACATATTACATCATTCATGACATGGTCAGTGACATCACTGATGACATCACTGATGACATCTCAAATGACATCACTGATGACATCACTGATGACATCTCATTTGACATTACTCATGACATCATTCATGTGATGATACGATGAACCTCTTCAGACTCTAATATAACCTTAGATACACTCAGTGTAAACAGACACTCACAGACTGTCACTCATCCATGGAGTTACTCACACACCTAATCAGTCTTGCAAAGAATCAATCACACCTCCATTTCCTCAACTATATAGTTAAACACACCTTACTTATTGAAACATATAATAACACATATTTACTCTGTTATACAATCCCTGATACAAGTTCACAATAATCCATACAGCCACTCACACATTCACTGGCTCTTATGCACAGTTATTTATATATGTCAACTACCACATGTACTGTGTTTTACATATGTACTTACTTTGACATGTAGCACTGAGATATCCATTCACTCACCAATACACTCATGCACACAGTAAACCGCCCATACAGCTGTTTCCACATACACTTTTGAACCCATACATCTAGTGAATCAACTGCTCACACATCTATGCACAGAGTCATACACCTCCCAGACACCCACACACACACTCAGTCTCCCATACAAATACTTGGCCAACTAATCAATAACCCATATAGTTAGTCATATAGCTAATGATCAACAATTGCATCAGATTACAAAACAACAGACACAATGGTGCACAATTTAAAACAGTTTAGTCACTAACCCATGCACTCAGTGAGACACATTTAATCACTCACTTATACAGTCAGTCATGCACCTACTAAATACATCATCCAGACACTTATACATCCACTCATTCTTCAATATATAAGACATATTTTAACTTTACAGAAACATACATCACTGGATGTTGTCATCAGTGATGTCATCAGTGATGTCATTTGAGATGTCATCAGTGATGTCATCAGTGATGTCACTGACCATGTCATGAATGATGTAATATGTGACATCATCAGCAGTGGATTGCGGGTGCGCGATATGTAGTTAGTACAACTAACTATATATGGAATTTCAATGGTTTTGTGTTAGTAAAATAAGGTTTTTTAAATGCTAATTCCTAACTATATATGGTCTATAACCTATGGTTTTTTCAGTGAATATATATATATATATATGTACCTGAGTTGCTCCATTTTACCGGGGCCTCCAACGCTGCAGGGCGGGCTCTCATGCAGGAATGGAGAATCCTGAAGTAAATACCAACAAAAACGAAACAGAGCCCACAGCTTCGGTATCCTTGCAAACTGACGCTTTATTAGGTCTGGTCGAATGGCAGCTTAAAACAACTCTTTTTGTCCTTACGCGTTTCGGCGCCAAGCGCCTTGATCACAGGTGAGTTAATTTCGTGATTTACAATGTCCCAGTGGTCACGTGGTCATGGTCTGAGACCACAATACCCAGAATGCAGCATTATTCAAATTGGACAACTTGGCTGACATCACGCTACATTTCGCTGAATAGCTTTCCTTGTTTTTGCCAATGTCTGTTACCTTCGTGATGCAGAGTGGGAATAATAAACGCACAATGCACTTTGCTGCCACCGCACACATGAATAATTGCTTGAAAGTCAAACACGAAGTCTGCCAGAAAAAGGGGTGCCCCTCTTTCGTCTCCCTTTCTCTTAATGCACACCAAATAATCTTGGAAGTCCGATGACTGGTGTGATTGCGAGCGCGTCATGCCCCTCCATTGAAATGTACCTGAGTTGCTCCATTTTACCGGGGCCTCCAACGCTGCAGGGCGGGCTCTCATGCAGGAATGGAGAATCCTGAAGTAAATACCAACAAAAACGAAACAGAGCCCACAGCTTCGGTATCCTTGCAAACTGACGCTTTATTAGGTCTGGTCGAATGGCAGTTTAAAACAACTCTTTTTGTCCTTACGCGTTTCGGCGCCAAGCGCCTTGATCACAGGTGAGTTGATTTCGTGATTTACAATGTCCCAGTGGTCACGTGGTCATGGTTTGAGACCACAATACCCAGAATGCAGCATTATTCAAATTGGACAACTTGGCTGACATCACGCTACATTTCGCTGAATAGCTTTCCTTGTTTTTGCCAATGTCTGTTACCTTCGTGATGCAGAGTGGGAATAATAAACGCACAATGCACTTTGCTGCCACCGCACACATGAATAATTGCTTGAAAGTCAAACACAAAGTCTGCCAAAAAAAGGGGTGCCCCTCTTTCGTCTCCCTTTCTCTTAATGCACACCAAATAATCTTGGAAGTCCGATGACTGGTGTGATTGCGAGCGCGTCATGCCCCTCCATTGAAATGTACCTGAGTTGCTCCATTTTACCGGGGCCTCCAACGCTGCAGGGCGGGCTCTCATGCAGGAATGGAGAATCCTGAAGTAAATACCAACAAAAACGAAACAGAGCCCACAGCTTCGGTATCCTTGCAAACTGACGCTTTATTAGGTCTGGTCGAATGGCAGCTTAAAACAACTCTTTTTGTCCTTACGCGTTTCGGCGCCAAGCGCCTTGATCACAGGTGAGTTGATTTCGTGATTTACAATGTCCCAGTGGTCACGTGGTCATGGTTTGAGACCACAATACCCAGAATGCAGCATTATTCAAATTGGACAACTTGGCTGACATCACGCTACATTTCGCTGAATAGCTTTCCTTGTTTTTGCCAATGTCTGTTACCTTCGTGATGCAGAGTGGGAATAATAAACGCACAATGCACTTTGCTGCCACCGCACACATGAATAATTGCTTGAAAGTCAAACACGAAGTATGCCAGAAAAAGGGGTGCCCCTCTTTCGTCTCCCTTTCTCTTAATGCACACCAAATAATCTTGGAAGTCCGATGACTGGTGTGATTGCGAGCGCGTCATGCCCCTCCATTGAAATGTACCTGAGTTGCTCCATTTTACCGGGGCCTCCAACGCTGCAGGGCGGGCTCTCATGCAGGAATGGAGAATCCTGAAGTAAATACCAACAAAAACGAAACAGAGCCCACAGCTTCGGTATCCTTGCAAACTGACGCTTTATTAGGTCTGGTCGAATGGCAGTTTAAAACAACTCTTTTTGTCCTTACGCGTTTCGGCGCCAAGCGCCTTGATCACAGGTGAGTTGATTTTGTGATTTACAATGTCCCAGTGGTCACGTGGTCATGGTTTGAGACCACAATACCCAGAATGCAGCATTATTCAAATTGGACAACTTGGCTGACATCACGCTACATTTCGCTGAATAGCTTTCCTTGTTTTTGCCAATGTCTGTTACCTTCATGATGCAGAGTGGGAATAATAAACGCACAATGCACTTTGCTGCCACCGCACACATGAATAATTGCTTGAAAGTCAAACACGAAGTCTGCCAGAAAAAGGGGTGCCCCTCTTTCGTCTCCCTTTCTCTTAATGCACACCAAATAATCTTGGAAGTCCGATGACTGGTGTGATTGTGAGCGCGTCATGCCCCTCCATTGAAATGTACCTGAGTTGCTCCATTTTACCGGGGCCTCCAACGCTGCAGGGCGGGCTCTCATGCAGGAATGGAGAATCCTGAAGTAAATACCAACAAAAACGAAACAGTGACCACTGGGACATTGTAAATCACGAAATCAACTCACCTGTGATCAAGGCGCTTGGCGCCGAAACGCGTAAGGACAAAAAGAGTTGTTTTAAGCTGCCATTCGACCAGACCTAATAAAGCGTCAGTTTGCAAGGATACCGAAGCTGTGGGCTCTGTTTCGTTTTTGTTGGTATTTACTTCAGGATTCTCCATTCCTGCATGAGAGCCCGCTCTGCAGCGTTGGAGGCCCCGGTAAAATGGAGCAACTCAGGTACATCTCAATGGAGGGGCATGACGCGCTCGCAATCACACCAGTCATCGGACTTCCAAGATTATTTGGTGTGCATTAAGAGAAAGGGAGACGAAAGAGGGGCACCCCTTTTTCTGGCAGACTTCGTGTTTGACTTTCAAGCAATTATTCATGTGTGCGGTGGCAGCAAAGTGCATTGTGCGTTTATTATTCCCACTCTGCATCACGAAGGTAACAGACATTGGCAAAAACAAGGAAAGCTATTCAGCGAAATGTAGCGTGATGTCAGCCAAGTTGTCCAATTTGAATAATGCTGCATTCTGGGTATTGTGGTCTCAAACCATGACCACGTGACCACTGGGACATTGTAAATCACGAAATTAACTCACCTGTGATCAAGGCGCTTGGCGCCGAAACGCGTAAGGACAAAAAGAGTTGTTTTAAGCTGCCATTCGACCAGACCTAATAAAGCGTCAGTTTGCAAGGATACTGAAGCTGTGGGCTCTGTTTCGTTTTTGTTGGTATTTACTTCAGGATTCTCCATTCCTGCATGAGAGCCCGCCCTGCAGCGTTGGAGGCCCCGGTAAAATGGAGCAACTCAGGTACATTTCAATGGAGGGGCATGACGCGCTCGCAATCACACCAGTCATCGGACTTCTAAGATTATTTGGTGTGCATTAAGAGAAAGGGAGACGAAAGAGGGGCACCCCTTTTTCTGGCAGACTTCGTGTTTGACTTTCAAGCAATTATTCATGTGTGCGGTGGCAGCAAAGTGCATTGTGCGTTTATTATTCCCACTCTGCATCACGAAGGTAACAGACATTGGCAAAAACAAGGAAAGCTATTCAGCGAAATGTAGCGTGATGTCAGCCAAGTTGTCCAATTTGAATAATGCTGCATTCTGGGTATTGTGGTCTCAAACCATGACCACGTGACCACTGGGACATTGTAAATCACGAAATCAACTCACCTGTGATCAAGGCGCTTGGCGCCGAAACGCCTAAGGACAAAAAGAGTTGTTTTAAGCTGCCATTGGACCAGACCTAATAAAGCGTCAGTTTGCAAGGATACCGAAGCTGTGGGCTCTGTTTCGTTTTTGTTGTTATTTACTTCAGGATTCTCCATTCCTGCATGAGAGCCCGCCCTGCAGCGTTGGAGGCCCCGGTAAAATGGAGCAACTCAGGTACATTTCAATGGAGGGGCATGACGCGCTCGCAATCACACCAGTCATCGGACTTCCAAGATTATTTGGTGTGCATTAAGAGAAAGGGAGACGAAAGAGGGGCACCCCTTTTTCTGGCATACTTCGTGTTTGACTTTCAAGCAATTATTCATGTGTGCGGTGGCAGCAAAGTGCATTGTGCGTTTATTATTCCCACTCTGCATCAGGAAGGTAACAGACATTGGCAAAAACAAGGAAAGCTATTCAGCGAAATGTAGCGTGATGTCAGCCAAGTTGTCCAATTTGAATAATGCTGCATTCTGGGTATTGTGGTCTCAAACCATGACCACGTGACCACTGGGACATTGTAAATCACGAAATCAACTCACCTGTGATCAAGGCGCTTGGCGCCGAAACGCGTAAGGACAAAAAGAGTTGTTTTAAGCTGCCATTCGACCAGACCTAATAAAGCGTCAGTTTGCAAGGATACCGAAACTGTGGGCTCTGTTTCGTTTTTGTTGGTATTTACTTCCGGATTCTCCATTCCTGCATGAGAGCCCGCCCTGCAGCGTTGGAGGCCCCGGTAAAATGGAGCAACTCAGGTACATTTCAATGGAGGGGCATGACGCGCTCGCAATCACACCAGTCATCGGACTTCCAAGATTATTTGGTGTGCATTAAGAGAAAGGGAGACGAAAGAGGGGCACCCCTTTTTCTGGCAGACTTCGTGTTTGACTTTCAAGCAATTATTCATGTGTGCGGTGGCAGCAAAGTGCATTGTGCGTTTATTATTCCCACTCTGCATCACGAAGGTAACAGACATTGGCAAAAACAAGGAAAGCTATTCAGCGAAATGTAGCGTGATGTCAGCCAAGTTGTCCAATTTGAATAATGCTGCATTCTGGGTATTGTGGTCTCAAACCATGACCACGTGACCACTGGGACATTGTAAATCACGAAATCAACTCACCTGTGATCAAGGCGCTTGGCGCCGAAACGCGTAAGGACAAAAAGAGTTGTTTTAAGCTGCCATTCGACCAGACCTAATAAAGCGTCAGTTTGCAAGGATACCGAAGCTGTGGGCTCTGTTTCGTTTTTGTTGATATATATATATATATATATATATATATATATATATATATATATATATATATATATATATATATTCACTGAAAAAACCATAGGTTATAGACCATATATAGTTAGGGAATAGCATTTAAAAAACCTTATTTTACTCACACAAAACCATTGAAATTCCATATATAGTTAGTTGTACTAACTATATATCACGCACCCGCAATCCACTGCTGATGATGTCACATATTACATCATTCATGACATGGTCAGTGACATCACTGATGACATCACTGATGACATCTCAAATGACATCACTGATGACATCACTGATGACAACATCCAGTGACTGTATTTTTCTGTAAAGTTAAAATATGTCTTACATATTTATGAATGAGTCGATGTATAAGTGTCTGGACGATGGATTTAGTAGGTGCATGACTGAATGTATGAGTGAGTGATTAAATGTGTCTCACTGAGTGCATGGGTTAGTGACTAAACTGTCTTAATTTGTGCATCATTATGTCTGTTGTTCTGTAAACTGCTGCATGTGTTGATCAGTAGCTATATGAGTAACTATATGGGTTATTGATTGGTTGCCCAAGCATTTGTATGGGAGACTGAGTGTGTGTATGGGTGGCTGGGAAGTGTATGACTCTGTGCATAGATGTATGGGTTCAAAAGTGCATGTTGGAAACAGCTGTATGGGCGGTTGACTGTGTGCATGACTGTATTGGTGAGTGAATAGATATCTCAGTGCTACATGTCAAATTAAGTACATATGTAAAATATAGTACATGTGAGAGTTGACATATATAAATAACTGTGCATAAGAGCCAGTGAATGTGTGAGTGGCTGTATGGATCATTGTGAACTTGTATCCAGGATTGTATAAGTGAGTAAATATGTTTTAGTATATGTTTGAATAAGTAAGGTGTGTTTAACTGTATAGTTAAGGAAATGGAGGTGTGATTGATTGTTTGCATGACTGTCTAGGTGTGTGTGTAACTTCATGGATGAGTGACAATCTGTGAGTCTGTGTTTACACTGAGTGTATCTAAGGTTATATTAGAGTCTGAAGAGGTTCATCGTATTATCACATGAATGATTTTATCAGTGATGTCATCAGTAATGTCATTTGAGATGTCATCAGTGATGTCATCAGTGATGTCATTTGAGATGTCATCAGTGATGTCATCAGTGATGTCATTTGAGATGTCATCAGTGATGTCATCAGTGATGTCACTGACCATGTCATGAATGATGTAATATGTGACATCATCAGCAGTGGATTGCGGGTGCGTGATATATAGTTAGTACAACTAACTATATATGGAATTTCAATGGTTTTGTGTGAGTAAAATAAGGTTTTTTAAATGCTATTCCCTAACTATATATGGTCTATAACCTATGGTTTTTTCAGTGAATTTTTAAGGTTTTGTAAATGCTAATTCCTAACTATATATGGTCTATAACCTATGGTTTTTTCAGTGAATTTCATTGGTTTTTTAATAGCTAATATCAAAACCTTTACAATGTATTATTCTTTAAAAAGAAAAATATTTTTTACATGTTTTTAATACAATTTTTAAAAAATTTTTTTTTTGTTTCGCTCCCAGTACGCGTACCGGTTAGCTTCCCGTTAGCTCAATCCGGAGGCGCGACCCGGTACGCGAACCGGTAAACGTTCCTTTTGCGCACCTCTCGCGTTACAAAACAACATCGTGACGCGTCGCGTCAGCATGACATTTCGCGTTCTCGCGTAATACGTCATATGACGTGCTACGTTCGCGTACCCGGAAGCGCAGCGGTACGCGAACCGGAAGCGATCCGCGGCGCGGCGCCGACCGCGTAACGTAAACACAGCAGGTCATGTGACTCGGTAATAACACTTTTCATTGGTTCATTTCACTTTTGGTTTCCTACTGATGTAATACTAGGTCATGTGATCTAAAATGAACACTTTTCATTGGTTTAGAACTTTTGTTTTTCCCAAATGATGAAAAACCCTCCTTCTTTCCTCACTCTGACTTTCATCTTGGTGAGAGAAAGACCCTTTATTGAGACTTTGAGATGGCTTCATTAGTAGCTTCAGCTGGTGCTAACCCACCACCTCCACCAAATCCAAGAAAGAGAGGACCACCTGCAGAAGTAATTTTGCAAGAAGAGGAAGAACAGGAAGAGGAGGAAGAGGAGGAAGAGCCAAGGTTTTTGCCAGAGGAGCCCAGGAGGTACAATCGAAAGGAGAATTACATCTGGCAATTCTACAGAATTCCTGAGGGGCAAAAAAAAGTGAATGCACGCTACGTGTTTTGCCGTATATGCGGTGATAGATTGTCAAGGGGCACTGATAAAAAATACAGTTATGACAATCATACTATGCATCGGCATATGAGTAGGTGGCACCCAAATAATTATAGTGCTGCCCAGCTACGTGACGAACAACAAAATCCCCTCCCAATGGCAAGAAGATCGGTGGTTCCAGAGGTGTCGGGACCAGAGGCGAGGGAGATGATTGCAAACATCCAAATGTTGTTTGGGCACGTAAAGCAAGTGTGCGTGGAATGTGGCGATTTCATCTGCTACAGAGAAAGTAGCATCACTTTGATTTTGCGAGCAATTCAAAATCATGTTAATGTTTGTACGAAACGTCCCAAAAAATAAATTCTTTTTTTTTTTTTTGCTCCTGTTGAGCCCTTTATAATGGATCGTTTTTGTTTCCCCCCCCCCCAAAAAAACCAAAAAATTTTTAAAAACGTTCAGAAAATACAAAAAAAGTAAAAAAATGTTCAAAAAATACAAAAAAAATTATAAAACAACAAAAACATAAAAAAAAAGTTCTTTTCAGAACTACCTCCCCATTATAAAAAAATTGGTAGAATATTTGGCACTCTGCCAACCTCTATTTCTCTTAGTTCGCTCCCCGGGGCGCTACCCGGTACGCGTACCGGCAGCTAACCAAAAAAAATATTTTTTAAAAAAAAAGAACAGTAAGTATAAGGTAAGCAAACAGACAGTTATGTGAAAAGAAAGACAGCGTTAGGGAGTAAACAAGAGATACTGTTACCTACAATCCACTGCTTATGATGTCACATATTACATCATTCATGACATGGTCAGTAACATCAACAGCAGAGGATTGTAGGTAACAGTATCCTTAGTTTACTCCCTATAGCTGTCTTTCTTTTGACATAACTGTCTGTTTCCTTCCCTTATAGTTACTGTTCTTTTTAAAAAAAAAAAATTTTTGATCAGTCATAAACAGTGACATTAATAGAAACAGAGAGAGTGAACAAGAGTGAAGAACTATGGTCCTCCTCAGCCACCCTCAGAAAACCAAGGGGGTCAAGATACATCTACCGTGCCCCCTTCTACCCATTCTGAACATTATTTGCCCTCCATCTTGTATCTTGATTCGACCGAAACACAAAATGGTGGACTCCCATAACGCTGCTGGTTTGCGAACCGGGCAACTTCCCGGGAAGCGGTCCAAAAAAAAAAGTTGGGAAAGTAATTCACAGACACTAAGAGTAATAGAGATGGAGTGAGTGAACAAGACTGAGGAACTATGAGAACAGAGGGACTGAGAAAAAGAGTGGAAGGAGTTGAGTAAGTAGGTAATAGAGAAAGGAATGAGGAAAGTAGCAAAGGCAGGAAACTGAGGATTAAAGAAGTGAAGCAGTGGATCTAATAGTAGGTGAATGTGATAGAAATGTAACGAAAAGAGTACAACTATTTACCTTGTAATTGCCGTTAAATTAATCACATTTTATTTTTATACTTTCAATCTGTGAAAGAGAGAACCAACATTTGAAAAATATTAAAACATGTATTTAAAAATTACAAAAGACAAGGGAAAATATTGAAGGACAAATAGTTTTTCAACAACTTTGACACTGACAGAAGCTTCTGCTTCTCCAGGTCCTCTACACAATCCTAAAGATATACATTTTAAACTAACAGTATCTTGATGCAGATGAAGTGAGGCCTATCTTAAAACATGGTGCATCTTTTGCATTGCTCTTGTTTCAGAAAAGTGTCGCTTCAGGATGCCAATAACATGTCTCCTATCTAGAGATTTGTTTGAGGTGAGGCCTACTCAGAGTTCAAGATGAGATTTACACTTGTTGAAGTGTACAGAGGAGATAATATCTGTGAAAGTCTACCAATGAAGTGAGTCATGTCCACTGCACTCTTCAACAAAGTAGAAACCTCCTATGTTTCCCTGGACAGACCTAAACTTGATCTGCACAATGTGATTCGTAATGATAGGAAACACAGGTGATGTAATTGAAATATGTGCAATTTATTTTGCTCATTTCACAATCACATCACTTGTGTTTCCTTTGCTTAGGTATCTCATTGTGCAGATGTAGTCCAGCATATGAAAGAATACGTAGAAGTGCAGCACTGCATGCAATAAATTTAACACTTACAGAAAACTCACCTTCTCCATGCCTCCTACACAGTTCTACATATACATCATAAATGCAAACAGTACAGATTTAATTATACATGTTAAATGGTTTATTTTTGCTGTTCCCAGAATGTATCAAAATTCACTAAAAACAGTGACTTGAAGGTATTCATCATGTAACAGCGGGGAAAAAAAAACACAATCAAAATGATTGTGTTTAAAAAACCCATACAACATCAGAAATTAAAATTCAGAACTCCTTAAAGTTAACTTACTTTCCATGACGTCCAAGGATGTCCTATGAACAGCTTACACTCTTTTGTGCTGTTATTACTTTCAGCCCGCCACTTTCTGAAAGAAAACCTCCATCGTTTTTAAAAACACGTTACATGCAATAAATGACTTCTTGCTCTGTACCACTATTTTCCACAAGGCCAAATCTAGTCAGAGATATTTATAACTCTTGGATTTCTTGTAAGCCAATCCCATCATTTGGCATTTCCGCAACTTTCACAATTAAAATGTTGAAGATCATTTTCACAATCCTGGAATAGTAATATCTTCCCCTTCTTGCTCAGTCATGTTCTACATTTCCTATGACACTGATACTGCTTAATATGAAGCAGACTTACACTACCTCTATGAGTAGTACAATTATTTAATTCTCTACATCACTTTTAATCACAAAGCAATGTAAAACAGTAGACAGCATTGCAGACTTACATTCCCTCTACTCCATGTTTTGATTGGCTGCTTCAATTAGCTTATGAAAAGAAACAGTTTTTCTGAACTCATTCAAAGTGCACTTATTTCTCCATGATGTCCAATCCTATGATTAGAAGTTATGTCTCTGAACTACACTTATCCTCAAGGCCAAATTGTGTAGGAGCCATTAGAACTTCTTGAAATTCCACAGAGCACATCCTGAGATTATTTCCCTAAAATTTTGGTTTTAAAAACACCAGGTAAGAGTTTTTAAGGTCATACGGCAATTTTTTTTTGAAAATTAAAACAGAATCATTGCAGAATGACCAGCCATTTCTAGACTTTAAATAAGCTGTGTAATGTCCTGATGATATTGAAGGGCCGTCATGATATATAATTGCTGTAGTTACAAAAGTCCTTCCTGATATTGACAACTGCGAAGCTACAATTTTTTTTATTAAAGTTGTCAATTTTGTTCCATCAGGCCTACATCGTTGGAACATTAAAATGACGTACTGGCCATATGTTCGTATAAATAAAGTGGACATCATTTCAGATTTACATTGGCTACACTCCATGTTGTGATTAGCAGCTTTTACTAGCTTATTAAAGGAGACTGATTTACTGTCTGGCAAAGTTAAATATATAAATCTTTCTGAGTCTACACTAGTAGTACTTGATACCATACAGTTCTCGCAGTCATGCTGCCATTGATAAGAAAGCCCAAACAGCTGATCTACATCTACACCTTCAGCATGTAATACATCAAGCATATACATTAAAAACTCCTGACAATCTTGCTGAATATTTTGAGAGAATTGTGTTTGGCCTGAACATATATCTAACAGATTTCTAATTTCAGACACACTTTCTATGTTTCTTCTATCAGTGGTACATTTCTCTAACACAGAATTTAACAAACTGCAAAATCTTTGATCAGAATTGACCACAATCTCTTCTTTTACATTTTTTAGAGAAAACAAAACATTAATTACTACATTAGCATAGCAGTTGACACCAGAACTGTTTTCAAACTGAAAACCAACAACATCTTCAACAGAATCCTCTTTGTTTCTGCTTGTAATTTTAGGTTCATCGACTTTTCGTCTTTTTGCTACAACCTCCCCAGTATTGGTCACATTTCTTCTTTTCCGGCCTACCACACGTTTCTCAAACAAAGGATACTGAGGCAAATGTGGCGCATACTCTCTTCTTAACCTATTGTATTCCTTAACACAATCTAGATCCGCACAAATGTTTGTGACATCACACTCAATCAAGTACAATCCCGATAAAGTTCTAACTCGTGACAATGCCACGTATGCCATACCCTCCTTGAACACAGAACTGCCAATATTCACCAATGCACAGTCTACACTTAAACCTTGCGATTTATGGATTGTCACCGCATATGCCAAGCAAACAGGAAACTGCTTACGGCGAACATATAAGTCTTTCACAAGCAAAAATCTAGCAGAGCAACGACCAATTAGCTGTACTTCCTCAATGCCATCAAATTTAATTTTTAAAAATTCAATTCCATCTCTATTTCTGTATTTTACAAAATCAACAACATTACCCATTGACCCATTTACCAGACCTCTTTCAACATGTAAATTCCTTCTTAAAATTATACGGCAGTTAAAGCACACATTCAGAGTCTTTTCAAAACCTGCAGTTTTAGATATAGTCTTCTCTAATGAATCCAATTTTGTTTTCAGATTCTCAGACAAAATAATTGTTGATCCCATATGCTCTACTCTGTCAATAGCTTCCAGTTTCACAATCTCTTGCTTTTCTAAATTCAACATTTTGTTGTTGAATTTGGCACATTCTGCAAGAGTTGGCATCAAACATATTCCAGATTTCTTATCAGTAATTTTCTGAAAAATATTCTCAGGCACAACATCTTGTTCTGGATACAAATTTGACAGTAATCGTGCATGTAAAGCTTCTTTCCCATGCTCGGTCACTTTTCCAATTCTAACATCTTGTAGAATAGTCTTGTAAACTTCATCCTTCGCCTGACGCATATTTTCATGCAGTTCAGCATAATTGAAGTTTAACCATATATTGACGTTGCCAATGCTGCCTAGGCACTTCCTGGTATCTTCATGCGTGAGCATTTTGAACACAGGTTGCCCTTTCACTGGTGTCAGCTGCAGAAGATCTCCGAAAACAATGATGTGTTTGCCACCAAATAACACATCATACTCTGTTTTGAGAACTTCTTGCATCCTCAAATGCACAAAGGCAAGCATGACATTGGAAACCATGCTTACTTCGTCAATGATAAGAAGTTTCATTTTCCTCAAGATTCTTGAAACTTCAAAACAAGCATCTCCAGATAGCTTGTGATATTCTAATTTGTTGTCATGCTCCACTGGCAGCATCAGTAAACGATGTAAAGTAATCCCTTTAATATTATGTGCTGCCAGTCCAATTGGAGCAGTGACAACACAAGACAGCGATGACTCTGTCCTTTCCTGCAAATAGCATGAAATTGCTTTAATGAGGAAACTTTTTCCAGTTCCCGCTTCTCCACTCACGTACAGTCGGACAGGCTTCAACGACGTACATGAGCACTCTTTCTTATCATGACTTAATCCATGATCAATTTGCATGGTAACTTCGTCATATATTTTCCTCTGCTCAACGTTGAGTTGCCTTTCCAACTCTTCTAAGTTAACCGCTTCCTCTTGAGCATGTGCCATGGCTCTTTCCACTTCATTCATAGCAGTGGCAGCTTCATTTTCAATAAGAGGTCCTCCTAGTGGATCCTGACTCAATGAAGCAGAACTCTGACTGTCCTGAGAACTGTCTCTGGCAATCTCGGCTGCAATCGTTGCTTCCTGCTCAATTTCCGCATTCAACATTTCTACATATTTGGGAAAAGCAGGACATTCTATGGTCTCCTTGGCGGCATTGAAAGAGTCTTCGTAACAGAGGAAATCTCCAAGCAGTTCCTCTTCTGCACGCCAAGGCTTGAAAAGTTGCAAAAGTGCTAAATAGAAAAACTCCTTTTTTTCAGGAGATTCGCCACTCAATTTTCGATGGTTTATCAAGTGGCATTTTCTTTGCTTGACCAGACATCCCTCACTTCCTATTACAGCATACACTCCTTTCTCAGTATCTTCTTTGATGTTCCTCTTGAACATGTAATTTTGCAGAACCTCATACAGACAAACATTCTCTAGGTGACTGCTTCGATTTGGATAATATGTATCCAACATGTTTGTCTTCAAAATGTCGGTACTGTTTGGCTCCTTTTCCGCCAAATACTCAATTTCCCGCACAGGTTTCAGAACTCGATTACGCGTTGCAGCAAGACCAAGACTCGCCCAAACGATACTCCTGGACTTGGCATAGAGACTTGCTGAAGACAACCGGTCAGAACATTCGTACGCTCCGATTTCTCGATGCGACAACATCTTCAGACTGAAACTGTACAACTTCTTGCTGAGGCTCTTTTCATGGGAAATGTCCTCCCACATATCCTTCAATTCTGTCTTCTCTTTTTTGGTGATATAAGACGTCACATACCGAGCCACAGCCATACAGTTATCAGCCACAAACTGTATATCCATGTTAGCATTCCACATGGACAAAATCACCGGGTTGTAGTCGTTGATGTACTTGGACTCTTCGTTCCTCTTCAAATTGTAAGTGTTTTTAGGTGATTTCTTCATCACATTATGTCGCAGCGAAGACATCAAACTGTTTACTCTTCCTTTAGAAATCACCGGTCGTGGAAAGCCGAAACGACATTTGGTGTAGAACTTGTCTTTGTTTCGGAATTTACGACGGCAGTACTTTCCACATCGATGGCTTTGGAAACGCAGAACTTTTTCTCTTAGGCTTTTCTTCTCCTTTGCGTTTGGAACAGCACACGTAGAATACTGTTGGATGAAACTCATCACTGAGTCTTCTGGATCCGCTCCAAATTTAGGTGCATCCTTGATCCACAGCAACATATGTATATGAGGAGCACCTCTTGCTTGGTACTCCTTTCTCCAGAAGAAATCCAACACCTCTCCAAGAGGTGGATTCTTCTTATTCATGATGAAAGACATCATAGCTTCAAATCTATGATTGAAGTACCTACATACATTGACTGGATCCAAAGAGCACAGTTCTCCGGGTGTCTTGAATTCGATGTTTTCTACGTTAGCATTTGCCTCTCGTAGAAATTGAAGTAAGTCTTCCCAGCCATACTCGGCACAACTCAGAGTGAGGAACCATGTGGGAGTACCTAAGTTCCTCAGCATACATTTTAAATCACCATGACGACGGTACCAGTACTCATTAGTACCACGCTGACACGCCATGAGATTAATCAGGTGAGAATCCAAAATACTATCTTGGACATTCACTTTATCCATAAAATCACTTGCCGAGATGTTTTGCATGTGTATACCACTTTTCAAGATGTGGTTCACTGCATATGACAGTCCAGACAGATCGCTTTCAAACAGGAGATGAAACAAATAAGGAATGCATTGTCGAAACCTAGCATCTCCTGCATACAATCGCAAAGTCCGGTATTCAGAAGCAGGAATTTGATGAGGTCGCTCATCATATCTTCCTCCCTGACCTGTTGGAAAAAGCTGTGGGAAACACCGAGCTTCCAAACTTTCCTCCCAAACACTAATGGGACTCCCTTTGGCTTGTTTCATTTGAAACAACTCAATAGCATTCCCCATGACTTCCTTCGAATGCAAAGGATGAACACTATAATGTTCATATATTTCCTCACTAGTAGAGGGTTCTACTTTCTCAATTTGACCAGCACACAAATCGCTATCCTCTTCCTCACTTACTTCCTCTTCTGCAACATATACATTCTTATAGTATTTATTATTTTTTTTCAAATACAATGTTGCCTTTTTAACTTTCCTAACATCTACTAAATCTTGCCATATTTTCTTATTCTTTGTCGGAACCCCATTAACTAAGATAACCAGAGGTTCCTCTTCCACTTTTTCTACTCCAATTGTGTTAATGTTTTTCTTGAAATCTAGAGGCAAATAAACAACTCTTCCCTTTAATCCTCTCTGTAAATCTGATGGAGGCAATTTCCCTGTCTTTGGCTCCATTCTTACAATAGCCTGAAAGGGATGGATACTTTGAATCAAAATAGATTCATAAGTATTTAAGTCCTTCAATTCAGAAGGAATCTCAACCAATTCCAGATTATTATGAACTGCTCTAGCAGGCATCTGGTTTTGATTTAATTTGTTACAACAATAAGTACACACACATTGATCCAATCCCAAATCAAAACAATTTTCTACCATCAAGTATGTTGCAAAATCCTTCCATTCACTATTATTTTCCCTTTCACTTTTTGCATATAAATCCACTAACTTAGTCTGATTCTTATAATAAGTGCGTCTACAACACACACAAGTGAAATTAGGCCTCTCACTTGATTTCATGTCAAACGTCGCAATTTCCCTCTGGAAATTATCTGTACTGGAAACATGTACACTATCTTCCAAATGACCCTCTACTTCTTGCTCAATTTCAACATTCTCCTCTTTACTTCCAAAGTAACAAAACTCAATTTCTTCACATATATTCTTCACATCTATTTCAGAACCATGCAAAAGAGCAGCGCATAATTGTTTCAGCATAATTGCTGGACTCTTAGCATAATACAACAGTCTAACTAACTTCCTCACTTTGTTATGATGCACTGCTAGCATCCTGAAATGATGAAAAACACTCTGGCATACTCTCCTGGATAGACAAGCCAGTGAATGACCATGCAAACCTGTCACTTCTCTTACTCTGCAAGGATCTAATTCTTGCAACAACCTCATTTTCTGCTTCAAACTTTTTTTGTTAAATGACCGTACAAAATCACAAAGCAAATTGATGGAATCCTGTCGCACACTGCAAATACTACTACACTTCCAGGTGTACACAGGACCCTTAGCACGTCTTCCTAAAACCTCATTGCCTAACAACTCTTCTGCCTCTGTTGTCACAAGTTTTTCTTTTTCAACTGGACAACCATCTTTCACTTCATAAGCACGACCACTGATGTCAACTGCATGCACCAAATCATTATCCTGGAAATAACTCTCTTCATTAAAAAATGCCTCACAGCTTGAACTATGTATCCATTCTCCAGAAAAAACTTCACAAAAATTACTACGATTAACTATTCTCTTCCATCTACTATTTCTTTTGAAATCAAAAATTGCCTTGTTTAGCTTCCTAATTCTATTGATTATCAAAATAAATAACTTACGTTTAATTTCAAATGCCTGATCAATAACTTTCTCAACTTTTTTTTTCTCTTATAAAAAACTAGTTTCTGTTGACCTTTCTTAATATTTTTTAACAAATTGCCAATTATCCTGTTACGGAACATTCGTTTACGAATCTCCCTAAACTGTTGTTTCCTTCTACTATCATGCACAGATTTATCTCTTGCTCTAGCAGTAACATTTTCATTTGTCCTTTTCTTTCCATTTGATTTACTTCTCGTGTTATGGATTGAAACATTTTCTGTAGTAATATTTTTTTTATTACAAATATACCTTATGAAATATTTAGAGCTCTTACCCGGTGCTTTCTTCGTGGCTTGAGAAATCTTTTTGTTAGAGGACTGCTGCGGTTTTTTTTTCTCCTGCTGTCTTTGACGTTTTGCAGCCTTTATCTGTCTTAGTACTGTAGGCATATTGAAATCTTGAAATGATCTGCAGTTGAATCTGAGGAAAAATATAATAAAAAATTTTAATAAACATTATTATCAAACAGTAAATCAGTAATAGTGATCAAAAACATAACACACTACTTGACATTTTAATTTGAAGATTTTTTAGTCATTGCCATTTTTACAATACAGAAATACCAGAAAAGAAATGACATTTATATTTATGTTACCTATGCTATTTTATATGTGAATCTGATCTAATTTTATGAGCATATTTTAATATTTTATTGAAGACACTACACATAACCTGTTTTTGAAGGTGTCTTTATTTTTAAATTAAACGGTTTACCTTTTTACTTTTTATTGATTATAAATTTTAAAAATAAATGTTTATAATTCCAAAGGCTCAAGCAGGTCAGCTTCCCATCCTATATCATATAATTCTGACAAATCTGCATCCTCATCACGCTCTTCTTCATCCTCAGGATTTAAATCATCCAATGGATCAACATCCACTGATGTTTCAATTACAAGTTCAATGATGAGGTCAAAATCAACTGATTGCAGATTGTCGCTCATGTTGAGGTTGTCTTTATCTTTAAAGAAAGATAACAACAATGAGATGTTGCAGAGTAAGAGACAAATCTCACAGATTATAATAGTAAAATTATTTAACAAGAGTAACATTTTGCAGCTATTATTTAGCCATGTCCAGCGATGCTGAGCAGGTGAAGCCTATGTCTAATTTTTCACTGAACAGGACTCATCTGTTCTTAACCTTGGATAAGCCTCAACGACTCTGTGTCCCCTGCACATACTCAAATGTTAAAGTGCAGATTTATATTAAATGGCACATCCCCAGGCATGCACCAGTTAATGTGCACCACTGCTTTACCACCCATGGTGTGCCGCATTTACAATCAGATAGGAGAAAGCTGCTTCAAAACCCTGCGCCTGCTTGAAGCTGGCATAGGTCTTGACGCAGCATTGTAGAGATGGGGCACCCCTGAGCCTTGCTGGAGCTGCATCGCACTTACGATACAACTCCAGCAATGCGCCACCTTTACGGCACAGATGCGTCACGCATCTGTGCCGTTTTTTCCCCATGCTGCGCCGCATTGTAAATGCAGCACAACATGGGTGGCGGAACAGTGGCGCAGGATGACTGTCACATCCCTGGTGATGCGCCACTCATCATAAATCTATCCCTAAGCTTCTTATCTTGTTACAGATGAACTGCCATATGTATCATCAAAATATTTTACATTTTCTAAATAGCGAATTTTAAGGAATAAATAGCGATTCTTTACCATTCCTAATTTGCGATGAGCAAATTGCTAATTGCAAGTTACCCATTCATTTCCATGGCCTAGGAGGCTAATATGAATGAAGGTTTAATTTGCGATTAGCAATTTGCTCATCACAAAGTAGGAATTTTTCCAAGGGTGCAGGGGTGTCTCAAGAACACCTACTGCACCCCTGAAAAACAAATTTAGGGGCATATGGCACACATACATGCCTTAAGGGCATGTGTTGGCGTCATATGGCACCTTTTCTTTTTTTGAAAAAAAGCTTTTTGAAAAGAATTCACAAATTACCACTAATTTACCACAATAGTTTCCAAATCCTTAATGTCATTTTTTACATAGTTTTTGTTTGATACATTGCATTTAAGTAGTCACAAAATTTACAAATGCTTCAGTGCAATCGCAAAATAAGGAATAGCAAATTTTGCTACTCCTTATTTTGCATCAAAGTTGTTTGATACATACCATTTGTCTAATTAACATTCGCAAAGGCCGAAATTCATAGAATTTTGATCTTTGCAAATGCTAATTAGCTTGATACATATGGCCCCAAGTGAGGCCTGTCTTGCGACATGGTGCATCTTTTGCATTACTGCTGATTGGGTTTTATGTGGTACGTTTTTTTTTACACTATGACATATCTGCCTAAATGCATCAATTTTTAATGTTGTCACCTCATAGCAAATATTATGCACCACCGCTGCATCATAAAAGTGACGCACAGTGGCAGAAAAAAGGCATACACCTATCATAAATCTGTCCCTAACATTTTAAATGATTGATTTAGGATGACGATAAAGTGTGTCCTATCCAGAGGTTTGTTTAAGGTGAGGCCTACTCAGGATTGCAGATTAAAGTTACGCTTGATGAAGAATACAGAGGAGATAATACATATAAAGGACTACCAATGAAGTAAGTAATGTGCACTTTATTGCGCCAGTCATCATAAATGTATCCCTAAGCTTCTTATCTTGTTACAGATGAACCACCATATGTATCATCAAACTATTTTGCATTTCCTAAATAGCAAATTTTAAGGAATAAATAGCAATTCTTTACTATTCCTAATTTGCAATGAGCAAATTGCTAATTGCAAATTACCCATTCATTTCCATAGGCTAGGAGGCTCATAGGAATTAATGTTGCAATTTGTGATTAGCAATTAGCTCATCACAAAATAGGATTTTTTTCAAGCGTGCAGGGGTATCTCAAGAACACCCTGCTGCACCCCTGAAAAAGAAATTTGGGAGCACATGGCACACCTACATGCCCTAATGGCATGTATGGGCGTCATATGGGACCTTTTTTTTTTTTTGAAAAAAATGCTTTTTGAAAAGAATTCGCAAATTACCACAAACTAGAAGTTGGTGGTAGTTTCCAAATCCTTAATATCATTTTTTACATATTTTTTTTTTGATACATTGCATTTAAGGAATCACAAATTTTGAATTATTGACATTTTAAGTAATTTCCACATGTGCAGTGTTTTCAAAATATAATTTGAAAATGGTTTTTGGGGAAAAGTAATGGTTTGCAAATTTATGACAAGGACATAATGGTGTATGCTTCTCTATAAGGCATTTCAGTATCTCTAATGTCATTTTTCCCATATTACATTATAAGACCTTTCCCCATGAAGCACATTCCTTGTAAATATGCTCCCACCTGTGCATTGCAAATTTAGATTTTGACTGTTTCAGACACATAGCCATGTTGAAAGTGACCCAAAAAAATTGCAAACGTTTTAAAATAACACATTCATGTGTCTTAAGGACATTTTAAGTCATTTCCCCATGGACAATGTTTTCTAAGTGGCACAAAAGAGGTATACACCTATCATAAATCTGTCCCTAGCATTTTAAATGATTAATTCAGGATGACAATAAGATGTGGCCTATCCAGAGGTTTGTTTAAGGTGAGGCCTACTCAGGATTGCAGATTAAAGTTACGCTTGATGAAGAATACAGAGGAGATAATTTATTGTAAAGGCCTACCAATGAAGTAAGTGATTTCTACTTCATTGCACCAGTCATCATAAATGTATCCGTAAGCTTCTTATCTTGTTAGACATCAACCGCCATATGTATCATATAACTATTTTGCATTTCCAAAAAAGCGAATTTTAAGGAATAAATAGCGATTCTTTACCATTCCAAATTTGCTTTGAGAAAATAGCTAATTGCAAATTACCCATTCATTTCCATGGGCTAGGAGGCTCATATAAATGAAGGTGCAATTTGCGATTAACAATTTGCTCATCACAAATTAGGAATTTATTCCAAAGGTGCAGGGGTGTCTCAAGAACACCCTGCTGCAACCCTGAAAAAGAAATTTGGGGGCATATGGCGCACATAAATTTTAACAACATTCCTTTACCTCAACAACGATTTTCAAATCATAACTTCAAAACACTACACATGGGAAAATTACTTAAATTGTCCTTAAGACACATAAAAGCGTTTTTTGATTGGCTTTCCTGCATGGTAGGGTCACTTTTAACATGGCTATGTAACACAAACATTCAAAATCAAAATTTTCCATGCACAGGTGGGAGCATATTTACAAGCAATTTGCGCCACAAAGAAAGGTCTTACATTAAAATGGGAAAAATAACATCAGGGACAGTCAATTGCCTTATAAAGAACCATACACCATTATGTCCTTCTCATGAATTTAAAAACAATTCCTTTTTCCCAAAAACGATTTTCAAATCATAATTTCAAAACACTGCACATGAGAAAATGACTTAAAATGTCATTGAAACACATGAAAGCGTTTTTTGATTGGCTTTCCTGCATGGTTGGGTCACTTTTATCATGGCTATGTAACACAAACATTCAAAATTAAAATTTTCATGCACATGTAACAGCATATTTACAAGCAATTTGCGCCACAGAGAAAGGTCTTACACTAAAATGAGAAAAATAACATCAGGAACAGTCAATTGCCTTATAAAGAACCATACACCATTATGTCCTTGTCATGATTTTATAAACAATTCCTTTTCCCCAAAAACGATTTTAAAATCATAATTTCTAAACACTGCACATGGGAAAATGACTTAAAATGTCATTAAAACACATGAAAGCGTTTTTTGATTGCCTTCCCAGCATGGTTTAGTCACTTTTAACATGGCTATTTAACACAAACATTCAAAATCTAAATTTTCCATGCACATGTGAGAGCATATTTACAAGCAATTTGCGCCACAGAGAAAGGTCTTACACTAAAATGAGAAAAATAACATCAGGGACAGTCAATTGCCTTATAAAGAACCATACACCATTATATCCTTGTCATGAATTTAAAAACAATTCCTTTTCCTCAAAAACGATTTTCAAATCATAATTTCTAAACACTGCACATCAGAAAATGACTTAAAATGTCATTAAAACACATGAAATCATTTTTTGATTGGCTTTCCAGCATGGTTGCGTCACTTTTAACATGGCTATGTAACACAAACATTCAAAATCAAAATTTTCCATGCACATGTGAGAGCATATTTACAAGCAATTTGCGCCACATAAATCATAATTTTCTCCTTAAAGCACACTATTCTCTATCTAAAGTAAAGAAATATTTTCTCACCTTAGCAAATACTTTCAGTTTGAAAACAGTCTAAGAAACACACCAATTTGTCTTCAGCAGAGCAAAAGGTATGCACTCCAGAGTCTGCAGCTATCAAAAGCACAGAAATGCTGTAATTCTTCACACATATTTCTCATGTCACCCAATCAAAACTCTTCCCTCACTTTTTTTCAAATGAAAACCCTTCCCCCTCTGCCCTTTCTGCCTATTTTCCATAGCAACCACCTCTTGGAGAAACTCTGGTGTTTGCAAGTTCACACAACAATGTTGCAATTGAACTCTGAACTCTCAGTGCACCTGCATATCCAGTGCTTTCTTTCATTTAATGATTTTTTATTGACCACTCAAAATACATCTTTCAAACAACACATCTGTACACCCTAACTTTCTGTTTTCATCAATCAAAATCCACCAATCACTGTTACTACTTCATGAACACAGAAACTCCACAGTTTTTTTCATTTCAAACTCTCATTTTTTCAACTGCCATTTCATTGCCACACTTCATCTGACTGCAGGAGAACCTTCTCTCACCATGTTTTCTGTCTGGATTGTTGGTCATAGTTATATTCACTGGGCTCAAAGGTACGTTGAAAGCAGGAATTTACCTAACCTCAATTTACAAGATGTGGAAATTAAGTGGTTTGGCCACAGAGGATTAAAATGTCACCAATTGATACCATTGGTGAAAACCTTTATGCATTTGCCAAAACCTGACCTGTTAATTGTGCACTGTGGAGGTAATGACTTGGGCACTTTGACTGGTGTAGGTCTGGAAATGCTTTTAAAGGACACCTTTGAGCAATTAATGGCACTTTTTCCTCAGACTGCCTTGGTATATTCAAATATATGCCAAAGACAGAAATGGAGGTGGTCAAACCAATTTTGTCCACAAATTGAGAAGTCGAGGAAGCATGTAAACAAATCTGTTTCAGCTTACATGAGAGACCATGGAATGGGCTCCCTGTACAACAATAACTTGCGTTACTACATGCAAGATATCTACAGAGGAGATGGAGTTCACTTCTCAGATGAGGGCAACAGAGTTTTCACTCTGAATTTAAGAATGTGCATTGGTACCTACTTATAAGTACCTAAATATACCATAAACCCAAAAGCTCTTCTCAGAGCTACCCTACATCTAATCACTCACAATTATTATTTTACTCTAACTTTTTTCACTAATTTTCAACAAAGTACACTCCCTGGGGCGCTACCCGGTACGCGTACCGGGAGCTAACCTCGCGAAATTTTTTAAAAAAATGTTTTTTTTTCGCACATATAAACCTCCTCAGCCACCCTCAGAAAACCTAGGGGGTCAAGATAAGTCTACCGTGCCCCCTTCTACCCATTCTGAACATTATTTGCCCTCCATCTTGTATCTTAATTCGACCGAAACACAAAATGGTGGACTCCCGGAACGCTTAAGGTACGCGAACCGGGGCGCTCAACGGTTCGCGTACCGGGTCGCTCCCTGGGAAGCGCACCATCAAAAAAGGTGGGAAAATAGTTCACAGAAAAGCCACTTGAGACAATTTCACCAAATATAGATTAGCTCATACTACATACCAATCCCTACCATTTTCACAAATTTGATTGGAATTCCATTTAGCCATTTAGCCTGTAGACCTCTGTAAATACCGTGAGGTAAATTACTTCACAAAACACATCTGAAATGTTGGAATTGACAACCAATTAAAATGTTACTTTCATTTTCTACTTTTTTTACCTGACATTTGATTGGTTATGTACCCGAATATATATAAAGGAAGAGAAGGAAACACAGCCATTTTGACTACTACTTCCTGGTGTACATTTCAATAGGATTTTCATTAATAACTTCAACTTCTTTTTAAAGGTAAGTTGTTATTTTTAAAACTGAAGTATATTTTGCACTTTAAGTTAATATGGAAAACTTTTTCTGTTAGTTATATACTATCCCTCTGTAGTACTTATAAATTTAGATACACTTTTTTATATTCCTACTTCCACTCTGATACTATACACTGCCCAAAGATAAATTCTCTGTTAAAAACTGCCTATCTAAAAATAATCCCAACAGTGCCCTACCTCTACTAATATATATTTTTTTTATGCAAATTTCAGGGAAAATGGAAAGTGAACAAAACATTTCATTTGAAATTGTCCTTCCAGAGTCCAACACAGAAATCATTGATCCAAATGAGATTGAATTTATAGATGAAACTTGGGACCAAGAACTACTGCAATGTGTACAAGCAGTAGATAACCTCCTTGCAAATGAGGACATTTTACAACCTCAGAGACTACAATCTATATTCCATGATTATTATGAAATTTCTGACAATGAAATGTTAGAAAGTTTAATAAATTATGAAACACAATAAAAAAAGCTTAAAAAATAAAAAAAAATAAAAAATAATCAACAAAACCAACAATCAATTAACATACAGCATTTGAAAAGTCTATCATTCATTTTTCATTGTGGTACGCTCCCCAGAACGCTTCCCGGTTCGCGTACCGGGCGCTAACCACGAAAAAAAACAAAAAAAAAGATTTTTTTTTTTTGCTTCGCGGGGCCCCTTTAAAACCTCCACATTAAACCTAGGGGGTCAGCGAGGATCTACTATGCCCCCTTATAGTTATTTCCCCCTTTGTTTTGGCCTCCTCTTGTCTCTCGATCCTACCGAGAGACAAGATGGCGGCCGCTCCGGACTGTTTAGAATGTTGACAGACACCGGAGAGCCAATCAGCTTCGCTACGCGAAGTTCCGTTACGCGTCAAGTACGCGAACCGGGGCGCTGCCTGGTCCGCGCTTACAGATATATATCTTTTTTTGAACGTTAATTTCTCAAAATCCACTGCAGCACATATATTGAGACCTACAAAAGGCACATCGGGCTACCAGTCCCTACAATTTTGCCAAGTTTCGTGCAAATCCATTCAGCCGTTCGGGCTAAAAGTGAGGCTAACCGCCCTATGGAAAACTCAATGTTAAAAACACGTTTTGGGACCCCCCTTTTTTCTCGGCCCCCCCTGGACCAACTCCCCCCAAATTTCCAGGGGCTGCTCAGAAACAAAATGTTCCATTTTGCTGAAAATTTCAGCCAATTCCGTCCACAAACGCCAAAGTTATTAGACATAGAATTTTCAAAAATCCCATAGGGAAAAAATCCTAACTATATATACCTACTGGCGACCGCCAGTAGGTAATATATATATATATATATACATATATATATATATATATATTTTTTTTATTTTATTTATATATATATATATATACACACATATATATATATACACACACACACATATATATATATATATATATATATATATATTACCTACTGGCGGTCGCCAGTAGGTATATATAGTTAGGATTTTTTCTCTATGGGTTTTTTGAAAATTCTATGTCTAATAACTTTGGCGTTTGTGGACGGAATTGGCTGAAATTTTCAGGAAAATGGCACATTTTGTTTCTGAGCAGCCCTTGAAAATTTGGGGGGGGTTCGTCCAGTGGGGGCCGAGAAAAAAGGGGGGTCCCAAAACGTGTTTTTAACATTGAGTTTTCCATAGGGCGGTTGGCCTCACTTTTAGCCCGAACGGCTGAATGGATTTGCACGAAACTTGGCAAAATTGTAGGGACTGGTAGCCCGATGTGCCTTTTGTAGGTCTCAATATATGTGCTCCAGTGGATTTTGAGAAATTAACGTTTAAAAAAAGATATATATCTGTAACAGCGGACCGGTTAGCGCTCTGGTTCGCGGACTTTTCGCGCAACGGAGCTTTGTGAAGCGAAGCTGATTGGTTCTCCGGCGTCTGTCAACATTCCAAACAGTCCGTAGCGGCCGCCATCTTGTCTCTCGGTAGGATCGAGAGACAAGAGGAGGTCAAAACAAAGGGGGAAATAACTATAAGGGGGCATAGTAGATCCTCGCTGACCCCCTAGGTTTGATGTGGAGGTTTTAAAAGGGCCCCGCGGGGCAAAAAAAAATAATAAAAATAATAATTGAACGGCTGAATGGATTTGCACGAAACTTGGCAAAATATTAGGGACTGGTAGCCCGATGTGCCTTTGCTAGGTCTCAATATATGTGCTCCAGTGGATTTTGAGAAATTAACGTTCAAAAAAAGATATATATCTGTAACAGCGCTCCGCTTCGCGTAACGGAGGTTTGCGAAGCTGATTGGTCATTCTGTCACTGGGCTATAGTTGGGCTACATCTGGCTGATATTTGGGCTACATTTGTTTTTTTGTGTGTCTGGCGGCCATCTTTGGGCTACATTGGGCTACATTGGGCTTCATTGGGCTACATTCGGCTAATTAGCAAATAGCTCATCGCAAACTAGGAATGGTAAAGAATCGCTATTTATTCCTTAAAGTTCGCTATTTAGGAAATGCAAATAACTTTGATGATACATATGGCGGTTCATCTCTAACAAGATAAGAAGCATAGGGATAGATTTATGATGACTGGCGCATCACCAGGGATGTGTTAGTCATTCTGTGCCGCTGTTCCGTCACCTATGGTGTGCTGCATTTACAATGCGGCGCATCATGGGGCAAAAACAGCACAGATGCGTGATGTATCTGTGCCCTAAAGGTGGCGCATTGCTGGAGTTGTATCGCAAGTGTGATGAAGGTCCAGCAAGGGTCGGGGGTGCCCCTGTCGCAGGGTTTCTGTTCTCACACAGAACTGTGGACAGAGGATTGGAACCTCGGCGAATTAGGGTGTCCCAAAACTCACGTTAGTAATCAAAAACTATTTAGCAAGCTAGGTACAGTGTCACATTGGATATAACAAACTCTCAATGTTTAGACAATCCAGAATATGAACTTATAGTACCTCAGGATACGTGGAACTCATGAACAGTCGGTCGTTATATATTTCTTAGAAACCAGAACATGGAGTTAAGAAGAACACATGTGTATTTGAAATGTTTATTTACTAATGCCGTCTTCTCAGGCGTAGTACCTTAGATAATAAAAGTACACATATTATCAGTAGCAAAATTACCAGCATAGTTACTAGTACATAAAAAGTGAATGGTGATAGTATGTTAACATGCTGTAAATGAATAAGAGTTAGCAACACTTATAAGCAGCCGCGGGCCGTGGAGGGAGTTACGGTGAGGCAGGGAGGCGGGGAGGGGGAGAAGCAGGGTGGAGAATACAAGTACACATATTATCAGTAGCAAAATTACCAGCATAGTTACTAGTACATAAAAAGCGAATGGTGACAGTATGTTAACATGCTGTAAATGAATAAGAGTTAGCAACACTTATAAGCAGCCGCGGGCCGTGGAGGGAGTTACGGTGGGGCAGGGAGGCGGGGAGGGGGAGGGGCAAGGTAGAGAGGGCTCCACCCTGCTTCTCCCCCTCCCCGCCTCCCTGCCTCACCGTAACTCCCTCCACGGCCCGCGGCTGCTTATATCTCACCCTCCCTAATACACATATTATATTATTTGCTAAGAAGGTCTCTTTGTGTTGGTTTAGGGCGTGCCCATACTTTAGTGTCTTAGATTTGAAGGAATCACATCAGCATACACCAGCTCTCTCTTCATGTGAACCGCATCAACTGTTGTGTATGTGTGTTCGGCAAAGCAATATAAAACCCGCCTCATGCCCAGAATTGGCAGAAGTTGCACTTATGTTATGAGTATGAAGTCGTGGAGATCAGACCTCATAACAATTCTGTATCGTGTTGTTCTTGAAACTTTAGCACTCGCTGTACAGATATAGTTTAACAAGTAAAGCAGATAGTAGACCAATAACATATTATTCTCATGTAAACCACGATGAACTACTAGGTGGAAAGCTAAAGCAACAACTAAGTGTCGTGTGCAGAAGTTGCAAAAAAGGAAAAATGGCGTTTAAACCGGTAATGAGCCCATGCTAACTTAACACGGTGTAAAGATATCCAGGACCTAGATGACACCTCCTCATGATCCGGAAACGAACTGAATAAGATAATAGAAGTGCCATCTCATGAGAGCAGATTGCAAGTTTATATGTGGACGGTCCGCAAGGTAAAGCATTAAAAACTAGGAAAATTCAATGCTAAAGAAAAATAAAACAGCCAAGTACTTTATCGAGTCTTAAGCCAATAGGCAAGGTAAATAATAAAAACTTGACAAATAAGTCAATGAATTGTCAATGAAATGCTAGTACTCAGCATATGAAACATGAAAAAGGTCTATGACATAACTGTGTATGCAAAATAAGCTGCAACAGCCTCCAATAGGAAGTCACCGTCTTCATCCGAAAACAGTTCAGCCATCCAATTTAAAAGCGGAAAAGAACATACGTGCTCTCCCAGCACCGGATCCTCTATCACCATCAGAGGACAGCTCGGTGGGTTTTCAAGAAAGCTGTGTTCCAAGAAAGACTGTGCTGCCGCCAGTAAATTCCAGGGACCAAGTAGTCCATGCATCAATGCCACAGCCATAATCCTTTCGCCAGGACAAATCAACTCGTGAGTAATGATAGGAGTCATCAGCTGATTAAAGTCGACGTCAGGAGAAACCGGTCCGCAGAGACACAAATCAATGGCCCAATCGAAATCACAGGTCAGGCAGTGAAATACAGGCTGGACACAGGTGAAGTAGGAGAACCGAAAAGATAATCCATATGCCGTGCTTAATATCGCCAACGGCATTGTGCCATAATATTCTAGCATGCGATTGCGGAACAGTGTCAGCAGCTGCAGGGTCGGAGGTTGCATAGGAGGGACATCCATATTTAAAAATGTAAAAAAGCACAAGAGCGTCCGCTGGTAATGCAAGTAAAAATGCAATCCACGAACCAGAGTGGAGAAAATGGAATGAAAGGGAGCAGGGATGACTCCAAAGATTTTCTCAAATGAAGTCACGAGACCACTGGTAACAACTTTAAAAAAGTGTGCCAGGGATTTTGTGGAGGATGCGTTAAAGATAGTCGGAAACATGTTGCTGAAATTGAAAGGCAAACCTGTGTACGGGTGTTCGCTATGTGAAGTACGAAAGTTTCACGGGCCGAACTCAAGGCCACCTCTCTCTGAGACAAAAGAGCTCGTATTCTTGTCATGCCGTTGAAACGTGTCCCAAGGTTGGTATTTGTGGCCAGATTGAAAACTCCCTATGTTCATGTGTGGGAGGAAATAGAACATTTCTGCAGCAAATAACCCGTTCACTTACTGTTACGATAAAAGGAATACTTTTAATTAACTCAGAACAATCTTCATTATTGAGCATCAAATAACTACCATTTTCCAACAACTTGAACGTGGGGATGATAGCAGGAACTGGCGTGCCTTGCAACACGCAAGCCATATTTGGTCGGTGTTTGTTGCATGAATCGTGTAACTGTATGTGCCTACACATTAGTGAATGATCTGGCGTCTCAGTGCATTCCTCTCCATTCAGATAAACTTCTTGATCATCTTTGAAACATCTGTATGTGTATGGAAGCGACCAGACCTCATGAACAAAAGCACTACCTAAAGGTTCATAAAGACCTATTGGTATATATTTCATACAATTTGAAAACTTATATAAAGCAAAAGGCAGCGTTATTAAACCGTGGATAAGGCATGTTGCCAAAAAACCCGCAATCCTCTGCTGATGATGTCACTGAGCATGTCATGAATGATGTAATATGTGACATCATCAGTAGTGGATTATGGGTAATAGTATCTCTAGTTTACTCCCCTATAGCTGTCTTTCTTTTAACATAAGTGTGTGTTTCCTTCCCTTATACTTACTGTTTTTGGTTCGCTTCCAGTTCGCGTACCAGCGAGCGAACTAGGAAGCGAACTAAGAGAAATAGAGGTTGGCACAGTTCCAAATATTGTACCAATTTTTTAATAACGGGGAGGTAGTTCTGAAAAGAACTTTTTTTTTTATTTTTCTGAACATTTTTTTACTGTTTTTGAATTTTTCGGAACAGTTTTATATTTTTTTGGGTTTTTCTTGGAGGGGGCAATGAAAACGATTCATTGTAAAGGGCTCAACAGGAGCAACAAAACAAAAAAAAGAAGTATTTATTATTTTGGGCGTTTCGGACAAACTTGCATATGATAGTCAATAGCTCTGTTGATCAGAGTGATGCTTCTTTCTCCGTAGGAAATGAATCCATCGCAAAATACGCAGGTGTGTTTTACTTCACCAAATCTCATTTGTATATTTGGCACCATCTCCCTGCCCTCTGGTCCCGTTACTTCCGGTACAACAGATCTTCTGGCCATAATAGGGAGATTATCTAGGTCGTTCCGAAACTGTGCAGCACTGTAGTTGTTAGGATGCCACCTAGTCATATGGCGATGCATTGTGTAGTTTCCGAAACTGTATTTTTTGTCGGTCCCTCTGGACAGTCTATCTTGACATATAAGGCAAGTTACGTATCTTGCATTTACTTTTTTCTGACCTTTGGGAATTTTAAAAAATTGCCAAATGAAGTTTTCTTTCCGGTGAGACGTCTTGGGCTGCTCAGGCAAAAACTGCCTCTCTTCGTGCTCGTCCTCCTGTTCCTCTTCTTCTTCTTCTTGTTGAATTACAACTTGAGCAGGTGGTCCACTCTTCCTTGGATGTGGTGGAGGTGGTGGGGAAGCACCAGCTGAAGCTACTAAAGAAGCCATTGCTCAGTGATCACAAAGGGTCTTTCTCTCACAATGATGAAAGTCAGAGTGAGGAAAGAAGGAGGGATTTTCATCATTTGGGAAAAACAAGAGTTCTCAACCAATCAAAAGTGTTCATTTTAGATTATATGACCTAGTCTTACATCATTAGGAAACCAAAAGTGAAATGAACCAATGAAAAGTGTTATTACCAAGTCACATGACTTGCTGTGTTTACGTTAAGCGCTTTGCAGGGCCTCCCTGTTTGCTTCCAGAAACCTGCGCTTTGGCACTCGCTTCGCGTACCAGTTCGCTAACGTAGCACGTCATATGACGTATCAAGCGACAACGTGGAACGTCATGCGGACGGGAGGCGTCACGATGTTGTTTTCTAACGCGGCACTTGCGGTAAAGAAACGTTTACCGGCTCGCGGTCTATTTCGCGGCATCAAGGTCAGCTAACGGGAAGCTTCCTGATTCGCGAAGCGGGAACGAAGAAAAAAAAATATTTTAAAAAAAAATATTCATAAACATATAAAATATATTTTTGGATTTAAAGAAGAATACATTTTACAGCTACAGATATTAGCTGTTAAAAAACCAATGAAATTCACTGAAAAAACCATAGGTTATAGACCATATATAGTTAGGAATTAGCATTTACAAAACCTTGAAAATTCACTGAAAAAACCATAGGTTATAGACCATATATAGTTAGGAATTAGCATTTAAAAAACCTTATTTTACTCACACAAAACCATTGAAATTCCATATATAGTTAGTTGCACTAACTATATATCGCGCACCTGCAATCCACTGCTGATCATGTCACATATTACATCATTCATGACATGGTCAGTGACATCACTGATGACATCACTGATGACATCTCAAATGACATCACTGATGACATCACTGATGACAACATCCAGTGACTGTATGTTTCTGTAAAGTTAAAATATATCTTACATATTGAAGAATGAGTGGATGTATAAGTGTCTGGATGAAGGATTTAGTAGGTGCGTGACTGACTGTATGAGTGAGTGATTAAATGTGTCTCACTGAATGCATGGGTTAGTGACTAAACTGTCTTAATTTGTGCATCATTATGTCTGTTGTTCTGTAAACTGCTGCATGTGTTGATCATTAGCTATACGAGAGGCTATATGTGTTATTAATTGCTTGCCCAAGTATTTCTATGGGAGATTGAGTTTGTGTGGGGGTGGCTGGAAGGTGTGTGACTCTATGCATAGATGTGTGAACAGTTTATTCACTAGGTGTATGAGTTCAAGAGTGCATGTGGAAACAGCTACATGGGCAGTTGACTGTGTGCATGAGTGTATTGATGAGTGAATGGATATCTCAATGCTACATGTCATAGTAAGTACATATGTAAAACACAGTACATGTGAGAGTTGGCATATATAAATAACTGTGCATGAGAGCCACCGAATGAGTGAGTGGTTGTATCGATCATTGTGAACTTGTATCAGGGATTGTATAAGAGAGTAAATATGTGTTAGTATATGTTTCAATAAGTAAGGTGTGTTTAACTGTATAGTTGAAGAAATGGAGATGAGATTGTTTCTTTGCATGACTGACTGGGTGTGTGAGTAACTCCATGGATGAGTGGAAGTGTGTGTGTCTGTATACACTGAGTGTATCTAAGGTTATATTAGAGTCTGAAGAGGTTTATCGTATTAGCACAAGAATGATGTCAAATGAGATGTCATCAGTGATGTCATCAGTGATGTCATTTGAGATGTCATCAGTGATGTCATCAGTGATGTCACTGACCATGTCATGAATGATGTAATATGTGACATGATCAGCAGTGGATTGCAGGTGCGCGATATATAGTTAGTGCAACTAACTATATATGGAATTTCAATGGTTTTGTGTGAGTAAAATAAGGTTTTTTAAATGCTAATTCCTAACTATATATGGTCTATAACCTATGGTTTTTTCAGTGAATTTTCAAGGTTTTGTAAATGCTAATTCCTAACTATATATGGTCTATAACCTATGGTTTTTTCAGTGAATATATATATATATATATATGTATATATATATATATATATATATATATATATATATATATATATATATATATATATATATATATATATATATATATATATATATATATATATATATATATATTACCTACTGGCGGTCGCCAGTAGGTATATATAGTTAGGATTGTTTTCCATAGGGAAATCGCAACATTCTATTGGGAATAACTTTGGGGCCGGTTGAGGGATCTGCCTGTAATTTTCCTTAACTTTGCCTCGCTGCGCTCCGCTCCTTCCCTGAAAGTTTCAGGGGGAATTGGTCAAGCGGGGGCCGAGATAAAAGGGGGGTCCCAAAACGTGTTTTCCCCATGTTAATTTCCATAGGGCGGTTGGACTCACTTTTAGCCCGAACAGCTGAATGGATTTCCACCAAACTTGGCAAAATTGTAGGGACTGGTACCCCGATGTGCCTTTGCTATGTCTCAAGATATATGCTCCAGTGGTTTTTATGAAAATTAACTTTGAAAAAATATATATTGGGCTACATTGGGCTATATATATGTTAGAGCCCAAATGTAGCCCAATGTAGCCCAATGTAGCCCAAAGATGGCCACCAGAGACAAAAAAAAACAAATGTAGCCCAAATATCAGCCAGATGTAGCCCAACTATAGCCCAATGACAGAATGTCCCAGAGTGTTCTAAAGAACAACTAGAGCGCTAACAGTCTTACTTATGACAAAAGTATGGCACACCTGAAGTCATCTTGATTGGAATAGAGTGTTAACACTTAAAAGATTTAATTTGCAAAGGAACAAAATGAGGGGGTTCATTTTGCCATAGAAATTATGATTAGTGCTGAAGAAAGAAAAATTAGGGCACATTTCGCCAGTAGGTATATATAGTTAGGATTGTTTTCTATAGGGAAATCGCAACATTCTATTGGGAATAACTTTGGCGCTGGTTGAGGGATCTGCCTGTAATTTTCCTTAACTTTGCCTCGCTGTACTCCGCTCCTTCCCTGAAAGTTTCGGGGGGATTCGTCAAGCGGGGGCCGAGATAAAGGGGGGGTCCCAAAACGTGTTTTCCCCATGTTAATTTCCATAGGGCGGTTGGATTCACTTTTAGCGCGAACGGCTGAATGGATTTCCACCAAACTTGGCAAAATTGTAGGGACTGGTACCCCGATGTGCCTTTGCTATGTCTCAAGATATATGCTCCAGTGGTTTTTACGAAAATTAACTTTGAAAAAATATATATTGGGCTACATTGGGCTATATATATGTTAGAGCCCAAATATAGCCCAATGTAGCCCAATGTAGCCCAAAGATGGCCACCAGAGACAAAAAAAACAAATGTAGCCCAAATATCAGCCAGATGTAGCCCAACTATAGCCCAATGATAGAATGTCCCAGAGTGTTCTAAAGAACAACTAGAGTGCTAACAGTCTTACTTATGACAAAAGTATGGCACACCTGAAGTCATCTTGATTGGAATAAAGTGTTAACACTTAAAACATTTAATTTGCAAAGGAACAAAATGAGGGGGTTCATTTTGCCATAGAAATTATGATTAGTGCTGAAGAAAGAAAAATTAGGGCACATTTTGAGTGACTTCTCAAATCCTCTTATATTTCATTAACAAAAATTCTGATATGCAGTCTCCCAAGATGGCCACCAGAGACAAAAGAGCCCAAATGTAGCCCAAATATCAGCCAGATGTAGCCCAACTATAGCCCAATGACAGAATGTCCCAGAGTGTTCTAAAGAACAACTAGAACGCTAACAGTCTTACTTATGACAAAAGTATGGCACACCTGAAGTCATCTTGATTGGAATAAAGTGGTAACACTTAATACATTTAATTTGAAAAGTAACAAAATGAGGGGTTTCATTTTGCCATAGAAATTTTATATATATATATATTCACTGAAAAAACCATAGGTTTCACACCAGTTATAGTTAGGAATTAGCATTTAAAAAACCTTTGAAATTCACTGAAAAAACCATAGGTTTCACACCAGTTATAGTTAGGAATTAGCATTTAAAAAACCTATTACATTCACTGAAAAAACCATAGGTTTGACACCAGTTATAGTTAGCTGAACATTTTACTCATACACACACACACCCCACACACATACCCCCCACACACACACACCCCACACCCACACCCCCCACACACCCCCCCACACATACCTCACACACCCACACCTCCACCCACACCCAAACACACCACACACCCACACCCACACACACACCTTACACACCCACACCCCCACCTACACCCACACACCCCACACACCCCCACCCACACACACCTCACTCCCCCCCACACACACACCTCACCGACACACCCCTCACATCCCCCACACACACCTAACCCCCCCACACACACCTCTGACACACACACCCCACACACACACACACACACACACCACACACATACCTCACACACACACACACATGCACCCACACACACTCCTCACACACACACACCCACACACACCCCCACACACACACACACCCACCCCACACACACACCCACATATCCTACACAGACACACCCCACACACATACCCCCCCACACACACACCCCACACCCACCCCCCCACACACACACCACACACACTCACACTCATTATTTTTTTTTATTTTTTTGAGGGGTTGCGCGCCCTAGTACACGTATTGGTACACGTACCGGTACGCGTACCCTGGAGAAAAAAAGAAAGACAGAGTTTTTTTTAAATGTTGCATTTTTAAATAAATTGGAGGTACCCCACGACTTTTTTTAAAAAAAAAACAAAAAAAATGTTTGCCTTGGGGGTCCTTGTGGGACCCCCTGAGCAGGCCTAGGGGGTCAGGGTGCTTCTACTCTGGCCCCTTTGCGAGTTTCACACCTTTGTTTCACTGCATTCTTGTGCCTTGGTTCTAACAAGGCACAAGATGGCTGCCAACACTTCCTGGTTTTGAGTGTTGACAGACAGTGGCAGCCAATCAGCATGCCTTCCCGAGAAAGCTGCATGGTCATTGGCTGTCAACACTTCTAACCAGGAGGTGTTGGCATCCATCTTGTGCTAGTGTTGACAGACAGTGACAGCCAATCAGCATGCCTTCTCGAGAAAGCTGCATGCTCATTGGTTGTCAACACTTCTAACCAGGAAGTGTTGGCATCCATCTTGGGTCTTAGTAGACTGAGGCACAAGAAAGCAGAAAAACAAACGTGTAGAACACAAAAAGGGGGCAGGGTAGAAACACCCTGACCCCTTAGGGCTGCTCAGGTGGTCCCACTAGGATATTAATATATTTAAACGTTATCCGCTAATAGAATTAGCATTAAAAAAACCTTTGAAATTCACTGAAAAAACCATAGGTTTCAGGCCTTATATACTTAGGAATTAGCATTTAAAAAACCTTTGAAATTCACTGAAAAACCATAGGTTTCAGGCCTTATATAGTTAGGAATTAGCATTTAAAAAAACCTTGCAAATTCACTGAAAAAACCATAGGTTTCAGGCCTTACATAGTTAGGAATTAGCATTTAAAAAACCTTTGAAATTCACTGAAAAAACCATAGGTTTCAGGCCTTATATAGTTAGGAATTAGCATTTAAAAAAACCTTGCAAATTCACTGAAAAAAACATAGGTTTCAGGCCTTATATAGTTAGGAATTGGCATTTAAAAAACCTTGCAAATTCACTGAAAAAAACATAGGTTTCAGGCCTTATATAGTTAGGAATTAGAATTTAAAAAACCTTTGAAATTCACTGAAAAAACCATAGGTTTCAGGAGTTATATAGTTAGGAATTAGCTTTTACAAAACCTTTGAAATTCACTCAAAAAACTATAAGTTTTAGGGGTGTTATAGTTAGCTGGACATTTTACTCATACAAAACCATTGAAATTGCTCCTATATAGTTAGTTGTACTAGCTATATTTCGCGCACCCGCAATCCACTGCTGATGATGTCACATATTAGATCATTCATGACATGGTCAGTGACATCACTGATGACATCTCAAATGACAGTGCTTGTCGGGCGGATTGCCTCCGCCAGGGTGGCGGTAGCCACCGCCACCCTGGCGGAGGCAATCCGCCCGACATCCTAATGGGGCCCTTAATATTTAACCAGTTTACATGATTTTTGACATTTCACAAAAGTTCATTTTGAATTCATTCCACTTTTGCTTAAACTGAAAACAAGAGTCCCGCTCAAGTGAGCATAAAATAAAATTCATCTTCTGGTTCTTCACATTTTTCATATATTTCATTCTGCAATGGAAACATATATTTCTAATTTAGTATCGGAGGAACTCTCTCAATGTAATATAAAAAACGATCAGTTAAAAACATTTCAAGAGAAAAATAGATGCAAAGGATAGACTAATATATTCTTATTTTTTATGTTATTATCTCAGGTGGATGGACAATTCCTCATCAAAGTTTAACCCTGCAGGTATCAGGGTATTAAACTTTATAATCATTTTTGATTCAAGTTTCCTCAACTCAATCATGCGGTTTCCCCCTCTTTCCCTCTGGGGGATTGAATATAACACACAAAATTTGAGGAGATTCTGATTTTGGCTATGTGCTTCATGGAAATGACGAGCAACCGGATATTGTCTGTCATTGTTAACGATTGCTCTTTGGCTTTCTTGATGGTGCTTCCGATGTAGTACAGGTCACAAGGACTTTTTAACGCATATACTGCGAACTCAGTGTCACAGGAAAAATGTCTACTTATTTTAAATGCTGGCTTGTCTTTCCTCAATTTGACAGTTTTACAGTTCTGACTGTACTTACACGCCTTGCACTTCATGCAAGTGAAAAAACCTTCAACTGGATTCTTTCTCTTAGTGTCTTTTATGGAGCTTGTCATTAGAGGGTCTTTAAGGGATTTACACCTTCAGAAAGTGATAGATGGATATGGTCCTACATACTCTTTAAGGTCCTCGTCCATTCTTAACACTTCCCAAAATTTATTTAAGCTTTTCCGTACCTCCCAAGTCTGGTTGTTGTACGTGGTTATAAACCTAAGCTTATTACCTGATTCCTTGTTTTCTTTAGATTTCTTCAAAAGGGCGTCCCTATTCAGATTCTTCACCTTTTCCACAGTCGTCAAAATAGTATCTTCACTATATCCCCTTTCTCTAAATCTATTGCACATAACTGTTTGTTCTTTTAAGTAGTCCTCAGTTGAGCTACAGTTGCGTTTCGTTCGCAATAGCTCCCCATAAGGAATACTCGCAACTAGATTTCTGGGGTGACAACTCTGAGAAAGTAACAGACTGTTACCAGCAGTCTTTTTTCTGTGCAGTCGGCTCTGTATAGCGTTATTGTCAATATATATATATATATATATATATGTAGAGATATGCCATACGAGTCCAGATTATGTTTGCCTGGCTGTCAAAACGGGCGGTCCGAGTTAGGGTTACCGGAAACCTGAAAAGGCACACATTTTCCTCCACTTTACCAGGAAATATTCGTACACCTCTGCATGCTTCAAATAAAGTTTTTAATGGCTCCAAATGACACGTTTTGGCTATCGCCTTGCTCACACTCATGAAAAACCAAATGCCACATTTGTCATTATAAACACTCCGTAAAAAATAGAAGAGGGACTTCACCCCTATAGTCCTATAGTCTATACAAAACAGTACATACTATGGCGGCCATTTTAAAATGGTATGAAATTCATTTTGTCTATACCAACATTGTGTTAAATACTGCACACACACGCAAGAGACCAGTTTAGGTGAAAGTGCTCTTTTGCCCACTGTGGTGCGGAGGTGAGGGTCCGGTGAACTCGGCGATGAAAGTGTGTGCCTAAACTGTGAGCTGAGGTCTCTATAGCATCTGGCAGATGCGAAGTATTTACCCTTACCGGTATGAATTGCTGTTTTGCCTAGAGTGAGATGGTGTTGAGGTGATTTATTGGTAAAGTCGGGGATGAAAGCGTGTGCTTATACTGTGAGCTGAGTGCTGTAAACTGATGTGCTGTGGGCGGTGTTGCAGACTGGCTGAAGCAAAGTGTTTACTCCTACTGGTGTGAAAGTGCTGATTTTGCCCACTGTGAGATGGTGGTTGTTAGACCTGGCATCATTGGCATGAGTCTCTCCTCCATTTTTTCTGTTTGCCTCCTCTGTTTACGATGTTTTTGCTGGAATATTGCTTTGGGCACTGTGCCACTGCTGATCAGTGCCACAGTGCAAGTGCTCCCTATGTGAAATTGATATTGATTGGATTCCATGTTTGGCTTATTTGGTTTACTGTCAGTCCCTAGTAGAGTGCACCAGGAGTGCCAGGGCGTGTAAATACAAATGCTGCTAGTGGGCTTGCAGCACGTGTTGTGCCATCCACAGAAGCAGCCTGGTAAAATATGTCTAAAGGTCTGCCATTGCTAGGCCTACGTGCCGTCTGGTACTGTCACGCGGGCTGCGCAAGTGCACCTACTTGCCAGTCCCTAAACCTTCCCTTAACGTCATGTTAGTCACCCCTATGGTAGGCCCAAGGGCAGGGTGCATTGTAAGCATAAGGTAGGACAAGCCCTGATGTGTGTGGCATGTCCTAATAGTGAATTACAGCCATCTTCGTTTTTCGCTATTGTAAGGTTACCTGCTCTCCATAAGTTAGAGTGGGCTGCCAGGATTATTAAACGCTATAATCCTAGCGGGCTCGGGGAGCATGGTGCAATGTCGAGTTTGGTATCCCTGAACTCAGAGTTTAATAACACATCCGTTTGGGTGGATGGTTTTTAGACTCTGTGTTTGAAAATAGCACTTTTAGAAAGTGGCTATTTTCTTGTCTGACTGACTACTGGTCTCTGCTGGTTTGGTGTGCGTGTGACAGGAGCTGGGTGGCTCCAGAGGTCTGAATGAGTCAGTGTGGGGTGAGTGAGGCATTTGCATTGAGAGTAGGGGAAGAGTAGCTCCTGATAGCCTGCCCTGCCTGACACAATGCTGGCTCCCTCTCCTACCAGTTGACTGATGGCTCTGTGCCTGCCAGGGACAATCCTGGCTCCACCTCCTGCCGGGCGACTGATGGTCCTGCCCCTGCCAGTGACAATGCTGGCTCCACCTCCTGCTGGGCGGCTGAAGACCCTGCCCTGCACAGTGAATAGGCCAGGTGCCTCGGCCTGGCAACACCCACAACAAACCCAGGATGGGGGGAAATTCCCCTGCATGGACAAAGGTATCAAAGCAGAAAAGGGGTATAAGAGAAGGACCCCTGAACCAAAGATTTAGATCACTTCTGACAAGGAAACCTGAACCAAGGACAAGAAGCCTGCTGATCCAAGGACTTGCCTACCCCTCCTGCCAGTGTGCTGTTTGTTGGGAGAATCCTGCAGTTACTTCTTTATTTTTGCCAAGGAACCAGGAGAGAGGAACTGAGTGTGTACTCTCAAGCTTTGCCAAGGAAATCTCCAAGGGTTGGAAGAGTGCCAGCCTCCTGTTGAAGTCACAGGGTTAAAGGACTTCATCATTTGCTAAAAAGTGCCTGTTGCTGGAACCTGAAAGTCCAGCACCTCTGAAGAATCCAGCAATCTTGACGCCGACGGACGCCGACGAATCCAGCTCGACATCGTGAGGGCAGCTCCAGTGTCCCGCACCTTCAACGCCTGCCGCCGGGCCCGATCGACGCTAGTAGCGAAGCCGCTACCGACGCCTCGACAGCGAGCCCTCTCGACGCCGTGAGCGCTGCTCACTCTTGCAACATCACCATCGACATCGACGACGACGCCGTATCCTGCTTCACCTCGTGAGTGCTACTCCTGCCTGACATCTGTCGACACCGCTGCAGAGTGCCCCGACTTCGAGGCCCGATCGACGCCGAAGACGCGACGCCGGACATCTCGACGCCGCTGATCATCGTGTGCTTCACTTTTCCAAGGTACTGTGTTGTGGGGGTCTGTTTCGACTCCGGGCTTGACGTAGTGCTCCTCGCGGTCGACGTCGAACCTTTGGATTAACTTTGCCTCAACGTCGTGTGACTCCTTTGGGGGTTACATTGTTGCCAAGAACTGTGATTTAAAGAAGAAGAGTTGCTTTTGTTACCAAATACTTTGTGCTAAGATGAAACTACACCTGAACTATTATTTTTCCTTCCAAGAGTATTTATTAAGATTGTGGTATATTTTTGTCGTTATTTGGTCTTGTGCTAAGCCTTATATAAACATCCTTATTTTTATAATACTACTGTGTCGTGTCCATTTGTAGTGTATTCACTTTATTACTGTATGTGGTCATAAATGCTTAACACACTGCCTCTGAGATAAGCCTGTCTGCTTTGCCAAGCTACCAAGGGGGTGAGCAGGGGTTATCTAAGTGTGTGATCCCCTTGCCCTGACTAGAAAAGGTGTGTCCCTATTTGTCAGAAGTGTATACCTCTGCCAACTAGAGACAGCCGGTTCTAACAGTGGTGAGGTGAGGTCCTGGTACACCTTGGGATGAAAGTGTATGCCTAAACTGTGAGCTGAGTGGTCTGTAGCATACTGGCAGAACTGAAGTATTTACCCTTACCGGTGTGAAAGTGCTGTTCTGTCTAGAGTGAGATGGTGCAGAGGTGAGGTACCGCTAAACTCGGGGATGAAACCGTGCGCTTAAACTGTGAGCTGAGGGCTGTAAACTGATGTGCTCTGGGTGGTGTAGCATACTGACTGTTGTAGCATATGTGTGCAGGTGGTGTTAGTATGCGTTTAGAATATAGCGGGAGTGGGAAGCAAAGTACTCACTGGTACCGGTCTGAAGACTCAGGGATGAAAGTGTGAGTGTAAGTTGTGAGTGCTGTAAAGTGATGTGCTATGGGTGCTGTGGGATACTGGCCGCTGTAGCATACCTGTGTAAGTAGTGTTAGTGTGCGTTTATACTATATAGGGAGTGGGAAGCAAACTACTTACCCATATCAGTCTGCAAACTCGAATGAAGTGTTTTAGGAAGCAGGAATAAAGAAATAATCATGAAGAATATAAAGCAGGATGTTGCAATGCCACAGAAGAAAAATGGTGAAATGAGGTGTGTCTAAGAATATGGCTGTGTGTAATAAAGGCATGGAGTTTGAAAATTATATAGAAAGTGTCTTTATTTAAGTGCCATAATTGGACCCATTGGTGCAAGAGTTAGGGCATCCAGGTGATGCAAAGTTGAACCACTTCTGCTGTATTCAAACATAAGCTCTTGCATCAGTGAATTGCATATTACATGTTACAGTTGCATGTGACATAAGCAATAGCTATTACACTCGAATGACTCTACATTCTATAAGGAAAATAACAGTAGGATACGATTACCACATGTATGCTTTAAGAAAAGAAAGAAATAAAAAAGAAAATGCAAAAATGTAATCATCAAACTTTTTAGGTACCTTGGCAGTGCTTTTTTGTAACAGAAACTTATCAACAGTAGAATAGTTAGCAATCTGTTGTACAATAGATTCAATGTGGTGCGTGTCAGAATTGGTACTAGTTCTAATCACATTGGAACTTTGAGGATGAATACAAACAGTAGTCAAAACATACATTATTGTCTTCAGCTGTTTCAAAAAAACATTCTTGTGTAGAGAGCTAAGGCATCAAGCTGAGAAAAACTCCAACCGCTTCTGCTGTAGTCAAATTGAAGCTCCTGCATCAGTAAATTGCACATTATATGTTACAGTTCTATGTGACCTACACAATAGCTATTAGACATGAATGAATACAATGCATATTGAAAATAAAGGTAGTTTACGATTACCACGCTGTGCCAACCAGTTCCTAAACAAAGTCGTCTTTTTTCAATATTATTGTGAGGTTCTGAGTAGAGGTTGACTTTGAGTAAATTTGTGTGAAAGGGCTTTGTGAATAACAGGGAGGCAGAGAGGCGTGTGCACAAAGAATAGACATGGTTTCTAAATGGGTGTCGGGTTTAGGCTAATTTAGGAAGTAAATAGTGTATTTGCATAGGCCATACATCACCGATCCCTGGTTAAAGTGGAGACGTAAGGGGCAATAATGAAGATAGAGTTCAAATGTCTGAGTATACTTAGAAAGTTGTTATATAAAAGTAGTAGGATTGAAGTGTATTATAAAAAGAATTAAAGGAAAAAGTAAAAAAAGATGAAAAAAAAATCCATTCATGAAAAACGTGAGTTTCTTACAAGTCTTGGAGATTCCAGTCTAGAAGTTCTTCAGCGGCTTGAGATGCGTAATGTTCCAAGAGGCTATTGTTGCCATTGACTGAGAAAAGCGAAGCGATCCAATTCATATCCTCAAAGGGACAGTAATGTTCCTCGAATGTTGGAGCGGCAATTTGAATTGGAAGGCAATCTACGATGTTGTGAAAGGTCGCATGGTGCAGGAGATCTTCTGCGGCTGCGCAGAAATCCCATTCCACTGCGATTCCTTTTTGCATTGTATTTGCCATTTCTCCACTGCCAGAACAGTCACGTTCATGGTTTTAAAGATAATGTATTACCTGATGGATATCAGCAGCGATTTTTGGGATGTTGGCAAGGCATACATCCATTCGCCAGTCAAATGGGCACGTTTTGCAATCAAACGATGGTTGTACGCATATTGCATTAGTGTAGATAAATGTTATGTTGTAGCTAGCTCCGATAATAGATAGAGGCAGGTCACCGAAAAGTTTTTTAGTTTTTTTACAGTATTGATGTAGCTTGGTGTAGAGGCGTATTCTGTCGGACATAGTTGTTTCCACAGAGAGGGTAGCCTTTTTTAGAAGTAGAATTAGTAGTAGGATGGGGGCAAAGAGAGCGAGAATTATGGGCACTGTTACTGTTATTCCAAAGATGATCGAATGAATGTAGTCTGGTATTAAAAGAAGAACAGTTTGAAAGCGTGTTAGAAGGCCGTAGGAGACCGTGTTAAAAAAGTGTGCCAGACCTTGAGTGTGACATGTGTTGAAAATTGTGTAACATTTCACAAAGTGTAATTGGCAGATCGTATTTAAAAGGTAGTGTATTTACTTGAAGTTCGTGGTATCTGCAGTCGATACATTTCTTTTACAGAAGTGAGGGAGAGTTCTGTTCTGAACAAAAGCACTTTTAGTTTCGTTTGTTTCTTGAAATCTGTTTTGAAACGAAGAATTAAAGGCCAAGTTGAAGTTTGGGAGTTAGTTTGTGTGGGTTGGAATACACATTGCCACAGGAAGTTACTGACAGACAACATGTGCACCTAGCAGACACAACAACACTACATACTCTGGGAAACGTGGCTAGCCATGTACACAAACTAAACATGGCATGGCACCTCTGCCTCACAATGCAGAATGCTGGGAGAGATGGGAGCAAAGTATGTGCGAAGGTATTAAGTAATTATCAATTATAAAAGTAATTAAGTCTTGAGGGGATGTTCCAGACAGAGTTGAGTATGCAGAGCAAAGACATGTACATGTTAACATACAATGATGTTTATTGAGTGAAGTGGACAGTGGACGGAACCTTGATAGTACAGTCAGTAGGGAAGATTACGGAATGGTAGCGCTTACGTGCCTCCTCCCCCCCTCCCCTAAATGTTTAGGGTAGTGGGCTGGCTCGGCATACGCAAGGGGTTTGAAGAAGGGGTTTGAAGAAGAGGCACGGGTGTGGTTCTCTTCTGGATTGGCAAACGTGTCTGCCAGGTCTGCGCAGCTTATACTGCCACGAGGCTGACGCCGTGAGCAAAGGTGGCTTCATGAATGATGCTTTCAGGGTGCTGATATCTAGAAAACGTAATGGCCGCTGCGACGTATATATGCTCCACAGTTCACCTTTTGACACCACCGTATGTGAAAGAGGGCCCACCACGTGCCGGCGGAAGCTCCTGGGCGGAGGTCTCCCAGCTCGGAAGACTCATGAGATTAACGCTGGATACCGCGATACAGGCAGACAGCGCCCAGCCTGAGGCCCAGCACCGTGGAGTGCTCTGTATACTACTTACACAGTAGTCCAACAGGTACCAACAGTGGAATGGTGTTTTTGATACCATAGTGGGCGATGCTAGAACTGTATCTGAGAGTGGAGATGAAGGTACTCCCTTCGACTAGGTGTAAGAAAGTCTAGGTCCCTACAGTGGAACGGTATGTTGATCACACAATGGACGATGCCTGATATTACCTGTTGCTGGTTTTTCACAGAACTCCCTCTGTTGAGGTGCTTCAGACTCTGTGCTTCTGTAGTTAACTGCTGCACATGGTTATAGGGCTTAGTTGACTGCTATGTGAAATGGGGTCTTAATTCTATGATTTAGAATGTCGGAAGTTAAAGTTTGTGATGATTTCTGTGTACCCTCTTCCATGAGGTGCAAGCAACTCTAGGTCCCAACAGTGGAACGGTGTCTTTATCCCACAATGGATGATGTTAGAACTGTATCAGAGTGGAGATGGAGGTTCTCCCTTCGACCTGCTGCAACCAACTCTAGGCCCCAACAGTGGAACGGTGTCTTGATCCCACATGGACGATGTCCGATATTACCTGCTGCTTGCTTTACTCAGAAGTTCGTGTGTTGAGGTGCATCACACTCTGTGCTTCCATAGCTAACTGCTGCGCATGATTATTGGGCTTGGTTGACAGTAGTCGGTGGAGTATACTGTGGTACAGCAGGTGCAAACAGTAAAATGGGGTCTTGATTGTATGGTTGAGGATGTCATAAGTTAAAGCCTGTGATGATTTATGTGTACCCTCTCTGATCAGGTGCAACCAACTCCATGCTTTCAAATCGAACGGTATGTGACTGTGAGGTATTAATGACCACAGCATCTGATCTAGACTGCGGTTTGCAGGGTTCACAATTTAGTTTGAGTGGCGATTGTTTAATTATAGAATCCAGTAGTTAAGTAATTAGAACGTATATTGAAACATACACAATATATTGTTTTATTAGAACATTGAAATGTTGGGAGCTCTATTGAAAACAATGGAGTAGCTCCGTTCTTATAATGGCTTGTATAAGCCTGGAGCTCCAACATTGCAAAGTTGTTTTGTTCACAGCTCTGGCTGTGAAGAAATGCTTCAGGGAACCTGAAGGGATTCCAATCCCCTTGCGCTCTCTTAAGGCTTTGCTTTATTTGTTAGAACATTCTACCCTTTAGTGGCAGAATGTTCAAATAGCCTTACAGCCCTTTGTAGCTGGTCTATAGTGGCTATTAAAGTCCCTCTCACTTGTTAAAGGCCATCGCCTTCGGCTTGGGCCTTTAATGCTGGAGAGGGCCTTTAATAGCCGGTGTAGCCTGCTACGGTGGGCTATAAGGCTATAATATACTCGCTTGAAGAAGTTTTTTTAGATGAGTTATAGGTTTAGTAAAATGACCAAATTCATCGTGCAAGTTGAAAGGAACAGTGAATCGTGTAGACTGTGGACAAATGACAAAATGACTGTGGACAAAAGGTCTTCTCACAAACTGCCTGCTCCGATACCATGACATTCAAACACGGAGTTCCACAGGGCTCTATTCTTAGCCCGTTGCTTTTCAACGTGTATATGAGCCCCCTGGCCAAAATAGTGGAGGAAACAGGGCTTTTAATGTTTTCCTACGCTGATGATTCCCAGCTGCTTTTTTCTTTATCAGCTGCAGATTCTGATAATTCCTCCACCCTACAACTCGGACTCTGTAAAATCGCCGACTGGATGCAAAAAAACTTCCTAAAACTTAACGGCGAAAAAACCGAGTTAATCGTGTTGGGCAAAAATAAAGAACTTTGGGGACCCCAACATTGGCCAACTGAAATGGGCACCCCCCCTACCCCGGTTACTCATGCTCGCAACCTGGGCGTCATTATTGACGACTCACTCAGTTTACATCAGCAAGCGGTAAAGACTTCAGCCACCTGCTTTGCCATATTAAAATGGCTAAAAAAGATCTGTTGGATGCTGCCTGAAAACACCAAGAAAACAGTTGTCAATGCCCTAATAACATCTAGGCTAGATTATGGCAACGTTTTGTACCTGGGGGCGAACAAAGCTACTGTCCGCAGGTTGCAATCAGTGCAAAATGCAGCAGCCAGACTTCTCTGTAAAATTCCCATCTCTACTCCAACCACTAAATACATCAGGAAGTTACACTGGCTAAAAATTGAAAACCGAATTAAATTCAAATCTCTATGTTTTATGCACAGGATTTCCACCAACACCGCTCCTAAATATCTGCAAAACCTGGTGCGCCCCTACCGTCCTTCCAGATCTCTTCGGTCTTCCACGGCAAATCATTTTGAAATTCCAAGGACCAGGCTGTCACGCATGGGTGGCAAGTCCTTCTCATTCCTAGGACCTTCGCTCTGGAATTCAATGCCACATACATTGCGGTCTGAGTCGAATTACATCACATTCAGAAAAGCCTTAAAAACATGGCTCTTTAACATCTAGTTTCTGTAACCGCATTGCTATTGGGATCTGCCGCGCCGGGAAACCCTTTGTTGGGTAGCTGTGCGCATTACAAATGTAAACAAATAAATAAATAAATAAATGAAATCCCAATTTGAATTGATTTATTTATTGTAGAGTTTTATGTAATGTATGTTGTTGTGTTTTGTAAAGAGGGAGTGAGAAAAAGTATTAATGGTTGTGTGTGTGAGTACTGCATTCAATTAACAATGCAGACAGTGGTGTTCACAATTCAAATTGAGTCTCTACTGTAGATGATGCAGTCCTGTAAGAGAAGAAATTGCTGTAGTGTGCTCTGTCTGCACTACTTATACGCATCATGGCAGGCTCCTCACACGTTTTCTTTGCTTTGCGTATTGCAAACTGTAGAGCTCAAGTCAATGCCACATGGCTGTGGGCCCTTGCTGAACGCTCTCTCTGGCCCGTACTGCAGACTTCAGCATTCACATTTGACATTGAGTTGGTATTGTAGATGATGCAGTTCTCTAGGAAAAAACATCGCTCCAGTGCACTGTCTGCACCACTCATATGTCATTTGTGGTGTCATCAGTGATGTCATCAGTGATGTCACTGACCATGTCATGAGTGATGTAATATATGACGTCATCAGCAGTGAATTGCAGGCGCGCGAGTTATAGTTAGCTCAACTAACTATAACTGGCGAATTTCTCTGGTTTTATATGAGTTAAATGTCCAACTAACTATACGTTCCTGAAACCTAAGGTTTTTTCAGTGAATTTTTAAGGTTTTTTAAATGCTAATTCCTAACTATAATGTCTGTAAAACATGTGATTTTTTGCAGTGAATATATATATATATATTACCTACTGGCGGTCGCCAGTAGGTAGTTATAGTTAGGATTGATTTCCACAGGAAATCCGCAACATTCTATTGGGAATAACTTTTGCGCCGGTGGACGAATCTTCGCAAATTTCTCAAAGAAGATGGCCCGCTCCGCTCTGCTCCTTCCCTGAAAGTTTGGGGGGGATTCGTCAAGCGGGGGCCGAGATAAAAGGGGGGTCCCAAAACGTGTTTTCCCCATGTTAATTTCCATAGGGCCGTTGGACTCACTTTTAGCCCGAACGGCTGAATGGATTTCCACAAAACTTGGCAAAATTGTAGGGACTGGTAGCCCGATGTGCCTTTGCTATGTCTCAAGATATGTGCTCCAGTGGATTTTGAGCAATTTAGGTTCAAAAAAATATATATATCTATAAGCGCGCCCCGGTACGCGCACCGGGGCGCGCAATAGCGCGTACCGCGAATACGCGAGCGGAAAGCTGATTGGCTCTCCGGTGTTTGTAAACATTCCAAACAGACTGGAGTGGCCGCCATCTTGTGTCTCGATAGGATAGAGACACAAGAGGGGCCAAAAACAAAGGGGGAAATAACCAAAAGGGGGCAGGGTAGACCCCCCTGACCGCCTAGGTTTGATGTGGGGGACATAAAAGGGTCCCGGCGCTGAAAACGAAGAAAAAAAAATTCGCTTTTCGCGGGGGGAGCGACCGGTACGTGCCCCGGTACGCGTACCGGGGAGCGTACCGTGGAGAAAAAAGCATGACAGAGTTTCCAAAAAAAGTTGGTTTTTTTTATACATTAGAGGTAGTTCTAAAAAGAACTTTTTTTAATTCTTTTTGTTGTTTTATATTTTTTTATTGTTTTTTTGAACATTTTTTACTTTTTTTGATTTTTCAGAACAGTTTTATATTTTTTTTTTAAGGGGAGAAACAAAAAACAGGGAATTCTAAAGGGCTCAACAGGAGCACAAAAAAAAGCGGAGAAAATTAATGTTTACTTGGGCACTTGTGGTTATCCCAAGCACGGTTAATAAGTGTGATGCTTTGCTCTCCGTAGCATATTGTTTGTCCACAAAAAATACAAACCATTTTAAAATAGGAAAACTTTGTTTGTAAGGTGAGCACATCTCCCTAACTTCCGGTCCCGATGGGGTGGGAACATTAGTTTGGGAGGTGCTGGCAGAAGATTGGACAGGGTTTCTGGCCAGTTCCCTGACCTCTGCCCTAGCGTAGTTATTTGGATGCTTGCGTTGCATATGCCTGATCATGGTGTGGTTGCCAAATGAGTATTTTTTGTTGGGATTCTCCCTTGACAGCTCCTGATGACATATTAAGCAGGTTGCCTTAGGCGCATTTACTTTTTTCTTGTCCTTGGGGATTGAAAAAAACTGCCAGATGATGTGCTCTTTAGGTTTGTAGGTAATATTGGTCTCTGGGAGGTATCTCCTCTCCTCTTTCTCCTCCTCCTCCTCCTCTTCTTGATCTCCACTACTGTGAAGTTGTGGTGGTCCTTGTGGTGGTGGTGGTGGTGGTGGTCCAGAAGCTCCAGCAGCTGCAGCTAATGTAGCCATTTTCTACTGAAATAACTGCAGGTCTACCTCTCTCAAAGCACAAAGGTAGAATGAGGAAAAAAGGTGGGGTCTTTCATCATTTGGAAAAGAAAACTGTTCTGAACCAATGAAAAGTGTTATTTTCAGGTCACATGACCCAACGCGCTTACGCTACGCGCCCCGGGGCGCAAAACGGTGCGCGCCCCGTGGCGCGCCCGGGGACGTGTACGCCGCGGGCGTCATACGCACCACGCGGCTACGCGATACGTCACGATGTTGTTTTCGTTCGCGGCAATAGACGCTCCCCGGTACGCGCATCAGGGCGCTTACTGGGGCGCTTACCGGGAAGCGCACCGTCAGCGCTCCATGGCAAAACACGAAAAATAAATAAATAAACATGATCACTATAGAAAAAAAAATAGTATTACATAAATATACAATATAGGATTCATTATAAAAAAGTAAAATATTTAATAGCTACAGAAATTAGCTATTAAAAAACCTATGAAATTCACTGAAAAAACCATAGGTTTCAGAACAGTTATAGTTAGGAATTAGCATTAAAAAAAACTATTAAATTCACTGAAAAAACCATAGGTTTCACTCCAGTTATAGTTACCTGGAAATTTTACTGACATAAAACCATTGAAATTCCCACGTTATAGTTAGTTGGACTCACTATAACTCACGCGCCCGCAATGCACTGCTGATGATGTCACATATTACATCATTCATGGTTAGTGACATCAATGATGACATCACTGATGACATCTCAAATGATATCACTGATGACATCACTGATGACATCTCAAATGACATCACTGAAGACATCACTGATGACATCATCCATGTGATAATACGATGCACCTCCTCACACTCTAATCTAACATTTAATACACCCAAAGTTAAATACAAAATAGCATTCCTGAAATTATTGACACACCAATACCAGTAACTGCATACGCACTCACTGATTTCTAGGTCTACAGAAACATCCACTCATTCACACATACAATCACTCATACATACAGTCACTCATCAATAGAACACTATCATATCCACTCATACACCTATACAGACACTCACACGCTGACACTCATCCACAGAGTTATTCTCACACCTAGTGAGTCATGCAAAGAATCAATCACACTCCCATTTTCTCATCTATACATTTATACACACAAACCCTTAATTATTCAAAAATAGACTAACGCATACTTACTCTCTTTTACAATCACTGATACAAGTACACATTGATCCATACAGCCACTCACGCAATCACTGGCTCTCATGTATAGTCATTTATATATGCCAACTCTCACATGCACTGTGTTTTACATATGTACTTATTTGGACATGTAGCACTGAGATATCCATTCACTCACCAACACAGTCATGCACACAGTCAACCACCCATACAGCTGTTTCCACATGCACTCTTGAACCCATACAGCTAGTGAATCAACTGGTCACACATCTATGCACAGAGTCACACACCTACCAGCCACACACACACACACTCAGCCTCTCATACAAATACTTGGGCAACCAATCAATAAACCATATAGCGACTCATATAGCTATTGATCAACACATGCAGCAGCTTACACAACAACAGACATACTGATGCACACATTCAGACAGTTTAGTCACTAACCCATGCATTCAGTAAGACACATTTAATCACTCACTTATACAGTCAGTCATGCACCAACTAAATCCTTCATCCAGACACTTATACACCCACTCATTCTTGAATATGTAAAACATATTTAAACTTTACAGAAACACAGTCACTGGATGATGTCATCAGTGATGTCATCAGTGATGTCATTTGAGATGTCATCAGTGATGTCATCAGTGATGTCATTTGAGATGTCATCAGTGATGTCATCAGTGATGTCACTAACCATGAATGATGTAATATGTGACATCATCAGCAGTGCATTGCGGGCGCGCGAGTTATAGTGAGTCCAACTAACTATAACGTGGGAATTTCAATGGTTTTATGTCAGTAAAATTTCCAGGTAATTATAACTGGTGTGAAACCTATGGTTTTTTCAGTGAATTTAATAGTTTTTTTTAATGCTAATTCCTAACTATAACTGTTCTGAAACCTATGGTTTTTTCAGTGAATATATATATATATACTCAAGGTACATATATGTGGAGTTAGGTATAGAAAATCTATATGTATTTACCTTTAGAAACGTTGGTCCTCAATATTTTACCCACGATATTTAGATTCAATGATGTACACTATTCGATATGCGGGATTCACACATAAAAACATAAAATTGGCTTAGTAAATAGAAAAAAAAGCTATGTTTTGGTCGCAAACCCTTTGATTTTGCAAATTGCAGGCTTTGTTGTCGCAAAATTGCTTTAAACATCAGCCATCCTGAGACATTGCTTAGTGATGATATAAGAAATAAATGGTTGCATCTAAATGTGAGATGGAGGAAAACCTTGTACAATAACGAGAAGAAAGAAATCTATGTATGAACATAAAAGGACCCCTGCACAAGAATAAAGCCTTTACACCAGCAGGGAAAATAAAGCTTATATTAACTTCAGTAGAAGAGTGCACTTAAATGAAGGGCAGTTAAAAATACTTATATAATTTTGCACCAACACAATTGGTAAGGAGGAAGGTCTGATATAAGGAAGAGGGATATTTGACAGAATAATGCATTTCGTTGCAACACATGCCTTTACCATGCATGCGTTACAACGTGAATGCATTTACAACGCATAACCTTTACCACGCATTGGTCTGCAACGAATATGACCTCAGGAGGACCCCACCTGAACCCCAGCCCTTGTTAAAAATACCTGACCCCTGCATTGAGTCATAAAACCAGACTGCAGCAGGACTTCTCCACCTGGCCCCTAGCCCTTTTTTCACCCCCCCACCTCAGGCCCAATCCCCGTTACCTCACCACAAAACGAGGCAGCTCTTCTCAGGCATGGTGCAGGTCATAAAGAGGAAATGGAAGGGTCTCTCCATTTCCTCTAATGATGCCATTATCCTTTACCAAGCCAGTGCCTTTAGCACTATGCATCTGCCCTTACCACTAGTACCGTGCATATGCCCTTTCCATTCATACCTGTACCATGTTAATTTGTTGTAAAGGCATGCGTGGTAAAGGCATATGCATTGAAAAAAGGTGTGGTAAAGGTGATGCATGGTAACAGTGCATGCGTTGTAACACATGCGTGGTAAAGGCTCTGCGTGGCAACAGCCACGTTGTAATGGCTGTTTCCGATGGAAGATGTGTCAGATTTGTCTCTGTATATATTTTTGCATCTATTATGAAAGATGTGCATTATATGTAGGTGCTGTGCTTTGTGTGTATTCAAGAGAGTGGGAGAAGTGAGCATTATTCATGGGACAGCAGACACACTAAGGACACATAGCACTGTAAAAGGAATTGCCCTCCGAAACGTAAGCGTTAGGAGGTCATTATGATGTCGTGCAGATCGCCACCGCCCGACCTGGTGGAGGCGATCCTCCCGCCATAACTCCCAGCCTGACCGCCATTTACCACTGCCATATTACCATGGCGGGGGTACCACGGTGGACAGAAAGTCTGTGGACAGAAAATCTTTCCACCGCATTCCTGCCAGTCAGCAATCGGCACGATTGCCGGCCGGGTGTAAAAAGCCCACAATGTGGTGGTGGTGCCTTGCTGGCAATGCCAGTCATATTATGATGACTGTGGTGGGCATGCCTTTCCATGGCGGAGACTCCGCCATGGAAAGGCATGCGGAGATTGACTTTGGGTGCCCGTTGGGGGCCTTCGGGAAGTGTGGGGGTGGGTGGCTGCACTGGGGGTACCTATTGTACCCCCTTCATTGCCATGCACAAGGTTGCAGGCACCGCATGGTGCCTGTCATGTTGTGCATGGCAATGCACAACATGCCTCTTTGGTATTGCGGCGGGTCCTGCTTCAAGCCCCGCACGCAGCAATGTCAAAGATACTGGATGCGACCGCCGGGGCGGCGGTCGCATCCTAATTGGCAGTGCGGGACCGAAACACCACTGGCAGCTGGTCCCAGCACCGCTGGGGTGGTGGAGTCCGCCCGCCATCCTAATGGGGGCCTTAGAGTATAGCCAGCAGCACCTCTGCAACTGCATTTTTATTTGTTATGTTGCCTCTCTTCAGACAGTGTCATAGGCCCGCTTTTGATGCCAATTCCATTTTTTGCAAAAACCCCAGGCTGTTGATACCAGTACGGTAATCCCTTACAAAAGAAACTAAAGAAGGACTTGTGGCAGAAGAACTGCTCCTAGGCCACCTTCAATATCAGCTTCATCTATTTCACGCCTTGACATTTGTGAACATACTTAGATAAAAAGCACTGGAAATTCATTAGGTCTCGCAATTGTTTGAGTTAGAACTAAGGCGTTGTAGATGTTACTGTATTTGGAATAAAATTAGTAAAGGAAAAATCTACATTTATTTACCATTAAAAAGATTTCCAAATGAATATTATACCTAACAACAGCAAGTGACAGTAGACGACTTACTTTGTACCTTATAGTTGAGTATTGTTTAAGCATAGTTGTTTTTTGTTAGCAAATACATATGTCATGCATTTTGTAGATTGTAGAACACATAGGAAAAGCACTGTTGTGGCTGTAGGTGTTGGTGCAAGTGTTGTTAGGCAGGGCACCAGGACTTTAGCTGTGTGGGGTAGTTGTGTATAAGTTTCCAATGAAGGAACTGGGGATAAAGGCCCTTGGACAGCTTTGCCTCTAGAGCTGCGGCGGTATTGTGAGGCATGCTATATACACTTATGTGCACAGTTACACATAGTGCACTAGTATATGAATGTTTGTCTTGTGAATATGTCGGTGTGCCTCTGCTTGTGTGTTTGTACTAGTGGACATCTCATTTGTATGACATGAGGTTTACATAAGAAGTACAGTAAAGTTGTTCTGTAAAGATTTTCGCTTTTGTTTTTGTGTATGTCTTTCCATGTGCATCTGAGTGTGAAAATGTGTGTGCATTAGTGTATTTGTTTTTGTGTTTATGTTGTTACATGTATGTACTTAGGGTTGTGCATATTTATATGTGTATGTGTGTGTGCGAGGGTGCTGTTTGTGTGGGTGTTGAACTTTGTGTTTGAATGGACTTTGGGAGTGAATCTGAACTTGGGTGTGTTTTCCCCCTTAAGAGAGCATATTTTACCAAAGAGAGGTGTGTATTCTTCTTTAAATTTCCTAGCAGACGCCCCTCAGAGGGGAACCGAACAGATATAATTCATATGTGGAGTGTGGCCGTGCCATGCCGTGGGTTAGAGGCAGAGAGACCACAAACCGTAGTAGCGCAACCATGATACAGTGTACGAAATGCTAACAGCACAGCCGCCACCATGGGGAACAAATAGAAAGGAAAGAATGAGGACAGGTTACCGCTGTCCAAGTCTATCCCCACTGCATTTAGCCACCCACATCCTGACCACAACTTTCCGCATCATCCCTGTGGGCAGTGATAGCCTACTTGTTCCTTTGTGCCGCGTTACGGGTACCAACTGTATACGAGTAGCACACCTTTGCCTCATTATGCTGATATATGATCCCCTCAACCTTAACAAGGAATATTGGCATGCGGTCCAAAAGGTTTCTATAAATTATTTAAATTAGCAAAGCCCTCATAGACAACTTAAACACATATAATTGCATTAAATAAATATTAACCAAACGTTCCAAGCACGATTAAAGTAAAATCTCATACAGATTTAAACAGGAGTGAGCAAATGCACGTGAATTAAATATATTCCTGGAGCAATTGCTTTATCTTGTGCCGAAGCTTAAATACAAGACCTAGGGACATATTAGCAAGAACCTCGTTAAAATTATTGCCGCTTTAGCGGCAGGAAACTGACGCTAAAATGGCGATAATGGGCTTGCTAATATGTGTTATAGAATTCCAATAGAATCCCAGTTTAGATGTCCTGCACATCTAACCTGGGCTTCTGTTGGAATTCTATAACGCATATTAGCAATCCCATTATCGCCGTTTTAGCTGCAGCTTCCTGCCGCTAAAACGGCGATAATTTTAATGAGGTTCTTGATAATATGCCCCCGTATTTTTTATGGGCTTAATATATATAACCTGTAGCTCTGTACACAATTCATCCCTGGAATAATACACTTCCATCAACGTCTACAGTATGCTTGAGAAACAGATTGGCAGAGAGTGGTTTTGTATGTAAAAGCACCCAATAGTAATATGACCATCTTGCAGGTGATATTTGATTGTAGGTGTAATGGGAGTACATTAGCTCAGAGTCACAGCCCTTTATTTTTTTGAAACTGTCTTCATTCACGTATGATGCTCATTTTTATAAAGTCTGACAGTTTAAAAGTGATGTGTTCAATTACCGGTTAAAATAAGCCTGTCTGTTTAATCTGGCTAACTAATTAAATTGCTATCTTTGCTATCTTTTTTTTAAAAAGCAGCATGGCCTTCTAAGTACAGGCAATAACATATGTTTAATAATTTATTATAAGGTCCGAAAGGCGAGACCTATTAGCTATAATAATGCTTGTGCATTTGTGAAATATGATATGCTGCAGTTAAAGTTTCCAGGTGCCGGAATTCAACCTTGTTATTCTTAGATTTAAGGAGATACTCGGAATGCCTTTGAAGAAGTCTGGAAGGTGAAAAGGGAGGATGCCTTTCGTGCCTGGCCTATCTGGCTATCTGGGAACCAAGGCCACTGGAAGAGAAGCATTTTTAATTAAAGGCTTCTGTGGAAACTTACTGAAGGAGGGTGTACATGAATTACGTATTGTGGGTTGAACATTGTCTTTTGGCATGATGCGCAGGGACAGATTGATAAGACTTCTACTTTTTTCGGAGGAGAAGGAGCATCTTTGAGCGAGCTCCATAGCTTTAAGCTATCAGACCCTCTTGACGTGAGTACTTCTTAGGAAGACAACACGTACTGACACCTTTGGGATAGGATATTGGGAAAATAGGTAGGACTCTCATTTAGAGCAAAGTAGGGAAAGATACTTTTGTTTTTTCTCAAATGAAAAGAGAATTGGACTCAGCTTCTATCCTTTGTTGTATTTTGATTTTGAAGTTCATCATATTATGCCTCTGGGGGGAGTTGCCAATCAGAGAATGACTAACCCATTGACAGATGAGTTACCTGTGAGAATAGGAATGTTCCGAGACAGACATCAATTTGTTGTGTGCAATTCAAGCCCAGTCTGCCTGTTGGGACGAGATCTTTTGTGTAAGCTAAATTGTACCATATCTTGCACTCCGAGGGGTGTGGAGTTGTAAACCTGTGATGACAATGCAGATTTTAAAATGGCCAATATGAACTTTTGTCCAGAAATGTTCGTGGTTCTCACGACAGAGGAGTTACCACATGATTTGAGGGACTCAGTTTCTCTTTTAGTGTGGGACTTCACAGGAGAAGAGATAGGGTTAATTCGAGGGGATGAACCTGTTAAGGTACATGTCAAACCAAATGCTGAATTTCCACGAACTCCGCAGTATAAATTGACTCCAGAAACTGTGGCTGGAATAAGACCTATAATCGAGTCTATGATTGCACAATGCCTTCTCAAGGAGGTAAGAGGAAGTCCCTGCAACTCACCTATTATGGGGCTGTAGAAGCCTAGTGGCAAGTACAGAATAGTGCAGGATTTGCGCAGGGTTAATGAAATCGTGATTCCACGTTGTCCAGCTGTTATATTATTTCAGATACCATGTGAAGCAGAATGGTTTAGAGTCATAGATTTATGTCAGGCACTTTTCTTCATACCACTCCATGAAGACAGCCATTTTTTATTGCATTTAGTATGGAAGATCGTGTGTTAACATAGTGTCTTATCCATCAAGGGTATACAGAAAGTCCCTCTATCTTTAATCAGATTTTGAAAAATAATCTTGAAGGGTTGGTGATGCCCCAGAGCTCAGTTCTGGTTCAGTAAATAGACAACCTTTTGGTCGCTTCAGAGACTGAGGATGCTTGCAGGATCGATGCTGTGGCTTTGCTGAATCATTTGGCAGAGAATGGACACAAAGTGTCCCCGAACAAACTTCAGTATTGTCAGACTGAAGTTCAGTATCTAGGTCATTGGATTGAAAAGGGAAAACGAAGAGTGTCACCAGATCGCATAGAGGCGATTCTGCAAATGGGAACTCCAAAAACACAGAAAGAAGTCTGCATGTTTTTGGGAATGGTTGGCTATTGCCGACAGTGGGTGCCAAATTTTTCCTTGCAGGCAAATCCATTATTGAGGTTGACTTGAAAGGACATCAGTCATCCGGTACCATGGGATGAAGATTGTTTGAGAGACTTCCACAAGCTGAGAGAGAGCCTATGTCACCTTCCAGCTCTGGGAATGCCCCTCTACAACAAAGCGTTTTCACTTTTCCGCTGCAAAAAGGAGGTGTGTGCATTAGCGGTCCTTGTGCAGACACATGGGGGTGCCCGTAGGCCAGTGGCTTACTTTTCAGCTACATTAGATCCTGTAGCTTCTGCATTGCTCGGATATTTTAAATCCATTGCTGCAACAGGTGTCAGCATTGAGAGATGTGAGAGCATAGCGATGGGTCATCCACTTACCGTTTATTTGCCACATTCAGTAGAGCTTTTAATGACAAGAACCAAGACGCACCATTTATCAAATAACAGACTTACAAAGTATGAGCAAGTTATATTGGCTTCTGAAAATGTCACTTTGAAACATTGTACCACCTTGAATCCTGCCATATTGTTCCCACCTCAGCAAGAGGAAAGAGAAGATTGTGAGGAGCATGACTGCCTAGATGTTACAGAGCTTTCCACCAAACCCAGACCTGACATTGTTGATGAACCACTGCCTGAATCTGTTTTGGTCCTTTTAGTTGATAGTTCATGCTTAAGAGACAATGAAGGGTGTTTCAGAGCAGCTTTTGCTCTGTGCACCGTCTTGGGGGTGGTGGAAGCTGCCTGTTTGAAAAGAGTATACTTTGCTCAGGTGGCCGAGATAATTGATCTAATATGTGCCTGTACTATCTCAAATGGAGTACGACTGACTATTTATATGGACAGCCAATATAGGTTTAGAGTGGTTCATAATTTTGGCCAGTTATGGTCTCAGAGGGGATTTTTGACATCCTCAGGATCACGATCATAAATGGAGAGTATGTGCGCCAATTGTTGAAGCTTTGCAGAAACCTAAGGAGGTCGCTGTAGTGAAATGTGCAGCCCATGGGAGGGGAGAGGACTTTGTTACAAAAGGACATCGTTATGCAGATGAAGTAGCTCTTTTTTGTGCTATACATGCTTGTCTTTTCAATGGAGAATATGTAGGAGAGAGCACAGAAGAGACTGAGCTCAGCATGATGTTAGCTGTAGCCGATACTTGGGATGAGGTGAAGTGGCTTCAGGATGAGGTCTCAGAGGCGGAAGCTGCATCATGGGTTAGAGCAGGCTGTGAAAAGAGAAAAGATGGCATTTGGGTGTCAACAGATAAAAGGGCAGTGTTACCTAACTGTTTACTGAGCCCAATGGCAAGGCATTTTCATGGAGCAGTTAATCTTGGGAGAGATGCCATGGTGAGAGAGTTCAGGCAAACTTGGTTTAACCCACGATTTCGTGTGTGTGCTGAAGCAGTGTGTCACAGGTGTGTTACGTGTCAACAAATGAATGTTGGAAAGAGAACTGTGGTTGCGATGAGTCACACTGGAAGATCAGGAGGTCTTTTCAATAGGATATAGTTGGACTTTATTGAGATGCCGATGTGCAATAGGTTGAGACATGTTTTGGTGGTGGTGTGTATCTTTTCACGTTGGGTTGAGGCATATCCAAGTATACGATGTGACAATCTGACAGTGGCAAAACTGCTATTAAGGGAGCTGATTCCGTGATTCGGATTTCCAACCTCAGTGGGAACAGATAGAGGAACGCATTTCCATAGCGAAATCATGAAGTTGTTGTGTACAGCTTTAAAAATTGATCTGAGATTGCACTGTAGCTGTAGGCCTTAGCCATCTAGTCTTTTGGAGCAGATAAATGGCACAATCAAGATGAGAGTATCAAAGGTTTGTTCGTCACTTCTTTGAACTGGCCAGATGCACTGCCATTGGTATTGATGAGTCTGCGTAGTACTCGTGACAGGAGGTCAGGGCTCTCTCCCCATGGGATATTGATGGGAAGAATTCGTGAATTTGTGAATTTGTGAGGGTATTTATAGAGCGCAACGTTCGCTCCGGAAGGAGCATCTTGGCGCTAAATTTCCCGGTAGAGGATTAGATCGTATCCTAGAGAGGGAGGAAGTTATATGGCTGCTTTGGTGTAGTCATCATTAAGGCTGTAGATCCAGGTTTTTAGTAGTTTTCTAAATTGTTTTTCATGGGTTTGGAGTCTCAGATTTTTGGGCATGAGGTTCCATGCTTTGGAGGCCAGGTGGTGTAAGGTTTTACCACCTTTTGTCTTCAAGTTGCACCTGGCAGGGAGGATGAGATTATCATGAGAGGAACGCAGAGATCTGGACGAGTTGTAGCGGGGGAAACATTTGGTAAGGTATAGTGGGCCGGAGCCATTGAAGTCCCGGAAGGCGACAAGCAGCATCTTGAAGAATATTCTTTTGTGAAGTGGGAGCCAATGCAGAGATCTCAAAGCTGCGGAGATGGACGATTTCCTGGGCAACTTTAGAACCAGTCGGGCTGCGGCGTGAAGAACACTTTGGAGTTTGTTGAGCGTTGACTTTTTGGCTCCAGCAAGGAGACCATTACAGTAATCTATACGTGAGATTATTAGGGCCACTGTTACCGTTTTCCTAGAATCAAGTGGTAGAAAGTCAAAGAATTTTTTCAGGGACTTAATGATACCGAAACATCTTCCAGCTGCGGTCCTGACGTGATGGTCAAAGGAAAGATCGGTGTCAAACAGGACCCCGAGATTCCTTGCAGTGGTGACGGTCTGGGGAGGGGCGGCAGAGTTTTCTGGCCACCAGAGGGCTGGGCAGAAGGTGGTATTTTTTCCTATGGGGAGAATCTCCGTTTTGCTGGAGTTGCATTTAAGGTGGTTTAAGTCCATCCATTGGAAGACCGCTTTTAGGCATTTTTTGAGGTTTAGCTCGGCCTTGGTGGAATTTTTCTCCAAGGGTACGACAAGTTGAGTGTCATCGGCATACGATGTTACAAGTATGCCGAATGACTCAATGAGGGATATGAGAGGAATGAGGTAGACGTTGAAGAGGAGGGGGCTTAAGATGGAGTCCTGGGGAACCCCTGATGAAACGCTCTTCTCTTTGGAATGAAATGGGCCAAGGGTGATGGTTTGGGATCTGTCGGTTAGAAAGGATTTTATCCAAGATAGGGCCACATCGGAGATCCCTATATCTACCAATCTGCTGATCAGAATAGCGTGAGAGATGGTGTCGAACGCCGCAGTGAGGTCTAGGAGAATGAGGACGACGTTCATTTTTTGGTCTTGAAGCATTTTTATCGAGTCCGTGAGTTCTATCAGTGCCGTTTCAGTGGAGTGATGGGAGCGAAAACCAGATTGTTGAGGGTGAAGTATATTGTGAGCCTCCAGATATTTTTTGAGTTCCTTGTAAACCATTTGTTCTGTAATTTTTCCCAGGGCTGGGAGGAGCGAGATGGGCCGAAGATTGGTAAGATCCGACGGGGGTTTGTTGGCTTTCTTCGTTAGTGGTTTAACTATTCCCTGTTTCCATAGGCAAGGGACGAAGCCCGTGCAAAGGGAAGAATTAACAATGTTGTTGATTATAGGGTTTACCACATCGATGAGTTGGTGGAGAATTTTGGGGGGACAGGGGTCGGAGGGCGATCCGGATTTGCACGCCAGGATAGCTTCTCTGGTTTGGTCTAGGGTAACCGGAGAAATATTTTTTAGAGTACTCCCCAAGGTTGCTTTTTGAGGCAGATTGCCTGGAATTTGGATGGCTTGGGGAGGGGGAAAATTATTTTGAATAGCGTTGATTTTTTCCTCGAAGTAATCAGCTATTTTGTTGCATAGGTCTTGGGATGGGGGTATTTCCGTTTGTAATGTTTTGGGCTGGGTGAACGATTTCACTATAGAGAACAGTGTTTTTTGTTTCTGGTTGGAGTCATTAATAGCTTTAATGTAAAAAGATTTTTTAGCTGACTTTATGTGGGAGTGGTAGCTTTTCCTAAGTTGAATGTATGATAGTCGGTCAGCCTTATCATACGTTCTACGCCAATTCCGTTCCGCTTTTCTACAGGAGAGATGGGATATGGCTACCTCGGAGGTAAACCAGGGGGCATTACATTTGGGTTTTTTGTCTGTTCTTCTGGGCCGATTAGGGGGTTCCCGTGCTCTGATTTCTTGAGCAATCCAACTGTGGAATAGATTAGCGTCGCTTTCAACATCTCCTGTGAGAGTGGGGACATGGGTTTGAGAAATAGGGTTGAGTACGAGGGCTTCTTGCAACTTTTTCCAGTTGACGGAATTGTCAGGGTGAGAGCAGGATTTACAGGAAGTGAGTGAGTAGGAGGTTTTAATATGGAATGGGATCAGACTGTGATCCGTCCATATTTGCGGGACCGGGGGTAGGGTTGTGAGAGAGGGGAAGTTGGAGCAAACCCCGTCAAGTGTATGTCCAAGGGAGTGGGTGGGCGAAGTCACATTTTGCTGAAGGGTAAAAATTTCTAGGGTCTGTAGGAAGTTGTTGACCTGTTGGTCGGACTTGGCCTCAAGGTGGAGATTGAAATCCCCAAGTAGGGTGAAATGAGGATATCTAAGTAAGAGATGACCCAAAGTGTCGCTCAGTGTGTCAAGGAACCTAGAGGGATTACCAGGTGGGCGGTAGATAAGTCCGCCTGAGAAGGATGAGGATTCGTTCAGTTTGATAGAGAAACCGAGACCTTCCGCGTCTTTTAAGGGGTCTAGGCTAAAGGTATGGCAGGTAAAACTGTCTTTCAGTATCACCGCCACTCCACCACCTCTCCTCTTCGGTCTGTCCTGTCTGAAGATGGAAAAACCCTGGGGAAGGGCAATAGCTAAGTCCGGATTGCTGTCTTCCGTTAGCCAAGTTTCGGTTATCAAGAGACAATCGAGGTCTGTGTCGAGAATAAGGTCTCTTATGTCTTGGCTATGTTTACACATAGAGCGTGCATTTATCAGTCCTCCTTTAAAGGGCGGTAGGCTAGCCCTGGGGAGGGGAGTGGAGAGGGCTGAATGGGCTGGGGTTATAGTGGGAGACCATCGGCAGATTTTACAGTGGAACGAGCCAGTGAAGTTAGCCAGATCTAGTTGGCAGGAGCAGCTGCTCTTACCGTTTAGTCGGTGAAGGACGCTGGAGAGATAGCTGATATGTGTGGTGGATTGGGCAGAGTTTCCTGCGCCTGTCGCGGTCTTGGCGCGGACGGGCGCAGACGGGCTTGCCTTAGGCGCTCCCGCTGCGCTCGTCCGCTGCGCTTCCTGTGCATGCACATATCTGGCAGAGAGGTGGGCGTGGCCTAAAGGGGGCGTGTTCAGCGCGCACGCCTGTGCGATTGCCTACAGTGCCAGCTACAGCATTGATAAACATCACAGATTATTTGGTTTTGGATTATTGTAGGGGACTGGCTGAACTGGTTAATTCTGTGTCCCACCAGGTCGAGGCTGCGACTGCACCTACCTCGAGAGATCTGCTGCATGACCTTAGCCCTGGTGACTGGGTGCTTGTCTGAAAACACGTGAGGAAGAGCTGCCTTGATGCTTGCTGGCAAGGACCATAACAGGTGATTCTGGTCACAAATACAGCTGTGAAGTGCGGAGGATTGCCAAACTGTATTCACGCTTTGCATACCCGCTGAGTTCCAGAGCCTGTGGAGGAAACTATTCCCCTTGTTCCAAGAAGTGCAACTGAAAATGCAACAGTAAAGGAAGGATCAGGTCAGGTTGTAAGAACTCTTGGTGAGGCTGGTCAATCAACAGATCAAGAAAGAAGAGATCAAGCTGTTCCAGAGTTTAGTTCAGATTCTGAGATAGATGAGATTGCAGAAGTGAACTTTGAACCAGATCAGAGTGAACAGCCTAGTGCACAAGGATCAGATCGAGAGGAAGAGAGGAGAGCAGGTGCTGAAGCAGAGACATGGCCAGCAAGAAAAGAGAGGCTGAATATAAGGCTTGCATCTGAGAAGAATCTCGCTCCTATTCCTGAAACCTCTGAAACCGATCAAAGTGAAACTGAAGAGGGACCCGATGGTCTAAGACGATCCAGAAGAGAGAGAGTACCGACTCAAAAATACGCATCTCCTGAGTGGACGTACCTAGGTGCAGATGAAGGGACCGAGAAGATCCAGGAGGTTGGGGACCGGCACTGGCGGTCACGGAGAGAACACTCTGATGATTGATATCCAGTTACTGGTCCCCGGAGTTGATGCTTTTGGAATCCTGACTCTGACAGTCCCTGATCCACCATTGCTGAGTGGTTTGCGATTTTTGATCCTAAACCAAGTTGCTTTCCCTACCTTTGGTCGACAGTCCACCGCACAGGAAATGAGAGAGATTTGTGCAGAAATTCTGCAGCTTGTTCTTACTGTGCTCGGATCTAATCTTGATGAAGCTTAAACTGTGAAAGAAGAACTTATCAGCCTTTAGAAAGAAGATAAACTAGGCTCAAGTGAAAGAAGATTTAAATTTAGGGAATTTTAATAGAAGAAGAACTGAGGGGTAGGGCTGACAACAGCTCTACTATAGGTTAGTACTATTGGACTGTATACTGCTATAATTGAATGGGAAAAGGAAAAATAAAAGGACATTGTAAATCACAGGACAAGACAAAGAAAAGAAGAAAAAGAGACTTTGTTGATTTCATTTTGCACCTCAAAAACAAACAGTGGCTCAAAATGGAGCCTGGAAATTCAGTTCGCAGGCAGAAGTGCATAATGGGTACCCTTATAGTGGCGGTGCTTATTGTTATAACTGTGGTGATTGTTACATCTTTGGTTGGGTCTCACGAAGCTGAAAGGAATGGGGGACACTTACCCCACCTACCTCAGATTTAGGAGAGGGTGCATGCGAAAAAGATAGAGACATGATCAGGGAAACTAGTCGAATGTTACATATAGATTTGTCAAAGGGTGATTTCACGTTGAATGCATATGCTCGTTTGTTGTATGAGTATGTTAATACAATGGAAGCGAAAGACTGCTATGTGTGTATGCAACTGCCAGCATCAGTAGAAGAAGGCATCTGATACCATCATTTACCTTAGACGTATGGCATCACATGTAGTGTGTTGTTGAGCATGTTCTATAGTAAGGCACATTTTGAGTACTACGTCTTTAATTATGATGTGGTACTCTCAGAAGTTCCAGTTCTCAAGTACATGAATCAATATGATTACTATAAGGAGGTAGAGAGGATGTCAAAGTACTTTGTGCCTACTATTACTTGAGATGCATCTTCTGCCCATAGACACAGTTTGACATGCATGTTATCTGACGTCGAAAAGAAGTTTGTAGATTAGATAGAAGACCGGTATATGCAGACCTTATTTAGACCAGATCAGAAGCATAAAGTTATTCCATGGACCCAGGAAGAATTAGATCATAAGGCATAGGGAAGTTCTGGTCCAATGGAGATAGATTTCCAGCAAAGGGAAACTGTGTATTAGGCAGCCATCGACATATTATGACAAGATATTTGTGGGTGGAAGTGATTGTGAGCACATTTTCTTGATTGAGGACGCAATAAAGAAGGCGCTATTTGATAAATGAACCATAGTGCCAAATGCATATTTTGTGTGTGGAAAAAGTGCTTATGTGAAAGTGCCTAAGAATTGGTACTGTACGTGTTATTTGGCTTGGTATTTCGTAAAATCTTCCATGCAGATGATTTATGGCCTTTCAAAGGAAAAAGATCTCACAGAGGAAAACATGATGCAACTGTGGGAGAAATTGTTGGGGATGTGTTTGGTGCTATGATACCTAGCTGGGGTGTGATTTTGAATGATGTGAAAATTAGAAAGTTAGTAACGTTGGTAGATAAGATCTCTGTGATTACTGCTCAAATCTTATGACTTGTTATGGGGAGAGGGTCTCGATAAGGGCTATGGTACTTCAAAATCGTCTTGCAGTAGATGTGCTGTTAGCAAAAGACGGTGGGGTTTGTAAATTATTGAAAGTTCAACAGTGCTGTACTTATATTTCTGACAATAGTCGGATATAAGAAAATACATTAGTAACATTTCAGAGATACACCAAGATTTACGTGATCTAGCTGCTGATGGACTTTGGGAGCAAATTGGAAAGGGATTTGGAAAGGCTGGGAACTGGTGTGGAAGTCTGGGACGAGGAATAATGGGATACATCTTGAGACCGATCATAGCTGTCATTTGTATAATTGTACTATTGGGAGTCATCAAGGCTTACAAATGGCAAAGGGCACGGCATAATGAAAATTCTTTGAAAAAGCGAGAGCAGCAGATGGAAAGACTGCAGGACGGTCATTATCAGCACCTTAAGAAGTTAGAAGGATTTAGACAGTGACGGCAAGCTACAACTTCTGTTTAGGTCGTAAGATGGGGGAACTGATAGATCGCTTATAGCACTCTAAATTGTATGGGTGCACTATACTCATGGTTTAAACGTGCTCACATGTATTTTTATCATTTGCAGTGTTTCACGATAATTAAGATGCAGTTATTCGAGTTATATTAGCATCGAAATATAGTGTGCACATTTAAGTAGGCCTTTGTATGTATTAAAGAATCTTATAATTCCTGTATATGTAGTGTGTAGGATGAAATTATACTTGTATAATGTAATTTGTATTTAGTTTAAATTGACTGAATTGTAGGCCCAAACTGTAGGTTGTTTTGAGTTTTGTTTCTTCTTGGTTGCTGAATAATTATAATTAAATGAATCCTTTTTGTGCTCGAAGACAGTATGTTCTCATCCTACTGCAGGTGCCGGAGTGCAACCTCGTTATTCTTAGATTTAAGGAGATACTCGGAATGCCTTTGCAGATTTCTGGAAGGCAAAAGGGAGGACGCCTTTCTTGTCTGGCCTATCTGGGAACCAATGCCACTGTAAGAGAATCATTTTTTATTAAAGGCTTCTGTGGAAACTTACTGAAGGAGGGTGTCCATGAATTGTGGGTTGAACATTGTCTTTCTGTATGATGCGCAGAGACAGATTGATAGGACTTCTACTTATTTCAGCAGAGAAGGAGCATTTTAGCGCGAGCTCCATATCTTTAAGCTATTAGACTCTTTTGACATGAGTACTTCTTAGGAAGTCAACGCGTGCTGACACCGTTGGGATAGGATATTGGGAAAATAGGTAGGAATCTCATTAAGAGAAGATTAGGGAAAGATACTTTTGTTTTTCTCTCAAATGAAAAGAGAATTGGACTCAGATTCTATCCTTTGCTGTATTTTGATTTTGGAGTACGTATTATGCCTCTCATGCCGAATGAATTATATACATAGACTTGCCTCCGTATTGATTTTTATGCACCTATACACTCTGATATTGAGGTGTGTTTACATTCAATTATTTTTGGCCTTATAATAAATCCACAAAACTGGAATTTGGAGTCTGTGGTCCTTTAAAGCATGTCTAATTGAAGGTATAATTTTGAATTGTTTTACTCCCCTCCACACTTTTTAGCAGGCAATAAAAGACCATCTGCCTTGAACTTAGTAGGGAAGGTAAGGAGCAAATTTAGCGTCACCACAGCAATCCTACAGTAAACTGAAACAGAGCTTTGTAGTTACGATTGTTATCAGTGTTGCTGTGGCATACGGAAACTTTACACTTCAATCTGCTTGAAAAGCATTTGCACCTTGTTCTCAAAGGAAGAGAGAATGGTGCACCATGAAGTCTGGAGTGGTGTGAATTCTAGGAATAGTTTCCAGATGTGTTTTAATTGGAGACTGCAGTGGTATGATAAGGAGAAATGTAGCCTAGTGCATGAGATCGTTATCAGTTGGAGCTTTATAAGTATCTTTTGACGCCATTGTCGTGTTCAAGTCCCAGAACAGACAACGCTGACACGTAAATGCAAGTATCTCTAACTTTTATTCATTTCACTTCTCTTCTTCACCACCTATCCTCCCTACTTCTTTTCTCTTATCTCTTCTAATGCCCGCCTCTTTCTACTTCCTGTTGTCTGTTACCCTTTTCTCATTGCGTCTAGTGGCAGGTCCTAGTGCCCACATATGAATCTAACTACATCATTACATCTCCCCCCTACTTACACAAATTGATCTTGACTTTAGTCAGAACAAAAGAACACCAAAAAAAGTTACAGTTCTTTAATGAGACTGGTAGGTCTTCAACAAGTAAGCTGTGGCCTGCGAGCTACATCTTGGTTAGATATCTCTCCTTTCGACGAAACGTAGACTCAGTGCCCCGAACTTGAGTATTCTCCAAATGTGTACTTTCTAGTGCAGACCTTGTCTCTATGATGGTTGGTGCACATCTGTGAAAATGTGCAACATTACTTGTTTTACTCTTGTCATCTGAGGCAGCCATGATCATGGTCCCTTTTTGTTTTGTTACCAGCAGTGGCTGTGCATGGTAACGACTGTCAGTTTTTCTTTGTTGCTCTTGCAGGACAAGTACCCAGTCTCCTTCTTTGATGGTTGATGGTTTGGCTCTTCGACGACTGTACGCGTATTGTTTTTATGTTGACTTTTCTGGATCTGTCCACTGCTGCTAATTCTTCAAGTTCTGAATCTTGACGAACACAGCCAGCTGAATCTTCCCACGCCGGAATTCTTGTGCGCACAGTGCGGCCTAGCATCAGTGTAGCTGGCCATTTATCTGTGGTATTGTGTGGTGTGGTTTCGGTATGCTTGTAATACCTAATTTAATGCAGTTTGGACTTCTCGCCTTGTCGGTTCAGCTTGCTGTATGGCCTTCTTCAGGGTGGCTATAAATCTCTCTACAATTCCATTGTCCTGTGGACAGATAAGCAGCCGCAGCCCGTGGAGGGAGTTCCGTGGGGCAGAAAGGCGTGGCGTGGGAGGGGCAGGGTGGGGGGTGCTAAACACCGGAATATGGATAATGTGACGTAAGTAAACAATTTCATAAATAAAACGTATTTGGTAGTGTGCCCTGCATCTCAAAATGCGATGCAGAGCGCACTCCGAAATACGTTTTATTTATTATATTGTTTACTTACCTCACATTATCCATATTCCGGTGTTTAGCACCCTGCCCCTCCCCTTCCCCGCCTTTCTGCCCCACGGAACTCCCTCCACGGGCCGCGGCTGCACATAGGGGTGATTTTCTGATGTCTGATGTTGAGATGGTTAGCAAATGCAGCAAAATAATGTCAGTTGAAAGGAGGCCCATTGCACTTCTTAACTACTTTAGGTATTCCCATGTTGCAAAGGCTTCATACAACACTGGCATGGTGGTGGCTACTTTAGTTGATGATATCAGGTGAGCAATTGACATCGGGAATATTCATCCATTATGACAAGAATGTATTTGCTTGATCGTAATGGACCAATGAAATCTACTGCAACATGTTAACAGACGCCATCCGGCAGTTCTGACATCTGTAGAGGGGAAGTTGACTCTTCTCGACCTACTAGCTGACACTGTGAACAGTCTTTCAGCGTGGCTTCAACCATCTGATCAAGAGAAGGGATCCAGACCCGTTTGCGCAATGCTCTCTTGGTAGCCACAATACCTCTGTTCCCTACATGTGCCAGATTGATGACCCCTTGACGTAGCTGTTTCGGAATGACAATCCTTTTGTTTCTTAGCAGGAGGCCATCTTCAGCAATTGACAATTCATCTTTTACGTGCCGGAAAGATATTAATTCGTGGCTGCCAACACGTTGATTGTGTCCTGGCTCTTATAGGTGTCTCCATCTGTTTGTTTGAATTCGATGTTTCACATCCTGCAGTGTAGCATCTATTGCTGTGGCTTTATGAATGGCATTAAGAGAGACTTCAGGTGGTTTCGCTTGAGCAACAACAAAATGTACATATTCCTCTGATAGAGATTGCTTTGTGCTTGAGGATATTTTGGGGTGTCTCGACATGTAATCAGCTGGATTTGCTGCTTGTCCAGGCTTGCGAATGGTTGTATATGTATATTCTTGAAGACAAATCCCCCAGCGCTCTATTCGGGGTGACATCTTGGCTCAAGGATTTCCGAATTTTGTTATTAGGGCCTGATGGTCTGTGATCAGCATAAAGTGTTTTCCATAGATAAAGATATGAAAGTGCTCACATGTCCAGACCACAGCCAGACGTTCCTTCTCAGGCTGTGAGTACACCTTCTGTGTCAGGCTGTGGATGGCATAAGCTACCATGTGACTTTGATCACTCTCCTTATTGTATTTAGCCAGTATGGCCCCAAGTCCTACAGGGCTGGCATCCACATTTATTTTAGTCTTCCAACGAGGATTGAAGTAGGGCAGATTGTGGCTGACTCAACATATGCTTTGATTGAGAGAAATGCTTGAGTGCAGCGTGTTGTCCATTTGAATACGTGACCTTGTTTAGTTAGTTCCATCAGGGGATAACTGATGGTGGCATAGTCCTTGATGTAACACGTGCAGTAGCTGGCAATTCCTAGAAATGATTGAACGTCTCCTTCATCTCGAGGTGTGTCATTTAACGCTGCAACCTTTTCAGGGTCTGGTCTCATTCCTGCACCCATAGAACTTCAATGGGGATTTGTGAAATTGACATTTATCTTTGTTAAGTGTTAGGTTTGCTTCCAGGAGGGCGTGGCATTCCCGATCCAGTGCTTTGTTGTGTTCCTGTACAGTCGCTCCAAAATCAAGGATGTCGCCACTATAGTTGAGAGTGTTGGGAATGTGATGAATGACCCTTCAGATTGCCTCTTGAAAGATCTCAGCAGCAGAGGAAACTCCAAAGCTGAGCCGTTTGTATCTGAATAAGCTTTAACGAGTCGAGAAAGTGGTTATGTACCTCAAACCTTCATGAAGTTCAAGCTGGTGATATCACTTGTTAAGATCCAGCTTGGAGAACACTGTTGCCCCATTTAGTGACGTGATCATGTCACTGGTATGGGGTCCCGGATGTCTTTACCTTTCAATGGCTGTATTTGGAGCTCTCATGTCAACACAGAGATGCACTTTGCCTTCAGATCCTTTTTTTGGTACTACGACCATTGGAGATACCCAGGGCGTGGGTCCCGATGTTCTCTCAATGATGCCCGGCCTAAGAAGATCCTGTAGCTCATCCTCCACAGACCGTTATTATTATTATTATTATTATTATTATTATTATATTTAATTTTCTACAGCGCACAGCTACCCGGAGGTTTCCCGGCGCTAAACAAAAAGAGAGAGAGCGGGGTAGTTACACAGAACAGACTTTTACCAACATAAAGGGTCTATAAGTTAAATAACCAGTTGGAACAGTATTTTCCTGTGATGCTGATCACAAGCTCATCGATGTGCAGATGAACTTGATTGTGAGTCATTTTTCCCAGTCCTGTGAATAGTTTTGGAAACGTTTGATTAGGTTGGGTTAGTCGTATACTCGGTATAGTATCTCTACCATTTGAAGCTGTTCAGCTGTAGGCAAACTGAGAAGACAGCCTCCTTCTGGCTCCTCAATAACATGAATGCGGCCTGGAATGGTTCTATCTTTGTACGTGAGGGAGGTCTGAAATTGTCCTAGACATGTGAGGGGTTCTTTAGACAGCCATTTGTAAACCTGCACAGCAGCTTTGTGCAGATGGGGTTGTGGATTCATTTTGCTGTACTCTGCAACCGCAATGTAGTTGAAGGATGCTCCACTGTCCAACACAAACTTGGCCTGGTATTCTCCCATCTGGAGATGTAGTTTTGGGTATTTCTTTAGACTGTCAGGATCTGCAACCATACAGACTTATTCCATGCTATCTTGAGATACGGGCGTGGGAGACCTTGACTCCCAGGATTCTGAGCGTTGCGACCTGTAAGTAACATGTGAATAGAGACTTGATCATGACGAGCTGGTGGAGGTGTCTCTTTGGTCAAGTACCGCTTTTGCATGATGGCGGGAGCTGGATTCCCTTGACTTTCTGTGAGTGTCTTTGTATGCTGCCCTGCATACCTTCTCGAAATGATTTTCTTTGCCACATCTCCAACATTTCTGACCTAAGGCAGGACATGTCTCAGTGTGTGGGAAATCTTGTCCACAGCGATAGCATTTTAGCTGACACTCCTGTCTCTTGCCAACCCTGTTTGGGCTGTGATGACGATTTGCTCGTTGAGGGTACTCTTTGAACTTGGATGTTAGTCGATCAACAGAGGAGTGATGGTCCTTGTGGCGAAATTGAAGCCGGAAAGCTTGTTTCCGCTTTTTAACTTTCCCAGCTTCCATGTTTTTTGCATGTTCTCCTGCTTGATCATTGACTCTTGTCATTTCTTCAATTTCATCCTAGGAGTAGCTTTTCTTTAGGAGATATCTGCGTACAGTCTCTGATTGACATCCTTTGATAGTTCGTGCTAACCGTTTGAGGCGCGAAATAAACTCTCCCATGGATTCATCTTTATCTTGGGAGGCCAGATTGAATGAGCAACATTCATAAACAAATTTCGGTTTGTGAAGACATTTTCTGTTGAGTGCCTCGCGAACATCTTGATAAGAGGACCCAACATTAGCTGGCAGTTCCTTGAGGATTTCGCCATCATCTTTTCCGATGAGGTTGCATAGAGCAATGAAATGCTGATCAGGGTCAGAAACTTGAGGGCGTTTCATGAAAGCTTCAAAATCTTCTAGCCATTCCTGTGAAGGAAGACCCATACCACCACCGGATACAAGAGCCAGGAGTTCCGGTGGGCATAGAAAAGGAACTCTCAGGATGGCAGGACTGCCATCCTGTGCCCCACCTGCGATGACGAGGTAGGGGACTCTAGGCTGGTTCCCCTTGTCGAAGAGTCGTGAAGTTGGCCTGAAGATGGAGAAAGGTACATCTTTGCAGACATGTGGTATCAAAATTGCCACCACTAACAGTTGGTCCCCTGGAGTGAGGAAAAAGTTCACAAGGTAAGTCACCCAAGGGCACGCAGTGCTGGTCGTAGTGGTGTCCCGTACATTTTTTTTACTGGAGATGGTATTTGAAGCACGAGCATGCGTCCCACGCAGGCCAGGAGGATGACAAAGAAAATGCCCAGCGGTATGAAGTCTCCAGTAGGTACGTTTTTTTTTAAGTTGCCTGACTTCAAAATGGCCACCCTTGGTTTCTGCCAGCCTATTGGATGGCCTGCCTGACTTCAAGATGGCCACCGGGGAGGCGGCCCTCTTGTGATACTTCAGACCCTGTGTCACAGATGCAGAGGCTCGTCAGGAGGTAGAAAGAACAGAGCTACACTCACCAGCTGGCAGGTGGTCAAGCAGGTAGCAGCCACGAAAGGCATGCGAGGGGGTAGGCTCCCAAAGTAGGTTGCAGCACTGACAAGAGCTGAAGAGAAAAGTGCACACACCCAGGGTAGGCTCCTGAAGGTGTGGCGCCGCAACCACGCACTGTAGCAGCAGTTTTGCGTGACTGGGGTTGACTCCCAGATCGCTTAATGGTGAAATGGTCCGCTCCTCCGTGGAGTGAACACGCAGTTCAAGGTGGGCTCCCAACCACAGCGGTAGTCAGACACGACCGGGGTGGACTCCCAGGATTGTGGTGCAGCAGATTGGAATTGCCAATGGTTGAGTGCTGTATTCCTGAGTAGCAGGATGGATGGATTCTCCAAATGAAGGGGCAGGGAGAGGTGGGTGTCCTGCCAGCTCCTGGAAAACGAAGTTATTGTTAGAAATGTGCCAGGTACACCATTGAGCCCCTATGGCTTCCCCGTCTACTAGAGCCATAAAGGTTTGCAAACATATTCAGCATCATGGAAGCTCCAAAATAATACAAACCGACATCCATTTCAGGCGCAGCTGGTCCATTTGGGCGGAAGGGCCCCGCCCTGCCCCCTTTTTGCCCCCATAGTAACAGTGTCTGTCAGGCTGAACAAAAGTCAGCCTGACAGACACTATTCGCTTTCAGTTTAAGTAGCCAGGAGACACATATGCGCATTTAGCGCTGGCTCCTGGCTGCCTGAACTGAACTTTGCTGGGCTGAGAAAGTCACAGCTCCGTTGGGCTTGACTTTGTTAGCTCAGCAAAGGTTAGTGAGGCCCTCCCCTCAGTGGCGAGGGATAGCGTCACTGATTGCCTCGCACCTGGGTGCTTCAGTTTTAAGCCCTGAAGCGCCCAGGGTCGAGTGTCAATCAGTGACACTTCATCACAAGGTGGGGTGGGGTCAGTAGTCTCCCTGACCCCATCCCACTCTGTGATGACGATAGGACTGCTGCCTTCCCGGAAGGCCGCAGTACCAAGCCTCCTGGAACCTCAGAGGCAGAGCAGAGCTGGCTGAAGGTAAGTGTGATTTATTTTCTTTTTACATTGGTTGGTGCGTGCGTTCGTGCATGTATGAATGTTTGGGAAAGAGTGTTGTGAATGAATGTGTTTGTGTGTGTGTGTGTGCGCGGCTGGTTGTGAGTGTTATGTGTATGTGAGCGTGTGTGTGTGTGTGTGTCCCGTCCGCCCCCTCCCCCCAAAACTTACCAGCCGCCACTGATCCATTTTGATTAAATGATTGATAAACGTAGAATGGAATCTGCAGTTACTAACCCTGCAATGCATACGAGTGAATAAACATGCTTTGCCTTTGTTTTTGCAAGTGAAAGAACTGCGCAACTGAGAGAGACAGCGTTGTGTTCTCCAGAGCTTGATGGATGCCTCTGCTGACTATAAGAATTTAGGAATAGCTTTTCTGCCACTGACCTTACCTGAGCCTGCTTGACATGAGCAATAGCTCCTTTGTAAGGTTCCTGGCCCTGTAAGATCTCTGTAGCCTGAACAATAAATGTACTGTCAGATGTCTAAGCCTTTCTCAATACCTCTGCATTTACCGGCCCAGCATGTAGGACCTGTGTAACCTGAAAGATAGCTCTGCTGGACTTAGTCCGTAGGATAAGTCTGCTCCCTGACCCCTCAACGTGTATAATCAGTCTCCAGGAAGCTGTACCCACGACTGATGACAGGGAGGCCGTCCGGTTTATACAAGACCATTATCCAGTTGAAAAAATAAGAAACAGACGGTTAGGATACGAGCAACAGACAGAAGCTATTCGTCCCTTAACCCCTTTGCAGTTTAAAGTCGATACACTGCCGGATTTCACGATTGGATTGCATTGATTATCCAAACAAAAGCTTTGTGATTCTGACCCACTACTTAACAGTTTATACGGTGGTCATCCCGGGTACAATGTTCCATTCCTTTTCAATGAAACTATAAAATACAGGTGGATGTTTAAAAGACTCACACCAACTTCAGACAACAGCGCAAACGATTAGGCAGTGTTGTCTTTCCCTTCTCTATATGCAATACTAAGACTAGTCCTAGAGACTAGAGATAAAACCGTCCTGAATAAGGTGTCTCATCTTTTCAAGCACCGAAACGCCGCGTCGACTCTTTGGTTTTTCTATTATTAATTGTATATTGTGTTGTGTATGTATTTACCACAAGGCAATACCTTGCGTGTTTTTAATGAATTATTGATGTTTTTAACCTTTAATCACTCTCTCTAGTATATTGTATTTTACAGTGTTCCCCTGACGCCATATGCATTTCCTTTACATTTATATCTAGTTGGTTTTGGTGTACCTATTGTCAGGTACTTGTCACTTACTGCCTCCTATATGGTTACTATAGCAGACGGTAATATGACTCCTTTCAGATTATATATCTTGACATAGGGACCTGTTTGTTTTATTCTAATCAGTATAGCCTACACCCAATAAGATATCTGAGCCTATAGGTTATCACATTAGAGAAGACCGCATGAACCTGTAAGATCTGTGCATCATGAAAAAGTGCTCTGATGTTCAAAGCTTCAATATGGATACGTTCTATAACTAAATAGATAGCTCCCTTTTTTAAAGTCATAGCCTGTGTTCTCTAGAATAAGAAAGTGTGACATCTGTGTTGACCTCAACGACCTCTGCCTGAAAAGGGAATAACAATCCAATGGGTATATAAAATGCACATGATTAACATAAAATGCTTCTGAAATGCTGAAATATCATAGATTTTGTAGTAATGATTTAAAATACTTCAAAGTCTACCACTCTACTTCAGTTTCTGTTAATGGGCAGTCCAGTTTGTCTTCAATGTCTGTCGACCTCCGTTCATGGCCTATTATTTCAGAGAGCTCGTGCAAAATAGAGTCCTTATGTTATTCGCTAACTTGTCATTCTGACGGAAGTCTTGGGGAATAGGGATGTGTAAATTCTACAATGTACTAAATCTGACAGAATCATTTAGAACCGATGGCAAGCCGTGAAATAATCCCCAGTGCAATGTATGCCTATTTAGCACCAGCACCCAATTTAAGGCGAATTGTTTTCACTCCTGCGTTTGCCCAGCACTTAGCAGAATGTCATACCTGGTAGTATTTGCATGTGTAAAACAGTGCTGTATGGGTTATAATTAAGGCCCCCAGTTTTGCCGTTTTTACAGATTTTGATAGATAAATACATACAGAAAACAATGTGTTTTGTGTCTGTATTTATTTTTTAAAGTGGATAAATACCAAAATTGTACTCCTTTTAAGTGACTCTGCATGCTGTCTTTGATGAATTATAGGCCAGCAGCTGAGCATATGGACAGCATGGGAAATAAAAAAACTGGATGAAATGTGTTTAGATAATGGCATATGTCAACATACATTTATGGTATAATGCTAGTATTTACCAGTGGACGAAATTTTATGTAATATTTGACAGCTTAAATAACTAAAGCACGACAGACATAAAAGTATGAGTGCGCGTCAATCAGCTAAATAAATATGGAAATGTACCGTTTTTCAACTTTATTTATACGCAAAACACAAAATAAATATGGATAAATACAGATAAAATGGCCCAAAAATAAATATAGATATATACAGACGGAAATGTAAAAAAATGAATACCATAAAACCGGGAGCCCTAGTTATAATGCAAAGAAAAACAAGCAAAAAGGCCGTTTTTACAACCTAACACACATTTTCTGTGCATGTATGTACACTAAAGAGGCTTAAAACACCCAGAACGCAGTGGTGGTTTTTTACACCTGTCTATACAATGTAGATTTAAATGACTGCATAAATGTTCTAAACGCTGGCGTAAGGTGGTTCAAATTATCTCTGCATCGCGCGCCCATGAAACCCTCGAGGTAGCACTGACCCAACCCATATTTATTCTGAAATATTTGAATGGCCCACTCACCCTAATGCATTAATGATGCGCTCAACTGCCTTCAGAATGCTCAATTTAAGTACATAAATTAGATTCAAGCAGACCGGCCAGAAATTAAGCAAGTGATGCGAATAATTGAGACACTGAGCACTTCCAAATCAAGGCAAGAGGACTTCGGGATGAGCAGGTCCAGACAGTCTTGGATTCCAGCGCTGGCTGCTTCAATGAGCGCTCTGATCGCCCTGACAAGCCAATTGCCACCATGACAACCCCTCTTTGAAGGGCGATGACCACGCCAGGGATGTTGCACTGATGTCCAAGAATGAGCAGATGAAAGGCTTGAATAATTGGCCAGCCTGATGACTCAAATGGCTCATTCACCGAGAGAGTGCACTCATCAGCTGTGAGATACTGCAAAAGCATATGACAGGATATGCAAAAAATGTGAAGCATTGCCAGACTGTTATCCAAGTTGAAGACAAAAGTTTAAGAATATGGACAATGTCTTTATATCCATAATGAACATCATTTTTTAAAACTTTGGGTGCTACTGCCTTCTTAACAGATTTACAGGTAGATGCATCAAGCATTTTTGCGAGCGCAAACGGTGCGAATCGCAAAATTCGGCCGTTTGCGCCCGCAAAAATGGCATTTGAGATGCATCAAGGCTTCATGCACTCGCAATTTAAGAATTCGCAAATAATTGCGAGTTCTCAAATTGCGATTGCATTTAAGGAATCGCAGTTTGCGATTCCTTAAATGCAATGCATGAACCATTCCAAGATTGCGAATTCACAATCTGGGGCCGCTATTTACTGCGAAGTCAAACTACGTGGTAAATAGCAAAAACTTAGAAATATGCACTTTAGTGCATTTTTCTAAGTTGTATGTTACACACACACATGTCCTTGGGACATGTGTGTGCGCAACACCAGTGAACATTACCATTTCAGGGGTGCAACAGGGTGTCCTTTGGACACCCTTGCACCCTTGAAATTGCGGAACATTTGCGATTCGCTAATTGCTAATCGCAAATAAGGAATGACTCCCCATTCATTCCTATGGCCCATAGGAATGAATGGGAAAGCCATTCCTTATTTGCGATTAGCAATTAGCGAATCGCAAATAAGGAATCAGTAGAAATCGCAAATATTATTGCGATTCCTACATGCATCCCTACATGACCGGGGGGTTGCCCGGTGCCGCTATGGCCAGTCCGGCCCTGCCCTTGACCAAGTAAAGTAACTGGTTCCAATACTAGTGTGACATCTCAGCCTGTCAGCTACTTCAACATAGTGTGCATCTGCCATATCAAAGCTCACTACCATTTTCATACATACACTATTGTATTCCCAACCCTTGCACTGCATTTCTGCAAGTCAAAGCCATAACCCTAAAAAGAATTATAAGAGCCAAAAGATATGTTACTTGCAAGGAGCATACACACAAAGATATAGCTTGTAAGGTCCCCACACTCACACTGCTGCCCTCACATAGGCACATCCCTCATGCTGCACGCACACTGGCATTTGCCTCACTCTGCACTCACGCAGGTACAGCTTGAAACATGTACACCACTTACACTGCACTCACAAAACATGATGTTAATCCTGCATTCACACAAGCACACCCCTCGCCAAACATGGTGGCTATCCTCCACTCACAAAAGCACGCTGCTCACACGCAGGTACATCGGTCACTTGGAAGGAGCAGAGTTGGGACATATGGTTGCATAGGAGGCATAGTTTGAGTATCTGGTGCCTCAATCAGCTAGTGCAATTCAAAGCTATTGAGGTATGCTACACTGAAGCCTGAGTTTCCACTGAGGTCATCTAATCTCCCGTTAAACACACCTGGACCAGCACTGCAGACTATGTGAGTCTGATTCTCTGTGGACTTTTCCAGGGAACAATGCTGACATCGAAAAAAAGGTCCTACTTGCCTTCTAAAAACAAGGTGGTGAATTTATTTGTAGTGCAAGTATATGAAGAAAGAAAGAAAGAAAGAAAGAAAGAAAGAAAGAAAGAAAGAAAGAAAGAAAGAAAGAAAGATAGAAAGAAAGAAAGAAAGAAAGAAAGAAAGAAAGAAAGAAAGAAAGAAAGAAAGAAAGAAAGAAAAAGGAAAATATATGCCAACTACATGTGGAAGGTATGTGCTTCAGTAAAAGAAAGCCTTAAAAGTAAAGCTCCACACTGGTCTGCCATCTTGGAACAATTAAAAATTATTGAGTATGCAGAACGCCATATCAAGATGGTGCCACACTTTTGAAACTTACAGCAGTGATACCTGGTGCTCTGGATAAGAATGTTGTGGTCCAGTTACACTGGAAGAAGAGCTGCTGATGCTCTCATTACTCAATTTGCACTAGTCTGCAATTGCAAGTTAGCCTCTGGGGGATGAATTAAAGGAAGTATCTTTTGCGATGTGACTCCTCAGAGTAACACAGAAAGCAGGCAAAATTCTGTTACTCAGACTACCTGACATCGTAAAGACCAGCGACTATTTACTAGGCAGAGCAACTATTGGCAACAAAGCTAATGGCTGAAGTGAGTTGATTCACTCTCCAATTGTATGCATACTGTCGTGAAGGTCTGAACCAATACGTGAATGATGCTCTTTCTGATAAATAACTGAAGTGAACGTACTCGAAACCCATTTTTTTTAAACAGTGCTTAATTTGAGCAGGTAATTTCAGGCTCTTGGCACCAGCACTTAATTACCAACACCAGCGCTTATGCCAGCTGCCACCTGGTGGCACTGTTTGTGTACTTTAAAGATAAGCAAAACACCAGTTGATTATTAATTCAATATACGTTAAAAACAACTAATACCTGTTCCCAAGCCATTCTTAGAGCTGTGGGGGCCTCGAACAGTTTGAATTATCGCACTTGTTGGAGTGTGATGGTTAATAGTTGTGATGGTACTGTAATATGCAGCATTACCGGTAGCAATAGATGGTGCAAGCTTGAGTGGCCTTCTGACGAGGGCCCTGGCTCTTATTTATTTACAAATTAAGCACAGTCTCTAAGCACTATTAATTTTGAGAAAACATTATGCTGGTAAGACAGCTAAAACAGTCTTTTAGTCAGACCTAAAACACACATAAATAGATAGAGAATAGGGAGTGGGAGCGCGGCTGGTCCTTGGCTCACACACCTCAGACCTACAGCACTGGTCAAGAGCATCACAGTTGTTTCTCAAAGGCATGGAACAAGTGTGGTACTACAGCACTAGTGCAAGTTTCCTTCAAATACATGGAACAAGTGTGCTACTGCAGGACTAGCCAGTGCAAGCTTCCTTCAAATACAAGGAAAAAATGTGATACTGCATGGCCTGTGCAAGTTTCATTCAAAGACATGGGAGAAGGAATATATGACGTTACAACGAATTCCGTTGCAACGCATGCCTTTACCACGCATGCGTTACAACGGAATTCGTTTACCACGCGTTACATTTACCACAATTACTAGCGTGGTGACGTCATATGTCGTTAAGAGAAAGTGGAAGTTTATTTTCCGTTTTCTCTTAAACGACGCTGATACCCGACGTGACTTCAGGTGAGTTTCTTTTTGGGGGGGGAGACCCCCCCAAGCCCCTCTTTTTTTTCTTTTTACCTTTACCACATATACCTTTACTACAAACCTCGTAGTAAAGGTATGCGTGGTAAAGGCTTTCGTGTTAACCACGCATGCGTTGTACTGCATGCGTGGTTAACGATTTCGTTGTAAAGGCTTCGTTGTAATGGCCGTTTCCCTGGGAGAAGAGTGTCACTGCAGGCCAGTGCAAGCTTCCTTTAAAGACAAGGAACAAGAGTGGCACTGTAAGGCCAGCCAGTTGAAACGTCCTTCAAAGAAATGGACCCAGTGTGGTACTGCAAGGCAACTGCAAGCTTCATGTATATACATGGAAAAAGTGTGGCACTGGGCAGCAATATTTACCGCCTCCCATATATACAATGAATAGGCAGCATTTCAGATTTGGTACACTGTAAGGAACAGCACTTGGGTGTATAACTGTATGCTTGGCTCACATGCACAGTAATATTTCCACACTCAAACCAGGTACAGCACCGGGCAGGAGTACACAGTTCCCTCACACCCATAGAGCACATACTGATCTAGCCTGAAACAATGCAAGCTTCCCTCACATGCACACACCATCAACACCATCTGCACCAGCAGTCGAAGCCTGTGTGTAAACACACACACAATTGCAATGTGCAGCATGTGGCAGCAAGGTAAGTTCCTCTCACACACAGGGCAGGCACAAGATGCTCAGCAGCAGCGCAAGCTAAGATAAGCTAACATAAAAACAGGTATCACACTGGCAGAAGCACATAAGCTTATTTCAGGCTCAAAATAACCAGAGTAAAGTATGAAGGTGTGTGACCCACGGAAGGATCGAGCAAGATACCAGGCTCTAGTTCAGCTAGTATTCCTCTTGAGACCTCTAGCCCAAAATGAGCTGAGCTTTCAAGCGACTTCTGCTGGCTACCCACGCTCTATCCTCATGCACCATAAATGAAAGACAAAGATTTAAAGTTTGATGAACGACAGGAGCGAAAAAAGGGATTCCAATCTAGTGGCTTAATTACACAATATAAAACCAGAACACCTAGGACCGGTCCCAGCTTGGCCATCTGACCAAATTGGGTGATCCTAGGCAATTTCTATATTTCATCTTGCCAACTCATTTTTTCACATTGCATGTGAGAAAAATTCGAAATGCATGATGATGTGTGCTGTCCAAAACCTCTTTTGTGTTTGACTTAATGAACCTTAATGTGCTTGATGTAAAATAAGAAGATAACCCTCATATTGGGTGCACATGACAACTGAAGTGCCTCTCAGTTCACTATTGGCATTGTAGTTGAGGTGGGGGATGAATGTGTAATAATGGTATCCCTCTTAATAACTGCCACTCAATGCAGTGGTATAATCTGATGTATGAAGGTGAAAAACTTGTTAGACAAATATACGTTTTTGAAATTTGAAGACACATTATCATATCTTTACATAATATTTGTTGCACGATCTCCATGCCAAATGTTTCAATGGCTCAGCTTCTGTCTGGGCTCTTAGGAACAAGATGGTCTCTAAGAGCCAAGACAGATCCTTGGGCCATATGTATCAAGCTAATTTTTAGTCGCAAATGCTGCGAATCGCAAAAAACAGCGTTTGCGATAAAAAATGTGCTATTTCGAATGTATGATGCAAAATTTGCTCGCAAAATAAGAAATCGCTAAAATAGCGATTCCTTACGTTGCGAGAGCCTGAATTTTGCGATTTCCCTAGCGATTCCTTATTTTGTGATTACCTCAGTTAGGGGAAAATCGCAAATGGGGTAATCGCAAAAAAAGAAATTGCAATGAAATGTATCAAAAAATCGCAATTTGCAAATTTTCGAAATTCGCATTTATGAGAATAGCAATTACCACCAAGTGGGAGCAAGTGGTAACCAGGTGCAAACTATATAAGGAGGCCCACAATGCAACAGACTTTTTCCACAATGTCTGGGCTTTACGTGATTGCGAGGAGGCTGCGACTGAGAGCTGCTGCACAGAGGAGGAGATGCCAGGAGAAGATATTTTGTGCGTGCATTTCCATCTTCCAGCGCTCAGAGGAGTACATCTACACACACTACAGACTGGATGAAGAGAGTATCCTTGATTTAATTGAGGAACTCAAACCCTTCCTTGAACACCCCACACGCAGGACACAATCCATCCACACCCACATCCAGGTCCTGTGCTCCCTGCACCTCTTGGCATCAGGCAGTTTCCAGGGGGTGATAGCCACAGCAGGAGGGGTGTCACAAAGGGCTCTTTCACGCTTTTTCCATGCATTCCTTGATGCCATGGTACAGAGGCTGCCCCACCACATTCACTTCCCAAGCACCCCACAGGCACTACACCAGACCAAACAGGACTTTTATCAAATTGCCCAATTTCCCCATGTCATCGGATGCATAGATGGGACACATGTTGCAATATCCCCCCCTCCTACAATGAGTACGTGTTCAGGAATCGCAAATCTTACCTTTCCCTGAACATACAGGTGGTGTGTGATGCCAAACACATCATCACGGACATTGTTGCCAAATACCCTGGCAGCACGCACGACTCATACATCTTCCGTCACAGTGGGATACACCGTAGACTCACAAATGGGGAGTTTGGCGAGGGCTATCTACGAGGTAAATGCATTTGAACAGTGGCCACACTTGTTAAGGATAGCATGTGCAGGACAGTGACTAACCATATACCTTCCTCCCCTCAGGTGACAGTGCGTATGCAGTCCGTGACTTCATACTGGCGCCCTACCTCAATCCAGCCAATGCAGTGGAGCGGCGGTACAACAGCGCCCACATTGCAACAAGAGCCACCATTGAGAGGACATTTGGGATTCTCAAAAGCTGATTTATGTGCATACACAAGAGTTTAGGGGCACTACAATACAGCCCAGAAACCTGTTGCAAGATAGTGGTAGCATGTGCCATGCTGCACACCATCGCCACCAGGAAAGGCACACCGGTGGAGGTCAGTGAATCTGACACATCAGATGTGGAGGGGTCAGCTCCAGGACGCATGCCTGCCGGTGTAGTTGGTGCAGCTGCTGGGCACCAGAGGCGGGATGAGATAACGTGCAACTATTTTTAGATAAGAGAAAATGACACAATGCTATATTACAATTGTCAGACTGTGTTTTTATTCCTTAACATCAGGATTGTTAACGTCACACAATGTCCATCAAAATGTCCAGCACATGTTCATGCACAGTGCAAGTCTCCCATCAGGGGCAAGTGTCCATGTGCAGTGGGTAGCTGCACCCGTCCTGTGTCCCAATATATGTCTCCTTACAAGCGACGCTGGCAGGGAGGAAGCTCCTGTTTGGGGATGCACAGTGCCTCCTTCACTTGGTTCACTAGTCCTAATGTTACGGCCACTACGGTGCCTATCCATGGTTGGTGCGGGGTTGGCGCTGCTCATCAGTTGGAGTCAGGACTCCTGGCCCTGTAGTGCGGATTGCGCGCATCTCATCCACAGCGTAGAGATCTGGAACAGGGCCCTTGCCACGTCCTGGCTGTTGTGCGCCACCTCGCGATGCATGCAGATGCTGCGCCTAGCTAAAACATTCTTGGAAGAGGACAGGCGGTTCACCGCCCTTGTGTACATGTCCAGGCGCTGCATCTCCCTACGCCTGGCTGCACGGTCAGCCCTGAGTTCGGCACAGAGTGCCTCCATGGCACATGTCATGCTCCTGTAGCCTGCCCTGACTTTCCTTTGGAGTGACTTTATATTTTTTGCTTGCAGGCGCTGTACCTGCAACATGTTCAACTCAAGACCGGCAAACATGGACCCATCCCCTGGATCTAGAGCACTTGTGGCAGCACGGGACCTGCGCCTGGTTGGGACTTCTGACATTGGCTCTGCACGGGGGCGCTGTTGTGGTTCTGGCTGTGTGGTATCAGTTTGGCCACCGCCATCAGTGTCCGGGCCCTCGTCCTCCAAAGGGGGTAGTGGTCATACAACATTCCTCCTGCGGCGCTTGGGGGGTTCACTGGGCTAGCCTCGTCCTCACTTTCATCCTCTTGCGCAGCTGCTGGTCTGGTAGGGGAATTGCCCTGTCTCCCACTGCCTGTTGTGTGATTTGCAGGTGAGGCTGTGGACGTAAAAGCACACATTTATTTTCTGTTCTGACTAGCACTTGACAATTATTAAATTTCACTTGTTCGGATTACATGTATCTTGTTTTTTACTTTCATGATGTGCACATGCATTTGGGGACTGACTGGGTGTAAATGCACCACTGTAATGTGCATGTGACTACATCACCCATAATGCATTGCAGTGTGTGCTTGTATACCAGCACTGAACTTCTAGTTTCATCCTGCCCCTGGGTCGCTGCTGGGTGTGTGGGGGTAGTTGGGGTGGGGTCAGGGGTGTGATGGCATGCCTCTTACCTTGTCCTGGTCCCGGGGGGTCGGAGCTGTCCAGGTTAGCCATGCCCATGACACTTTCAGGAAGTAGGGTTGCCTCCACCAGTTCCTCCAAAGGTGTTGAGTCAGTGGCAGTGGAGGTCCCTGCACCAGTCTTCCTGGCTTGCTCCAACCTGGCAGCCACCTTCTCCTTGGAGTGCTGGCGCATGTAGTACCGGCGCTTATGCAGGTCCTCCACACTCCTATGCGTTACCCCAACAGCATTCACCTTTTGTTGGATGTCTGCCCATATGCGCCTCTTCTGTGTCTCAGGCAACCTCAGAGATTTTTTGCCAAATAGCCGCTCATGGCTTGTGACCATTTCTTGGATAAGGACTTCCAGCTCTGGTTCTGAAAACTTTGTTTCCTCTTCCTCTGGTTGTCAGCCTGCTGCTGCTGGGGGGTGTCCTGGCTGGGTATGTCTCCTGTGTCCTGCATTTTTTTCCTCCACTACAGTGTTCCCTCTCCACCTCTCCTACACTCTGACTGCTTCAGAAACTCAGATGCAGCATGGGTAGTCACACTTCCTGCTTGTGATGTCATCAAGCTGCACCTGAGTTTCAGATAAGCAGATTCGCGAAATTTGCAATTTAGCGCTTTTTTCCGTTAAGGAATCGCAAATTTGCGATTTTTTACCTTAGGAAATCGCTATTGGGGGAATCGCAATGAAAATAGCGATTTTTAAGCAATCACTATTTTATTGCGATTTTCTACATACATACCATTTTGCGATTCTAAAATTGCGATTCGCAAAAAATCTCAATTTCAGAATCGCAAATGGGGAGCTTGATACATATGGCCCAATATCGTGTTTTGCTGCAATTCTTGCTGCTTTTGCAAGGTCTCAAAAGAATAACTATTCCTACTTCTAGTTTTTACAAAGAGGAACCGTGAATTAGCAATCCCAAAGAGTTATTTTAAAGTTACCTATGCATTTGTTTTAGAACAGTGAACAAATAACACTAAAAGAATTCATTTTCCCAGTACCATCACTCTTTCCTAAGTAAGTTAATATCCTTTTGCTCACAGCCATCGACTGCCCCACCCGTCAGACTGGACACAGTGATTACTGTGATGGGCTTATCTTCAGAAGACATGCAGCAGCATGGGCATAACGTCTTCGTTGACCTCTGTTGGCGGCAGGCAGCCAGGGATGAATGATGCACTCTGCATTTACATGAGTGAGCATGTGCATTGTTCAGCCGTTATGTGTACGTGCAAAGATACTTTTGCAGTGCCCCTGAAGGTGCTTCAGTAGATTCAGCAAAATGGCAAAGACTTGCTCAAATCTCTAAGGATATGTCAAAGAAGACATGGTTATAGAGAGCTGATCCAAGTAAGCAAAAGACGAAATGGGGCTCACCCAAGCCCCCCTCTCTGTATATGTGTTATTATAATTAAAAGCTCAAGGCCTTTCGCTTGACTAGATCTGACATTAAAAATCTTCAAACTAGACACCTCAATTATGAATAAGATCAGTCAAAGCATCTCACATGGATTCTTCCAGAACATTTGATGGCATTTCAAAGTGCTGGTGTTCTGTAGCTCTTTGGTGTACAGGAAATATAGCCAGTCAAAAGCATTCTTGATCATGTGAAAGTTCAATAGAAAAGATTAAAGTGTTACACGTTGAAATAAGGTGTTCTTGCCACTGTCTTGTGATGCATTTGTATTGGACGGGGGGTAATGTTCCACTTTCATTAGATTATATTTGTAATCACTAAGAAACTCTGTGACTAAATAGAAGAATGGATCAAAAGGCAGAGTTTCTGTACAAAGTTTTTGAAATCTGAGGTGACTTGCAATATCCTTTGACTATATACGAAGGGGTATTGTACTTCTAATAATCCAAATTCACACCAGCACGCCGCCCTTAAACCACCCCTTCTAAAAAAGAGTTATTCTATTTTCAAAGAGTTAAAATAAATTCAGAAAAATGTAGCTTTTCTGCTGTTGCAAAATATATTTTTCTTTTATAGTAAACTCCAGCAGCACAAAAAACTGCCATAAATGTTTCCTTAGCAATCAATTACAGGCTAGATGTATGAAGGCCTTGTTTGGCGATTTCCTAATTGCGAATCTTTGCGATTCACAATTAGAAAATCACAAAACGGAATGCATGAAAGTATGTTTAACACTTACTGTGATTCCTAGGAGGGGTAACAACTGGCCTACCTCATGAATATTAATGAGGTAGGTCGCAATTTGCGACCCCCTGAGAATCTCTAAAATCATGGGGATGGTGGCCTGCTGGAGTCAGCAGACAACTATGTCTGAGATTGTCTTTAAATAAAGCCAAGATGGCGACCTGAACGGAAGGAAGATCGAGAGGCTCCCCGCCCGCGGTCTCCTGCTGTGACCCTTGCACAGCGCTTTGGCCCCTGATGAGTGAACCCTGAAGTTAAGAGTCACTCCGAGCACCTGGTGACCATTCCTGACGCGTTTTGGAAGAGGAGAGTCTTCCTCTCGAGCATTGGAGACCGGAGGGACGCGACCGCAGTATGGCAGCGGTCCGGGCCGCGGCACTGTGACATCGCTCTGCTGCCTGCGGGGCCCTGAAGAGAACTTCGTCTGCAGTACAGAGCCGAGGACGCCCATTGAGAAGCAGGGAGAGCTCGGGTGCAGTGAGCTGCGGAGCGAAGCTACCGCTGAGGCTCGCAGGTGGAGCTGACGGCGGCGGCGGAGGTGACCATTCGGGGGAGACACCAAACTTGAGCCCCGGGCTTTGGGGCCTCCGCTGGGGAGGCACACAGCGGCCTTGCTGGCCAGCATCCCCTGGCCCTGCGTGGCTAGCATGATTGTGACTGACTGCCGGTCAGCTTCGCTGGCCTTGCCCTTGCTTTGGCGAGGGAAGGCCGCCAGAAGCAGCACATACAGCCCAGTCACGGGAAGCGTGAAACCTGAGCCCCAGGTTTTGCGGCCTACAACCCGGGGCGCCCACCAGATGGACCCGGCCCAAGCCCCCAACACAGCGGAGCCAGCGCAGGGAGAGGAGACAGAGGAGAGACCGCATGTAGGGAGGCTGCAAGGGCACCGTTGTAATAAGGGAATTAGCGAAAGAGACCGCCAGTGGCAGTACAAGTGGCCCGGCTGAGGGTAACGCGACACTTGAGCCCCAGGTTTTGCGGCCCATCACCCGGAGCATCCACCGGTCTGGTCCGGTCCCAACCCCCTGCACAGTGGAGCTAAGAAGACGAGGTGGGGTAGCGGAGTGACCGCACTTAATGACCGCCGGAACTGAGGCCGGGGGCCGCAGGCGAGGCGGTGGAGCCCGAGGCTTTGCGGCCTGACCCAGAGGAGACGCACTTGACCTTGCCGGACTGGCACCACGTGGACACACACAGGGCGGCACACTCCATGGCGCACTGGGCCATATAGCAGAGGGCTGGCTGCTGGAGGTGGAGGCAAAGGAGCCGGGTTGAGACATAGGACCCAGCGTTGATACCCGAGAGACTGGAGCCGGGAGCTGAACGGGTGCCTGCCTCTGCCCGGCGCCCGGGCCACTAATCTGTGAGGTGAGGAGAGCAGGGGAGGTGGTGGCCCCGAGAGCCCCTCCGACACCTGAGGACCTGCGGGAAGGCGGCTTGGGGAACGCCCTCAGAGCACCGCTTTTATTTTGGCAGGTGCGGCTCGTGAGGCTCAATCCGAACTGTTACAAAGAGGAGCCTGCCTGGACCCCTTCTCACCATAATTACTCACAAACTACTTCGTGAGCAAGATACCCCGAGCGCCCTGGGATCCGGGGGTGAGACAGAACTTCGAGGGGCCTAGTCGAGGCGGTGATTGCCGGGGAGTACCCAGGACCTGTGTAAACTGAGGGGGTGAGGAGGCTTAGATCTACGCACTTTCCCCTGTCAGGCAGAAGGTGAGAGAGCCACTGAGGAGGGGGAGACGGTGAATCATGGCCAACGCCGGACGCAGGGGCGGACGCACCATCACCGAAATGCTGGGTAAGGGCACCCCTAAAGGAGAGAAGAGCCCCTCAGAAGAGGAGATGCCCATCATGAAATCATTCTTGGAGACTTTATTTAATTCCTTGCGCGAAGACTTCCAGGCGCTAAAATAAGAAATGGCCGGGGGGCACCGTGAGCTAAGGCGAGACGTTGATGGATTGGGTGAACGGGTGGCAGCAGTGGAGGAAACTTTGCAAGTTAGTAGTGAGGAGATCGACCAGCTGCAGCAAGAAGTTATTCGCCTGAAAGAGCAACAGGTAGACCTCCAGGCACATACGGAGGACCTCGAGAATCGCTCTTGGAGGAACAACATCAGGGTCCGAGGTGTTCCGTCCAAAGCAGAAGGGAACACCGTCACAAGCTTCTTACAGGAGATGTTCAGGGACATTTTGGGAGAAACCAATGATTTTCCCATCAGCATAGGCAGAGCGCAAAGGGTGGGCATTGCGCAACGGGCCCCTGCCCGCCGCCTGACATCCTGGCCTTCCTGCCGACTACCCTTTGAAAGAGAGGATCCTACAAGCAGCACATCAGAAACAGCCCCTAAGCCACCAGGGGCACCAGGTAGCATTGTATCAGGACCTCTCAGCCATCACCCTACACAAGAGGAAGGCCTTCAGAGTTGCTACGTCGTTCCTCAGAGACAAAGGAGTTCCCTACTCATGGAGCCACCCCTTTAGACTGATTTTTAAATGTAAGGGGACTTTGCACCAACTTCGATCATTGCACTACACGTCTGACCTACTGGGTATTGACTCTCCAGAGGAGCCCCAGCCACTGGAGGGTGCTCTGCGATCCTCACAAGAGAAGTCCCCACGTTCCTCGCAGGAGGGGTGGCAGCGAGTGTGCCGCAGACGTTCACCCAAGGCCGCCCTGAAACCAGACCCTGCCACGGTGGAACAGGAGCAAGCATCGGCTATCCAGGAGGCATCTAAGGACACAGCTGCTTTCTATTGACGACATAGGGGCAGGGGCTCTCCTTGCACTTTGTTTTGGCGGGCCAGGCGGGGGAGCGGGCGGGGGGCCGACGAACGAGTCGCCACAACCACTTGCTCCTTCATGTGTTGTTACCACAGGCCAGAACTGAGTGTTAACCTGCCTGGGACTATAGACCGATCACGGGAGTTCTTTGTTGTGGTTAGGGAGGGCCGGGGAGGGAGGGGGAAGGGGGGACGGGGGAGTGGGATGGAGGAAGAAGGGGGACGGGGGAGTTCTTGGGGGAGTTGGGGAAGGGGAGAGGAAGGGCGTCCAGTGGTCAGTATTCGACCTTTGCTCCCAGATGCTACACTCGCGCAGGGTGGGGGTTACCCCTCGGGCCAAACAATCACGCGTCCCTATGCCTTGCCACGTCGGGCCTCATGCACTAGCGCGACTAGATGTCCCATAGATCATGCCTCCCACCACCTTTAAAGTACTGACCCTCAATGTGAGGGGACTTAACAATCCTGTCAAACGGCGAGCGATTTTGTCTTGCCTAGAAAACGCGCAAGCAGACATATGCTTATTGCAGGAGACTCATTTATTGGCGCGAGACTGCCATCGGCTGCGCTCTCCCAAATTTCCAACGCAGTTCTTCTCCTCTGGCCCAACCAAGACAGCGGGAGTAGCGATCCTGGTGGCACAACACTTCAAGGGGGAGGTATTACATAAAAGTGCAGAACTTAGAGGGAGGCTGCTTGCATACCGCTTCACCTTGGGGGGTCTCACATTCACGGTGGGGTCATTGTACACCCCCAATGAGGGCCAGGAACAGTTCCTCCACTCAGCTATCACCGAAGTCACAGCCACGCCAGACAGACACATTATTCTACGGGGTGATCTAAACCTAGTCTTCGATAATATCCTAGATAGGTCAGGCCAACGCACTCACCAGGTAGGGGCGCTCTCCACTAGCAGCATTGAACGGCTGAGGGATTTGGATCTCCACGATCTTTGGCGCAGACACCATCCCCGGTACACAGAATACTCCTACTATTCTAATGCACACAAAACTTATGCCAGATTAGATCACCTTTTAGCCTCAGGACCGGCATGCACACTAACGCATCGACAGAGATAGGAGTTATTTCTCTCACAGACCACGCACCAGTCACCGCCACGCTCACTCTGCCATCTACATCTTACCCCCCTAGAGTGTGGTGCCTTAGAGATGTGCTATTGCATAGAAGGGACGTAATAACACACATTCAAGACACAATCAAAGATTACCTCTCCCACGATGCCAATTTCGATACATCCCTTGCGACGCAATGGGCAGCTCTGAAGGCTGTCCTCCGCGGGGAATTTATAGCCCTTTCCACAGCTGAAAACAGGGACAGACAGCATAAACGAGACAGACTTACGCAGTGCGTCCATGAATTGGAGCAAATGCACCAGAGAGGAGAGGCCCCAAGAATTTGGAAGCAACTCAAGGCCATGCGACACCAGTTATCGGCCTTAGATATGGATCGAGCGGAATTTGTGGCGTTGAGGTTGCGGCATGCCTACTATACGGGAGGGGACAGGTGCGGTCATTGGTTAGCTAACCGGTTGCGGGTAGCACATCAACAACAAAAGGTTAAAGAGATTATTCGATCCGATGGGATCGGTGTCTCGGAAGACACCGACATTGCGGACGCCTTCTGCAAATTTTATGCCACCCTCTACACCGGCGACCCGCCGAACGGCCCAAAGGCTACCGCTTACCTAGATTCGGTCCCACTCCCCTCGTTATCTGCGCCTCAAGCAGAACATCTCGAGAGGGACATTCGTGTGGAAGAGGTAATTGCCGCTATCTCTAGGCTCAAACTGGGGAAGGCATGGGGCCGGATGGCTTCCCAGCCATTTTTTATAAGAAATTTTGCACCACGCAGGCTCCGCTCCTCACTCGCCTGTTTAACACTTTTGCTGAACCCAGAGTGATACCGCCTGACCTCCTATGGGCATCCATAACGGTCATTCTCAAACCGGGGAAAGACAGGACTAGATGTGGGGCCTACCGGCCGATATCGTTGTTAAATGTAGATCTCAAACTCTATACGGGCATCCTGGCAGCCCGCCTAGCACACCATCTACCAGGCCTAATAGACCCAGACCAGGCAGGCTTTATCCCTGAGTGCCAGATGGTAGATAATACGAAGCGCATCACACACCTGATAGAAAAAGCTATCCGAGTGCAGGGAGAGAGAATGATGCTGGCAGTGGACGCCGAAAAGGCGTTTGACCGAGTCCATTGGACTTATTTAGAAATGTTTGTGGCAAAGGTAGGGATTGGAGAGAAATTCCACAACCTCTTTTTTAACTGTTACAGATCCCCCATTGCAGCAGTCTGGGTGAATGGATATAGTTCGGCCAGTTTTATCATTGAGAGGGGCACGAAGCGGGGTGCCCACTTTCGCCCCTCTTATTCGCCCTGTACATGGAACCTCTCGCCCAGAGCATACGTCAAAATCAGGAGACTACAGGGATAAAGTTTGGCGGCTTCACACATACCATCAGTCTATATGCAGACGATATACTTATCTCTTTAAAAAATCCAGGAACTGCTCTACCAGCCTGTATGGTGGAACTGGAGGCATTCGCCAAAGTGGCCGGGTTCAAAATGAACACAGATAAATCGCTTGCCCTAGACCTATCGCTATCTCCTTCCACGAGAGCTTATTTACAGGGCCTATTTCCCATCCAGTGGGCATCGGGCACGGTTCCATACTTGGGGATCTAGCTGGCACCCTCACTCACCACCATGGCTGTGGCTAATTACATGACACTCCGTGGGAAGATACGGGAGGAACTGGGCCGCTGGCGACACTTCCCGCTCTCCTTGCTGGGTAGGATTGCAGCGGTCAAGATGACCATCTTACCCCAAATTCTCTATCTTTTCCGGGCCCTACCCTTGCGACCGCCCGCAGGTTGGATACAGCAAACACAAGCTGAACTTGCCCAATTCATCTGGCAGGGCCGGAAACCTAGAATGCGGAGGGCATTGATCACGCTAGCCTCGGAATCCGGGGGTCTTGGGATACCAGACTTGCACAAGTACTATCAGGTGGCGCAATTGTGCTACCTGGTAGAATGGAGCAAATGGGAGTCAGAGAAACACTGGCTCTTCCAGGACCAGGCCGTGGCAGGCCGCCCGTTACAGGAAATCCCCTTTCTCCGGAAAGGCAACAGGCCTGCCAATCTATATGCCTCATCCATCACGCGAGTCCCTTTGGAGGTGTGGGACGCCACTAGACTTACCCACTTGTGGGACACCCCCGCGCCGCACGGCCACCAGCTGCTGTGTGTGCCCCTGCCCGCCCTCTGCCTCGCTACTGCCTCGTTTTGCCGGCTGCCGGCTGCCCCCGCAGTAGGGTTGTTTTGACAATCATTTGTGCCTGTTTTTCTCCTTAACCCCGTGCATCTCCTTTTCTTCCCTTATTTTGCCTGTTTTGTCCAACAGTTGTGCTTGTGTAATTTTCTCCGTGTTCTTGGTATCTTTCCCCCTCATACCCCTTGTTTTGTTGCAGATTTGTGCCTGTTTTGTTCATCCTTCGTGTTGTCCGCCGCCCTCCACCCTCCCTTCCCGCCACCGCCGCTTGGCCCCACCCCTTTCTTCTCTTCTGTATCCCTCCCCGCTCCCGCCTCCCAGCTGCTCCGCCCACCCGCGCACTTGGCCTTAAATGGCGACCGTGCGACGCAGGTGAGTGTGACCCACTTGTGGGACACCCCCGCGCCGCACGGCCACCAGCTGCTGTGTGTGCCCCTGCCCGCCCTCTGCCTCGCTACTGCCTCGTTTTGCCGGCTGCCGGCTGCCCCCGCAGTAGGGTTGTTTTGACAATCATTTGTGCCTGTTTTTCTCCTTAACCCCGTGCATCTCCTTTTCTTCCCTTATTTTGCCTGTTTTGTCCAACAGTTGTGCTTGTGTAATTTTCTCCGTGTTCTTGGTATCTTTCCCCCTCATACCCCTTGTTTTGTTGCAGATTTGTGCCTGTTTTGTTCATCCTTCGTGTTGTCCGCCGCCCTCCACCCTCCCTTCCCGCCACCGCCGCTTGGCCCCGCCCCTTTCTTCTCTTCTGTATCCCTCCCCGCTCCCGCCTCCCAGCTGCTCCGCCCACCCGCGCACTTGGCCTTAAATGGCGACCGTGCGACGCAGGTGAGTGTGACCCACTTGTGGGACACCCCCGCGCCGCACGGCCACCAGCTGCTGTGTGTGCCCCTGCCCGCCCTCTGCCTCGCTACTGCCTCGTTTTGCCGGCTGCCGGCTGCCCCCGCAGTAGGGTTGTTTTGACAATCATTTGTGCCTGTTTTTCTCCTTAACCCCGTGCATCTCCTTTTCTTCCCTTATTTTGCCTGTTTTGTCCAACAGTTGTGCTTGTGTAATTTTCTCCGTGTTCTTGGTATCTTTCCCCCTCATACCCCTTGTTTTGTTGCAGATTTGTGCCTGTTTTGTTCATCCTTCGTGTTGTCCGCCGCCCTCCACCCTCCCTTCCCGCCACCGCCGCTTGGCCCCGCCCCTTTCTTCTCTTCTGTATCCCTCCCCGCTCCCGCCTCCCAGCTGCTCCGCCCACCCGCGCACTTGGCCTTAAATGGCGACCGTGCGACGCAGGTGAGTGTGACCCACTTGTGGGACACCCCCGCGCCGCACGGCCACCAGCTGCTGTGTGTGCCCCTGCCCGCCCTCTGCCTCGCTACTGCCTCGTTTTGCCGGCTGCCGGCTGCCCCCGCAGTAGGGTTGTTTTGACAATCATTTGTGCCTGTTTTTCTCCTTAACCCCGTGCATCTCCTTTTCTTCCCTTATTTTGCCTGTTTTGTCCAACAGTTGTGCTTGTGTAATTTTCTCCGTGTTCTTGGTATCTTTCCCCCTCATACCCCTTGTTTTGTTGCAGATTTGTGCCTGTTTTGTTCATCCTTCGTGTTGTCCGCCGCCCTCCACCCTCCCTTCCCGCCACCGCCGCTTGGCCCCGCCCCTTTCTTCTCTTCTGTATCCCTCCCCGCTCCCGCCTCCCAGCTGCTCCGCCCACCCGCGCACTTCGCCTTAAATGGCGACCGTGCGAACGCGCAGCGGTCACGCGCAGCGGGCGCGCCGATTGTGCGCCGAAGGCGCGCCAAAGGTAAGCCCGTCTGCGCCCGTCCGCGACCGGACCGCGACCAGCGCCAGGACCCCTGGCCCCCACCGACGGAAGCCGACCCGACGAACCTACAGCGCCGCCGACCTCATCGCACTCAACACCGGCCGCATCCCAGGATGTCACCGAGCCGCCCCGAAGCACACCCACGGACCCTTCAGCTGCCACGCCTGCAAGTTCACCTGCATCCGGACCTTCCCTGCACCCGCCAAACCGAACTCCAGCAGCACCCACCTCAAGTGTATCCTGCTCAACACCCGCTCCGTCCACAGACACGCCGTAGAACTCTGGAACCTGCTCGACACCACCGTCCCCGACGTTGCCTTCATCACCGAGACCTGGATGAACGCCTCCTCAGCCCCAGACATCGCCATCGCCATCCCAGAGGGCTACAAGATCACCCGGAGGGACCGCGACAACCAGACCGGAGGAGGCATCGCCATCATCCACAGAGACACCATCCGCATCACTACCAACACCGATGACACCCTCACCACCGCTGAACACCTGCACTTCCAGATCCACACCAACCCGACCACCACCCTCAGAGGCACCCTGATCTACCGACCCCCGGGACCACGCACACGATTCAGCGAGGACATCGCCGACTTCGTCAGCCCGCACGCTCTCCCCTCCGCCGACTACATCCTCCTGGGGGACCTCAACTTCCACCTGGAGAACAACAACGACCGCAACACCATCAGCCTGCTCGACAACCTCGACAACCTCGGACTCAAGCAACTGGTGACCACCCCCACCCACCTCGCCGGACACACACTCGACGCCGTCTTCTCATCCAGCAAAGACGTCTCCTTCAGCCACGCAACAGGACTCCACTGGACGGACCACAGCTGCGTCCACTTCACCTTCAGAAGAACGACGATCCACCACCACCAGCAACAGGTTGCTCGAAGAAGCTGGAACAAGATCACAGCCGACCAGCTCACCGCTTCCCTGAGCCAGCACCCTCCCGCCAACTCAGCGAACCCCAGCCAGGCCGCCGACAACCTCACGAAATGGATCAACGACTGCGCGGACGAACTCGCCCCTCTGAGAACCCCACCCAGCAGATCCTGCAGCAGAAAAACACCATGGTTCACCGATGAACTCAAGAGCTCCAAGAAGAACTGTCGAGCCCTCGAGAAAGCCTGGAGAAGGGAACCAACGACGGACAACATGACCACCCTCAAGCTCGCCACCCGGAAGCACCACCAACTGATCCGCGCCACCAAGAAAAATGCATACAAGGACCGGCTGGACAACAACGCACACAACTGCAAGGAACTCTTCGACATCGTGAAAGAGCTATCCAACCCCAACGCCGGAAACAATGACATCACCCCGTCGCAAGAACTCTGCAACTCCCTCGCGTCCTACTTCCACAACAAGATCACGGACATACACAACAGCTTCAACAACCAACCAACGCAAGCCACAACCGCTACGACGCCACCCACCACCACCCTCCGCACCTGGACCCCGATCAGCACCGAAGACACCATCCGCACCATGAACTCCATCCACTCCGGATCTCCGACTGACCCCTGCCCTCACCACGTCTTCAACAAAGCCGACGCTGTCCTCGCACCCCACCTGCGGGACATCATCAACACCTCCTTCGACTCCGCCACCTTCCCTGAGAGCTGGAAGCACGCCGAACTCAGCGCTCTCCTCAAGAAACCCACAGCAGACCCCACCGACCTCAAGAACTACCGTCCCATCTCGCTCCTCCCGTTCCCGGCCAAAGTCATCGAGAAGACCGTCAACAAACAGCTGGCCGCCTTCCTCGAGACGAATGGATCCCTCGACCCCTCACAGTCCGGCTTCCGAGCGAACCACAGCACCGAGACCGCCCTCATCGCCGCCACCGACGACCTTCGAACTCTGATGGACAACGGAGAAACAGCGGCCCTCATCCTCCTGGACCTCTCCGCGGCTTTCGACACGGTCTGCCACCGCACCCTAGTACAGCGCCTCAGCAACATCGGAATCCAGGAGAAGGCACTGGAATGGATCACCTCCTTCCTCGACGGAAGAACACAAAGAGTCCGCCTACCACCGTACAAGTCAGAGGCCACCAAAGTCATCTGCGGCGTCCCTCAAGGATCCTCACTGAGCCCCACCCTCTTCAACGTCTACATGAGCCCCCTCGCGGCCATCGCACGCCAACACAACCTCAACATAATCTCCTACGCTGACGACACCCAGCTGATCCTCTCCCTGACCAACGACCCCGCCACCGCCAGAGCCAACCTGCACGAAGGGATGAGAGACGTAGCCGAATGGATGACGACCAGCCGCCTGAAACTGAACTCAGACAAGACGGAGGTCCTCATCCTGGGCTCCACGCCCTCCGCCTGGGACGACTCCTGGTGGCCCCCCGCCCTGGGCACCGCGCCCAAACCGACGGACCACGCACGCAACCTGGGCTTCATCCTGGACTCCTCCCTCTCCATGACCAGACAAGTCAACGCCGTCTCCTCGTCATGCTTCAACATCCTGCGCATGCTACGTAAGATCTTCCGATGGATCCCCACCGAGACGAGGAAGACGGTCACCCAAGCCCTCGTCACCAGCCGACTGGACTACGGCAACGCCCTCTACGCCGGAACCACTGCCAAACTCCAGAAGAGACTCCAGCGGATCCAGAACGCCTCGGCGAGACTCATCCTCGACATCCCCCGACGCAGCCACATCTCCGGACACCTGAGAGATCTGCACTGGCTCCCGGTCAACAAGAGAATCACCTTCCGTCTCCTCACCCACGCACACAAAGCCCTACACGACCAAGGCCCGAGCTACCTCAACAACCGGATCAACTTCTACACTCCCAAGCGCCTCCTCAGATCAACCAACCACGCCCTCGCCGCCGTCCCCCGCATCCGAAGAGCGACAACAGGAGGAAGATCCTTCTCCTACCTGGCCGCCAAGACCTGGAACTCACTTCCCACCGATCTGCGCCTGACCCAAGACCACCTCTCCTTCAGGAAGAAGCTCAAGACCTGGCTGTTCGAGCAGTAGCGGCACCCCCCCCCCCTCCCAGCGCCTTGAGACCCTACGGGTGAGTAGTGCGCTCTACAAATGACTTGATTGATTGATTGACCCACGGCCTTACGACTTTCCCGTCCCCGCTTACCCCGCTGGTGGATAACCCAGACTTTACACCGGGCACAGGGAAACTGACTTTTGCACACTGGAGACCTGCGGGCTGCCGCTTCTTATATCACATCTAGAGCCCAGAGGGAGTGCTCCCATTTACACATTTTAAACAAGAGTTTGGCTTCCCGGAGACAGAACAGATGAGATACCTCCAAGTCAGACACTGGGCACTCCAACCACAAGTGAGGACAGACGCAGACAGACGGCACCTCGGATGCTAAACTCATATCTGACCTTTACAAGATGCTGCAGACACCACAGACGCATATCTATAACCCTGGCAGGGAACGATGGGAGAGAGAACTAGGCAGGGTTCTTAGCCATAAAGAATGGGAAAGATATCTTATAGCGCACGACACTCCGCATACCAAGTTGGGCTCACAGAGACACTCACGAAAAAAAAAACATATTGGTACTACACTCCGGAATGCCTGCACGAGATGGATCATAGCTAAGAGAAACTCTGTTGGCGGGGTTGCGGCCAGGTTGGCAACCTGGTACACCTGTTGTGGGAATGTAACCATCTCAAATCGTACTGGACACAGGTGCTGGATGATGTGGGCAACCACTTCCACACGGAGCTTCCGCGCTTCCCAGCATATGTGCTATTAGGGCTTCCTAACCCTCTAACGTATCCCTTACGCTCCTGCAGAGGACGTCAAATAGCCATTGCACTGGGTTCCGCTGTGCAAAACATCCTCACACACTGGCGCACCGACACAACGGGCATGGAAAAACTATCGCTCACCATGGCGGGGGAAGGAGATCAATACGAAGAGCTCTGGCAACCATTTCGATCCCTCTTGATCACCGAGTTCAGAGAAATCACCTGTCGTAGGTACCTCCGGCTGTTGAGGCTTACGGAGCCAAAAGAGATAGACCCTTAAGGCGGAAATGGAGGGGGAGACACAGTGGACGGGAGAGGTGGGGAAACTGGGGGTGGTTATGAGCACTGGACCGGGGGGGGGAGGGACGGCTGGTGGGGTGGGGCGGGAGGTTCTTCATTTTGTTGTTATAACCTATCTAGGCATTTCAGTGGCTGGGGGTTTATCAGACTGTATTTTGGAGATCGCAACGTACCTACATTGAACCCCATTTCCTTTGATGTCACTTTACCAGTATTTGCCCCGAAGGTGAATGTTGTACTTTTTGTTTTTTTCTTTCTGTATCGCTTTCAATAAAAAAGAGTTAAACCATAAATAAAGCATTTTTTTAAAATGCAGCCCATTTTCCTTAAAGGAAAACGGGTTGCATTTAAAAAAAAATGAAAAGTTTTCTTTTTATTTTTCAAGTGCAGGCTGTGGTCCGTGGAACCACTGCCTGATCTTAAAACATGCTTTTTAAAACATTCAGAAAGGGGAAGGGGTCAACCCCTTCCCCTTCGTGAATGGGTTACCACCTACTTGAAGTAGGTGGTAACATGTAAATGTTTTGCGATTGCATTCATGGTCAAAAAACATTCATACATACCGATGTGATTCGGTATTAGGAAGGGACACCCTAAACACGCCCCTTCGTAACACCAAATCGCAGACCCAAAATTGCGATTCGGTAACAGGTTACCGAATCGCAATTCGGGATTGATACATTTGAAAACCCTTTTTTCTGTTCGCAAACGGGCCTGATTCCGCGAATCGGCCTGTATGCAAGCTAAAAAAAAGGTACATGCATCTGGCTCCTAGTGTATTCTATATTAAGGTGAAAAGTGGGAGCTGAAAAATGCTTTTTCTTTAAATGTTTATGTTCCATTCTGCTCTGGGAGCTTTTTATCAATCAATTGCTAGCCCTATCATAGCAGTACATATGTGGGTAATTAGAATAATGATCAAATGATGCCACTTATGTTATTTTGGATGCATAGAGATGTCATGATCAGTTAGTATAAAGTGAGTTAATGATAGGTTATTGTATAGTGATTGTAGGCTTCCCTGTACTACAATCTGATTAAGACGTGCTGTATTCAATTGTTAGCTGTGTTAGCAGTATGGCCTTTTTAATTTAATCACAAAAGCGTACAACCTTTATGGAAACTCTCACACCATTATAAAAGTAACCTGGTTTTATAATTACAGTCTATAGAGTATGAATCAGTCTGTTAAGGAAATACTGTGCCTCATGCAGCAACATCACAAAAATAGTGATATTTTGTGATTCGCTAAATCAGCAGCTTTTAGCATCCTCCCCAGCCTGGGAGCCTGGAACAGACCAGGCAACGCACAGAGCTCTGGTTTGCATGTCTTTATTCTTCAGCATGCAACCGTTAACTGAACGTACTGCATCACACCCAACCATACCCATCAGATTATGTAATATTTGTAAGGAGTCTGTATAGGGCCACTAGAGTATTTGTGCACATAAACACAGGACACAACATCCCCCCCTTTGTTTATTAAGAAGTACAAACAAATATATACACATATACACATTACAATTCTTCAATGAGTCGTCGAGGTGCTCACACCTGCCTTCCAGATTTGGTTGTAGTAGATAGAGAAGTGGTGCCTTCATCTGGCATCTCCAGAGAAGAGTCGGCAGCTTGAATTGGGCATTCAGGTGGACTTGCCTTACTCGCAAGGTCTGGAGCTGACGAGCTTTGAGGCAAATGCTTAAAATGTGACAAGTCTCTAGTTATGGATTTTCCAAGTCGTTGGGCAGTTACCATATGTCCTGTGCTCGCAAACAACTCTTAGCAGTTCAGCATCAAACGGAGTGTCCGTTTTGTGGGGTACTTTTGCTTAGCAAGAACTCTGTGCTTGTTGGCATGGAGCTTCATTTTACATTTGTGAGAGGTATCATTGACACAAATCTCATCAGGGTCTATTGACTGGGGCTGGTGGTCCATTGAGGTATCTTCATTCTAAGTTCTCTCCAGAACAGCAAGGTGGCAGGACTTTCGCCTATCGTGGAATGAGGAATGGAACTGTAGGCACGAAGAGCTGAGCACAGAGCATGCCTGATGTCTATGCCTTCCAATGCAGCATGTTGAACCTTCCTTTTTAATGTACTCATACATTGTTCAACAATGCTATTTGCCTGTGGCCAGAGAGGTGTACTTTTCTGATGATTGACATTCAAACTATTGAGAATGTCTTTGAACTCTCTGCTATTAAAGGGTGGACCATTGTTAGATTTGAGAATTGCGGGAACACCCCATGTTATGAAAATGTCATCCTGCCTTTCGATGATGGTTGATGAGTCTTCCACTAGAGGAAAACGTGAGTACTCATTGACAACTACCATGATATGATATCCATTGTTGAGTGGTCCAAAGAAATCAACAGCAATCTTCTCCCAAGAGTGCTTAGATAGGTCAGGCATGTTCAATGGGTGCTTGGTGTTGTTTTTGGGATAGGCAGTTGCATAGATGACAAGCTTTAAGCTCCCTTTCAATTTGTTCGTCAAGACACAAGAACCACAATCAATCCCTGAGTGCTCTTTTAACTGCAGCAATGCCACAATGTCTTTTGAGTGTCAGTTCAATAGCTTTGGCTTTCAGGGATAACTATTTATGCCCCTCTTAGTATGACACCATAATGGGTAACAAAAGGTTCTTCACAAACATTTTTGAATTTCTGGTATTCACCATCATCTGTAAGAGGTCGAGTAGGCTTCCTCCATTATTGCGTTGTAATGATTTCCTTAAGCTAACGCATGTCTTTGTCAGTATTTGAGCTACTAGAATCTGGTCAAAAGAAAGAGTTGCAAGCACACCTGATGTACCAATAAAATTGATATAGCCCCCAACCGCTTTGGACGTAGTGCTAAAAAGCTGTAGCGGCACTCATGAAAAGTATTCTGTGGTGTTTTGAACTTTCCTCGGTTTGAGCACAGTTGTGTAATCAAACTCATGCAGAGGTAACACCGAGATCTCGATGCAAGGCGGCATCTTGGCTTTCAGATTTCTGAAAATGGTGAGCAACGTAGGATGATCTGTAACAAGAGTGAAATGTTTCCTGTACAGAAACCCCCAGAAGTGTTCACATACCCATACTACAGCCAAGCTTTCTTTCTCCAGTTGAGAATAAGCACATTCAGCCTGAGATAGACTCTGGTTAGCCTAGGCCGCAATGTGTTTCTGAGCATAAGTTTGTCCATTATATTGGGCAAGGATCACTCCCGACCCCGCCGGGCTTGCATCCACCACAATTTTTTTATGCAATTTTGGATTAAAATAAGTCATTTCAGTTGCATTTTTTATTTTCTTGAAACTTTAGTCACATTCAGAAGACCATTCAAATGGAAAATCTTGCTTTTTTAGTCCTCTTAGATGGGCACTCACAGTGGCAAAGTCACACATATACCTGAAGCAGTAGCTGGCCATGCCCAGGAAGGATTGCAGCTGTAGTGTAGTTCCTATATTCCCAATAGGCTCTGCGCATTGGAGTAATATATCCTATAGATTAGACGTAGGACTGAGGTCAACTAGGTCTCTATCGAATATACTAAACTTAATTGTGTGTGTGCCAGCTAACTCAGAGGTCACTAGAAACTTTCTCGAATACACAAGAAGGGACTAGTTTCTGACAACCGCATAACATGACAACTTTATTTCCCAAGAATAATAATATATCTCTCAGAGTCGTGGAAACAATAGATAAGTATTTCACTCAGTCAATCATGCATGCTTCGTTTCTACAGAGTTGCAGAGAAATAGATAGATGTGCATTTTCAATAAAAAGGTTTATTGAACAGTCTTCTTTCTCATGCAAGAGAAGTGAAGAGAAGCGTAAACAGTAATATGAAATAATACTGTAAGAGCATTGTATGGTTTCTAAGCCATATAAAAATACATACATAAATAACATTGACTAAAATACTCAACTGGTGCTTCTAAAATACGCCTACCCCAATGTACCTAACCTAAGTGTAGTACGCGGGAATAAGTAAGTACTGTGTAGCATAGGTTTAGTTGATTTTCACCAAGAACCTACCAAAGGTTTCTCTAGGTTCTAATTAGCTCCATACCTTGGTTTAGAATGAAGGAAGTCTGGTATCTCTGTCTCGGAACTTGATTTCCCAACACCCCGCAAGGAGAGCCGGAAATGGATTCTTGGCAGGAGAAAGGCAGCTTATTGATCAGTGCGTCAGCTGGAGAGTCGGCTTCCTTCGGCACTTGCTGTAGCGAGCTGCGTCGAGCAAGTAGGTCTTCGAACTGCTCTGAACCACCGTATCTTGCTAGAGCAAGTGAAGGTATATTTATACCTTGAAGGTGTTTATGAATGCCATAGTTTGACGTAAAGTTGGGCATATGAACGTCAGGAAAGAACCCCTAGGGAATAGTTGTTCTTTGTAAAGTAACTGAGTTCTTGGACAAATCAATATTCAAGCAAGGGGAAGTTCCCTAACTGCTTAAGCTGTTTTTCCAAGAAATCGTTGTGACGTTTGGTACGGGTGGAAGTAGCCATGTCTGTGTTTGGGTAGCATGGGCTTTGCCTAAATAAGGGATTGATTTTTATGCCTGTATAAGGGCAATGTGAATTGTACCTATATAAGGGCATGAATCGGGAAAATTCACTCGGAGATTAAAATGCCACACAACACCCACTCCACTTTCTTATGTATGACATTACTAAGTTCTAAACACATTAAAACATATCTAAACATGATGTGTTAAAAACCCACCCAAAATACATAAAAATACATTGGTACTGGTTGTACAATAAAAGCATATATGCTGTACGCATTTAAAGCAATGTTTCATTCAAAGCATATAGATGACATTTGAAAATGCTATCCAAATGAATCATGAAAATACATTTATGAAATGGCTCTTAATTACAGAAGAAAAAGTCGAGATCATTCCATGGCAGATTATATAAACTGTTTGAATGTGGACAAGGTCAAACATTGTTTCTTTGCAAGTTTTCAAAGAATTCCAGTTCTCTATGAATAGTTCTACTAATCTAAGCAGATTACTTTGTGCCAAAAAATTAAAAAATACAAATTTGGCAAAACAAAAGTTTGATCATAGAAAAAGTAGAGTTCCAAAGTTAGAAACCCTGTTTTGAAAAATGAAGGTCGAATTCAGAGTCTCTCAGAACACTGTGTGCCATATCAAAAGTCAGTATTATCGTTTGGGGAAAACATCAAATCTTCTAAGTTTGAAATGAATTTGTCTACCATTGTAGGTGAAAGTTGGACAACCTCGTTAAGAAGATTCATTGCACATAGATACGAAGCATTGCCGTCAGCGTTGGTCGCATTAGCAATGTTCTAATTGGGTACCTGTGTGCCGCTTTCCTCTCCTACCTTACCATCAGCATTTTGCGTCTGTGAGATGTCAATGAATGGCGTGATCAGAATTGGTAGCCGCTGGGGACAACACAGTGCATGAGCCGTCACTGGTCCAAGCAAAGTATCAACATCCGTTGGCATGACTGATGGGAGTTTGAGACAGATGTATAACACGCATTCTTCTCCACATAGCAGGCATCGTAGAACAGGTAAGATGCAATCTTGCCAGATTGGTCTGAGTGACATAAACCATGTGGTATTCAATTCTCTGAAACGAGTTAATCCCAAAATTTGGACTATGCGCTCACGACAATTCATCGCCAGAAGAGTATTTTCCACAGTGATCTGGGTGTCTGCTGTGGATTGGCTTGCCATATCGAAGCAGTAGGAGCAGAAATAGTATCCCTGCAGCAAATCCCAAAATGAGAGGCAATCCGCCAAACACAGAGTGCATGAAGTTTGGAAATATTCCTAGGACTGCTTCAAAAGGTGCTAACAGTCCTGAAAAAACTGTCTTAAATACATATACAATACCACTCGTATCAGGCATGTTTAAGATGCGACCTAACATTTCTGAGAAATGTACGGGGCATTTTGTAGTTAATAGGGTGTGTATCTCTGCAGAAGTCCTTGCGATTTGCAGATCATAGGTCTCCTTGGCCGAAGTCAATGGCATAGTTTTCAGTAAAAGAATGGCTTTCATTCTGCCTAAAGTATCAATTCGTATAAAAGAGATGTTCAGTGAAGGCCATAACGGCGACTCCCAGTCTGTCTTGGTTTTTGGAAACAATACTTGCATACAGCAAGTGACCCTGGCTGACACAGTTTCGAGATAGACTAAACCTGGTAACATACCAAAGCAGCTGTGATCATTCAACAGAATGTAACTTCCATTAGAAAGTTGCCTAAAAACTGTATTAATCACTGCAGCTTGTGAACCTTGCAGGTGGCAGGATAAATTATTGGAGGAACCATCGCAGGCCCCGTGTAAGTTTATACCCTGACAAAGGAGAGAGCTACTTAGTGCGTTTTTACAATTTTTACCACTAAGAAACACTTCTTTCCTCCCACTCCAACATCTGTGTGTATAAAGTAATTCCCAGGATGTCTTGATGTATTCTTTACCCAACCTTTCATGTAGGCCTGCTGGTATACGTTTTAAGCAATACTAAAAATGGAAAATTGTAACAGGCAGAGTGATTGTACAGTGTATTATCCTTTCAATGGCTGTTTTTTCAACTACTGTAAATGGCAATCTTTGCAGTTTTTCAATGCTCAGCACCGTATAGACTGCTCCCCTCTGTGCCAATTTGATATGTTTATCAGTGAGATTGAATTATGAAAACAGTGACGTGGTATTGATTAAACGCCAAGGCACATAGCCTGAATAAAGGTTTTGTAACGTCCAGCCTAATAGCATTGTACAACGTAATTGCGACTGACCATTTTGCAACATGACCAAGTCCTGTTCAGTTATGTCTATTGCAGAGGATACTATGCTGTCGAAAGAATATATCGTTAACCCATTGTCAACTACAGAGAGAGATATCTCTAAATTAATGCAATCAATTTCTTGAAATGGTTCTGCAGTCTCTGCTTACGTAATCTTCCATGCTTCATTATACATGGCATAGATACTGGCGTATATATAAAACTTTTATGATGCGGTTTAGTAGGTCCTTGTAAGAAGTCCCTCAGATCAGCGCCATCTTTAAGTAAAGATAAGTGTTGTTTTACTTCCTTTAGTGTAGACTTGTGTAGCCATTCAAGGCACAGTTTCCCCACACTGTATGTTGTTACTATTCCTGGATGCTGTCTCTGAACATATCTTGGATCTGGCCTAGTGAATGTGAACCCTTGTGTTTTATTCAGGAATCTATCTTGACAGTTGTTTGTGTATGTGGGCCAGATGAACCATTTTTTCCAATCTGGATCTGTTTTGTTGTGAAGCAAAATAGTATGTACGTCGACCTCCCCCTCTGAAGTGTTACTACTAGCAGGTGTAGGTGTAGGTATGGAGGGTTTGTTTAACTCCTTGATCTTGGCTAACCCAAGACAAGATGTCTAGTGGACAGTGTCATTCAAAAACATTATTTGCTCTGGTATGATGCAGGCTCTAAATAAAGCTTCTAAGCCCTGCACCTGCCAGTCTTTTGTGCCCCAGACAGTTTTTGTCTCAATGTTGTCTTTCCAAACGTTGAAACCTAATGACGACAGCTGAGCACAAAAGGCCGCAGAATAAATTTGCTTGGTATTTGTCAACATGCTTTTCATTCCTGTCCTATTAAAATTTTTAAAGTAAAATGGTTCTGGATTTGAAACATTAAACCTGAAAAGTATGGATATTTGCCAAAAAATGTTTCCAGGTTCTGAGCTGGGATGGGGCAGTGAGATAAATAACGGTGATGGATCAAGCCCTGATCTTTGGACTGGGTAAGAGTGGTCTGCTTAATTCAGACACTCTGTTCATCACCACCCCCTTTTCTGTATCGTTTTTGGCCACTATAGGTGTGGCAGGGTATACTCAGACATGAGTCCCTTTCTCACTGCTCCATCAGGATTCAAGCAAGCCGGGCCGAAGAGGCTGAAATGCCAGAAACCGGTCCCCGGTAGCTTGTCTCCTTTCTGGTGAAGAATTGGCTTGGTAGTTTGGTCTGCCCTGTTCCCATGATGCACTGGGCCAGGGACAGACTAATTTGCATATAGCCAGGTTCTGAGCTGGGATGGGGCAGTGAGATAAATAACGGTGATGGATCAAGCCCTGATCTTTGGACTGGGTAAGAGTGGTCTGCTTAATTCAGACACTCTGTTCATCACCACCCCCTTTTCTGTATCGTTTTTGGCCACTATAGGTGTGGCAGGGTATACTCAGACATGAGTCCCTTTCTCACTGCTCCATCAGGATTCAAACAAGCCGGGCCGAAGAGGCTGAAATGCCAGAAACCGGTCCCCGGTAGCTTGTCTCCTTTCAGGTGAAGAATTGGCTTGGTAGTTTGGTCTGCCCTGTTCCCATGATGCACTGGGCCAGGGACAGACTAATTTGCATATAGCCAGATTCTGAGCTGGGATGGGGCAGTGAGATAAATAACGGTGATGGATCAAGCCCTGATCTTTGGACTGGGTAAGAGTGTTCTGCTTAATTCAGACACTCTGTTCATCACCACCCCCTTTTCTGTAAAAAATGTTTTTGAGCTACCCTTTGGTGGCGTAGGACAATGTTCCCATTCGTTATAAGTTAATACATTTCTAGGATTTGCAGATTTATGCAAGAAATGATGACCATAGTGAGTATAACAATACATTTGTACATAATCTGATGAACCTTCTAAGTATTCATGATTTGTAAACTTTGCAGACATTTCTAAGTCTGACATCATATTATTGGCAGTCTCGGAGTCCCAATCATCAGAAAAGGTACTAGATGAAACAAAGTCATTCAGCAAAATCTTGAACTGGCGTGGAATCTTCAACAACTCCGCCGGACCAAGAATGTCATATTCAGTTCTGTCCCAAGCTACACAACCAGGTATAGGAACGGCTGTGATGACATGTCTCTTTGTTCATGATGAGATGATTTGTGTGGCTTGAGGAGTAAGTTGATGTTTTTACTTGCTGTGTCCTTTTTAACATATCTTCCATTTATCAGCATTCCCAAAGTAAATACAAGAATCAACCAAAGTAGAAGAAAAAGTACACCCAACACAATCCAAAGTTCAATCCATGGTGAAACCAGATACGTTTTTTCCAGTTGATGAAAAAGTTCTGTTTCTTGTTCTTTGAAAGTTCTTTTTACTGGCGTTGTTTCAGGTTCGCTGGGATCCTCGGAAAACATATCAAAGTTAATGAAATAGCGAGAGGCAGTTCTGTCAGTTGAAGGGATTGCATCAGGATTCGTTGAAATCGCTGGAACCACTTGATCACTTGTTACATTTGTATAGTCAGATGCTATTTCATTGTAGACAGGCGTTTCTTGACAAACTGTTATTTGGGTCTCAAGAGGTACAAGTTCCATTGCTTTGTTGCACAGTCCTTCTTTTCGAACTGCAGTTTCTTCAAAGGTGATGAGTCTCTTAGTTTGAACCTCTTGGATAGTAGCCAGATTCGGGCATCTGCTACATCTTTGGAGTCCACTTGGCCTACTGCTTATGATCGGCCACATGATGTGTTTTTACCAGGTTGATGGACACAAACCTGTTCTCCATTTTACCAGCAAGGGGTGGCAGTAAAACCGTTCTTGATCCGTGGATGGCTAGGGCAGGTACTGGTTGTCTGTAAGAAGGCCAAAATTCCTTCTTGTCCGCGATCTTTTCTCTGACAAGATCCCAAATCTTTAGAATCCAGACAGGCCTTGCTGGGATAGATGGTTTTTCTTTAGTGGTCGTTGGCTTCAGGAACACATTAATTTGGCTTTTTCTTATTTCATCTAAGTCCTGCAAAACGGCCAAACGGTCTTTGATATCAAAGGGTTTTTGTTCTACCACTTAAGTGTGACATTCGAGATCCAATATAATCGTTCTTGTTCCAAAAAGGATTTCATATGGAGTGATTCCCCCTAGAGAACTTCTTGACAGAATATTAAGACTACGTTGGACACTTATTAGATGTTTGATCCACCCATCACCTGAGCCTAATATCCTAGCTGTTATAGATTGCTTTATGTCCTGGTTTTTTCTCTCCACTACCGAATTTCCCTCAGGATGGAATAGACTAGAGTACCGCAATGCAACGCCCAATTTGGCCATGGCCTTGTTGTAAGCTCGAGAGCTAAACGCAGGACCCTGGTCAGAATGTAGCATGCCGACTGCGTATGTGCCGATAAAGAGTCGCAAATCTTTTATAACAGTTCGAGCGTCAGCCGAGCGCTGAGGCCATATCCAAATAAATTTTGAGCACGAATTCACTGCGACCATGATACATTTAGAGTTACCATCCGTCTGTAAGGGACCGCAGTGGTCCAGGTAAATGCAAGCTAATGGTTTGTCTGAAATCAATAGGGGCGTCTGCACAGGACGTTTCACTGTAGAGACTTTCATCTTTTGGCAGATTTCACATTCCAAAACATAGTTTCTGGTTTGTTTCCTCATGCGCGGCCACCAGTATCTCTGTTTCAATAACGATACTGTAGCGGAAACACCTGAGTGTGCAGAGGCGAGTCCTTCGTGTGCTGCTAAAATTAGTCCCAATATATTTTCCATGTTTGGAATTACTATATCCCCCACTCCAGGGATTCGAGCAAACGGAACATTATTTGCATCAGTTATGTATGAGTATTTGAGTGGAAAGCCTTTTGGTAATGTTTTATCACTGTTTTTGCTGGAAGCATTGACAGCTTGCATTATTTCACTGTCTAGTTTCGTTTTTGAATGAGTGATTGCAGCTACGGAAGCCATTTGCACAGCTGCCTTTGCGGCTTCATCAGTCAATTCATTCCCTGCAATGTGAACGCCATCACGTTGATGACTCAGTGTATGTATCACATGAGCCTTTTGTAGTTATTGCTGTAACTAAACTACTTGCTCCCATAGCAACTTATGCTTGATTGAGCCACCTTTTGCGTCTTTGTGACCGTTTTGAATCCAGTTTTGCAAGTATTCATTGTAAGATTGAACACAATAATACGAATCGCACACTATGAGCCATCTTGAATGCTTGTAGTTCAGCTCACTGAGCTGTACAATCTCCTAGGGATTGCTTTTTAGTGACCATTGGTCAGAATTTACCATCGCTCCAGCGACCTTTAACAATCACGCACGCAGCACTATAAGCTTGTTTACCCCCCGTAGTGGGTTGGGCTAATCCGTCAGTATAAATTATACATTCATACTGCTCTAGAGGCAGAATCTCAGTAGGCAGAGGACATTCTTGTTTGTCACATATACTGCATAGCTCCGCAGTCCGGAGTCTACTGCACACATCAATGGATCAACAATAATGCCGTCGACTTTTAAAACCAAACAAACCCCCTCCCTCCCCCCGATTGCTTGTATGCTGCCACTAACAATGATTTACATTTCCAGAGTAGCACACCATCAAGCACCCTGCCAAACACAGACTCTACCCACCTATCCGACTGGCAAGGGAGCGACCCCCTCCGGTGGCGGGTCAAGGTCCAGCCCACGGTAATCCGCCCATCTTTTCCAAATCTTAAAATGTTTACGGGGGCATCCCCTGGCAATAAAAATTGGCAGCTCGAGCCCCATACAAAAGTCCATCCCATTCTTCCATGCAGCCAATGGTGGAGCCCGGGGCGCCTTCCATGCCCTGGCTATGTCCCTCTTTGCCAGCGTGAGACCCAGCAGCAACAGATGACGCTTACATCTATTGTCCCCAATACCCTCCATCACATGCAGCAAGGCCAATCGCGGCATGCGTGGAAGCTCCCATGCCAACACCTCTGACAGGCAGGAGAACACCCCCCTCCAATATCCGTGTAGCACCAGGCACCCCAGACTGTATGTAGAAGTGTGCCCTCATCCGTCCCACAGCGGAGGCACTTAGGGGAGCCAATCATTCCTGCCCTCCTCAGGCGCACTCTGGTGAAGTATGTACAATGCAAGTATTTGAACTGTACTAGTCATAGGCGTGTAGATATTGCTGCCCCCGCGGGCTCGCCAATGCTTCCACCCAGTCCTCTTCCTCTAGATCGCCCACATCCCCTTCCTATGCAGTCTTGAGCCTCTGTAAGTCGGTGGAACAATGATGAACTAACGTCTGATAGATGCAAGAGATCTTGCGATCAGGTAGTTCCCCCATAAACACCTTAGCCTCTAGTGGACTAAAGTCGGGAAGGGACTCCAGATCTTCCAGGTGAGGTGTCAGTGCATGCCTAACTGCAGGTATCTGAAGAACTTGGACTGCGGCATCCCATATTCGTCTCGCAGATCTTGGAATGATTTGAGTGTCAGGTCCGTCATCACGTCCCCTAGGGACAAGATTCCTATAGAGTCCCAACCCTGGAATGCCCTGTAGTGCTGCCAGATGGTGCAACCGCCCATTTCCCCAAAGAGGAGTCTCCTGGGTCAATACATTCCACCACCCCATCCTACTCTGAGCCCACCTCCAGACATGAAACACCACCTGTGTAGCTGAGAGAAGGCACTTTCATAACAACGCAGAGTACAGCAGCGTGTGTAGGGGCCTAGTACCCATCAGGTGTCGCTCGACGGCATAAGCTGGGTCCCCTCTGTCCCCGTACCACCACTCATTACGAACAAGAAAATGTGCCGCCTGATCATAGGAGAGGATATCCGACGTAGCAAGCCCCCCAGTGTATGTGGATAGGAAGCATGTGCGCAAGGCCACACGTACTGCACCCCCCTCTCATAGAAACCCACCCAGCGCCGAATTAACCTGCTGGAACCAGCGGGGTGAAATGTGGTAGGGGTGGTTTTGCAATTGATATAGAAGGCGGGGAAGCGCTACCATTTTGAAAATGGCCGACCTGCCATAAATCGTCAGGGGCATGCGGGACCACACCTTCAAATCCTCGCATGTACGCTCCCACACCGGGGCCAGATCACGGTCTTTAGATGCGACTGATGTATCTGACAGGTATACCCCTAGATACTTCATCCCCCCCGATGCCAGTCAGAGGGCCGAGGCCCAGTCCCCCACCTGCCGTCCACCGCCCAGGACCCACAGTGTAGATTTGCCCGGATTCATATAGAGACCAGAGGTTTCACCAGAGATCTGAAAGATACGGAGCATTCTCGGCCCGACCTATCTAAATCAGTAAGAAAGAACAGGACATTGTCCTCATAGAGTGCTATCTTATCAGTGAGACCCGGCACCCATCTGAACCCCTTGAGCTGAGCATCAATGCGCACCCATGCCGCCAGGGGCTCCATGGCGAGCGCGAAAAGGTAAGGGGAGAGGGCGCAGCCCTGCCGTGTGCCCCGCTGGATCCAAAAGGAGTGAGAAATTGCCCCCCCACTCGCACCGATGCTGTGAGGTCTATATACAACAGCTGCAGGTAGGCCAGAAAACGTGGGCCGAGATTAAGGCGCCGCAGCAAGGCAAACAAGTACACCCAACTCAGGGAATCGAAGGCCCTATCCATATCTGCTAACAGTAGTGCTGCCGACTCCCCCAGCTGCTCCCAGGCTGATATCGCGACATGGGCACGTCCACGTCTAATTTTATGGCGGGTCGCCCTCTGGGACATGAATCCGGCCTGGTCCGGATGAACCAAGTCTGTGATGTGTGACTTAAGCCTGTTGGCCAAGGCCTTGGCCAGAACCTTGGCTTCTATATTGAGCATGGATATAGGATGGTAGGACGCATGCCTCTCTGGGGTCTGCCCGGCTTGAGAAACACCAACACCTCCGCGTTTCTCCAATCTGAGGGAAGCGAGCCACTCTCATGCGCCTCCTCCACTACCTTTCGAAAGTGTGGGCCCAGCTGCACGAAAAACCGTTAAAAAAATTCACAAGGAAAGACATTCGGGCCCGGAGCCTTCCCGGGATTCAGCTCCCCTAGGGCCGTGCCCAATTCGTCATCTGACAGGGGTCTATCTAGCAGCTCCCGCACGTCGTCCGAAACGTTCCGGGGGGGAAGGTCATCGATAAACCGTTGAATAGTCTCCTACGCGAGACATTCCTTGGGTGCATACAACTCCTCGTAATACTCCGCGAAACTCTCCGCAAGTGCTGGAGGCTCACGGATAAGTGCCCCCTTCGGGTCCAGTACTCGGGGCAATGGCTGGGCGTGCAGGGTACCTTGGCACAGGCGATGGAGCATCTTGCTTGATTTATCCCCCCCACTGATATACCCGACTGCGCGTGGCCAGCCAGGCCTGTCGTGCTTCATCCATTAGTATCGCGGTGTATTGCTGCTGAGCCAGCACCAGCTGTCTTCTAGCGGAGCCGCCATCTGCCTCCTGAGCCCTGCACTCCAGCGCCTCCATGTCAGCCTCCCGACGCACCAAGTCTTGTTGCCTCTCCCTCCGCGCCGCCACGCACCAAGAGATGTCTACGCCTCGCAGCGTGAGTTTTAGTGCCTCCCAGAGGGTCGCTGGGGATTCTACTGACCCTACATTAGTCACTAGGAAGTTATCTATTTCCTTGCTCAAGTGCTCCCTGTACTCCTCATTCTGCAATTGCCACCCCGACATCCGCCACCTGAGTGGCTGCCTGCCTGGGCCTATCCGGAACGTAAGGGCCACTGGCAAGTGATCTGACAAGGCTCTGGGCAGAATGGTTGCCAACACTATCCTATGCATGAGCCCCCTGGGAACAAAAATGTAATCTAACCTGGAAAACGAGTCGTGTACTGTGGAGAAGTAGGTGTACTCCCGACGAGAGCCATGTATGTGTCTCCACACATCTATCCAGTCAAGTCCTGTAGCTAAGGAGTGGAGTTTAGTAGAGGGGCCACCCGCCACGTCAGTCTGCCCGCTCCTCCACCTGTCGTGTCCCAGCTCCATCACGTCGTTCCACTCCCCTCCCACCACAGAAAGAGTATACGGCATGTCTTCCCAGAGCGTTAAGAGCCGTTCCACCAGGGAGCACTGTAGCGGCGGTGGAGCATAAACACTGCCTAGCATTAACATGTCACCCCCAACCCTACCTTGTATTATAATATGCCGGCCCTGTGTATCCGACCAGAGTTTCTCATGTACATATGGGACCCTACGGTGAATCAGAATCTCAACACCCCGCGAGCCCCGTGTGAACCCCGAGTGGAATACTTGATGATACCCAAACCACTGCAGACATAAAGCTTTTGTGCATAGCAAGTGTATTTCCTGGAGCAGTAGCACGTCGGCCCCGGCCCTCTTGGCAAACTGAAGGATCGCCCCTCGCTTCACTTTATCTAGCGCCCCACGCACATTCCAGCTAACTATGCACAGGAAGCCAGGGGCTATCCGCCCTACCCCCTCTGCGCCAGACATGGTGAAGAATCTCTACCTTCGCTACGGGTGTGTCCAAGACCCAGCATGCAAAAACATGGCAAGCAATCAGCACACATACGCAATCAAACAAACCCCCCAACCCCCATACCCCCGCCACCCACCCCGTACCTCACAAACATGGAAGCACCTGCTGCGGTCAGATCATAGCCTAGTCCCCAACCGGGGGTCAAGGACCACCCCCTCCAATGGATCCCCAAGTAACTACCCACAACTTTTGGGCCTCACTCCTACCCACCCACCTCCGCGTGGCCAGGCTCCCAGCCCTGAATAAAGACAAGCCTAACTAGACATCCAGACACAAAATGCAAAGTCCCATATTCCGTTGGGCCCAAGGGTCATTCTGCCAATGTTTCCTTCTCCAGTGACGGACCCTTCTGCCGGAGAATGGAGCCAGAGCGAGTTCTACGCCTGGACCGTGACCTCCTATTACTTCCTCGCTGGCCCCGGAGGCCCCCTCGGGCCACCTCACTCAATGAGGAATCGGAATCCCTGCCAGGTGGTGTGTGGACTCGCACCCTCACAGTTTCATCCGTCCACTTAAAGACTTCCTCTGGAGAGTCAAAGAAGAGCGTACGAGACCTGTAGATGACACTCAGCCGGGCTGGGTACAGCAACGCATATTGAAGCTTGAGGTCCCGGGGGCGCGCTTTAGCCGCCAGGAATGATTGTCGCTGCTGCTGCACCAGACGTTTGTAGTCTGGGAAGATAAGGATATTCGCATTATCACAGGTGAGAGAGGTCTTGGCCCTCGCCTGCTTCAGGATGGTGTCTCGGTCCATATAGTTCAGGAATTTGGCGATGATTGGCCACGGGCAAGCTCCCTGAGGAGGTTTCTGCATGAGAGCTCTGTGGGCCCGCTCCACCACAAAGCAGCGAGAGAGCGCGTCCGGGGGGCAGCCAACCCTCCAGCCACCGAGTCAGGAATCGCTCCACGTTGTCTCCCTCGCATCCTTCCGGGAATCCCACGAAGCGTAGGTTGTTCCCCCGGGCCTGCCCTTCGGCATCCTCGGCACGTATGGCCAGACCTTTCTGTATCTTCTCCATGGCTGCGACTTTCTTTTTTAGGGTCGTGATGTCGTCTTCTACTTCCGAAATGCGAGTCTCCGTCCCAGTGATGCGCTCAACCGCATTCCTCAAGTCCTGTCGCAACAACAAGACGTCCGATCCCACGGCCCGATCTTAGCGTCCAGCATGTCCCTGGACTGGGTAATGGCTGACATGAGCGTTGCGTTGTTAGGGACCTGGCTCTGCGGCCCTGCTGTTCTGGCCGCAGCGCTCGCCCCGTGAACTTGTCGATGGTGCCCTGCTTGGTGTGACCTCCACCTCCTTTATCCCGTGTCATCTTAATACAGTGGGTGTCCCCGAGCTCTGGGGCCAACCCCTCAGTGGGCCAAACGTGGAAAGCGGCGCGGGGACCAATCAGCGTCACTTCTAGACCAATAGTCGCTGTCCCAAGAGTCTCAGGTGGGCTGTGTCTGTCGCAGGGGGCCCCCAAGGCTATCACCAAATTGCCTCTGCCTCAGTCCTGGAGGTCCGCACCCCACTCCACTGTGGCCACCGACGTGTGAGAATGGCCCCAGCAAGGACCAAAGCACGGTCCGTGGCCCCTAGCACACTGTTGAGAGGCCTGGCTGCGACCAGAAGGAGGGCCGCATCCACCTTGGGCCCCACCAGAGTTGCTACCCCACAGTAGGTACAGCTATGGCCAGGCCACCTGGATGTCCGCCGCAACACAACTTGAGGGGCCAACTGACCCTGGGATCAAGGGGCCCCTCCACTCCCTACCACCACTGCGGCCCGACCCGGTCGGCGACCTCATCCAGGGCCGTGGCTGATGCCCTCCAGGAAAGGATAACCAACGGGGGGCAAAGGGAGGGCGCCCCCACTCCGCGCCTGCTCACTCCTGTCTGCCACACCACACCGGGATGAAGGTAGCTTACCACAGCCACCCAGAGCTCCACAAAATGGTGGCCGCTCTCCCGAGGCCTCCCAGCCCAGTGAGGCAGTCACAGCAACCTGGCCGTCACCAGTCCCTTTGTTTTCTGCCCGCTGGACACCGCAGCTCTGCCTCCTCCAGCACTGCCGTCACGAGAGGGGGAACACACCAGCACTGGCGCCGGAAGGCCAAGAGCTCTGCCCCCACCGGCCACACCACGCCAGTCGCGCCGACCCCCAGGCACACTCTGCGGGCTAGACAAATTACGGGAGGCCCCGGCTCAATCCCCGCCGTCTCCCGTTGGCCGCCACTCCTCACCAGACTTCCACCAGCGCCGCCGTTGCAGATTCTGGGCTCGGACTGCTAACGGAGAGTCACCCAGGGGAATGGTGAACTCTCCTGGATTAGAGTCACCACTCAGGATGTCTAGAGGCAAGATAAATTGACAGGATTTTAGTCGGCTGGTTGGAGCGCACCTACAACATGACCGCCATCATCGATGGCCAAGCCACGCCCCAGACATTCTTGTTCATATTGTAGAAATGCTTGTGTTTTCAAATAAGGGTTGACAACGTATTCACGTCTGTTGCAGCAAGAGAATGAACCCATTGTATCCATCTCAGATGTAAAGCTTTTGCATTTGGAATGCTCGCTTTTGTTACTGCCTCTAAGGCAGGTACAGGTGTTACGACCATAATGCGCTTACCCTGTGCGAGGGCTCTCTCTTTTGAAACTGCAGTTTGAACTGCTGTCAGAATTTTTTCTGTTGAAGTGAATTTCATTTCTGCTTGTGTGTACAAATGTGATTTGTAAGCAATTGGTACTTGTTCTCCTTCATTAAAGGTTAAGTATGTGAATCCGCATTGTCCTGGAATGATTCGGATCACTAAGTTGCGTACGTTTACGCGTGTTTGTAATTGTTTTGTTGCTAACATGTCTGTTTGCAATGAACGCAACATTTCTGTGTGTTTTTTAGTCCAATTAACTGTTTTGAAATCAGGTTTGATTAATTTGTAGAGAGGTTTAACCCTTTCTGCATAGTTTAGAATGTAAGTTCTTCCGAAATTTAGGAAACCTAGAATCGACTAAGTTTTTCAGCGTTTTTGGAGGTTGGAGCAGCGCACATTTCTCTAGAAAGTTTGCTGCCAGGCTTTTGCCTTCACTTGATATTTCATATCCTAGGAAAAAGACATTTAAATGGGCAATGCTCGATTTTTTTAAATTGAATTTATACCCTTCAGAGGCGAAGCCCAATATTATGGTGTTCACCCTGTTCAAGTGCCTATCCAAATCATCGTCTGTGAGATAGATGTCATCGACAAAGGATAATGCCGCCTCATCATCATAGGTTTGTAGTAACTTTGTTACTCTGGCTGAAAATAACCCTGGACTATTCTTGAATCCCTGGGGGAGACGACAGAATTGAAGTGATGTCCCCATAATTGAGAAAGCAGTGGAATACCTACTTTCATGTGCAATATTTTGACAGAAGAAACTGTTAGAAATATCTATTGTGGTTTTATATTTTTTACGCACAATGTTATTCATTAATGCTGCGCTATGTGCATTTTGTACTGCAAAGATTTTGCAACAAGAGTTTAGATGTCTGTAATCCAAAACTAGAAGATATGTATTGTCTGGTTTGGAGACAGGAAACAAAGGATTGTTCATGGACGAGGTGCATGTTTCAATCACCCCTTGGTATTCAAGTTGATCTAATATCTCCCTGACTTGTTTTTTAGCTTCTTGCTTAACTGGGTACTGCCTTTGTGCAGTTGGTTGATTTTTTGACTTGATTTTATAGTGAGGAGAATCCTCATCGCATCCTACATGATTTTTATATTATGCAGGAACCTGGGCTACTGCCCATTTCCTGGCATAAGTATATTTTAAATGAATTGGAATGTGGTTGGAGAAAGCTGGTCATATTGATGTTTTCGCCATGTGGGCACTCCCTGACAAATTCAGGTGGCCAGTCTTGTTCAGCTAGAAGAATGTCATAAACCTGAGAGAGCCGCTCCCAAAAGAGCACTCTTATTTTTCTAGTTATGTCCCCCTCTATCCGGAGTGTTACTTCATATAACTTATGTGGAAAACTAACCCTGGTATCTGCAGTTTCAACTTGGATGTACTCAGTCCACTGTCTCCAGATGATCCTTCAAGTTTTTGCGAGCTATGGTGACTTCTGCTGCGCTGTCCAACATCGTTTGAGCCCATTCCCCGTTCTTGAGTTGTGTCCCCAAGATCCTAGGCATGTCTGATTTTTAGTCCTGCTACCTTCTTTTTGGTGAATTGAGTTTTCTTATCTTTCTGAACGTGTTGATTGTCTTTGAACTTCACGCGTTCTTCCTTGTGTTCTGACCGTCCTCTTCTTTTGGATTTCTGTGAGGAAGTCTAAAAGGTACGAGAGGAACGTGTATCAGTATCTTGATGTCTATCAGGTTTTCTCAAATTATCCCTATTCCTGAGGTTATACCTCCTTTCAGAGGGCTCCTTTTGAGGAGACCAACCTCGGGATTGAGAACACTTCTCTTTAGAAGTTTGTTTAGTGTTCTCCCACTTCTTTTTAGGAGGTGTAGGAGTGTTTTTAATAAAGACCTTTTCAGGACTTTCTGACAGTTGAGGTTTAACCGGTTTCCCACCCAAGCCGTCTCTGCCTTATTCTTCATAGGATTTTTCATTTATTCTGGCCAGTTCATGTGGTTGCTCAGTTACATCAAATTCTCTTAGCTTTTGGCGGATCGCCACAGATGCTGCTTCACCTTTAATATAAGCTAATATTATTGTTGCGACCTGTTTGAAATCTTTCCGCAATTTCATACCTAGATTTAGAGCAGGCTCTGCCCCATGTTAGTTTTGAATCTGTTTCAGGATGTCTGGTATTACCGCCATAGACGGAACACCATGTGTTTTAGTGTAGATTGCAGCAAAGACTATACCCCATGTGTCACAGTCCTCCAGATGTGGTGCGATCCCCATTGGTAAACAGATTGTTAGAATTCTGTGTTTCTCCTGAGGGGTAGTATCAGGAATACTGCCTCGATTTGAGTAATTTTTTGAGCTATCTAGAATGGAATTTGTTCACGTTTTGCGGGTAATTTACCAACGACTGAGTGTAAAGTCTGTGGTGTAATTTTATTTGTGTTCCCCTGTTAAGGGGTGTATTGTGGAATCCTTATTGCCGTTTGGACAGTAAAAGTCTGCATGAAATATTGAACCCATTGTCTGTAAATTTTGATTAGCTCTTTTAGTTGAACCAATAGTTCCTCATCCGACATATCTTCAATGGAAGGATGTGGTGTATAGCTGGCTAATACCAGCCATGTTGTTCCTGGTCTACCTAGTGGACAGAGCCTGGTAATGTGATGTATATGTTTTAGGGCGCCTTTAAACCAGAGCTCATGCTCTTGGAATGTTAGTGGAATTTCAATATCCTCGAAAGGAATGTATTCCTCTGGTGGTTCATCTTCTTTGTAGAAGTGAAACACTTTTGTTCCTGGATTTGCTTCAGGGAAGACTATCCATGAATAGAATACCTCTTTCTGATGATATTCATGTGCCTCTATCACAAAATCTACCCTACCACCTCTAGATGATAGGCCATTTCTTATAAGTTTCATGGTGAAGGCTTTCCTTAAAGTTTCTGGAATGCTTATAGCATCCTCATCGGTCTCTTGGAGACCTGTAAAGTTTAAAGCTTGTATGGCCTTGCTGCCTATAGCTCCACCAGCCCCGGGATTATCTTTGTCGGCCATTTTGTTTAATGAAAGTTTGCAAAGCAAGCTTCAAGGAAACAAAGATAAGGTGCACAATATTTTGGAACACTGTATCCTTCAACGTTGAAAAACCAAAAACCAATACATAGGATTTTCGTCCTACTCAGCTATGGCGGATATTATCCTTTTACTCACTCCAGACGTCTATTGGAGTATTTTACGGGGAAAAAGGGGTGTCCGAGAAAAGTACGACTGAGTTACTTTAGTATCTAGCATTAAATTAGTGCCTTACTAAACGTTGGGCGTCATGTAGTGTAGTTCCTATATTCCCAATAGGCTCTGCACATTGAAATAATATATCCTGTAGATTAGACGTAGGACTGAGGTCAACTAGGTCTCTATCGAATATACTAAACTTAATTGTGTGTGTGCCAGATAACTCAGAGTTCACTAGAAACGTTCTCGAATACACAAGAAGGTATTAGTTTCTGACAACCGCATAAACATGACTACTTTGTTTCCCAAGAATAAGGATATATCTCTCAGAGTCGCGGAAACAATAGATCAGTATTTCACTCAGTCAATAATGCATGCTTAGTTTCTACAGAGTTGCAGAGAAATAGAGAGATGGGCATTTTCAATAAAAAGGTTTATTGAATAGTCTTCTGTCTCATGCAAGAGAAGTGAACTGCTACAATCGTTATGCAGACTGCAAAGTATAATGCGTACAGCGTAAACAGTAATAAGAAATAATACTGTAAGAGCATTGTATAGTTTCTAAGCCATAAAAAATACATACATAAATAACATTGACTAAAATACTCAACTGGTGCTTCTGAAATACGCCTACCTCAATGTACCTAACCTAAGTCTAGTACGCGGGAAGAAGTAAGTATTGTGTAGCATAGGTTTAGTTGTTTTTTGCCAAGAATCTACCAAAGGTTTTCCTAGGTTCTAATCAGCTCCATACCTTGGTTTAGAATTAAGGAGGTCTGGTATCTCTGTCTCGGGACTCGATTTCCCAACACCCCGCAAGGGGAGCCGGAAACACTGGAGCTGAATTCTTGGCAGGAGAAAGGTAGCTTCTTGATCAGTTCGTCAGCTGGAGAGTCGGCTTCCTTCGGCACTTGCTGAAGCGCGCTGCGTCGGGCAAGTAGGTCTTCGAACTGCTCCAAACCACCGTATCTTGCTAGAGCAAGTGAAGGTATTTTTATACCTTGAAGGTGTTTAGGAATGCCATAGTTTTACGTAAAGTCGGACATATGAACGTCAGGAAAGAACCCCTAGGGAATAATTGTTCTTTGTAAAGTAACTGAGTCCTTGGACAAATCAATATTCAAGCAAGGGGAAGTTACCTAACTACTTAAGCTGGTTTTCCAAGAAATCGTAACGTTTGGTGTGGGTGGAAGTAGCCATGCCTGTATTTGGGTAGCATGGGCTATGCCTAAATCAGGGATTGATTTCTCTGCCTATATAAGGGCAATGTGAATTGTACCTATATAAGGGCATGAATCAGGAAAATTTACTTGGAGCTTAAAAAGCCACACAACACAGCATGGTCACATCTTCTAGAGGGCAGGTAGATGACAATGCTTGTACCTCTTTGGGGTCAGCAGTCATCCCCTTTTCATAGAAGATACACCTAAAGAACTTTAATCTGTTTTGTGAAAGTTACACTTTTCTGCATTTAGTGCAAGACCTGCATCGGCAAGCAGATGGTATACTTGTGTTAGTGCTTTGTAACCGTCCTTTCCTGTAGCCCCAAACACCAGTATATCATCACAGTAGTTAAAAGCATGTGTGAGCAGTATACATTACTTAACGAATTACATCTTGAAATATTTCTGCAGCTAACGGCACACAAAAACAGAGCCTTTATTATCTGAACAAACCATTATGCGTTGAAAAAGTAGTAATGTATCCACAATTTTCTTCCAGGTAAAGTTGATGGTAACTTTTTTTCAGATGAACGTTGGAATAGAATTTGGTTTCATTAAGCTGTGTGATTATTTCTGCAATGTGTGGACTTGGATGTCTTTCTCTTTTGATTGCTTTGTTGGCCTGTCACATATCAACACAAATGTGCATGAACCGCCACTGTCCATTTTTGGCACCACCACAATGGGTGAACATCACAGTGTCGGACCAGTAGAGCGCTCAATGATGTCATGCTTTAACAATGTTTCTAGTTCTTTCTCAGCTGCTTCCTGTAAGTGAAAAGCAATTGTCGGGGGGCGGAGCTAGCTTGCGACCAAGATGGCCGCTGGAGCCAAGAGCTCCGATTTTCCGCCACATTATCCGCCCAATTTCCTGCAGCTGTGTCCCACTGCACCATGGAACGGTAATTCAGTGCCCCCTGAAGTAACTCTACGCTGATTGAGAGGAGAACGGCTCGCCTATCTGCCCCCTAAGTGCGGATACGGCCCGTCGCTGGGCTGCCTGGGCCCCGGAAGTTGGCGCCGAGCTGAGCCTCCTGTGGTGCGGCGATCATCTTTCCCTCCCCTACCGGGGAGGCTGTGTGCGGCCCTTACTGGAGTCCCGCTGCGGAGCCCTTGTGGCGGTGAAGCCGGCCCGGCGCCTCAGAGTCCTTGCTGCTTGTGCCTGCGTTTGCCGGCCTGCTACGTCCCTTGCGGCCGCGGGGGCGGGTCCAGCCGCCTGGAGGGAGCGGCGGGACGGCCATACAGCAACTCAAGATCGGTGATTAGGAGAGAGCAGGGGCCGCGCTACCGCGGTTGCCTCCAGGACACCTGATCTGATCCTGGTGAGTGCGCCTTTGACGTCTTGAAGACCTACTGGAGAGCTCTGCTGCTTCCCTACACAGCAAACCAGCACGAAAAGCGCCCCCCCCCATAAAACTGTTGGTTATTACGGGCCTACAGCTGAGAACTGCTCCTTGATCTGTGCCCCTTAACCCACTTGAGTATCGTTCACGACCTGCTTGGTGCACGCCAGTGGGGGGGTGAAGCCACACATTGCCCTAGTAGCCCCTGTTAAATCCTACTGGCCGCGGCGAGCTGACCACACAAGGCCCACACATTACGCTGTCAGCGCTGCCTGGCGGGGTGCAGCGGCCACCCTATAGCCATAAGACACTCTCCACACAAACTGAGGCGGGGCAGTGGGTGATGACTGCTGTTTGGGGCCTTTGAACAACTCCCAGCGGGCCCCCACTTACAGATTGCTTTGGAGCGAGCCCCCTCCCGGACGGATAGGAAAACTCCTTCGGAGGGTGAACGAGGTGGGCCCTGCTACTGGGGTACTGAGCCGCGGACCCCACATTGAAGGGCTTGTGGTGTGCCGCCATTTTGGGATATTCACACCTGCGACACAGCGTGGAGGCCTTACTACACGGAGACTGCAGACTAGGCCATAGCTGGACTGGGGAACCTCACAATGCCCTCCGTAGGCACCCCAGCTGGGGCCGGCTGCCCACGTCACTGCAACCGTGGAGAAGTGTGGCTCACTGGTTAGAGCAGGCAGACCCTGAAGCAGAGGTCAGACCCGGGACCAGGGTTCAATTCCCGACGCGGCAGGGTCTTGAGCTCAAATGTCCATGGACTCGATAATTCTCGCTTCGGTGCCTGACCTAATCATGGGTTCACACTCTGCAACTCTGGGCATTAAGCTTGCTTAATCTCCACAACGGCCCCCCTGCGGCGGGATGCCTGGCTTTCACCTTGGGGATGCCCTGTAGGGGCTATCTCACAGGGAAAAGCCAGGACGGGTTCCCAAGGCAAGCGCGGAGATACCCCTTCGGGGGTCGATTCAGGCGCTATATAAGAAACATAATAACCCTAACGATCAAGTTGCCATTTGCAAACGAGGTGACACTCGCTTGACACCAGGATGGGACGAGTGGACAGAACACAATCAAAATTGTCGTTCGACCAGAAGCGGTCCAAGTCCGGCGAGATCACCACTGAGGATGGCATTTGGAGAACAGGAACAGATCATGGAAGACCAATGCCAGGACATTCGAGGACTCTTATTGGCGATGGAAAAAATCTCCAAGGCGGGATATCCTCTTTGGGCACCAAGATGGACGCCCTAACTTACAGAATGGACCGCATGGCTGAAAGACTGGACAAACATGCGGAACGGCTCGACATGTCGGAACGCAGATTGACAGAGACGGAGGAAGCACAAACTGTCCTTGATACTGAACACAAACAGCTGGGCAGGGTACTCCAAGTCTTACATGATAAAACAGAGGACCTGGAAGCCCGTTCCCAGCGCTGTAATCTCCGCATAATGGGTGGCCTTCCGAGCCTTCCGGAATCTACACCAACGGGGGAACATGGAGCTCTTCATGGAAAGACTCCTGAAGATGTTGCTGGGCGACTCCTCGTTCTCAAGTATATTTGTGGGAGAGAGGGCACACCGCTCACTTGGCCCAAGACCAGCGCCGGTTGCATCCCCCAGACCGATCATAGAGAAACTACTAAACTACAGGGAGCGGGATGTTGCGCTTAAACTGGCCCGTGAGAAACAACCGCTACCCTTTGAGGGGTCGGCGATCTCATTGTTCCCAGACTTCACAGGTAAAGTCCAAGAAGCACAACGTTTGTTTGCCCCCATGAAGCGACAACTTCATGAACTCAGAGCATATTACGCCATGTTGTACCCTGTGAAACTGAGGGAAAACCGGCAGGGCCATTTGCATGTTTTCACCAACCCGAAGGCCTTACAGAAAGTGTTGAAAGACTGGATGAAAGAGAAGCAGCCTCACCCGGAACAACTTCTCCTAGATGAGGCGACAGGGGGTCCTATGGATGAACAGGACTGACCACACCATGGTGACACTAACTGCTGAGTATAGTTTGCTATTACAGGGGGGGAGGGGAAATATATTTTCATTGGTATTGTGTTTGGGATTGAGGTCCAACATCCCTTGTCTTTGTGGCCGCCGATGCCACGCCTGGTGGCTGGTCAACTAGCCTGCCTTGCGGGAGTGGCAAATACCTGCTCCCTTACAGGGTAAGGACCACATAGATGGGACTTCCATCCACTGCCTTGCCTCAACCTTAACTTGACGGGAGGTCGGGGTGATGATTGATTTACTATGCCCTCTTTGGTTTGTACTTCTTATGGGTTAGATTGTGTCTGAGATTCATGCTACATTACTGCCTCCTGAGGATCTGCTGAGCTGTGTTCTCCTACACTATTTTGCAGCTGCGAATATCTCTTGTGGCGGTGTGCGGAGTATGACCTTCATAAGTCTTGCACTCTTATTGCTGTACGAGCTACATCCACCCCTGCGTGAATCACACCTGGGATGTGTTTTGTTGTTCGGGAATGGGTGAGTTTTGTGTTCGGGTGGGAGGAATGGTACCACAGCCAAGTTGGGGATGGGCAGGCGTGGGAGGGGGTTGGGGGAGTTTGGTCTGTGAATTGCTACAAGGATTGCTTCCACGGATTGTCTTCATGTGCTGCATTATTGTGGGATTGAAGTTGCTCGGGACAGGCCACCACAACTTTGGCCAGACACGGGTGGGGGGTGGGTGCATGTTGAAAATGTTTATAGACATATTCCTTATTGTATCGTTTCATGATGTACGGTTTTGGCGTGACATACAGCCTGATTCATGAAGCTAAATTGCACTCGCAAAGGGCAAGATTCTCAGAATCTTGCCTTTTGCGAGTGCAATTTTGGCATTTGGGATTCACAATCCCAAATGCAAAAATCGCTAATGAAGAATTAGCTAATATGCGAGAATTAGCATTTAAGGAATCTCTATTAGAGATTCCTTAAATGCTATTCATGACACTTTCAAAAATTGCGATTTTGCAAATTTGGGCCGCTATTTACCGAGAGGTCAGACCTCTCGGTAAATAGCAAAAACTTAGAAAAATGCTTTTAAAAGCATTTTTCTAAGTTGCATGTTGCACACACACATGTCCTTTGGACATGTGTGTGCGCAACACCTGTTCAAATGTGCATTTTAGGGGTGCTACAGGGTGTCCTTTGGACACCCCTGGCACCCTTAAAATCGCTATCCTATTTGCGAGTAGTAAATTGCTACTCGCAAATAAGGGATACTCCCCATTCATTCCTATGGGCCTTTTGGCCCATAGGAATGAATGGGGAGTTATTCCTTTTTTTGCGAGTAGCAATTTTCTACTCGCAAATAGAGAACATGTAGGAATCGCTATTTATTTAGCAATTCCTACATGAATACCGTTTTGCGTGTCCTCAATAGCGAGTCGCTATGATTCGCTATTAGGGCCACTCAAAACGGCCCGTACATGAATCAGGCTGTCAGTCCTGACGAGACTATCCTTGCTACCTCCTAACTACATACTCCCATATGACAGATACACCGACGGCTGACCATGACAGCATCCCTGACTCGATGGTCCGGCTCACTTAGAATGTACGCGGCCTTAATGATCACCGGAAGGTCCGTAAAATTCTTTCTGAGCTACCTTTACAGACACAACGTTGACGTGGCCCTCCTGTAGAAGACTCACCAACACCCGGATAGTCCCTTTTTGCGTGCGAAAGAGCTGTTGGACAATGTACACGCTGCAGGCTTTACTTCCCATGCCAGGGGTGTCTTGACGTGGGTAAATCCGAAGACATCGATCACATTGACACCCTTGGAAACAGACAGAGAGGGTAGATTTGTCCTATCCAAGTGCTGTGGGAAGGGTCTGGAGCTTTTTCTTGTAAATGTCAATGGCCCTAATTTTGACCATCCAGACTTCTATACAAACTTGATGACTTTGACCCAACCATAAGCGCAGAAACATATCTTATGGGGAGGGGATTTTAATTTTACCAGGGACCCAGCTCTAGATAGGTCAGACGCCCTGGACAGATGCCCAACAGCCTCTGTCAGGGTGGTGGAGACGTCCCTGATACCGTTAGACATGTGCGATGTATGGCGGCACAGGCACACAAGCCAAGGTGGATATACACAGTACTCCGCGCATCACAATGTACACACTAGAATAGACTACTGGTTTGCTTCATAACATCTATACCAACATATACGCGCATGCATGTTCCTTACACGTGCCTACTGTGATAATTCGCCACAACTACTGACACTTGCTTCTACTAGGAAGCAAATCCCCCCGTTTTTATGGCGCTTCCCGCCATACTCCCTCCTAGATACTGTTTTTAAGGAGGAACTTGCCATGTCCATTGAGACGTTTTTTGAGGTAAACGTGGGGTCTGTGGACTCCTTCCAAACTGTCTGGGAGGCTTTTAAGATGTATATCAGGGGGTAACATTTTCCAAGCACGCAGAGGTCCTTAAGTCGATACGCAGCAGGCTGAAGACTCTGGAACGTAAATGAAGGGACCCTGAGTCCTCTCGCGTGATGGACCAGAGCGAAGAACTTACTCTAGAAATAGCGCAGACACTCCCGGAATACCATGAGGAGGCCGATGCAGGAATAAAGCACTTCGGGAAATATGACACTGCCCGAACCTACGTGAGGGAGAATGGCCTGGGGACGGTCCTCGCACAAATTCTTAAGCAACGCAGGGACAGAACTACGATACCAGACATCAGACCGCAGCTGGGAGACCCCGCGCTCACAGAGGCCCAGGTGGCAGAGCAATTTTGAACGTATTATGCAGAACTCTACTCCTCCCGCGGCCGCTGCCCTGACGATTGCATACTAGACTACCTGACCCACATTGAACTTCCATGGCTATCTAACTTGTTCCGTGAATTCCTGCTGCGTCCAATCGAGCGTGAAGAAATAGTCCTAGCCCTCTCGGATATGAGAGCCGGGAGCACGCCGGGGAGTGACGGTCTTACCGTTGCCTTCTATAAGGCGTTCCAGGACCTCCTTATCCCACATTTACTCACACTGTTTGAGGATATATGCACCTCAGGAACGATGCCCCCGACTTTGCAAGAAGCGATTATGGTAGTCATACTCAAGCCGGGGAAGCCTCGGATGAGTGTGCCTCGTATCCATGAGAGACCTTTGTCTCTCATGGAAGAGGATGCAAAAAACTTCGCGAAGCTGCTTGCCAATCGCCGAGCCCCACTTGTCACTACTTTGGTGGCACCGGAGCAGGCTGGCTTTGTATCTAGCAGGAACTTAACATATAATATATGAACCGTTTTTGCTGCTCTACAACATACATGTCTGGAGGTCCCTGCTATTGCGGTCTTTTTGGTCATGGAAAAGGCCTTCGACGCGGTCAAGTGGCCCTTCATGAGACAGGTCCTTGGCCGCATGGCAGTAGGAGCAGTTTTCTTACAGCTCCTCACGACTCTATACTCCTCCCCTACGGCATGTCTCTGGATTGGATCCCTGGTCACTGACCCCATACGGGTTCGCAGAGGTATGAGACAGGGTTGCTCCCTATCACCAACACAATATGCCCTGACAGCAGAACCCCTGGCTTGTGCCCTACGGGAATATCACAGGCAGAGGGGTATACATTTTCCAAACTACCGTTTAATTGTCACTACGTATGCAGATGACACGTTTATCTATGTTAGAGACGCCAAGTCCAATCTCTCTCCGGTTCTGCGCGAGGTGGTCCTCTTCAGTTCCCTATCAGGTATAAAAGTCAACCGTAACAAGTCCATCATGTTCCCCCTCACCCCAGCTACGGTCCGATTTGAGCCAGAATACCCCCTGCAATGGACCACAGAGGCGGTGCGATACTTAAGTATCCAGCTACATACTGACTCAGAGGTTATCCTTAGGGAGAATTTTTGTGTTGCCATCTCCAAGCTGTAGGATGATGTTGGCAGATGGATTGGTCTCCCTTTATCATTGATGGGCAGAGTATCCCTTATGAAAATGATTGTCCAACCACGCTTTCTCTTCCTCTTTACGAACATACCCATGATCCTGTCCAGAACATTCTTTCAACGTCTACACTCCCTAATGGTGCTTCTGGCATGGGTGGGCAAGCAACCACGCCTTGCTTGGAAAATATTGACATTGCCATATACGATTTGGAATTATACTATGGAGCTGCTTAATGCTCGCATGCATATCACTGGATACACGGACCCTTTGACATTCCGCACATACGGATTGAGACTATAGTTGCCGCCACCAGGCCTCTTCCAGCCCTCCTGTTCATGCCTCGGGATAGACGCACTGGCATAATGGACTCTCTAAACTCGGTCACACACGCATGGCATTATATCATGGATGCTCAAGCCGGTAATATACCATATGCTTCACTAGCTCGCCTTGATTGGTGCCACTGGCTTGCTCCATGTAGAGATAGGGGAGTCATAGTCGCACTGCAGACGCTAAACGTGCTTACCATAGGAGACCTCTTTGCAGACGGTACTGCCCGCCCCTGGGAGGATGTCACAGAGGGAGATGCAGTTCAGACGCCCCTTGCACAATTCCAATTTCACAGACTTAGACACGCTCTCAGGGATCTGCTTAGGGATGATATGGGGGAGCCTCCAGAGGTTCCGGCTCTGACTGTCATTATAAAAGCAAAGTCACCAGCTAAATTAGTGTCCAGAATTTATCACACCACACTGTCTGCCAGAGAAGGCAACAACACCAAACCACGACTGGCATGGCAGCGGAACTTACAGGTAGACTTGACGGATGACAGGTGGCTCTATTGCTGCTTGAGCACCAAATGAATCTCACTCAACGGACGTCATAGATTAGTCCACTTTAAATTCCTCAACAGGGTTTACTATACGCCGGAGCGATTACATCGCTATGGCCTACGCAAGGGATCTCAGTGTGAAAGATGCGGGGAGCAAATAGCTGATTTCATTCACGTAGCCTGGGTCTGCCTGAGGTCGCCCACTTCTGGGGAGATGTCTTTACTGAAATTAATCGTATCACAGATATGCCGCTATCTCCGGACCCGGTCCTAGCACTACTGGGATATTTCAAACCTCTCCCTAAGGCACACTCACGTCTCGTGGACATGGCACTCCCCCTAGCTAAGAGATGCGTTGCACTCTGTTGGCTTCGCGGCCCGACTCCTACATTAGCACAGTGGTCCAGGGACATGCTGTACTGCTGCACCCAAACGTAAAACTATAGCGAGTTACTACCACCCCGCAACAGACCCAAAATCTTTTGGGGTCTATATATGACCAGATGATACACCCTGGCGACTACCGCACATGATGACACTACACCTCCGGCGATGGCCGGCCACGACAACCAGGATTCCACCACGTAGCGAGACCCCCTTTTTGGACTTGGATCTCTTACCTTTTCATGTTACTGCCCACCAGGGTAGAAGTATAGAAGATAAGGGGCTCTTTATCATTCTGTGTGCGGGGACACTCGGGTGTTTGCTGTACCAACTTTTTTTATTTTTCTTCAGAATCCTGCTACGATGTATGATCATCAGACTGTCGCATGGGGATGTTGTCACATGGAATATGTCACTGTCCTTATTTTATTGTCTTGTTTTTATTTTCCTTGTTTACAAACTCAATAAACATATTTAAAAAAATGTAGAAAAGCAATTTGTCGGTGTCGCTGTGCAACGGGGCAAATGTCTTGATTAAATTAATGTAAAGCTGTACCTTTGTTGTCTCATTTTATTTATTTATTTAGTTATAAAGTTTTATATAGCACGGACTAGACCCGCTGAGGGTTTCAGAGCGCTTTACAGAAGTTAAGTTGAGCACTAGTCACATTTAAATAAGAATCTAAGATGCGATCTTGTAGATTGTAAGTTCTCGTTGAAAGTCAGGATTGTGTTGGTCATTCTCATTAAGAGATTATCATGTATCCTGGTAGCTGAGCAGCTTCAGGTTGGTAACAACTTGCCTCAGGGCTGGGATTGGTAGAGAGTTTTAATCATTAGAAGTAGTTTGACTTTTTTTTTGAAGGAGGTGGTGAGGGGTTCATTCTGATTGTTTGGGGCAGGGCGTTCCATATCCTCGGTGCTAGGACAGAGAAGGTGCATGTGTAGGTTTTCTTTTTCTTAACTTTTTGTGGTTTCAATAGCAGGGTGTTGGTGCTTCTCAGAGTTCTGCTATTGCCTGATAATTTAAGTTTATTGGCTAGATACTTTGGTGTATTGGGGTGCAGGGCTTTGTGCGTCATGAATGCAATTTTTAGCTGTGCTCTTGCCTCACAAGGGAGCCAAATCAGTTCCTTTAGATCCAGAGTGATGTGGTTGTTGTTTCTGGAGCCAGTGACAAGTCTTGCAGCCGCGTTGAGTGAGGCTCTTAGAGGAGCAAGACTGGATCTCAGAAGGCCACATAAGGTTGCATTCCCATAGTCTATTCTGGGTAGAACTAATGATTGAACGTCTGTTTTTAGGTCATTGTTGTTGAGGAAGGGTTTTAGTTTTCTGAGAATGCTTATACGAAAGTGGGCTCCTCTGGTGGCTGTGCTGATGTGTACCCTAATGTTGAGATTCTTATCCAGTATTATTCCCAGTGATCTTGTGGAATCGATAATATGAGGTTTGCATTTGAGGGTTGTTAGGTGTTTCATACAGTTTACTATGTCACCTTGTCCTTTTGGTGGGGAGGTTAGGAGAAAGTCTGTTTTTAGCGCGTTGAGTTTGATATTTTTAGGTATAGTTGGGTATCATCCATGTACATGTGGTAGTGGATATTGGAGAGTTTCAGCATTTCGGTTAAGGGCTCCATGAATGAATTGAAGAGGGTAGGAGATAGGGCAGAACCTTGAGGGACTCCCAAGGTGACCGATATTTTCTAGGATACCGATTGGTTAATCATGATCCTTTGGGTTCGGTTGTCTAAGAAGGAGGCAAACAACTTCAGGCCAGCTCCTATTAAGCTCATTCTGTGTTCAAGTAGGTCTAGGAGGCTGATATGTTTGACCGTATCAAAGGCTGATGGTAGCTCTAGGAGGATTAGGAGGGAGGATTCGTTTAGATGTAGTATTCTGAGTGGTCCATCGATGATGTGGGTCATGGTCGTTTCCGTGCTGTGATTCTGCCTGAAGCCTGATTGGAATTGGTCAATGAGGTGGAATTGGGCTACGTGGTTGCATAGTTGGGAGTGGGCGCACTTCTCTAGTAGTTTTGCCAGTGTAGGAATAGTGGATATTGAATGGTGGTTATTTGGAATTGTGTGGTCAGCACAGGGTTTTTTGAGAATAGGGGTTACCTGTCCTTCTTTTAAGAAGCTTAGAAGGGTTCCTTGCAATGAAGATCCATTCACTATCTTTGCCAGATGGGTATAAGAGCAGTTTTGATCTCACTGAAGATGTTGGCTGGAAGCGGATCTCAGAAGTGGTTTGACGATTTGAGTGTTGTTATTAACTTGAGGATGTCATTTTCATCGAAGATTTTAAAAGTGTTCCAAGATGCATTGTTTTTTAGAGTAGTATCATGCTGGATAGGTGTTTGTTCCTATTGTGGCCCGATGGGGTAGGTGGGGGCGACAATAAGAATTGTTCTTTGCTGTAAGGAGCTCTTTTTCTATCATTTTGGATTTTTCTAAGAAGTGTGCAGCAAAAGTGTTGCAATTGGGTTGCAAGTTGGGCCTATAGAGGAATCTGTGTGATGTTGAGCGGATTGAAGTTCAATAATTTCGAATAGTTTTCTTGGTCGATTTCTAGCATTGTTTAGTTGATCTTTGAAGAAGTTAGCTTTGGAGATTCTGATGTGTTTGTTGGAATTCCTCCTTCTTCATCTTAGTTGTTTAAGGTGCTCTAGTTTCCCAAGTCCATGAAACAATGTCTGCAATGGGCTCACTATTTCAGAATGGGCATTCAAGTTGTAGTTAATAGAAATCAGTCCCATGCCAGCAGCAGTGTTGAAACTAAATAAGCATGAACTTGACAAAGTACCTATGAGTACAGCAATTGGTGCTTGCACTGTTGTTTTCATGTGCCACATGGTTGCCACAAAGGATACTTTGCTCCATAAGGGTGTAGAAGCTGCCCAGGTATACACCTTGGTTCTTGATTGTCTGAGACATGGTATCAGGGACAGTTCTTTGTACTTTTATGCTGGCATAATGTTTATAGGTGCACCACTGTCTATAATGAAAGTTGTAAGTCACGCATTCACCTTGAGTTTGGTTTTAGGACAATGACAAAATAACTTTGTTGCTTCATGTGGTGTGTTTCTTTTCAGATTTGTGTTTTTTCTTGCAAGCAGCCAATCCTACATGCATACGTTGATCCGTGACTGACATCCTCTTCGCATTCCATTTTCCTCATCATGACTCGATGATGACATCAGTGAACTATTGGATGATGAATTTTATAATGATCTACTTTGTTTCAATTCCATTTCCATTTGTCTTAGTCGAAGTAACCATTTGGCCTTGTGGGAGTGGCTAGAGTGCTTCTACAACCTTCTGTCATCCATCTTTGCATCCCTTCATGATGCACTTAGTTTCACTATGCAAACAGTTATGAAATAGTTTTCCTTCCCGAAGCCTTTGTACATTTGTCCGATAGCAATGTCATTTACCTTCTTGTGGTAAGGGGAATCCACAGCAGAAACACCATTTATTTTTCTTCAGAGAATTCACTTGGTGGGCCTCTGCCTTGTGGTCGGCTTACTTTTTTAAAAATGTAGAAAAGCAATTTGTCGGTGTCGCTGTGCAACGGGCAAATGTCTTGATTAAATTAATGTAAAGCTGTACCTTTGTTGTCTCATTTTATTTATTTATTTAGTTATAAAGTTTTATATAGCACGGACTAGACCCGCTGAGGGTTTCAGAGCGCTTTACAGAAGTTAAGTTGAGCACTAGTCACATTTAAATAAGAATCTAAGATGCGATCTTGTAGATTGTAAGTTCTCGTTGAAAGTCAGGATTGTGTTGGTCATTCTCATTAAGAGATTATCATGTATCCTGGTAGATGAGCAGCTTCAGTTTGGTAACAACTTGCCTCAGGGCTGGGATTGGTAGAGAGTTTTAATCATTAGAAGTAGTTTGACTTTTTTTTGAAGGAGGTGGTGAGGGGTTCATTCTGATTGTTTGGGGCAGGGCGTTCCATATCCTCGGTGCTAGGACAGAGAAGGTGCATGTGTAGGTTTTCTTTTTCTTAACTTTTTGTGGTTTCAATAGCAGGGTGTTGGTGCTTCTCAGAGTTCTGCTATTGCCTGATAATTTAAGTTTATTGGCTAGATACTTTGGTGTATTGGGGTGCAGGGCTTTGTGCGTCATGAATGCAATTTTTAGCTGTGCTCTTGCCTCACAAGAGAGCCAAATCAGTTCCTTTAGATCCAGAGTGATGTGGTTGTTGTTTCTGGAGCCAGTGACAAGTCTTGCAGCCGCGTTGAGTGAGGCTCTTAGAGGAGCAAGACTGGATCTCAGCAGGCCACATAAGGTTGCATTCCCATAGTCTATTCTGGGTAGAACTAATGATTGAACGTCTGTTTTTAGGTCATTGTTGTTGAGGAAGGGTTTTAGTTTTCTGAGAATGCTCATACGAAAGTGGGCTCCTCTGGTGGCTGTGCTGATGTGTACCCTAATGTTGAGATTCTTATCCAGTATTATTCCCAGTGATCTTGTGGAATCGATAATATGAGGTTTGCATTTGAGGGTTGTTAGGTGTTTCATACGGTTTACTATGTCACCTTGTCCTTTTGGTGGGGAGGTTAGGAGAAAGTCTGTTTTTAGCGCGTTGAGTTTGATATTTTTAGGTATAGTTGGGTATCATCCATGTACATGTGGTAGTGGATATTGGAGAGTTTCAGCATTTCGGTTAAGGGCTCCATGAATGAATTGAAGAGGGTAGGAGATAGGGCAGAACCTTGAGGGACTCCCAAGGTGACCGATATTTTCTAGGATACCGATTGGTTAATCTTGATCCTTTGGGTTCGGTTGTCTAAGAAGGAGGCAAACAACTTCAGGCCAGCTCCTATTAAGCTCATTCTGTGTTCAAGTAGGTCTAGGAGACTGATATGTTTGACCGTATCAAAGGCTGATGGTAGCTCTAGGAGGATTAGGAGGGAGGATTCGTTTAGATGTAGTATTCTGAGTGGTCCATCGATGATGTGGGTCATGGTCGTTTCCGTGCTGTGATTCTGCCTGAAGCCTGATTGGAATTGGTCAATGAGGTGGAATTGGGCTACGTGGTTGCATAGTTGGGAGTGGACGCACTTCTCTAGTAGTTTTGCCAGTGTAGGAATAGTGGATATTGAATGGTGGTTATCTGGAATTGTGTGGTCAGCACAGGGTTTTTTAAGAATAGGGGTTACCTGTCCTTCTTTTAAGAAGCTTAGAAGGGTTCCTTGCAATGAAGATCCATTCACTATCTTTGCCAGATGGGTATAAGAGCAGTTTTGATCTCACTGAAGATGTTGGCTGGAAGCGGATCTCAGAAGTGGTTTGACGATTTGAGTGTTGTTATTAACTTGAGGATGTCATTTTCATCGAAGATTTTAAAAGTGTTCCAAGATGCATTGTTTTTTAGAGTAGTATCATGCTGGATAGGTGTTTGTTCCTATTGTGGCCCGATGGGGTAGGTGGGGGCGACAATAAGAATTGTTCTTTGCTGTAAGGAGCTCTTTTTCTATCATTTTGGATTTTTCTAAGAAGTGTGCAGCAAAAGTGTTGCAATTGGGTTGCAGGTTGGGCCTATAGAGGAGTCTGTGTGATGTTGAGCGGATTGAAGTTCAATAATTTCGAATAGTTTTCTTGGTCGATTTCTAGCATTGTTTAGTTGATCTTTGAAGAAGTTAGCTTTGGAGATTCTGATGTGTTTGTTGGAATTCCTCCTTCTTGATCTTAGTTGTTTAAGGTGCTCTAGTTTCCCAAGTCCATGAAACAATGTCTGCAATGGGCTCACTATTTCAGAATGGGCATTCAAGTTGTAGTTAATAGAAATCAGTCCAATGCCAGCAGCAGTGTTGAAACTAAATAAGCATGAACTTGACAAAGTACCTATGAGTACAGCAATTGGTGCTTGCACTGTTGTTTTCATGTGCCACATGGTTGCCACAAAGGATACTTTGCTCCATAAGGGTGTAGAAGCTGCCCAGGTATACACCTTGGTTCTTGATTGTCTGAGACATGGTATCAGGGACAGTTCTTTGTACTTTTATGCTGGCATAATGTTTATAGGTGCACCACTGTCTATAATGAAAGTTGTAAGTCACGCATTCACCTTGAGTTTGGTTTTAGGACAATGACAAAATAACTTTGTTGCTTCATGTGGTGTGTTTCTTTTCAGATTTGTGTTTTTTCTTGCAAGCAGCCAATCCTACATGCATACGTTGATCCGTGACTGACATCCTCTTCGCATTCCATTTTCCTCATCATGACTCGATGATGACATCAGTGAACTATTGGATGATGAATTTTATAATGATCTACTTTGTTTCAATTCCATTTCCATTTGTCTTAGTCGAAGTAACCATTTGGCCTTGTGGGAGTGGCTAGAGTGCTTCTACAACCTTCTGTCATCCATCTTTGCATCCCTTCATGATGCACTTAGTTTCACTATGCAAACAGTTATGAAATAGTTTTCCTTCCCGAAGCCTTTGTACATTTGTCCGATAGCAATGTCATTTACCTTCTTGTGGTAAGGGGAATCCACAGCAGAAACACCATTTATTTTTCTTCAGAGAATTCACTTGGTGGGCCTCTGCCTTGTGGTCGGCTTACTTTTTTAAAAATGTAGAAAAGCAATTTGTCTGTGTCGCTGTGCAACGGGCAAATGTCTTGATTAAATTAATGTAAAGCTGTACCTTTGTTGTCTCATTTTATTTATTTATTTAGTTATAAAGTTTTATATAGCACGGACTAGACCCGCTGAGGGTTTCAGAGCGCTTTACAGAAGTTAAGTTGAGCACTAGTCACATTTAAATAAGAATCTAAGATGCGATCTTGTAGATTGTAAGTTCTCGTTGAAAGTCAGGATTGTGTTGGTCATTCTCATTAAGAGATTATCATGTATCCTGGTAGATGAGCAGCTTCAGTTTGGTAACAACTTGCCTCAGGGCTGGGATTGGTAGAGAGTTTTAATCATTAGAAGTAGTTTGACTTTTTTTTTTGAAGGAGGTGGTGAGGGGTTCATTCTGATTGTTTGGGGCAGGGCGTTCCATATCCTCGGTGCTAGGACAGAGAAGGTGCATGTGTAGGTTTTCTTTTTCTTAACTTTTTGTGGTTTCAATAGCAGGGTGTTGGTGCTTCTCAGAGTTCTGCTATTGCCTGATAATTTAAGTTTATTGGCTAGATACTTTGGTGTATTGGGGTGCAGGGCTTTGTGCGTCATGAATGCAATTTTTAGCTGTGCTCTTGCCTCACAAGAGAGCCAAATCAGTTCCTTTAGATCCAGAGTGATGTGGTTGTTGTTTCTGGAGCCAGTGACAAGTCTTGCAGCCGCGTTGAGTGAGGCTCTTAGAGGAGCAAGACTGGATCTCAGCAGGCCACATAAGGTTGCATTCCCATAGTCTATTCTGGGTAGAACTAATGATTGAACGTCTGTTTTTAGGTCATTGTTGTTGAGGAAGGGTTTTAGTTTTCTGAGAATGCTCATACGAAAGTGGGCTCCTCTGGTGGCTGTGCTGATGTGTACCCTAATGTTGAGATTCTTATCCAGTATTATTCCCAGTGATCTTGTGGAATCGATAATATGAGGTTTGCATTTGAGGGTTGTTAGGTGTTTCATACGGTTTACTATGTCACCTTGTCCTTTTGGTGGGGAGGTTAGGAGAAAGTCTGTTTTTAGTGCGTTGAGTTTGATATTTTTAGGTATAGTTGGGTATCATCCATGTACATGTGGTAGTGGATATTGGAGAGTTTCAGCATTTCGGTTAAGGGCTCCATGAATGAATTGAAGAGGGTAGGAGATAGGGCAGAACCTTGAGGGACTCCCAAGGTGACCGATATTTTCTAGGATACCGATTGGTTAATCTTGATCCTTTGGGTTCGGTTGTCTAAGAAGGAGGCAAACAACTTCAGGCCAGCTCCTATTAAGCTCATTCTGTGTTCAAGTAGGTCTAGGAGACTGATATGTTTGACCGTATCAAAGGCTGATGGTAGCTCTAGGAGGATTAGGAGGGAGGATTCGTTTAGATGTAGTATTCTGAGTGGTCCATCGATGATGTGGGTCATGGTCGTTTCCGTGCTGTGATTCTGCCTGAAGCCTGATTGGAATTGGTCAATGAGGTGGAATTGGGCTACGTGGTTGCATAGTTGGGAGTGGACGCACTTCTCTAGTAGTTTTGCCAGTGTAGGAATAGTGGATATTGAATGGTGGTTATCTGGAATTGTGTGGTCAGCACAGGGTTTTTTAAGAATAGGGGTTACCTGTCCTTCTTTTAAGAAGCTTAGAAGGGTTCCTTGCAATGAAGATCCATTCACTATCTTTGCCAGATGGGTATAAGAGCAGTTTTGATCTCACTGAAGATGTTGGCTGGAAGCGGATCTCAGAAGTGGTTTGACGATTTGAGTGTTGTTATTAACTTGAGGATGTCATTTTCATCGAAGATTTTAAAAGTGTTCCAAGATGCATTGTTTTTTAGAGTAGTATCATGCTGGATAGGTGTTTGTTCCTATTGTGGCCCGATGGGGTAGGTGGGGGCGACAATAAGAATTGTTCTTTGCTGTAAGGAGCTCTTTTTCTATCATTTTGGATTTTTCTAAGAAGTGTGCAGCAAAAGTGTTGCAATTGGGTTGCAGGTTGGGCCTATAGAGGAGTCTGTGTGATGTTGAGCGGATTGAAGTTCAATAATTTCGAATAGTTTTCTTGGTCGATTTCTAGCATTGTTTAGTTGATCTTTGAAGAAGTTAGCTTTGGAGATTCTGATGTGTTTGTTGGAATTCCTCCTTCTTGATCTTAGTTGTTTAAGGTGCTCTAGTTTCCCAAGTCCATGAAACAATGTCTGCAATGGGCTCACTATTTCAGAATGGGCATTCAAGTTGTAGTTAATAGAAATCAGTCCCATGCCAGCAGCAGTGTTGAAACTAAATAAGCATGAACTTGACAAAGTACCTATGAGTACAGCAATTGGTGCTTGCACTGTTGTTTTCATGTGCCACATGGTTGCCACAAAGGATACTTTGCTCCATAAGGGTGTAGAAGCTGCCCAGGTATACACCTTGGTTCTTGATTGTCTGAGACATGGTATCAGGGACAGTTCTTTGTACTTTTATGCTGGCATAATGTTTATAGGTGCACCACTGTCTATAATGAAAGTTGTAAGTCACGCATTCACCTTGAGTTTGGTTTTAGGACAATGACAAAATAACTTTGTTGCTTCATGTGGTGTGTTTCTTTTCAGATTTGTGTTTTTTCTTGCAAGCAGCCAATCCTACATGCATACGTTGATCCGTGACTGACATCCTCTTCGCATTCCATTTTCCTCATCATGACTCGATGATGACATCAGTGAACTATTGGATGATGAATTTTATAATGATCTACTTTGTTTCAATTCCATTTCCATTTGTCTTAGTCGAAGTAACCATTTGGCCTTGTGGGAGTGGCTAGAGTGCTTCTACAACCTTCTGTCATCCATCTTTGCATCCCTTCATGATGCACTTAGTTTCACTATGCAAACAGTTATGAAATAGTTTTCCTTCCCGAAGCCTTTGTACATTTGTCCGATAGCAATGTCATTTACCTTCTTGTGGTAAGGGGAATCCACAGCAGAAACACCATTTATTTTTCTTCAGAGAATTCACTTGGTGGGCCTCTGCCTTGTGGTCGGCTTACTTTTTTTAAAATGTAGAAAAGCAATTTGTCGGTGTCGCTGTGCAACGGGCAAATGTCTTGATTAAATTAATGTAAAGCTGTACCTTTGTTGTCTCATTTTATTTATTTATTTAGTTATAAAGTTTTATATAGCACGGACTAGACCCGCTGAGGGTTTCAGAGCGCTTTACAGAAGTTAAGTTGAGCACTAGTCACATTTAAATAAGAATCTAAGATGCGATCTTGTAGATTGTAAGTTCTCGTTGAAAGTCAGGATTGTGTTGGTCATTCTCATTAAGAGATTATCATGTATCCTGGTAGATGAGCAGCTTCAGTTTGGTAACAACTTGCCTCAGGGCTGGGATTGGTAGAGAGTTTTAATCATTAGAAGTAGTTTGACTTTTTTTTTGAAGGAGGTGGTGAGGGGTTCATTCTGATTGTTTGGGGCAGGGCGTTCCATATCCTCGGTGCTAGGACAGAGAAGGTGCATGTGTAGGTTTTCTTTTTCTTAACTTTTTGTGGTTTCAATAGCAGGGTGTTGGTGCTTCTCAGAGTTCTGCTATTGCCTGATAATTTAAGTTTATTGGCTAGATACTTTGGTGTATTGGGGTGCAGGGCTTTGTGCGTCATGAATGCAATTTTTAGCTGTGCTCTTGCCTCACAAGAGAGCCAAATCAGTTCCTTTAGATCCAGAGTGATGTGGTTGTTGTTTCTGGAGCCAGTGACAAGTCTTGCAGCCGCGTTGAGTGAGGCTCTTAGAGGAGCAAGACTGGATCTCAGCAGGCCACATAAGGTTGCATTCCCATAGTCTATTCTGGGTAGAACTAATGATTGAACGTCTGTTTTTAGGTCATTGTTGTTGAGGAAGGGTTTTAGTTTTCTGAGAATGCTCATACGAAAGTGGGCTCCTCTGGTGGCTGTGCTGATGTGTACCCTAATGTTGAGATTCTTATCCAGTATTATTCCCAGTGATCTTGTGGAATCGATAATATGAGGTTTGCATTTGAGGGTTGTTAGGTGTTTCATACGGTTTACTATGTCACCTTGTCCTTTTGGTGGGGAGGTTAGGAGAAAGTCTGTTTTTAGCGCGTTGAGTTTGATATTTTTAGGTATAGTTGGGTATCATCCATGTACATGTGGTAGTGGATATTGGAGAGTTTCAGCATTTCGGTTAAGGGCTCCATGAATGAATTGAAGAGGGTAGGAGATAGGGCAGAACCTTGAGGGACTCCCAAGGTGACCGATATTTTCTAGGATACCGATTGGTTAATCTTGATCCTTTGGGTTCGGTTGTCTAAGAAGGAGGCAAACAACTTCAGGCCAGCTCCTATTAAGCTCATTCTGTGTTCAAGTAGGTCTAGGAGACTGATATGTTTGACCGTATCAAAGGCTGATGGTAGCTCTAGGAGGATTAGGAGGGAGGATTCGTTTAGATGTAGTATTCTGAGTGGTCCATCGATGATGTGGGTCATGGTCGTTTCCGTGCTGTGATTCTGCCTGAAGCCTGATTGGAATTGGTCAATGAGGTGGAATTGGGCTACGTGGTTGCATAGTTGGGAGTGGACGCACTTCTCTAGTAGTTTTGCCAGTGTAGGAATAGTGGATATTGAATGGTGGTTATCTGGAATTGTGTGGTCAGCACAGGGTTTTTTAAGAATAGGGGTTACCTGTCCTTCTTTTAAGAAGCTTAGAAGGGTTCCTTGCAATGAAGATCCATTCACTATCTTTGTCAGATGGGTATAAGAGCAGTTTTGATCTCACTGAAGATGTTGGCTGGAAGCGGATCTCAGAAGTGGTTTGACGATTTGAGTGTTGTTATTAACTTGAGGATGTCATTTTCATCAAAGATTTTAAAAGTGTTCCAAGATGCATTGTTTTTGAGAGTAGTATCATGCTGGATAGGTGTTTGTTCCTATTGTGGCCCGATGGGGTAGGTGGGGGCGACAATAAGAATTGTTCTTTGCTGTAAGGAGCTCTTTTTCTATCATTTTGGATTTTTCTAAGAAGTGTGCGGCAAAAGTGTTGCAATTGGGTTGCAGGTTGGGCCTATAGAGGAGTCTGTGTGATGTTTAGCGGATTGAAGTTCAATAATTTCGAATAGTTTTCTTGGTCGATTTCTAGCATTGTTTAGTTGATCTTTGAAGAAGTTAGCTTTGGAGATTCTGATGTGTTTGTTGGAATTCCTCCTTCTTGATCTTAGTTGTTTAAGGTGCTCTAGTTTCCCAAGTCCATGAAACAATGTCTGCAATGGGCTCACTATTTCAGAATGGGAATTCAAGTTGTAGTTAATAGAAATCAGTCCCATGCCAGCAGCAGTGTTGAAACTAAATAAGCATGAACTTGACAAAGTACCTATGAGTACAGCAATTGGTGCTTGCACTGTTGTTTTCATGTGCCACATGGTTGCCACAAAGGATACTTTGCTCCATAAGGGTGTAGAAGCTGCCCAGGTATACACCTTGGTTCTTGATTGTCTGAGACATGGTATCAGGGACAGTTCTTTGTACTTTTATGCTGGCATAATGTTTATAGGTGCACCACTGTCTATAATGAAAGTTGTAAGTCACGCATTCACCTTGAGTTTGGTTTTAGGACAATGACAAAATAACTTTGTTGCTTCATGTGGTGTGTTTCTTTTCAGATTTGTGTTTTTTCTTGCAAGCAGCCAATCCTACATGCATACGTTGATCCGTGACTGACATCCCCTTCGCATTCCATTTTCCTCATCATGACTCGATGATGACATCAGTGAACTATTGGATGATGAATTTTATAATGATCTACTTTGTTTAAATTCCATTTCCATTTGTCTTAGTCGAAGTAACCATTTGGCCTTGTGGGAGTGGCTAGAGTGCTTCTAGAACCTTCTGTCATCCATCTTTGTATCCCTTCATGATGCACTTAGTTTCACTATGCAAACAGTTATGAAATAGTTTTCCTTCCCGAAGCCTTTGTACATTTGTCCGATAGCAATGTCATTTACCTTCTTGTGGTAAGGGGAATCCACAGCAGAAACACCATTTATTTTTCTTCAGAGAATTCACTTGGTGGGCCTCTGCCTTGTGGTCGGCTTACTTTTTATCCTCAATGCTGATTCATTTTGGGTTGCTCCAGCTTCCATATCAACAGCTTGTCGATCGACACGTTCCTCTGCTCTTGCAGCCATGAGCACTTTTGCCAAACTCAGCATTCCTCTCAGCATGTGTCATCGGAATGAGTTGGAGAGGCAACCATCAATAACTATAAGATGCATGGCTTCTTCATCATTTAATTTATTGAATTTGCAGTGCATTATAAACATATCAAGTCTCTCAACAAACTCATCCATCGTCTCACCAGGTTGCTGTTTTGCTTGGTTGAAAATGTACTTTCATAGTCTACATTGGATTGAACTTAACCTCCAACGTCTTCTTGATTTGACTGTATGAAATTTCACCAGCTTGTGATATTTTCTTTATCACCTATTTTAATCCATCACCTGCAAGGTTCCTTAAGTATTTCTCTATTTTTTTGGCATCTGTTTCTTCTAACGCATCAATGAAATCATCAAATGTTTCAATCTGTGCAGTCTATCTGGCACCAATATTGAGCTTTTTGTTGGTATCAAATTGAAGTGGCGGCAGCATCATAGCCAGTTGTGGACTTCACTGAAATAGAGTGTAGGGCCCTCTCCAGCACCGTCTGCTACCTGCCTGAATCGGCTCCATTCATACCATCTCTAAGCCCCAGTTGCAGGCTTGTATCAGTGTCGTTGCGGGCGATCTGATGTTGTATGACCTCTTTTTCATCTTTGGCGGTGAGTAGCTGTTTTGTCTCTTGTGCATGGGCATCACCATTTTTAAACTTCTGCATCAAGCCTGGTTTTCACCTCCTTTAGCAGGTTTGTTTTGGTGTCTGGATACTGCTGCTTTTGGCACCCTTGCGCACCTGGCTATTGCGGCCTTCTGTGTTTCTCTGTTACTGGTTGTCGCTGCCATAAACAATATCACACTTTATTTATGCTGGCTCTGTGTTATGTTGTGGCGCAGACCCCCTTCTTTCAGCCTTACCAGCAGGTTCTGGGCATGACTGTGACTGAACTTTCCATGGGACCTTAATCTCCTTTGAAAGCATTGTATTGGCGTCATGACACTTTGGCTCCACATCCGCCAACTGTCGACTGCTTCACTTTGACTGAGGCGCACATGGCACACATGAGCAGTTTGCTGGACCTCAGCAAACTCTCAGGAACACCACTGCCATTTCTTTGGGTTACAGATCCCCAATCTTGTCGCCAGTTGAAACGTCCTCCCCAGCCTGGGAGCATGTACCGACTACTCCACAAATGGAGCTCTGGTTTGCATGTCTTTATACTTCAGTGTGCAATCGTTAACTGAACATACTGTATCACAACTTTATTAACCACACCCAGTTACACTCATCAGATTATGTAAGTCTTGTAAGGAGTCTGTCGAGGGCCAATAGAGTCTTTATGCATATAAATAGTAGTGAACTGCTGTATTTGCTAATGCCACTTAGGAATCACAAACCTGTAAATCAATAAAAACAAAAAAAATACTAAAAATGTTTAAAATAATTGTTGGGATTCACAATTGCCACTAGGGATTCACAAGTCAGCAAATATGTAAAAATTGAAAAGAACACAAACAATTTCTAAAAATCACTGAAGCAAAGTCACATCACATATTGGACTCAGACCCCATCACAGCACCCACCCACAAGTGGGCTAGAGGAAAGCACAGTAGAAAACAGAGAATGTAATCCAGGGACAATCGTTAGCCATCCATGCTGACATGGGTTCAGAAGACTGCAGTAGCAGCACAAAAGAAACAGATGTGCAAACAAAAATCTATAACAAATGACCTGAACATTCTGGTAGATGAAGCAAATAAAAAACCACAAATCTTATGGAATATCTTCTTTATATGTTCATTAGAACACAAACAAATGATATGGTTCTTGCTGTCTGGTTGTTTGGGGACCCCGTGGACATCATCCTTGCTGTTTTTTAGCCCTACCTGCCCTCAAAGACTCGTAGTCCTCCCGCAGCCGCATTTCCATCAAACCGGCTGCCGAGAGGAGGACTACCTTTCCCAGGGGGCTGAGCGGCAGTCACGTCACCTCACGCGCCCGGAGGCACCTTAAATCGAGCTCCTCATCGGTGGAGCGGGTGTTCTTGCTGTCCGGTTGTTTGGGGACCCCGTGGACATCATCCTTGCTATTTTTTAGCCCTACCTGCCCGCAAAGACTCGTAGTCCTCCCGCAACCGCATTTCCATCAAACCGGCTGCAGAGAGGAGGACTACCTTTCCCAGGGGGCTGAGCGGCGGTCACGTCACCTCACGCGCCCGGAGGCGCCTTAAATCAAGCTCCTCACCCGCGTCGCGGGAACGCGTGCAGGACTGCACAGGGTGAAGCCCGGGCAAAGGGCGGGCCCTCTGTGACCCTTAGAGGCCTGAGGGGACTGGACTGGGCCACCCTCCTGTTCACTGCCTACAAAGTCTGGGACTTCATTGTGAGTAGCAGAGCTGATGTTTCAGTTGGACTAAGCAGTTCAATGAGGGTTCTATGAACTGTTATTGTAGACACTGCTGCCGTAGGGGGTTGTTACTATATAGTATTTGTTTTATTCGTTCCCTGGAACGTTGTTCACCATCGTTGTTAATATGTCGGCGAAGGGGGTCCCAAAATATGTCATCTCTAAAACTGCGACTCCAAAGGGGTTAATTGAACATTATTTAACCCGGGCTTCTTCTGACATAGAACGCGAAATTGCTAGAGCAGAAAAGGGGTTATCATTAGATGTTCTACCCAACATGTGCCCTTTACTAGGCCTTTCTGAACCAATGCTAAAGTCACCATCAAAGGAGGTTATTGATCTTAATGTCTCTACCACTGACATTAGGAACACTGGAGACATAGGTCAGACTTCCACTAACATTATCGATAGCCCCAATTCTACCATGGGGGACTCAACTGTCATTGTAGATGTGCCAAAACCCCCTGAGGAATGTCTTCCTAGAACACTAGGCTCTACCCCTAATGACAGTAATATTAACCCTACAGTAGCTGAACAGCTCCCAGCAATAAAAAGGAAGCGTAGGGGCGCCAAGCATAGGGGGAGGCTGGCTAAGCAAGCCAAATTGTACCACAGCCCCCCCAAGGTTCCTACTATGCCTCCTAGTTCAGAGAGGATTACTCAAAGCCCGCATGTGCTTCATTCTACTACTCAATCCCCCCTGTTGGTCCAGATTGAAGATATGGTTAGGGCCCTAATTTTGCCGCTGGTTGAAAGACTCAAGAGACTAAATGATATGGTGGGACAAATCAGGGATGCCACTGATGCCAACCATGCGGAAATCAAGAAATTGGTCCAAAATTGTTGTATCGATGTTCATATATCATCTAGTTTGCCTAAAACTAATGTTGTTAAACACCCCAATGTAAGCCAACCCGTGGTTACTAGACCTATATACCCAAAGGAACAAGATTCAAACAACTCTAAGGGTGTGATCCCTCTACAGAACATTACTCCCATAAAAATCATGCCCATTATCCCCAAAAAGCCAGAAATTCGTGATAAAGGGCAAAGTAACAGATTAAATACTATAATTGATTTGCCCTCAGAGGCTGCCCCCTTTGTGTGCGTCCTCTCGGGGGCCCCAGAGCTAAGTCACGGGAAAATAGAGAGCCAACAAGAACTTAAGAATAAAGTTGCCTTTTGGCTTAGTAAAAACAGACCACTTCCCCCCAATATTCACGGGCAAATTCTAAATGTTAGAAGGGTTGGGTGGCTTGGACACACGACCAAGGATATACCGGGAGATTTGGTTATTGTTAATTTTAAGAGTACCAGGGTGATCCCATTTCTGAGAAGCTGGCAACCTCAAATAGGTGACGGTTGCATTGTAACATGGGAACTTTCTGACTTCTACCCTAAAACATGTGAGCACTAGGACTAACAGTACACCACCCCTGGGTCCTGCCAGTTTGCTTAATATTCAACCGTTGATAACTTATGGCAGATATGCTCCACTGTCTCAACTTGATGAAAATGATTGACATAGTGTTGTTAGAAATGTATCTATGCTAGGGGTTGAAAGGGGTAACATGATAGATGTGAAAGATTTAGCGGCCTTATCACCCACTTATATCCCAGGGTCTATTGTCGACCCCCACTTGTGTCCCCCTGTAGCTAACATATGTTCTATTCCATCGGTCAATTTATCCAGCCCAACTACGATCATAAATGAACATTTGCCAGCTATGTTATACACTAAGGTTGCAGGCTGGAATATAGCGGGGCTTGAGTCTAGATTGTGTTTACCTGATTGGGTGGAATTTATAGACAAAGGCAATGTTTGGTCCTTTCAGGAAACATGGGCGGATGCACCTGTATTTCGTGCGGGGTTCCTAAATTTCTGTAAACCAGCATTAAAAGGCCATAGAGGGCGCCCTGTAGGTGGTCTGACAACATGGGTCCGCCAATCTGAAGGAGTAACGGTCGAGGAAATTCCAATAGATAGCCCAGATGTATTAATTATTAGGATCCGGTCGACTAAGGGTCTTAATATTTTGCTTGTTAATATCTATGGCAGGGGCCTTCAGGGTGGAAAAGTCTCCCCGACACTAACATTTTTGGATGACTTCCTTTTTAAAGTATCAGACGTAGGGTTTAAGATTGTGGTGGGGGATCTCAACACTTGTTTTGAGCCATTGGTAATGACGACGGCAAACTAACTGAGACAGAAGATATGTCGTGGGGAATTCCCCAGTTAGGGTAGTGAGACAAAATATCGAAATTAAAATATCGATATACAATAATATCGAAGTTTTAATTTCGATAGTAAAGAATATCGATGTCCAAAATATCGACAGACAGAATATCGTTTTTTTAAGGTATGTATCTTACTAATATCGAATTTTACTAATATCGAAATTTTGTTTAGTGTTATGTATTTTAATATGTTGTTTATATGTTTGTTAAACATGTTTTGTAATGTATGTTTGAAAATGTGTAAATTTGTTTACATTTAGCGTTTTAGTATCAGAGCGGGTTGTGGGTTTATAGGGGAATAGGGTGGGAAGTAATTTAATAATAATTAATTAATTAATATATGTCTGTAAATATTTTTTATTAATAATTAATTGGTAATTAATTATTATTAATTAGTTAATTAATTAATAAAATGTTGTACATCTTTTTAATTAATACTTAATTGGTGATTAATTAATATTAATTAGTTAATTAATTATAATTTTGTACATATTTTTAATTATTGATTAATTGGTAATTAATTAATATTAATTAGTTAATTAATTAATATAATTTTGTACATATTTTTAATTAATAATTAATTGGTAATTAATTAATATTAATTAGTTAATTACATTAATTAGAGTAATTTTTTAATATATATAATTTTTTGTTATTGTTAATTAATTATTTGGGTGAAATTAATATTAATTAGTAAATGAAATTAATTATAGCTAATGTGCTAATATATTTACTTTATTGTTATTGTTAATTAATAATTAATTGGTAATTAAATAATGTTAATTAATTTTGGGTAAAGGAGTATTTTTAGGGTTCAGGGTCAGTTTTCAGTTCTTGGGTAAAGGGGTATTTTTGGGGTTGAGGGTCAGTTTTCTGTTTTTGGGTAAAGGGGTATTTTTAGGGTTCAGGGTCAGTTTTCAGTTTTTGGGTAAAGGGGTATTTTTAGGGTTCAGGGTCAGTTTTCAGTTTTTGGGTAAAGGGGTATTTTTAGTGTTCAGGGTCAGTTTTCAGTTTTTGGGTAAAGGGGTATTTTTAGGGTTCAGGGTCAGTTTTCAGTTTTTGGGTAAAGGGGTATTTTTAGGGTTCTGGCTCAGTTTTCAGTTTTTGGGTAAAGGGCTATTTTTAGGGTTCAGGCTCAGTTTTCAGTTTTTGGGTAAAGGGGTATTTTTAGGGTTCAGGCTCAGTTTTCAGTTTTTGGGTAAAGGGGTATTTTTAGGGTTCAGGGTCAGTTTTGGGTTTTTGGTATTTTTAGGGTTCAGGGTCAGTTTTCAGTTTTTGGGAAAAGGGGTATTTTTAGGGTTCAGGTTCAGTTTTGGGTTTTTGGGTAAATGGTTTTTTTTAGGGTTCAGGGTCAGTTTTCAGTTTTTGGGTAAAGGGACATTTTTAGGGTTCAGGGTCAGTTTTGGGTTAAGGGGTATTTTTAGGGTTCAGGGTCAGTTTTGGGTTTTTGGGTAAAGGGGTATTTTTAGGGTTCAGGGTCAGTTTTGGGTTCTTGGGGTACAGGGGTATTTTTAGGGTTCAGGGTCAGTTTTGGGTTTTTGGGGTACAGCGGTACAGGTTAAAATCAAATAAAATTAAATTTAAATTAAATCAATTACATAAAATTAAATAAAAAATTACATTAAATTATATTAAATTAAATTATATTATTTTCAATTTTTTTAAATTAAAATAAGTAATATATACTTACCAATACTTACGTTGTAATGGTATGCGTTGTAAAGGTACCTGCGTTGTAAAAACATGCGTTGTAAATACATGCGTTTTAATAGTTTTTGTGTTAATTTATATGTAGAGTTTTTAATTTATTTTAAATGTATATGTATTAGTTTTTATTTTTTAATTATGTTTTAATGTTTTTATTTAATATTTGTAAAATTATATGTATTTTAAAATTATTTTTACATTATTATTAATACATTTAAAAAAACGATATTTTTAATTTCGATATTTTTGTACTACGATATTAATTTTTCGATATTTTTGTACTTACCTTTATGAAGATATGACTCCGATATTTTTGATTTCGATATTTTTGTGTCGATATTTTTGTATGTAGATATTCTGTCTGTCGATATTATGTCATAGATTCCCCAGTTAGAACTGTTACCCATAAAAAAAGTGGTCACAATCTGCCATGTACATTAAAGGAATGTGCCTAAACCTAGGGTTAAGGGCAGCAAATGGCAGGGTGAAATCTGACAGGATGGGTAGGCACACTTTCGACAACGGCAGACACAGTAGCCGCATTGATTACATCTTGATTGACGTGAAGCTGTGGTCTGCCGTTGTTGATATGGAAGTTATGGCCAGACCTGAAAGCGATCACGACCCGCTTGTGTTGTCCCTACTGGATCATAGTTTCCAGGGGGCCCCGTGTGAGGACTCTAATGTTGTTCAAGCTCAGGTACGTTTAAAAAACGATTTGAGACGGGTTAGGTGGCCTAAGGTTGCTGTTGACGAAGTAGCCAGAACAGAGATAAGACTCCTAGGGCTAGATGTAGGTAAGTTGTATTTACCGATTCATAAATACCGAATTTTACCGAATCGGTATTTATGAATCGGTAAATATGAAGGGGGGAGATGTAGGTAATTCCAGATGTGGAAATACCGAATCGGTAATATTCGGTATTTACCGATTCGGTAAATACCGAATCGGTATTTCCTATTGATTCCTATGGGCAGTGGGAAATACCGATTCGGTAATTACCGAATCAGTAAATACCGAATTCTGCAAGGGTGCAGGGGGTGTCACTTTGACACCCTCTGGCACCCCAAAAATTGACATGTGCGCCATGTGGCACACAGACATGCCCTAAGGGCATGTCTGTCTGTCACATGGCATAGGTGTGCATGCACACATGTGCATGCACACCTGAATTCGGTATTTTAACACCCAATTGGATTGGGTGGTAAAATACCGAATTTGTAGGGCCTTTGGGACTCAGAAGAGTCCCACCTACATCTGAGATTTACCGAATCGGAAAAAATACCGATTCGGTATTTTACAGAATCGGTAAATTTACCGATTCGGTAAATTTACCGATTCTGTAAAAATGTGCCCCTACATGCCGATTCTTAAATACCGGTCGGTAACGGCCGAAATCGGCCGTTACCGACCGGTATTTAGGCTCCTACATCTGGCCCCTAGTTTTCCATACACTGAAAGTACTGAAGAATTGTGGGTCAGGACATGATTAATGCCAAAATTCCAAGAGTCCATAGCGAATTGTTTCAGGGGCTAAAAAAGCTGTTCACTAAGAACATATCTAATCGGGGCAGGAAAAGCACATCTAGAATTGCTACCTGGTATGACGAGAAGTGCAGGCAGACCCAAGGAGAACTGTTCTTAGCATTTAAATCAAAAGCTCACGGTCTAATCCGAATCTGTAGAGCTGCTTACAAAGAAGCACAAAAAAATGCATAAATAAAATGGGATGAAGAACACTGGAATGCCCTGACCGAGGCGTGTGGTGGCAGAAATATGCAACAATTTTGGCACCTCCTTAAATGGGGTAAATGCCTAGATGACCGACCAAGCTCCCCTTTTGTGGACCAACAGCAATGGGTAACCTTTTTTGAAAATCAGTTTAGGATGAATAATGATGCTGTGGCAGTTTTACCCCCCCAAACACTGATGAACCGCTCATATTTACCCACTCTGAAGTTAAGTATATTATGAAATCCATTCCGAGTGGGAAAGCTCCAGGCCCTGACTGCATTCCTGCTGACCTTTTTCTGCAGGAGCAGGACCTCTGGGTGCCTTATATTACTATGTTGGCTAATGCCCTAGCATGTGGTGCGCAGGTCCCCGATTCTTGGTACGGGGCAGAAATTTTACCGATTTACAAAAAGGGCGACCGTTCTGTCCCGTCCAATTATCGGCCGATCAGCCTAATAGATGAGGTGCAAAAAATAACTGCCCGCCTAGTTTTGGGACGTATCCAGTTATGGATTACTGATCTTGATATTCTGACACCACTGCAGGTGGGATTCCGCAGCCACGTAGGCACTATTGACCAAGCATTCCGGTTTGTGTTGCTTTATTGGAAGTCAGTTTTTATTGGGGGGGCAAATTATTTGCAGCCTTTGTGGATCTTAGGTCCGCTTTCGACCTTGTCCCGAGGGCAAAGCTGTGGGAATGTTTACTGAAATTGGGTATGCCAGTTGAACTGGTGAGGCTTTTGGTGAATCTCCATGCCCAAACATTCGCACAAGTACGCTGGGGTAAACCTGGAGAGGTGACTGATAGATTTGCAGTAGCAAAAGGTGTAAGACAAGGGTGTGTATCGGCCCCTACCCTTTTTTTGTTATTTATTAATGAGGTCACAAATTACTTCTCTAATTACCCTACAGACGCCCCAACCCTGGCAGGGATAAAAATATCATTCCTCATGTTCGCGGACGATACGCTGTTAATATCGAAAACGAGACAGGGTCTACAGTCGGCCCTGTCTAGGTTTGAATTGTTTTGCCGCGAGCATGAGTTAGAGGTAAATGTATCCAAAACCAACTTTATGGTTTTACGTGGGAAGAACTCCTTCACAGCCAGGGTAACAATTGGTGGAACCACCCTTGAACAGACCTCTCTATTTACATACCTCGACGTAACCTTTAGTGAGAACCTTAGCTGGACCCCGCAGATTGATCTTTTAGCTCTAAAACATGCTCAAATTGGTGGAGCCCTACTTAAAGAACACAAAAGCTCCTACACAAGGCCTATGTCTCCACTTATGAAGATCTATGGCTCTAAAATGTTACCTTCAGTTTTGTATGGTGCAGAGCTATGGGGTATCAGTAATTTAGACCCCTTAAAAGTGGCCCAAAATAAATTTCTCAGGGCGGCAGTAGGACTACCGCAATCCACACCACGTATACCCCTTCTTTACGATTTAGGGTGTCAACCAGTGGAGGATACAGCAAGATACAGAACCATAGTGTTCTGGCGGCGCCTGTGGATTACGCCAGAACTCTCGCTTTATGCGAAAGCGTGTCTGGAAGTTAAGGATCTTCAGGGCTCCCATAAGATAGGCTGGTTGAGAGACCTAAGAATTACCCTATATGATATGGGGTTGGGAGAATTGTGGTCTAACCCGGACACAGCTACTTTTCCCACAAAAAAAGTGTTGAGAGGCATGTATTGGGAGAGGATTGTTTGTAAAAGGCATTCCATAATGACAGATGGTTCTCTTACGGCGTCCTTTGTGTTAGTGAAGGATGCCAGCCAGCTGGAAAATATTGGGATGTCATCACTAGGCCTATGGACCGTAAGTTATTCCATCAACTTAGAGTAGGGTCACTTCCGCTTAGGGGCCTAACCAGGTCCTCGGGCCACGATGGGTCTGGTCATTGCCCACTGTGTCTAGAGTTGGGTGAAACAGTAGATCGTTTTCTTTTTGTTTGCCCTTTGTACCACGCACCAAGACAAAAGTGGTTACGCCCAGTATGTAGAACACTGGGCACACGCTCAGCGAAAACAGCCAGTAGAATTTTAAAAACAGATACATCGACACTGGTTGTAATTGGGGTTGCAAAATTCCTGGGCTGGGCATGGATCCTACGGGCAAGGTTGATCAAGTCTCTTTCGATTGCTGTGTAAACCGCTAGCTGGAACAGTAGTTTGTTGTGCATATGGTCTTTTTTGAACTGTTTTTATAACTGTTTTTTTTATTATGTAATGAAGTCTTGATGCCTGTGATTTAATACTACTCTTAGCTTGTTCTTAACTGTATATTAATTTCTTGTCTTAACACATTGCTCACATCTTTTTATCTGAAACTTTTTTATCTGTAATTTTGATACATTATTGGTTATGTATGCTGTGTAGCATGTCTTTTATGATGAAATATCGATGATATGAATGATTGATTGATTGATATGGGCGAGCATGCATCCCAAAGCTGATGATGTAGGGATCACTCATCATGAGACGGGGGTACTTTACAAACACTGGGATGATATCAAATGTTATACTAAGGAAAAAGTGGCAACCACTGTCTGTGAGGAAAGGGAGACCGGTAGCGGGCACTCACAGGTCCCCCTGATACCTACACTAGTCTAGGGAACCTTGATGCCAGAGGCAATATGACACATGAGACAATGTCTCTGCAGCATGTCACTGGGTCATGTTGGTGTGACAACTTAACTTTATATTGGTTGTGGTGGGTATGATTTACTACTCCTCTCAAAGACTGTAGTGACTGTAAAAGACAATATATCACATGGTAGTAACACATATCATCAAGGAAATAGGTGCTTCATCATACTATATCTTGGTACCAGAAGGGTGCAGCTGGAGTGTGGGGAAATGTCTCACTGACAATACAGAAAGATGATTCTCTAGAGCACACCAAAGAAGTATACAAAGACAATAACACTAGAAAGGGTAAGCGTAAGAAAATTTCTCTTTTTGCATGATCAACCCCATTTTTCTTGGAATCTGTGTACTGGGACCCTGCTTACCAGACCCCAGTGTATGTCCTTTGGCCCCTAAAAACTTGTTGAATTGGTTAAAATCACGATCAGCAGATTTAACTTACACATAATGCCCGTGTATATGGTACCCTGTGTCCTCAGGGTCTGTAAGTTAAATATCAACACTAAACTGCAGCACTTAATGCGCGACCACTAAAGTGAAAATGTGAAACAAAACTCTAGGTCTTCCAAAGCAGTCTAGCCAGACAGTTTTAAAACTGCCATTTCGACCTGTTAAAGTCGTTCTTCTAACATGTCTAGACCTTACTTTTAAATAGGAGTAAATCACTTCAAAAATAGGCCTTCACAGCCCTAAGGCAGGGTGATTTGAAATTTAAAAGTAGGAAATATGTATTTAGTGTTTTTACATGTCCTTACAGTGAATAAGGCCCCAAACAAGTTTGTCACTGGAGCAAGGCTAGCTGTGCCATAGAACATACTGGATTACTTTACTACTCTTAACAAAGTTACCTTCAGAAGGACACTAAATAGGAAAATACTTCAAATGCTCATTTCTATAGTTTAAGAAAATCCAATTTTGTGCCAAGGTTGAATTCTGTCTAAGTATTGCAGACATAGTGACATTAGAAATTCAGTTTTTTCTGTTTTAACCCTATAGTAGTACTAATCTCATCTGCCACCTGCAAGCCTGCTGACTCCCTGCATGGTGATGTGAACGGCTACTAGGAAAGGAAACCAAAGGGTGTATGGAGGTGTGACATCATCCTGACAGGATCACGGGGTCTTGTGCCCACCAACAGTACAAGCTCCAAAGGGGCATCCGCCATCACAGGCACATGTAAATCTCACTTAGGCCTGCCCTCTCGATTGTCCAGGTAATCAGGATGGCTCAAATCCCAGTATGGAGAAAACCTGTTTCAGAACTGGGTTGTAAGGGGACTTCAATTTTCTGGAAAACACCTCAGGAGTGTGCCCAGCGCTCTGCCCAAAGGCAGGAGTGTTCAGCCATGTTGGATTTTTGCAGGGCAGTGTACAGTGGGATTGTTGAGAGCCAACTCCCCGGGAAGTGATGTAAATACAGGCAGGTTGCCTCAGGGAAACGTTTTCCTACTTGTCAGAGTGTTTCCCCACCCACAAGCTGGTGCCATTAATAAACGTGGCATCCATTGATACCTTCTTAAGAAAACATCTAGACCAGGGAGGACAGAAGAAGGACTGCACCTGCTGCTGAACCTGTGGAGAGTAACCCAGGGTCTGGGCTTGCTCCCACTTGTACACAGGCTCAGTTGGCTGACCTCATGTTAAGCTATCGGGCCACAAAAGCAGCCACAAAAGTTGCAAGAAGTCTACTTTTTCCAATAGCCCAGCTGACAAATTTCAACTCAGTTAGCCATGGATCCTGCTGGAGGCTTCGGGGAGACTGGGTCCTAAGCCCCAAGTGGCGACCGCAAGGTTCAGGACCTTTGGCTGCTGATAGAGTGTACTCCTTTGACAGTAACATCTTCACAGCTGGAGACTTGAAACTTTTTCAGGACTTTACTTCCTGAGAGCCAGCGGAGACGAGAATCAACATTGAAGCCACAGCTGCAAAATTATAGGTTGGACTCAACTCACTGGTTCCCCCACTGAATGGATTTTGACTTTCAGTAAACTTTCTAAGTCCAAACGTAGAAGGTATTCATTGAGGCCCATGTCAAACACCATCTGACCGCTAACAAGACCTTTAACGGTACACACTCCAGACTTCACTCGTTGTAAGCTTTTCCACCATCAATGACAAATGGGCCAAGTTTTCTCCTGGAGCCAAGGCTCACACCGAGGACCCTCACTTCACCTGGCCGCTGTTATCAAACCCCCTTTTGGACCGAACTTGGAGCCAGACCACCCAATGACCCGTCAATGAGGACTTTTCTTCAGAAAATCTTCTAAGTCAGAAGGTACATTTCCAATGGTACAAACCTTGAACTGGTACCAGACTGCCAGGAGCTCGTGGTGGGCCTTAACATCTGACTCGAACCTGATCTAGTGCGACCAGATTACTGCAGTTTTCGCTTGGTGTTTTTTATAGCTATTTTGACTTTAAATGTCTACAAATCATATCTCCGGATACTTACATTTAAGTTTTGTTGTTTGGTCATTAAATTGTACTCTATTTTTATTATAAACTGTAGTGGGATTTTTATTGTGCTGTGTTTACCTTTTTTTACCTGTTTTGGTACTGATTAATGCTTTACATATTTCTGCTAAAGCGTATCGACTCTTTCCTAAAGCTATCAAAGTTTGAGCTCAGGTTTAAATTATTGAGATCTAACTGGAACTGGTACAAAATTGTGACAATATCACTTTGAGAGGACTCACATCCCCTCCAGCTAATAATCCACATTCTTACAGCAAGTAAAAGGCAAACAATCAAAAAGTTGAGTTGAGGAGCAAATGGTCTAATTATGACAATTTTTGGTCCAGCGCTTATTCTTTGTTACATTTACAAAATTTACAAAGGTTGTCATAACATGTACAATTATCTGCAAAACTCTTGATTTTATCTTAGAATCGCACCTCACAGATTGGGTCCATTGGCAAGGGGAAGGGTTCCCCATGGGGCAGTTCAGTGGCTCAGAAGAGTGTAGGCAGAGGGATCTAACTGCATTCACAGGGCCATAGAACTGCCAAAGGCCTCTGTAGTAGAGGGCAACTGCCCATGCTCTATCGCCTAAGCAGGGAAGCCCATCAACGTGTTGATTAGTCTCCCTTGGCTTTTTGCTGGAGTAGGGGTTGTGTTAGGCTTGGCCTTCTCTGCAGAGTCAACCCCAAACCTTTTCCCTTCACTCCTACTATTTTTGCTGGATTTATTTTGTTGGCCATACGACTCTGTGCACTTTACCACTGCTAACCAGTGCTAAAGTGCTTGTGCTCACTCCCTAAAACATGGAAAAACTGGTTTGCACCTGATTTTCATATTTACTTTGTTTATAAGTCCCTAGTAAATTATTATACCATATACCCAGTGTCTGTAAATTAAATGCTACTAGTGTGCCTACAGCACTTATTGTATGGCCCACTTAAAGAAGCACCTTTACACATGGTCAGGTCTGCCTTTGCACCTGAATGCAGTTTTAAACTGCCAAATTGAATTGGCAAAAAAACCTTGCTAAGCCTTAAACTTTCCTATCATTACATATATGTCAACTCTTAGCTAGTTCTTATGTAGCCTATAGGGCAGGGTGCATTGAAATTAAATGTTTGGACATGTACTTTTAACTTATTCATATCCTGGTAGTAAAAAAAACCCTCTCTCTCCCGCTTGTTTCTTCTCGACAGGACAATTGGACTACAGATCCCAGAAACCCCCCCAGCCTTGACGACTATCGGGAGGAAGGCGTTTCTGAATGGGGCATCCCGAACTACGAGACCCCGCCCACTAACGTCACCTCGTTTGGAGCATTAAAGAAGTGGGATTCTCGGAAGGAGGATATATCGATCTTTGTAAAAACAACACCTGCAGTAGTACAAAACACAGACAGATAGTGTTACAGTAAGTGTTGAAGTGTCGCAGACAGCCGTGTTGGGTGTAGATACACCCACCACAGCTATCTTCGACACTTACCATACCATTATCTGACTGTATGCTTCTAGTATATTCTTGACCTGCAATGTCACATTGTCCATCATTGTGAATACTCTCACTAGATACAATGCCACTTGTCTCTTTACTCCAGGTCTGTGGTCCACCAGGAAGTGAGCAGCATTTTGGACCCAAAGGAGGACAGTATTTTCCCGTTGTCTCTGTTCTTAGGTAGCTGAGTAAAAAACTGATCTACTGGATAAATGGCGTGAAACCTTACTCAACTAGCAACCACAACTCTTGTAAGGATGAAACACATGCAAACCCCAAATTAACCTGCTCTCAAAATCAGTTAGGCTTAACTCAGAGGCAATTTGTAAAGTATTTATACATCACAGAAACAGTAATGATGTGAAAATACAACACAAGAAAAATCCCACACCAATTTAGAAACGAACAATAAAAGTGAATAAATGATTTGACACCAAAACAACCCAAATCCAATTAGTAGACCTGGAGTTACGTAATTGTAAAGGTTTAGGTAAAACTAGCGCTTAAAAGAAGAACGTGTCAACTATGGTTATTTGCGTGCACCATACCAAGACATAGTCACAACTTCAGGCTGACTGCGATGGAGTGCAGGTCATATACAAAGAAATGTACCTTAAATCCGGGTTGAGGAGCGTTGTGCTCAGCAGCAGTCCCAAGAAGAGGTGCAGTCAACGTCGAAGATGCGGCATGCATTGGCAGTTCGGATGAGCTGCGAGAATGGCATGGTGGCCTGGCGTGGAGGCTCCATAGTGCTGAGTTATTCCAATAAGAAGCTGTGGGATCCACGTCAAGGATGTGTGGCACAGCAGCAGTTCCGATGAGCTCTGCAGGCTACAATGTGGGCTTGCATCTGCGTCACGCTGCGTGAGTTCCGATAAGGCGTTGCAAAGAGCTGTATCAGCTTGCATTGCTCTATGTTGTTTTATTTGATATATTTTCTGCTTTTTAGCCAACAGTACACTTATACAGCAGGAATACGCAAATAATTATTTAAGCGTCATATAGTGATTTTTTTCATGACAATGTATCCATAATATTCTGTTTTGGTTATAAATAAGTCGTTGTAGTGCTTGTCCACACTCTTCTCGTACTGACAGTTGGTGTCAAACCCGCTGTTACAATAATAGGATTACAGTGCATACATTTTTTATATAACAATCAAACATTTCCAAACTTTCCCTCCCTGCAGATGGCTTTGAAATAATGAAAGGAAGAAAGATATAACCCCATGGAAAGGGGGTAAATTATTAAGATTGCTGCTGGTATATCTGGTACCATTTAATGATTCTTGATGTACTGTGTAGATTCATATGGGATACCCTGGTGTCTGTGCTTTGGAGAATCACTAAGTTCTGGGATCATGTCTATTATCTGCAAGATGTATTAATTATGAGGATTGATGGCATCAGTTGCTTTAAAGGACCTCAGTATAATGTCCCAGCACATGCCTATAGCATTTTTCCGTAGTTCTCTGCTTTCTTCCCTACGAATGGCTCCACTTTCAGCTAGTCCCCATTTTTCCACTTCTTCCTTCCATTTGTGTAATCTAGGGGCTGTTGGTGATTTCCATCTCCTAGGTTATGCCACGCTTGGCTAATAGTAGGGCCAAGTCTGCAAACTTAGCTTGTTCCTCGTGAAATTTTCGCCATTTATATAGCCCTAAAATACAAGCTTCAACTGTTTGGAATCCTCTATCACCCAGAATGTCTCCTAGTACAGTGGATATCCTTTCCCAGTACACACGCAGTATGTCACAAGTCCATATTATGAGAATTAGGTCTGCGTCTTGTTCAACCCATCTGGGACATGATGCTGTGGCATTTGGATATATGGAATGTATTTTAATTGGTGTTAAATATGCCCTTTGAGTTAACATATACAGGATAAATTTAAAACGCGTGTTGCAGGATACTCGTTTTGGGTATTCTAGTACAGTACCCCACTCTTTGTCCGGTAGCCGTTTATTTATATCTCGCTCCCATTTACTGCATACTGAATTCAGTGAGGATGGTTGATGTGAACGTAACCCTTGGTAATCCATCGCATAAGGTGGCTACCTGTTCCCATAAGGTACATTAAACGAACTAGTTCATTTGTTGTGGGTTCTGTTCCTTGAGGAGACCATTATCATTAATAAAGGCTACTTGGCTTGCATGAGTTAAGAACAGTGTTTCTGGCCCTCCTCGTTCATTAGTGAAATCAGTATGTGTTAAAAGTATTCCTTCTCCAAAGAGATCGTGTATTGTGTTCACCCTGGCCTGTGTCCAGGGTTCCAGCTGCCGATTGGTTAACGTTCCGGTGTTGGTGGGGATGCCTAATAATGGTATGTCAGGCGCATATGATGGGGTGTCTGCTGTGTACTTTAATGCCCGTTTCCAGTAATCTATTGCAATTCTTAGCAGCATTTGGGACAAGGGCGGGGCATGGCATTGGGACATAACAAACTGTGCAATCTCCCTTGCGCAAGCATTTGTGGTGTATATGCTATTTCATATAAATTTCGACCTGCTAACCAATATGAGAGCCATTGTAGTTGTATGGCAAGGCAATATGCATAAAAGTCTGGAGCTCCCATTCCTCCTGCGTTTGATAGGAGCTGCAGCTTCTTTAAGCTCAATCGTCGATGGCTTATGCCCCATATTAAGCTAATTAATAATCTATTTAGGGTTTGTGAAAAAATATAATAGACGCAGTAGCATTACCATTTTTTATATTGCCATTCTGCCTGCAACGGAGCGTTGTAGAGATGTCCAGAATGAGACTTATTGCCTTCTGGAGGTTTCCTTCAATATTGTCTTGTGGGTCCCTATATACCTGTACTAGCAGCCCGTCCCGACGTTGTCCGGGTATGAAATAGAATGTGTGTAAAATGTGTATGCAGATACGGTCATTCGCGTGTTCCCCCGCTTGAGGCCCAGCTGCAGCCCTGGTCGATGTTAGCAGGCGCGTGTCCCCCCGCTTGAGGCCCAGCTGCAGCCCTGGTTCATGTTAGCAGGCGCATGTAATTAGTGTAGTGATCCGCTGCCTGAGCCCGGCTACAGCCATGGCTGATGCTAACAGGCGCGTGTAATTTGGTTTAATGTGATAGTTCAGTAACAGCGCGCATGAGAGGCTGCAGTAATTGTCCCCGTAGACACGCTCAGTTGCGTGTGCCCCCACTTGAGGGCCAGCGGCGACCGTCTAACAATTAGAATTGTGTGAGTCTTGAATTATTGTTTCCCACTGTTCTTATTTTTTTATGACCCACACCGACGCTCTTCGGCCCCGAGTGCTTTTTAGACGCACCCAGGCCAAGCCACACACTGCGTTCAGCCCTTTCAGACGCACCCAGGCCAAGGCACACACTGCATTCGGCACCCCCAGTATGTGTGAGACAACGGGCAGTCCCCCAAGGGAGTCTTGCGAATGGTTACTTACCACGCTTCGAGGTGAACGCCTTTGCGACGCCCCCAGCACACGGCCACAGCAGACGATCTGATTAATGTACGACCCAGATGGCATGAAGTGGGGAACGTAGCACACGCCCCCAGCGTTTTTCACACCCCTGCGTGCCCCTTGATGTGGCGCAATTGCGTAATTGGTGCTTCACATGGCATGAAGGGCGGGACACACGCCCACAGGGCGGACACCCACCCACAGCGTTTGTCACGGCCCCAGCTTGCCCCTTGATGCTGCGCAATTACGACTCACATGGCATGAAGGGCGGAACGTACCACACGCCTCCAGCGTTTGTCACGCCCCCACCACACGCCCCCCAGCAGACACGCCCACAATGGACTACTTTGCTGGCACTGTTCTTTTACCTTTTAAATGTATATGGTGGCCGTCTGCATAGCCTATGTCCTTCTGCTGCAACTGCCCTTTCCAACGCTGTATTGGGTGTTGTGATTGGTGCTGTGGTTACTGAGATTACCCGCCTCAATGCTTTGGGCTCTCTCTTTATAATATTAGTATGGATATGGATATGGATATGGATATATATATATATATATATATATATATATATATATATATATATATATATATATATATATATATATATGTGTGTGTAAAAGCAAGGTGCGCAAGCGCTATGGTGAGGGCTCACCGCAGCGTCCCACCATCCGGTTTCTTAATGGCCCCCAAGCAAAGATTAAAGGCTCCCTCTCTCATTACTGAATGTCCGACGCGTTTCGGGGCCAAAACCCGCCCCTTCTTCATGGACTCAAACAGGAAGACACCAGGCTCAGTTCACGCTTTCCAAATGCGTTTTTATTTGGAAAGTCGGTGTCGTCCGTCCTAAGTGGGTGGAGTTACGGCACCAGGAATCATGGATGTTGTAGTCCTGTGAGCTGAGTAGTTTATCAAGCCCCTAAGTGGGTTGGCGTTTCCTCTGATTAATAATGTCATTAAAACCTTGAGTAGGAAGCGAGGGCAAGCTTCAACCTTCGCTGAATTAAATAAGAGAGGCTGTGCTGGCAAGCGATGACAGTTTCCATCGCCTCAGGCTTCAGAATTATGGATACGTTCCGATACTGAAGGGGAGCTCCTCACCCCGACCCAGGCAGGTCGTGGGATAATTGTAAAAGCAAGGTGCGCAAGCGCTAGGGTGAGGGCTCACCGCAGCGTCCCACTATCCGGTTTCTTCATGGCCCCCAAGCAAAGATCAAAGGCTCCCTCTCTCATTACTGAATGTCGGACGCGTTTCGGGGCCAAAACCCGCCCCTTCTTCATGGACTCAAACAGGAAGACACCAGGCTCAGTTCACGCTTTCCAAATGCGTTTTTATTTGGAAAGTCGGTGTCGTCCGTCCTAAGTGGGTGGAGTTACGGCACCAGGAATCATGGATGTTGTAGTCCTGTGAGCTGAGTAGTTTATCAAGCCCCCTAAGTGGGTTGGCGTTTCCTCTGATTAATAATGTCATTAAAACCTTGAGTAGGAAGCGAGGGCAAGCTTCAACCTTCGCTGAATTCAATAGGAGATGCTGTGCTGGCAAGCGATGACAGTTTCCATCGCCTCAGGCTTCAGAATTATGGATACGTTCCGATACTGAAGTGGAGCTCCTCACCCCGACCCAGGCAGGCCGTGGGATAATTGTAAAAGCAAGGTGCGCAAGCGCTATGGTGAGGGCTCACCGCAGCGTCCCACCATCCGGTTTCTTCATGGCCCCCAATCAAAGTTCAAAGGCTCTCTCTCTCATTACTGAATGTCCGACACGTTTCGGGGCCAAAACCCGCCCCTTCTTCATGGACTCAAACAGGAAGACACCAGGCTCAGTTCACGCTTTCCAAATGCGTTTTTATTTGGAAAGTCGGTGTCGTCCGTCCTAAGTGGGTGGAGTTACGGCACCAGGAATCCTGGATGTTGTAGTCCTGTGAGCTGAGTAGTTTATCAAGCCCCTAAGTGGGTTGGCGTTTCCTCTGATTAATAATGTCATTAAAACCTTGAGTAGGAAGCGAGGGCAAGCTTCAACCTTCGCTGAATTAAATAAGAGATGCTGTGCTGACAAGCGATGACAGTTTCCATCGCCTCAGGCTTCAGAATTATGGATACGTTCCGATACTGAAGCGGAGCTCCTCACCCCGACCCAGGCAGGCCGTGGGATAATTGTAAAAGCAAGGTGCGCAAGCGCTATGGTGAGGGCTCACCGCAGCGTCCCACCATCCGGTTTCTTCATGGCCCCCAAGCAGAGCCTGGTGTCTTCCTGTTTGAGTCCATGAAGCAGGGGCGGGTTTTGGCCCCGAAACGCGTCGGACATTCAGTAATGAGAGAGGGAGCCTTTGATCTTTGCTTGGGGGCCATGAAGAAACCGGATGGTGGGACGCTGCGGTGAGCCCTCACCATAGCGCTTGCACACCTTGCTTTTACAATATATATATATATATATATATTTATTTTTTTTCCTAGCATTACCGGCTGGTGTGCGTGAGAACTTGTGGAAATCTTTGTTTGATAGATATATATATATATATATATATATATATATATATATATATATATATATATATATATTACCTACTGGCAGTCGCCAGTAGGTAGTTATAGTTAGGACCTAGTTTCCATAGGAAATCCGCAACATTCTATTGGGAATAACTTTTACGCTGGTTGAGGAATTTGCGTGTAATTTTCCGAAATTTAGGCCAGCTCCGCTCCGCTCCTTCCCTGGAAGTTTCAGGGGGATTCGTCATGCGGGGGCCGAGAAAAAAGGGGGGTCCCAAAACGTGTTTTCCCCATGTTACTTTCCTTAGGACGTTCAGACACGGCTACAGTCCGAATCGCTGAATGGAATTACACCAAACTTTGTAAAATTGTAGGGACTGGTACACAGAAGTGCCTTTTCTATATTTTCTGAAAATTGCTCCTGTGGTTTTTACAAAAATTAACTTCAAAAACACATGTATATCTATATGCGCGCTTCGAGCGCTTACCGGTACGCGTACCGGTAAACGCACCCGGCGCGCCACGGAAGTGCGCGAGCGAAAAGCTGATTGGCTCTCGGGTGTCTGTCAACATTCCAAACAGTCCGGAGAGTCCGCCATCTTGTGTCTCGGTAGAATCGAGACATAAGAGGTGAAAAAAAAAGGGGGAAATTATTAAAAGGAGGCAGGGTAGTGTGGTATATAAATAAATAATACCGGATCTAGGTTTGACTAGGCATAGCAATAACAGACAGCTCAATAAATAAGAGTCAAGATTCGAGGTAGTAGGAGTTTTGCAGGTTTATTACAGCATAAAGGACAGGAACAGGACAACCTGCATAGGAATAGGATGGCAGGGCCCGGCAGGGGGGACAGGATTGGACTAGCGTGGCCCGGCAGCTGCCGGGGCTGGATCTGGGATGAGCGCGCTAACATTTAATAACAATACACGATCATATATACTAAAACAGTTGCATTACAATACATACGATAGGCGGAGCAGTGGGTGTGGTCAATAGCAGTCGCGAAAGATAAGGGTGAAAATAGGTGTAACAGAGGCGTATACATAGACATGTGATGCAAACATAACAGAATATGTCATGAATGGGGCGGAAACATGGAGGGGGCTACCTAAGGAGCCGGGACCTCTGACCTAATGGTGCGCGCAAACTGGCAATGACGTGTTACTAGAAGAAGCTGGGGGCTACGAACTCTGTGCTAGGAGCAGAGACTGAAGTCTGGAGAGTCAGGGCGACATGTACCTAAGCAGTATCTAGTATCTGATGTTTAGAGAACATGTTGATAGAATCCAAAAGTTATCGGGGTAAAAGCGAACAGACTCTAAGACTGGAGCATGCATTATTCTACATGTAGTGCGTGATGAAGAATATTAAATGATCATTAATACAGTATTTCTCCAACATGGAGACACAAAGGCTAGACTATGATGGTAACTATTGATGCGATTCAGTAGCTTAGGAATGCAGAGAAGGAGGACTAACTGATAACTGGAATCATAACATACTCTTGGCAGACTCAGAGGCAGAGCCAGGCTGAACCGGGCACTGTGAGGCAGGAAGTAAGTGAAGGGTCGAGGATACAGGTGGGGGCTGTATCGCTCCTCAGCGAGGCTCAGGAGACAGAAGCTGAATCTGGTGTCCAGGCCCTTTTGAGGCCTAGAAACGGGAACTTTACAATGGAATAACGTGCACACTGAGAAACGTGGCAATGTAACTTTAAAGAGGCCTGATATTCGTAGTATTCACGAGAACTGGAAACTGACATACTAGAGATGGACACAACTGTAATTGCGTCTTTAATCGAACATGGGGAATACATATGCATATTAATCATGCACACATAACATATGATGGAGGACGCGTAGGGACACAGAACATGGTAAAATTTACTTTTCCACATTCCCTCCTTGTCACTACGTTTCCATCAGGAAACATCAATATTCATGATACCATCTATCATTTCATACAGTATCATTTGCTCGTCTTGAATTTTCTTGGAACGGGATTTAGAACGGGGCTTGGGACTAGGAATACAAGAGGTAGCACAAATGCCGCAAATCGCAGGGCCACATTGTATACAGAGGCAGCAGCTGAATATGATCGCTACTGCAATACCTAGAAAGGACAAGACTTTCCATCCCCAAGCGGAAATTATATTCCAGAACCAACCGGACCATGTCCAGGTGCCTGGATCTTGGTGTAACAGATGGGCAATTTTATGGAGTCTGGTTATAGCTGAATCAACAGACGGCGCGTTATTTGGAATGAAAATGCAGCAACTAGATCCGATGACTCTACAGGCCCCGCCCCTATCGGCCAATATGACGTCAAGGACGAGACGATTCTGTAAAACGACAAATCTCATAGCAGATTGCTCTTCAGTTAAGTTACCTAGGGCAGAGGCAGTCTCATTAACTACTGCTTCAAGGGTTCTGGTTAACCTACGAATTAGCTTACTATTCTGGATAGGTCCTATAAAGAAGAAGAAACCTCTATTGAAATCTGTATACTGTTCTAGAGCAGTTTCAGTATAATCGACAATTGGGGACTCAATCTCCCTTCTATGTCTAAGGTGTACTAGATGTGTGTTTCTGTGATAATCAGATGGAGCTAGGAAAACAGGTGGCAGTAGGAAGGCAATGTAACAGGTTCCCTCCCAATCGAGGGGCAGACGAACATATGCGGTCTGACCACAAATAAAATAAGAATGACGTGAAGCTTTGAAAATAGATTTCCCACTGTCACTGTACTTGACAATAGTAGTACAATCGCTGTGTCCTACATGTACGGAACCATTATTTCTAACACATAATTCGCCTTTGACTGGTAGTACTGAAATAGCAGGTAAGTCTGGAGTGGAATCAGACTGAACATTCAGGACCATGAAATTCGAAGAATAATTACCTAAATTGTAAACTTCGTTTTCTAGATCTAACCCTGTTCTGTGGGGAGGACCTTGCTTGTCTGGGAAACATGTACTGTTAAGAAAAGACATATCTGTTGAGGATGACGTTAACGTGGACCATGCTCCACACGAACCATTATGTGAAAATGGATAAGGAAAGAGTGGCAGGACTCCCTTCGGTGTCTGGAAAGGGGGGAGTCGACCACACACCCAACAATTAGTGGCATTGCTGGTCTGGTGTGAATAATGTAACATGCGGATAAAAGAATTGTTACGCATAGCAAGGCGGTAAGAGAGTTCATGAGGAGGCAGATCACTAAACGTGTGCTCTACTGTAACATTAGAAGACTTATTTACATGAGGAACTGAAAAATACAGATAAAACGCATAACTGGTGCAGGAAATCATAATACTGAGAAATAATATGAAACATAGAAAGACGATACATCGGATTGAGTTTTGACTAACTCTCTCACTATGGGGGTCTATTTTATACATGTCAGAAACCGGTCTAACCGTTTCACCTAAGGGAGGACTTAGACAATCAAACTGGCTGACTTATTTTACTAGACCTTAACTTTTTCTTATACTCCTGTTGCGGAGTTTTCTCTAACAGGGAGGGTGCAGTATCGGTGTCTTTTGCGGGACAGTCCTTAAGAATAGTACTTTGGCAGTCCTTTAAATCCTCGGAAATGTTCTTTGAAATTGGTTTCAATCCATAAAACTTTTTGATATGCGAAAGATGCACCCAGCCTTTGCGTCCCTCCAACTTCACAGCTGTGCGGGTGGCCAGGAGGACCTGTCGGGGCTCCTTCCAGCGAGGCTCCAGCGGACTTGAACGATCGAAATTTCGCACTAGGACCATGGATCCGGGAACAATTTCATGCAGTGCCACCTCGGTATTGTCTGGAAATGCGGCGGCAACCTGTGAACGACAAGAGTTGGGGGCAGACATCAAGGAAGCTAGGTAATCTGTCAGCATATTACTTGAAACATCGGTAATACTTCGGGGTCTAGGAGTACCCCACATGTTAGGGGGGCGGCCGAAAACGACCTCATACGGGGACAGACCTGATCTGGAATGTGCGACCATGCGCATATAGAACAGGGCGACCGGCAGAGCTACTAGCCAGTCCACACCTTTCTCTTGACAAACCTTTGCAATTCGAATTTTCAGAGTCTGATTATGTCTCTCTACGAGACCGGCTGCTTCAGGATGGCGTACACAATGGAACTTCCACTGGTACCCTAACAAAAGGGACACGTGTTTCATGAGTTCAGATGAGAATGGCTGTCCGTTGTCAGAATATACGACCCTAGGGAGTCCGTAACGGGGGAAGAACTCACGAACCAACTGCTTGGCAGTGGTCGCGGCTGTGTAATCTGGGACTGGATATGCCTCCGTCCACCTGGACAAAGCGCATACAACTACAAGGACATACTTGAAACCTCGACATCGCTCCATCTGAATGTAATCCATCTGGAGGACTTCAAAAGGGTGGTCAGGGGGCTGGAATCCACCTTGTTCCACCGGGACACTTTTACCTGGATTAAACTGGCAACATATCATACAAGTACGGACTTTCTGCTTGGCTGCAGCTCGTAAATGCTTGTTGAACCAAATATTCTGGATACTGTCTAACATAGCTTTTTCTCCTAAATGTGCTGGACTATGTGCGGTATTGATAATGACTTGAACCATAGAGTCGGGGAGAAACCATGTGGCTCTACCCTTCGTTACCCATCCCTGATCTGTCTGGACCCCTCCTTGTTCGGACCATTTCTTGATTTCATCGGGAGTAGCATGTAACTGGATATCTATGACATCTTGAGTAGGGTCTTTAACTGTCATACAGGTAATCGGATCTGAAGTGTATGTCGGTGTCTTATTAACTGGAATGTCTGGTGTCTGTGCTGTAAGCTTGGCTGTGCGATCTGCTAGATCATTACCTTGAGAAATAGTGTCAGTAACTTTCGTATGTGCTTTGCACTTCATGATAGCAATGGATGTCGGTAAATGTATGGCATCTAACAGAGCCTGAATAAGGAGACCATGCTGAATCTTGGTTCCATGAGAAGTCATGAAACCTCTCTCTTGCCAGAGCACTCCGAAGTCGTGTACAACTCCAAATGCGTAACGTGAATCTGTATAAACATTAACTTTCAGGTTCTTGGCGTGTATGCAGGCTTGTGTCAGAGCAACTAGCTCTGCTGCTTGAGCAGACAGGGTGTCAATACGGTGTGTTTCAATAACTTCAGTGTCAGTAGTCACTGCATACGCGGCTACTAGTTCTCCTGTACTTGTTCTCATACATGAACCATCCACATAAAGTGTCAGGTCGGGATCTGGTAATGGAATATCTGTCAGATCTTGTCTTGGCTTGGTCATAATATTAACTACTTCCACACAGTCGTGTGTGGCAGGATTTGAATTAACTGACGGTAACAGTGTTGCAGGATTTAGAACGTTGCAGCGTCTGATTTCTATGTGTGGCTGGAACAGTGTCAATTCATAACCTGTTAAACGTGCAATTGTCAAGTGCTGAGTTTGTGTTCGGTTTAAAAGAACTTCCACGGAGTGTGGAACTTGTACTGTCAAGGAATGTCCTAATACTATGGAATCACTTTGTCTGATAGCAAGTGCTGTGGCTGCAACTGACTTAAGGCACGCAGGCAGAGCCTGGGCTACAGGATCTAATGTGCTCGAAAAATAAGCACAAGGCTTGTATTGTCCTGCTTGATCTTGTGTGAGGACAGATAATGCTGTACCTTCGCGTTCTGTGACGAAAAGTGTAAAAGACTTACTGTAGTTCGGTGTTGCTAGAACTGGAGCTTGACATAGGGCTTTCTTTAACTCATTAAAACTAAATGTATGTTCAGATGTCCAAGGGAGGACAGTCGATACGGCTGCCTCCTGTGTCGTTAACTGTATCAGTGGTTTAGCTAGAAATACATACTGAGGAATCCATTGTCTGCAATAAGAAGTAAGGCCGATAAAAGCACGTACCTCCTTCTGGGTCTTGGGCTGAGGAAGACTCGCTATTAACTGGATACGGTCTGGTGTCAACTGCCTACCCCTCTTGGACAGTAAGTGTCCTAAGTAGACCACTTGCTGGACACAGAATTGAAGCTTAGAAGGGGACACCTTGTGTCCCATCTCGGCTAGGAAATACAAGACTGTAAGTGATGCTCGCTCGCAAGCACGTTCAGAACGGGCTGTGATCAGTAGATCATCGACATACTGGAGCAGGGCAGTGTCAGTTGGCATGTGAATGTTGTCTAGTTGTCTCTTGAGTGCTTGACTGTAAATACTAGGACTTTCTGTGAAACCTTGAGGAGCGCGTGTGAACATATAGCTCCTTCCATTTAAACAAAATCCGAAAAGAAACTGGCTGTCTGGATGAATGGGGACACTGAAAAACGCATTCTTGAGGTCTATGACTGTAAAAAATGTGGCTTCGGAATCAATGGCTGTCAATAGGGAAGAGATATCTGGGACAACTGGGTACTGGGGAATAATACATTTATTAAGTTCTCGAAGGTCAAAAACTAAACGATATACTGGAGGTGCATTTGGATCAGTACGTTTCATAACAGGAATGATCGGAGAATTGCATACATTGGAGTCAGTTTCTACAACTACTCCTTGAGCGATGAGCTCGTCAATAATTTTGGATAAGGCTGCTACAGCCTCTGGTGGCAATCTGTACTGTCTGATTCGTGGTAACACTACACCTGGCTTGAGAGTCACACGATGGGGTGTGATTTGCATAAAGCCAACATCAGTTGGACCTTGCGCCCATAGATGCTGCGGAACATTAGACAATCTCGGATCAAAATCTCGTAATACATAGTGACCCTTGAAGTCACGTAGGAACAATCGTATTCCCTCTGGGGAACAGCATATAACTGCACCTAACTCTTTCAGTGTCTTAATGCCTAATAGATTTTCTGGACATGACTTAGTAAGTAACAGGTCAGTAGTGCGGGACAATGGACCTACTTCTAGAGTAACTGGCTTTGATATTTCATTTACAATAGGTTTTCCTGAAAATCCAAGGGAAACATTTCTAGAGCCTGAGAGCGGAGCCCCTGGAACTTCGGCGTGACTTATAGTGGTCCTACTTGCCCCTGTATCAATCAGAAACTTTCTGTCTTTCCCTAATACTTGACTGTGAACATAGGGACCTTCTTGATCTACAGGTATCTCGATGAGAGGCAAGCCTACCTCCCTCTCTAGGCTGTTTCATGAATATGGCTGATACTCTGGATACTCAGACTGTGCATACTGGTACATCTGCTGTGTAACATGCTGTGTTGCAGCGATAGGCTGCGGTGTTGTAACTGTCTGTTGTGCATTCTGTGGCTGAGAAGTCTGTGAAACTTGTTCTTGTCTAGGCGGACGTGGTCTTTCTTTAGTCTTACCGGTAGCTATGTTGTGTTTCAGAACTGCACACTCGTTTATAAAATGACCTGGCTGTTTACAATAATTGCAGTTTCCTTTAACGGGAGCTGCAGGATGACTGGCTTGATTCGGACCCCTTTTCTGACTGTCTTGAGGAACGGATTGTGCAACTAGTACTTTCATTTTCGTGTCTTTCATACGTTTCCTCTCGTGATCTTGCTCTTCTCTGATTCTATTCTGGTGATATTGAAGCATCTGTAACATTTGGGACAGGGTATTAGCTTGCCAGGTACTTTCGACTTTCAAAACTCGGTTTTTAATTTGTGGACTTGAATTCTCGACTAATTTAGTAACAAAAAGATGAGGGTATGATTCGCTACTTGTCTTGAGGCCACTGTTTATGGTAAAACATTTCTCAAATCTGGAATAATAATCACTAATATCTTCATCTTGTTTCTGTTTACATGCTGAGATTGCATCCCAGTCTTCTTTTCTAGTTGTCAATAACCTAGGCAAAACTTGTATTAATAATTCTGGTAATTCTTTACATTTATCTCCAAGACCGGTACCTGGTACTCGTGCCTTATCTTCGGCTTCTAGAACTGCCCAATCGATCTTTTTCTCTCCTACCTCCCATTCTTTTTCTTTGAGTTTCTCATATACCCCTGCGGGCAACAAGACTTTTAACATTTTAATGATATCTGGATACGTGTATTCTCCCATACGGAGCATGTCTTTTAATTCTCGGTGGAACCCTGCTGGATCTTTATCATGACAGGGAATTAATTTTTTCATCTCTAAGAGTTCCATCTTTGTGATCGGGGTGTAAACAAACACTCGTTGCATTTCACCACCGTCTGTCTTAATTGGATGCACTTCTCGTAACGGATTCTGTCTGTCTATGTAAAAGGGTTTACTTTCTGGGGGTGAGACGTGAACAAAATGTGGGTTCAGAAACGTTCTGTATTTGTGGCGCTGTTCTAGAATGACACTAATCAAATCGGTACCTAAACCTTTCCATTTATACTGGAGTAACTCGTTCAGGACATCATGTAACGGACCTGGATCAGAATGTTGATCCTCATACAATGTAATGAGGTGCTGGATCATATACATACCCGCCAGTCGTTGCTCGGCTGGGGGCATTTTCAGAAACATTTGTGCCACTATTTCGTCTGGAAAAGTGGTAGAATCAGTAATCCATCGGACTGCTGATCGGACTAGTTCTTGTTCATGCATAGTACTTAACTCGCTATAACCGATTCGTGATTTCAGAATGTGATCGGTAGCTTGAAATACTTGTTCTAGAGAACCTTGTTCTGATGCTGGATGGTGAAAAACTGGCTTGTATTCTAGACGTGAATGGCGATCTGGAAATCTAGATTTTCCTACATACGCTATTCTGGCGGGATTCTCGTCCTCTACCTCTTCAGTATCAGAGTTACTTTCTTTCTCGCTTACTCGTGCTTCTTTGCGTTGTTCGTGTATCCTTATTATTTCTTTACGAATCTTCTTGTACATACTCTCTATACTACTGATGGTCTTATGCTTACCCTCGGCTATATTATCACTCCACCTTGTCAGGATTTTCATTTCGGCTCGATCTTTGGTCGGATAATCTTGTTCTCGTATTAAACAATTAATCAGAAACTTTAATAACATGAGCTGGATCTCAGCTTTCCTTTGAGACATGACTTCACTAATACTTTCTGGATCATTCCCTGTACGGATGAAACGATATATTCTGTCTAGATCTTCTTTCATATCTGGTAGGGTGACTAGATACTCGGTCACCTTTCTCACGCGTAATGAATATAAAACCATATTATCCTCGCCTGGGACTGGATCATAGCCACATTCGGTAAGGGCTTTTCTTATTTCTGCAACAGACTGATATCTGGGCGTACGCTGTGACGCTTGTGCATGTAATTCGGCTAACGTTAAACGCTTGTGTGGCGGCGGGGTTCCTGGAGGACCTCCCCCTGCGGCCCCTAAACTAGAGTCGTCGACTGATGCTCTTCGTCCTGGCAGAGTGGGAAATGGAAATGCAGGCTGGACTTGTATGGCGGGCTGGACCGGGGGTACCGTAACAGGTACTCCGGTGTCTGGAGGAGCGGGAAGTGCCTGATTTACAGGGACTGGCGGAGCGGGATTTGCATATTCTGGGACTGTGTCGTCCAAATAGGACGAAATGAAAATATCAGCTGCGGTCGGTTTGTGACGTAGCTTGGTCGGAACTAGTGGTGGCGGGAAATTACTGGATGCCTCTGGGGTCGCTTTTGGCAAGCCCTCGGCAAGAAGAGGATACATACCCTTAATAAGAGCATGCCTCTGTCTGTCTGACTGTTCGGTTTTAACTCGTTCACCAATCTCGATTAATTCCCTTTCTTGGGCCCGTTCTAAGGATTCTCTACTTAATTCTGACTTTCTGATTTCTTTTTCGGTTCTTTTATGAGATTCTTTGCGCCATAACTCGATGGCATCTTTCTGTGACTGTCTGGCTTTCTTTTTCCATAATGCTTCTTCTACTCGCATGATGCACTCGGCATCCCATGTGCCTGATACAGGCCATCTATACTTTTCTTCTAACTGTTTGGTATACTCTACCCATAAATCTAGATATAATATGGCACTTATGCCATGCTTTTGATACTTAAAATGACCTGGACTGTCCCTAGGCGGGACAGGAACTGCTGCTTCTAGCAGACCTTTTCTGGTTTTTAACTGACGCAGTTTTGAAAAGAGCGGCATGACTGAACTATAATCTGGACACAACACAATACACAATAAACACGATAATTACTTCACACTCATACCACGACATTAAAATACATGAATAACATTCAGAATAACAGTTCGAACAGAATACTACCTGGAATACAGAAAACAGAATACATGAATTTTCTCGAGAACAGAACTGACTAGAACAGAAACTAGATGCACTGCTGAAACAGTACGAAACTTACCGGTCTCATACAGAGACACGTCAGGACCCGCATCCACCGAAGTGGACACTTCGTTTTGTGGGTCTGTGTACCACCAACCCACGGACCAGAGTCAATTAGATTGACCCTGTCTAGATACTACCCCAGCAACGGTACTCACCGGGCAGCAAGAACGGAAGGCCTCGGACTGGACTGGACTGCTTCGACGCCGGACGGACGAACTTCGGACTTCTGTTACGGGTGGGCCTCCGGATACCTCGGACCTTGGACTCTCGGCTTGGGCTCTGGTCGGGACTCGCCGCGTTCCTCCACCGCCTCGTCTGGATGCTGGACCGCCACCTCCGTCTCCTCCGTGGGCCTGAGGGATACTTGAAGCAGAAATATCTGCACGTGCACGGTATGGTTCCGTCACGGCTGCAGAGGGTCAGGGGGCCGGCGTGGCTTCACCGGCGCGTGGGGAAAGGGCATGTCCCTATTCGGGCGCCATTATGTGGTATATAAATAAATAATACCGGATCTAGGTTTGACTAGGCATAGCAATAACAGACAGCTCAATAAATAAGAGTCAAGATTCGAGGTAGTAGGAGTTTTGCAGGTTTATTACAGCATAAAGGACAGGAACAGGACAACCTGCATAGGAATAGGATGGCAGGGCCCGGCAGGGGGGACAGGATTGGACTAGCGTGGCCCGGCAGCTGCCGGGGCTGGATCTGGGATGAGCGCGCTAACATTTAATAACAATACACGATCATATATACTAAAACAGTTGCATTACAATACATACGATAGGCGGAGCAGTGGGTGTGGTCAATAGCAGTCGCGAAAGATAAGGGTGAAAATAGGTGTAACAGAGGCGTATACATAGACATGTGATGCAAACATAACAGAATATGTCATGAATGGGGCGGAAACATGGAGGGGGCTACCTAAGGAGCCGGGACCTCTGACCTAATGGTGCGCGCAAACTGGCAATGACGTGTTACTAGAAGAAGCTGGGGGCTACGAACTCTGTGCTAGGAGCAGAGACTGAAGTCTGGAGAGTCAGGGCGACATGTACCTAAGCAGTATCTAGTATCTGATGTTTAGAGAACATGTTGATAGAATCCAAAAGTTATCGGGGTAAAAGCGAACAGACTCTAAGACTGGAGCATGCATTATTCTACATGTAGTGCGTGATGAAGAATATTAAATGATCATTAATACAGTATTTCTCCAACATGGAGACACAAAGGCTAGACTATGATGGTAACTATTGATGCGATTCAGTAGCTTAGGAATGCAGAGAAGGAGGACTAACTGATAACTGGAATCATAACATACTCTTGGCAGACTCAGAGGCAGAGCCAGGCTGAACCGGGCACTGTGAGGCAGGAAGTAAGTGAAGGGTCGAGGATACAGGTGGGGGCTGTATCGCTCCTCAGCGAGGCTCAGGAGACAGAAGCTGAATCTGGTGTCCAGGCCCTTTTGAGGCCTGGAAACGGGAACTTTACAATGGAATAACGTGCACACTGAGAAACGTGGCAATGTAACTTTAAAGAGGCCTGATATTCGTAGTATTCACGAGAACTGGAAACTGACATACTAGAGATGGACACAACTGTAATTGCGTCTTTAATCGAACATGGGGAATACATATGCATATTAATCATGCACACATAACATATGATGGAGGACGCGTAGGGACACAGAACATGGTAAAATTTACTTTTCCACAGTAGACACCCCCTGACCCCCTAGGTTTTCTGAGGGGGGCCTAGAAGGACCCTGAAGGTCAAAAAAACTAATTTTTTCTTTTTTTAATTTTCGCGGGGTAAGCGCTGGGTGCATTCCCATGTACGCTTCCAGGTACGCGTACCCTGAGCGTACTACAGGGAAAAACCGTGAAACAAAATAGTGTAAAATATGAATTTGGAGTGCTTAGAGGTAGGGTAGCTCTAAAAAGAGCTGTTGTGTTATGTGGGTGATTTAAGTACCTACAAGTAGGTACCGATACAGAGACTAAAATTCAAGAGAAAGACTCTGTTCCCCTCATCTGAGAAATGTACACCGTCTCCTCTGTAGATATCTTGCATGTTGTAACGCAAGTTATTGTGGTATATGGAACCCATACCTTTTTATGCTCCCTCACTCAGTCCCATTCTCTCATTCTTTCCTTCACTTCCTCTGTCTCCTCACTCCCTCACTCCCCTTGTCTCACGCTCACTTGCCTTTATCCACCCTCTATCACCACTCTTTCCTCAACCTCACTGCTCTTCTCTTACCCATCCTCACCCCCGTTCCCTTACTCCGTTTCCCTCACTTATCCTCATTCCCCATGTCCACTCCCCTTCCCCTCACTCCCCTCCCACACTCACCTTCTTTCAGTCCCCCTGCTTCACTTCCCTTCCCCTCTCTTCCCTTCCTTCGCTCCCTCACTCATTCTCTTTTCCTCTCTCACCGTACTCCACTTCACTGACTCCTTCTCTCACTCCCTCTGTCCTGTCACTTCCTCACTCCTCTTCCCTCACTCCCTCTGTCTCACCCTCACTCCCTCATCTCCTCACTCTGTCACTCCCTCTTCACTCACCCTCACTCACCTTCCATCCCTCACTGTCATAAACTCACCCACACTCACTCCCCTTCTGTCATTTGTTCCCTAAGTCACTTTCTCCCCTTCATTCAGTCATTTTATCCATTCATTTATGCAGTGCACATTCATTGAAAAAAAGAATGAGAGAATATATAAGGAATATAGCTCTTTTTGGAGAATTGGAGGTAGTTCTAAAAATAACTTTTTATTTTCTTCTTTTTTTGATTTTATATTTTTTTTATACTTTTTCAGAACGATTTTAAACTTTTTTTGTTTTTTTGGGGGGACAAAAACAAAACCAGGGAATCCAAAACTGCTCAACAGGAGCAAAAAAAAGGGGAAAAATAAGTGGTGGGTGGAGCAGCGGTGTTCTTGTTTTCTCCGAACAATCAGTTCTACGCTCTGCTTCCCATAACAAATTAGTTTGTCGCAGTCCTTGCAGAGAAATTTGAGACCTGCAAAGACCGGCTGCATGTTAGGAACTAGTCTTGCAGCTTGTCTTCCTGAAGGTGTTGCTCCACCAGTCGAGGTGCTGCCGCCATCTGTTGGGGGATTGCGTGCTAGGTCCCTGACACTCTCCCTCGCATAATTGTTGGGGTGCCTCCTCTCAACATGCCTGATTCCCAAAGCTATACTTTTTTGTAGGGTCACCACGTGACAAGGTGGTGCCACATATTTTGCAGCACGCCTTCGCTGCATTTACCTTCTTTTCACCTTTGGGGAAGGTAAAAAAATTCCAAATCAAATGTTCTTTTACTTTGCGCCGAGGAGGGTCCTCTGGCACAAACTCTTCATCAGAGTCACTGCTGGGTCTTTCAGCCATTCTTGAAAAAAAAGAGATGTTGGAGAAGACGCAGGGAACATCTCTTGCTCTCTCCAAGGTCAAAGAGGTAGTGAGGGAAATGGGTGGGGGCTTTCAATAGTTGGAAAAAAACTGTTATGAACCAATCAAAAGTGTTGTTTTAAGGTCACATGGCTTGACGCACGCTTACGCTATGCGCTCCGGGGCGCTTACGTGGGCGCTTACGCGGCACGTACGTAGGCGCTTCCGGGGGTGCTTACGGGGCGCGTCAGAATGACGTTTTGCTAGATTTTCTTAAATGCGTTTAAAGGTGAAATACGGTTATTAAAAATGAAAATTAGTACTTTTATGAGTATGCCACTGATTGTCTTGCATTATTATTTACTTTAAATACATAATTATATTTTTTTTCGCACGTGGGAATAGCGCTCTCGCTATGTGTACGGGTGCGTTTACGCGTGCGCGTACCCTGAGCGCTCTGGGGTAAAACAATTTTTTTTAAAAGCACAGGAAAAATACATTGAAAAATTAATGTTACAGAAAAATATACATTATTTAAATAATTTTATAAAAATTATAATAATTATTAGCTATAAGAAATAGCTATTAAAAAAACTTAATAATCCACTTTAAAAACCGTAGGTTACAAACTCGTTATAGTTAGGAATTAGCTTTTAAAAAACCTTTGAAATTCACTGAAAAAACCATAGGTTTAACACTCGTTATAGTTAGGAATTAGCAAAAAACCTTTGAAATTCACTGAAAAAACCATAGGTTTCACACCAGTTATAGTTAGCGGAACATTTTACTCATACAAAACCATTGAAATTCCCACATTATAGCTAGTTGGACTCACAATAACTCGCGCGCCTGCAATCCACTGCTGATGATGTCACATATTACATCATTCATGACATGGTCAGTGACATCACTGATGACATCACTGATGACATCTCAAATGATCTCACTGATGACATCACTGATGACATCTCAAATGACATTACTGATGACATCATTCATGTGATAATACGATGCACCTCCTCACACTCTAATCTAACCTTTGATACACCTAGTATTAAATACAGACTACCATTCTTGAAACCATTGACACACCAATACCAGTTACTACATACTCACTCACTGATTCCTAAGTCCACACACACATCCACTCATTCACTCATACAATCACTCATACATACAGTCACTCATCAATACAACACTATCATATGCACTCATACACCTATACAGACACTCACACACTGCCACTCATCCATGGAATTACTCACACACCTAGTCAGTCATGCAAAGAATCAATCACACTCCCATTTCCTCATCTATACAGTTATACACACAAAACCTTACTTATTCAAACATATACTAACACATACTTACTCTCTTTTACAATCACTGATACAAGTACACATTGATCCATACAGCCACTTACTCAATCACAGGCTCTCATGTATAGTCATTTATATATGCCAACTCTCACATGCACTGTGTTTTACATATGTACTTACTTGGACATGTAGCACTGAGATATCCATTCACTCACCAACACACCCATGCACACAGTCAACCGCCCATACAGCTGTTTCCACATGCACTCTTGAACCCATACACCAAGTGAATCAACTGCTCACACATCTATGCACAGAGTCACACACCTCCCAGCCACCAACACACACACTCAGCCTCAACATACAAATACTTGGGCAACCAATCAATAACCCATATAGCCACTCATATAGCTACTGATCAACACATGCAGCAGCTTACACAACAACAGACATAATGATGCACACATTCAGACAGTTTAGTCACTAACCCATGCATTCAGTAAGACACATTTAATCACTCACTCATACAGTCAGTCACGCACCTACTAAATCCTTCATCCAGACACTTATACATCCACTCATTCTTCAATATGTAAAACATATTTAAACTTGACAGAAACACACAGACACTGGATGATGTCATTAGTGATGTCATCAGTGATGTCATTTGAGATGTTATCAGTGATGTCATCAGTGATGTCATTTGAGATGTCATTAGTGATGTTATCAGTGATGTCACTGACCATGTCATGAATGATGTAATATGTGACATCATCAGCAGTGGATTGCGGGCGTGCGTTATAGTAAGTCCAACTAACTGTAACGTGGGAATATATATATATATATGTATATATATATATATATATTTATATATATATATCTATATATCAAACAAAGATTTTCACAAGTTCTCACGCACATCAGCCGGTAATGCTAGAAAAAGGGGAAACGGACACCAGAAGTTTGTGGTGAAGCAGGTCTTGAATTTATTGCAGCTTCAGGTCATATATATATATTGATACCCCTCGGTTCCTTTTTGCCAGAATTTACAGCGCTCTCTCGCCGGTTCGTAAATCCCCGCGGCAGAACCACGCCGCATTTAAATCCACAACCAATTCCCCCAGCTGGGAGAAAAACAGGACGAACTCGGGTTTGTCTTCACTTATGTGCTTTTTTATTTAATCCTCACAGCTTGGAGTTTCTCAAGCAGGCAGGCACAAATTTACGCATTTCGGGATAGCATATCCCTTGTTCACGATCAATTTGGCTATAGGCTCTCAGTCTCAATATAGTGAGTCACATTATTACATCATTTCCTGTTTGATGTTATTTTGGCCCTCGGCCTTCTGGATGATGTAGTTTTTTGCAATTTTTTTAATACATTGTTTTATCTGTCAGCATAGCCTATGTCCTTCTGCTTCAACTGGCCTTTCCAACGCTGCATTGGGTGTTGTGATTGGTGCTGTTGTTACTGAGATTACCCGCCTCTAAGGTTTGGGCTCTCTCTTCATAATATTAGTATGGATTCCCAAATATCTAAAGGTGATATGTGCTATTGCTATGTTCCTGATTCTGAAAGGGATGGTCTGCGCTTCAACGTCTTTGCCAAAAGGGAATGCGTAGGATTTGTCATAGTTTATAGCCAGTCCTGCAATAGATTCAAACTGTGTAATGGTCTGTGCCGCGCTGATTGTGTTATCCTGCAGGTTGCTAGTGTAAAGTATAATATTGTTGGCTTAAAGTGATATGACATGATGTGTATATTTAAGCGTAATGTCCTATCCAGCAGATTCTGCTCTTATCTTGTGAGCTAATGCCTCTAATGCTAGTGCGAACAACATTTGTATTTGGAGGGGCTTTAATATTTGTGGTCTGGTGTGCACCCTGGTGGTCGGGAGGTGATAAAGTATTTGTATCCATTTTATATATTTTGGCGAATTCTGAATTTCTGTAGCACGGCTAGCATGTACTCCCAGCTTAAAGTGTTGAATTCTTGGGTTATGTCGAGTTAAATACACCCTACCTCTGGTAGGCCCATGGTACAGGAAAACATTATATTGCAGTGTCTGCGTATATTGATGGATGCATTACGTGTTGGGACGAATCCACTTTGATCGACATGAAATAGGCCTGTTAGGATGGGATGTAGTCGGTTTGCTAAATTTTGGATTTTATATTCAGTATTCAATAAGGAAAGTAGGCGACATGCATTCAATTTAGTGTGGTCACGTTCAGGTTTGGGCAACAAAGTTATTAGGGCCTGTGCAGTTGAGGGAGGGAGGTAAGGTACCTGTTTCATGTTGCATTGCTCTACGTTGGTGTTAAAAATTGTGTTCCAGGTTGAGTGGGGGTGTGATACATGGTCAAGCAGTAACCACAATCCTAGTCAGGGTAAGGCACCACCAAATCCCCAAATTAACCTGTGCTCACCCTCTGGTAGCTTGGCATAGAGCAGTCAGGCTTAACTTGAAGGAAATGTGTAACATATTTGTGCAACACTACAAACAGGCTGTTGTGAACCATTTTAGGACACATTGTAAATTTCCCGATTCATGCCCTTATATAGGTATAAATCCCTATGTCATTATATAGGCATTAGAATCATAACCATAGGAGCAAAGGGTGCAATGGGAGGAACCACAACGAGTGGTGGAGACCAGGAGTCAGACCACCAAAAAACGAACCTAGTAGTCAACCTCTCACCACGACAATTGACTAACACAGAGGAAAAAGTCCTTCAGAAAGGATTAGGATTTGTCCCCACACCTAAAGTGGATCACTTTAAACAAACATGCGAACTACATCAGTTTTTTCGCAAGATACGCCTTAAAGCATTTTTGACGGGAAAACCCTCAAATCAGTAGATGACTCGTCCTACACAACCCCTCTACCTTTACCCCCACCTGTGGGATGGTACCCAACAAGGTTCTAACTTATGAACAGGCAGTCATAAATGATGTAAAAGCCATGACACATGTGAGACAGTTCAACAACATCTCCAAACAAGAAATACTGGTGATAGATTCACTAGCCAATGTCCCCACAATCACTATTAAACAGGGTGACAAGGGTGGGGCGACAGTCATAATGGCAACCTCAGATTATGACACTGACTGTCTATGACAGCTGAGTAACCAGAAATATTACACACCCATTCCAAAAAAAAACATTGAACGCCTAACAACATCCATTACGGGGCTGGTAGACTCCACTGAGAGTCAGGGATGGTTGAGCAAGAAGGAGGCCGCCTTCCTCATTAAAGAAGAACCTAAGACCCCCTATTTTTATATATTACCGACGATTCACAAGGGAGTCACCCCAGTGCCAGGCTGACCCATTGTTTCTGGAATTGATTCTGTTCTAGAACCATTGTCACAATTTTTTGATCATTTTCTCCAGCCACTGGTGAAACAGATACCGTCCTATATACAAGACACCACAGACGTACTACGACTACTTGGCCAATTTCATGAGACCACAAATATCGACTTCCTCATCACTCTAGACGTGGAAGCCCTATACACGAACATACCACAAAGGGCTACCCTCGTAGTGATTGAGGAGGACTTGAATGCCACTGCCTGGAAGTCAATGACACTACCCAGCTTCGTCATGGAATGCGCCACACTGGCCTTGACGGAGAACTTTTTCGAGTTCAAAGGCCAGCTGTACCATCAGAAGCAAGGTACTTCCATGGGGAGTACCTTCGCTTCCAGTGTGGCCTGCCTCTGTATGGCAGCATTTGAGGGGCGGCACATCTTCCACGGCTCCAACCTATACCGTGACACCGGTTATGGAAGCGTTTCATTGACAACATCCTGATCTTTTGGACAGGGACCCCTGAAACCTGTAACAAATTCTTTGAGTGGATCAACAATCGGAACCCATATCTGAATTTCACTATCACTGCATCTTCATCACAGATAGCTTTCCTGGACCTCACCATTAAGATTGAGGAAGGACAGTTATCTACAACAATGTACATGAAAAGCACAGACCACAATAGTCTCCTACTCTTTGGGAGTCACCATCCTAAAGCACTCAAAGAGAACCTGCCGTTTGGGCAGTTCCTCAGAGTAAGGAGAAATTGCAGCACGATAGAGGCCTACAAACAAGAATCAGCAATACTTGCAAAAAACCTTACAGCAAGGGACTAGCCCCCTAGGAGCATTGCACTCTTTAGAAAAAGAGCATGCTGCAACAATAGAGAAGGCCTACTAGAACACAAAGAAAAAAACGCGACAGAGACCTTAACCTGTGTGACAACATTTACACCAGCTTCCAATCAACTGGCCAAGGTAATAAAAAAACTTTGGAACATATTGAACACAGGTACTATGGACTTAGAGCCACTGCGGTTTGCATTCAAATGCTCTAAGATCATAAAGGACATGATCGTCCACCCTAGACCTAAACCTAAAGCAAAAAACCTACAAGATACCCTTTGGCGATTACCACCGGTCACAGGACACTACCTGTGCGGTATGAGCAGCCCGTGTGCTTTCACGTCTGTACATAAAACCATAACATTGAACAATATCTTCCATTGGGAAATGAGATCACATACAAACTGCAACACAGCAAACTGTATATACATATTGACATGCCCGTGTAATCTCTACTACATAGGGATGACCACTCATCCGATTAAACTACGGATATCAGAACATAGCAGTAACTTCCGGTGCCACAAAAACAACACCAAGATGTGTGTACACTATCTGGAAATGAACGACTCTGCAGACTCCCTAAAGTGGGTGATCCTAGAGGCAACACCTGCAATTTCAAAAATAAACCTGTTCTCGAAAGAACAAAGATGGATACATCGGTTATCCACCTTTGAGCTTGAACGAGGATATTCCATGGGGTGCTATTAGAACCTAAACTAACAGTGCCATCCCCAAAGAGCCCAGACAGTTGCACCTATGCAGACACATAGAAAAGAGGGGTTATGTTAACAGAAAGGTCTGGCACCTTTATCAGTGGCCCAAATGCTCTACCAACCACCATCCTATCAGCGATAACTAAAACGCTATAAATGCACTCACATTACCATGGCCAGACATCACCTGGTTTTGTCTTAACACACAGGGTATAAGCACCACTACTTAGCTCCACGCTTACTCTTTTTAGAAGAATGCTTTGAGTGCTATAATCCACTTAGACTATGCATGAGGCGTGCTATTAATCACTAAAAAATGGCCTAGTTCGGGGTAAATGATTAGACTACTACGGAGGAAAAATTAGAAAACAACGTAACCTACACTTACCACACGCAAAAAACAATGTCTGTTACCCCTTTAACAACTGCGTTACATTTAGATAGGGTGTATAAATATAAGACACAAAAAATGATTAAAGAAGAGCAGGTACACTACAGTGATCAATACACGCCTGTTCATAATGAGCACCTCTGTAAGATGGCCGCCGCAGAAAGCCGGCACCATGGGGCAGCCTCTCGCATCCACCCCGGGTCATGTGACACATCCCTGTGGTTTAAAATGAATGGCAGTCACACACCACGGCACCTCCCGGATCCGGCAGATAGGGCAAGTCGTGGGTGTAGCGTAATGCGAAAAACCGTGAGTAACATGTACCTGGTTGTGAGCTGAGTTTATGGTAATAGTATGCCTCACCACGAATGAGTGCGTTCTCAGCCTTAGTACGGCCCGCGTAATTCCATGATGCCGTTATTGCATGCGATAATAAGTAATGAAAGCGAGAAGCAGCCACAAAAGTATCTACAAAGCAGTGAAAGTGGTATTCCACTTTGAGTGACTGTGGCATACCGAGTAGCAGCCACGAGAACAATCATGCATGTAGCGAGTGTAGGGTTACCTTTCACAGCTCTAACAAACCGGTATTAGTAGTACGAACACTCGTAGCATGCCACCTAGACAGCATTTACCCAACTATACAAGCGGGTACCGGCAATCTGAGTTACCGTACTCCAGACGATTGGAGTGATGCTTCAATACCGTAAAACACATTAGACACAGGGATAAGTCTTGCAACACACCAAACTACTTTAAGGGCCCCCAATAGCCTAATACTTGCCTGAAAACAAAAGGGAGCCCAACCGGACATAGAGGATGACAACATGCGAGATGCATGAACATGGGCAAATGCGTTTTCACGCAGTTTTAGTCGGGTATAAAATCACAATACGATACTACATTGCCAATAAAGATGGCATATGGAAGACACTACATCAATTGTTTAGTGAGAGTAAACCGGATTTATCAAGAATTGCTATAGCATGCAATGAATTGTCTATGCACAGAGTGACCTCTGACCCTGCTTGCAGGCCAGGTCACACCCCTGCTGCCGAACAGCTCCACCAGCTGATTGCCTGCTCTGGTTCCTGTGCTCAAGTTCGAGCCCGCTGCCTGCCACAGATCACCACCGTGACCTGAGGCAGTCCTGTGTTTTTTAGGTATCGTGTCTCCTGTACTGTTGTGTGATCTATCTATCTGTGCCTTTTTTTTTTTGCCTTCGCTCTACTTGAACTTCATACACTCTGGATCTCCGTCAGACCCCTGTCCACACCACGTCTTCAACAAAGCTGACGCAACCATCGCACCCCAACTACGGAAGGTCATCAACATCTCCTTCAACACATCGACATTCCTGGAAAGCTGGAAGCACGCTGAAATCATCTCCCTCCTCAAGAAGCTCAAGGCGGACCCCAAAGACCTCAAGAACTTCCGGCCCATCTCTCTGCTCCCCTTTCCGGCGAAGGTCATCGAGAAAACCGCCAACATGCAGCTGACCCGCCACCTAGAGGACAACAACATCCTAGACCCATCCCAGTCCGGATTCGGATGCAACCACAACACCGAGACCGCCCTCATCGCCGCCACAGACGACATCAGGTGCCAACTAGACAACGGCAAAAGTTCAGCCCTCATCCTCCTGGACCTGTCTGCCGCCTTCGACACTGTCTGCCACCGCACACTAAGAACACGCCTCCAAAAAGCCGGAATCCAGAAGAAGGCCCTAGAGTGGACCACGTCCTTCCTCTCTGGCAGAACCCAGAGAGTCCGCCTCCTGCCCTTCCGATCCGAAGCCACCGACATCATCTGCGGCGTACCCCAGGGCTCATCCCTTAGCCCGACCCTGTTCAACATCTACATGGCCCCCCTCGCACAAGTGGCCCGCCAGCACGAACTGAACATCATCTCCTACGCCGACGACACCCAGCTCATCCTCTCCCTCACCAAGGACCCGAACACTGCCAAAACCAGCCTCCAAGAGGGAATGAAGGCCGTCGCCAAGTGGATGAGGAGCAGCCGTCTGAAACTGAACTCGGACAAGACAGAGGTCCTCATCCTAGACCCCACCCCCTGTGCATGGGACGACTCCTGGTGGCCGACTACACTGGGAACAGCTCCAACACCCACGGACCACGCACGCAACCTAGGATTCATCCTTGACTCCGCCCTCTCCATGTCGAAGCAGGCCAATGCTATCTCCTCCTCCTGCTACAACACCCTCCGCATGCTTCGCAGGGTCTACAAGTGGATCCCGACTGAAACTAGAAGAACAGTGACCCAAGCCCCCATCAGCAGCAGGCTGGACTACGGCAACGCACTCTATGCAGGAATCCTGGCCAAACACCTACAACAACTACAATGCATCCAAAACGCCTACGCCCGACTAATCCTCAATGTCCCCCGACGCAGCCACATCACCTCCCACCTAAGAGAGCTGCACTGGCTCCCTGTCAACAAGAGGATCACCTTCAAGCTCCTCACCCACGCACACAAAGCACTCCATAACACCGGACAAGCCTACCTGAACAACAGACTCAACTTTTACACCCCCGCCCGCCAGCTCCGCTCCGCCAGCCTCGCCCTCGCCACCGTCCCCCGCATCCGATGAACAACTTCCGGCGGCAGATCCTTCTCCTTCCTCGCCGCCAAGACCTGGAACACCCTCCCCACCCATCTGCGACAGACCCAAGACCTGCTCACCTTCAGAAGGCTCCTCAAGACCTGGCTCTTCGAGCAGTAGCAGCACCCCCCTCCCACAGCGCCTTGAGACCCTCACGGGTAAGTAGCGCGCTTTACAAATGGACTGATTGATTGATTGATTGAATGAATATAGCCCAGTACACAAACCAGCCTTTTTCCCTAACAATTAGAGAAAACACTCCTTTGTTGCGACCGTGTCTAGTAAGACAACAAGAGTGAATGCAATGTACCCACTATAAGTGAATACGTTACCAACAAGAAAGACAAGTCACACACCAGTATGACACGCTTAACCAGAAGGCAACCAGTTAAACATGTGCCCGAGGTAGCTACAATGACTAAGTAATGTATGCTGTCAATGTCATTCAACATTTTACTGTTGCATTGTTTTTATTCCCTCAATTGTTTAGTCTTGCACACATAGGAGCTAAGCCTTATGCGTGATCCGCCGGGTACTGATGATGCCTGGGGAACTTACTGAATAGGGTGAGTCCTAAGCAATGTATATCTGTCACTACACTAAATGTCCACATTGGGCAGTTAGCCACAATAGCTCACTGTGGGTATTCATCACCTGTTTTTATCAAGAGATGTCCTCAAAAGCAAATACCGCACATTGAATAAGAAATAATTTTAAGAGTCACCACAAGGACTGAGTCGTTTTCCACTATATACTGAGTGCAACTGTATGATACCTACAATACTTTATGTTTCCCTTACAACAGGTAGATCCAGGATACATCAGGTACCTTCTACAATTTAAACAATTGCCAGTGAGTAATTCTCAATTTTAAGTAATAAGTGTAGATAGTTCTTTCTCATGGTCCTGAACAATCGCTAGTATAGTTTACTAAGAGTGAGAAACATGTTGACCAATAATTCTTAACAAAGGACACTCCACCACGAGACATAACACTCGGATAAGTGCCTTGTTCACGGTTTTTAACTAGGATAGGAGACCCCCAGAATAAATGAAATTCTTACTAGGAACTCCCAATCCTATTTTAAATTCACCACCACACATCTACACGGTTCTGGCCCCATACCCGCATTTCACCCAAACGGCTGTTGGAAAAAGATCACCGGTAAAGTGCCCCTTTCGAGGGAGCCCATTGGGTATTGCACCGCCGACCCAACGAGGAGCAGCCCAGATGATGAAGCATGACACCCGAAAGGGTGTGTGAGGCATTGCAATCCAACAAATTGATTCCCAACTATAATCCCAGAAGGGTATAGTGGGATGCAGCCTCGTGCTGTACCATTGACTCTAACACGAGAGGAATGGCAGAAACAATTCTTTTGGACAGAGATACGCTGGGCCCAATCTGAGCAGCAATGGTGATATGTTGGCTCGGATGAGTGGAAGTGCTATGATGTGGACTTTCACATTGAGGCTGCAGTTGATGGAGATGCAAGGGTTCTGGGCCAGGAAGAGCGTTGCGCAGTCGTGGTTCCAAAGGGAATGCATTGGGTCCAATTCACACAGCAGAGGTGATACATCGGTGTTGATCCATGCAGCAGAAACGATGAGCCGGTTCTGATCCACGCAGCAGGGGCAATGCACCAGTTTTGAACTGCACAACAGTGGCGATATGTCAGTTTGACAGTGGATGCTTCATGTCTGCTGAAGCAAGCACCTTATTGTACCACCTGGCCGGGCAGGCTCACAGATGGCAGAGTTCAGCTGAGAAAGCGGGGTGGTTGGAAGCCTTTTATGTCCCTGAGACTTCAGATCAGGTGACCAGCCAACTAGCCCTTGGAGTCACCCAGGGTTCTAGGTTCAAGTGATGCAGGTCAAGTCCTTCTCACTCAGGCAAGGAAGGTAGCAGGAAGCAGGTCAACACAGCAGGGCAGCAGTTTATCCAGAGCAGCAGTCCAGCGGAGTGGCAGTCCTTCAGCAGCACAGCAGTTCTTCTTCCTGGCGGAGTAGACACAGGTTCAGAATTGTACTGAAGAGTTGGTCTGAGAACCCTATATTTATTCCCTTGTGTCCTGCTCCCAGAAGGTGAGAGAAGTTTCTGGAAAGGGCCTTTGAAGTTCTGGGAGTTTCCTGCTTTCCTTGTCCTGGCTTCAAGCTGGCTGCACTGACAATTCAAAGTCATTAGGCCTATTCTGAGTAGATAAGACACAGTCTATTCAGGTGCAAATGGAGCTGTGCTCAGCACCACCCCATTCCCCCATCCTGCCAGTTGATTACCCAATAAGGCTCAGCTACTCTCATTTACGAATGACAGCTTATCATATATAATAAGGCATCACTAATGTTATCCTGTAAGATGGGTAGGCTTCACCGTAGTGAAAAGTAAAGTTGGGAGTTTTTCAATACCAGGGCATGTAAAACTTAAAAGCACATGTTCTACCTTTCAATTGCACAGCACACTACCCCATGGGCTATCTAGGGCCTACCTTAGGGCTGACTTATATGTGATAAAAGGAGAGTTTAAGGCTTGGCAAGGAGTTTCAAATGCCAAGTCAACATATTTATTTATTTATTTATTTTATTTATTTATTGGGCTTGTTGAGCGCGACAGCTACCCAAAAAGGGTTTCCCGGCGCTAAAAAGATACTGAACCAGAGAGGCAGGAAAGAGTTACAGGAGGAAAACCGGAACAGGTCACTGGTTGGAAAGCCAAGTTTTAATGGCTCTGCGGAAAAAGGTGTATCGAGTTTCTAGACGGAGAGATTGCTAGACATAGCAGTGTGACACTGCTTTCAGGCTGCAATGTCGGGCCTGGGACAAATTTTAAGGTGCTACTTAAGTGGGTGGCTCAATAAGTGCTGCAGGCCCACTGGTATCATTTAATGTACATGCCCTGGTTATATGATATCCCTCTCTACAAAGGACTTACAAGTAAATTAAATAGTCCAAACCAGTATATGTCAATTAAACCATGTTTTAGAGAGAGAGAGTATAAGCACTCTAGCATTGATTAGCAGTGGTAAAGGGCACAGAGTTCTAAGGCCAACAAGCACTAATTAAGCAAAAAGAAGGAGGAGGAAGGGAACACGTTTGGGGATGCTCCTGTAGAGAGGGCCGTTTTCCAACAGTTGGTTCTGATGAGATCACAGCTGGGCTGGCATAACACCCTTAGTTCCACTTCCAAGTGTCTAGGGCTGAAAGGGCACTGTTTGGGGGTTAGGGCGCACAGCAGCAGAATCGAGGTGCAGGGTTCAAGATGGTTGGAGTTCTTTCTGTCCCTGAGGCTCTGATCAGGAGGCCAGCTAACTAGTCCTTGGAGGCCCTGGGGTCAAAGTGCAGGTCCAGTCCTTCTTACTCAGGTAGCAGGGAGGCAGAGTAACAGGGCAGCAGAACAATCCTCCTTGCTATCAGAGCAGTAAAGCTGTCCTTCTTCTGAGTTTTCCAGAGTCCAGAATGTGCACTGATGAGTTAGGTCTGAGTGTCCAATATTTATACCTGGCGCCCATCTTGAAGTGGGAGAAACCTCTACAGACCTCCCCTACAGAGGTATCTGGAATTTCTCTTCCCTGCCATGGCCCCAGTTTTTCTGTGGGCACAAGAGACTTGTGAGTGTGCTAAGGCAGAGCCCTTGTGATGTGCATGTGTGGTACATGATAGCTCCTACCCTCAGCTTGACTGAGATGTCTTATCCTGCCAACATATATTCCTCCTTTGTTTTACTCTTTGGGACTAATACTCAAGGAACCACTGTCAGCTACCCCATGTCATGTGACGTAGGATACAGGTTGCAGGCACCAAATGGTTGGGAGAAGAAAATGCCAATTTTCTAAAAGTGGAATTTTCTGAATTGAGATTTAAGTTCCGATTTTAGCATTAAAGAAGGTATTAGAATACCATTAGGAGACACCAAACTTGATATTCCTGCCTGCCCCCAATTGAAAGTTATCACTTATTAGAAAGGAAAGTTTAGGCCTGGAAAAAGGTTTATTTTCTCTAGAAATTAAGAGGGACCCCTCATACCAAGGGGTAAGAACACTACTGAACCAATAGAAAGAAACTCACCTTGGAGAGATTGTATCACACACCAGCAAAGTTTCAAACACACCTAATCAAATCATGCATATACTCAAAACTATTTCTCCCCAGGCAGGTACCACCAAGATTAAAGGTTTCCACAAAGCTTTATTATCATGTATGTGTGAACCCACAATTACATCATATTAACATGAAGTATTTAAAAACAAATTTCATATTATCATACAAATAAAACTATTTATGTATCACAAAACCTAAAACAAAGTTTTTTCTATATCCCCACAACACACAATACTGTGCAACATAACCCACAAAATTACAAGGCAATTTGAAAAAGTTTTCAGAACAAATGGGAGTACCCTATAAAACTGTAATGATATATCTGTTGTATGTGCTGATCCATTATCTTTAACAAACACTAATCCCAATGAAGTAGATATTCTTCATTTATAGTCCCTTATTGTTGCATAAGAAATACGTTGACATGTTTCGGTGAGTTATGAGAAAATTCATCCAATACCCTGCTCTCAGGTACACCATGAATTCCAATGTAGCTTCTTTTGCACTTGGATCTCGGCAGGCTGTATACACACCGAAAGGGTTACCCTTCTGTTAATTCTTGGTGCTTTACTCCACAGGATCATGTTATCTGTCCGGAGAACTGGAGGACATGTGCAGTTCACAAATTCCGAGGTCTTACTTGGCATAGGGATGCTTTGTCTCCTATTTCGTACACACACCCCAATTGGTATTCACAGTCACTCTACCTCTATGGCCACAAGGTCCCATAGAGCATCTCAAAGTATATGGATACTAGATATGGCAGATACTTCCTGTGTTCAGCATTTACTATTTCCGTCTTGCCATGTAATCAGAGTCACAGACTTATCACCCGATGGCCAAAAGGTTTATGCTGTGCCCTATTGCGTGTGATGAGGTCTAGAAGCAAATTGTGTTTTAAATGTTGTGATACATAAATCGTTTTATATGTATGGTGATATAAAAAATGTTTAAATGCTTCATATTGATTTGATGTAATTGTGGGTTCACACATACATGATATTAAAGCTTTGTGTAAACCTTTAATCTTGTTGGTACCAGCCTAGGGAGAAAGGATTTTCAGTATATGCAGGACCGATTTGATTAGGTGTGGTGAGCATTTGAAACTCTGCTGGTGTGTGATATAATCTCTCCAAGGGGAGTTTCTTTTTACTGGGAAAGATTTATTTTGCCAGGTCGGAATTGCAGTTTAAAACTGCACACACACGCTGCAATGGCAGGCCAGAGACATGTTTCAAAGGCTTCTTACATGGGTGGCACACTATTAGCATTTAATTTACAGGCCCTGATACATGTTGTATGACTTTACTGGGGACTTTAAAGTAAATTAAATGGTGCCAATTCAGTGTAAGCCAATGTTACCATGTTGAAGGGAAAGAGCACAAATACTTTAGCACTGGTTAGCAGTTGTAAAGTGCGCAGAGTCCTAAAAGCCAATAAAAATGTGTTCAGAAAATAGGAGAGAAAGGCAAGACGTTTAAGGATTACCCTGCAGAGAGGGCCAAGTCCAAGTCCAACAAAGACAAAGTGGTAAATGTCTTCTAAGTCTGCCCATTTATTGGCATGGTTATTAAGTGGTATAAGGTATGTGGGAACAAGGTTGATCCCTGGCAATCAGTGATCTCATCTCATCTCTTTGTGCTAGAGAGTGACTATATGTGGCTGGGCTTTGTCATGCTCTTTTAATCTATTCTTCCATGCTGGATTGTAGAGCTTCTTGGCCTTTTTCTGCCAAGGTTCTCTAGATCTTTGTCGGTAGACCTCTTTTTGAAGGCTTTATTAAACTATTTTTTCATCACAGGAAATATCCCTTTGGGAGTCCTAGTTTCTCAAATTCCTTTAGGAAAGTAAGTCTCGTAGGGGCTGCATATTGCACCTGAAGGTATTCTTCCCAGCAGGTGCAAACTGTTGTTCGGAGTCCACTGAACTTCATTTTGCAGCACTTTTGCATTTTTCCAGTTCGAAATCCCTCTTGCGAAAATCAGCCTCTGATATAAGAATAATAATAATAATAATAATAATAAGTGCATTTATAAAGCGCCTGGTCACACTGAATCAGTGTGTCCCTACGCTGAGGTAACAGCTGAGAGAAAATCAGCATTCACGGTACCCTGGTAAAAGAAAAATTAAACCACAGGGAACAAATAGGTCTTCCGAAAGATGGATTCGGAGCACTCCAGCCGGAGACATTCCAGGAATGTCTGGAATAGACATGAGAACTTCTTCCAAAACGTACATTGCCTGTATCCAAATTTTGCGATTCCTTATCTTGCGAGGCAGTTTTGCTTTCATACATACCATTAAGCCTAATTGATATCGCAAACGCCACCACCCCTCCATATTAGCAAGACGTTGCAGGAGGACGAAATGTGGGACAGTATTGAATGCCGAGAAAGGATCAAGTAAAATTAGAGCGGCATTCTCCCCTTGGTCCAAGGACAGCTTCTAGCAACGCTGTCTCAGTACTATGCTGGTGACGAAACAACTGGGATTCAGAAGCTTGCACTACTCAAAGAATACTTCAGTGCACCAGTGAAGCGTCCACACATCGTTCCCCCTTAAATAAGGAGAGTTATTCATTATTGTATTACAATATTATTGTTTGATTTGAACACCAAAAGCACAAGCATAAGTAACTCCCTTTTATGATTTTGGGAAAGGAACTGAGTTTGCTGCACTCAGTTATCTTTTTTATAACTGAGAGCTCAGTGACAGTTCACGTTAAGATCAAGGCTACATCCTCTCCCAGCTTATCAATCTAATTCCTTGCATTTACCATTTAAGGATTTCAAGGATTAATATTTGGGACCTGAAGTCTATGAAAAACACAGGAATTTGCTGGCACATTTTGTAAGTGCAGGACCATGAAAGTGGTGACATGAAAATGCCAAATGATGCAGTCTAGTGTAGCTTTGCTGAAAGATGAGACTGTACTGGAAGAAAGGAAAAGTGCAAGGCTTATGACCAAGGTAAGATTGTAGATGCAGTAATTTATGGAAGCTCCTGAGGTTATTTGCATACTTTGTTACAGAAAATGTATGGTAGATAAAACTAAACTGTCTGGACAAATGCGTTTCCCTCAAGTGTAAGCCCCTTACAATGGTATTATGGTAGACTGAAGGCTACACAGAATGAGGATCTCTGTTTTGTCTTCATTGAGTTCAGGCTTGTTTTTGTGCACCTATCCCTGAATTATCATACGCATGTTTGCATAGCAATATGGTAATATCAGACTTGTTTTCTTCTATTGCGTGAGGAAAAATCTTTTTGGACATAGTTTAAGGCAGAAACATTTTAAAAAATGCCTGGACTTCAAAGACTTCTATAAATGACTATAGAATTATTTGACCTCTTAAATCATTTTGGACTTTTACAGTCTAGAAAAGGATCAAAATGGATTTCATTCGAACAATGAGTCGCCCAAAGTTCTGGAATTGACAGAGTGGGACACTAACTGTTTGTGATAAGGAGTATCATCAAGATAAATGCATATAGAATGCATACATACATGCAGTACACCTGTTATATTACTAACGTTTGAATAGTGCATTTCTTCGATTTACATTCGATTGTACCACATTTTTATACATATTATCTTGTGTCATCTCATTACCATTCTTATAGTGAATACCTCACATTTGTATGGTCTTGTACAATGCATTAGTTGACACGAGCTCAATTTGGAATGTCTGTTCTCATTCAATCAATTTAGCGTAAAATGGGCGATGTCATTCATTTAATTTCAGTGAGGTTGTTCCAGAGCATCTTTAACAAAAATACTTCACAAATGTTTACCTTCGTTCATCGTGATGTTCAGCTTCCATCTGCTTTCCATCCAGCCACAAACTTCAGCAGCTGCTGCACAAGTTAGGCAGGGATAAATCTTTCAAACTCTGAACCACATGATTTGACACAAAGCAGCAAGGGATCATCTGTATCGTACAATTCCATATCTAAAAATGGCAGCACTCACATCACATAGCTTTTCCAGCTTTCATCATCTACAGTGCAGTGGAACGCCCTCCCCAGACACATTCGCACTGAACCGTCCCTTAGCAAATTTCGCAAATCTCTCAAATTCTTTCTTTTTCCCAAAGCCTCTTAAATTCCCTTCCCCCCTTCAGAGCTTCTTATTTTCGCATGGTAGCGCTGGGACGCTTACGGGCAGCCATGCGCTTTATAAATCCAATTTCATTTCATTTCATAATAATCAGAAAAATGTGTCACCCTTCTAATCAACAACAAGGTGAGAGATGGAATTCTTGAATTAATTTTAGTCACTAGTGATCACTCAAACCACTTTCCAGTCCATCGTATTTCACTCACCATACCACTCTAAACAAACGTCCACTTTATGCAAATCAGTACAGACTCAGCAGCTCATGGGAACAGTTCTCCTAAATGTCCAGGTGAGATCCTCTCCAGAGGGACCAAAAGCAACCCCAGACCGGTTTCACCCAACTTGGGGGCTCATCGGTAGGGTTTAGCAAGGGGCCTCTCTGAGAAAGTCAGGATGGACTGTTCTCATAAGAACCAGGGACAGTACTGATTTGCAGAAAGTGGGCATCTATTAGAGTAGTACAGTGGGTAAAAATGAGGAGTTGCATTGCTAACCTGAGTGCTTGACCTTGATTAGACTATTTGCAAGCATTCCTCCCATCACATTTTGTGGTATTAATAATTCTAATCAAGTCAGCCCAGATATATCAGAAACAGATATGTGGATCCAGCCTTACAGAAAAACTACAAATACCTCTATCACTTAGAATTACTATTCTCTTTGGAAATTCGGACACCTATAATGTATCAATCCCAGCAGCCAAGTTTACACAAACAGAAATTGTGTCATACCAAGAGAAAAAAACTCAAAAACTCTAAACCATCACTACTGGGGTATTATCAATATTATGTAAGAATGCTTTACTGGTAGAGTACAAATATACCCCAAAGTGTATTTTGATGGTATGGAAGAATGTGTAGAGTGTTAAGTGCAGTTATTGTAATACTGTGGCGATAACCTCTACTCAAGTAGTTGATAAAACAGACAAGTCTTAAAGGCATTTCTAAATTCAGCATGATAAGTAAAGTTCAATGGGAAACTAGCATTCTGTACCAAAGCCTTGTAGATAGCAGTGGTGATGTGCCCCTGAAATCTGGCTGGATCCCAGAGCTTATCACTGCTGCACACCCCGATCAGCTTAATGTTATCTGAGTAGATTACTTTCACAAATTAGAACTCCTCCACTCATTGGTGGGTGATTGCCTGTCTCTAAAACTTTTTCCTGATGCCTACCTTTATAACTATTTTGCTCCATTGTTAACAAAGTTGGATTACCGTTAATGGAATTCAGAGCCAAATAAACTGATAATCTGAGATGGAGAATTCAGATTGATGTTAAAATAATGAGTAATAATGTGGTGCTGTATGGGACACTACAGTAAAGGAGTCCGAGAAAAATGTGGAGGCGAAACCACCACAAAGGTGCTGAACCAGATCAGCACCCTGCGTTGGATTTCTGATATTGACAGGTGGATTAACAAGATGGTGTAGTTGAAGATGTAAATCATTGAAGGTAAAACAGGAAGTACTAGTGCGATGACAGAGTCTTCATGGACCGCTTATTGCAGGATGTCCTGGATGCCAAACAGTAGCTTGTGGACCACACACACACACTGTGCATGACATATCATACAGTGGAAAACAGCTTAAGTGTAGCAACTTCGTTTTACATCCAACACCTAACTCCACCACTCATTCCAATTTCTTGAACTTCGCATAAAACTAGGACATTTTCTATCCTTAATATAAACTCAAGTTTAGCAACTATCAAAAATGTCTTGAAGTTCGGCATCTCTATCTTTGCTTGATGAAGTACTGTACAGATTGGAGAGAATGTTTTTTCTGTAAGGAAAAATAAGTGTTAATTAGGAGTCTCTCTTTCATAAAACTTTCAAAGAAAAAAATGACACCAAACATTGCTAGATTATCTGAATACTAATCTAAATTTGTAAACGGTTTTGTTAGGAAGAAGACAATATTAAGAATGTTAATTGAAAAGAAGTTCATTTCACATGCATGGTGGAAGGCAAGGAATCATTTAAAGCTACCCTACAAGAAGTGTGCCCATCAGTGACATTAGAAAGGCTTTCATATAAGATGCCATTATGGGTGACCTTTAAGCTACCTTATCAAAGTTGCATGAGGTGGTTGAGGCACTTGTAGTTCAGAATAACACGTACAGAAACATCATCTGACATAAATAACATATCCTGCCCTAAATACTGTTTGCTAAATATCGTCCCATGAATGGGATGATATTTCTGTAGATAGCATTCAGCAGGTGCGGCCGGTGCAGGTAAGAGCGGTGGGCAGTGGTGCGAGGAGGGAGTAAGTCAACAGATGACGGAATGGGGAAACAAAGTTAAAAAATAAAGAAAAACACTTACCTTGCGATGGCCGCATCCCCGACTCTGTAAGTGTTTTTTTTTTATTTTGTTCCCCTATTCCTTCATCTGTCGACTTACTCCCCGCACCATGTCACCGCTCTTACCTGTGCCGGCCGTTCCTGGTATTCAGGTTTCAATATGTGTACAAGACAATATTCGTCCAACGATATTCTGGTAAAACCGTAGTGGGCTGTTCAATATTTCCAATCTTTTTTTAGAGGGTTGTCTTTCTGGTGCCACAATCACTTGGACAGTGGTCTGGCAAATACAACTCCACTGATTGCAGGTTGGGTTCTGGGAGTCTGCGAAAAATGTCACTATTGACTGCTTGCTGTGACTTTTCACCTTTGTGAAAGCCTGTTTATCTCATCTGCCCATCTGCTGGGACAGACAGGTGGATGCAATTCAGTTTAATGAGGATTTAGCTCTAGAAGTACAATATATGGCTGCTAGGGAAGATGAATAGAGGGAAAATAGTGAAAGATCAATAAATGCAAGAAGTAAAAAGCAAGAGTTTGAAAGTGCTTACTTTTTATAGATATAAGTGCAAGGGCCCAACGTTTTTTTCTTAGGAGCTCACTGCCAGTACTACAGAATACTGATTTGCTGAATATACTAAAGCTTCCCAGTTTTGATTCCCCCTCAGTCTTCTTTCTTCTATCAGGCTACACTTATTGTCTCTTTCATCTCTATCTTCTCCCCTTGTCACTGTTTTCCTATCTTTTCTTCCTTCTTCCAGGGGCGTAGCTTAGTCCAGTGGTTCTTAGCCTGTGGTCCGAGGATCCGCAGGAGTTCATAAGGCCTACAAAAGGGGTCAGTGACAGCTTTACGATATTAAATCATATTAAAACATTGAAAATTTTAAAAACCTTTTTCTATATTGGATTGTGAACTGTACAAAATATTTCAAAATGTAAGCGTTTGTTGATGTGTACTTGTTTTTGTATTTGTTTGTATTATTTTGTCGTCAAAATCATGGAGATTGCTTCTGTCGGGGTCCCCAGCTTTCGATAATGACTCAGTGGGGTCCCCAGATTCCAGTAATAATTCAGTGGGGGTCCACAGAAGACTGCTGGCTTAGTCAGTTAGATTCTGAGAGGTGTGGAACAGAGATTTCCCAACCATCACTGCCATTAAAATCGCAAAATGGATAAAAATAGTATTAAATTAAAAAGGCTACTCCACACCACAGAAGAGCCATTCAGTTCATTGTTTATTCTTGGCTTGTTTTGTGTGAGAGGGAAGAGGAGGGGAGGGTGTGTGCAATCCCTGCACAGTTTCATAGACATGTGTGTCTTTGCTGTGAGGGATGCTAATCCGAGTGGAAACTCACAAAGACCCTGCAAGCCCGACTGGAGACCGCTGCCTCCAACTAAACACACCGGATTCCATTTATTCTGGACTTTTCACACGCACCCCCACCCCCGCACCCCCGCACCCCCCATGGGCCTACTCCCCTGCCTTCTTCTTTATATATTTTCTAAGTTTTCTCTCTTGCTTTATTTCAAAGTGTGATGATGAGAAATTCGATCCCGCCCCTAAAAATTTGTGCTGGTGCGGTGGCCACCAGCTGCAGCCACTGGCACAAATTAAGAGAGCAAAAAAGAAATTGGCCAGAGGTAATCTTCCAGAGTTTTGGGTATGCGAAAGATCAATTTACTACCTCCAAAAAAGGTGCAGAGTACAGCTGAGCCTTTTCTCTAAAAAGGGCAAAGCATCACAAAGTGTACAATGCATCAGGGTTATATTTGGGTGGTCTCGGGTGGATTACATGATGAAGTCAGTGGCAGAGTGAATAGCATTCGAGAACTGAATTAGCAAAGGTCTAATCAATGACTGGTTGGCAGAATCAGGCCAGCGTCACAGCGCCTAGAATGGAAATGTACAGTATAAAATGTAATCACAGGAACATACGAGTGATTGCATGGTGTTCAAGCTAATCAAAGCAAAAAAAATACATTTGCTGTTTGTGCCAGCATGGCTTTCAGTATGTTATACTAAATGATACATATTTATTACGCACAGCTTCAGTCATTAGAATACCCTTGTAGCCTCTTAGGATTTTACATAAAGCTAAGTATGGCAGAACAAAAAATAACCAAAAGGAAAGAGCTTTCAAGTATTTGTTGCTGTAACAATAATAAGTAAGTAGAGTGGACCATTAAGTATACAAAAGGGTCGCTGCCTGCGAAAAATAATTATGACGGCGCACTTGAAAATTTCCTAACTTCAAAAAAATATATATTAAGCAGTGGGTGTAAAAAATGTCCGATTTAACATTAATGCATTTTCATACGTTATTTTTGTCATTACTGCTACCTTCTACATTGTGTTTTACTTTAGAGACGCACACTTACTGGTATGAGAATTGCACCTTCACTATGAAAATAAATAAGTTGGTCCCTGTATTGCTATTTAGTTGTGCTAACTGTACTACTATCTTATATCCTGTTGTATTTTACAATACTGTAATACCCTGAATTGAACAGTGGAATCAACACAGTCAAACCGAATGCTCCCCTTGCGAGCTAACGATATTGGTACAGGCCCACAAAGGGTGCATTCTGAACGGCGAGCTCCCAAACAGTCCTTAATTTGAGACGGTAGTTGCCCATGGGTCCAATCAGTACCCATTTTTTGGGACTGGCACTTATGTTTCATCATCAGATATTGGCCACGAGCAAGAGAGAGATAAACACAGAACAGGGAAAGAAGTGAGAAGGAGGCAACTCTGCACAATTGGAGAAAGCAGGGACCAGCAAGACTGAGATAAAAGGGCAGGGAGTGTCTGTTATTGAATTAAAGAGGCCTGCGGTGAATGCAAGATTACACAGCGTTGGTATCCAGCTGGCCGATTTTTAATAACACCACCAGAACACAGCTTTGGGCAATGGCACTCATTCTTTTATAAATTAAACACTGCTCCCAACATCCCATCTGGTAAGCTCTGGGCCCTGGCAGTGGTGTGGGGGTAGGAACTGCCTGCAAATTTAAAGACAGATTAAAAATACATTGATCCCTTCTCCAGTACTTCTCCCTCTGCCTCTTCGAAATAAGTCAGCGGTTCTTAAAGAGTGTCCAGGCTCCTTACCTTCTTTTGCTGAGATGTCAAGTAACAGAAAAATATAAACCAATGTTTTTTCCCTTTTTTGGCTGATTGGGCTTTCCTCTCAGGAAAATCAGTCTCAGCAATAGAGGACCCTGAAGAGCTGATTAACAGCCATTATTGCCTGCAGGTGCAGACACTAATGCTCAAATAAAGCTATAAGTATCATTAGAATATTGAGCTGTTGAGAGCTGCACTAAAGACAATCGAGGGGTCACAGTCATTAATGGCTGGCGTAGAGTTTGTGCTCCAACACTTCCATGTCTCTTTCTGTTACTCCCTTTTAATTGCATTTGCAGCTCGAACCATTTCCTTCGGATGTATTAAAGTTGCAAATGTGTTACTTCTGCTTTCAACTTGTCTTGACACTCATCTTTTCTCCTTACCTTATTACCCCCTTACTCATTCTTTACATCACACTTTCTCCCTATTACCCTTGTCTTCTCTCACTCCTGCTGCCTCTCTGCTCTCTTGCTATTCTCTCATCCACTCCAATAGCGTAATGAAACTTGAGGGAATCCCCCTTCAAACTACTTGGTAGGGCATCCCACCCCTCCAGACTCAGTCAGGAACTCTCAGGTCAGGGTACTGTGCTGAGGGGGCCCCCTGGAGCTCGCCCCTCTATGCAGCGGGGACTGCAGGAGCCTATGTTACATCACTGATCCACTCCTTCCCACTTTCTTCTTAATGCTTAATATATTTTCATATCCCCTCCCCCACATTCCTCTAATTTTATTTCCCCAAAGTCACTTTTGCCCTCCCACTGCCTCCACCTTGTGCTCAGCTCCTCACTCCTATTTACACCCACATCTGCTCAACTACTTCCTTTGTAAACCTCACCTTCACCCCTCCTTTATTTGCATCCACTCCATCCATCCCCTCTTTCTTTTACTGTCTGCTTTCCCATACAACTTCATCCCTTTTTAGGTCTTGCTTAGCGAAGCAGAGCATGCGCTGCACGCCTTGGCGAGCCCTTTAGTCACCGGTTTCTCTGCTGAAGGGAGACAGGAGGTGGCACACGCGGGACAGGAGATGTTATCGCGTACGGACAGCAGATGTGCACTCCGTATGCGTGCACATCTCCTGTCCCCGTAGGCTGGCGTTACACAGCGTGCGCATCACGCGCTTTCACTTTTGAAACTGTGTTGCGGTAAAGCTGGTCTTGGTTACGCTTCTTTTGAAGTATGTATGTTTAATTGGAACGGGTTCTGGGAGACAGCAGGATTCTGACCTGGAACCATTTCCTGATAAATATTTTTAACCTACTTGTTCATTGAGGAAGGAAGACTGACTGCGAAGCGTTGTGATGAGGGAATGGCAGTCTTCGTTGTTGGTAGGTATCTAAACCTATTGCAGTTTACACAACTTTTATTACATTTGGCTGCGTAAAGGAGTTAGTTAGAATGGCATATGGTAACTACTACTTCTGTACAAAGATTAAATGTAAAAAAGAAAAGATAAAATCAGGAAATAGGTGGACCAAAGAGATTAATGTGGAAGTAATCAAAAATATTAAAGGCTTGTCGTTTTGCACTGTAATTTAATTTTAGCAGAATATGTTGCAATCATCAATCTTCAAGATAAAATAAATAGTATTTTATTTATTTAACAGTTACATTTTTTTAATCAGCATGTCGGGTGGGTTGGTTTTGGGATTTTCCACTCAAATAATTTAAAAGGATATAAATACAGGAAGAGGAGAAAGAGTGAAAACCGAGGACTCAAACGCAGTGATGTCCATCAGTTTTGAAGAAGTGGAGGATGACTGGAGAAAGGCGGGAGTGCAGAGTAATGAAAAATCTGGGCAGAACCCGCATTGACTCCGTTTGCCACTTAGAAAAAAAAAGTGACGGGTGTAATGTTTGTTCATCAACAGCTGGTAGTTCCTCGCGGCCTCATTCCAGTTTATATTATTTTGCGCCCTGGGCTGTTGATGGTCCACGGTTTTCGAATTAGGTTAATCACTAGATACAAATTCATTCACGGGCTCCGCTTGGCTGTGCCCAGAGACATAGAGGGTGGTCTTGGGTTGATTCAGTATTAAATTGGCGCACCCTCTTTTATTCTCATTGACTGGCAGTTTTCTTTGTAAACACCCTGCTGTCCATATTGTCACTTCCACTGAACATCCATCAAGTACTTTGCTTCATCCCTGCAATCTCTAATACCTGCTGCCTTCATCGATTTAGGGATTATGATTTTTCATATCTCTCAACCAGCCAACCAAGGATGAAAAGTACATGATACAAGTTCCTCAGCGTAGTTATCTTCAGAAGGGCAGCTCTCCTTGTGTTTAGTCCTGATGTTTGTGGGATATTTAAATTCTGCCTGCAAGGACAAGTGTCTTTCCTCTATTATTTGCATAGTTTTGTAAAGTGTGAATCAAGCCTCATGAGCGTCGTAGTGCTGCTCAGCGGCAGTATAGTTCATGTAGAGCTTATATGCAACAGAGCGTTGATTGGCATATTGCCATAAAGGACAGAATGGCAGTAATTGAGTAGAATACACACTGACATTAAGGGTACACCACATTGACATGGGTACAGTACATGTAGCGATAGATCCCTATACGGCAGGATTTTGGTTTACACAGCACTCTAAGGCAGCATTTGTGCATACCTTGGGCAAAGTATGGTTTGAACAAATCGTCCAGTTAGGTTGCCATGCAGCGTAATAGGTATACAGTAAAATATTTTGTAGTATTCATATTGCAGATTGTGATGCCCAATGTACAAACTACACCATGTTCAAATGTTGTGCATTAAGCCTGTGACTTGTGAACGGTATGCGGCAGCGTCAGATCTTGCGCTAGATGATATGTATCTGTGAGAAACCAAGCACTCCGAAGATGCAGTTTTAAGGAACTTAGTTAAGTTATTCCATATTCTCATCCCAGGATTTCGGCTTCAGCCTTGGATATGCCTCATTTAGTTGAAGAAAGGGATTCTCCCGGAGCTGGAGATCACACTTCACTGTGACATTGGAGAGACAGTGTATTTTGCGTGGTGACCTTTTCGGGAGCACTATTTGGTTACTATAACGGCAAGTTTGAGTTTCGTGATAATGTTTCAAACTCTGCTTTCTCAAAAAACAGAATGCATTTCTTGTTGCTTACCATGGATGTGGGCATCGCAACCCCCCACCATATTGATGTCAGGCATGGCAGCTATTACAACCCCTGGAGGATTCAAATGGGCATTGACAGTCCTTGTCCCTCTGCTAGTGCAGTAGGACAGAGAGTGTAACAACAATTCACTAAGCTTGCACAGGGAGCATAAGGACAATTTACCACTCTCGCCCTGGGAGTGAAAACCATACTATGCTTCAGCTGAACCAGGAAATCAGATGCACAGCAGAGGGCAGGACCCAAAAGGGAGTGACCCAGCGGTTGCTGTAGGCCTTTCCCCTACCTTCACCATTCGGCTGTCTGTGACATGAACATAACAACTGGCGATGAGCGTGGTCGGACCCTGGTGCCTGCAAGCGCCACCCGCGATCAGCAACTGTATCCTCTGTGTCCTGCGCCCAACCTCCTGTTTTCCGCTGCAGCTTTGAGGTGGCTGGAGTGCTGAGCGTGCTACACCGTGACAGGCAGAGGCGCAACTAGACCCAAATTTCTGGGGGGGCTAAGAAAAAATTTCGGGGGGGGCTGAATCTTTAAGCAATAGGCAGAGTGGAGCTGCAGGGGCTCTTAGATGCGTGCATGCAAATGGTCTTTTAAAGACCTGTGAAGTGCTCGGGTGCGATTGTGTGGGTGTCCGGGAAGGTGTCTCATCCCGGGCTGCCACACATAATGCGGGGGGGGGGCTGAAGCCCTTTGAGTCCAATGGGTGTTGCGCGCCTGATGACAGGCGTGAATACCGTCAGCCCGTCTGCACTGAGAGGTCGTCTCCCGACACCTAGCAGTGCACCCGCCGGTGGCGGGGGAGTGATGCGCACTGTTCCTGTGGCCGCGAGTGCCAGCCCCTGCCAGGCTGTGACCTCATACACAGAGGCCCTTTGGAACGCCCCAACAACACCGTTGTTCGGCTGGTATAAGCTGCAACCACACACCAGGAACCAAAGAAAAGCACAGCAAGGGGGAACATCACAAGTCCTCTCCATCATACACAGCAAACATTAACAAGCATTTGCAATGCAATAGGTCTCGCATTTATGCGAGTTTGAGCTATTGAAATTGCAAATAATAATGCCTTTTATTTTTATTTTTTAAACACAAATAAAGGGCATTGTTATTTACAATGCCAATAGCTGAAACTCTCGTAACTGCGAGACCTATTGTGTTGCAAATGCTTGTTGCTACTGAAATGACATGATTGTGTCCTGTGCACTTCTTCAGCTAGAGAGGATTATGGGGAGCTGCAGAATGACATGGTAGGAAGAGACTGTTAGCATTGCCATGCGTATGCTGCAGGTCATGGCTGTATGACCCCCATTTAAAAAAATGCAGAATTCTGTTTTTTTTCGAGTCCTGCATCTTGGAGAACATTTTAAAAAGAGAATTGCAATTATCATGGAGGATTGTCCATGCCCTCAATGACATCATTAACTGCCTTTGAGTGTGGTAATTCTTTATTTAGATATAAAAAAAACATATCTTTAAAAGATTGCACAAATCACATTATGTACAGTTCTAGGAGTAAAAGATCATAAAAGAATAAAATGTGACCGTAAGCATACTAGTTAAAACCTTTCAATTTGTAAATTTACTCTCCCCGTTATTGCGAGTTCTATTAAAGTACATGTTCATCTTGTCAATCAGCTATATGGCCTCAGCAATGTCCATTTTATCTAGGTTGCGATAAGCGTGCTGAATGAATTTGGACAGATTTATGTTTAAAACAATGTTATCTGGAGACAGAGCAGCGATAATGGCATGCCTGCAGGTCCGAATACCAAGCCTGTTCCATTCTGGCTTGAGCAGGCATCGGAGCTGGAAATTGAATGAGGGACAGATGCAGAGCACGTGCAAGATTGTTTCTGTTGCTGACCCGCATCCTCTGCATGTTGTGTCTTCCTTCTTACGACGCCAGGTGGGAAGATTTTGGAGAAAGCGCCAATCTCCCAATCTTAGGGCAATCAGACAGCGCTTAAGATGAAGTGAAAATGTCGTGGAGAGGTAGGCAACAGGGGTCAATCGTTGGTAGGAGTTAACTACCGCCCAGGAATGACTGCGTTTCGTGACAAGAACTTTGTCTGAAGCCAGAGATTTCAGTCTTACACATTTTTTGATTATGTTTTTAAAAACAGTCTGACTGGGGTTAAGAGCCCAAAGATCGGCAGCTGACATTTGATGGATATAATCATTCAGAAGGCGCCCGAATGTTCCCCCTGGATTAGTCTCGTTGATTTCTTTCCATATTAGGGATTCTAGTGTGCCTGGTTCGGCCTGTCTTAATTTATGACATAGCTTAAGGTAAGTGCCAACGTTAGAGGCTTCATAGTTGGTTAATCCCAGCTCTAATCTAATCTGAGCCGGGGAAGCAATGCTCGGTAAATGAAGTACCTTCCTATAGATTTTAGTTGTATATTTGTTAAGGGCAGTGTTCATTTTGCCTTTGAAGATCTCTATGCCATAAGAAAGTGTTGGCCCAATTTTTGCTCTAAGGACTTCTAATAAAGGGGCAAAGGTTGGGCCTGAGAGTTTCTTCGATAGCTTGGCTAAAGATACCACTAAGGCCGTAGTTTTAGCTGCGATCACACTGCTTTGCTTTGAGAAGCTGCCCCTTGCGTCCCGATGGACGCCTAAATATTTGTATGATTGGCCAATCGATAGGCTTGTATTATTAATTGACCAACCACCGCCGTAGTGGTGTTTCTTGCCAAATGGGACTATCAGGGTTTTCTCCATGTTAATTACTAGCTGATTGTCAGACGTGTATTGTGATAGTTCAGCAAGGAGCCTTTGTAACCCTACTCTAGTGAGGCTGAACAAGGCCAAATCGTCGGCGTATAAAAGGTTACATAATGCCGCACCTCCTATTTTGGGTGGATGGCTATTTACCTTGTCTAGAGTACTTGACAGGTCGGCTATGAATAAATTAAAGAGAAAAGGGGCCAGCACGCATGATTTTTCGCGAGAGATGCGAGCCGGACCCTAGCTTCACTCGGACCCATGTGTCAGAATAGAGTTGAATAATTGGGTTCAATATTTCATTTGGAGTGCCCCACTGAGTCAGTTTTTTCCAGAGGGCCGCCCTGGGTACTCTATCAAACGCTGCTTTAAAATCGACAAAGCAGCAGAAGACCATCCTGTTTGTTGATAAAGCTTTGTCGATTATAGTGGAAACTGCCAGTAAATTTGTCATAGTTCCTGAATTGACAACGAACCCTGTCTGGTTTAGAGGAATCAGATCGTGGTCCTTTACCCATTGCCTTAGATCCTCCAGAATTAGTCCTGCAAAATGTTTTGCCTCTATGTCCAGTAGGGCGATTAATCTGTAGTTGTTGGGCATAGCTCGTGATCCAGATTTGTGCATGGGATGAATTATTGCGCCCCGCCATGAGTCCGGGATTGTCAGTGTTCGCAGGGTGTAGTTAAAAAGATTTAATAACACCGTGGACCAAAAAGGGATGTCCGAATTGAATAGCCTTTGCGGCAGGCCATTAGGGCCTGGTGCTCCATCTTGTCTCCCTTTTGTCACTGCTTTGGCAACTCGTTCCTCGGTTAGTGCGTGTGCGGGGGTAAGTCCCTGATTTGTATCCAAGGAGGTGTTTAGTGATTCCTCATCTGCAGTCCCGCGTCCCATGGGTGGTCTGGAGCTATCGTGGTTATCTTGTGCCTGGAAGTGATCTGTTAGATATGTTACCCATTCTGCTTCCTGGATATTTGCAGAGCCAGAGTTTGTTAGGTTTAGGTGGGTGCGGTTAACAAGGGACCAGAATTTCCTTGAGTTTTTTTGCTTGCTTTCCCACACCAATTTTACCCAGTATTGGTTTTCCTGAGCCTGTTTCTCTTGGGAGACTGCCCTCCTGAATGTTTTTTGGGCATGATGATATGTGGCAAGGAAGGCGCTGTTCCGCGGGAAATTTAAAATCAACCTCAGTGCGATGTTCCTTGCTCTCTTTAGTGGTTTAATGGCGGCTGAGGTTGTGGCCCCTACTGGAGGCAAACGGTTTGAGTTCTGCGCAGTCGCAGGATATGAGTTGATCAGGTGGAAGCACAACTGCGACCATTTCCATATCGGGTTGGCTTCTTTATCAAGACTGCCTGTTATGTAGTCCTTGCTTGCTTTTAGAACACTCTGACTGTTGGTTTCATTCCATTTAGGGAGAGGTGTGGCGCCGCGGCCAGGGCGACTGACGCTGGAATCCGGGGATCAGGGTTCGATCCCCGGCTCCGGCGGCAGGTTAGCCCAGCACCATGCGACTCTGGGCAATAGCTTGCTTAATCTTCCCGACGGCCCCCAGCGCCTAGAGACCCTAACGGGTGATTGTGCGCTATACAAATGTGGATTATTATTATTATTATTATTTAAGGCGCTTGAGGTTTTCCGTGTAGATTCCCTTATAGGTTATGGGAGCCACTTTATGGAGTTCTGGGTTTGCGGTGAGAGTGATGACCTGGGGCCTATGGTCGCTTTCAGACCGTGGGTGGATGCAAAAACAGTTCAGTTTAAACAGTAGTTCAAAATTGCAGATAGTGAAATCTAAATAAGATATTTATCTTCCATTCGACCAGGTCCAGTTTGGGGGTGTGGCGCTTGTTGTCCTTCCAATCACTACCAGGTAGCCTGCGTTATAGAATCTCATCACGGAGAGCTCACCTAATATGTTTGGGGCTTGCTTCGGGGTTTGGATTGAGTCAAAGCCTCAGTAATAATAGTCATGTCCGGCCCTTCCGTGTCTGCTGCAATCCCCTGGAATAAATTTGTGTTGAAATCTCCCGTAAAGATGCGGTCCGAGTTGGGATATTCAGTGGCGATGTCGTTCATGATTTCGCACAATCGGAACAGGTGGTTTTTTTTTGTACGGGTGCTGGGATTAATGTAGAGGAAACAACATGAAAGGGGTGTTCCCAGATAAAAAGGATCAAAGTTTAATTAATATTAACAGTGTACCCACCACACCACAACGAGAGTAAATTTATTCAAAAGAAGTTTTTAATTTTCATTTTGGCAATCAACATGATTTTTTGGGATAATAAATAAAGTGATTTCATTTAAACAGTACATAACATTTCGAAAAAATGTACATAATCAGAAACATACAAAAATAGTCTAAAAAACTAGGACACGCAGAAACACTTCAAACCGGGCAGAAAAATAAATCCACTCATACATCCAAACATCCCTTTTCTTGTCCTTATGTGTAGTGATATGGATGTGAATGTCTGAGTATGAATTTGATTGTATAAAAGGGATGTTTGGATGTATGAGTGGATTTATTTTTCTGCCCGGTTTGAAGTGTTTCTGCGTGTCCTAGTTTTTTAGACTATTTTTGTATGTTTCTGATTATGTACATTTTTTCGAAATGTTATGTACTGTTTAAATGAAATCACTTTATTTATTATCCAAAAAAATCATGTTGATTGCCAAAATGAAAATTAAAAACTTCTTTTGAATAAATTTACTCTCGTTGTGGTGTGGTGGGTACACTGTTAATATTAATTAAACTTTGATCCTTTTTATCTGGGAACACCCCTTTCATGTTGTTTCCTCTTGTTCTCGCCCTGGCGGGTTGTTCCCCTTTTGTAGTTTGTTCTTAGATTCAGGGTCCCTCTTCTGTTCAAAGAGCTGGGATTAATGTACACATTGACAAGGAGAATTGGACGCTGCCTTCCACTGGGATTGATTTTGACCCCAAGTAACCAGTCTTCTTTGAGGGGGAATTGGTTGAGAGCGCCTTTTAGGTTATTTGTGATGTATGTGGACAAACCGCCTTTGGGGTGGCCAAATTGGTTGTCCCTGAGAGCTGGTTTCCAGAACTCGATGTATCCTTCTATGGGACAGCCCTCTGCCGCCCAAGTTTCCTGTAGGGCGATTGCTGTATGTTTACACAGAAAAGCCATGGTGTCTTCGTTTGACGTTTTTTGGTGGAGTCCACTGATATTCCATGAGCACAGTGAGAATGGAGACTGTCCCTGCTTGGTGTGTCTTTTGTGCCATGTATCCGCCGCTGAGAGGGGTTTTCTAGCGGAATTATGTATTTCTGAAAGTATTTCCCCCGCTGGCGGTCAGTTTGAATGTTTTGATGACAGGATTGCTGGTAGCCACCCCCAGCTATAGTTGGATTCTTCATTGACCCCGACTTTTTCAGGCCCTTTTGGTTTGACATCGGCCCCTGAAGCATTTTTTAGGACCGAGTAGGGTCTTGCACCTCCTGTTATTTTAGATGTTGACAGGTAGCCGGGTGAAGTCGGCCTTGTTAACAGGGAGGTGGGATACCCGGGGTGGAATAGGGGTACACTCTAATTCCCCAGTTCCGCAGGGTCGGCTTCTGTTCAAGAAAAGCTCCTACCCAGCTAGCCGATGAGAAAGTCACCACAGTGACCTCAGAGGGTTGATTTCCTCGGGGGGAGAGGAATTCGATGGATTCAATGTTGTTCGTGGCCAGTCCAGCTAGACCCGGAATTCCTTCTGCTAATTTTAGCAGATTAGATCTGTTGAGAATGTCGTGCCGACCTTTTGATTTATATTCGGGAGCCAGTAGAATCTGATGGCAAGGTGGATCATTATTGGGTGGCTCCGGAACACCTGTAGGCTTATTATTGGAATTTTCGACTGCCCTGTCTAGTTTAATCTCATATACCTGTTGTGACAGTCGTTGTGGAGCCCTCGTCAAATATAAATTTTGACTGGTCTCAACTTTGGGGTCGTTGCAGATGGTTTTGGAGTAATTGGTTCTTGTCTTTGCGTTTTCTTTTCCCGGGGAAGTGAGAGCCATCGATGGACTAGGATTTTCGGGTATCATGTCTTATGTCATCTTAGGCCTTGTTGCACTTGCCGTATCTGAGCTCACCCTTAAGAGTTCTGTGTGATCCCTGCCCACGGCTATTTCTAGGGCCATTGTTTGTTTGCTTCGTACCTTTGGGCTAATTACAGATTCTTGGGTGGGTTTTTCCGGAGTGACTCGCTTGACGGTGGTTCTTTGCTCTGCGGCACTGTTTATGACGGGGGAGCTTTTGTTTTCAACTTTTTTAAAGATAGGGAAGAGTTCCTGGTGGGCGATGTTGAAGTTTGTCCTTAGTTTATTTCTGGCTTTGCGCTGGCGTTTGCGCCCTCTTTTGCTGAGTGGTAAAGCTGGCCCCGGGTGGGGCGCTGCTGTTAAGTCACTTTGAGAAATGGGGCTATTTGTTTGCACAGGCTCGAGATAATCTTGCCTGGTAGTGGGTCCAGTTAGTGGCGAAGGGGGGCCGTTTTCTGCCGTCAAGTTTGGTTTTGACTGGGCGCTCTGAGTGTGACCGTTCAGCTTCATTTGGCCTGTGGTTGTTCCTGCATTTGGAGCCTCACCTTCTTTTGGGTTTGTGTTCTGCTTAGCAGGAGATTCAATGGGTTTGAAGTGATCTTGCTGTGTGGGGGATGGCGGTTTGGTAAGAACGTTTCCTCCACTCAACAACTTTACTTCCCTTATGACTGTGGTTAGGCATTCTGGGAGTAGAGAAAGAGAATCTATAATTGGGGAACAACAGCAGGTTGATTCAGTGAGCTTCGTGGAGGCTTGCGCCTGTAAACTTAGGGAATTGAGTTTATCTAATTTACTGTCGATCCCAGACGTAAATAGGGCCAGGGTGTTTAATAGGTCGACCTGCACCTCAAGTTTTATTGAATGATAATTGAGTGCGTTAACTGTTTGCTGCAGGGTTTGTAAAAGTTGTGGCCAAGCACTGGTTCCGGTGTTTTCTTCAGTCTTTTGTTTTTCGTTTGGGATCGGGCTGGACCTTAGTGAATTCTCAGATGTCTTGAAAAAAAGAGACAGGTCCGTCATAAACTGATCGTTCAGGGTGGGCAGTGCTGTCTGGCTTTGCTGTGTATCCTTTGTGTGACCAGGTGGCGAGAAAATCATGTACGGGGGGCTCACAACTAGTGGTGCTATTGTGGAGATTGTTGTTTGTGGGGTTGGGGATTGTTGACTGCTGTTGGAGTACTCGGGTTGGTTCGGCTGTGAATTTGTGCCGTCGTTGTTTGATGAAGGGAGGCCACAAGAGGTGTGGTCGTGGCCACTGCGTTAGTTACCGTGGGTTGAGGCGGCATTAATTGGGCCTCTGTTGGGCACATAGTGTTCTCCAGTTGGGTTTGTAATCCTTGAGAGGACAAGCGGTCCTCTGCTGGAGACACTGAAAGCTTGTCCAATGGGAGGTGGTCAAGTTGAAACTTTTTAATGTTTTGGACGTTACAGGAGGACCCAAATATGTAAACCTCTGGTGGCTCGATTGCTCTCGCAGTATCGGACGCCCTATGCTGCGCCGGGGCCAAGTTAAGCGACCCGGATTGGGCCAAGTTAATCGAGCCTGGTTGCGCCAGAGGAGTGGTGGTTGATGCCTCCGAAAACTGCGCTCTTGGTTGAGGTTATTCCGCGGGCTTAGATGACGTTTTTTTGAAGAAGTCCCGTATGCTTAGCGGTTTTTGTGTTTTTAAAATGTGGCTGGCGATGGCCGAGACATCTGCGACGTCGGGTTGTGTGGCTTTCCTTCTTTTGGGTGCTGTGTACTTTCTCTCTTTTCCTGATCTCCTTGTCCCCGAAGGCTTGGGCTCCAGTGGTATTTTGTCGCGGCTTTATTACAGCAGCAATTTTTCAGAGTTGTAGCTTCTGGTTTCTGGCTTCTGGGATTGTATGCAGGTTTGGGTGTTAGGCGTTAGGCGTTGAGCGTCTGTGTTGGTGTATGGCACCCCCCTTCTCACCACGTCCCTCCAGCAGGGATCCCCTGACCCTGCCCCAGCCCGCTGGCACCACCCCACCTCCCTGTCCCAGCGGAGTCCTGCAAACAACTGGGGCTATAAGTTGCACGACTCAGGGAGGGACGTGCAGGCACCACAGAGCCTGGGGGTGGGACGGAGTCAACAGGGTCCAGGTGGTTAGTCAGAACCCGGCTGGCACTGGATGGGGAGCAGGGGGAGCAGCCCCAGAGCTGGTGGGCTCCCGAGACCGGCCGAGCAGTGAGCAGTGAGTGAGGGATAGCTGAGGGCGGATGCGCGCTAGGAGGCAGAGGCGCCCACAAAAGCACAGGAGCACCACGAGCCGCGAGGGAGCTAAGCTGATGGGGGAAAACTTAGAGAAGACTCGAGGACTCTGGGGCTCTGAGTGCGTTACGCACAGACGCCGAGCAGACTCCAAGCAGGCAGCACATCAGGGGGGGGGCTGAGGGGACCAGAGAAGAAACCGTCCGCTCACCAGGAGTATATGGAGCGAGAGTTATGATCTCAGATATTTCTCGGTCATTGTCAGTGTCTGTGCCCCCACTCGCGTGCGCCAATGCTGCCTTACTGTGAGTCGCCTCTGTCTCTGTCTCGTTGTCCTCCCCAACGACTACCTCGCTGTGCTTTCGTTGAACCTGCAGCCCGCAGCTCACCGCTCTCAGAGCAGCCCTCCGCGCACCAAGCTATCGCCGCCGACTGCGTCTCCGCTCTCACTACACTGCCACGCCCACCCGGCAAGCCTCAGGAGCCACGTTAGTGGGACGCGGCCAATCTCCAACAACAAGGAAGTTACGCCTCTCTCCTATGCTTTCGATCTGTACTCTTTCTCACTAACTGCCTTTGAGTCATCAAGGCCACTTATATCCCCTTACCCTTGTTTATGTGCCAGGTGTCTGTCCTGATAATAATTCCATGGCTCTTGCCTGACATATTTTCCCTGTTTTGAAGGACTCACCGAAAGGCAAATAAAGGGCCAAAGGCATATGGAGACCATGATGTGGCCATGGTCACATACATTGGACAAGTAAGAGAAGCAAGATCGCAAAGCATGACTGTTTAATTCAAGGTCCATAACTTTCCCACCATAACACGTTTTGGTGAGTAGACCGTGGCACACTTTGGTGAGTATACCATGGACTCTGTCTCCACTGGGGAAATATTCAATGTTCATTGGGTTTGTTTCAGGTTTTCCTATTACAATCTGGTGGTCACCATATAACCTGATTCTAAGTATTTTCAATATTTTCAAGAATGAGAAGCAGAGAAATGTCTTCAAACACTGACTCTCGAAGAGCGCACAACTTGATCGCCTGTGGAGTCTGTGATTTAACTGCATGCGCGCTGCGGCTTTTCCCGCGGTACGCAGCATTACATGACAGCTCGTCATCAGCGTGCGAGCGGCGCAACTGATGACGAGCTGAGCTCGTCATCAGCGCCGAAGTAGTTAAAAACATGTTTTCTGGCTCCACAGGTTTCATTTAGACTGCTACAGCTTAACTGTGGTAGGGGAGATTCAGATGGTAAGGATCATGTACTGCCCTCCCTTGAAATGCAACAGTGTTAGGAGCCCTACACAGATTTTACTTTTGTAAAGTGAAGAAGCCGAGATTAGTTGGCTACTAATTTACTTTCATGGGAAAAACGTACCCACTGGAGCAGACCTATTCAATGGCTGCTGCCCATCCTAGTGAATTGCCCACCTGTGTGGGGTACTGTGAATGTGTTTATAAAGCTCTCGCTACCTGAATTAAACCTGCTTGTAAGTGTTCCAAATGTTTGCAGACAAGGGTATAATGACGGAAGGAAATTGTAAGCCTTTTTTTGTGGGTCCTGGGGCAGTAGGCGGATACCTTGCATTATCTGTAGTAGATGTTGTTTGCACAATCCTTGCCAATGAGCACTTCCCTTGCTCCACCGAAACCAATTACCTAGCTAAGTCTAAAGCTTCCCTAAATTGGCTCCTGATTATTCATCATGCACAAAGGGAGAATATGTAATGATCGCATCCTGTTCCTTTCTTTCTGCACTGCAGGATCGCTTATCTAGCAAGTCGAGAAAGTGTTTTTTTCCGTTTCAAAATATTCATAAATAATATTTTGTGAGACTTCAGCAGTCTCTGGGTGTATACCGATCATCCAGCCCTGCACAGTATGACGATCGTGCTCGATGGCTTCAGGGGTGCAGAGCGTCTTTCTGCCTTAGCTGAGGCCGCACCTCATAGGTTGAACACATTGGGCCTTATTTATGAGCCCTTTACGCTGCCCTTGCGTCACTTTTTGTGAGGTTGCAGCAGCATAAAATATGCGACACACTGCGCCATATTTACAAAGTGATGCACCTAGGCAGATGTGTCCCTTTGTAAATGCCTGCGCTACATTATACCTGCATCAAGAAATAATGTATGCAGGGTGGCATTATCCCACAAAAACACGCTCACAGCAGTGGGGCAGTGAAATCAATGAGATTTCACTACACTACTTCTAGGATGCCTCTGTGTCAAATCCTATCGCCTGCTTCACAGCAGGTGTAAAGAGTGACGCAATGCCTACACATGAGTGGAGTTGTGTCTGTTTTCAGACACACCCCAGCAATGCACCACTTTTGCACCACCAGACATGTAAGGAATACTGACACATTTGTAAGCCTAGTGACATGGAGAGTTATACAGTAAATAAGGCGCATCCATGGTGTTGCAAGGAAGGCACATTGAAAAGTGCTGCATCACTGTTTTCATGCAGCGATGCAACACTTTTCATAAATGAGGCCCATCGCATTCACCTGTGTGTTTTCGGCATAAAGGACACTTCTTGACTCCAAGATGACAGCTCCCATGAGATGTCAGGAGCCTCCTGATTTCATTTTTATAGAAATGAGTTGGAGTCAGGAAGTGCGCACAGTCGAATTTAGCATTCTGCTTGCAGTATAGAGACTGCTGGTGTTTCCTGGAGTGTGAAGAAGTTCTGACTCTGAATGCATTGCTGCTCTTGATTAATGAGACTGTAGAATGAGTGTTCAAAGCTCGGGAAGCAGATGGGCTTCCTCCCAAGTTACAGAGGCTACATAATCAGGACATGCAGCATGATGATTCAAATGAGAAGGATGACAAGCGTGGTCGCTTTATGCAGGGAGCAGAACTCTCTATTCTCAGTGGAGAAGTGTGGCTCACTGGTTAGAGGAGGCAGACCCTGAAGCAGAGGTCAGACCCGGGACCAGGGTTCAAATCCCGGCAGGGTCTTGAGCCCAAATATCCACAGACTCGATAATTCTCGTTTCGGTGCCTACTTGAATCATGGGTTCACACTCTGCAGCTCTGGGCATTAGCCTGCTTAATCTCCACTACGGCCCCCCTGCGGCGGGATGCCTGGCTTTCACCTTGGGGGAAGCAAGGATGGGTTCCCAAGGCAAGCGCCGAGATGCCTACGGGTAATCGAGCGCTATATAAGAACGCATAATAATAATAATATTTAGAGATGTCAGAGATAACCTGGGTCACCCTGTTCCTGTGGGGGATGGGTCTGATGAAGATTGTTTTATTCAGTATCAATGCCCTGACCCAGATTCTTTGCCCCCAAATAGTGCAGTGTGTAATATGCTTTCGAATGACTAGAAAGACATTGATGAGTCAGCTTTTCCTCATTCTCTATTTAAACAGTACGGATTGAAGGGTTTTCAGAGGAATGTTCCCCTTCTGTTAAGGTGGCTAACATATTGGCTAGCCTATCTTCCAAGGGCATGGTCTTCTCTGAAGACACTCTTCCTTCGTACCAGGTAGATAAAAAGGTGGAGGGTTCATTTAAGTGGTTTTATTCCGCTTCCAATTTTTCTATCAGGGCAACTGCGTACACCACTTACATGGTAACATCGCCCCTGAAAGACTTTCAGATTCTAGCACAACTGATGAATGAGGGAGTGGAAACATCTTAGATTTTTATCTTTGATGGAGCTTCAAGTCCTCTTCCTCTCAGATCTCTCCTTTGACATCTAGTGTGCCGCAGCGGCTGTGTCAGGGCCATGTATTGCTGCCTAATGCCCTAGTTAGATGCATGCTTGGAAAGTGGATGCCTCCCAGGAGCCAATCACTATGAAGCTGCCCTTCGAGGGTTCTAAAATCTTTGGTCACCAATTAGAGGATATGGGGAAACAGTCTGTAGAAACCAGAAAATTGATTATCCCCATTCGCCGTACTTCAAGAGGTAAAAGTTTAGTTTATCAAAAAGCTTTTCTGCTTCCCCAAGCTAAAAGTAATAGCCAGTCCTTTCAAGACAGGGATCGTGGCTAGGGCGCCCATAAAGGAGACAAATCCCACTTTTAGCCTACAGTTGTCTCAACTCCTCCTCTTCCTCTAATGTATTTACGATCCATTCTGCTAGAGGGAGGTCGTCTTCTTTGCTTACATCACCAGTGGCTTTTGGTGTCGAATTCTTGGGATATTCGAATGCTCTCATCAGGATCCCAAATAGAGTTCTCCTCCCAAGCAGCTGAGACTGTCAAAGTTACTTCTCTGCCGTGGAATCCAGTGACTCAAGCTGCATTTTTGACAGGAGCTCAGCAACGTCTCGAGAAATCACCCATAATCACAGTGCCCTCTGGAGTGGGCTTAAAGGTGTTACTCCTTTCTTTTCTTAGTGCAGAAGTCAACAGGAGACTACCGTCCAGTTCTGGGCCTAAAAAGGGCAAACTTGCATATTCCCCACAAACCTTTCAAAACTGTGACACTACTGTCCATCCTTCAGGTGATCCATCAAGGTGATTACTGGGCATCCTTAGATCTGATGGATGCGTACCTGCATATTCCCATCCACCAGACAGATCAAAAGTATCTTTGCTTTGCAGTGGGAACGGAGCATTAACAGTTCCAGGCACTGCGTTTCGGTCTTTAATTGGCAACATGCATTTTTTCAAAGCTCTTGGCCTCCCTAATAGGTATTCATCATACTTGCACTTAAGATTAGAACCGGTTGAGGCTCCTAGTAGTGAAAATCCCAAAACGTGGCGGCTAGGTCATCTCTCCCAGTGCCTTTGCACTAGGCTCCACTTGGTCTCTCGCCCTCTTCCCCCTCTTTTAGAGGCCTTTTTTGCCTGCTGGGCCACTTCTTGATCTTTCCCGTTTCTGTCATGATAGCAATCCTAGCACCAGGACGATCCAGTTGCAGTAATCTGTGCACATTAGAAAACCTTTTAACGTAACATAACATAAATGTATTCAAGTCTATCCCTACCGGGATGATTGGCTAATTGCATCTCCTTTTTCTAAGGCTACGAAGAATGTGCAACAGGTCTGTAGTTCTCTCAGGAAGATCGGTTTCCTGATCAATCTCGAGAAATATTCTTTTCAACATTCTCAGTCAATGAAATTCATGGGAGCCTTCTTCAGAATGGACCAGGGAGAGGGGTTTATTACCCAAGACAGACAGTTATCCCTCATCCAACACTTCTCCCGGCTTCTGTCCCAGACCCCAGCATGTGCGCATGTATGGTTGCTGTGCCAGGGGAAAATGTTATCCACTCTTCAGATTCTCATCAGGGCTCACCTGATTTTGTACCCCCCTTGTCCACTTTCTCCTTCACCACTGGAATCTGGCTTCCTAGGATTATAGTGCCCTCATTCCTGTGACACCTGAGATAAAACAAGTTCACCAGTGGTGGGTCTAACAAATGCATCTCTCTAGGGGTCTCAATCTGATTGTTCCTCTGCTTACAATTCTCATGGCAGATGCCAGTGCCCTGGTATGGGGTGCCGTGCTGGGAGATTCTAAGGTTAAAGGAAATTGCCTTGTTACAAAGCTCTTCAGTCATTAGATTTGAGCGAGCTGAAGACTGTGTTGCAAGCATTTCAGTGGTTTGCTATGGAACAAAATGATTTGTCTGCAAACAGACAATCAGGTGGTGAGGGAATACATCAACTGCCAGAGGAGCATGACGCCAGCTCTTTTATTTCTTCCCCAGAAGATAGGCTTGTGGGTGGAGTGAATCTCCATTCTCTCTCGGAAATCTATCTTCTGAGGAGGGAGAATGGGACTGTGGACTCCCTGAGAAAAGTTTTCCCCTCTTGAACATCCATGTGTCTTTCACCCAACCTCTTGCAGCAGATTCTCTCCAGACTCGGTACCCTTTGCTGGATATATTTGCCTCAGAAGACAGTGCCCTTCCCCCTCATTTTTGCAGTGTAGTCTGCTCCAGATAAGCCTGGGTGATCTCTTGTGATTCCATGGCCCAGAAGCCTTCTTTACTGGTTTACCGCTTTCCTTTGATTCCCAGGATTCTCACAAAAATGTAGGAGGATCATTCGGACATGCTTCTGGCGTCCCATAATGGAACACAAGGCCTTGCTTTCCCCTACTTCTGGAGCTGGAGTGGACCCCTCATTGGCTGTTTCCCATTCATCTGTCTCCTCCAAGGGTTCCTCATCTCTTCACTGTCTCTCTTCTGCACCTGAGGTGGGGGTATGGCAATTCAGAGGTAACATTTCCTGCCTCAGCGTTGCTCTATTGAAGTTGCTGAAAGTATTCCATTTTTACGGAAGCCTTCTACCCTCAAGTCCTACATCCTTCATTGGCAGAATTTCAAATCTTAGTGCTGGGACAAAGGCTTGTCTCTTAGTTCTTGTGACCCTATCAAATCCCTAGATTTCTTGTTGGATGGATTTCTTGTGAGCCTAGCAGCTTCCACTCTTCAATCCCAGGGGGTGGCTATTCTAGCCTTTAGAGGTTCAGATATGGATTCAGTCTCTCCTCTAGTGCCACATCTGTTGAAAAGCTTTTTCCTTCAACGGTCTGTTTTCTGCTCCCTGGTTCCCCCCAGGGATCTTCCTTTGGTACTCCAGGCTTTAGCGGGTTCCCCTTTAGAGCCCCTGCACTCAGTCCAGTGGCGTTCTTTTAGCCTTTGTATGCAGTGACAACTTTTCCACCATGGTGGAGAAGCGTTACCGCTCTCACTGGCTCAGAGCCAGCAAATTAAAAGTAAAACTATGTTCTAGCATAGTTTTATTTTTTATTTTTTATTTTCTGGCTCTGAGCCAGCGGTGTAGGGAGGGGCGGGGCCGAGGCATGGGAAAAGCCATGCTGGAGAAACCCCACAGAATCCCTGGTGTGAGCGGAGCATCTTTTCAGCCCTCTCTACCTCACAGTGATTGGATGGGAGTCTGTTTCAGGGGCTGCCGGGACCAGGAAGAGAAGAGGCAGCACAACTTGACACAGGAGGCTGCCAGCAGCTTCAGGTAAGCTCTTTTTTTAAAGATATATTTTAACTTACACACACACTCGCGTGACCCCCCCCATGCTCCCCCTCCTGTGTTCCCTCCACCCGACCTATCACCCTTTGTTTGTGGTGGCTGCCACTGCTTGTCTGATAGAATGAATGACATTTGGGGATAGTCAAAAAGAGTAGGCTGTGATCTTTTGTACACGCTGTACAGGTTCTGGGGAGCTCTTACATAAAGTGCATTGGAATAGTCCAACCTAGAGGTAATTAGCGCATGTACAATCCTCTTGTAAGTTTCATAGAGAAGATAGTTTAGAACCTTCCTTAAGGATTTTAGCAAACCAAAGCAAGTAGCTGCAGTGGTCTTAACGTGGAATTTGAAGGAAAGAACTATATCCATCAAAACCACCAGATTCCTGATCACTGTGGAAGGAGTGGGAGTAGGCCCTAACTCAGAAGGCCAGAGCCGCATCACGTCAAGAGAGGAGAAAAGATTTAAATTTCTAAATGTTCTCAGTGCCCTTTCCATCTGCTTAGACTAGACGAGTTTGTTCCATCAAGTTGACTCATTGTTCGTCACCTATGGCCTCTCTGGGAAGGATCTTAACCCCTCTTCGTCCACACTCTCTCTTTGAATTAAGTGTGCTATTATCCATTCCTATGATGCTGCTCACCTTTTTTTCCCCTTATCAGCCCAGGGTCGTTCTACAAGGAGCATGCCCTCATCCTGGGCAATGTTTAAGAGAGCATCCCTATGAGACATTTGCAATGCTGCAACATAGGGGTCTTTGAACACATTTGTTACTCATTATCGCCTTCAGTTGGGGATGGCAGCATCCTCTAATTTTGTTTCACATGTTTTATCGGCAGTACATTACTCCGAGTTCAGGTCTTCCTGTCACATCCATGACCCCTTCCCGCTTATAGGGCCCCATTTGAATGAACGGCGGAAAACCACCCGACCCCCATGGAGGCGGGAAACAACTGCCCGCCGGGACCGTGGAGAAACCGGCGGTCAAATTAGGAACAACCGCCAAAAAAATACGGGGGCGGTGACGTTCAAAACCCGATCGCGGCGGTCGGAAACGCAGTGGAAAAGCTACTACCCGCCGCAAGCATAGCGGAGACTCCGCACAGGAAATTAGTATATCCCCGATGGTCCCGCGGTATGATCCGCTGTTTCCGACCGCCGTGGTCGCATACAGGAGTGATTGTGAGAGACAGCGGAAGAGCTGCAGCATAGCTACTGCAGCGGACGGTACATGAAAAGCATGGCAGTCCGAAGCAAAAACACAACCAAATGAAAAGGAAAAATGCCAAACAGAAACATACAATTCCCAGGACAACCCCCACAACACACCTCACAGCAAAATTCCATGTGGACACACCCATACAGCTGTGTATAAAACCAGCCCCTTCACTGACCACAATCCTTTGCAACACTCTGGAAGAGAAGAGCATTCACCAGATCTGACAGGAGAGGCAAGAGAACATAGCACACCCACTACCACCACCACCACCATCACACCGGCACCAACAATTCCCCAGCACATAACACACTCACACAAAAACACCATACCCACCACTCACACCCCTGCACCCACAAACACTTCAAACACCACACATCATGGCATCACAGAAAATGCCCAAATTCACAGACAGTGAGTTGACAGTCACGGTAAATGAGATAGTTAGAGTAGAACCACAACTGTTTAACAGCCTGGTCCAACAGACAACATTAGCACAAGGACTCAAATGTGGGAAAGGATAGTACAAAGGGTCAATGCAGTAGGGTCAACCCTGCGATCCAAGAAGGAGATCATGAAGCTGTGGCATGATCTCAAGAGGGTTGTCAAAGAGAGGAGGAGCAAGAACTGGGAGCTGGCTAACCGGACTGGCAGTGGGCATCCATCTCACAGAAAACATTCACACCATGGGAGGAGAAGGTGCTTGCCATACTGCATCCTCAGAGTCTCACAGGAGTATCCGGGGGAGTGAAGGCTGGTAAATACAAACAAATGTCAACCAACACACTGATATGTACTGTTTTGCACATCCAAAAACACACACCACACCAGACAAATCACATCCATCTGCACCACACACCCACAAAAAACTGTCTCACAGATCCAACAGACACCCACTCCCATGTACCCTAAATGTAGCAAGCAATATAACCATGAGAGCATGAGAACAGTCAGCCTGCACTACTGCTCCCACCATGCCTCCTGTCCCACACCCCAGCAGCATGGAGCACTCCCTCCCTCCCACAAGCACTGAGAAGCCATTGCATTGTTCACCAAACAAACTTACAGGTAGATAGCCATCTTGCTTGGGAGGCCTGTATGTGGGAGGGAGGCCTGTACTCCAACTCCCACCATGCCCCCTGTCCCACACCCAGTAGCATGGAGCACTCCCTACCTCCCACAAGCACTGTGAAGCCATTGCATTGTTCACCAAGCAAACTTACAGGTAGGTAGGCATCTTCATTGGGAGGCCTCTATGTGGGAGGGAGGCCTGCACTACTACTCCCACCATGCCCCCTGTCCCACACCCCAGCAAGATGGAGCCCTCCCACACCACCCAGGAGCACCTGAAAGCCAGTGCAGTACACCAAATAAACTAACAGGTAGGTAGCCATCTTCCCTGGGAGGCCTCTAAGTGGGAGTGAGCCCTGCACTACTACTCCCACCATGCCCCCTGTCACACACCCCAGAAAGATGGAGCACTCCCTCCCTCCGAGAGTCCATGTACCAGGGGTACATGGACTCTCTGGATGGTCTGGATGATGAGCTCCAGGCCGGCCCATCTGGTGTGCCAGGGAGGTCCCAGGAACCCATCCTCCCCACCACCATGTCTACTGCTGCAACAACAACTGCACAGCAGACCCCTGCAGTTACAGCCTGTGCCTCCACCGTCGCCACCACCACCACTACCACCAGTGCCACCTGCAGCACCCTCCCTGTCCCAGGGGATGACCAGCCCACACCAACAACTGTGGACGGCAGGGAGAGTGTACGTGGACCCACAGTGGCGAGGCAACAGGTCCGTGGCAGCTGGGAGTCTCTGGAGGCAAAGCACCAGCCAAACACCAGTCACTGAGCCAGCCCCGATGGCAACCCTCTTCCCCACTGCATTGACTGTTTGGACTGTCCTTCCCCACACTGCCTGGTGAATGGCACCGGTCTGTTGGACTGGGTCACCACTTCGATGTAGTGTCTTCTCTTACATCTCATTTACCATGACTTTCAACTCACTACTACATCACCACCTTCATGTAAATCTGCCCACACCCCTCACATGTCAACTTTGTAAATAAAATATATGACACACTTCAATTGGTTCAGCATCGTCTTTTGTTCAATATTTACAGTGTTCAAAATGTCTATAATGTATCCAAAAGATGTACAATATGTAGGCATGGATAATTTCAAGGCACCTAGGGAGACACAACAGAACAACAGTCACTGGTGTGAGTGTGGCATCACAGACAGTACACTACACCAACCATCTACATCAGTCAACAGGCAGACAACACAATGTGCAACAAGTGTCAACAAACTGAGTCCCTTATATGTTCACAGATGACATGTCACTGCCACATTTCCACACACAGGTGACTTTACATGTGCCTATCTGTATCATTCGCACATAGCCCTTCACGACCACAGCAATCACACCCTACATAGTACAAGTTGTACCTCGTCACCCACATTGAAGTGAAGTAGTGGGTCATGAGCTGTTGACGCATGTCAACTCCTTCCTCCTCTCCACTGTCCTCATCACAAGACTCAGGTCCTTGGGCAGGCGGGGGCCTTGGGTCCTCATCATCATCCAGGAGCAGGGGAATCCCCTTGTGAATGGCCATGTTGTGGAGCATACAGCATGCCACAACAATCTTACAGACCTTTCCAGGCGAGTAGGACAGTGCACCTCCAGTTCTGTCAAGGCAGCAGAATCTTGACTTGAGCAGGCCAAAAGTCCGCTCAATGTCACAACGGGTCCTGCCATGTGCCTCATTGTACCTGATATCAGCCGGGGTCCTGGGATTACGTAGTGGGCTCAGCAGCCATGGACGGCTGGGATATGCAGAGTCACCTAGGAATTACAAACACACAATGCAATGTTGCAGAGGAAGAGGGCAGGTGGTCACACACACAGCACGCCATATTACTAGGTATACTCACCCACAATCCAAGCACGCTCGGGAAGCAGATTTGCCATCATCTGGGGCACAATGCTATACCTCAGGATGTACAAGTCATGGGCCGAGCCAGGGAATCTGGCACACACATGCGAAATGATCATGTCTGCCAGGCACACCACCTGCACATTGATCGAGTGAGAATGTTTACGATTGCGAAAAATTTGCTCACTCGCCTGTGGTGGCACCAGACCGACATATGTGCAATCAATGGCACCAACATCATAGGGGATGTTCCCAAGCGGATACAAGTCTCCCTTCACAATGGCCAATTCTGCTCCTCCGGGGAAATGTAAGTATCTGTTCTCATCATGGTTACAAGAACATCCCTCAGCACCAGGTTGAACATGGGTTGAGACATCCCTGCAGCGCTGGCCACGGTCTCCTGGAAGGAACCAGTTGCAAAAAAATGGAGGGCTGCCATCAATTTGTACGTTGGTGTCAAAGCTGTTGGGTAGTGGCGACGAGGTTGCAGGTGGGGCTCCATCAGATCACAAAGGGTCTTCAGGGTGGGTCTGTCGAGGCGGAATTTGCGAATGATAGCAACATACTCCATGTCCTCCAGCAGTGTCAAGTGACGGAGGAGATTAGGCCTCCTTCTAGTTGAGATGAAAATGGACACATGTCAATGACAACCATCATGAGATGGCCACAGCACATCCCGCTAAGGAAGTCACGGAAAAACAAAGACTGCCCTGAGAAATGTATGACACACCAGGTTACATGGGTGGAAGTTAGAGCCGCACAGAGGGCACACCTCTCCATTTACCATACACAATTTCCTCAAAAAACACATAGGTCAATGTGAATGCACGCATACTAAACCCCACATTTCACATATGCACGCCTTGCAGTGTACCATCCAGCCAATGTGTGTAAAATGAACATGACTGTCTCATGCTCATCTGTTGTACCTGCAGATATAATAGCACAAGTAATTAACAACATCATACAGTGAAACAAGCCTTGCCACGGTCATCACTGACCCACAACACATTGATTAGTGCACACATTGTTGAGTCCACTTCACCACTGTCACGCATCATCAACCATCAAATCCATAATTGACATGGCAGGGACTACAGACCAATGTACATCACACATATCCAACCATGACACGTGCGGGCACCTGTGGATTCAATGGAATAATGGCATTGTGTGGACGATGATGTGCCCTTCACCATGTTGCCACTGTGTACATGTTCAACTGTTCCTGATGGACATTGCCATTGCATGCCACCCTACTCGCGGTAGCTTCCGCCTGGTCCAGGCGGTGTGTCACCAGCACCACCCCTTACACAAGTGCGGTAGTCATTGGCATGGAGACATGGGAAGATGGCGGTGGGCTTCCTCCGCCACCCTACTCGTTGTAGCTACCGCCTGGCCCTGGCGGTGTGTCACCAGCACAAGTGCGGTAGTCATTGGCATGGAGACATGGGAAGATGGAGGTGGGCATGCTCCGCCACCCTACTCGCGGTAGCTACTGCCTGCCCCCGGGAATGTCACCAGCACCACCCCTTACACAAGTGCGGTAGTCATTGGCATGGAGACATGGGAAGATGGCGGTGGGCATGCTTCGCCTCCCTACTCGCGGTAGCGCACCCCGGGACCCTGCGGTGCATCACTGCCATGGAGCATTGCCTTTAGCCAATGGGAGCGATGATTGCGGTGACATGATGCCGTTTTGGAAACCGCTGAAGGCGTGCTCCGCCACCACGGAGGCGGTCATTGGATGCTTTTGAAAGAGTTAGATCTGGACAACCAATCGGCACATAAGAGACGACCCTAGGGGGCTATACATCTGTGGGAGTGAGCCTCACATTTCCACTGCTCACAGAGCCTGCTGCCTGTTATCCTCTCCTGCTGCTGCCTACAGAGCCTGCTGCCTGGGACCCTCTCCTGCTGCTGCCTAGAGACCCTGCTGCCTGGAACCCCTCACCACCCTCTTCCACCACAGGTGTTTCATGTCCACAGGGATGGCAAGGACAGAGAAGATCCGTGCCAGTCCATTGACAAGCGAGGAGCTGGAGGTTATGGTGGATGAGGTGCTCACACAGTACCCAAGGCTGTATGGTGCCCCCAATGTTGTGGTAAGTCATCGTAAAGGAAGGTGTAGGGCAGGGGGGAAGACATGTAGTTGTACTGCTGCAGTATAAGCCTGAGGGTGTGGGTTGTGTTATTCACTGACAAACATGCTGCCTCCAGGGCGAAGGAGTGTGTGTGTCCCAATATCACGGTTTTCCCTGCCTGCAGTTGTATGTCTGAGTGGAGTGTGTTACATTGTCAGCCATACAGAGCCACAGGATGTTGGACATGCAGGTGCCAGGACAGTAATTGCTCGGCTGATTGTCTCAGTGTGCCCCTGTTGTCTGACTCAGTGTGAACCCAGAGGCTATGCCCAGTCACCGCACACCAAGCAGAGATCACATCACTGCACTTACTGTGGCCTTACTCTTTTTCATTCACACTGAAATAGAAATATGCACCATCTCAGTCCTGTCTCATTGCACATGACCACACTTGTGTAGATGGCTATTTTGTTGGTGAGTGTTTATGTACCCGGATGCCACACATAACATACACACATGTACACAGGACATGCTCATTGAATGCTGCCCAGTCATGCTCACAGCCATTCTACGCACAGACACAGGTTGATATATGATGTATGTTCTGGCCAGAAATGCATAGGACTGCAGATGTGTGCAAGCCACAGAGGGGGTTCAGTACAGTCATCCTGCATGTGTGTGAGATTATCAGGGACCCTGTATGCCCTCATAAATGCATGCAATCACATCTGCTTGGCCCATGCAGAGTGCCCTTGTGAGGTGTACCCCAGTTTGGGATGGAGGGAGATTACATTTCGTAATGAGTCTGTGTCTTGCTACTGAACTGATAGATGTTGGTACATGACACTGTGTTACTGATCATTTCCCCTTCTTTTCTCAAAATGCCTGTAGCTCAAGGTACACCAGCGTAAGGCCGTGTGGAGGGCCATTGCAGCAAAGGTGCGAGCCCTGGGGGTATCTAACCGATGATGCACCCACTGCCACAAGAGGTGGGACGACATCAGCCAGCTGGCATAGAATGTGGCAGAGATGACCTTGGGGCTGCTACCATGCACTGGGCATTTGGCACGGCACAGCATGACACCACTGATGGGCCGCATCTTGGCTGTGACATCTCGAGCTGGATGCACGTCTGAAGGAGCATCGGCAGCAAGGCAGGAGTGAGTATTTGGGGAGCGTGACTTTGACTGGGAGCGGATGCATGTGTACAGGGCCTGTGGCAGCGGTGGCCCATGTAATGTTTGTGTGGTGGAGCTGTGCTGTGTCAACTGAGTGGCTGCTAGGATGGGTGCCAGTGTCATGCATTGGCCCAAACTGTCCTTACAAAGGTGATCCTACCTGCTGTGCATTCCCATAGCCAGATGTGTTAGTATCTACATGTTTCCTTTTCCAGCATTTTACACAAAGGATATGGTCCTAATGGGCCTCTATCTCAAAACAGAATATGGGTCAATAATGGTGGGTCTGGTCTATGCGTGAGTTACCAAATTTACAGGCTTATATAAAACAGCAATATTCAACATAAGTGTATTCAAAGGACATGAGTGTTAAAATTTCATCAATTTGTTCGAATTGTTATTTTTGTTTAAAATTAATACATTAATAAATTTTCATCAAACTGTCAGTTTGTTTGTTCTTTTTAAATTGATGAAAATGTATTAATTTCTGTAATACTGTGCAATGATGCATGTTTTTATGAATTTTTTTATGAATATTATGTTTTGATTTATTTTGAATTATGATATACAATGTATAATCAGCAAGTTCTGCAGTTTTTTAAAAACAAAAATAACAATTCTAATAAATTGATGAAATTTTAACACTCATGTCCTTTGAATACACTTATGTTGAATATTGCTGTTTTATATAAGCCTGTAAATTTGGTAACTCACGCATAGACCAGACCCACCATTATTGACCCATATTCTGTTTTGAGATAGAGGCCCATTAGGACCATATCTTTTGTGTAAAATGCTGGAAAAGGAAATTTGTTGTTTTTGATTACTGACCCATTCCTTGTCCGGGTAAAAGGGTAACTCCCTCCTTATTGTGGTTAGTATCTACATGGTCATTCAGCATTGGGATAGTTTGGGCAATCTATTATGGGGTGAACAGCAGTGTCAACTAAATGACTGTGACTTCATGTATGCCTACTTTGCATGCACCATGATCGTTGAGGCTCACACATCTGACAACAATGTGGCCCAGAGTACCACATGGTGTTTGTTATGGGCTACTTGCCATTGTGGACTGTCAGGTCCTAATAGGTGTGTGTGTTGTCCCCTCCTGTTCCCTCCTGTTCCCTCAAGGTCTGTCAGTGTCATGTCCCTAGGTGTGGGCCTAGAGACATTTGGGATGCAAACTCACCCCTTTCCAGTTCTTCCCAGCAGATTTCAATGTGGATCCCTTCCTCCAGGTACCCCCTACACAGGGGCATCTTCACCCTGATGAATAAGATCCTGTCTTTTGGTGAAATACAAGTAAGTGCTTTGGTACAATGTACCCATTACTGAAACTACCTACATATGGGTCAGATTCTGGCAATGGGTATGTGGTATTTCCCACATATATAATGCATATGTGTGCATTCAACACATATGCAGTCGGAATGAACACACAGGCTCCAATATATATATATATATATATATATATATATATATATATATGAAAAGGAAACTCCTCCTCAGCTTGCTCTGCGCTCGCAGACACCGCCTCCACGCCAGCAAATAATAAGGACCGGACCAGCAGAGTCAGCAAGATGGTATTTATTTAAAACAACAGAACCAGCGACGCGTTTCGTGCCAAAAGCCCTTGGTCACGCTGCAACATGTTTTGAATCATTATGCTATTTTATAGGTAAATTCAGTGATGTTGACGCCGCCCCCTGGTGGCGTCCACCATAATCACGTGACATATAGTAAACAGTGAAAACACACTATCGCCAATATACTTTTCCATTTGCCGACAAATGTACAGAAAGTTGTTACTGGTTAAATCCAGGAATTATTCTGATACTATCAGATAATACAATTTATAGATAAAAAGCTATAAAAAGCAATTTCATTTGTCAAATTGAAATTCAAATGACATGTATACCAATTCTGTGCAAATATGCAAATTCTTATAAGTAGCAGCGAAAATGTATAAAGTGCAAGGTTAGAAAGTGCATAAGTGATAAGGATGAAATAAAGTGCAAGAGAATTGCGGGAACATACTACACTACCCTTAGAACAGTAATGTGCAAATATACAATGAACATTAAAAAGTGCATGATTAAATTCATCAAACAATCCTGTTCTATACTAAATTCTCTTAAAGTGTTCCAGGTAGATCAAGACATTATTGTCCAAGAAGCTAAAAATGACAATATGTATAAATAAGACCATATTTCATATATGTACACATCCACACCACCTTTACATACCCTCCCCCACAACTACCCAACAACAACATTAAATAACCTCAAAGAAAACCCCACTGTTGTAACAAACACAAAATTCTAACCCAAATATCTACATCCACATACACATATATACACACACACATATGAAGATATATATGCGAACATACATATATATATACATGCAGATACAGGCACAGGCCTACCCTATATATACAAATATATACATTTATATACATTTGTGCCTCTCCTTAATTATTCCATATATGTAGATGTACAGCACAATATCAATATACACAAATCCATACTTAATACCTGCATATTTCAATCATTATACAGTCTAAAAATTGTCATATGAGTAATTATATAAAACTATTTCAATAGATCCTGGAATAGAATTGTATGAGTATATTAAAATTGAATGATGATCGTGCTATATAATAATAAAGTGCAACATATGCGTCACCATGAGCGAATAACGATCTAACTTTCACTAGTTGTAGAAGCAAATCATGGGACAAGGAATATTCCCAACGCACGGTACTTCTAATAGGGAACCTAACTAGAAGCACATGTACCATTAGTAAGGGGGAAACAGGGTGGAGCAACCAGTATTAATATAAAATTACAGAAAATTACAGAAAATGGTGAATTTCCTCAATATTGTTGAGCCCATTGGGCCAACGGCTATCGAGTTCCAATATGAATCTAGATTCCAGTTTCCTGAGTTCCATCTCACGGTCACCTCCTCTTCTTAATCTGGGTACTGCTCCAATCACAAAGTAGCTGAGGCAGTTTAAATCTTTGTTATGAACCCGCTTAAAATGTCGGGCGACCGGGTAAGTAGGATCACTATGGAGAATAGCCCGCAAGTGCTGTAGTATTCGGACGTGCACCTGGAGCTTAGTGCTGCCAACATATCTAAGCCCACAGGTGCACGCCAGAACATACACGGCATGATCAGTTTTGCAGTTATAGTTGCCATTGATGGTCTTGGCAACTGTGCTAAACGGGGTAGCATAGTGAGTAGTGTTAACGCCGAACTTACAGGCCCTACAACTAGAACATTTAAAGAATCCCATAGTCGGGCGTAGCCATGGAATTTTAGTTTTTAGTTCAGGCGCAGCATTGTCCAAGTAATTGCCCGTGGTTTTAGCCCGTCTAAAGGTTACAGTGGGTGAAGAGGGTAATCTGGTGTTTAAGATGTGATCACTCAGAATGATCGGCCAATGTTTGTTCAATATTGACCTGATTTTCCTATCTTCCCTACTGAAAGTAGTGATAAGCCGTGGGCACTCTATTTGGGATTCTATATCTACAGGTAGTTCAGTTGTAGGGGTAGCATCAGGAAAAAGACTATATATATATATGGAAATATATTACCCACCACTGCAAGACCGCTGCAGCCCCACTTTTGGGAAACTCGTATTACAGAGGTTGGAAGGGACAGGTGCAGCAGTCTCCTAACGGTTGCGGACGTGGTCCTTCAGTGGTTGGACCATCGAACTAGTAATAAAGCCCTATGTCTCTTTACTATTTTCTGACTGTAAAAGAGCTCAATAAAGATCTGTCTTTATAGTTTTTTTATATTTATAAGTTATCCATTGGGCTGTTAGGGAGATCACTGCATCCTGCAGATTTAAGCTAGGACTTGATCATGTTCTGTTTCTAGAGGTTCAGTGGTATATTTACAAGGGAAGTGGTGGAGCGTGGTGTTAGCCTTCTTGGCTTAACGCAGCGCTCTGCCACTTTAGAAAAGAAGGGTTGCACAGTATTTACAACACTACGATGCAGCCCTGCGTTTCCCCCTTCACTGGGACTAATTACAGCTGCCTAGCACCAACTCAGGCACCCTTGCTTCATAGTGCAAGGGTGCCTGCATTGTGGGAATGATTGTTTATGTGCAGGAAGATGTCCCCTCCTGCACAAAAACAACCTTAAACGGCGATTTGTAACTTCTATGTGTGCTGCCTGGTGCAGCCCAACTTAGAAGTTGCAACTCGTCAATTTTTAAATGATTGTTTATGTGTAGGAAGAGACACCTTCCTGCACATAAACAATCTTGCATGGCATTTTGCTGTTTCTTTTTGTGCTGCACAATGCAGCACACATAGAAACTGCGAAAATGAGGGGAAATAAAGCATTTCTCCTTGTTGCACCATTGTTAAGACCAGGGTCTTTTGGTCTTAATTTTGGCACTATACCATATTTACAACACCCGTGTAAATATGGGACTGCATCAAAATCAATGGGTGTTGCTGCGGAACACCCACCACAACACCCGTTGCCAACCTCTTTCACGCTAAGCATAGCGTGAAAGGGTGCCTTAGCATTAATCCACGTTAAGTGATTTAACACTGCCTTGTAAATAAGGCGAAGCCCGTATCACCACAGGAACGTCTTTAAAAGAGACCGTCCTGTGGCAATAAGGGCTTGTTAATCTGACCCTCGGAGTTCTGATGAAATATGTTTTTCATCATGTTTGTTTTCTTTTTCCAAGACCAGTAGGAATGATGAGGAACTTTTTCATCTAGCTCTAGAGAAACCATCAGAGAATCCATTCATCCCTGTAGATCTGAGACCCTCTCTAGTCTTTCCTTCTACATCATTGCTTCTTGCACCATGTCACCATTAGAGGCACCAGTGCAGGTAGTTACCTGCATCCTACTCACTTCCCCAGAAGGAATTACAAGGATGCGAATGCATTCAAGCACTCATGAATCAATGTCAGTTTCACTTCCCAGTCGTGCGAAATACCTTTTCTATTGGTAAGTCTGTAGTGGTCTTTGTCCTTTTTAATGCAACATGAACCATATCTTACTTCTCAATTCCTGAATAAGTTAATTCTCTGCTACATGGTTTCACTTCCTTCAAGACAGAATAGCAGTAATTATTTGATCAAACCTATATACAATTGCCTTAGACAATTATTTTATGAACTCAAACAGTGAAATGGAAATAAGGACTTGCTCTCATATTTAACAACATTTCACTGGCTATTGGTGGAAACCAAATGGTTCAAGAAGAAAAACGCATCTCTATTCCAACAGAAGCTATACAGTGAATTGAAGAATGTTGTAATGCAAGTTGTGAAATCCTCACATTTTTTAACGATTTCGTGTATCTGGTGTTGCAGTTAGAACTTCAGACGAAAGGAAACATGCTCAAGAGTCAACATTGTATGGTAGAATAAAGGTAAATCAGGCAGACATTGATTGGAGAGACCAGCAAACCAATGTAAATAGGTGGCATCAGGGGCCCCATTTTACTGGCAAAAAAAAGTAAAAGATAGATACATTGATCTATATTTGTATTGGAGGCTATTTTGTGAGGGTGTACCCTTTTAAGTAAAAAACATCGAGTCAGGCCATGATTATCACAGAAAATGAGACTTTTCATCCAGAAATCTTTGAATCCTGCCAGCCTGAAAGACGGCCTATTTCAGCCTTCGAATTCCCAAGAAGTGGAAAGGCACCCCTCAAACCTCTCCCACCCACACTGTGTCACAGGTCTGCATGACTCCGCTTCCACGTGCCACTACACCACCTGGTCCAAACAGCCCTCCTGCTTGCCAAGCCACTGGTAGCCCTACATCACCTGGGCCTCTGTCTCCCCAGTCAAGTGGTCCTGCTGTCCCCGACACACAGTCAGCTCCAAATCTGTCTGACAGCCAAGAGTGAGTGGTAGTCCTCCTCATACACCTGTCTCCCATACAGGTGTGCTAGTCATGCCCATTGTTTACTAGCTGGGTGTGTCGCTGGCCATGGTAGGGTACAGTCAAACACACTCACTGTGCAGCTTCTCATGTCCTGACTCTGCACTTTGCCATGCCCACTGGCCTTGTCATTCACTGCTGTTCTGCCCTTACCTGTGCAGATTCTCCTATCCTCACTCTGCACTTTGCCATGCCCACTGGCCTTGTCATTCACTGCTGTTCTGGCCTTACCTGTGCAGCTTCTCATGTCCTGAATCTGCACTTTGCCATGCCCACTGGCCTTGTCATTCACTGCTGTTTGCCCTTGCCTGTGCAGATTCTCATGTCCTGACTCTGCACTTTGCCATGCCCACTGGCCTTGTCATTCACTTCTGTTCTGCCCTTGCCTGTGCAGCATCTCATGTACTTGCTGTGCACCCTACCCTGGCCACTGGCCCTGTTACTCTGCTGTGTTGTACTCTCACCTGTGCCCTGGACACTGGCCCTGTTGGGGAAACACCCATTACATCGATGTAAATACATCGCGGGGCTATCGCACCGCAACTTTTACATCGCATGGTCGTTGACATCGCAGCCTTTTAGTGCGCATGCAACAACGGCGCGATGGCATTAACATCGCATGCAATTACAACGCATGCGATGTTAAGATGCCATTACAACACAACAGCGTTGTAATACAAGAAAGCAGAACACAGTTGTAGGAAACGTGCCTTTCCTAAAAAAAGAAACTGAAACGGGCTACAGATATTTCAGAAGCGTTGTAATACAAGAAAGCAGAACAACATTTATTTATTTTAGAATTAAAACCGGCCTGGAATGCTTCTGAGATCTCCAGAGAGAACTGCCAGTTATGGGGTGATGACAAATGCAGAGCTACACAGAGGCACAACAAAAGGAGTGGCTGCATAGGAGGGTGTATGGATGGATGCACCAACACTGTGAAGTCCCCTCTTTCTCACCAATGGCACGGGACTATCGTGGGGGCCCCACAATGATGAAGGGTTTATGGGCCTTCTGCTCTGGAGCCTCACAAGCTCACGGCTACCACCTTGCTGCGCCTGGCCACGCCCCAACACTTTTCCTTTGTGGTGTGCACATTAAATGCAATCCTGCTTCTAGGTTACTTCCAAAATTACCTGAAATGTTATTTAATTATATTCTATTTGGACTGTTCCACATCTCTGTTGTAATTGTGTGCATTATGTTCTATCAGGACAGATTTTGATGTGTTCTTCTTTTTCTTGTTATTATACTGTTTGTGCTTTTATTTTGGAGTGTTTAATGTTGGAATTTAATTGATGAACACCATGTTTTATGTTTATTTACCATGTTTCCAAATGCACGTCATTATGGGATGGTTGTTTTAGTGATATTTTGTACTCTATGTGCCACCTCTAAATAGGGCACTGAGTTTGTTCAATTGGGTCCTTCATGTATGTCATATGACTGGGTACCGTTAATTTTCATTTGTTCTAAACGTATTTTCTAACGATTCTGAACGGTGGAGACATACATGTTCAGAAAAGATACATGCAGCCCAGTTCTCATACAATAAACCATGTGAATGAATTTTAAATCCTTTCACTGATCAAGATACAAGGAGAGTACAACATCAAATTTGGCTACTTCCCTCGAAGGACAGGATACAATTTTTAAAGAAAGGTAAAATAAAATTGAAGGGAATCTTTACTAAGGTTAGCTACAATAATGTAAAGTAATAAGGCTCATCCATTAAAAAGAATATATATATAAACTGTTCTATAGTCATATTTAAGTTTCATTATTAAGTAATATTGAAGCAATGCATACAAAACTTCTGCAAAAGTACATCTAAAATATTCACAACACAAACCTTCCAAAAATACACGGCGCAAAACCAGGAAGTAGTGATGGGGAAAAATAATTACTAACCCACTTTAACTGGCTATTGTATTGTGCTTGGAAATGTGCTGTTTTTAGAATGTCCTGTGTAGGAAATGTTGATTGGGGTGTGTGACATTCAAAGGCGTGCGCCAGACCCGCTGCCGTGAGTCTCGCATCACTTAAGTATGTAGAGTTGTGGACAGTGTGAGTGTAGTGACAGTCGTGCAGAACCATCTATTTGCGTACATCATATTCTAGATATTGTAGTTAAGGTGATGGAAAGAGACATGTTTTTAATGCTTCATGGAGTTGGAGACGGCTGATTTTCAACGTGTGGGCTCAAACATCGCGTTGTCATGTCACGCGATGTAAAGTCGCCGATGTGAAACGCTATGTAATTAAATGGCCGTATTTGCGTAGTAACAGCGTGCGATGAGAAAATTGCCGATGTGACGGAAGTTGCGATGTAATTGCCGCGATGAGAACTCCCGTGATGAGATTGTTTACGATGGATCGTCGTACAACCGCCCTGTTGCTCTGCTGTGTTGGAGTCTCCCCTGTGCAGCCTCTCATGTACTTGCTGTGCCGCCTGCCCTGGACACTGGCCCTGTTGCTCTGCTGTGTTGGAGTCTCCCCTGTGCAGCCTCTCATGTACTTGCTGTGCCACCTGCCATGGACACTGGCCCTGTTGCTCTGCTGTGTTGTACTCTCACTGGTGCCTTGGACACTGGCCCTGTTGCTCTGCAGTGTTGTACTCTCACCTTTGCCCTGGACACTGGCCATGTTGCTCTGCTGTGTTGGAGTCTCCCCTGTGCAGCCTCTCATGTACTTGCTGTGCCACCTGCCCTGGACACTGGCACTGTTGCTCTGCTGTGTTGGAGTCTCCCCTGTCCAGCCTCTCATATACTTGCTGTGCCACCTGCCATGGACACTGGCCTTCCTGTTTGGAGTTTGCATGTGCAGATTATCTTGCATATGATCAGCATTTTGAGCCTTGCTCTTGTCTACTGTTGTTCTACTGTCACATCTATGCAATATATGAATAAAGGCAGTTACTCCTGTTGTCTGTTTTTTCAGTGTCCTTGCTGAATAAAGTTCTTTTGGCGTGTGCATTTGGTTGCCTGTGCTCCATGCTCTATATGTCACTTAAACATTGCCAAGCTCTCATTTTTAACATTACATTTTTAAACAGGGGTGACAGGGTCTTCAGTCCATTCAGACACTGATACTGGTGTTATCTGTGATGGCTATTTAACCTGTCATGCAGTTATCTTTTTAGTGGTTTGCTATTGTTGGCTCTCATTTTTAACATCACATTTTTAAACAGGGGTGACAGGGTCTTCAGTCCATTCAGACACTGATACTGGTGTTATCTGTGATGGCTATTTTACCTGTCATGCAGTTCTCTTTTTAGTGGGTTGCTATTGTTGGCTACATTATTCACATGTCAGGTTGGGGGACACTGCCAGCATAGGGTGTGATGCTGTGCACAGGTTTGCATGCAGGCTGGGCAATGTCATAATGTATGTGTGTTATTCCTTTATGTGTGCCCAGCTATGTATGTTGTTGGTCATCTTGTGTTGGCCCTTAGTCCTGGTCCCCTGGCCTACATAAGATGTGTGATCTTGGGTAGTCAAGAAGTGTGCAGTGTGAAGGGTGTGATTTTGTAGGGGGTGTGGATGTGTGTGTGCCCCTGGATTGTGAAAGACACACATGTGTCACCTAGGAGTTGTGTGCCTGTTGTTTGGATAGTTCTGCCCTGTGGATATGGTTGTATGCACATGTGTGAGTTGTCTGTTGTGCACTGTGCAGTATGTTGATGTGTCTGTGCTGTTCTGTTTGACTCCTCCTTGTTGTTTTAGTCACTTATGTGTGTGCAAAGTGTGTGACGTGCACATCATTGTTGTGTTTGTTTGTTCATTCATGTGTCTTGAGTGTGTTTAAGTAGACTGTGTAGCCCTGCTGCTCCACACTGCCATTGTGGTTGTGTTTCTCAAACATTGCAGGCACATGGTGCCTTTTATCCTCCTGTATGGCATGCTGTGTGTGGTGTAATTCCATCCCCTATGTGTGCCACTTATGCCTACCAATTGTGGGTCTGGACTCCCTCTATTTGTGTATGGTACACCCCTTCCATGTCTACTACTGACATGCAAGTCAGTTGACTTTGATGTCTGCTGTCCCCTTGGTTTACATGTGTGTGCCTCCCCATCACTTCATTTATGACACTGTGCTTTGTGGTGCAGTTTTGGGCCAGGAAAAATGTTCCACTCTGAACATTGCCCCAATGGTTTATGTGTGGTGTTCTTGTGCTATTAATCAGTGAGGATTGCTCATGTGCACTACAGCTGTGTGTGCTGCCCAGTGCTCTGGTCAAGATAGTTCTGCTCTTGTATCCCAGAGTGGTGCATCTGTTGTTGTTGTGTTGGATGTATGTGTGTTGGCTGTGGTATTGCTTCACTTCCTGGGTGTGCTGTTGTGTTGTGCTGTCCTGATTTGTGTTGTGTGTGCTGAGGTTGTGTCAGTCATGTCTGTGTGTGACTGTTCTGCTTGGTGTGCACACGCTGCTTGTGGTGCATACAGTGCTATGTGAATGTGGCCTTGGCATTGCCTGATGTGCATCCCCTGACGTCCTGTAGTGTTTGTTCAGTTTTGATTTCATGTGCATTGGTGGTTGGCTTCATGTGGCAGTGTAGTTCTGTGATGGTGCACTTTGTGTGTGATTTGTGGTATGTTGTGTGTGTTTTGTTCCTAAGTGATGGGATTGTGCACTCCTGTTGTGTTTGTGCTCTCATTGCCTTTCCACAGTTTGGCTGAGAGGGTATGTCTGTGTCTGATCGGGTTCTGTGTGTGTTTCTGTGGTGTTTGTGTGTTGCTTTTGGGCAGGCATCTGTTCAGGCATGCCTGTGTGTGTGTTATGTTTGTGGCTACACACAGGGTGTGTGTTTGTTTGTGTGTGTATGTACTGGCAAGTATTTGCAGCCTTCAGTGTGTTTGGCACTGGTGTTGGGTGCTCCTTGTCAGCCACTCCTGCAGTGGCTGTCTCCCTCGTTGTTTGTTGTGTGGTGCAGGGTGTGGATTGTGCTTGCTTGTTGCTGTGCTTGCTGCTTGTTGCTGTGCATGGGGGTGCACAGGATGGGCACCTGGCCTGTGACTTGATGGGGTGTGTTGATGGGCGGTTGGGGGTGGTGTGTCCCTGTGGTCTTTGTGCCCTGCCAATGCCTTCGACTGGCCCAGCCTTCTGCATTGTGCGCATGTGTTGACCGCTGCGGTGACGAGACCAGGACCGGGACATTACTGCAAGTTTGCGGTCGAGGTGTGTCCAGGATGCAGTGGGGTGACTTGGTGGCAAGTGAGTCATGTGTGGGTGCCCTTGTGGGTGTGTTGTTGCCCCCAGCAGGGTGTCTGTTATGGAATTGGACCCTGTGTCAGCCCATGTGTTGTGTGTTGTATTTGTGTAGTTGCGTACCTGCTGCGTCGTCCGCGGTGGCCCATTAGATGATGATAGAGCTGTAGCAGATAGAGCACCCGATACACATGTAGATCTGGGTCCATGGCGGTCGTGACTGGATGGTGTGAACCGGGTCTCTGCTATCGCGCTCCGCTGTCGAGTTTCTGCCGTCTCTGGTTGGGCGGTGTCTCCGCTGTGGTGCGTCTGCCTGTTTGGGCCATCCTAATTTGTGGAGTGGAGCGGACGTCATTCCGCATGGCAGAGAGTCTCCGTTGGCTCCCACCGCCGCGTTAGCGGGCGCACTTTGATGGCGGTGCGCGTCGCTCTGCGGCGGACGGGATTTGACCTATGTTATGCTATACTAATATGGCGGGCGTGTTTCCCGCAGCTCGCAAGCGGAAAAAGACAACTTATTGCTCAGTTCTGATGATGATCCCACTATTTCTAGTGTATGGGATCGAAACGTCGTCGACCAACTCAATAGTGCCACACTTAACCAATGTGTAAATGCACTGTGTTCACTATTTTGGATAGCTTGTTCATTCTTTAATTTAATTAAGCTTCCACCTTCTAGTTTTGCTTGGATTTTTTATGTTTATTGGTGTTTTGTTCTCTGTCTTTTGTCCTGGATGCAGGTTTGTTTCCCGCTCTATTGTTGCTGTTTGAGCACCAACACAGTATAGACCACATTGTTGCACCATATTCTTGTTAATATGGCACATCCCTGCGTTTTTTAAATTACGTAGTTCGGCACAGCAAAATTGCTTGCGGCACCGTGCTGCACCATTTTATTGTAAATATGCCCCAACTGTCTGAAAGTGGCTCTGTGTGTGAAAAGTGCCCGGTGAACAGATTATGGAAAGATGGCCAGCCTACTTCAGTTAAAACTTTGAAATAAGCAGCTGTAGGCACCAAACTGCAATCAGTCTGTTGAATCCTATTACAGGCAAGTAAACACTTGTGTACATCTCCTTAATCAAATATACTGCTTTAGTTTTCCTCTGCTCCCTTTACGGAAAAGATGCTAAAAGCCATATAAATTAACAATTCTCACTGTTCGCGGCTCAAGAAATAAAGGTTTTCAATCCCGTGACAGATATCATATGTCAGCCTTATTGGTTTTCGCCATTGACGCCTTTGAACGGCAGCCAGTGGTCGTTGTCCTTATGCCCCTTGTACCCTTAAGAGTGCAGTTTATCTTGTAAATGTCTAGGGAGGCTGATGTGGAGAGCAGTGTGGATGTTTATCATTCTTTTAAACATTCAATTATCCCCTGGGTGCTCCGAAGGTAAATGTAATCAGAGAATCCCTTCACCTGTATGAATCACAACTCGTTTGCAGTCTGACATGGGTGATCTTTCACTCCAGCATCATGCTCAGGCCTCTAAAGGACTGAGGGGCATATTTACAATATTTGTCATAAGACAGTGCCTCAAGACATCTAGCTGTGCTGCCCTGCGTCAAAAGAAAAGGGCTCAAATGTGCCGTATCTACAAGATACAGTGCATGCCCTTTTCTTTTGACACAAGATACGGCGCATTCCTGTCCAAACTGCAGCCAAGTGTCAACGCAGCACCCGTGCACCATGGTGCAAGGGCGTCTGTGTTGTTGGTATGATTGTTTTTGTGTAGGAAGGGGAACCTTCCTGCACAAAAACAATATAAGGAGGTGTTTTCCTGATTCTATGTGTGCTGCAGAATGCAGCACGAGTGGAAAGAGGAAAAACGAGGAGAAATGTAAATGCTCCTTGTTACGTCTGCATTGGGAAGGCATTCATTTTGGAACTGCCCAGATTTATGCAATGTTGTATGTATGTATGTATGTATATAATATTTATTAAGCGCAACAAACACCACGCGGGTACCCTGGTGCTGCAATCCGTAATTTAGAGGACTATTGTTTATCAGAGAGGCAACAGAGGGAATGGGCAGTACTCAGAGGACAGAGTCAAATTCTAGGAAACAACCATGCCTTAATACTTTTTCTAAACAGCAGCAGGGAATTATATTGTCTGATACCAGGTGGCAGCTCGTTCCACAGCCTTGCTGCAACAATGCTGAAAGCACATCCACCCAGACTGACTATTAAACCTAGGAACTTTCGCCAAACAGACCGAGGAAGAGCGGAGATGTCGAGTGGGGATGTACCAAAGTAATTTTTCTTGCAGAAGTTTCGGTCCAAAGCCATGCAAGGCCTTAAACACAATACACAAGGACTTAAACTGTACTCTTTGCAGCACTGGCAGCCAGTGTAGCTCGGCCAAACATTTTGAAGCAGAAGAGTCTCGAGGTTTAGTCAGAGCTAATCTTGCCACCATGTTTTGAACCTGTTGCAGACGTTGTATCAGATATTTAGGAGAGTCCAGCAACAGGGCATTACAGTAGTCAAGAAGACTTAAGATCGCGCCCTACAATACTAATGCTCTGGCCGAGGCGAGCAGCAATGGAAGAATCTTTCTCAAGGCTCTAATCAGCCCAAAACAGCACCCGACGTTTTATTCACCTGTGAGTCCAGGGTCAAATTAGCACTAACCAGAACACCCAAATTATGTACCGTATTGGCCAGGACCAAAGGGGAGGTAGTACCTAATGCCCAGAAATTATGGGGGAGAGGTAGAGACACCTTCCCTACTGCGCGGTGCACATTTCAGTTTTCTCGGCATTAGATTGTAGCCACTGTGCAGTATCACGCATAATAGCATGAAAATCCCCCAACGCCGAAGGTTGGGTGCCATCCAGAGATAGAATAATATGGGTATCATCAGCATAGTTATCAGCTTCACCTCGTGGGCCTGAATTATATCAATCAGAGGACTAAGATATACAGGAAACAAAATCTGGCTGATAGCAGTCCCCTGTGGGACACCATGGCAGATATTGGTAAAAGTAGATTGAAACGGCGGGAGGGCCACTGCCTGACACCTACCAGAACGATAAGAGTGGAACCAGGCCAAAGCAGTACCTGCCACTCCAGCCTCCTCCAGGCGGGTCAGCAAAATACTGTGGTTGACCGTGCCAAAAGCGGCAGACAAGTCGCGGAATATTAATATTGCTGACTGTCCCTTGTCTGTCAGCAACCAAAGATCGTCCATCACCGTAACCAAAGCAGACTCCATGTAATGTTGTGCTACAGTCTAGTAGTTGGGAGTGGGCGGAGCTAGGGGGCCAGAGGAAGAGGAGGAGCGGAGACAGGAAAAGGGCAGTGAGAGTAGGGACAGGGACGAGTGTGGACACACTAAATAAAGCTCCATAAAGAGAAGCAAGTGTCTGTCATTATTAGTAGCAGGATGCTACAACTGGCGATGAGGGTGGGATGGGCATGAACACAGCCCACAGAACCCCACAGGAGTGCCCTGTCCCGTGCAGCGCCGAAAGGAAGAAAATGCTGCCGTGTGGAGCTGCCGCCTAAGGAGATAGGCCAGCAGCAGGTGACCCTGTCCCTCCAGTGGTGAGCGCGAAACGCTCGAGAGAGGTGCAGCAGCAAGCGCTAGAACGCCCGAGGAGAGAGAGCAGTTTGCGCCGAAACGTGACCCCGCCGGATGCGTGTAATCCGGCGTGTGCGGAGAAAACAGAGGTCAGGAGCCCACTCCGACTCTGTCCAGTGTCCCCAAGAAGTGTAGGACCACTGCCCTGGGTGAAGAAAGCTGCCCTAAAGAAGTCCGGCGATCAGTGCAGTCGAGCGCGGAGGAACCGGAGCTTGAATAGCCACCGACATCGAAAATCTCACGCCCGATGTGTGAGCTTTGGCACCGTGTCGCCGAGTAGACACGGGACCGAGCAATGCAAGTCAAAGAGGAAACTGGGAGCCCACCCCAGCCCTCCTGAAGCGCCCTGAGGAGTGAGCGGTGTCCAGAGAAGCGAGAGACCCTGAGGAGGCACCGGAAGAAAAGCGCCGATCTTGCCGACATCGGGGCTCACCCCCGATGCGTGAGAGACGGCACGTGGGCATAAGGAAGAAGTCGGGAGTCTATCCCTGGCCTACCTGGAGGGTGGAAAGTGGCCAAAGATCGTGGGCTGCGCTGGAAAAGACCTGCTGGCCGTGGAAGAAGCTCCCGGTGAGTGTCTGGTGTGACTCGGTGAGCTGGAGACTAAATGTATCCTGAATCTCGTGGGGAGTGAGATGTCCGGGCGGCCATCTTGGAGTCAGGCAGGTTTTGTCCCAAACTCCGTCAAGAATCCAGAGCAGCCATTTTGAGGTCAGGCAGGCAGAGGTGGAAACAAGCATTGGCAGATTGGATCAAAACAAGCATTGGCAACTGTGATGAAGTAAACATTGGCAACTGTAAATAAAAACAAGCATTAACACATGCAAACAAGCACTGGCGAATGCAAGTGAAGCATAATAAAGCGCTGAAAAGACGACGACAAACGAGCACCTGCAAATGCAAGAAGCAGTCTAAGAAGACAAGCACTGATAAAGACAAGGAGAGAAATAGTACAACAAGCATTGGCAAATGCGAGAGAACAAGCAATGGTATACGTAAAGCAACAAGCATTTGTAAATGTGAAAGACCAAACACAGGTAATTGTAAAGGAACAAGCATTGGCAAAGGTAAACGAACAAGCGCTGGCCAAGACTGGGAGTGCAACAGAACAAGCGTAAGCTAATGTAAGCAGAGTAAAGAAATGAGCACGGGCAAGTGCAAATCCTGAATGCACCAAGCAAATGTAGATACCGAACGTAACAAACACGAGCTAAAGGCAAAGTACCAAAGTAAACTTTCAGCACCACGCAAAGATAAACGATCAACAGTAAGAAGAGCTAAGGAGTTAAAATAATCCAAAAACATGAGTAAACGAATATCAAGAAAGCATTCTGTCATCATTGAAACCACTGAATAACCTGTGCCAGGCCAAATGAAACACAAGAACGAGATGTCACTGGTGTCACGTATCATCGCGGAAGGGCCCCAAATCACCTGCAGCTAGCAGGCAACTCAAAATAAAGTGGGGATTTGCTGAGTCACGCATGGTCAGGAAATCCAAGCCTAACTCACTGAGACAATCGTACTAAGGGTAGACAGAATACGGTAGTCACCCAGGTGTGGCGAACATTCCCAGAATCAGAGAAAACGACCAGACACAGGACCTCGGCAGAAGAAGGTCAGCAAATAAGACGGGAAGCAAAGTGAACAATCCTGCGACGGTAGTAGACGGAGACTTTCCTCCCTCATGGCGGTGGTTACAGCAACCCATCGGTCCAATCCCTGCATTGAAGTACCGCCCCCAGTGACCCAGACTGACAGTCAGAGCGTGGGCCCCAAATGGAACCGGTGCTGGAATCATTGGACGATTTCCTTGACGTGATCGGTGAACGAAGAGATAGAAAATGTCTGACACTACTTCTCCAGCTGATAGGTCACGAGGGCCGACGTTTAGTCAGAACATTCCCTGAAAAGGATGGACTGATTCATCCAGACAACGAAAGGGGGAAGATAAACGTGTGCATGACACTCAAAATAATGAAGAAATGGAGAGGAGGTCGTTATCATCATGTGAGAGAGACAGACATGAAATACCTTGGGATCAAACTCAAAACAACCTCTCCAGTGATGTGACAATGAAGACACCTCGAGAAAGATACCCGGAGAAGCACCTCAAAGACGACTCTGGCGTGCAAAGCAACTTGTCACGGACTACCCAGTTCCGAAGTCCACTCATTAAGACATTCTCAAAGGAACGTTCTCAAAGGGAATTGACAGAGAACTCCTCTGATTCAGAAAACATGTTGGTCCAATCCTTCGAGTTGACAGAATTGTGGTCCCAACAACGGCCACGGCGTCAATCACCCGAACACACCAGAGAACCAAGGGACATCCTTCCCGTCAAGAGTGACACGTCTCAAACCAATGTCAATGCACACTCAATCACTCCACCAGACAACCTGTCATGTCATTCACAGGTGCATCAAGACACAAATGCTACACCGTCACCCCGGATAGGGGCAGCGAGGTTGACTCAAAGGTCCTATAAAGGGAAAACAGATATAGTGGCCATTAGCACCCCGAGAGAAACGGACCAACCAGTCGATCTGCAAGGGAAGCCAGACATGTCAATAGAAACGGGTCATCATCGGATGAGAACGAAACACACAAATACCCAGCCGGTCCCAGGATTCACCTGTTTCAGGCGCGAGCGGGAGTGGGGAAGACAACCAGAGGCAGCAAATCAGTCTCCAAGCCATACCAAGACGACCTTTTCAGATATTAAACTACCGTCTGGTATCCAGGACTTTGAACAGGAAGACAGTGTTGCCTCCAACCGGACAAGACAAAGGGAAATAAAAGTGCATGCTGGTGCTCGGAAGAGAACCAGAACAGCATCCCCTCGGAAAAGAGATCGAGTGTCACTTGAACAAGAGTCACAAAGGAGGACAGACTGCAGATATCACGCTGAGTCCTTCACAGACACCTCGGACACTGAAGGTGAGTGGTTCACCCCGAAGTTGAGTGAAAACCACCAAGAATCTGAACACACGCACATCACCCAAGACCTCGTGCAAGTGCAAAGATGCACTCTTGTAATAAAGGATGCTCTTGTCAAGGCGACAGAAAGTCACACACCGCAAGCTGAGATGTGTCTCCATAGCTCAAACAAACAGCCCGCGGACCCGTGTGGCTGATCGAGGAACTCTAAATATGTTGGACGCTAAGTTCTTTTCGTTGACAAGGGGGGAGATGTAATGTTGTGCTACAGTCTAGTAGTTGGGAGTGGGCGGAGCTAGGGGGCCAGAGGAAGAGGAGGAGCGGAGACAGGAAAAGTGCAGTGAGAGTAGGGACAGGGACGAGTATGGACACACTAAATAAAGCTCCATAAAGAGAAGCAAGTGTCTGTCATTATTAGTAGCAGGATGCTACACTCCATACCATGTTCTGGACGAAAACCAAACTGGACGTCCTCCAACTTGTTATTGCTCTCCAGAAACACAGACAGAGATCTGCTGACCCAGCGTTCAAGGATTTTCACCGGGTAGGGTAAGAGAGAGAGTGGTGATAGCTTTCTGGGCGTGCTGGATCAAGAGTAGCCTTCTTCAGAAGAGGTGTAACCACCGCCTGTTTCCAGCTAGATGGCACATCCCCACTGGAGAGTGAATAATTACAGATCTGTCTAAGACTAGGAAATAGATCTGAAGCATATTTCTTCCAGATTTTGTGAGGAAGAGGGTCCAGTGGGGAGCTGGAAGAGACACCCAGAGCCAGCCCGCCAAACTCCTCCTCTGGTAACAGTTCAAAATTATCCAGAGTGCTCGAATTCACAGTCCCAGCTTCCATCTCAACATATGACATCTATTCTGCATCAGTAGACGAAATGGTTACCAATCCACTGGTATGGCTTTCTGCTACAGCTGGAATAGTTGTTTTAAGTCCATTTATGATGGTACTGATCTTTTCCTCAGAAAAGATTGCCAGTCTGTCGCAGAGATCCTGAGCTGGCAGTATCTCATTTTGCAAGCACTTTGGATTGGCAATCTCATTGACCAATCTAAAAACACATTTAGATTTGTTAGATGATTTCAGAATAGTTTCTGCAAAATATTCTGATTTGGCCGAGAAGATTGCTTTTTTATAGTTGGATATAGCTGTTTTCCATGCAATTTTATCCTCATTTACATAGTGGTTTCGCCATTTCCTTTCGGCCTGTTTACAATTCAGTTTCAGATTTTTTGAATTTTCATCGAACCATCTGGCTGAAGGTCTGCCTCTACTTTTGCATGCTTTCAGAGGAGCAATTTGTTTAACAGCTGCCATGATCTCACTACAATACAGCAGTGTAAAAGTGCTGCAGGGGCAGCACTTTTTCCACAGGAGGTTTCTTCCACAGGAGGCCATTTTTTTTACCCAGTCAGAAGTCCAAATTCCAAAAACTCCAAGCCATCCACATACATGAAAACTGTGAAACGTGTTTAGAGCTGTCACTGATCCCAGGTGCCACTTACACCCTTGCATTTGTTTAGGCCACATGGAAGTTACTTGCATGCATGCACGATTTATGAAAACAGGTGCAATATATGTTGTGCGCCACCTTTCACTCATTAACTCAAATAAATGTATCTCAAGCTTTTTATAAAAAAACAGATGTACGACTGCTAGTCACAAACAAAATACACAGGGGCATATTATCAACGGCATGCATTGAATAACACAAATCCCACTTAGAGAATCCCACTTAGAGAAATGTAAATGTTGTATTTAATTTTTTATTGCTTTTTTATGCAAATTATTTTTAAATTAATAATTCTTTTTGTTAATTAATTAACTGTTATTTTAATTATTTGTTGATTTTTTATTTTGAGCTAATTGGTTGATCAGTCTATTTAATTATTACAATGGGATACTTACTTTTGTATTTATTGACTGCTTAATTTTAGTTGTATTATATTATAAAGGATTTACTTTTTTTCCATAACATAATTTTTTATTATTTTGATTGTCTGTGTTTGTTTTTTAGGGCGTAAGTAGGAAAGTGTTTTAGTTCAAAATAGTTTTAGTATTTTTTTAATCTTACATTCTTTTATAAGATTTATATATTTTTATTTTTTTAAATGTACTTGTATTTGTATTTGTTTCATATTTAATTAATAAAATTATTATTTGAAATATGTTTTCATTCTTTTCTTGGCCTATTTAAATGTTTTATTTAAAACAGTTAGGAGTTGGAATAAATCTGACCCATCCACATGTTCCCTTCTGTTGATTAGATTGGAGTGGGAATAGTAAATGTGACTCCGCCGAAGTAAAACACTTTCCTTACTGTTGTTCATTTTGGAGTGGAAACACTAATTTGACCACTTCAGAATCTAACAATTTCCCTACTTGGCTTACATTGCAGTGAAAATAGTAAATCTGACCCCTCTAAAGTCCAACACTTTCCATACTTTTGCACATGCTAGAGTGGAAAAAGTTCATTTTGTACACTTTTGCTACTGTTGCTCAGATTGGAGTTGGAGTAGTGAATTTTACTTCTTTGGGGCTTTTTTTTTACTTTGAAGTATTTTTTATGTTCTTTTTTGTTATTTTATTTTTTGTTATTATATGTTTTTATATCTAGTGTTTGACATGATAATGAATGGTACCAGTTGTTTTAATATTTATGCTTAAATAATATTTCCATTTAAAAGATTATCTTTATTGTATATTCCAGTTATTTTAAAGTATATATTTTGAGTTATGTTGAAAAGTTATATATATCATCTATATTTGTATAATAGAATTATACATTTTTTAAATATAGTATAATTTTAAAGTTCTTATAGTGTACATTAAAGTTTGATTTACTTACCAATGTTTTGATGATATTGTTGTCTTCTATATTTTTGTTGTAGATATTTTTGACTTGACATACAAAGTGTGTAAGTTCAATATTTGTGTGAATTTTTGTGAATTTCTTTTGGTTGCTGATAATTCTGTTGGCGACATTTCGTCAGACACCCTTCCCTCCCATATTTAGAGTAGGGTACAAGCCTAAATGTTGACTCAAGAACTGGTTAAGTAGGTTAATGTTTAGTTTTTTAATTAACTCACAATAGCTTGAACCTATACACAGAAGGTTGAGGAGTCAGTAGGTTGACAAGGATACTAGTCCTACAAAAATCCATGTACCCTGGTTGGAGCTCTTGTTTGCTTACTGAAACATGTTGGACTCAAGAATAAGAGGTGTGATCAACACCCTTTGTTAGAAATTGCATTTCTGGTTGGCAGTCTATGCACCCTGTCCAAGCAGGAGCTACAATTCGAGTTAGGGTAAGTCAGATATACAACCTAAATTAACCTGTGCTGACCCTATGGTAGCTTGGCATTGAGCAGGCTTAACTTAACAGGCAATGTGTAAAGTATTTGTGTACACTTTAATTACAGTAACACAGTGAAAACACTACAAACCGACTCCACATCAGTTTAGAAAAATAGAAGATATTTATTTGAGTAAAACAAGACCAAACAACATAAATGCAATATGTCGAGGTGGGGATATACATTTTTAAAGATTAAATAAAAAAAATGTGCTTAAAAGTCAATAGCACTAAAACATTACTTGAGGTTGTGATAGACTACGGTAGACTCAAAGTTCAGGCTGACCGTAATGGAGTGAAGGGTTGATACAGGATCTACAGAGGGTCCTCTGAAAAAGTGCCTTTGTATGGATCAAGTATCGATGTCGAAGACTAGACAAGTTGGTTCTGATCATGCAGAGGGGCCGGTGCATCGCAGCCGAGCCTCACAGTGTTGAACGAACGACACTGAGTCAAAGTCAAGGCCCGCAGTGTCATCTTTGGATCGTCACGGTGTTGTCGTCCAACCTTGCAGTCAGGATGCACTCTGTCATTGAAACGCTACTGCATTGGAGGGCACTGAACTGATGTTTGAAGAAAACAGGTCCAGGATCCACCTATGAAGGCCCAGGACTAGAGGGGGCATCTCAGGGCAAGGATAGGCTTCACGGATGGCAGAGTCCAGCAGCAACAGAAGAGTTTCAAGAAGTATTTTGTGACCCTGAGACTTCAGAGAACAGGAGGCAAGCCAACAAGCCCTTAGAGAAACTTGGATTCAAGGATGTGGAGAACAGGTCCAATAATTTACCCTCCCAGGCAAAAAGCAGCAGGCAGCAGGCAGCCGGTCAACAGAGCAGAAAAGGTAGCAGCGTGACAGTACCCCCTACAGCACAGCAATCAGCAGACAACAGACTAACACAGCAATGCAGGTAGCAAAGTAGCAGTCCCTCCTATAACACAGGAGATCTTCTTCAGGGCAGAATGTCCTAGGTTCCAGCAAAGTTCTGATTTGGTGGTATCACAGGTTCAGTACTTATACCCAAATGTGCCTTTGAAGTGGGGGAGACTTCAAAGAGGCTTTTGAAGATCACAAGGTCCCTGCCTTTCCTGCCTTTGCTTTAGACTCACCAATGGGGGATATGTAGCTCTCTGTGTGGGGACAGGTACAGCCCTATTCAGGTGCAAGTGCCAGCTCCTCCCTCCCAATCTACCTCAGGAAGGTCCATCAGCCTGGAGATGGCCCAGCAGGATGCACAAGTCACACCCCAGCTCCCTTTATGTGTGATTGTCTAGAGGAAGTGCACAAAGCCCAGCTGCCTCCCAACCCAGAAGTATATTCAGAGTCAAGCAGAGGCACAGAATGGTTAAAGTAAGAAAAGAGACACACAAACCCTTGGCATTATCCAAGGGAGGTAATAGAGGCTACAGGGTTTTCAGGGTGAGCTGGCCTCCAAACCTCTCAAATGCACACACAAAAGAAGCTACCCTGAAATATTGGTCACTTACATAATGTAACTGTATCCCTACAAAGCACTAGGTAAGTAGAGTGCTGAGCATCTGAAAAATTTTTTAAGGACTGTCCTCACACACCACCAGGTGGCATGGCTCATCATGGGAAGTCACATCTCTCTGAAAACTAAGTTTGATAGAGAGCGGGCCTACACCTGGAGTCAGGGAGGCACTTCTAATAATCTAAGTGAGGGTTTGTGAAGTAGCGATTTCAAAACCAATGTATTACCCCCAATTACATTTAATCACAGGGTATTACTTGGTGTTAAAAACTAGAATGTTGGGATTAGGGTATCTATTACCCAATCACCACCCTTATTATCAACATGTTTCTGCCGTTGGCCCAGGTGGGTCCGCTGCATTCATCAGAGTGGAAATCGGGCTCCTATCTTACCAATTTGGTTCCAGATGTTACCACTATGTTAGGGTGACCGATTTCAGGGCAGCTTCTTTCATGTTTGCACATAAAGTTAGAAAATGCCAACTTTCTTAAAGTTCAACAACCAAAACAAGCGCCAGTACTGAGACCTAATGAACTAGATAACTTCGTCAGAGACTCAAAACATCAATTTGTGGTCCCGAAGTGGATTGAATCCATCAAACTTAATTTTTATTTTCAAGGTTTCAAGAAGGACAAAATGCAAAACATTATTTCAAATATGTGTGACAACGACATTCATTGTGAAAAAACAGACGTAAACACACAAATGACAGTGTAATAAAATTCAATTCAACAACCTCCTGCATACTCATTACCTGACTCGAAACCTGATTCAACTAACACTCACATTAATATACACATGCACAGACTCATAAATCAAGCATCCAAAAAGCAACAACAACACATGACAAGGCCTGCGTTGCCAAGTGGAACAGTTTTTAGACAGCGTGGGATATTTAGGCAGAACTGAATCTAATTTACAATGACATCCTGCCTCCCCAACTTAAATTCTGTTTCAAAGATAAGGACTTTGAAAGTACAACTGAATTTTAACGCAGGCAACAAAGAAAGGTCGACACGTTTCAAACCGGACCCTTTGTCCGGTTCTCATCAGGACCAGAAGAACACCTTAATACACAGTTAGGCTTCAATAAGTCCGAACAAGACGTGTGTTTCTGAATGGCATCGGTAATGTGCGGCTGCTGAAGGGAGTGGTTTGTCAGAGGAGCCAACCGCGACAGTCACATGGGCTGTATGGGACTCGTAGTTTCGGTTTCGGTTTGAACTGAAGAGATGTGTCCTAAATGAATATCAGAGCATCTGGGAGGGCACGGTGAGAGCCTCTCCTCCTGGCGCAAGAGGCACGTAAATCAATATCGTGTACTCTTAGAACGGGGGTTGAAATCTCCTGGCACTCTATCCGTAAGCCGCAGCTCAGTCTGTCGGAACGCCAGCGCCACCCGGGAGCCACCCTGGGGGCCAACTAGCCCACCAGGAATCTCCAGTATGCGCCAGGGGGTTGCGTTGCAGAGAGGTGTAAAAAGGGGCATGGCCTCATTACACCTCTCTGCAATGCAGCCCCCTGGCCCGTTTGCAGAGGGGAAACTAATTCCCTTGCATACTGGGGGTCCCTGGGGGCCAACTAGCACACCAGGATCCTCCAGTAAGTGTCAGGGGGCTGTGTTGCAGAGAGGTGTAATGAGGCCATGCCCCTTTTTACACCTCTCTGCAACGCAGCCCCCTGGCACGTTTGCAGAGGGGAACTAATTCCCCTTGCATACTGGTGGTCCCTGGGGGCAACTAGCCCACCAGGAACCTCCAGTATGCGCCAGGGGGCTGCGTTGCAGAGAGGTGTAATGAGGCCACTCCCCTTTTTACACCTTTCTGCAAGGCTGCCCTCTGGCGCGTTTGCAGAGGGGGAACTAATTCCCCTTGCATATTGGGGGTCCCTGGGGCCAACTAGCCCACCAGGAACCTCCAGTATGCGTCAGTGGACTGCATTGCAGAGAGGTGTAATGAGGCAACACCCCTTTTTACAACACTCTGCAACACAGCTCTGTGGCGCTTACTGGAGGTACCTGGTGGACTTGTTGGCCCCCAGGGACCCCCAGTATTCAAGGGGAATTACTTCAAATAGAAAATCTTCAGGTGAAAGTTTGGTTATAGCATTTCCTTAAAATAATGTTTTTGTTGGAAGAAGATCATGTGCCAGAGTGTCCTAGAAACTCTTAATATGGCAATAAAAGTGTGGAAGTTTATCTTTAGTGATTATCTCAAACTGCTGTTTCTCTTTCAATACAAATTCGCAGAATTTCGGCCTTTGCGAATGCGAATTTGCTAAATGGTATGTATTAAGCAAAATCTGGTGCAAAATAAGGAATCGGTAAATTTGCAATTCCTTATTTTGCAATTGCATTTAAGGAATCGCAAATTTTGCGATTCCTTAAATGCAATGTATGTAGCAAAAAAAATTAGCAAAATGCCCATAAGGAATCGCGTTTGCAGAGTGGTGCAAGGGGAATTAGTTCCCCCTCTGCAAATGCGCCAGGGGGCTGCATTGCAGAGAGGTGTAAAAAGGGCGTGGCCTCAGAACACCTCTCTGCAACGCAGCCCCCTGGCGCATACTGGAGGTTCCTGGTGGGCTAGTTGCCCCCCAGGGACCACCAGTATGCAAGGGGAATTAGTTCCCCCTCTGCAAACGCGCCAGCGGGCTGCCTTGCAGAGAGGTGTAAAAAGGGGCATTGCCGCATTACACCTCTCTGCAACGCAACCCCCTGGTGCATACTGAAGGTTCCTGGTGGTCTAGTTGCCCCCCAGGGACCACCAGTATGCAAGGGGAATTAGTTCCCCCTCTGCAAACGCGCCAGGGGGCTGCATTGCAGAGAGGTGTAAAAAGGGGCGTTGCCTCTTTACACGTCTCTGCAAGGCAGCCCCCTGGCACATACTTCCTGGTGGGCTACTTGGCCCCCAGGGACCCCCAGTATTCAATGGGAATTATTTCCCCCTCTGCAAATGCGCCAGGAGGCGCGTTTGCAGAGTGGTGCCTTCATTTTTTGGGGGGGATCGGCAAGGTACCCGTACCCCGCGAGGTTTTCAACAACAAAAAACATTTGGGGGGCCTTGGGGGTCCTTGTGGGACCCCCTAAGCAGGCCTAGGGGGTCAGGGTGTTTCTACCCTGCCCCCTTTTCACGATGGCTGCCAACACTTCCTGGTTTGGAGTGTTGACAGACAGTTGACAGCCAATCAGCATGCAGCTCGTGCTCGGGAAGGTATGCTTACTGTACAGACTTCTGAAATCTGTGCCTAGATATTCCCATGATTTTACTTTTGATTTTCTCAGGAACTACTGAACGGATTTACACCATTTAACAAAAAGCACAATCTGTGAACCGAACTCTACCTCTCTGCCAAATTTGGGGTATTTCCGTTCAGCCGTTCGCCCTGTAGCCCTGGCTTAAGGTCCCTATGGAAAATTGCATGGGGAAAATACGTTTTGGGACCCCCCTTTTTTCTCGGCCCCCACTTGACGAATCAACCTCAAACTTTCAGGGAAGGAGCGAAGCCGAGCAGGCCATTTTCTTGGAGACATTCACGAAGATTCGTCCACTAGCGCCAATGTTATTCCAAATAGGATGTTGCGGATTCTAGATATATATATTTTTTTTCTTTTGATTTTCTCAGGAACTACTGGAGGAATTTACACCATTTAAGCAAAAGCGTGATCTGCGAATCAGACTCTACCATTTTGCCAAATTTCTTGTAATTCCGTTCAGCAGTTCGGGCTGTAGCCGTGTCTAATCGTCCTATGGAAAATAACATGGGGAAAACACGTTTTGGGACCCCCCCCAAACTTTCAGGGAAGGAGCGGAGCAGAGCGGGCCATCTTCTTTGAGAAATTCGTGAAGATTCATCAACCGGCGCCAAAGTTATTCCCAATAGAATGGTGCGGATTTCCTATGGAAACTTACGCCAAACTTGGCAAAATTGTAGGGACTGGTACGCAGATGTGCCTTTGCTATATTTGCTGAAAATTGCTCCAGTGGTTTTTTTGAAAATTAACTTCAAAAACACATATATATCTATATGCGTGCTTCGAGCGCTTACAGGTACGCGTACCGGGGAGCGCACCCGGCGCGCTACAGGAGTGCGCGAGCGGAAAGCTGATTGGCTGTTGGGTGTCTGTCAACATTCTAAACAGTCCGGAGAGTCCGCCATCTTGTGTTTCGGTAGAATCGAGACACAAGAGGTGAAAAAGAAAGGGGGAAATAATTAAAAGGGGGCAGAGTAGACACACCCTGACCCCCTAGGTTTTCTGAGGGGGGCCTAGAAGGACCTTGAAGGGCAAAACATTTTTTTTTGTTGAAGTTTTCGCGGGGTAAGCGCTGGGTGCGCTCCCAGGTGCGCTCTCCGGTACGCGCACCCTGAGCGCACTACGGGGAAAAACAGTGTAAAAAAATAGAGTAAAAAAATAATGTAGAGTGTTTAGAGGTAAGTTAGTTCTGAAAATAGCTGTTGTGTTAAGTGGGTGTTTTTTGTACCTACAAGTAGGTACCAATGCAGAGTCTTATATTTCAGAGGAAAACTCTATTCCCCTCATTTGTAAAATGCACACCATCTCTCCTATAGATGTCTTGCATGTTGTAACGCAAGTTGTTGTGGTAAATGGAACCCATACCATAGTCTCGGAGGAAAGCAGAAACAGATTTATTTACACGTTTCCTTGCTTTCTCAATCTGTGGACAAAATTGGTTGGACCAGTTCCATTTTTGCCTGTGGCATATATTAGAAAATACCAAGGTAGTTTTCTGAAAAAGTGACATCTATTGCCCAAAGATGTCCTTTAAAAGCATTTCCAGACCTACCCCAGTCAAAGTGCCTAAGTCATTTCCACCACAGTGCACAATTATAAGGTCAGGGTTTGGTAAATGCATAAAGGATTTTTCCAATGGTATTAATTGGTGACTTCTCAATCCTCTCTGTCCAATCCATATAATGTCCATATTTGGTAAATCAAGATTGTAAATACCTCTGTTAGCTGCATATTTTTGACTCCAGTGAACATAGCTATGACCCACAAACCAGACTTTCGTCATTTTGAAGGTTGATGTGCTTCTAGTCAGATGAGTTGTGGACATGAAATGGCAGTTTGATTATGAAAAAAGTGGTTGAGAATCAGTGCAGATGAATAACCAGAAATGATTGGAGTTTTGTAAAAAATCTCCACTGAAAATTAGGGTGCATGCTTTTTTTTTGGAAGAAGTCATTTCAATGGTTGAGAAAAAGTCATTTAAAGAAATATTGCATTTCATTAGCTAGTAGATTGAGAGGTCAAACAGCCTTGATGGATTGTTTTGCAACATAGTATGATGAACTTGTGAACTGTGTGCTGGTTTAAGAGGGAGTTACCATGGTTACTTGGTGAATGAGCACTGGGGGATGGGTGAATGTTATGTGAGTTTCAAAGTCTTGAAATGTACAACCAATTAAAATGAGCAGTTTGGTTTTGAATTTGTGTGAGAACAATTTTTATTGGCTATGTACAAGAATATGGGTCTGAAATGAGTAAGAATCTGTGCCATTATTGAAAGGCTCCAGTGAAGGAAGCATTGTTCAGAGATTCTGCTTAAGAAAATCTGTTGAGTGTGACTGACACTGTTCTACATCTTTCAAAGCATTTTTAAAGGTGAGTAATGATTCTTTTAAAAAAGATAGAGAGCTTAAAGATTTTTGACAAGTATCACAGTGAGTGTCTGTGTGAATTAAGGAATTATATTTTTACCTTTTTCATTAATGTTAGCTGTGTGTTGATAAGGTAGACTTCTTTATAAATTGTTTTTTATGCTTGGATTCAATGCTGGTTTAGAAATTGTGTGATGGTTTCATTGGACTTGTAAATACGCTCTTTTTTTGAAGCGCCTTGTGCAACCTTTAGCATGAGTGGAAGCAGTGAATGTATGGAGAGGGATAGGAATAGCAGATAGAAAACCATATGAAATGGTGTGGGAGATGCATAAAGTATTTTAGTAATGGTATCAATTGAAATGGAATATAAGATAAAGAGGGGCATATTTACAAGACTCTTGCGCAATGTTTGACATGGGTGCAAGCAGAAAATGCATGCAGAATAATAAAATTGGCACCCAGACAAGAATATGAAATGCCGTGAGAGATGTTTAAAGGTTTCTTTTAATGGCATAAATTGAGATAGAATATACAAAAAAGAGAAGCATATTTACAAGCTGTGTGCGCAATCTTTGACATAGCTGTGTGTTTATAAGGTAGACTTCTTTATAAATTGTTTTTTATGCTCGGATTCAATGCTGGTTTAGAAATTGTGTAATGGGTTCATTGGACTTGTAAATATGTTCCTTTTTTTGAAGCGCCTTGTGCAACCTTTAGTATGGGTGGAAGCAGTGAATGTATGGAGAGGGATAGGAATAGCAGATAGAAAACTATATGAAATGGTGTGGGAGATCCATAAAGTATTTCAGTAATAGTATCAATTGAGATGGAATATAAGATAAAGAGGGGCATATTTACAAGACTCTTGCGCAATGTTTGACATGGGTGCAAGCAGAAAATGCATGCAGAATAATAAAATTGGCACCCAGACAAGAATATGAAATGCCGTGAGAGATGTTTAAAGGTTTCTTTTAATGGCATAAATTGAGATAGAATATACAAAAAAGAGAAGCATATTTACAAGCTGCGTGCGCAATCTTTGACATAGCTGTGTGTTTATAAGGTAGACTTCTTTATAAGTTGTTTTTTATGCTTGGATTCAATGCTGGTTTAGACATTGTGTAATGATTTTATTGGACTTGTAAATGAGACATTAAGAATACTCTGGACTAATTTTCTTAGAAAAGCACTTTCCATATACTATTTGGCCTCGTGGAAAAGTGGATATATCAAAAGTGAGTTTAGATATGGTTTTTAAAATTTTACATTATTTAAGATTTTGATTGTGGTTTTTTTGCCCGCTGTTATATGATTAGTACTATTGAAGTCACTGTTTTAAGTGAAATTCAATATATTCTGAGAACAGCAAAAATAAACCATTTAACATGATGTTGAAATTATTATTAAATATATATTACTTTCCCATTCTTTTATGCTCACTCACCTATTTCCACCCTTTATCACTCCTCTTAACTCACCTTCACTGGCCTATTTTCACTCTCCCTCACCTCCCTTCCCATATTCCACTTTCCTCACTTATTCTTATTAACCACTCCTTCACTGCCCTTTCCCTCTCTCCCATTCACTACTTTCCAGCTGTCAGTCACTCTACTTCACTCCCCTTCCCGTTGTTTTCTTTCTTTGTTTCCTCAATAATTCCCCTTCTCTCACTCACCTTATTACACTTCACTCACTCCTTCTCTTACTTCCTCTGTCCTCTCATATCCTCACTCCCTTTCCCTCACTCCCTGTCTCTTAGCTTCAGTCTTTCGATCCCGTTACTCTCTCACTCCTCTTTCATCACCCACACTACCTTACTTATCTTACTTTGTCTCTTGTATTCTAAAATATATATTATAAATATTCTATTTGTTTTGTCCTTCAAAGATATACATTTTAATGGAAACTTATATTAAATTTACATTACTTATAAGGTAAGTTTCATGTACAATATTTATTTTCACTATACTGTTTTCCATAACCTCACTACTCTTCTTTGATACTCCCACACCTCTGTTCCCTTATTGCGCTTGCCTCACTTATTCTGAATCCCCACGTTTACTCTCTTTTTTCACATTTTTCTCTTACACTCACCTTCTTTCAGGCCTTCTCCTTTATTTTATTTCCTCTCTCTTCTCTTACTTCATTGTTTTATTTTTTTCCCTTCCTTTACTCTCCTTACTCCACTTCACTTACTCCTTCTCTTTCTTTCTCTGTCCTCTTACTTCTACACTCCCCTTCTCTCAATCTCTTTCTATTAGCCTCATTCTCTCTATCCGCTTAGTCTCTCACTTCTCTTCTGTCACGCTCAGTGCCTATAACTCAGCTATACTCCCACACTCACCTTCTTTCAGACCTTCTTCTTTAGTTTGCTTCCTGTCTCTTTCCTTCCTTTGCTCCTTCACTCTTTTCTCTTCCCTTACTTTCTTATTCCACTGTATTAACTCCTTCTCTTACTCCTTCTGTCCTCTTACATGTACACTCCCCTTCCCTCATTCTCTCTCTGTTAGCCTCATTCTCTCTGTCCTCTTAGTCTCTCACTCCTTTTCTATCACGCTCACTCCCTATAACTCAGCCATACTCCTACACTCACCTTCTTTCAGACCTTCTGCTTTACTTTCCTTCCTCTCTTTTCCATCCTTCACTCCTTCACTCTTTTCCCTTCCCTTACTCCTCTTTCTGCAGTTCAGTAACTGCTTCTGTCAATCCCTCTGTCCTCTAACTTACTCACTCCCCTTTTCTCACTCTCTCTGTGTTACCCCCATTCTCACCGTCCTCTTAGTCTCTCACTCCTCTTCTATCATGCTCACTCCCTATTACTGAGCCATACTCTCACACTCATCTTCTTTCAGACCTTCTCCTTTACTTTCCTTCCTTTCTCTTCCCATCCTTCGCTCTTTCACTGTTTTCCCTTCCCTTACTCTCCTTAATCCACTTCACTAATTCCTTGTCTTACTCCCTCTATCCTCTTACTTCTACACTCCCCTTACCTCATTCTCTCTCTGTTAGCCTCATTCTCTCCGTCTCTTTAGTCTCTCACTCCTCTTCTGTCACGCTCACTCCCTATAACTTAGTTATACTCACACACTCACCTTCTTTCAATCCCCCTACCTCACTTCCCTTCCCCTCTCGTCCCTTTTGTGCTCCCTCACTCATTTTCCTTTCCTCTCTCACTAAAATTAGGGCTGGGGACGGCAGCGGTGGTTCTCTAATGCTCGAACAATGATCATAATACTTTGTTCCCCGTAACAAAGTAGGGCACACAATGTTTGCATTTGATGGAGACCTCATTAAAAACAGGCTGAATATTTGGGATCAGCTGCTCTGGTCGCCCCCTCACCGATGCAGTTGCTCCTCCAGCTGAAGTAGAGGCACCATCTCTTGGAGCCTCTCGTGCCAGAGCCCTGATACTCTCCCGGGCATAGTTCTGGGGGTGCCTCCTCTGGACGTGCCGAATCATAGTAGAATTACCAAAACTGTACTTCCTTCTGGGGTCTCCTCTGCAAAGTACAGTATGGCAGATCTTGCACTCCACCTTTGGAGCATTACATTTCACTGTCTTCTGAAAGTACACAAAATGGCGGCAATAGTGTACATTAGAGAGAGACAGTGAGAGAAAGAAGGCATGAGATGAAGAAGAGATGTGAAATTCACATTGGAGAAAATATAGTGGGAGAAGGGAAGTAACTGTGAGTAAACTTACTATGTAACACAGAAATGTTGCACTCTATACTATAAGTCTCACTTTATACCACAATCATTTCGCTACTATCTCATAAATTACAAATAGAATAATAAAAAATGTCTCAAACAATTTCTAATTTCTAAATATACATTTATTATTTAGAATTTTCATAATTTAAAAGAACTTCTAACATTAATTGATCAGGAATCTCCTCATCAGAAGTCTCCATACATGAGTCCTGGAACTCAATATAGTCCAAACATTCGATTAATTCAGCATCCAAAGTCTCATCATTAAAATCCCCCATTCCATCTCCTCTCAAAAAAGGTCTTCATCATGGATAGTGTAATCAACAGGATCCTTCAAGACCTCAATAAAACTCGCCTCAACAAAAGTCGCAGAATTTTCAAAAATAATATCAACGGTGTCCTCATTCAGATCCATATTCTTTTCAAATTTCTTGCTGTAAATTGCAGAAAAAAAATCACTTTAATTTATCGTTTTTAGTAATAGATAATATAAAACTAGCTTTATCAAGTATTAAATTCCCCTTACAAATTAACAACTCACCTTTTAGAAAGCAGTAGACGAGTTAGTACTGTGTAAATTTCACACCAGAAATAGGACACCAAAAATTCCTCACAAATGTACCTCAAAGAGTACTATCACAACATGGCTGTGTTTCCCTCTCATTTTTCATGTATATTCATGTAGAAAACCAATGAAACTTCATCACACACAAATTCAAAACCAAAGAAACATTTTAATTGGTTCTAAATTTCAAAAGCTAATTGGCTCTTGGGTGTCTGTAAACATTCTAAATGGTCTGCATAGTCCGCCATCTTGTGACTCTGAAGAACAGAGACACAAGAGGTGAAAAATAAAAGTGGAAAACGTTGATAGGGGGCAGGGTAGAGACACCCTGCCCCCCTTATGTTTTATCAGGGGGGCCTAGGAGGACTCCGAAGGGCAAAAAAAGTTTTAGGTTTTTTTTTAGATTTCGCGGAGTAAGCTCAGGGTGCGCACACATGGGTGCTTACCGGTACGCGTACCCTGAGCGCACCACGGGGAAAAACAGTGTAAAAAATTAGAGTGAAAAAAATAATTTAGAGTGCTGTTCCCTTAATCCGGTTCCCTCACTACCCTTCATTCCCTATCCTTCATTCCCCTTCCCCTTACTTTCATCCCCCAGTCACCTTCTCTTAGTACCTCTGCTTCAGACCTGTTCCCCTCTGTTCCCTTCCTTCGCTCCTTCACTCATTGCCCTTCCCTCACTCACCTTATTCCGCTTCACTCACTCCTTCTGTCACTCCCTCTGTCCTGTCACATCCTCATTCTCCTTCCCTCACTCCCTCTGTCTTAGCCTCACTCCCTCTGTCCCCTCACTCTCTCAGTCCCCTTTCCTCATGCTCACTCCCTTTAACTCTCCCACACTCCCTTACTTACTTTTCTTTGCTCCCTCACTCAGTCCCCTTCTCTCACTCTTTCCTTTATTCCCTCTGTCTCGTCACTCTCTCAGTTCCCTAGTCTCACTCTCACTTGCCTTTATCCACCCTCTATCACCCCTCTTTACTCATCCTCACTGTCGTTCTCTCACCCTCCCTCACTCCTGTTCCCTTACTCCGGTTCCCTCACTACCCCTCATTCCCTATCCTTCATTCCCCTTCCCTTTACTTTCATCCCCCAGTCACCTTCTCTTAGTACCTCTGCTTCAGCCCTGTTCCCCTCTGTTCCCTTTCTTCGCTTCCTCACTCATTGCCCTTCCCTCACTCACCTTACTCCACTTCACTCACTCCTTCTCTCACTCCGTCTGTCCTTTCACATCCTCACTCCCCTTCCCTCACTCTCTGTCTCTTAGCCTCACTCCCTCTGTCCCCTCACTCTCTCAGTCCCCTTTCCTCATGCTCACTCCCTTTAACTCTCCCACACTCCCTTACTTACCTTTCTTTGGTTCCTCACTCAGTCCCCTTCTCTCACTCTTTCCTTCACTCCCTCTGTTTCCTCACTCTCTCACTCCCCTAGTCTCACTCTCACTTGCCTTTATCCACCCTCAATCACCCTTTTTACTCATCCTCACTGCCGTTCTCTCACCCTCCCTCACTCCTGTTCCCTTACTCTGGTTCCCTCACTACCCCTCATTCTCCATCTTTCATTCCCCTTCCCCTTACTTTCATCCCCCAGTCACCTTCTCTTAGTACCTCTGCTTCAGTCCTGTTCCCTTCCTTCGCTCCCTCACTCATTGCCCTTCCTTCACTCACCTTACTCCACTTCACTCACTCCTTCTCTCACTCCCTCTGTCCTCTCACACCCTCACTCCCCTTTCCTCACTCCCTCTCTCTTAGCCTCACTCCCTCTGTCCCCTCACTGTCACTTCCCTTCAATTACCCTCACTCATCTTCAAACACTGACTGTCATCAACTCACTCTCAATCAGTCCACCTTCCTTCTCCCTCACTCCCCTTGCCTTACTCTCAGTCCCATTACTTTATCGTCCGTCACCCTCTTTCTCTCAATATCAATTCCTTTTTTTCACCTTGACTCCTTTCTTTCTGTCACTCCCTGTCACTCTCCTTCGTTCTCTCCACTTCAACTCACTCTTGTTTACAACTCACCTTCTCTCACTCGTCTTCTGTCACTTGATCCCTCTATCACTTTCTCCCCTTCATTCACTCATTTTATTCATTCATTTATTCAGTACACATTCTCTGAAAAAAAGAATTGTAAAATATGTAAAGAATACAGCTCTTTTTTGAGAATTAGAGGTAGTTCTGAAAAGAACTTTTTTTCTTCTTTTTTTATTTTTTTTTATACTTTTTTATAACGATTTTATATTTTTTTGTATTTTTTTCAGGGGAAAAACAAAACCAGGGATTCCAAAACTGCTCAACAGGAGCAAAAAAAAAGGTGAAAAATTAGGGACAGGGAGGGCAGCGGTGTTCCTCTCTCTTCCTAGCAATGAGTTCAATGCTCTGATCCCCATAACAGAGCAGTTCATCACAGTCCACGCATAGAAATGTTATGCCTGGAAAGACCAGCTGCACGTTAGGGACCATTCTTCCACGTGGTGTTTCCGAAGCTGTTGCTCCACCAGTGGAGGTGCTGCCGCCATCTCTTGGTGCATTCCGTGCCAGGTCCCTGACACTCTCCCTGGCTATATTTCCTATTAGGATTGTCTCTGGATAAAGTAGTGCCACATATCTTGCAGGTTACCTTAGCAGCATTAACCTTTTTTTTCCTTCAGGGATGGAAAAAAACTTCCAAATGAAGTGGTCCTTTACTTTGTGCTGAGGAGGGTCCTCGGGCAAAAAACCTTCAGAATCACTGCTGGATGACTCCCTTGCAGCCATTGCTGTAGATCAGAAAACTTTGAGAAGCAGATAATGCACAGAACACCTCTTGCTCTCTCCAAGTACAAAGCAATAGTGGGAGAAATGGGTGGGGCTCTCAATATTTGGAAAAAAACAATTTCTGAACCAATGAAAAGTGTTATTTTAGGGTCACATGGCTTGACGCGCTTACGCTACGCGATCCAGAGCGCTTCCGGGGTGCTTACACGGCACGTACGTGGGCGCTCCCTGGAGCGCTTCCGGGGGCGCTTACGTGGCGCGTAGCAGTGACGTTTTGCTCGTTTTTCGGGAATGCGTTTAAAGTTCAAATACAGTTCTTAATTATAAATAGTACTTTTATATATTATTATTTACTTTTAATACATAAATTAATTTTTTTTCGATCGCGCTAGGGCGCTCTCGCTGCGCGTACCTGTGCGCGCGCCGGTACGCGTACCGAGAGCGCACCGGTGCACAAATAATAAAAAAAACATATATGAAAAACATGTAAAAAATAGTTTTTTACAAATATAGAATTAGGAAATAATTAGAAAAAAAGAAAAAATATAATAGATATAATAATTACCTATCATTAAAAAACAATATTTCACTTAAAAATTGTAGTTTTCAAACTCGTTAAAGTTACGAATTAGCTTTTTTAAAATTTGCTAAATCACTGAAAAAACCATAAGTTTCACACACGTTATAGTTAGAAATTAGCTTTTAAAAAACCTTTGAAATTCACAGAAAAAAACCATAGGTTTCACACACGTTATAGTTAGGAATTAGCTTTAAAAAACCTTTGAAATTCACAGAAAAAAACCATAGGTTTTAAACAAGTTATAGTTAGGAATTAGCTTTTAAAAAACCTTTGAAATTCACAGAAAAAAAACATAGGTTTCACACACGTTATAGTTAGGAATTAGCATTTAAAAAACGTTGCTAATTCACTGAAAAAACCATAGGTTTCACATCAGTTATAGTTAGCTGGACAATTTACTCATACAAAACCATTGAAATTCCCACAATATAGTTAGTTGTACTCACTATAACTCGCGCGCCAGCTATGCACTGCTGATGACGTCACATATTATATCACTCATGACATGGTCAGTGACATCACTCATGACATCACTGATGACATCTCAAATGACATCACTGATGACATCACTGATGTCATCAGTGATGTCATTTGAGATGTCATCAGTGATGTCATCAGTGATGTCACTGACCATGTCATGAATGATGTAATATGTGACATCATCAGCAGTGGATTGCGGGTGCGCGATATATAGTTAGTGCAACTAACTATATATGGAATTTCATTGGTTTTATGTCAATAAAATGTCCAGCTAACTATATATGGTCTCTAACCTATGGTTTTTTCAGTGAATTTTTAAGGTTTTGTAAATGCAAATTCCTAACTATATATGGTCTATAACCTATGGTTTTTTCAGTGAATTTCATTGGTTTTTTAAAAGCTAATATCTATAGCTGTAAAATATATTCTTTATTACGTGACATATCACGTAGCCACGTGAGACGCCTCATGACGCGTCGCATAACCGTGACGTATCGGCTCTGCAGCGCAAACAAAACCCGTAACGTAAGCGTGCCGGAGCACGCTTACAGATATATATATTTTTTTTAACCTTAATTAGACAAAATCCACACGTGCACATATCTTGAGGCCTTGCAAAGGCACATCAAACAAACAGTCCCTACAATTTTGCCAAGTTTGCTGGAAATCTATTCCCTTCATTTTTTTTTTACTGTTTCTCTTGGTTTTCTTCCCCTTGTTACGCTTACCGGGACGCTACCCGGTACGCGAACCGGACGCTCCAATAACACAAGATGGCGGACTCCCGTTACGCTGCCGGTTAGCTGCCCGGTTCGCGTACCGGAAAGCGCCTCTACCGCGAAAAATCGCGGGGGACTTTAATATCCCCCTCATCAATCCTAGGGGGTCAGGAGGGGTCTACCTTGCCCCCTTTCCTTCATTTCCCCTTTCGTTTTTCACCACATCTTGTCTCTCGATCCTACCGAGAGACAAGATGGCGGCCGCTCCGGACTGTTTAGAATGTTGACAGACACCGGAGAGCCAATCAGCTTCGCTTCGCGAAGTTCCGTTACGCGTCAGGTACGCGAACCGGGGCTCTAACCGGAGCGCTGTCACAGATATATATATTTTTTTAAACGTTAATTTCTCAAAATCCACTGGAGCACATATATTGAGACATAGCAAAGGCACGTCGGGCAAACCATATCTACAATTTTGCCAAGTTTCATGTAAATCTATTCAGCCGTTCGAGCTAAAAGTGAGTCCAACCGCCCTATGGAAAAATGAATGTGAAAAACGCATTTTGGGACCCCCTTTTTTTCTCGCCCCCCCTTGACGAAACCCCCCCAAATTTTCAGGGGCTGCTCAGAAACAAAATGTGCCATTTTCCTGAAAATTTCAGCCAATTCCGTCCACAAACGCCAAAGTTATTAGACATAGAATTTTCAGAAATCCCATAGAGAAAAAATCCTAACTATATATACCCACTGGCTATCGCCAGTAGGTAATATACATATATAAACATATATAATCTGCATATCTATATAAATATAAATGAATGCATACATATACATATATGCATACATATGCATGTTATTTACATGAAAGTTTTAAAAACACTAATAAAAGCAAAGCTAAAAAGCCACCTCATTACAAACAGAATGGCTTTAACTTAAACGAGGGCGAGATCTATTGCATTTTCAATGCTTGTTTACTTTGGTTCTATCAAGAAGGCATTCAGATGTGTCACACATTTGCCATAAATTCTGAATGTTAGCACTCTAGTTGCTCATTAGATCGCTGTAGTAAAGCTAGTGCTCACCAGGGAAGTCTGCTGCTAATCATGGTTTGCAGCCATTTTCCCGCATTTTTTATCCCGCATTTTTTATCCCGCAGACTTTCAGTCCGCATACCATTATCCCGCAAGGTCATTGACCTCGCATACCATTATCCCGCATTTTTTCAAAACGCATGTGCATTTATCGCGCATGCCTTTACAAAGAATTGCGTTTTAAAGGCATGTATGGTAAATGCATTTGCGTTGTGAAAACCACGATGACGAGAGAGGTAAGTGGGTTTGTGTTAATTTTTTCGTGGGTTAGTGATTGTGTAGTGTAGTGTTGTGTAGTGTAGTGTTGTGTTAGTGTAGTGTAGAGTTGTGGTGGTTGTTTAGTGTAAGGTCATGCTGGGGGTAGTGTTTTAGGGTTTAGGGTTGTGTTGTAGTGTTTGCGTAGTGTAGGGTCATGCTGGGGCTAGTGTTTTAGGGTTTAGGGTAGTGTTGTAGTGTTTGCGTAGTGTAGGGTCATGCTGGGGGTAGTGTTTTAGGGTGTAGGGTAGTGTTGTAGTGTTTGCGTAGTGTAGGGTCATGCTGGGGGTAGTGATTTAGGGTTTTGGGTAGTGTTGTAGTGTTTGCGTATTGTAGGGTCATGCTGGGGGTAGTGTTTTATGGTTTAGGGTAGTGTTGTAGTGTTTGCGTAGTGTAGGGTCATGCTGGGGGGTAATGTTTTAGGGTTTAGGGTAGTGTTGTAGTGTTTGCGTAGTGTAGGGTCATGCTGGGTGTAGTGTTTTAGGGTTTAGGGTAGTGTTGTAGTGTTTGCGTAGTGTAGGGTCATGCTGGGGGTAGTGTTTTAGGGTTTAGGGTAGTGTTGTAGTGTTTGCGTAGTGTAGGGTCATGCTGGGGTGTAGTGTTTTAGGGTTTAGGGTAGTGTTGTAGTGTTTGCGTAGTGTAGGGTCATGCTGGGGGTAGTGTTTTAGGGTTTAGGGTAGTGTTGTAGTGTTTGCGTAGTGTAGGGTCATGCTAGGGGTAGTGTTTTAGGGTTTAGGGTAGTGTTGTAGTGTTTGCGTAGTGTAGGGTCATGCTGGGGGTTGTGTTTTAGGGTTTAGGGTAGTGTTGTATTGTTTGCGTAGTGTAGGGTCATGCTGGGGGTAGTGTTTTAGGGTTTAGGGTAGTGTTGTAGTGTTTGCGTAGTGTAGGGTCATGCTGGGGGTAGTGTTTTAGGGTTTAGGGTAGTGTTGTAGTGTTTGCGTAGTGTAGGGTCATGCTGGGGGTAGTGTTTTAGGGTTTAGGGTAGTGTTGTAGTGTTTGCGTAGTGTAGGGTCATGCTGGGGTGTAGAGTTTTAGGGTTTTGGGTAGTGTTGTAGTGTTTGCGTAGTGTAGGGTCATGCTGGGGGTAGTGTTTTAGGGTTTAGGGTAGTGTTGTAATGTTTGCGTAGTGTAGGGTCATGCTGGGGGTAGTGTTTTAGGGTTTAGGGTAGTGTTGTAGTGTTTGCGTAGTGTAGGGTCATGCTGGGGTGTAGTGTTTTAGGGTTTTGGGTAGTGTTGTAGTGTTTGCGTAGTGTAGGGTCATGCTGGGGGTAGTGTTTTAGGGTTTAGGGTAGTGTTGTAGTGTTTGCGTAGTGTAGGGTCATGCTGGGGGTAGTGTTTTAGGGTTTAGGGTAGTGTTGTAGTGTTTGTGTAGTGTAGGGTCATGCTGGGGGTAGTGTTTTAGGGTTTAGGGTAGTGTTGTAGGGTTTGCGTAGTGTAGGGTCATGCTGGGGTGTAGTGTTTTAGGGTTTTGCGTAGTGTTGTAGTGTTTGCGTAGTGTAGGGTCATGCTGGGGGTAGTGTTTTAGGGTTTAGGGTAGTGTTGTAGTGTTTGCGTAGTGTAGGGTCATGCTGGGGTGTAGTGTTTTAGGGTTTAGGGTTGTGTTGTAGTGTTTGTGTAGTGTAGGGTCATGCTGGGGGTAGTGTTTTAGGGTTTAGGGTAGTGTTGTAGTGTTTGTGTAGTGTAGGGTCATGCTGGGGGTAGTGTTTTAGGGTTTAGGGTTGTGTTGTAGTGTTTGTGTAGTGTAGGGTCATGCTGGGGGTAGTGTTTTAGGGTTTAGGGTAGTGTTGTAGTGTTTGCGTAGTGTAGGGTCATGCTGGGGTGTAGTGTTTTAGGGTTTTGGGTAGTGTTGTAGTGTTTGCGTAGTGTAGGGTCATGCTGGGGGTAGTGTTTTAGGGTTTAGGGTAGTGTTGTAGTGTTTGTGTAGTGTAGGGTCATGCTGGGGGTAGTGTTTTAGGGTTTAGGGTAGTGTTGTACTGTTTGTGTAGTGTAGGGTCATGCTGGGAGTAGTGTTTTAGGGTTTAGGGTAGTTTAGTTGTTTAGTGTATGCTAAAGGCATATTCGTTCTAAAAGTTTTCGTTATTTTAATTTGCGGCCTAATAGTACATGCAGGATTTTTTTTGCGGACTGATGGTATGCGGGATTTCGTCATATATTCGCTAATCATACTTTCTATGGCAAAATGAACCCCCTCATTTTGTTCCTTTTTAAATTAAATGTTTTAAGAGTTACCACTTTATTCCAATCAAGATGGCTTCAGGTGTGCCATACCTTTGTAATAAGTAGGACTGTTAGCACTCTAGTTGTTCTTTAGAACACTCCGGGACATTCTGTCATTGGGCTATAGTTGGGCTACATCTGGCTGATATTTGGGCTACATTTGTTTTTTTTTGTCTCTGGTGGCCATCTTTGGGCTACATTGGGCTACATTGGGCTACATTGGGCTACATTTGGGCTCCAACATATATATAGCCCAATGTAGCCCAATATATGTTTTTCAATTTAATTTTCGTAAAAACCACTGGAGCCTATATCTTGAGACATAGCAAAGGCACATCGGGCTACCAGTCCCTACAATTTTGCCAAGTTTGGTGTAAATCCATTCAGCCGTTCGGGCTAAAAGTGAGGCCAACCGCCCTATGGAAAATTGCATGGGAAAAGCACGTTTTGGGACCCCCCTTTTTTCTCGGCCCCCCCTTGACGAAACCCCACCAAATTTTAAGGGGCTGCTCAGAAACAAAATGTTCCATTTTCCTGTAAATTTCAGCCAATTCTGTCCTCAAACGCCAAAGTTATTCGACATAGAATTTTCAAAAATCCCATAGGGAAAAAATCCTAACTATATATACCTACTGGCTATCGCCAGTAGGTAATATATATATCCATACTAATATAATAAAGAGAGAGCCCAAACCTTTGAGGCGGGTATTCTCAGGAACCACAGCACCAATCACAACACCCAATACAGCGTTGGAAAGGGCAGTTGCAGCAGAAGGACATAGGCTATGCAGATGCCCACCATATATATTTAAAAGGTCTCATATCGTGTGCTAATCCCACCCTGCTCCCTTTAAATACCCCTACACCCCATAATCATAACCCACCCTTACTCCTTAAAATACCCCAACACCCTTAAACACTAACCCATCTTAACCCTATAAATATACCCTGTAATAAAATCCAAACCTATCCCTAAACCCTGAAAATACCCCTGTACCCCAAAACCCAAACCTATCGCTAAACCCTAAAAATACCCCTCTACCCCAAAACCCAAACCTAGCCCTGAACTCTTAAAATACCCCTGTACCCCAAAACCCAAACCTACCGCTGAACCCTAAAAATACCCCTGTACCCCAAATCCCAAACCTACCCCTGAACCCTAAAAATACCCCTGTACCCCAAAACCCAAACCTAGCCCTGAACCCTAAAAATAACCCTGTACTCCAAAACCCAAACCTACCCCTGAACCCTAAAATACTCCTGTACCCCAAAACCCAAACCTAGCCCTGCACCCTAAAAATACCCCTTTACCCCAAAACCCAAACCTAGCCCTGAATCCTTAAAATACCCCTGTACCCCAAAACCCAAACCTACCCCTGAACCCTAAAAATACCCTTACACCCCAAAACCCAAACCTAGCCCTGAACCCTAAAAATACCCCTGTATCCCAAATCCCATACCTATCCCTAAACCCTAAAAATACCCCGTACCCCATAACCCAAAACTATATCTGAACCCTTAAAATACCCAAACACCCCAAAATATATAGCTCAGTACCCCAAAACATATACCCCTATAACCATACTTACCTTATCAAAACATCAAAAACAAACATGCTTTTACCATTCATGCATTTACAACGAATTTCGTTGTAAATGTATGTGTGGTAAAAGCATATAAAATGTAATGCCATGCGTTATAATGGCATTGCGGAGTCATGGTACTTCGGAATGAAAGTATGCGGAGTGATGGTATGCGGAAAGAAAGTTGCGGAATAATGGGTGTAAGTACATTGGTGGCACGGCGGCCCACATCTCCAGCAACATACTCATATTTTTTTACCACCCATTTGAAAAATGCACAGGTCTCTCTCATTGATGGCCAGCACCGACATACACTTTTAGACACACCTCCCGCCACAAGTTCTAGAATTGCGAACTTTAGAGCTGTGGAGCTATGTTCGAATCTCGGCATCAGCTCAACATCCTGTGATTCCAGGCAAATCGCTTTGTCTCCCCGTGCCTACCACAAATTATTGTGTTCTTCTGTAATGTAAATTGTGCTCATGCCATGTTGTCGAGTTCGCGCTATATAATATTGCAAGGAAAAATAAAGTAGGGAAACTCGAGTTCACACACTACTGAACGCGCACTCTTAAGTGCATCAGCAGTGCACTGTGAACCGGAGCGTTTCACAGGCCTGTCACAGATAAGAAATGCTATCTAAACGAAAGCCTACAAAACAATATACTACTGGCTGGTAGCAATTCATACCCAGACAACGTCGGGACGGGCTGCTAGTTTATATATATATATATATATATATATATATATATATATATATATCCATACTAATATTATAAAAAAGACTTTCTATATCAATTTAATTCCTACAGTTCTTTACGATGTGCTATTTTATATATTTTTGTAATGCTTTTATGATATTGCATATCGAAATAAAGCTATCAACCAACCAACAATATTATAAAGAGAGAGGCCAAACCTTTGAGGCGGCTAATCTCAGTAACCACAGCACCAATCACAACACCCAATACAGCGTTGGAAAGGCTGGTGCAGCAGAAGGACATAGGCTATGCAGACGGCCACTATATACATTTAAAAGGTAAAAGAACCGTGCCAGCAAAGTAGTCCCTTGTGGGAGTGTCTGCGTTCTGCTGTGGGCCTGTGCTGGGGGCGTGTGGTACATTACGCCCTTCATGCCATGTGAGTCGTAATTGCGTCGCATCAAGGGGCACGCTAGGGGCGTGACACGCTGGGGCCGTGACAAACGCTGTGGGCGTGTGTCCGCGCTGTGGGCGTGTGTCCGCCCTTCATGTCATGTGAAGCGCCAATTACGCAATTGTACCGCATCAAGGGGCACGCTGGGGGTGTGATAAACGCTGGGGGCGTGTGCTACGTTCCGCACTTCATGCCATCTGGGTCGTACATTAATCAAATCGTCTGCTGTGGCCCTGTGCTGGGGGCGTCACAAAGGCGTTCACCTCGAAGCGTGGTAAGTAACCATTCGCAAGACTCCCTTGTGGGACTGCCCGTTGTCTCACACATACTGGGGTTGCCGAATGCAGTGTGTGCCTTGGCCTGGGTGCGTCTGAAAGGGCCGATCGCAGTGTGTGGCTTGGCCTGGGTGCGTCTAAAAAGCACTCAGGCCGAAGAGTGTCGGTGTGGGTCATAAAAAAATAAGAACAGCGGGAAACAATCATTCAAGACTCACACAATTCTAATTGTTAGACGGTCGCCGCTGGCCCTCAAGCGGGGGCACACGCGACTGAGCGTGTCTGCGGGGATCATTACTGCAGCCTCTCATGCGCGCTGTTACTGAACTATCACGTTAAACCAAATTACACGCGCCTGCCAACATCAGCCAGGGCTGTAGCCGGCTCAGGCGGCGGATCACTACACTAATTACATGCGCCTGCTAACATGAACCAGGGCTGCAGCTGGGCCTCAAGCGGGGGGACACGCGCCTGCTAACATCAACCAGGGCTGCAGCTGGGCCTCAAGCGGGGGAACACGCGAATGACCGTATCTGAATACACACATTACACACATTCTATTTCATACCCAGACAACGTCGGGACGGGCTGCTAGTATGTAATAAAAGGGAAGATTCGGGCCTTGCATGTAGGTGAACTTGCCAGGTCTAAATGGCAGTTTAAAACTGGACACACAATCTCAGCAGTGGCAGGCTTGTGTCTTGTTTAAAGGGCTACTGAAGTGGGTGGCACAATCAGTGCTGCAAGCTCACCCGTAGCATTTAATTTACAGGCCTTGGGCGCATATAGTGCACTTTACTAGGGACTTAAAAGTAAATGATTTAATATGCCAATTTTGTATAAGGCAAAGTTACCATATTTTGAGTACAGAGCACATTCACTTTAGCCCTGGTTAGCAGTAGTAAAGTGCCCAGAGCCCTAAAGCCAACAAAAGCAAAGTCAGAAAAATGGGAAGGGAAGAAAAAGATTTGGGGGTGACCCTACAGAAAGAGCCAGGTCCCACACACTTATTCTCTAATAACATTTTCAACCTTACTGCAAAGCACAAAAAGAACAAATATTTGTAATTGTAACATTTGTTGGATCCCTTTTAGTCCCTGACTGTAATAATTGCAGAATTAGCACTAAATCTTCATGGTAAACAATCTCCTTGTAAGGAGGCCAGATGAGGATTGTAAATTTTGCATGCCAAAAGTGTGGGAGATCATTTTGTGTCCTGACAGAAATGTCAGTCAGCATACTTTAGCTCACCTTCTACTGGATTCTCTTGTTTCCCAACATTACATATTTTCAGAATATACATTTTCACTACAGACCAGAAATCACCTCCATTATGCCAGTGTTGGCATAATACCAAAGTTTGACAATATTTCAATGATTACCATAATTATGCCATGGCCAGCAATTCCCTTGCTGGCACCATCATGCCATGGATGACCATATTATGACAAACAGTGTCACATGTATTTCCGGGGCGTTATATGCTAAATATTCCCACCATTATGCCAGGCCCACCAATGCCAAAATGGAGGTTTGCCCTTTCAGACCAGGGATTCCGCCCAAAGGCCAACAATTGCCCAGAAATATGTACTTGAAAAACAATACACCCAGGACAAGGGTATGCAAAAAGGTAGCTGAACATATGGCTAGGAAAAATACATACACACTTGAGCTGATTGTCACTCAGCAACTGTGGAAGAAGTTAGTCTACTGATATGACAGACAATAGATTTAGTCATGCACACAACAACTGCACAAGACCACTTGAGGGTCATTTTTAGGATAGCAAAGCAGAATCCTTGCTGTAAATGAGAAGGTGAAACCTCTGGATAGAGATAGGTAAAATATTAAAATGAGGTACAGAGGATAAAAGAGAGCATAAGGAGAAGAAAATGTAACAAGGGCGATAGGGGTTAGGTTCACTGACGAGTGAACAAGAGAGAGAGAGAGAGAGTTAAGGTAGAAAAAGCAGTGGCAGAGGTATAGGCAAAAAAAGGTAGTGGTATTGAGATGTGTTAGTGAGAGAAGCAGTACAGAGCGATAGAGAGAGTGAGATGGTGCGAGAAGTATAAAGAGAGGTTAGGTGGCTGAAAAGAGGGGAGAGGAGAGCAGAGATAGGGGCAAAATGAGGAGAAGTGAGGCCACGAAAGGCAGATCAGATAAAGAGAGTAGTGCTGTAGAGAGAAAAATTGACAAAGAGGAAGGGTGAAGATGGGGTGCAGAAAGAGAGAGAGAGAGGCGATGTTTAGAGATAGAGATGAGGAAGAGAGACGGTAAAGGAGACAGAAACTGGTGAGTAGAGAGAGATAGAGGGCACAGAGGTGAGGTAGAGAGACATATAGATAGAGAGGTAAGATGGAGAAGTGAAATAGCAGTTTTGAGAGAGAGGGAGACACAATGAGGGGGATGAAATAATGATAGAAAAAGAGGTAGAGAAAGTGAGGTGGCAAGAAAGTGAGAGAAGTTAGGTAGAACATAGTGCAAAAGAGAGTAAAGGGGAGAGAAGGGGTAGCAAATGCATGGTGAGAAAAATTGAGACAATAGGTAGTGATGAAGAGATCTAAAGATTGGTGGATAAAGAGCAAGGATGTAGTCAGATAGGTGTGAGGCAGCGAGAGAAATGAAGTAGAAAGAGCAGTGACATAGATACTGGTTTAGAAGAGAGAGGGGTGAGACAGACATAGAGAGGCTGAGGAATAAATAGATTGTGAGAAGGATAGTGAGTTGAATTAAAGAGAGATGATGCTGTGTAGTTCCTCACAAAACGTAGGATCTGGGGGTTTAGACAACATAAACTAAGGGATTGGTGTCCAGACTGACTCCAGGCACCCCAAAGCATATGTTAGCCTTTAGACGAGCTAGCTCACAGTGCCTCCGTAAGCTCCCTAATCTTACCACGGAGCGAATAGTTTCTGGCAACTATCTAAAATGACAATCCTTGATCCTTCAGGGATCATGGAAACAGTACACCACTTTTCACTCAGTCAATCATACTCATTTAGTCTCAGAGAGATACACAGAATAAATTATGGGGACGTTTACAATAAGCATTTATTGAACCAACGTCATTCTAGTATAAAACATGCTTACAAGCACCAACAGAGTAAATAAAAGGTAGAATTCTACCATGGTGCTAAATCAGTGAATATATGCAGGCATATAGATACATGACAGTAATCAAGCGTACTCCTAAGATGCAAACCCTACCTAAGTGTACCTAAGTGTAACTAGCATGTATGTGGGTGTAAAGCCAAGAATTCCCTAGGAAAGAGCCTGAAGGGAGAGAATGAAGGATCCCATCTTGGTCTCGAGTTGGACACCCGGCAAGGGATGTCAGACCACTGCTTGCTGAAGCTTCTGCAGGCCAGAACATCAGCTTCTAGTGTCAGCATGAAGCTTCTCCTCTGCCTATCTAGCCTTGGTTTGGTTCTTTTATACCATAGTCTAGGGAAGAGGTCTTCAAACTTTTGTAAGTTAAGCCCCCCCAGCTGAATTTTTTTAAATGTCGGGCCCCCCCACCACCTGACAGAAATTTCTGGAATCTGGTACACTACATAATCTACCGTCACCCTCATATCCCGGGCCATATCCAGCAAATAATGTTCAACACAATAAGAGTTTAGTTAACTGTAGGTTTGTGAGTGGGTGTGGTTAAATGACAGAGACTTATTACACAGCTCAAAACACAATTTTCCAACATAAAATGTGTGCAAATTGTTTTTACTAGGATGCTTTGTTTTACACATGACAGATTGATAATAACACCAACATTAATGTGACCGGTGTGCCTGTTTTCCGCCACAGAGACGGTCAATCTGTGGATGGATTTTTGCTACTGCCATCCTCGGGTTGTGCTCCACTTCCAGTCTAGAACGGTACTTAGACTTTAATACCGCAAGTGCGGAGAACCCAATCTCACATAAATAGGATGAGTTGAAAGGCAAGAGAGTTTTCATAGCAGTTTCTCTCAAAGCTGAATATTCTGCAGACATTTTCAGCCAAAACTCTCCCAGTGAGACTTTGCTGAAATGCATCTACAGAGTGCAGTCACTTTGGAGATCAATCAGTTCTTCCTGCATACGAATCGGGAGATGGCTTGCCACCTCTGCCAGAAATTGCTGAAAGACCCAGTCATTGAAGTGATCGTTGTCCTCAGGAAAATACTTTTGCAAACTGTCTCTGAGAGACGTCAGGTGATTTTTTATCATCTCAGCAACACTTGGATGCTCATATTCTGTCTCAGCAAGAGCATCTACTAAACATGTAAACTGCTCAAACAGGCCATCTTCAACTAGTCTTCTCCATAAATCAAGCTTCTTCTTGAATGCAGTTATTCTTTTATTCATGGTAAAAGATGTCATGTCAGCCCCTTGCAGAGATAGATTCAGGGAATTTAATTTCTCAAAAATGTCAGCAAGGTATGCCAGAAGCAAAAGCCAGCGGGGTTGCATAGTTGTTCTACTTTGCAGGGGTCCAAACACAGAAGAAACTGCCGAACTTCATTCCTTAATTCAAAGATACGAGACAGCACTTTCCCCCGGGATAACCACTGCACTTCTGTGTGAAACAGCAAGCCATCATGCTCAGCTCCCATTTCTGCACATACAATTGCAAACAGATGAGCTCGTGTGGGATGGGTCTTTATAAAATGTACTATTTTTATAGCAGAATTCTGCACATCCTCTAGTTTGCTGTCCATGTTTCGAACAGCAAGGGCTTCCCGATGTATCATACAGTGGGTCCACAGAATATGTGGAGCCACTTTCAATACATTAGCTTTTAGGCCAGCCCTAGCACCACACATTGAAGGAGCACCATCTGTGCTGATTCCTACACAGTTTTCCCATTTTAAGCCATGGATATTCGGGAAGTCATTGATAATGGCAAACAAAGCGGATCCTGTGCCCACCCCTTGATTTGCTTGCAAAATAAAAAGTCTTCTAATACTAGCATTTCATAACAGTAAAGAACATAAGCAATTAAATGGTCATTCTTTGACACATCAGTTGCTTCATCCAGCTGCAAAGCAAACATACTTGATTTCAACCAGGCTATAAACTGTCCCTCGATATTTTCTGATATGTCAGAGATGCGGCGGAAAACTGTTGTGTCTGAGATGGGTATACTTTTGAACTTCTCTGCTGCTTTTTCACCAAGCATTGTCCGAGCTACATCAAGCAATGCTGGGAGAATCACCTTTTCTCCATCTACAAAGGGCGTTTTGTTTTTGGCAATGTGGTATACTACTTGGTATGATGCTTTTAATGCATTTGCAGGAGTATTTGCCACATGTTTCACCGCTTCTTACTGCTGAGTTATCTCTTGCAACTTCCTGGCAAAAAAATCTCAGTTTTTTCCTGCTAGAGGCCCATGTTTCGTTGCAAAGTGATGCCTTAGTTTGGTTGGCTTCAAGCTGTCGTTAGCTAAGATCACGCCACAAACCACACACTGTGGTCTACTTTCTCCACTAACAACAATGCAGGCGAAACCAATATCCCAAATAGGAGGAATCGTATTTCCTTGTTTTTGCAGCTTTTCTCTCTCCATCGGTTTCTGTTTCAGCCTTTCGCTTGAGCACTCTACCATCTTTTGGGAGCAGAAAACGATCCATGTCAAATGCTTGCTTAACCTAAGATACAAAACTTGAAACTGCATGTTAATGAACAGTACATGGCTGCAATTTTACAGCTGCATGAGGTACAGCTGGTTTTTAACTTTGTAGTTTAAAAAAAATCTTTAAAAAAATCTTCCTATATTTTAAATAAAATAAATTTGGATAAAAATCATTTTGTGGTAAGTGGATAGAAAGTAATTCCAGCTCATCCAGGCTTTAAGTATGTGCTCCCAAAATTGCTGCAGTATGTATATGCCATATACCACTGATGAGGCTCTGCAAGTTACTTGTTCAAAGGTTAGATGGGGAAAACTTCAGCACTGCCCCTTCACCCATCACTCAAAAACGAATGCGTACCTTCTTATTCACTTTCTCTGATGTTCCTGCTGCTTGATTAGGAGTCCTCGGCCTAGTGATCAAGTAGCTTTTTCCCTTGCAATGAAGAGAATATGTTTAAGAAATATTACTTGCATGTTCCAAGTATGTTTTGCATGAGACACCGTGAAAGCTCCCCCGAGATCAGAATCATAGTGATGGGCAAGGAGTGAATGACATGCCTAGACGTTACCTGCTACCTTATCTGAAGGGCAAATAAAATACTCAATGATCTGCAAGTTATTAGTTGAAGTCCTGATGGTTGGTAAGGTAGCCATGATCTGTAAGTTAAGAGTGTGATTTCTGGCAGGGCCACATTAGCTTTCCATTCTTTACAGTTTGTTTAATAGATCTTGCAGGTACTTCCTTGCAGCTCCTTAACTTCAATATCCCCCATACACAATACACCCACTCTCCTGTAAGCACTAAGTTTATTTTACTTGTGTCATTTTAATATTGCAACACATGTGCAGTTGCTTTTTGCACTTTTGCACAGATTCACAACTGGCACATGTGACTAATGTAATGTGCACTCTGCAGAGAAGCGCAGGATTGGATGAGCATGCATTTGGAACAACTTTAGGACCCAGTGACAGGCATTGTGAGAAACTTGCACTGCCTCTGATTCTCAACTTCAGAGGTCTTAATTGTGTTTTTTGGACTCATACCACTCACCTACAATGCACCTTATCTCTCTATAGTACATTTCTGCTAAACATTTAATTTTTTTATAGCGCTACTCAGTTTACTCACACTCAGTTCTTTCCTCTGCATAGTACATGTTTTTATAGCAGGCACATTAACCCTCTGTGCTATGTGGGTGGCAGGAGTGCCCATATAAACGCACGGCGAGCGATGCAACAGTGAGAGAGTAGGGTAAGAGGAGTGACTGCATCGTGAGTGAGGTGACAGTATGAATTTGGGTGCGGATGTAAGTGCAGAGTGGGACAAAGTATTGTATGGTTAGTGTTAGGCTTATTAAAGTGAGATTGCAGAGTGAGCAGTGAGGGGACAGGTGAGTGAAGTGGAACATGAGTGCAGGGTGAGTAGTGTGCTCGTATGACTGCAGGGTGAGGTACAGGGTGAACAGCGCAAGTGCATTGTGAGTGCATAGTGAACACTGTGAGTGCAGGGTGAGGGGGTGACTGGTGTGAGTGCATGGGGAACAGTGTGAGGGCATTGTGATTGCTGTGAGTGCAGGGGGAGCATGAAAGTGAAAGGCGAAAATGAGGGGTGTGTTGTCTGAATGTAGTGTGCATTCCCAGAAACTTGAAGTATGTTAGCATGTTATTGACGGCGGCGTACGAATTCACATACTAGGTAAACTATTTCTATTATGGCATTAACTAGGGCTCGAGGGTGGAGGAAATAACAATGAGCTGATCCTGCAACACACTTCCAGTTTTATGACTAGGGTTGCCTGCTCCTTATTTTGATGTCCCAAGTGGTACAAAAATAAGCAGTCACCTAAAGCTGTACTTTCAGCACTTATCTGTGCATACTTCGAACAGCAAATATAAATAGAAAGCACTTTAAATTGTGTTCTAGGGCTGCCTGAAAGATCCATGACTGAAAGGGAACAAAGACAGAATAGTCACATTACAAATGAATACATACATCTTTATTTATAACCCGTATTTAGTGCCAAGACAAGCAATTTGCAGGGTGTATATACAACACATAGCTGGCATTTTTCTTTTGGCATGAAGCCCTTCTAGCCCTATAAGTGTTGCTGCCTGCCTGTATAATTCTAAAAGAAACTACGTATTTTCCAGCTTGCCTGCTATGCTCTTCTAAGTGCAGCCCAAGTGCAACAGTCCATACCATTGCCTGGGAGGCCTATGCAATAGTTGAACTCCAGTATGGGAATATTTTAGAGAAAGTTAAACATTTCCCAAACATTTACAAACTGGTTTGTAATAGTGTAATTTATCTTCTCCGTGCAGGCCCAGGTGCTGCTGCCCTAAAAGGTACCTCTGAAGACAAAAGACGAGGAATCTCTCATAACCCCCAAAAGTATTTCAGCCCTCACAGTACTAAAAAACACTATATAATTGTGACTGCAATACATTTTAGGATACTGCCTGTATAGTTCTAAAAGAAACCTTTTCTCCTTTCTGGGAAAAGCTAATCCTCCCAGGACGGGGTTAAATTCCTACAGGTGAAATTCTTCAGCTGCAGTGGGAGGCAGGGAGTCTCCTCTGCTAAAACCGAAAGTGAACAAACAGACATGCTTTCAGTTTTAGCAGAGGAGACTTGAAGCATTTCAGCTGTAGGAATTAACCCTGTAAAATTGCATAAGCCCGGGCACGTCATGCCCGATTGATTTCCCCTCCCTCCCTCACCCCGTAACAGCCGAACCTTTGCCCAACATGCCCCCCGTCCCCCCACGGACCTTGGAAAAGCCCTCTTGCCTTCACAGGAATCAGGAAGAAAAGGCACCAAAAGTGTAATGCAGGAGCTTTATGTCAGAAAATTTCATGGCACTTCCTGCAATCTCAGTAACCAAACCAAACAACCGAAGATTTGAGAGGAAGCACTGCTTCAAAACAGCCTCATATTGTCTCAATTCAGCACTCAATGTTTCTGCTGTAGTGTGGTAAATAAATAAATAATACCTCTATTTTTGGATGAATAAATGAATAACAGATAGCTCAATAAATAAGAGTCAAGATTCGAGGTAGTAGGAGTTTTGCAGGTTTAATACAGCATAAGGACAGGAACAGGACAACCTGCATAGGAATAGGATGGCAGGGCCCAGCAGCTGCTGGGGCTGGATCTGGGATGAGCGCGCTAACATTTAATAACAATACACGATCATATATACTAAAACAGTTGCATTACAATACATACGATAGGCGGAGCAGTGGGTGTGGTCAATAGCAGTCGCGAAAGATAAGGGTGAAAAGAGGTGTAACAGGGCGTATACATAGACATGTGATGCAGACGTAACAGAATATGTCATGAATGGGGCGGAAACCATGGAGGGGGCTACCTGAGGAGCCGGGACCTCTAACCTGATGGTGCGCGCAAACTGGCAATGACGTATTACTAGGAGAAGCTGGGGGCTTCGAACTCTGTGCTAGGAGCAGAGACTGAAGTCTGGAGAGTCAGGGCGACATGTACCTAAGCAGTATCTAGTATCTGATGTTTAGGGAACATGTTGATATGAACTAAGAGTCAGGAGGGGAGAGGCTAACGGACTCTAAGACTGGAGCATGCATTATTCTATATGTAGTGCGTGATGAAGAATATTAAATGACCATTAAATGCAGTATTTCTCTTACATGGAGACGTAAAGGCTAGACAATGACGGAAACTATTGATGCGATTCAGTAGCTCTAGGAATGCAGAGAAGGAGGACTGAACTGATAACTGGAATCATAACATACTCTTGGCAGACTCAGAGGCAGAGCCAGGCTGAGCCGGGCACTGCGAGGCAGGAAGTAAGTGAAGGGTCGAGGATACAGGTGGGGGCTGTATCGCTCCTCAGCGAGGCTTCAGGAGACAGGAGACAGGAGCTGAATCTGGTGTCCAGGCCCTTCTGAGGCCTAGAAACGGGGACTTTACAATGGAATAACGTGCACACTGAGAAACGTGGCAACGTAACTTTACATAGGCCTGATATTCGTAGTATTCACGAGAACTGGAAACTGACATACTAGAGATGGACACAACTGTAATTGCGTCATTAATCGAACATAGGGAATGCATATGCATATTTAATCATGCACACATAACATATGATGGATGACACGTAGGGACACAGAACATGGCAAAATTTACTTTTCCACATTCCCTCCTTGTCACTACGTTTCCATCAGGAAACATCAATATTCATGATACCATCTATCATTTCATACAGTATCATTTGCTCGTCTCGAATTATCCTGGAACGGGATCTAGAACGGGGCTTGGGACTAGGAATACATGATGTAGCACAAATGCCGCAAATCGCAGGGCCACATTGTATACAGAGGCAGCAGCTGAATATGATCGCTACTGCAATACCTAGAAAGGACAAGACTTTCCATCCCCAGGCGGAAATTATATTCCAGAACCAACCGGACCATGTCCAGGTGCCTGGATCTTGGTGTAACAGATGGGCAATTTTATGGAGTCTGGTTATAGCTGAATAAACAGACGGCGCGTTATTTGGAATGAAAATGCAGCAACTAGATCCGATGACTCTACAGGCCCCGCCCCTATCGGCCAGTATGACGTCAAGGACGAGACGATTCTGTAAAACGACAAATCTCATAGCAGATTGCTCTTCGGTTAAGTTACCTAGAGCAGAGGCAGTCTCATTGACTACAGCTTCAAGGGTTCTGGTTAACCTACGGATTAGCTTACTATTCTGGATAGGTCCTATAAAGAAAAAGAAACCTCTGTTGAAATCTGTATACTGTTCTAGGGCAGTTTCAGTATAATCGACAATGGGGGACTCCCTTCTATGTCTAATGTGTACTAGATGTGTATTTCTATGATAATCAGATGGGGCTAGGAAAACTGGTGGCAGTAGGAAGGCAATGTAACAGGTTCCCTCCCAATCGAGGGGCAGACGGATATATGCAGTTTGACCACAAATAAAATAAGAATGGCGTGAAGCTTTGAAAATAGATTTCCCACTGTCACTATACTTGACAATAGTAGTACAATCGCTATGTCCTACATGTACGGAACCATTATTTCTAACACATAATTCGCCTTTGACTGGTAGTACTGAAATAGCAGGTAAGTCTGGAGTAGTATCAGACTGAACATTCAGGACCATGAAATTCGAAGAATAATTACCTAAATTGTAAACTTCGTTTTCTAGATCTAACCCTGTTCTGTGGGGAAGACCTTGCTTGTCTGGAAAACATGTACTGTTAAGAAAAGACATATCTGTTGAGGATGACGTTAACGTGGACCATGCTCCACACGAACCATTATGTGAAAATGGATAAGGAAAGAGTGGCAGAACTCCCTTCGGTGTCTGGAAAGGGGGGAGTCGACCACATACCCAACAATTAGTGGCATTGCTGGTCTGGTGTGAATAATGTAACATGCGGATGAAAGAGTTATTACGCATAGCGAGGCGGTAAGAGAGTTCATGAGGAGGCAGATCACTAAACGTGTGTTCTACTGTAGCATTAGCAGACTTATTTACATGAGAAACTGAAAAATACAGATAAAATGCATAACTGGTGCAGGAAATCATACTGCTGAGAAATAATATGAAACATAGAAAAACGATACATCGGATTGAGTTTTGACTAACTTTCTCACTATGGGGGTCTATTTTATACATGTCAGAAACAGTCTAACCGTTTCACCTAGGGGAGGACTTAGACAATCAAACTGGCTGACTTATTTGACTAGACCGGAGTTTCAACTTATACTCCTGTTGCGGAGTTTTCTCTAACGGGGAGGGTGCAGTATCATTGTTCTTTGCGGGACAGTCCTTGAGAATAGTACTTTGGCAATCCTTCAAATCCTGGGAAATGTTCTTTGAGACGGGTTTCAGTCCATAAAATTTCTTTACGTGCGAAAGGTGCACCCAGCCTTTGCGTCCCTCCAACTTCACGGCTGTACAGGTGGCGAGGAGGACCTGTCGGGGCTCCTTCCAGCGAGGTTCTAGCGGACTTGAGCGGTCAAAATTGCGAACCAGGACCATGGATCCTGGAACGATTTCATGCGGTGCCACCTCGGTATTGTCTGGAAATGCGGCGGCAACCTGTGAACGACAAGAGTTGAGGGCAGACATCAAGGAAGCTAGGTAATCTGTCAGCATATTACTTGAAACATCGGTAATACTTCGGGGTCTGGGTGTACCCCACATGTTAGGGGGGCGGCCGAATACGACCTCATACGGGGACAGACCTGATCTGGAATGTGCGACCATGCGCATGTAGAATAGAGCAACTGGCAGAGCTACTAGCCAGTCTACACCTTTCTCTTGACAAACTTTTGCGATACGGATTTTCAAAGTCTGGTTATGTCTCTCTACGAGACCTGCTGCTTCTGGGTGACGTACACAATGGAACTTCCACTGGTACCCTAACAAAAGGGAAACATGCTTCATTAACTCTGAGGAGAATGGCTGGCCGTTATCAGAATATACAACCCTAGGGAGTCCATAACGGGGGAAGAACTCACGAACCAACTGCTTGGCAGTGGTCGCGGCTGTGTAATCTGGAACTGGATATGCTTCTGTCCACCTGGACAAAGCGCATCCAACTACAAGGACATACTTGAAACCTCGACATCGCTCCATCTGAATATAATCCATCTGGAGGACTTCAAAAGGGTGGTCAGGAGGATGGAATCCCCCTTGTTCCACCGGGACACTTTTACCTGGATTAAACTGGCAACATATCATACAGGTACGGACTTTCTGTTTGGCTGCAGCTCGTAAATGCTTGTTGAACCAAATGTTCTGGATACTGTCTAGCATAGCTTTTTCTCCTAAATGTGCTGGACTATGTGCGGTAGTGATAATGACTTGAACCATAGAGTCGGGGAGAAACCATGTGGCTTTTCCCTTCGTCACCCATCCCTGATCTGTCTGTACCCCTCCTTGTTCAGACCATTTCTTGATTTCATCGGGAGTAGCATGTAACTGGATATCTATGACATCTTGAGTAGGGTCTTTAACTGTCATACATGTAGTCGGATCTGGAGTGTGTGTCGGTGTCTTATTTACTGGAATGTCTGGTGTCTGAGCTGTAAGCTTGGCTGTGCGATCTGCTAGATCATTACCTTGGGAAATGGTGTCAGTAACCTTCGTATGTGCTTTGCATTTCATGATAGCAATGGATGTCGGTAAATGTATTGCATCTAACAGAGCTTGAATAAGGAGACCATGCTGAATCTTGGTTCCATGAGAAGTCATGAAACCTCTCTCCTGCCAGAGCACTCCAAAGTCGTGTACGACTCCAAATGCGTAGCGTGAATCTGTGTAAACATTAACTTTCCGGTTCTTGGCGTGTATGCAGGCTTGTGTCAGAGCAACTAGCTCTGCTGCTTGAGCGGACAGGGTGTCAATACAGTGTGTTTCAATAACTTCAGTGTCAGTAGTCACTGCATACGCGGCGACTAGTTCTCCTGTACTTGTTCTCATACATGAACCATCCACATAAAGTGTCAGGTCTGGATCTGGAAATGGAATATCTGTCAAATCTTGTCTTGGCTTTGTCATGATGTTAACTATTTCCACACAGTCGTGTGTGGCAAAATTCGAAGTAACTGATGGTAACAGTGTAGCAGGATTTAAAATATTGCAGCGTCTGATTTCTATGTGTGGCTGAAACAGTGTCAATTCATAACCTGTTAAACGTGCAATTGTCAAGTGCTGAGTCTGTGTTCGGTTTAAAAGAACTTCCACGGAGTGTGGAACCTGTACTGTAAGGGAGTGTCCTAATACTATGGAATCACTTTGTCTGATAGCTAGTGCTGTGGCTGCAACTGACTTGAGGCACGCAGGCAGAGCCTGGGCTACAGGATTTAATGTGCTCGAAAAATAAGCACATGGCTTGTATTGTCCTGCTTGATCTTGTGTGAGAACAGATAATGCTGTACCTTCGCGTTCAGTGACGAAAAGTGTAAAAGACTTACTGTAGTTCGGTGTAGCTAGAACTGGAGCTTGACATAGGGCTTTCTTTAACTCATTGAAACTGAGTGTATGTTCAGATGTCCAAGGGAGGACAGTCGATACGGCTGCCTCCTGTGTCGTTAACTGTATCAGTGGCTTGGCTAGAAATGCATACTGAGGAATCCATTGTCTGCAATAAGAAGTAAGGCCAATAAAAGCACGTACCTCCTTCTGGGTCTTGGGCTGAGGAAGACTCGCTATTAATTGAATACGGTCAGGTGTCAACTGCCTACCCCTCTTGGACAGTAAGTGTCCTAAGTAGACCACTTGCTGGACACAGAATTGAAGCTTCGAAGGGGACACCTTGTGTCCCATCTCGGCTAGGAAATACAAGACTGTAAGGGATGCTCGCTCGCAAGCACGTTCAGAACGGGCTGTGATCAGTAGATCATCGACATACTGGAGCAGGGCAGTGTCAGTTGGCATGTGAATGTTGTCTAGTTGTCTCTTAAGTGCTTGACTGTAAATACTAGGACTTTCTGTGAAACCTTGAGGAGCTCGTGTGAACATATAGCTCCTTCCATTTAAACAAAATCCGAAAAGAAACTGGCTGTCTGGATGAATGGGAACACTGAAAAATGCGTTCTTGAGGTCAATTACAGTAAAGAACGTGGCTTCGGAATCGATGGCTGTCAATAGGGAAGAGATATCTGGAACGACTGGGTACTGAGGAATAATACATTAAATGGAAGGGAGCGATACATTTATTAAGCTCTCGTAGGTCAATCACTAATCGATATACTGGGGGTGCATTTGGATCAGTACGTTTCATGACTGGAATGATCGGAGAATTGCATACATTGGAGTCAGTTTCTACAACCACTCCTTGAGTGATGAGCTCGTCAATAATTTTGGATAAGGCTGCTACAGCCTCAGGTGGCAATCTGTACTGTCTGATTCGTGGTAACACTACACCTGGCTTGAGAGTCACATGATGGGGTGTGATTTGCATATAACCAACATCAGTTGGACCTTGCGCCCATAGATGCGGCGGAACATTAGACAATCTGGGATCAAAATCTCGTAATACATAGTGACCCTTGAAGTCACGTAGGAACAATCGTATTCCCTCTGGGGAACAGCATATAACTGCACCTAATTCTTTCAGTGTTTTAATGCCTAATAGATTTTCTGGACATGACTTAGTAAGTAACAGATCAGTAGTGCGGGACAATGGACCTACTTCTAGAGTAACTGGCTTTGATATCTCATTTACGATAGGTTTTCCTGAAAATCCAAGGGAAACATTTCTTGAGCCTGAGAGCGGAGCCCCTGGAACTTCGGCGTGGCTAATTGTGGTCCTACTTGCCCCTGTATCCATCAAAAACTTTCTGTCTTTCCCTAATACTTGACTGTGAACATAGGGACCTTCTTGATCTACAGGTATCTCGATGAGAGGCAAGCCTACCTCCCTCTCTAGGCTGTTTCATGAATATGGCTGATACTCTGGATACTCGGACTGTGCATACTGGTACATCTGCTGTGTAACGTGCTGTGTTGCAGCGATAGGCTGCGGAGCTGTAACTGTCTGTGGTGTATTCTGTGGCTGAGGAATCTGTGAAACTTGTTCTTGTCTAGGCGGACGTGGTCTTTCTTTAGTCTTACCAGTAGCTATGTTGTGTTTCAGAACTGCACACTCGTTTATAAAATGACCTGGCTGTTTACAATAATTGCAGTTCCCTTTAACGGGAGCTGCAGGATGACTGGCTTGATTCGGACCCCTCTTCTGACTGTCTTGAGGAACGGATTGTGCAACTAGTACTTTCATTTTCGTGTCTTTCATACGCTTTCTCTCGTGTTCTTGCTCTTCTCTGATTCTATTCTGGTGGTATTGGAGCATCTGTAACATCTGGGACGGGGTATTAGCTTGCCAGGTACTTTCGACTTTCAAAACTCGATTTTTAATTTGTGGGCTTGAATTCTCGACTAATTTAGTAACAAAAAGATGAGGGTATGACTCACTACTTGTCTTGAGGCCACTGTTTATGGTAAAACATTTCTCAAATCTGGAATAATAATCACTAATATCTTCGTCTTGTTTCTGTTTACAGGCTGAGATTGCATCCCAGTCTTCCTTTCTCGTTGTCAACAATCTGGGTAAAACTTGAATCAATAATTCAGGTAATTCTTTACATTTTGCTCCAAGACCGGTACCTGGTACTCGTGCCTTATCTTCAGCTTCTAGAACTGCCCAATCGATCTTTTTCTCTCCCACCTCCCATTCTTTTTCCTTGAGCTTTTCATACACCCCTGCGGGCAACAGAACCTTTAACATTTTAATTATATCTGGATACGTGTATTCTCCCATACGGAGCATGTCTTTTAATTCTCGATGGAACCCTGCTGGATCTTTATCATGACAGGGGATTAATTTTTTCATCTCTAGGAGTTCCATCTTTGTAATCGGAGTGTAAACAAACACTCGTTCTAGTTCGCCACCCGTTCCTCTAACTGGGTGGACTTCTCGTAACGGATTCTGTCTGTCCATGTAAAATGGTTTACTTTCTGGGGGTGAGACATGAACAAAATACGGGTTCAAAAACGTTCTATATTTGTGACGCTGTTCTAGAATGACACTAATTAAATCGGTACCTAAACCTTTCCATTTATACTGGAGTAACTCATTCAGGACATCGTGTAACGGACCTGGATCAGAATGTTGACCCTCATACAATGTAATGAGGTGCTGGATCATATACATACCCGCCAGTCGTTGCTCGGCTGGGGGCATTTTCAGAAACATTTGTGCCACTATTTCGTCTGGAAAAGTGGTAGAATCAGTAATCCATCGGACTGCTGATCGGACCAGTTCTTGTTCATGCATAGTACTTAACTCACTATAACCGATTCGTGATTTCAGAATGTGATCGGTAGCTTGAAATACTTGTTCTAGAGAACCTTGTTCTGGTGCTGGATGATGAAAAATAGACTTGTGTTCTAGGCGTAAATGGCGATCTGGAAATCTAGATTTTCCTACATACGCTATTCTGTCGGGATTCTCGTCCTCTACCTCTTCAGTATCAGAGTTACTTTCTTTCTCGCTTACTTGTGCTGCTTTACGTTGTTCGTGTATCCTTATTATTTCTTTACGAATCTTCTTATACATACTCTCTATAGCACCGATAGTCTTGTGCTTACCCTCGGCTATATTATCACTCCACTTTGTCAGGGTTCTCATTTCGGCTTGATCTTTGGTCGGATAATCTTGTTCTCGTATTAGACAATTAATCAAAAACTTTAATAGCATGAGCTGGACTTCAGCTTTTCTTTGGCACATGACATCACTAATACTTTCTGGATCATTCCCTGTACGGATGAAACGATATATTCTGTCTAGATCTTCTTTCATATCTGGTAGGGTGACTAGATACTCGGTCACCTTTCTTACGCGTAATGAATATAAAACCATACTATCCTCGCCTGGGACTGGATCATAGCCACATTCGTTAAGGGCTTTTCTTATTTCTGCAACAGACTGATACCTGGGCGTACGCTGTGACGCTTGTGCATGTAATTCGGCTGACGTTAAACGCTTATGTGGCGGCGGGGTTTGAGGAGTACCTCCTCCTGCGGCCCCTAAACTAGAATCGTCGACTGATCCTCTTCGTACTAGTGTGGCAGGAAATTGAAATGCGGGCTGAACTGGTATGGCGGGCTGGACCGGGGGGACCGTAACAGGTACTGCAAGGGGTACCCCGGTGTCTGGAGGAACGGGAGGTGCCTGATTTACAGGGACTGGCGGAGCGCGAACAGGATTTGCATATTCTGGGACTGTGTCGTCCAAATAGGACGAAATAAAAATATCAGCTGCGGTCGGTTTGTGACGTAGCTTGGTCGGAACTAATAGTGGCGGGAAATTACTGGATGCCTCTGGGGTCGCTTTTGGCAGGCCCTCGGCAAGAAGAGGATACATACCCTTAATAAGAGCATGCCTCTGTCTGTCTGACTGTTCGGTTTTAACTCGTTCACCAATCTCGATTAATTCCCTTTCTTGGGCTCGTTCCAAGGATTCTCTACTTAATTCTGACTTTCTGATTTCTTTTTCGGTTCTTTTATGAGCTTCTTTGCGCCATAACTCGATGGCATCTTTCTGTGACTGTCTGGCTTTCTTTTTCCATAATGCTTCTTCTACTCGCATGATGCACTCGGCATCCCATGTACCCGATACGGGCCATCTATACTTTTCTTCTAACTGTTTGGTATACTCTACCCATAAATCTAGATATAATATGGCACTTATGCCATGCTTCTGATACATAAAATGACCTGGACTGTCCCTAGGCGGAACTGGAACTGCTGCTTCCAGCAGACCCTTTCTAGTTTTTAACTGACGTAACTTAGAAAACAAGGGCATGACTGGACTGTAATCTAGACACAATACAATACACAATGAACACGATACTTATTCCCCATTCATACCACGACATTAAAATACATGAAGAACATTTAAAATAACAGTTCGGACAGAATACTACCTGGAATACGGAACACAGAATACATGAATTTTCTCGGGAACAGAACTGACTGGAACAGAAACTAGATGCACTGCTGAAACAGTACGAAACTTACCGGTCTCATACAGAGACACGTCAGGACCCGCATCCACCGAAGTGGACACTTCGTTTGTGGGTCTGTGTACCACCAACCCACGGACCAGAGTCAATCGGATTGACCCTGTCTAGATACTACCCCAGTAACGGTACTCACCGGGCAGCAAGAACGGAAGGCCTCGGACTGGACTGGACTGCTTCGACGTCGGACGGACGAACCTCGGACTTCTGTTACGGGTGGGCCTCCGGATACCTCGGACCTTGGACTCTCGGCTTGGGCTCTGGTCGGGACTCGCCGCGTTCCTCCACCGCCTCGTCTGGATGCTGGACCGCCTCCTCCGTCTCCTCCGTGGGCCTGAGGGATACTTGAAGCAGAAATATCTGCACGTGCACGGTATGGTTCCGTCACGGCTGCAGAGGGTCAGGGGGCCGGCGTGGCTTCACCGGCGCGTGGGGAAAGGGCAAGTTCCTGTTCGGGCGCCATTATGTGGTAAATAAATAAATAATACCTCTATTTTTGGATGAATAAATGAATAACAGATAGCTCAATAAATAAGAGTCAAGATTCGAGGTAGTAGGAGTTTTGCAGGTTTAATACAGCATAAGGACAGGAACAGGACAACCTGCATAGGAATAGGATGGCAGGGCCCAGCAGCTGCTGGGGCTGGATCTGGGATGAGCGCGCTAACATTTAATAACAATACACGATCATATATACTAAAACAGTTGCATTACAATACATACGATAGGCGGAGCAGTGGGTGTGGTCAATAGCAGTCGCGAAAGATAAGGGTGAAAAGAGGTGTAACAGGGCGTATACATAGACATGTGATGCAGACGTAACAGAATATGTCATGAATGGGGCGGAAACCATGGAGGGGGCTACCTGAGGAGCCGGGACCTCTAACCTGATGGTGCGCGCAAACTGGCAATGACGTATTACTAGGAGAAGCTGGGGGCTTCGAACTCTGTGCTAGGAGCAGAGACTGAAGTCTGGAGAGTCAGGGCGACATGTACCTAAGCAGTATCTAGTATCTGATGTTTAGGGAACATGTTGATATGAACTAAGAGTCAGGAGGGGAGAGGCTAACGGACTCTAAGACTGGAGCATGCATTATTCTATATGTAGTGCGTGATGAAGAATATTAAATGACCATTAAATGCAGTATTTCTCTTACATGGAGACGTAAAGGCTAGACAATGACGGAAACTATTGATGCGATTCAGTAGCTCTAGGAATGCAGAGAAGGAGGACTGAACTGATAACTGGAATCATAACATACTCTTGGCAGACTCAGAGGCAGAGCCAGGCTGAGCCGGGCACTGCGAGGCAGGAAGTAAGTGAAGGGTCGAGGATACAGGTGGGGGCTGTATCGCTCCTCAGCGAGGCTTCAGGAGACAGGAGACAGGAGCTGAATCTGGTGTCCAGGCCCTTCTGAGGCCTAGAAACGGGGACTTTACAATGGAATAACGTGCACACTGAGAAACGTGGCAACGTAACTTTACATAGGCCTGATATTCGTAGTATTCACGAGAACTGGAAACTGACATACTAGAGATGGACACAACTGTAATTGCGTCATTAATCGAACATAGGGAATGCATATGCATATTTAATCATGCACACATAACATATGATGGATGACACGTAGGGACACAGAACATGGCAAAATTTACTTTTCCACAGTAGGAGCAGAAGCGCATCTAAATACCAATATTTAAATTGCCTAGGGTATATTGTATATATAGGCACAAAACATTGTAGTAATGTACGTCAAAAAACAATATACCTTGTCTGTGCTACGTGACCATTCTACAAAAAAGAGTCCTGCAGCATTTTAAAGACCACCCATGAACCACACTTGCAAATACAATCCAGCAGTGTTTTAATGAACCGCCCCTAAACCGGTGAAAATGAGGAACCATATGACACATTTATTGATAGGTAAACAGAGGGAAGGAAGTGGGTTAATGCCCAAACATACCCGGCCAAGCACTTTTACTGGAGGATACCTGAAAGTTGCATCCTCCCAGGACAGCTGCTGCAGGTTGGGAGTTCATTCACTCATCCACCAGTGTGCCTAGTTCCTGGGCTGCCTAGGAGCCTTTCCCATTCACTCACTCACTCATCCATCCATCAATCCATCCATGTGTCCGGTTCCAGCGCTCCCTAGGAGCCTATTTCCCATTCACTCACTCACTGGAGAAGTGTGGCTCAATGGTTAGAGCGGCAGACCCTGATGCAGAGGTCTAGCCTGGGACCAGGGTTCAATTCCCCGCCTCGGCGGGTCTTGAGCTCAAAAATTCCACGGACCTGATAATTCTCGCCTCGGTGCCTATTCCAATCATGGAGTCCCACTCTGCAACTCTGGGCAATAGCTTGCTTAATCTCCACAACGGCCCCCACAACGCTAAGGATGCCTGGCCTCCACCTTGGGGGTGCCCAGGAGTGGACACCTCACAGGGAAAGCCAGGATGGGTTCCACAGCGGTATTTGTACAAGCGCCTTGAGACCCTTGCGGGTGAGTAGTGCGCTATACAAGTATCAATTTACATTTACATTTACATCCATCCATGTGCCGGATTGCTGTGCTCCCTACAAGCTAGATTCCCAAAGCTGGTTCCAAGCCCTCGCTGCCCGGAGGCTCCACCGCACCGAGGCTTGGAAGGGCTGCAGGTTGTGAATTCATTCACTCAACCACCAGTGTGCCTAGTTCCTGCGCTCGCTAGGAGCCTGTTTCCCATTCACTCATCCATCCATGTGCCTGGTTCCTGCGCTCCTTGGTAGCCAGCTTCCCACAGTTGCTTGCAAGCCCCCCCTGCCCGGAAGCTTCCTGCACCAGGGCTTGAAAGGGCTGCAGGTTGGGAGTTCTTTCGCTCATCCACCAGTGCGCCTAGTTCTTGCGCTCCCTAGGAGCCGGTTTCCCACTCACTCGCTCATCCATCCATCAGTGAGCCTGGTTCCTGCGCTCCCCAGGAGCCTGTTTCCCATTCACTCATCCATCCATGTGCCTGGTTTGTGCGCTCCCTGGGAGCCAGCTTCCCAAGTTGCTTCCAAGCACTCCCTCCCCGGAGGCTCCCCCGCGCCAGGCCTTGGAAGGGATTCAGGTTGTGAGTTCATGGCTGCAACAAGTCCCTGCTTGACTGAGGAAAGCTATTTTGATCAGGCCGCCCCCCAGGGGCGAAAGGGTGGGGAGGGGCGACGGGAAGACATGTGTTCCAGCCCGTTACTTCTCAAGGGACATGGCCACAGATAAAGCTTCACTGAATTATGCCATCATGTGGCAGTAATAAAAAGACAAGCCTTGGAAAAAGCAACCGTTTTGTATACTGAAAGGTTTAAGTGCCATCAACATCCCAGGACGATGCAGCAGTACAAGTCTCTCGCACAACAGCAGCGGCTGCAGACGTGCGACAGACAGACAGACAGACACAGACAAACACAGACACACAGACAGACAGACACACAGATACCGACACACACAGACACACACACACACACACACAGACAGGTTTCTGTCCTCCCTGATCTCGCCTTAGGACACCTGCGCTATCATTAGATTGGTGTACCGCCCCAGTCAAACTCCCCACCTGCCACTCTCCCCGAAGCAAGTTGCGCCCGGTGCCGCTGGGCACTTGAAGTCAGAAGCGAGAGTCCCACGGGGCTCACACCCCCACCTCACTGGGTAAGTGGGAAAAGATGAGAGTAGTGGTATTTCACCAGAGGCCGGAGGGCCTCCCCCTTATCCTACACCTCTCATGTCTCTTCACAGTGCCAGACTAGAGTCTCCCCGCTGATTCTCCTAAGCCCGGTCCCTTGACTGTAGTTATGCTAGATAGTTGGTAGGGACAGTGGGAATCTTGTTTATCCATTCATGCACTTCAATAATTAGATGATGAAGCATTGGTCTATTCTTGCACCACCATGCGTTGGCTCATTATGGGTTATTATTGCTGCCCATCAGCGTCAAATCAGTCTTGCTTCCAACAACACAACCTTTGTTGCTGAGTACAGCTACACTTAAAGCTGTCCTCACAGGAACTGGAATCACATATAAATATAGTATAGAGATAGTACACCCTCCAGAACTACCAGAACAATATAAATTGTCTATGAACTGTCCTGAGAAAATTTAGGTATGGTTAGTAGGACATTAATAATCAATATGTGACATTTTACTGATTATGTGTAAGCAATTTCTCTAAATTTATCATGAATTCAAACAAATATCAACTATCATGATGAACACTTGTATATCTAAATTCACATACACAACTATAATAATAATATTGAGGCTAGTGACTAAACATTCCTAATTCTAAATATATAATTACATTTTATACAATTGTTAATTGTGACCAGCTTTGTAAGTAAGCTCTAAATGTGTTATCTATACTATATTTAAATATCAACAAATAAACTTTTCTAAAATAGTATACTAATAAAGATGAACAATGTGTGGTGCAAAACAGTGTATATCTTACCATTCCCCGAACAGTATACTAAGGAAGATGACATATGTGTGGTGAAAAACTGTGTACTTCTGATTGTTGAGTTCAATAGTTAATTGTCCATGAATACTTGGCACATTTTAAGAGTGTCCATTAAAGTAGTCAGGCAAATATTTTTCTTATATGGGAAAGACATTTATAAACCAAGATCAGCCACAGCAAGATCATTACATTGAGGCCAAATACCCCGATATCCTAGAGCAGTGGTTCCCAAACTTTTCACTCCTGAGGACCCCCATAGAGTCACCACTGGAAGCCGGGGACCCCCAAGTAATTTGTAGGATTTAAATTTGAAACATTAAAACAGTAATTCCGAAAAAATTTACACACATGTGCACGCGAAACAAATACTCAAATTACTAATGATTTTAGTGGCATATTTACAAGCCCCTATTACCACGGGAACATCACTTTCTGAGACGTTCCCGTGGCGATAGGGGCTTTGCCTTATTTACAAGGCAACGTTAAGCCACTTAACGTGGCTTAATGGTCCCTTGTAAATAAGACCCCCTTTGACACAATGCTTAGCGTGAAAGGGGTGGGCAGTGCGTGTTGTGGTGGGTGTTTCCCCTGCGACACCCATTGATTTTGACGCTGCCCCCTATTTACAAGAGCAGCGTAAATGGGAAGCAGCGCCAAAATTAAGGCCAAGGAAAACCTGGTCTTTATTTGGCGAAACAATGAGAAATGCTTCATTTCTCCTCGTTTTTGTAAAACGCCTTGGATTGTTTATGTTCAGGAAGATGACCCTTCCTGCACATAAACAATTTGAAAAAAAAAGACATTTTGTTACTTCCATGTGTGATGCATTAAGCAGTACACATAGAAGTGACAAAATGACATTTCAAGATTGTTTATGTGCAGGAAGGGGGACCGTCCTGCACATACACAATCTTCCCCTGTTAAATGTAGCGCCAGCACAGGGGAAACGCAGGGCTGCACCATATTCTTGTAAATATGGTTCAGCCTTGCGTTTCTGAAGTAGTAGAGTGTGTTGTTAAGCCAAGGAGGATGGTCTGGAGAAGCACAAACTCAAGGAGTGCTGGTCTGGAGAAGCACAAACTCAGGATTCAGAACATAACACAGTGGTTAGTATTGACTTTAACAATAAAAATGTATTTCCACCCAAAGAAACCTTTTTAGAAGCATCAGGATACTGAAAGACTGAAATAAAACATGTCACTAACTTGAACCTTGCAGTTTGCAAGCAGCTGTTTGATGACAGTTTTTTGGTCACTGTGCTAGATTACGATTATCACTTATGAACTGCACTGTAACAAAAGAATCTCTCTGACAAAAGCAGTAACCCACTGACCGATTGCATATCAAATACTGTTTTTTAAAATGCATGGTACACTTCTTTGCAGTAGGCATATTAACCCTCTGTGTTACATTACTTCCGTCACAGCTGCCACTGGACAAAACTCTCATGTCTCTCCAGCAAGGAAATTAATCACTGTTGTTATCTTGACACTTGTATTGTTCTTTGAAAACTGCTAATTAAACAAGATACTTTGCAGTGCTTTTAAAAGCCTGCGGACCCCCTGGGAATGTGTCAGGGACCCCTGGGGGTCCGCGGACCACAGTTAGGGAAACACTGTCCTAGAGTATAACCATGACATTTCACAGTGGAACAGCTATTTTTGATTTGCTGTGATAAATCCAGTTTATATTTACCTATACACTCAAATGCTAGTTCTAGGGAATTTTGAGAGTTTTCATATCAAATTCAGACATAAATCACTACAGCAGTACCATCTTTGGTAAATACTAAGTCCGGTTTTTATAGGTCACCTTGACTGTTTTTGACAGGGGGTTCCCAATTTGCCACCCAACCACACCTTTTCACTCTAAATGTCGGAATTTGTAAAGCGCACAGCTACCTCCACCGGAGGTGTCCCGGCACTGTCCGTATACCGCTTAGGAACCCTTCCTGGCTTTCCTGGGAAATGTCCACTCCTGGGCACCCCCCAGGTGCAACCAGGCATCCCAGCGCTTTTGGGGCCGTTGTGGAGACTAAGCAAGCTATTGCCCAGAGTTGCAGCGTGGGACCCATGATCAGAACAGGCACTGAGGCGAGAATATCCAGTCAGGGGAATTAATGAGCCGGAGACCCGCCGAGGCGGGAATCGAACCCTGGTCCCTGGCCAGAGCTCTGCATTAAGGTCTGCATGCTCTAACCATTGAGCCACACTCCTCCATGTTCCAAAATTCTGTTTTCTTTTGATCTGTATGTCCATGGTTTTAGGACATGTACTTTAAATGTGAGCAATTGTTTCACAAACATCTTTACAATATCTGCAAGCAGCACATTTTAATTTCTTCCTCTAGTGATAGTTTCTCTGGTGTGCAGAACATTTGTTTGTAGCATCAGTGCAGCTATGTGTTGGTTTTCCATTAGCTTGTTGTGTTTGCTAATCCAGAAACTTGAGGTTGGATAGTTTGCTAGATACTTAATACCAACATCCTGGACAGGGAGAATCAAAATGAATCAAAAGCTGCTAACAATTGCAAATCATAGCTTGGGAATCTACTGTCTACAATGTCAAGTTTGTGGCTTTTGATGATATTGGTCAATCTTTTCATTTATTATTTTCACTGCATATATGTAAGAGAGAGCAATGTACAAATCCGGACTTTATTGAGGTATAGCAGATTGTTGATTTTGTGGAGTCTGATTTATATACATAGCTTTGGTATGCTAAGGCCCCCATATGATCTTTTGGAGCAGATGAGACCATTGCAGGTGAATGCAGGTAGGTGTAGGAAGTGTTTGACATATTTCTTTATTTGTGCATCTGTGCCTGCCATTTCCAATTTAAATGACAAGTTAGGAACCAGATACTTGCACAAGATTTCAACTTTTTGAGTCGGCTTGGGTGGTAAATTGTTACGTTTTTTCACCCGATTTGTGAGGACCTTGTTTATTTTGCTGTAGCTTGAATGGACGGTGTATGGATCGAAGTTCAATCTGCGGTATCTCTCACTGTCACCTGGAAGAATGTTCTCAATATCTTGTTTTTCAAATTGCCATTGTTTGCAGTTATTCACCAGGAGTTTGTCTTTATAGTGACTTATGAAGGAAACTGTGTGTCTTGTTCACATTTAGTTTTAAACCTGTTATTTTACAAAATGTTCAAATGATTTTCAGATTAGTACTCATTCCTTCCCAGATGTTGCTGAGTACTGCTATATCATCGGCAAAGGCTAGAGTGGTGATCTGCTCAATAAGGCCATCTGAGCCAAAAGTGAAGCTCATGCCGTTTTTCTGAAGTTCACATATTAACGGATGCATGGCAATGTTAAACAACAATATTTTGGGGAGAAGCCTTGGTTGTTTATTGTGGACATTATTAAGATCATTCACTCCAATTTTGTCAGGACTTGCTGCTTTATTTAAGTTAGATTCTTTAAAAGCTTTAGCTATTTCAAGCAGTGTAATTTCTTTGCATAGTCTTTCAACATCCCATTCTTCTGGTATCCTATCAATAAGGATGATTTTTTGGATTTTCTTGTTATCTTTTTCTATAATATCTCTGTAATATCAAAAGATATCATCAGCACGGATTTGGCAAGTGGTATCCTCTGCACCATCAGTGAATATTCTGACAATTTTCTTTTTGTCTTTCCTAAACATTGCCTGGTATTCCTTATGGATGCCCTTTGCTTTTGCATATCTTTTCTTAGCTTTCTATTGAGCCTTTCATTTTTCTTGTCTTTGTTTGGTATGGTGTTTTGGATTGGGGCATTCTGAGGCTCCTCTTGAGCAGTATTATTAGACTCATTACTAGGATCACTTGGAATTGTTTTGCGATTGACTAGCATATGACTTACATCACTGGTGTTTTCTGAAATATAAGTTACAAGTTCATCCATCAGGTCCATATCAGCATTGTGATGCTTTGGATTTTGAGAGATTATCTTAACGTCTGAAATTCTGTCATTCATATCATCAAAGTTTGCAATTTTTGGTGCACGCTTTCTGTTGATAAAGTCTTTACGCCTTTCTCTATCTAGTTCGACTGATATTTCAGGTTCATCATTGGAGTCACTTTCAATGTTGTTGAATGCTTGCAGTACATTATTTGCCATTTTTTTACTTTTCTCTCTTATATCCCATCTTTTTTTCTACAATTTGCTTTCTGTTTTTAGTGTCAAAATACGGAACCATGAGCACATTTATATTTCTTTTGTTTTTGTTTACTTTTTCCAAATTTCAGCTAGTAGCAGTATTTCTTTTTGTGACCACAATTTGGATGGTTTGCTGCTTGCTAGAGCTATGAACCTATCATGGTTTTGCACTTTTGGGTCTTCATGCCGAGCATGTTGTTACATTCAATTTTTCTTCGGATTCTGAGGTCACAGAAGCTACAGAGGAAATGTAGTTCTCCTTTTTTTGGTCTGGCTTTGCATTTTGCATAGTGGCATGCAATATTGTGGAATTCGGCTTCCTTGTCACATTTTGAACAACATATTTTCAGGTAGAATCCTCTATGTTTATTGGGGACATGCTTTCTAAGCTCTTTGAAAGTTCCCATTATGTCTCCAGATAAATTACAGTTGTACTTATCCTTGGAATATTTTTAGTAAGTTACTTTTTTGGTGAAATTACTTTTCTTGTTATTGAGTGCAACGTTGACCTCATAAGCATCAGGTAGATTCTGGAGTCTTGATGCAACAGCGTCATTCTTGGTTTAAGATACCACAAATTCAACGTTTTAACTGAGGTCTACAGTTACCTCATATTCTGTTATTACAGAGGATGAACAGGGCGACACAGCATGATTTGATTTGCTGTTATTTATTGTGTTGTTAGAAGTTTGTGATGAATTAACAAACTCGGTAAGGTGGTTAACAATTTGTGGAAAAGACAGCACATCCTATGGCCATCTTAACTGGGTTTTTAACCTCCAGGAACTACCCCATCTGGAATTGTGATTGTTAGCTCTGCCATTTCTAACTATCATGTTCACGGCCATGATAGAACCTTGTATTGCCTATCTCCATAGACTTCTCTTCAAAGAGTATAGTGGTATAGAGACAGTTAGCAACGGGACCTCCGGGAGGTAAAGGCCACTACAACTGAGAAGAGGGTAAGAGAGTCATAGTTACTCCCACCCTTTACCAGTGCTTCACTGAATTGCTTCAATTTGACTCTGAACAGAAATCACATTGCATCAACACCCGCCTCAGGCCTTTGTGATGATTTGTTTTAATTAAACAGTCAGATTTCCCTGGTCCGCAGCTATTCTAAGTCACATGCTAGGCATCATCCGAGGCAGAACACCGGCCTCTTGCCCCTGCCAGGGCCACAGGGAGAGGCAACCACCACAGCTGGAGTAATCCACAGGAAGGACTCTGCTTACATCCAGAGTCACTGCCGCCCCTGAGGGTGATGCCATAACCAGCCACAGCACATGCCCAGCCCTGCCTCGTGCTCCTGTCTGATCGACGCAGCCCTTAGAGCCAATCCAAGTTATGGAATTGACTTGCCAACTTCCCTTACCTACATTGTTCCAACATGCTAGAACCTTGGACACCTGCTGTGGATATGGGAAAGGCCTAGCACAAGATTTACACCATCTCCCCTGGATTTTCAATTACCAACTAGAGCTCAGGAAATCCCAGTGGACCCTCTATGCTTCCCAAGAGTCGGGCCCCTCTGTCGGGACAAACCTATTCCAGGGTGCCTTGCCCTTCACACAGAACAGAGATTTCTCCCTGGGGTTGCCACCAGCTTCTTCAGGAACGTTTGTGTTACTGCACTAGACTACACGAGGGCACCTGCCTCCGCCACTCTGGATACGGGGATCTGATCCCGACCCCCTTTCGATCGGTCGAGGGAAATGGAGACCATTGCCCGTCCTTTTGTACTGTGCTCACCCATCTGTTAGGATCAACTGACCCATGTTCAACTGCTGTGCACATGGAACCCTGCTCCACTTCAGCTTTCAAAGTTTTCGGTTTAATATTTGCTACTACCATGAACATCTGCACCTGCAGCAGCTCCACCTGGGTCCTCACCCTGGTCTTCCGTGCACTATGCGTGGGCCTCTTACTCATCGCGGCTTGGCTCCCCATGGCTCTTAGCACCAGCAGGCTATGGGCCCAAAGCACCAGTGCATCCATTTTCAGGGCTAATTGATTCGTCTGGTGAGCAGTTACACACTCCATAGCGGATTCTTACTTCCATGGCCGCAGTCATGGAGACGTGAAATCGGCCCGAGGTTATCTCTAGTCACAAAAGCAGATGGAGAAGCCTGGATTGGCTTTGGTCTGATAAATGCACGCATCCTGGGAGGTCAGCTTTCATTGGCATATATTAGCTCTAGATTTACCACAGTTATGCAAGTAACAGATGGAGTGATCAAAAGAACCATAACTGATTCAGTGCCTGATAAGACTTTGGCAGTCCTGCTGTAGGACATCCAAAGCCGTGGTGTGACCGCCCATCAGATTAGGAGTTAATCCCTGGTCTGGCTGGTGGTCCTGCAGTGGTCTGAAGTCAGCAGTCTTCTAGGCTAATAGAAGCGGTACAAAAGGGGGTGGTGATGGACGGAGCATCTGAACCAATCAAACACTTACACCCAGTCAAGAGATCTGGGTTTAACCAACCACCGTGCTTTAGCCCACTCTGCCACCCCAGTTTAGACATGGCCATATGCAAATCAGTCTGACCCTGTGCCTCATGGGAACAGTCCAGCCCGAACTGCCAAGCCATGCCTTCCCTGGACCAGAAACAAGCTTCCTAGGACCGGTTTCTGGCATTTCAGTCATCTTCAGCGAGGCTTGCTTGAATGCAGTGGCAAAGTGAGCAAGAGACTCACGTCTGAGCATACCCTGCCAACTTATGGTGAACAAAGCGGTACAAAAGGGGGTGGTGATGGACGGAGCATCTGAACCAATCAAACACTCACAACGAGTCAAGAGATCTGGGTTTAATCCATCACCGTTCTTTAGCCCACTCTGCCACCCCAGTTCAGACATGGCCATATGCAAATCAGTCTGACCCTGTGCCTCATGGGAACAGTCCAGCCCGAACTGCCAAGTCATGCCTTCCCTGGACCGGAAACAAGCTTCCTAGGCCCGGTTTCTGGCATTTCAGCCATCTTCAGTCAGGCTTGCTTGAATCCAGTGGCTAATAGAAGAGCCTATCATGCAGACCACAACCTTCAGAGCGCTGACAGCGCCTTCCTGCATGGTGTGGCATTTATGCCACATAGTTCTGAAAGGGGGTTAAAATCCAGGGGGGCACAATATTTGCGCTCCATATGCACCCTTAGCCCAAATCCACTAGGGGACCTGTTAGGGCCCCCTTTGTTACCATTCTGCTACTATTTTCATGGCAGATTCACCGCCCTGAAACGGGCAGTGAAATGGCAACTCGAAATATGCTCGGCGATGCTGGCTGCAGCACTGCCAGTATACTCCTGCTGGTGTAAGATTGCCAGCCCAGCGAGATCCTTTATCCCGGTGGTGCAGGCGGTCTCAAGGCAGTCCGACAGCTGAAATCTTAATACTGCGGGCAGTGCTGCAGTGTGGTGGTAACGCACCGCCACCATGGGTAATAAGAGCCTTAATGATCCATTTACAATTTCAATGTACCTGCCATGTGTACTTGCACATGTTTGGCTTAATCTTTGAGACTAGCATATTCTACTCGCAGTATCAACCAGGTAGTTGCACCTGCTGGACTGGGGTTGGGAGCCGCAATCAATCAATCAATCAAGGAATTTTTAGAGCGCGCTACTCACCCGTGAGGGTATCAAGGCGCTGAAGGGAGGGGGGGTGCCGCTACTGCTCGAATAGCCAGGTCTTGAGGTGTCTCCTGAAGGTGAGATGGTCCTAGGTCAGTCGTAGGTGTGCGGGTAGGGAGTTCCATGTCTTGGCTGCCAGGTAGGAGAACGATCTTCCTCCGGTGGTGGCTCTGCGAATCCGTTGGACGGTGGCAAGGGTGAGGCTGGTGGAGCGGAGCTGGCGGGTGGGGGTGTAGAACAAGAGGCGGTTGTTGAGGTATTCAGGGCCCATGCTGTGGAGCACGTTGTGTGCGTGGGTGAGCAGCCTGAACGTGATCTTGCTGACGGGGAGCCAGTGCAGGCTTCTTAGGTGGGCTGATATGTGGCTGTGGCGAGGGATGTCGAGGATGAGTCGTGCGGAGGCGTTCTGTATGCGCTGAAGGCTTTTCTGAAGTTTGGCTGTGGTTCCTGCGTACAGGGCGTGCCCGTAGTCCAGTCGGCTAGTGACGAGGGCCTGGGTGACCATCTTTCATTTTTTTTTCAGAACAAAATTTTATTCGATTTTGAAAGCTGACAGAATACAGGAAATAAATCACCGCTCCCTAAGAATCAGAGAGGCAGTGTGCGCATAAAAATGTCATGTGCAAATACATTCAGTCAACATTCCCCCCGTGTCCCACCCTCCGCTATCCCACCCGGTGCCCTCCCCCCACCCCGCACGGTGTCTACAGTGTCCATCAAGAGGAGCCTAGCAAATATAAGAGCTGCATGTGTACCAATTCATCCAGGGTCAGTCCGGCCGCCATCAACGTCGGTGGCCCGAGGCACCGGGGGATCCAGCAGAAGGCCCCTGTAGTCCGCCCATTTCTTCCAGACCTTAAAATGTTTTGTAGGGCACCCCCTGGCCTGAAATATTGGGCGTTCTAATCCCATGTTAAAGTCCAAGCCCCGTTTCCACACTTCCAGCAACGCCTAGAGCCTTCCAGGCCCGGGCTATATCTCTTTTGGCCACGACGAGGCCCAAGAGAAGCAGATGGCGTTGGTATACATTCCCCCCCACTTGTTCCATGACATGCAGGAGGCCCAACTTCGGTGAGCGGGGAAGCTCCCAGCCAGCACCTCCTCCAGGCAATCCCACACTCCGGTCCAGAATCTCTGCAGTCTCACACACTCCCACACCGTATGAATGAAGAAGCCCATCTCGCCTCCACATCTCAGGCACTCCGGGGAGGCTATCAGCCCCGCCTTCCACAGTCGTTCCCTCGTATAGTACGCCCTATGTAGGTACTTAAATTGAATGAAGCGCAAGCGCACCGCAATCGCAGCTCCCCTGGGGGCCTCCAGGGCTTCTCTCCAGTCCTCCTCCTCCAAACTCCCCAATTCTCCCTCCCAAACCAACCGCAGTTTATCAAGGGAAGGGGAACAGTGGGTGACTAGCGTCTGGTATATGCTAGATATTTTTTTGGTTTCCAATTCTCCCATAAATAGTTTAGCCTCCAGGGGGCTGAACTCCGGTAGAGAAGTCAAGTCCGCTATAGCGGGGGTCAGGGCGTGTCAGAGCTGTAGGTATCGAAAGAATTGAGATTGGGGCATGTCATATTCCTCCCGCAGAGCCTGAAAGGATTTGAGGACCGAACCCTTCATGACGTGGCCCAGTGCCGAGATGCCGATAGCGTCCCAGCCATCAAAGCCACGCAGGGAGGCTAGAGCCGGCAATCTCCCTTTGCGCCACAGCGGGGTCTCGCCCGTCAGCCTGTTCCACCATCCCATGCGTCGGAGCGTCTCGCGCCACACCCGGAAAACTGTCTGAGTGACCACTAGGAGTCTTTTCCGGAGGGCCGCCGAGTATAAGACTGTATGGAGCGTGTGCGGGTCCATCAGGTATCTCTCCAGGGCATAGGTCGGGTCGCCTCGATCCCCGTACCACCATTCATTGAGGACCAGCAGGTGTGACGTTTAATAGTAAGACTGGACGTCGGACGTAGCCAGCCCCCCACAGTACGTCGAGAGGAAGCAAGTGCGGAGTACCACCCTCACTGCCCCCTCTGTCCACAAGAACCGACCCAATGCCGAGTTCACCTGTCTAAACCACTGCGGCGAAATAGGATACGGATGATTCTGAAGTTGGTACAGGATACGGGGCAGAGCTACCATCTTAAAGATGGCCGAGCGTCCATAGACATTAAGGGGCATCCTGGACCATATTTGCATATCCAACCGTATTCTATCCCACACGGGTAGCACATTGCGGGTCCACGAGACTCCCGGCACATCTGTCAAAAAGACTCCTAGATATTTCAGGCCTCCCGCCGCCTCCTGAAGGGCCGAAGCCCAAGGACCCAGGACTCCACCATCTCCCAGGACCCACAATTTCGATTTCTGCACATTTAGCGTGAGACCGGACACCTCGCCGAAGATACGCATTATGTCCAAGACCCTAGGACCGGATCTGTTCAGGTCCGTTAGAAAGAAAAGGACATCATCCGCATAAAGCGCGATTCTGTTGGATGGACCCCCCACCCATTCCACCCCACGCAGCTGTGCATCCACTCTCACCCAAGCCGCCAGCGGCTCCATTGCCAGAGCAAACAGGTAAGGTGAGAGAGGGCATCCCTGCCGGGTACCTCTGCCTACCAGAAATGGGCCGGACACCGCTCCCGCTACCCTCACCGCCGCTGTCAAATCTGTATACAGTAAATGGATGTAGGACAGGAAACGCGGGCCCAGGTTGAGGCGGAGAAGGAATGCCCAAAGATACGGCCAGCTCAGGGAGTCGAATGCCCTATCTATATCTGCCAGTAAAAGGGCCGCTGGGATGCCTGCCGCCCGCGCCGCCTCCACCACTAACTGTGCGCGTCTGATGTTATGTCTTGTCGCTCTATGGGGCATAAAGCCGGCCTGGTTAGGATGGACCAAGTCCGTAATGTAGGGGAGAAGGCGTTTTGCCAAGGCCTTAGCTAAAATCTTTGCTTCAAAGTTAAGCAATGAGATCGGACGATACGACTCAGGGCGATCCGGGGGCCTCCCAGGCTTGCAAAAGACCAACACCTCGGCGTGTCGCCAGTCCGCTGGCAGAAACCCACAGTCCCTGGCCGCCTCCAGAGCCTTCCTGTAGTGCATCCCTAGTTGGAGATTAAACGTTTTCATAAATTCGCATGGGAAGCCGTTAGGCCCAGGGACTTTGCCAGCGTTCAGCTCACCCAGAGCCTCCCCCAGCTCCTCAGCCGACAATGGGAGGTGCAGTCGGGCACGACCTTCATCCGAGAGCGCCCGGGGCGGGAGATCCGCCAGGATTTGTCGATCTCTTCCGCCGGGAGGGACTCCCGGGGGGCGTATTGTGTCGCGTAGTATTGAGCAAAGGTCTCAGCCAGGATCTGCGGGGCCGTTATATGGTCACCTATTGCGTCTCGGAGGCCCGGCAGGGGCTGGGCCTGAAAGGCACTCTGGCACAGCCTGTAGAGCATCGTGCTGGATTTGTCCCCCCATTGATAAATTCTACTCTGCGTAGCTAGCCAAACCTGGCGGGCCTCATCTAATAATAATGGGGTATATATCTGCTGATGATAGAGTAACTGCCCCACTGCATCGCCGCTCCCTTCCAATGTACTTTCCGCTTCTCGGCTACGAACCTGACTCGCCGCCTCCGCGATGGCTAACCTGTGGGCCCTACGGTTCGCTGCGCACCACGCAATGTCCACGCCGCGAAGCACCGGCTTCAGGGCCTCCCACAGGGTCATGGCGTCTGTATCCGGGCCATCATTCTCGGTCAAGTAATGCGCTATAGCCTCCCTCATGTGTGACTGGTAGTCATCGCGCTGTAGGTGCCACGTGGAGAGGCGCCAACGAAACGGCTGTCGCCTCACACCCAAAAGCAATCAATCAATCAATCAATCAATCAATCAAAGCATTTGTATAGCGCGCTACTCACCTGGAGGGTCTCAACGCGCTTGGGGAGGGGGGGGTCCGTTACTGCTCGAACAGCCAGGTCTTGAGCTGCTTCCTGAAGGTGAGGTGGTGCTGAATCAGGTGGAGGTGAGTCGGGAGGGAGTTCCAGGTCTTGGCGGCGAGGTAGGAGAAGGACCTTCCCCCTGTGGTAGCTCTTCAGATGCGGGGGAAGGCGGCGTGGCTGGTCGATTGAAGCTGGCGGTTGGGAACGTAGAAGTTGAGGCGGCTGTTGAGGTATCCTGGGCCTTGGTTGTGAAGAACTTTGTGTGCATGGGTGAGGAGACGGAAGGTGATTCTCTTGTTGACCGGGAGCCAGTGCAGGTCTCTCAGGTGTCCGGAGATGTGGTTGCGACGGGGGATGTCCAGGATGAGTCGCGCTGAGGCGTTCCGGATCCGCTGGAGTTTAGCGGTGGTTCCGGCGTAGAGGGAGCTGCCGTAGTCCAGTCGGCTGGTGACGAGGGCCTGGGTCACCGTCTTCCTGGTCTCGGTGGGGATCCACCGGAAGATCTTGCGTAGCATGCGTAGGATGTTGAAGCACGATGAGGAGACGGCGTTGACTTGTCTGGTAATGGAGAGGGAGGAGTCCAGGATGAAGCCCAGGTTGCGTGCGTGGTCTGTTGGTTTGGGGGTGCTGCCTAGGGCGGGGGGCCACCAGGAGTCGTCCCAGGTGGAGGGTGAGGGTCCCAGGATGAGGACTTCCGTCTTGTCCGAGTTCAGTTTCAGGCGGCTGTTCTTCATCCATTCGGCTACCTCTTTCATCCCTTCGTGTAGGTTGGCTCTGGCGGTGGCGGGGTCGTTGGTGAGGGAGAGGATCAGCTGGGTGTCGTCAGCGTAGGAGATGATGTTAAGGTTGTGCTGGCGTGCGATGGCTGCGAGGGGACTCATGTTGACGTTGAAGAGGGTTGGGCTGAGTGAGGAGCCTTGAGGAACGCCGCAGATGACTTCGGTGGCTTCTGATCTGAACGGGGGGAGGCGGACTCTCTGTGTCCTTCTGGCGAGGAAGGAGATGGTCCACTCCAGTGCCTTCTCCTGGATTCCGACGTTGCTGAGGCGCTGTACTAGGGTACGGTGGCAGACAGTGTCGAAGGCCGCGGAGAGGTCTAGGAGGATGAGGGCTGCTGTTTCTCCGTTGTCGAGCAGAGCTCGGATGTCGTCGGTGGCTGCGATTAGGGCGGTCTCGGTGCTGTGGTTGGCCCGGAAGCCAGACTGCGAGAGGTCGAGGGATCCGTTCGTCTTGAGGAAGGCGGCCAGCTGCTTGTTGACGGTCTTCACGATGATTTTAGCGGGGAACGGGAGCAGAGAGATGGGTCGGTAGTTCTTGAGGTCGGTGGGGTCGGCTGATGGCTTCTTTAGTAGGGCGCTGAGTTCGGCATGCTTCCAGTTCTCCAGGAAGGTGGCGGTGTCAAAGGAGGTGTTGATGATGTCCCGCAGGTGGGGTGCGATGACAGCGTCGGCCTTGTTGAAGACGTGGTGAGGGCAGGGGTCGGTCGGAGATCCGGAGTGGATGGAGTTCATCGTGCGGATGGTGTCTTCGGTGCTGATCGGGGTCCAGGCGCGGAGGGTGGTGGTGGGGGGCGGTGGTTCGGTCGTGGCGTGCGTCGGTAGAGTGCTGAAGCTGTTGTGTATGTCCGCGATCTTGTTGTGGAAGTAGGAGGCGAGGGAGTTGCAGAGGTCTTGCGACGGGGTGATGTCGTTGTTTCCGGCGCTGGGGTTGGAGAGCTCTTTAACAATGTTTCAGAGTTCCTTGCTATTGTGTGCGTTGTTATCCAGTCGTTCCTTGAATGAAGTTTTCTTGGTGGTGTGGATCAGTTGGTGGTGTTTTCGGGTGGCGAGCTTGAGGGCGGTCATGTTGTCCGGTGTTGGGTCTCTGCGCCAGGTTTTCTCAAGGGTTCTGCAGTTCTTCTTAGAGTTCTTGAGTTCGTCGGTGAACCATGGGGCTTTCTTGCTACCGGGTCTGCTAGGCGGGGTCCTCAGGGGGGCGAGGTCGTCTGCGCAGTCGCTGATCCACTTCGTGAGGTTGGTGGCCGCTTGGCTGGGGTTCGTAGCGCTGGTGGGTGGGTTCTTGCTCAGGGAAGTTGCGAGCTGGTCGGCTGTGATCTTGTTCCAGCTTCTGCGTGCAACTTGTTGCTGTTGGTGGTGGATCGTGGTCCTTTTGAAGCTGAAGTGGACGCAGCTGTGGTCCGTCCAGTGGAGTCCGGTGGCGTGGCTGAAGGCGATGTCCTTGCTGGAGGAGAAGACGGGGTCGAGTGTGTGTCCGGTGTAGTGGGTGGGGGTGGTCACCAGTTGCTTGAGTCCGAGGTTAGCGAGGTTGTCCAGCAGGGTGGTGGTGGTGCGGTCGTTGTTGTTCTCCAGGTGGAAGTTGAGGTCCCCGAGGAGGATGTAGTCCGCGGAGGGGAGGGCATGCGGGCTGACGAAGTCGACGATGTCTTCGCTGAATTGTGTGCGTGGTCCCGGGGGTCGGTAGATGAGCGTGCCTCTGAGGGTGGTCTTGGGGTTGATGTGGATCTAGAAGTTCAGGTGCTCGGCGGGTGCGAGGGTGTCGTCGGTGTTGGTCGTGATGCGGATGGAGTTTCTGTGGATGATGGCGATGCCTCCTCCGGTCTGGTTGACGCGGTCCCTCCGGATGATCTTGTAGCCATCTGGGATGGCGATGGCGATGTCGGGCGCTGAGGAGGCGTTCATCCAGGTTTCCGTGAGGAAGGCGACGTCTGGGGTTGTGGTGTCGATCAGATTCCAGAGCTCGACGGCGTGTCTGTGGACTGAGCGGGTGTTGAGCAGGATGCATTTCAGGTGGCTGCTGCTGTTGCTCGTCGAGGTCTCGAGCACTGCTGGGGTGGTGCAGGTCCGGATGCAGGTGAACTTGCAGGAGTTGCAGCAGAAGGGTCCGTGGGTGCGTTTCGGGGCGGCTCGGTAGCATCCCGGGAGTCTGCCGGCGTTGAGTGCGATGAGTTCGGTGGCGCCGTAGGACAGTCGGGTCGTCTTCCGTCGGTGGGGGCCAGGGGTCTGGGCCCTGGGCGCGGTCCAGGCGCGGACGGGCGCAGACGGGCTGCGCGCCTTTGGCGCACAATCGGCGCTCCCGCTGCGCGTGCGCACGGTCGCCATTTATCGCAAAGTGCAGGGAGGGAGGGGCAGCTGGGAGGCGGGAGCGGGGAGGAAGGGGGCGTGTCTACACTCCCGGCAGCGGGAAGCGGCAGAGGGGAGCGGGGCGGGTGGGTGCAGGGGACAGCAGCACAGGGGGGGGATACTAGCACAGGGGACAAAGTAAACAGCACAGGATACAGTAACAATGAAAGGCACAGAGATACAGTAAAAAACGAGCAATGGCACAAATGCGGCAAAACAACGAGCGGGGGGCGTGGCCAGAGGGCGGGAAGGCTCAGCGAGGCTGAGAGAGCGGCAGGCGGGGGCACACGCGGCAGCTGGTGGCCGTGCGGCGCGGGGGTGTCCTACAAGTAGGTCACACTCACCTGTGCTGCACGGTCGCCATTTATGGCCAAGTGCAGGGAGGGAGGGGCAGCTGGGAGGCGGGAGCGGGGAGGAAGGGGGCGTGTCTACACTCCCGGTGGTGGGAAGCGGCAGCGGGGAGCGGGGCGGGTGGGTGCAGGGGACAGCAGCACAGGGGGGGGATACTAGCACAGGGGACAAAGTAAACAGCACAGGATACAGTAACAATGAAAGGCACAGAAATACAGTAAAAAACGAGCAATGGCACAAATGCGGCAAAACAACGAGCGGGGGGCGTGGCCAGAGGGCGGGAAGGCTCAGCAAGGCTGAGAGAGCGGCAGGCGGGGGCACACGCGGCAGCTGGTGGCCGTGCGGCGCGGGGGTGTCCTACAAGCAGCGTCAACAAAACCGGGAAGTGATCCAACAAGGGTGACCATCTTTCTGGTTTCGGTGGGGATCCACCGGAAGATCTTTCGGAGCATGCGCAGGGTGTTGAAGCATGAGGACGAGACTGCGTTGACTTGCTTGGTCATCATGAGGGAGGAATCTAGGATGATTCCCAGTTTGCGTGCGTGGTCCGTGGGTGTCGGTGCGGTGCCCAGCGTCGTGGGCCACCAGGAGTCGTCCCAGGTGGATGGGGATTGTCCGAGGATGAGGACCTCCGTTTTGTCCGAGTTGAGCTTCAGACGACTGAGCTTCATCCATTCTGCAATGTCTTTCATTCCGTCCTGGAAGTTGGTTTTGGCAGTGAGGGGGTCTTTGGTGAGGGAGAGTATCAGTTGGGTGTCGTCGGCGTAGGAGATGAAGTTGATGTTGTGTTTGTGTGCGATGGTGGCAAGGGGGCTCATGTAGATATTGAAGAGGGTTGGGCTGAGTGAGTAGCAATCCCATCCCGACCGACCTTAGCACCTCTCAGGAGCCAGCTGGGGAAGCCCACTCACCTGGGAGGTGAGGGGCTTGCTTGGGGAGACAGGTGTGCATACTTCCACCTTATAAAGCTGTTGTGGCCACCAATATTGTTCTTGGGCAATCAATGCTATGTACAACATGACACCGTTTTATACACATGCAGTAAAGTGTTTTTGGTTTTATGAGATGTTTGACTACAGTGAATGTGGGATGAATGCTTTTGAGTTTTAAATAGAGGGATGGCTGGTAGTATATAATTAAATTAAGGAAAAGGGTTTTGCACTATGTGATGTATATTATATGATATCAATATGATTATAAAAGTATTGCTAGCTTTTGAATTTTGATGATGGTGTTATGAGGCAATAAATAATAATATATTGATATATTAAAGAATATTTTTGATTGTTGATATTACTATTTTGCACAAGTGGAAGGCAGGTGTTTCTTTCGTTTACCTGATTATTCCCATGTCCTGCTTCTCTATCATAGCCTGGGGCACCTATCTGTTTGCTGAAGTTCCTAGTAGCGACTTTACACTTGTAAATTCAATCTTAGATGACTTCACCACCTGAACTGATGGAACAGATACATAGCATCAGCAATGGTGAGTGCTGGAGTATATTTACATGTGAGTAAAGTAATTCACGTAAAATTACCTTGTTAGTGCATGTTGCGGAATTCTGAAAATCTAGGCACAGCACTTCCCTGAGTTTGCCTTGGAATGCTCTGCCTTACTAACCTGAGAATCACGTAATAAAAGTGGTGCGCCTCATTCCGCGCTTAGGTCCAATAGGATGGACACTACAGGACTCCAAGGGGTAAAAGGCCCCAGTTACTACAACTGGGCCCGATAACCTGAATACCCTGAGATCGCTAAGCCAGTTCATCCACCATTAGTAAATTCCATCTGAGGCATACATCCCTGCAGATCTTGACTCTGTGAATAAGGATCTCAAGATTTGCTCTTGCAGATTATATTTTGGCAGTCCTAAATTAGAGTAAGGCACCAAAAGTTAGTGATTGAGGTCCCTTGACTGCTGTTGCCCTCTGCTGTGACACCCAAGCAAAATTTGCTTGGAAATGTGATTTTAGGTTTATATAGCACAGACCAGCCAAACCACAGCCTCACATCACTCACTCAGTCAAGAAGATTCCCCAGTGTTCATGATCCTGTCATTACTGCCAAAGTATGTTTCTTGTTCTATCCCACATCAACCTTCTCACATCCAAGTATCCAGCATCTTCTGGGAAGAATTTTACCCACAGTGTTATATCAATTGGTTTGCCCTTTGCCCCCTTTTAGTCTCTACTCCAATGCCTATAGATCTGAGATAGTGCATTTCAAGCTTGCGTTTTTGCCCATTCTTTCCCACATTATTTCACTGTGCCTGCAATTTTCCTATTTTACACCTCACTTTATCCCCACAGAATGAACATGAAGCAGAATGAAACAGAAACCACAAAGGCATTTCCATTGAGACACCAGTGTTTTCCCCTTGGCAGACCCAGCAGAACATGCTGGCACTTTCCTGCCTGTACCCAGCACATACATTTTAATCTGTGAAAATTTTGCTTTCTCGTTAGTGCCATCAGTAAAGTGATGAAAGAAATGGTATTATCGTTTGGAGCTGTGGAAGTCCCACTCAAGCAACAACCACAATCTTTGTCAGCATGAACCACAAAAAATCACCAAATGTGCCTAACTGATTGATAGCTTGGTACAAAGTATTCAGGCTTAAATTAGAGGTAATGTCTAAAATATTTGGTATCGCTTTGTTCGCCCTAAGTTGGCAGGGAATGCTTAGATGTGGGTCGCTTGCTCCCTTTGCCACTGGATTCAAGCTAGCCTGGCTGATTAGCCAGAAATCCCAGGATGCTTGTTTCCGGTCCAGGGAAGACATGGCTTGGCAGTTTGGGCTGGGCTGTTCCCATGAGGCACAGGGTCAGACTGATTTGCATATGGGCATGTCTGAACTGGGGTGGTGGAGTGAGCTAAAGAATGATGATGGATTAAACTCAGAGCAGTTGACTGGGGGTGAGTTTTTGATTTGATCAAGCGCTCTGTCCATCATCCCCTTTGGTATCGCTTTGTTCGCCCTAAGTTGGCGATGTATGCCCAGACGTGGGTCCCTTGCTCACTTTACCACTGGATTCAAGCTAGCCTGGCAGATGATGGCTGATTAGCCAGAAACCGGTCCCAGGATGCTTGTTTCCGGTCCAGGGAAGACATGGCTTGACAGTTCGGGCTGGACTGTTCCCATGAGGCACAGGGTCCGACTGATTTGCATATGGCCATGTCTGAACTGGGGTGGTGGAGTGAGCTAAAGAATGATGATGGATTAAACCCAGATCAGTTGACTGGGGGTGAGTGTTTGATTTGCTCAAGCGCTCCGTCCATCATCCCCTTTGGTATCGCTTTGTTTGCTCTAAGTTGGCAGGGTATGCCCAGACATGGGTCCCTTGCTCACTTTGCCACTGGATCCAAGCTAGCCTGGCTGATGACGGCTGATTATCCAGAAAACGGTCCCAGGATGCTTGTTTCCGGTGCAGGGAAGACATGACTTTGCAGTTCGGGCTGGACTGTTCCCTAGAGGCACAGGGTCAGAATGATTTGCATATGACCATGTCTGAACTGGGGTGGTGGAGTGAGCTAAAGAATGATGATGGATTAAACCCAGATCAGTTGACTGGGGGTGAGTGTTTGATTTGCTCAAGCGCTCCGTCCATCATCCCCTTGGGTATCGCTTTAAAATATTTGAGGAGAATACAAACTGTAATAAAGTGAAAACATAACACAAGAAAAATCCCAATCCACTTTAGAAAAACAGTGAATTTTAATAAATAAAATGATATCAGCACAATAACAATGCAATCAGAGGAACTGGAGATATTGAAAGTTTTGAGTGAAAATGGCAGCAAGAAGCAGTATGCGCCGCTTGAGACTATCTGGTCGCAGTGGACTGGTGAAAAGTCATAGGTTCAGGCCAACTGCGATTAAGCAACGGCCAGATACAGGGACCAGGTTAGTCCAAATGATAAGCTACTGTCTCAAGCCTGGTGCAGATGTTAGAGACAGCGGCGAGGAGGGAGTTTCCAGCATGAAGAGCAGGTCGAGCATCGCGGATGGTTGCTGCTGTAGTGCAAAGTGCCGGTTGTCGCTGGTACTCCACTTAGTTGGATGATCACAGACAGTCATTGTCAGCACGAAGTGTAGATCATGGCTTAGTGGGTCCTCGTGAAAAATCACTGTTGACGTTAAAAGCAGGTCTTTCTGGAGCTTTGTGTTGGTGGTTGTTGCTGGCGGTCGATCTTCAGTGCGAAGAAATCACTTTGCGGTCAAGAGGAGCTCTAACTTCAGGATTATCACCTTTACTTGTAGAGGAGCTTTGACTGATGGCAGCTAAGGGTTTCAGGACCTAGAGCACCTCTTGGGGGTCAGGCCTTACTCTAATAGAGGCCAGAAGCAGGGTGTAGGCAGGTCTAGTGGGTGCTGGTCTTCTGAGCAGTTGCAAGTATGCCTCTAGAAGTATGTTGTGTCCCTGTATTTCAGACAGGCAGTCAGCCAACTGGCAATTGGAGTCAGTCTGGGTAACCTGGGATCAAGGCAATCAGGTCCAATCTTCCTTCTTCAGATGTGGGGCATTCCTTAAAGCAGCAGTGATGCTATTCTAGCAGCAGGGCAGTCCTTCTTCTGAATTTTCCATGGGGCCAGTAGTGTTCTGTACAGTGACTCTGAAGGGAGAATGTTATGACCTATATTCCAAAACTAGTCTGGGCAGTTCTTCCTCTGGCTCTGATTCCAAACTGTCTAGTGAAACAAAGGCAAGGGTAGGTCTAGTGTCAGGTTCCTTTATGTGTGCTGGCACCAAGGTCCTAATAAAGGCAGGGTACAGCTCATCCCCAGCCATCCTACCAAAAAGGCCCTCTCTCAGATACACCCAGGTCCCATTATTCACTGTATGAGCCCAATGCACATTCTTGGTGGGGTAACCATTAACAGGCCCAGGCAGCTGGACATTCCCAGAAAGGCCTAAAAATATTGAGGTGGGAAAATGCCAACTTTCTAAAAGTGCAATTTTCAAAATTACAATCTAAAATCCAACTTTCCCTTTAAAGAGAATTTTAAATTTCAATTAATTTGAGTGTAAACAGCATATCTCTATCTGCTCCCAATCTTAAGTTAGCACCTATGAAATGTAATAATGTAGCCCATGGGAGAGCCAGAACTTACAACAGTGAAAAACGACTTTAGGAGACTTTCACTGCTAGGACATGTAAAATGTAACCACACATGTCCTACTTTTTAAATACTGGGCATTCTGTCCTAGGTGTGGTTGGGGCCTACCTTAGGGGTACCTTATACGCTTTAAAAAGGAAGATTTAGGCCTGGAAATAGGTTTATTTTGCCTTGCCCAAATGGTAGTTTAAAACTGCACAATAGGATGCAGTGGCAGCACTGAGATATGTTTAAACGTGCTACTTTAGTGGGAGGGACAAGGAGTGATGTTGCCCTTCGTTAGTATTTAATTTACAGGCTCTAGGTGCATGGAGTACCATTTACTAGGGACCTACAAGTAAATAAAAAATGCTAATTACGTGTAAGCCAATGTTTCCATGTTTTAAGGAGACAGTACACACATTCAGCCATGGTTAGCATCGGTAAAATGCAACAGTCATAATGCAAACAAAAACAAGTTCAGCAAAAATCAGGAAGTGAAGGTAAAACATTTGGGGGAATACCACACCAAGGATGTCAGGTCCAACAAGTGGCTATTAGATTTAACCGACTAATGCTCTTTGGCTGTGTTACCACTTCAAATCCGCAGCACAGGCCATTGCTTACTTAGTGTTCCCTTATTGTAGGTGACCACATTCTCGCATATTGGCATCACAAAAGATCAACAGAGTGGTGCACCCTCAAAGCAAGGCGCAATTTAACCGAAGCCTGCAACCTCCAATGAGAAACTTTGAAGGTCAGAAAGGCCCTCATATTCAATCCTTGAAATCCAGCTGGCAAAGTGAAAGCTCCTGCTCTTACAAATTTAGCAGTGGAGTCTTCCTCTTATATTCTTCAGGGTACCTGTTTTGCAAGATAGTATTGACAGTGGAAAAAACGTTGCAAATTAGTCCACTTTCATCCTGTCCCACCCACAGCTCTTCAATACAAAATCTAAGTGCTTGAATCAGACAGGTGATCATGTATACAGTGTGCTTGCTTGTGGAGCAGAGAGGCCTGGATGCCTGCATGAGGGCAGAGGGTTATGCTGGTGTTAACTGTGTGTGTTGTTCCGAGGATAATGTGTAGAGTTTACCGCAGCAGCTGCTATAACTTAACGGGTTTGGAGGGGGGTGGAGGGGCCTGCGGGCAGGGGTGGGGATAAACAAAAGAAAATTTAAAAAAACACTTACCTACAGACCAGCTGCCACCTCTTGGTCCTCTTCGCCCGCTTCCAAGGGCAGCAACCGGGAACAGGAAGCACCCAGGCTTCCAGACTCCCGTTGCCAATAATGACGCTGCTGAACAGAGTCATGATTGGTCTGAGCACCGTGGTTCAGAGACTGGGAGCATGGGCATGTTCTTCCCCCAGCCTGTAGTACAGCCTGGATGAAGAACATGCAAAGTGCGCAGGTGTGTTTTGGTCGGCCCAAGAGGGCTGGCCAAACAGTCCTGCTCACTTAACCCCTTGGCCACGGTGGTAGTTCCGCTGTGGCGCTGGGGGGGAGAGGGGGGTCCGCGCGGCGCCGCCATGCTCTTGACGGAACCACTCCATCACGAGCCACGGGCGCGCTGTGCTTGTTAAGGAGTGGTTCCGTCACGGCCCGGCCCGCTCAATAGAACGCTCAGTGCAGGCACGGAATTCATGCCGCGCAGGCGCGGCGGCCGGGCCGTGACGGAACCACTCCGTCATTAGCACAGCGCGTCCGTGGCTGGTGATGGAGTGGTTCCGTCACCAGCATGCAAAGGGTTAAGTGAGTGCCTACCACTCCTTCTCTGTTCCTGTAAGAGCCCGCCCCCTAACCAGACGATCCACGGGAAAATACAATGATAATAACGAATGTTATTATCGTTTTATATTTCCTTTTTTAGCTGTTAACAGAGCAGTGGGGCGAGGCTCCTCTGCCATAGTGGAGGAGTCGCCCCTGGTTTCCTGTTCCATAGAGCACCTTCTGCGGGGCAAAGAGTGCTTTGGCCACATTCAAGGAAGATATAACAAGTCGGATAAATTTACTGCTTGCATTAGTGATTATGTAGTGTCATTGCTAAAGGAGAGAGAAAGAAAGGGGAGTGTTGGCGCTACCTGAGTCAGCAAGGGTTTATTGCTTGAAATATCAAGATTCTGCTTACATACAGAGGTAAGGGCCATCGTATGGCCATACTAAGCCAGAGGTTGCTTTGTATTGGCCTCAGTGGGGTTATCCTACCTTCACTCCTTTCCCTGGGGCATTTAACTGTTCTCACTAGCATTGTAGCATGGATAACGTCTGAAAGCGAGCAGACACTAGTCACCCTCAGTGTTCAAAGCAAGGATAAGAATTATTGAAGTCTGGTTGCTCAGTCAGCCCGGTGCAAACATATTTTCTGGCTCATGAAGTGCTACTAAATGGAGTCCGAGTAGGGCCCATAAAACCTCATCAGTATGTAGCTTCCATTTTAGGTTTGGCAGTTTTCAATGGTGGCGCTGCTACAAAGAAATGTCTGTCTAATAAGAAAAGCATTGAAGCAAGCATTTGCTATAGCACATCCCGTTGGCATTGAAGTTTCGGTATTAGTGCGCTGACTGTTCTAAACAAGATATTCTCATTAATTTTCAGCAGCAATTAATGGCCTATTACGAAGCTTAATTGCATGGAACTCTTCCCATCTCTGCTGAAAACACAAACGCCTCATGCAGTTTCAAAGTTAAGAAGACTAAAATACAAATAAAACGTTCCTATTGTATGTACCCGTTTGCAACAAAAAGCCAGAATAATAAGAAATACAGTGCACGTTGTTCCTCTTTCTCCTTCATCTTTCCAGACCCCAGCAGTTAGACACAGATACATAGGCTGGGAAAGGCCCTGTCTTTACCAGCTCAACTACAGTGCCATGCGTGCGTCCATGCGTGCGTCCATGCGTGCATCCATGCGCGTGTCCGTCACAGATAAACTTCAACAGATGCAGCAGACAGCAGATCTCGACCCTCTCTCTCGCTTCCTCATTGAGAATTGTGCGCTATGGCTAATATCCTACCACGCCCTAGGCAGGGCTGACTTTAAGCTAGGCTAGGGTGAGCTGGGAACCAAATAAGAATGCCAGGGTATGAGGTGTCCCCTAGGGAGCTGCACACAGCGTTCTGTCTTGACCACAAGCACCATTACTGCTCTGTGTTCCTTTTTTTTTAGGTTTGTGACAAACAAACCAAGCAGGCTTTGTTGCCTATCGCAAGTCTCTGTTCTTATTTCAAAGATTTGCCTACCTAATATTGTGTTTATGAGGTAGAGCAATTTCAGTGCACAGGTTCTAAAAAAAAAGTGGTGGGCCTAACCAAGTTAGGCAGTATGTAAGTGACATCATGGCAGGTGACATCGCACGTGGCATCAAAAACAGTGAGATCACAGGAAGGGGTTTCACAACCTCACAGGAAGTGACACGTCAAGAAGTAACTTCAGATCTAGCACCTCACTCATATATTTAGCAGGTCTACCATGAGTACATCTGAGCACATTACAAGATTTAACAAATAAGATTTTGTATTAAGGTTGTTCCAAACAAGTGATTCGACACTGACGCAAAATTTGGGCCTCAATTTATATATATTTTTTGTTTACCTCTGGCACAAGGAAATTGGCAATAATGCGAAATGTGGCAGTAAATCTGTTCTGCTTAATTAGTCGCAAAGTCTGCATTTGAAAAATATCTTATGGGCTTAAGGAACAGTGTGCCCAGTAAATCTGAGGGAATAATAATAATGGTAAGATAACTCTGGAGACTAATGTATTTGCTGGAGAGATCTATGTTTTTGTCTAGTCCCAGTTTTTAATCAAAGTAGCATTGAGGGTTAATGTGTCTCTTGCAAAGCACATCATGTAACATGCAGATGACAGAATTGTTTTTGATGAAGCTAGGTAAGTGGGTTAATGCTTTTAACACAGAGACCCTTTTGTTACTTGCATTTTATAAATTGTAATCCTTCTAATATAGTACAGTTAGCTATGAAGAAAACTAGGATCCTACACCTTGTAAACCTTCCTGTCTTATGTAACACATCCTGTACATTGATGTACACACATGTGATTTAATGTCAATGTATAATTGTGATGTAAAGTGTTCTGACACCCTTCATTGGGATGAGTAGCGTTATGAATGGAATAAAACAAAATTGTGGTATTGAGAAGGAGAAAAATACTGTCTATCCGTTTTTTGCTTTTCTAGACTTCAGTATGCAACCTGCATAAAGAGAAAAAATTAAGAGTGCACATCGCTAACCTATTTTCTTTGACTGAAAATGACTTGGTTGGGCATGGCAAAATGTAATAGCCCAATAATCCTTTAGTCCTCCAATATGCAAGGCCTGTGGTACTGATGAACTTCCACAGACTGGGTAAGTGAGTAGGGGCAGCAGGCAAAAACCCAGGGGGATAAAGTCATCTATATGAAATCCAACTGTCTCAAACTCAACACCAACAACACAGAAGTAGTAATCTTCAGCAAAAATACCTCACCATGGAACTCCAACTGGTGGCTAGCTGAAACTCGGACCCACACCCAGCACCCACGCCAGGAACCTTGGGTCAAGAATTGACAATTTTCTAATTGATCAGAGCATAAGGAAGCAGGTCCAACATCTTGTCAGATCTCTCTGCAATTCTACTTGATCTTAACCCAGTTATTAGGGCAGAACAGAGGATGTGGACATCTGATTGCATACCTTTGTTGGATAAGGAAGCTATAAAGGTACCCCGATCTGTTTATCTGCATTAATTTAGGCTCAACGCCATTGGGTATGGTATGGGACACTTTCAAAGCTTTTATGAGGGAGAAAAATCACCAGCTTAGTCTCATTTAAGATAAAAACCTATAATGAAGAGGCTAATGATTTGGAGTCTGAATTATGGGAGGTAGAGGGAAAATTACTTCTCCAGATGCTTGATCCTAGCAAGATAGAAACACTGCAGGAGTCACCGCAAACCATAAAAGAAAAGCTGGAGGCAATTGTGGGAGGCAGACTTAGGAAAAGATGGGAAGCCAGTAAATTACAAACAACAAACAATTTTTCTAGGGTTCAAGGGAAGTATTTAAAGACCAGAGCACAGTTATACCCCCCACACAAGTATTCAGGAACAACAAATAACTGTGGGTCACCTCCCCAAACAGCCCGGCTGGCTGTCTGAAGTACCGACGGAGAGGTGAGGCGGCAGGAGGGGCTTTACTTAACACTGTAACTTTTTAACTCTTTACTCGCTATGAAGTGCGTGATAGACCCTGCTTGTGGAATTAGTTTGACTGCGCTCTGCTGACACAGCGCGACTAATCCGGTGAAAACAGATGTATGTATCTGTCTGGGTCAATGAATAGAGACCATCAATGCACGAAGACGCTTGGTACTTTTGGCCATATCACTATCTTCTGGTATATAAGCACAAGGTGGTGTTAATGATTGACACTTCATGGAGTTTTCTTGAATGCCTAAGGCTTGTACATGTGCCAGTTTTAAGATCACTGCTAAGACTATTAACCGCTATGGGGTTGCTCCTATAGGTAATAACGATAGACACCTTATGGCAGTTTAATGCTTAAAAATATGCTGAAAAATATGCTTACAAATATGCCCGAAAATATGCCATATTTACGAACAATGATAAGACAACTGACCCCTACTGGGTGCTGTTTGGCATCCTTTAGGTGGTGACTCTGTACCTGCCAGGCACTGTCTTTTTACACTGACTTTTGTATATATTTCTCTGCACTCTAGAGCGGTGCTTCATTTTCCTGAGCTGTTTGCCAGGTGAGGTGAGGCCTTTTCCCTTAAAAATTAAGGTGAGACTTTGATTACGCTGACAAGGTTTTACATACTAGGGTCATTTGACCCAGATGTAGTATTAGAATAATTTGTATAATAATGTTTGTATAGCATGAACTAACGTAAGTGCTATGATTGTTTGTGTTTTCATTACATGTGAATCGCTGGCTTTGGCACAAACGGACACTCACAGGAGAAAAATGGAAGTGTACAGGTGACACTTTTTTCGTTCACAAATGTCCTGTTTTTTCACATTCACTAGTTTAGCAGTAGCAATTAAGTTTATGGGTCCTGAGGAAGCGGATGGTATAATGATTGACCAGTAACCGCAGAAACATGTCGACCAGATAGCCCAGTCAGAAGGTATTTGCTTGAACCACCTGACTTCTTTGCACTATTGTTTTTAACTTTGGAGGTGCATGACTCCAGAATAAAGTGATAATTGTATGCACCATCCAATCTTACACTTATAATTTTTACCACACTCATTTTTTGTGCACTGCTCACAGTTACGAATAAATCCAATCTACCAGACATCCACCCATCACTCTGTATCCCCAATATACATCTATGGAGATAGAGTGGTGGTGAAACTACTGTGGAGTAGACCAAATGATGTACTGGGTGCCCAAAATCGCGTAACTGATGGACATTTTTCACAGTGGTTAACTGTCCAGTCTGTCTTCTATCGTTTCAGTAGTAGCAGACACATAGCCAGCAACACGAAACATGTTTAAAGCCAGTAAATTAACCAAGTTTGAGTCTGGAGAGCATTGAGGGAAACTGCTAGCTTGGAAAACTAAATCAGACCTAGCAAGGAACCTAATTAATAAAATAAAGTGTAACAACTCCGGGATCATCCTAAGTAGTCGGGAAATCAAAAATGCTTTCCAAAGATCTATACTTGGAAGACTTCGTGACCCCAGAGGAGAGGGTGAATAATTGGGTCAACGAGGAAGTCTTAGGTATGCTCAATAAAGCAAACAACATCTATCCCAACAGTAACATATAACTCTCTGAAGTTAGATAAGAAATTAGGTCTGGTAAATAAGGCAAGGCAGAAGGCCCAGATGATTTGCCACTTGAGATATATGCAGCTTTGGGTGACACTATACTGCCGGTAATGTATAGGCTATTTGAGGAGGTATGTGAGAAAAGGTCACAGATATCCCTTTAATGGAACGAAGCTCTAGTTACATTAATCATGAAACCATGGAATTGCCCAAGGAGTTGCGAGTCATATAAACTGCGATTACAAAGTTTTTAATAACGTTTTGTCTGAGAGGCTGATTCTAGTGATTGGGGGTCTCCTGCATAAGGACCAAAAGGGCACTCTAAGGAAGAGACCCATGGTCTGATTGGCTCAATAGATTTGGCTAATCTGTACAAGGCACCCCGGCAGTAGTAACTCTGGATGCTACAAAAGCATTTGATGGAGTGAACTGGGTCTGCCTGAAAAGTATGTTCAAGCACTTCAATCTAGGGGAGAATTTCTGTAGGGCACTGTAACATATATATCAAAACCCCTGTGCTTGAGTTTTGGTAAATGAGAGTCTCACCTCGGCTTTCAGAATAATTAGGGGAATGAGGCAAGGGTGCCTGTTATCACCTTTAATGTTCAATGTATATATTGAACAACCAGCATGTAAAGTCAGAAAATAAACAGGAATCCCCGTTTTCAGGTCCAATGGCTGGGAAAAAAAGGTTCCCTTATATGCAGATGATCTTATGGTCTACACTTCAGACCTGCAGATTGCTCTACCAATTATCGAGAAGTTAACCACAGCTTTTGAACAGGTAGCAGGGCACTCTGTCAATAATACCAATATGGAAATCATGGTTTGGAACATGCTGGGGGATGGTGATCTAATTGAGGAGGGAATTAAGTACTAAGGTGTAAGGCTCATGCAGGATATTAGGTAACTCTCGAAAGTAAATTTGTTAACTTCATGACGGAGTCCTGCAAACTGATGATGAGCTGTGCCCACATACCAATCACCATATCTTGAAGAACAACTCTGGTTAAGATGAACATCCTGGTTAGATTTATGTTTATATTCAATGCAGTCCCCTTGATGTTTAAGAAAGAGTGGTTTGACAGGCTACAGGGTAGGATAAATAGTTTCATCAGGGCCTCAAAGGGTGCACACCTAGCCTGGAGCTGCGTAGGATAAGAGAAAAAGGGGTTCTGACCCTTCCAGATTTACAATACTATGCCTGGGCTTTCCTATTAAAGAACAGGAGAAGGCTCTTACAAAGCTCAGACAGCTCAGAGACAGGAAGTATTTTCAAGGCTGTGCTAAAGGACATTTGGGGTGCAGGCTTTTATTTCATATACAAATTTGGTGATCCCAAGTATTACAAGAAAATGACACTCAAGGTGTTACAAGGCATAGCTGAGCTTTGGTTTCATATTAAGAAGGTTACCAAACTTTCATTCTGCAGCAAATTTTCACCTATCTGAGACTACCCCGGTTCCCCTGAGTATGTCTAGGACATACTGACACCTCCAATTAAAAAGGCATGTTTTCAGAGATGGGCCAACTGTTTCAGTACTCTATACTGCTACCATGGGGTGAGTTCTGTGAATTGGTGGATGGTAAAGTCTCAAAGTTTAAATACCTTAAATTAAAAAGCTGGTCTCAGATGTCAACTTTGGAGATAGGGGGCACGAGCGAGATGGAAGAGACTCTAATACAAGGAAGTTCTGCTAGTCTTGTTTAAACACCCAATTCTTGAATTGCTCTGGTTGGTGACACATGTTTCGTCTATATGCAACTTTTTCAAGGCTACTCAAAATCCATAAGGGAGAAGGTCAGCATCATCTGAGATTTAAAAGTCCCACCTCTTAGAAAATTAAGGACGATTTCCCAACTGTGTATCTGCCCAAAAAATTAGGCAATCTCTGAACAGTATATGGAATATTTTCTAATACGGATGATAACTCGAATAAAGTAGTAACTGCGAATACAGGTGAAAGCTATAATATTTTCTTCAATGGAAGTTGCCATGTATCACTGGCCAAAAGGATGTTGTGCCACTGTTTACATAGAAAAACACACAATATGATGGACGGAATGTTGCACAATGGCAAAACATTCACCCACAGTCACAGAGCTGGGTTTAATCCATTGTTATTTTGCTCACCAAGCCACCCCAGTTCAGACATGGCCATATGCAAATCAGTCTTGACCCTGGACCTCATGGGAACAGTCCAGCCAGAACTGCCAATCCATGTCTTCCCTGGACCGGAATCAAGCATCCTAGGACCGGTTTCTGGCTATCAGCCATCTTCAGCCAGGATAGCTGGGCTTCAGTGGCTTAGTGAGCACGGGACCCAAGTCTTTGCATACCCTTCCCACATAGGGTGAACAGCAAAACACACAAGATGATGGTCGGAATGTTGCACAATGGCAAAACATTCACCCCCAGTCACAGATCTGTTTACATAGAGGCATGACAATCCTTTCAAATGGGACATCTGTAAGCCTTCTGTCTATTAGTCTGAATCGCAAGTCAGTGTGTTACCAGAACTTAACCACCCAACTCATTCTCAATCTCCCACGCAAAACTCTCATCACACCACACCTCACAGAGTGCTACAGGTTCCCTAGACACAAACGTGCTCAGTTCAACTTCTGACACGTTCAAGACACTACACAACATAGACCTACCAAAACAACTGCATCTCCTTCCATCAACCATCCAGTCACCTCCGCTCTGCAAAACTCCCACTAGCACACATTCCACGCATACACAGAACTAGAGACTGAGTGGGGTCCTTCTCATATATTGCTCCTAAAGGAAGGCTCAACCTCCCACTGTGCATCAGTGCCTTCTCCTCTCCATTAATCCTGCAACAAGCTGAATACCTGTCTGTCCAATTAACCGCCCTGCCCTAGGAAAGGCTAGACACACAGTCCTGTTCATCACAAGGATACCCTTGCGGGTGATAGTGCAATTTACAAACACCCATAACATAAGATAACATAACCACGGAATCCAGTGAATAAGACCTGGCAAGGTATTTACCTCTTGGGCACTGAAAATGTTGATTAAAACTCTTTGGGCCATATGTATGAAGCTGGTTTGCAATCGCAAACACTGCGAAAGGCAAACAAACGTTGTTTGCGTTCCTATATAGGAAAGGTTTTCCGGTGCGTAAAAACGGTAATCACAAAATTAGCGATTACCAATTTTGCGAGGCATGGAATCTGCGGATAAGTGTGCAAACTCGCAATCAGCGACACGTCATTTGCGATATTCGCTAATTACGTGCTTGCAAATTGCAAATTCGCAAAATGAGATGCAGGAAAAATTCACAAATTGCGATTTTACAAAATTCGCAATTTTGCACATCAAGATTACCACCAACTCTGAGCAGGTGGTTAGCAGGTGCAACCTATTTAAACAGGCCCACAATGCCACAGGGGTGTTTCACAATGGCTGGGCTGTAAGTGATAGCCAGAAGGCTGTGAATCAGAGCTGCTGCACAGAGAAGGAGACACCAGGAAAGGATCTTCAGAGCGCGCATCACCCTGTTCCAGCGGACTGTGGAGGACATCCATGTAAACTACAGGTTGGATGCAGACAGCATCCTGGATTTAATAGAGGAGCTCAAAACCATACTGGAACACCCCACACGCAGGACACACACCATTCCTACACATGTACAGGTGCTGTGCTCACTGCACTTACAGGCATCAGGGAGTTTTCAGGGGGTGATAGCCACAGCAGGAGGGGTCTCTCAGAGTGCACTGTCACACTTCTTCCACGCTTTCCTTGATGTGATGATACAGAGGCTTCATCACCACATCCAATTCCCCAGCACACAACAGGCACTAGATCAAACCAAGCAGGAGTTCTACCAGATAGCCCAATTCCCCCACATAATTGGCTGCATAGATGGGACCCATTCAGCTATCTTCCCCCTCACAGAATGAGTATGTGTTCCGGAACCCCAAGTCCTATCATTCCCTGAACATAAAGGTAGTGTGCAATGCCAAACATGCCATCACTGATGTTGTTGCTAAATACACAGGAAGCACACACAACTCATTCATTTTCCGCCACAGTGGAATTAACAGACGACTCACAGATGGAGAGTTTGGTGAGGGCTACCTGCTAGGCAAATGCATGGCTTTCAAACACACAATCAGTAAAGGTCAGAAGTGGCAGGATAGTGTTTAACCTGATTCTTGTCACTCTGCAGGTGACAGTGTGTATGTTGTATGTGACTACATCCTGACTCCGTACCTGAATCCAGCCACTGCTGGGGAGCAGAGGTATAACAGCACCCACAGAGCCACCTGCTGTGCCATTGAAAGAACATTTAGAATCCTTAAGCGCCATTTCCGCTGCCTACATAAAAGTGGAGGAAAGCTACAGTACAGCCCGAGACATGCTGCAAAATCGTGGTCACATGTGCCATGCGACACAAAATCGCCACTAAGAAAGGCACCCCAGTGGAGCTCACAGATTTCGACTCAGATGAGAAGTGGCCAGTTCCACGATGCAGACCAGCCGGTGGTGTTGGTGCAGCTGCTGGCCGCCAGAGATGAAATGAGATCACACGGAACTAATTCTAGGTGAGTAATGATTACACAATGCAACAGATTTGTTCAAAACGGTGTTTTTTTTATTTCCTTGGGTGCAGGAACATATCCGTCAAACAGCCTGACGTGCACATAATGTCGCTCAAACATGAGTCAAGATGCAATGTGTGGCCTCACCCATTGCCATGTGCCACTCATGACACTTCATCTCCTGTGGGCATGGCCTGTTGCTCCTCACTCGGGGTGCCCACTGCCCTCCCCTGAGTCACCGGGTGTTCTCCCCTGCCGCTCACTTTGGCATCTATCCTAGGGAATTGGTGGAGTGATGTTGGTCCTCACTCTCCAGTGAGCTCAGGGGTCCTGCGCCACCTGTGGCTGGTCCATGGCATGTGTGACCTGCACCAGGCCCTTGGCCACATCCTGGCAGCAGTGAGCCATTTCATGCTGCATGCTAACACAGCGACGTGCCAGAAGTGACATGGCAGTGAACAGGCGGTTCACAGGTGTATATGTCCAGCTGGTTGTGGAGACGTTATCTCTCCCTGCGCCTAGCTACCCGGCCCCATCTCATCTCTGTACACAGCCCTTCTAGTGCACCTGTCATGCCCATGAAACCATCCCTCATCTGGGCCATGTTGTTGTTATGTGCGGCAAACTGATGCTTTATTGACTTTAATGCCTTTGCTTGCAGGCCCTGGACTTTTAGCATGTTGCCTCCAAGCCCTGCAAAGACTGTGTCTTCACCTACTGCAGCTGTGCTGGTGGACGGCTGTGCCCTGCGCCTGATAGAAATTCCTTAACTAGGACAGACAGGGGACTGTGCTGTGTGCTGTACTGCATGCTGGTCCTGGACTGGCTGATCTTCTCCACTTGTGTCTTGTAGTCCTGCCCGAGCAGTTGGAGTGGTGGCACTATGAGGTGCCATCTGCATGTCACAGGGATTGCTGGTCTGCCTTTCTCCAGCTCTTCTTGCCCTGACTGGTCTTCAGTGTGGGCTGCTCCTCCCCTTCTGCAATTGATTCCAGTGTTTCAGGTGGTGCTGTGAATGTAAATGCACATATTAATCTGGTGTCCTGCCTCGCATTGGTTATGCAATACAGTTCTCAGATTTTGAGTTACATGAGTACTATCCGTCTGTTTTTTGCCTTTCCTGAATTACTCATCCTGATTCTACCTTGCTGGGACTCACTGCTCCACTGTTTGATGCATGTGACTACATCTCCCACAATGCATTCCTGGGTGTGCTTATTAACATGTACTGGAGTTGCATTCATGTTTAGTGTCTGGGTCTTTCCTGAGTGTGAGAGTGATGTGGTGATGTACCAGGGGAGTAATAGCATGCTTCTTACCTTGTCTGGTGTTTGGGAGTTCGGAGCTGTCCAGGTCAGCCACGCCACAGACACTCTCCGGCTGAAGGGTGCCCTCAACCCACTCCTGAAGAGGCATAGAATCAGTTGCAGTGGATGTTCCCCCACCAGTCTTCTTTGCCTCTGCCAACCTTGTTGCCACCTTTTCCTTTGATCTTTGGCGCATGTCGTACCACCTTTTGAGGAGGTCCTCCACGGTGCGGTGGGTCATGATGATGGCATTCACCTTCTCCTGCATTTCAATCCAGATTTTCCTTTTGCGTGCCTCTGGCACACATAGGGATTGCTTCCCAAACAGGAGCTCATGGCTGACTGCCAGTTCCTTTATGAGCACCTCCAGCTCCCTCTCACTGAACTTTTACTTCCTTTTTCTGACATTCTCCTCCTGCTGCTTCTCTTTCTCCTGTGTAACCATCCTTCTCTCAGTTGCAGTGCACAAGTCTCTCACTCTCCTCCCAGCCTCTCACTCAGCTTCTGGCAATCAGGTGCAGCATGGGCAGTCACACTTCCTGGTTGTGATGTCATCAAGATGCACCTGAATTGCCAATTCTCAGATTTGCGATTCCTTATTTGAGATTTCTCAAATAAGGAATCGCAAAATAGGTATTTACATTAATATTCTGCGAATTTTTGGGACTTGCTACAATTTTGCTATCTTTTATTGCATCTGTTTTTGCGATACTCAAAATGCGATTAGCTAAAAATTGCATTTTGAGGATCACAAAATCCTATTTTGATACATATGGCCCCAGATCAGTAACGCAGTTGCAATTATTGTAAATCAAAATCTCTGTAACCAAAACTGTTAGGCTTAGTGATGACAGAAATTGTAATTATAAATTGAATTTATATAGAGCTTACTGAGCCATTGGAGCAGTTAGGGGTGAGTAGCATGTTAATCTGGAACCCAGTAGTTTGCTAAAAGTGTTTTGTTTATTTTTTGTTTCCTTGTGGATTATTTGTGGTAGGTGTGTTAAGTTTGTGCTCATGAGATCACATGTATTTACTGTATTGCTTTCAAAGGGATAGATTTATTGAAGTAGACTGCTGAAGGGAAGATGTGAGGTGTTATTAAAAGTGGTGGGCATGTGCCTCTGTTAGTTAAAGGAACTAGATCAAGGAGGGAAGAGTCTTGAGAGGAAGTTTGGGAATCTATAGTAGGCAGAATGTTTTGGGATGAGTCAGAGGGCTGAGGTACAGGCTGAGGTTGAGATGGAGAATTCGTACTTTTGAATTCCTCCCCCAATAAGTCTAAACATACACACAGATAGTGACATACATAGACATATAAATACATTGCCATAAATATAGACATACATACATAAACACATTGTAGTTATTAGATTGGTATCTACAAGTCATAAACCCCATTGTATAAACACTCATATGTAGAAATAAGTCTGATAAGCTAGTTGTCTTCAAAGAATAGGTCTGCCAAGTGTCTTCTGAGTTAACTAAATGAAAGTGCTTTCTAATTGCAGAGATTGTTTGTGGAACCTAATTATAGTCCCATTATCAACATTCATAGTTTGTTCAATAGTAGCCTGAAAAGCTTTCCTCACACCTTGTTTTGTCTTTTCATTAAAAGCAGAGTCCACCGTCTGAGTTAAATAAATGCACTTTAGACAGACCAATCTCTTCAAAACAGGCCCACAACTCGACTCTGTGCTGCCACACAAGATCTATACCCAGGGCTGTACATGTCTTTCATTCCATTAGGCATTTTCTCGGTGGGCTGGGGCCCTTGAATGTCAGACATGAAAGCTAAGGGGCACATCTGGGGCCTCTGTCACTGTCCCTTGCACCCAAAGTTCAATTTCAGCAACCACAGGGAGGCGTCAAGAGATAGGGAAAGATGGGTAGAGCGAAAGTGACCAGCGAGGGGGAAGAGATAGAAGCGAGAGAGAGATTGGATGGGTGGAAAGAGAGACATAGCATGCAAAGACAAAGGAGCAGGACTGGTATGAGCATTTTACCAGGGCTGTTTTTTGTTCCCCAGTCTGGGCCTAACTGTATCAGGACATACCTGTGAGAGGTAGGCCTCACAGTAGTGAAAAACGATTTTGTGAGATTTTCACTACCATGGCAAAAAATTTAAAAGTGTATGTACAACCTTTTAAATACAATGCACCCTGTCCTATGTGCTGTTTAGGACCTACCTTACGGGTGACAGATATGTATTAAAAAGAGATTGCTCGGGGCGTGGCTAGCAGCCGAGGCGAATGGTCGCACTCTGAGGCGACTCCTCGGCCCTCGCTATTTCCAGACCACTGATCCGGCACTAGTGCCACTGCAAGGCCTAGGACCGATAAACACAAGAAGCGCTGACCATCTGGGTGCCTGCGCTCGGCCCGTGCTGCCCTCTTGGTCCTCCTAATCGCCGGATTTCGCTCCTCGAGATCGGCCCTTCCTCGGCCCCAAGATGGCGGCCGCTGCCGCCTGATGCTCTGCTCCAGTTACCTGGGCTGCTCCTGACGCCATGAAACTCTAGATCCCGGGGGACGGCGTTGTCGAGTCTAGCGGGGCCACTTTCCAACCACCACCGCCCACTCATGGCTTGCTGGACCCCCCAGGTGCTGTGTTACGCGGCAAGCAACGGGCCCACCCAGCCGCCCGGCGTCGGTGCCTACGCGAGTCCCCGGTCTCAGGCCTACAACCGGGGACCGCCTTACAGCTTCGGGGGATGCTCAAATTTTGCTGATCTGCCACGCGACGACCACACACATGTCCCACCATCTGGCACACCTCCCCCTGCCTGAGCGATTATTTGGAACGGCGGGGGGTCTTTGGGGGCCCTCGTGAGCCGGCATGAGGACGTGCCCACCACTCTCCCTGGGCCCCACTCCGGAGCATTGTGCCAGTCACTCACCACTCCATCGGGGTGACACTGTGGATGCTCTCTCTGACCACCCTGGCCGCTGGTGACACCTGGAGGACGGGAGGCCCCCGCGGTGTGGCGATCTGCACCCTCTGGATTTTTACTGCTGCCCCCCGAAAACGACCAGGGACTAACTGTGCACCGCTCTGAGTCCTGCTAGATGGTGCGGCCGCCTCGCTGAGTGTGGCGTGCCTGACCCCAACTTTCCACCTGCGAGCGGCTGCTAGTCTTCATCTCCTGGAACCCTGTGGACTCCCGACTCCTCCTCAGAAGGAACTCCTAGACGGCGTGGGGCACGATTCCCCCCCCTCTACGCTCGATGAGGGACTCCCCCCAAAAGTGCGCCCTTTGGACCTGAGCCACTATCACCGCCTATAGGATCTACAATCCACAATGGCCTCCGGTAAGGGAAATCGACCTCCCAACCAAAGACAAATCAACAAGTTGTCATGGGGCTCCAAGGGAGAACCTAAGGACGCTGCCCCTGATGCTATACCTAAAACAGCGACTCCCCCTCCGCCAACGAGGCCCCCCACTCTAAATGACGTTATGGAGGCGATCGCTGGAGTTCGCTCATCGTTGGAGACCCGCATTGACTCCGTGAATATAGAAGTGACACTGTTGCGCGCAGATCTCCGTAAAATGGACACTAAGGTCAAGGATATAGAAGTCAAGACCTTGGCACTCGTTGACGATACCTCCACTTTACAACAGCAAGTGACCCAACTCCAGAAACAACAACACCAAATGGAGATGCTCCTAGATGATTATGAAGGGCGTGCGAGGCCCAATAATCTCCGCATCCTGGGTGTGCCGGAGCGCCTCGAGGAGCCGGCCGCCGATCTCTTTGTGGAGAAACTGGTCCTGCAACATCTCCAACCGAAACAACTCTCCAACTATTTCTCCATAGAAAGGGCGCACAGAGTCCCTGGGAGCAAGCCGAAGCAGGGCGCTCCCCCCGCCCTATCGTTGCCCGGGTATTTAATTTTCGTGACCGTGATGTCATCCTCCAAACGGCACGAGCGGCACCGCCACTGCGTATTGACAACGCGCTGATTATGATCTTCCCGGACTTTACCGTTAAAGTACAGGCTCGACGGCGCAGCTTCCTGGAGGTGAAGAAGGCACTCCGTGCGCAGTCCATCAGGTATTCCATGCTGTTTCCCGCGAAGCTGCGCGTCGAATCGGAAAGCAAGACCTGGTTCTTCGAATCCCCTGCTGAGGTATGGGATAGGCTCAAGGGTGGCGTCAATCTGCATTTACCCAGAGTCGTCGTAGGAAGTCCATGGACAGATCTGATGCTGAGGTACCACCTGAAAGTCAGGACCTGTTTGTGGAAGACTTCCAGGGGGAGCAGTGACATACGGGCTCAAGACCCATATGACAATTGAGACACTGTTGTTTTTGACCGTCTACACCCGCAACGCCTGTTTTGTTGCCATTGCCACCACAAGTCTCCCTACTGGCTCACCCGGTGCAGATTTGCATCTTCTTTGATCTGCTACGTCACCTATACTGCTGGGAATATCCTCTCTGCTCAAGACCGCATTGATTGCCATGTCTTGCTCTCCATGGGCCCGCCCTCCTCAACGCTTCGAACTCCACCTTATAGTCTGCGGCCCTTCCTGATCCATGTGTATCCTTTTTGGTCCTGTTATAATTGTACATGTTGCTCCGATTGCTGTTTTCCAGTTGCCTGTGACTGATATAACTCCGGTGGATTGCTTTAGGGCGGGCCGGACTGACCCCCCTAATGCTCTTATAGTGGAGGTGAATCTCGGCCTCCTGGGAGAATTCTCGAAGCGCTGGAAGGTGATGTTCATTATGCCCAACCGGGATGAGTAACATTTCAGACTCTGACCATCCTTTGATCATCCTTGCCCTATTAGTTATTACGCGCTACCTGTCTACACTGGGAGACGTCTCGTAATATTGTCCATTACCTGAAATGGTGGGGTCTAGGCCCTAAACGTGGGGCTGTCCTGGGCCTCATATGCTTAATAATTTTTACTATGTGAATGCTGTTATTGATATAAGTTGTTCTTCACTGCACTAGTCGATATCGTCCTGTCAATAGATAGCGGGGGTACCCACGGCTCTCCACGTACCTCATTAATGTTTGGGAGGGCGACAGGCACACTGCCTAGTTGGGGGGTGGATAGTTTCAAGTCCACGGGCAGGGGGGCAGGGAGAGGGGTTGAATAGGGGGAATGGGAAGGGGGAGGGTTTGGGGAGGTCATGGGTTGTTGGGAAGTTTGCTCAGACAATGCTATTGTTATTTGTTTTGTTTCAGTTTACACACAACAGAGAATTATTGGACATGGAACGTACTACTCAGCACTATACGCCCCCACGACACACTCAGTATTCTCAATTAGATAACACCGACTCCTTCCTTGGAGGGGGACGGTCGTTTAGGCCGCCCGCTTGGATACTGCCGCTCCATCTGACTCCTTTTCAGTCTCCACAATGCAAGAGTTTCTTGGCAGCGGGTCCAACTACACCCCACAACATTCCTCCGTGAGACGTCGTCACTCGCTGTTTGCACACACCGGGTCTTTCCAATACTCTGTCACTGGCTCCTTTTGTGGAAAAGTAAATTTTGCCATGTTCTGTGTCCCTACGCCTCATCCATCATATGTTATGTGTGCATGACCAATATGCATATGTTATTCCCCATTTCTGATTAAAAGACGCAATTACAGTTGTGTCCACCTCTAATATGTTAGTTTCCAGTCCTCGTGAATACTACGAATATCAGGCCTATGTAAATAATGTTGCCACGTTTCTCAGTGTGCACGTTATTCCATTATAAAGTCCCCGTTTCCAGGCCTCAAAAGGGCCCGGACCACAGATTCAGCTCCTGTCTCCTGAAAGCCTCGCTGAGGAGCGATACAGCCCCCACCTGTATCCTCGACCCTTCACTTACTTCCTGCCTTGCAGTGCCCGGTGCACCCCGGCTCTGCCTCCGAGTCTGCCAAAAGTATGTTATCGTTCCTGCTATCAGTTCAGTCCTCCTCCTCTGCATTCCTAAGCTACTGAACTGCATCAATAGTTTCCGTCATTGTCTAGCCTTCTCGTCTCCACGTTAGAGAAATACTGTATTTAATGGTCATTTAATATTCTTCACGCACTACATGTAGAATAATGCATGGTCCAGTCTTAGAATCAAGTTAGCTTTTCCCCTCATGACTTCTAGTTTATATCAACATGTTCCCTAAACATTAGATACCAGATAGGGTTTAGGTACATGTCACTCCGACCCTCCAGACTCTAGTCTCTGCTCCTAGAACAGAGTTCGTAGCCCCCAGTTTCTCCTAGTAACACGTCATTGCCAGTTTTCGCGCACCATTAGGTTAGAGGTCCCGGCTCCTTAGGTAGCCCCCTCCTATGTTTCCGCCCATTCATGACATATTCTGTTACGTTCGCATCACATGTCTATGTAAACTCCCAGTTACACCCCTTATTTCTGTTATCTCTCGCGACTGCTACGCGTCACGCCTTCTACTCCACCTACTGCTACGCCTACTGCAATGTAATGCTATGTGTTTGCGCTATGTATATAAATCAATGTTTTGTTATTAAATGTTAGCGCGCTCATCCCAGACCTAGCCCCAGCAGCTGCTGGGCCTCTTTTCCCCTGCTGGGCCCCAGTTGTCCTGCTGGGCCCTGTCATTCTGTTCCTATGCAGGTTGTCCTGATCCTGTCCTTATGCTGTAATAAACCTGCAGAAACTCCTACTACCTCGAATCTTGACTCTTATTTATTGAGCTATCTGTTATGCTATAAGTCTAGTCAAAAATAGGGTATTATTTATTTATTTACCACATAATGGCGCCCGAACAGGGACTTGCCCTTTCCCCACGCGTCGGTGAAGCCACGCCGACCCCCTGACCCTCTGCAGTCGTGACGGAACCGTACTGGCCAAGTGCAGATATTTCTGCTTCAAGTATCCCTCAGGCCCACGGAGGAGACGGAGGAGGCGGTCCAGCATCCGAACGAGACGGTGGAGGAACGCGGCGAGTCCCGACCAGAGCCCAAGCCGAGAGTCCAAGGTCCGAGGTATCCGGAGGTCCACCCGTAACTGAAGTCCGAAGTCCGAAGTTCGTCGTCGTAGTCCAGTCCCGTCCGAGGCCTTCCGTTCCGTGCTGCCCGGTGAGTACCATTGCTGAGGTAGTGTCTAGACAGGGTCAGTCTAAATTGACTCCTGGTCCGTGGGTTGGTGGTACCCAAGCCCACAAACGAAGTGTTCACCTAGGTGGATACGGGTCTTGATGCGTTCCTTTATGGGACCGGTATGTTCCGTACTGTTACAGCAGTGCATCCAGTAACTCTAGTCTGTTCCGTTCTCGAGAATTCTGTTCTGTTTTCAGTATTTTCAGGTAGTATTCTGTTCGAACTGTTATTTATAATGTTGTTTAATGTATTTCCAATGTCGTGGTATGCCTGAATTGTTTTCCCAATTGTTATTGTTTTTCGTGTATTGTATTGTGTTCCGATTCAAGTTTAGAATGCCGCTCTTTTCCAAGTTACGTCAGTTAAAAACTAGAAAGGGTCTGCTGGAAGCAGCAGTTCCTGTTCCGCCTAGGGACAGTCCAGGTCACTTTATGTATCAGAAACATGGCATAAGCGCCATATTGTATCTAGATTTATGGGTAGAGTATACCAAACAGTTAGAAGAAAAGTATAGATGGCCCGTATCGGGTACATGGGATGCCGAATGTATCATGCGAGTAGAAGAAGCATTATGGAAAAAGAAAGCCAGACAGTCACAGAAAGATGCCATCGAGTTATGGCGTAAGGAAGCGCATAGAAGAACGGAAAAGGAAGTCAGAAAGTCAGAGTTAAGTAGAGAATCCCAAGAACGAGCCCAAGAAAGAGAATTAATCGAGATAGGTGAACAAGTCAAAGTCGAACAGTCAGACAGACAGAGGCATGCCCTTATTAAGGGTATGTATCCTCTCCTTGCCGAAGGCTTGCCAAAAGCGACCCCAGAGGCACCCAGTAATTTCCCGCCACCATTAGTTCCGACCAAGCTACGTCACAAACCGACCGCAGCTGATATTTTTATTTCGTCCTATTTGGACGACACAGTTCCAGAATATGCCAATCCAGTTCGCGCTCCACCTGTCCCTGTAAATCAGGCACTTCCCGTTTCTCCAGACACCGGAGTACCTGTTACGGTACCCCCGGGTCAGCCTGTCATACAAGTTCAGCCCACGTTACAATTACCGACCCTGCAAGCACGAAGAATGTCAGTCGACGATTCTAGTCTAGGGGCCGCAGGAGGAGGTCCTCCTCAAACCCCACCGCCACACAAGCGTCTATCAGCACTCGAATTACATGCTCAAGCATCACAGCGTACTCCTAAAAGTAATAAGTCTGTTACAGAAATCAGACAAGCCCTTGCCGAATGTGTCTATGACACAGTCCCAGGCGAGTATAATATGGTTTTATATTCCGTACGCGTAAGAAGGGTGACCGAGTATCTAGTCACCTTACCGAATATGAAAGAAGATCTAGACAGAATATATCGTTTCATCCGTACAGGGGATGATCCAGAAAGTATAGGCGAGATTATGTCTCAAAGGAAAGCCGAGATTCAGCTCATGATATTAAAGTTCCTGATCAATTGTTTAATAAGAGAACAAGATTACCCGTCTAAAGATCCCGCCGAAATGAGAATCTTAACAAGGTGGAGTGATAATATAGCCGAGGGTAAGCACAAGACCATTAGTGCCATGGAAAGTATGTACAAGAAAATTCGTAAAGAAATAATAAGGTTACACGAACAGCGTAAAACAGCACAAGTAAGCGAGAAAGAAAGTGTCTCTGATCCTGAAGAGGAAGACGAGAATCCCGCCAGAATAGCGTATGTAGGAAAATCCAGATTTCCAGATCGCCATTTACGTCTAGAACCCAAGTCTATTTTTCAACATCTAGCACCAGAACAAAGCTCTTTAGAACAAGTATTTCAAGCTACCGATCACATTCTTAAATCACGAGTCGGTTATAGCGAATTAAGTACCATGCACGAACAAGAACTAGCCCGATCAGCAGTCCGATGGATTACTGATTCTACCACTTTTCCAGACGAAATAGTGGCACAAATGTTTCTGAAACTGCCCCCAGCCGAGCAACGACTGGTGGGTATGTATATGATCCAGCACCTCATTACCCTGTATGAGGGTCAACATTCTGATCCAGGCCCGTTACACGATATCTTGAACGAGTTACTCCAGTATAGATGGAGAGGTCTAGGTACCGATTTAATTAGTGTCATTCTAGAACAGCGCCACAAGTATAGAACGTTCCTGAACCCGCATTTTGTTCATGTCTCACCCCCGGAAAGTAAACCATTCTACATAGACAGACAGAATCCGCTACGAGAAGTCCACCCAGTCCAAGGGGCGGGTGGCGTAATGCAACGAGTGTTTGTATACACTCCGATATCAAAGATGGAACTCCTTGAAATGAAGAAATTAATTCCCTGTCATGACAAAGATCCAGCGGGGTTCCATAGAGAATTAAAAGACATGCTCCGTATGGGAGAATACACGTACCCCGATATCATTAAAATGTTAAAAGTCCTGCTACCCGCAGGGGTGTATGAAAAGTTAAAGGAAAAAGAATGGGAGGTGGGAGAGAAAAAGATCGATTGGGCAGCTCTAGAAGCTGAAGACAAGGCACGAGTACCAGGTACCGGTCTTGGAGATAAATGTAAAGAATTACCAGAATTATTGCTTCAAGTTTTACCCAGATTATTGACAACTAGGAAAGAAGACTGGGATGCAATCTCAGCCTGTAAACAGAAACAGGATGAGGATATTAGTGATTTTTATTCTAGATTTGAAAAATGTTTCAGTATTAATAGTGGTCTCAAGACAAGTAGTGAGTCATACCCTCATCTTTTCGTTACCAAATTAGTCGAGAATTCAAGTCCACAAATTAAAAACCGAGTTTTGAAAGTCGAAAGCACCTGGCAAGCAAATACTCCGTCCCAGATGCTCCAGATGCTCCAGTACCACCAGAATAGAATCAGAGAAGAGCAAGAACACGAAAGAAAACGTATGAAAGACACGAAAATGAAAGTGCTAGTTGCACAATCTATTCCTCAAGACAGTCAGAAGAGAGGTCCGAATCAAGCCAGTCATCCTGCAGCTCCCGTTAAAGGGAACTGCAATTATTGTAAACAGCCAGGTCATTTTATAAACGAGTGTACAGTTCTGAAACATAATATAGCTACTGGTAAGACTAAAGAAAGACCACGTCCGCCTAGACAAGAACAAGTTTCACAGATTCCTCAGTCACAGAATGCACAACAGACGGTTACAGTACCGCAGCCTATTGCTGCAACACAGCATGTTACATCGCAGATGTACCAGTATGCACAGTCCGAGTATCCAGAGTACCAGTCATATTCATGAAACAGCCTAGAGAGGGAGGTAGGCTTGCCTCTCATCGAGATACCTGTAGATCAAGAAGGTCCCTATGTTCACAGTCAAGTATTAGGGAAAGACAGAAAGTTTTTGATTGATACAGGGGCAAGTAGGACCACAATTAGTCATGCCGAAGTTCCAGGGGCTCCGCTCTCAGGCTCAAGAAATGTTTCCCTTGGATTTTCAGGAAAACCCATCGTTAATGAGATATCAAAGCCAGTTACTCTAGAAGTAGGTCCATTGTCCCGTACTACTGATCTGTTACTTACTAAGTCATGTCCAGAAAATCTGTTAGGTATTAAGACATTGAAAGAGTTAGGTGCAGTTATTTGCTGTTCCCCAGAGGGAATACGTCTGTTCCTACGTGACTTTAAGGGTCACTATGTATTACGAGATTTTGATTCAAGATTGTCTAATGTTCCGCAGCATTTATGGGCGCAAGGTCCAACTGATGTAGGTTACATGCAAATCACACCCTATCGTGTGACTCTCAAACCAGGTGTAGTGTTACCACGAATCAGGCAGTACAGATTGCCACCTGAGGCTGTAGCAGCCTTATCCAAAATTATTGACGAGCTCATGGCTCAAGGAGTAGTTGTAGAAACTGACTCCAATGTATGTAATTCTCCGATCATTCCAGTCATGAAACGTACTGATCCAAATGCACCCCCAGTATATCGATTAGTGATTGATTTACGAGAGCTTAACAAATGTATTATTCCTCAGTACCCAGTTGTTCCAGACATTTCTTCCCTGTTAACAGCCATTGATTCCGAAGCCATGTTTTTCACTGTTATTGACCTCAAGAATGCATTTTTTAGTGTTCCAATTCATCCAGATAGCCAGTTTCTTTTCGGATTCTGTTTAAATGGAAGGAGCTATATGTTTACACGCGCTCCTCAAGGTTTCACAGAAAGCCCTAGTATTTACAGTCAAGCACTCAAGAGACAACTAGACAACATTCACATGCCAACTGACACTGCCCTGCTCCAGTATGTCGATGATCTACTGATCACAGCCCGTTCTGAACGTGACTGCGAGCGAGCATCACTTACAGTTCTGTATTTTCTAGCCGAGATGGGGCACAAGGTGTCACCTTCGAAGCTTCAATTCTGTGTCCAGCAAGTGGTATACTTAGGACACTTGCTGTCCAAGAGGGGTAGGCAGTTGACACCCGACCGTATCCAGTTAATAGCGAGTCTTCCCCAGCCAAGAACCCAGAAGGAGGTACGTGCCTTCATCGGCCTTACTTCTTATTGTAGACAATGGATTCCCCAGTATGCATTTCTAGCCAAGCCACTGATACAGTTAACGACACAGGAGGCAGCCGTATCGACTGTCCTCCCTTGGACATCTGAACATACACTTAGTTTCAACGAGTTAAAGAAAGCCCTATGTCAAGCTCCAGTCCTAGCTACACCGAACTACAGTAAGCCTTTTACACTTTTCGTTACTGAACGCGAAGGTACAGCATTATCTGTCCTCACACAAGATCAAGCAGGTCAATACAAGCCCTGTGCTTATTTTTCGAGCACATTAGATCCAGTCGCCCAGGCGTTGCCTGCGTGCCTCAAGTCAGTTGCAGCCACAGCACTAGCTATCAGACAAAGTGATTCTATAGTTTTAGGACATTCCCTGACAGTACAAGTTCCACATTCAGTAGAAGTTCTTTTAAACCGAACACAAACTCAGCACTTGACAATTGCACGTTTAACAGGTTATGAATTGACACTGTTCCAGCCACACATAGAAATTAGACGCTGCAACGTCCTGAATCCTGCTACACTGTTACCATCAGTTAGTTCAAATCCAGACACACATGATTGTGTGGAAGTAGTTAACATTACGACAAAGCCAAGACAAGACCTGACAGACATTCCATTACCAGATCCTGACCTGACACTTTATGTGGATGGTTCATGTATGAGAACTAGTACAGGAGAACTAGTCGCCGCGTATGCAGTAACTACTGACACTGAAGTTATTGAAACACACCGTATTGATACTCTGTCCGCTCAAGCAGCAGAGCTAGTTGCTCTGACACAAGCCTGTATACATGCCAAGAACCTGAAGGTTAATGTTTACACAGATTCACGTTACGCATTCGGAGTTGTACACGACTTCGGAGTGCTCTGGCAGGAGAGAGGTTTTATGACTTCTCATGGAACCAAGATTCAGCATGGTCTCCTTATTCAAGCCCTGTTAGATGCCATACATTTACCGACATCTATTGCTATCATGAAGTGCAAAGCACATACGAAAGTTACTGACATTATTTCCCAAGGTAATGATTTAGCAGACCGCACAGCCAAGCTTACAGCACAGACTCCAGACATTCCAGTCAATCTGACACATACTCCAGATCCGATTACATGCATGACAGTTAAGGACCCTACACAAGATGTCATAGATATCCAGTCACATGCTACTCCCGATGAAATCAAGAAATGGTCTGTACAAGGAGGGGTCCAGACAGATCAAGGATGGTTAACGAAGGGTAGAGCCACATGGTTTCTCCCCGATTCTATGGTTCAAGTCATTATCAATACCGCACATAGTCCAGCACATTTAGGAGAAAAAGCTATGTTAGACAGTATCCAGACCATTTGGTTCAACAAGCATTTACGAGCTGCAGCCAAGCAGAAAGTCCGTACCTGTATGATATGTTGTCAGTTTAATCCAGGTAAAAGTGTCCCGGTGGAACAAGGTGGTTTCCAGCCCCCTGACCACCCTTTTGAGGTCCTCCAGATGGATTATATTCAAATGGAGCGATGTCGAGGTTTCAAGTATGTCCTTGTAGTTGTATGCGCCTTGTCCAGATGGACAGAAGCATATCCAGTCCCAGATTACACAGCCGCGACCACTGCCAAGCAGTTGGTTCGTGAATTCTTCCCTAGATATGGACTCCCTAGAGTCGTATATTCTGATAACGGCCAGCCATTCTCATCCGAACTCATGAAACATGTTTCCCTGTTGTTAGGGTACCAGTGGAAGTTCCATTGTGTACGCCATCCAGAAGCAGCTGGACTAGTCGAAAGGCATAATCAGACTCTGAAAATCCGTATAGCAAAAGTATGTAAAGACAAGGGTGTGGATTGGTTAGTAGCTTTGCCAGTCGCTCTGTTTTACATGCGTATGGTCGCACATTCCAGATCAGGTCTGTCCCCGTATGAGGTCGTTTTCGGCCGCCCCCCTAACATGTGGGGTACTCCTAGACCCCGAAGTATTACCGATGTTTCATGTAATATGTTGACAGATTACCTAGCTTCCTTGATGTCTGCCCTCAACTCATGTCGTTCACAGGTTGCCGCCGCATTTCCAGACAATACTGAGGTGGCACCGCACGAGATCGTTCCAGGCTCCCTAGTGATGATCAGAAATTTTGACAGATCAAGTCCGCTGGAACCACGTTGGAAGGAGCCACGTCAGGTCCTCTTGACCACCCGAACTGCCGTCAAGTTGGAAGGCAGGAAGGGGTGGGTCCACCTTTCTCATGTAAAACTTTTCAAAGGACCGAAACCAGTCTTTAAAAACATTCCCAAGAACATTTCCCAGGATTCGAAGGATTGCCAGAACATTGTTTTAAAGGACTGTCCCGCACAAGACATTGTTACATTCCCTCCCTTGTTAGAGAAAACTCCGCAACAGGAGTATAAGTTAAAGCTCAGGTCTAATAAGTCAGCCAGTTTGATTGTATAAGTCCTCCCCTAGGTGAAACGGTTAAACTGTTTCTGACATGTATAAAATAGACCCCCATAGTGAGAGAGTCAGTCGAAGTTCACTTCAATGTATCGTTTTTCTGAGTTTCATATTATTCATCAGCATAATGATTTCCTGCACCAGCTATGCTTTCTATCTGTATTTACCAGTTCCTCATGTAAATATGTCTGCTCATGCTACAGTAGAGCACACGTTTAGTGATCTGCCTCCTCACGAATATGCATACCGCTTCGCAATGCGTAATAACACATTTATCCGTATGTTACATTATTCACACCAGACCAGCAATGCCACTAATTGTTGGGTGTGTGGTCGACTCCCCCCTTTCCAGACACCGAAGGGAGTTCTGCCACTCTTTCCTTATCCATTCTCACACAATGGTTCGTGTGGAGCATGGTCCACGTTAACGTCATCCTCAACAGATATGTCTTTTCTTAACAGTACATGTTTCCCAGACAAGCAAGGTTTCCCCCACAGAACAGGTTTAGATTTAGAAAATGAAGTATATAATTTAGGAAATTATTCGTCGAATTTCATGGTTCTGAATGTTCAGTCTGATACTACTCCAGACTCACCCGCTATTTCAGTACTACCAGTCAAAGGCGAATTATGTGTCCGTAGTTATGGCTCTGTACATATAGGTCATAGTGAATGTACTACTGTTATTCAGTATAGTGACAGTAGGAAATCTATTTTTATAGCTTCACGTCATTCTTATTTTATTTGTGGTCAAACTGCATATGTCCGTCTGCCCCTCGATTGGGAGGGAACCTGTTACATTGCTTTCCTACTGCCACCTGTTTTTTTAGCCCCACCTGACTATCATAGGAATTCTTTCTTAGTACACACTAGACACAAGAGAAATCTCCCGATTGTCGATTATACTGAAACCGCCGCAGAGCAATTCATCGATATAGATAAAGGTGTTTTTCCTTATTTAGGTACAGTTGTAAATAGTAAGCTCATTCGTAGGTTAACAAGAACCCTTGAAGCAGTAGTAGATGAGACTGCCTCCGCTCTAGGTAACTTAACTGAAGAGCAATCCTTTATGAGAATTGTCGTTTTACAGAATCGTCTCGTCCTTGACGTCATACTGGCCGATAGGGGCGGGGCCTGTAGAATTCTCGGATCTAGTTGCTGCATTTTCATTCCAAATAACGCGCCGTCTGTTTATTCAGCTATAACCAGACTCCATAAAATTGCCCATCTGTTACATCAAGATCCAGGCACCTGGACATGGTCCGGTTGGTTCTGGAATATAATTTCCGCATGGGGATGGAAAGTCCTGTCCTTCTTAGGTATTGCAGTAGCGATCATATTTAGCTGCTGCCTCTGTATACAATGTGGCCCTGCGATTTGCAGCATGTGTGCTACCTCTTGTATTCCTAGTCCCAAGCCCCGTTCTAAATCTCGTTCCAAGACAATTCGAGACGAGCAAATGGTACTGTATGAAATGATAGACGGTATCATGAATATTGATGTTTCCTGATGAAACGTAGTGACAAGGAGGGAATGTGGAAAAGTAAATTTTGCCATGTTCTGTGTCCCTACGCCTCATCCATCATATGTTATGTGTGCATGACCAATATGCATATGTTATTCCCCATTTCTGATTAAAAGACGCAATTACAGTTGTGTCCACCTCTAATATGTTAGTTTCCAGTCCTCGTGAATACTACGAATATCAGGCCTATGTAAATAATGTTGCCACGTTTCTCAGTGTGCACGTTATTCCATTATAAAGTCCCCGTTTCCAGGCCTCAAAAGGGCCCGGACCACAGATTCAGCTCCTGTCTCCTGAAAGCCTCGCTGAGGAGCGATACAGCCCCCACCTGTATCCTCGACCCTTCACTTACTTCCTGCCTTGCAGTGCCCGGTGCACCCCGGCTCTGCCTCCGAGTCTGCCAAAAGTATGTTATCGTTCCTGCTATCAGTTCAGTCCTCCTCCTCTGCATTCCTAAGCTACTGAACTGCATCAATAGTTTCCGTCATTGTCTAGCCTTCTCGTCTCCACGTTAGAGAAATACTGTATTTAATGGTCATTTAATATTCTTCACGCACTACATGTAGAATAATGCATGGTCCAGTCTTAGAATCAAGTTAGCTTTTCCCCTCATGACTTCTAGTTTATATCAACATGTTCCCTAAACATTAGATACCAGATAGGGTTTAGGTACATGTCGCTCCGACCCTCCAGACTCTAGTCTCTGCTCCTAGAACAGAGTTCGTAGCCCCCAGTTTCTCCTAGTAACACGTCATTGCCAGTTTTCGCGCACCATTAGGTTAGAGGTCCCGGCTCCTTAGGTAGCCCCCTCCTATGTTTCCGCCCATTCATGACATATTCTGTTACGTTCGCATCACATGTCTATGTAAACTCCCAGTTACACCCCTTATTTCTGTTATCTCTCGCGACTGCTACGCGTCACGCCTTCTACTCCACCTACTGCTACGCCTACTGCAATGTAATGCTATGTGTTTGCGCTATGTATATAAATCAATGTTTTGTTATTAAATGTTAGCGCGCTCATCCCAGACCTAGCCCCAGCAGCTGCTGGGCCTCTTTTCCCCTGCTGGGCCCCAGTTGTCCTGCTGGGCCCTGTCATTCTGTTCCTATGCAGGTTGTCCTGATCCTGTCCTTATGCTGTAATAAACCTGCAGAAACTCCTACTACCTCGAATCTTGACTCTTATTTATTGAGCTATCTGTTATGCTATAAGTCTAGTCAAAAATAGGGTATTATTTATTTATTTACCACACTTTTGAGGCCGCTCTTTCCTACAGCACACGCTCAGTGCCCCAAACACCACTAATCTGTACACACCTTCCGTTTTTTAAGCCACCATGACACCCCCATTGACGACTTCTCTCTCCCTCATGACGTGGAATGTTAACGGCCTAGGTAGTAAAATAAAGAGAGGGTTAGTCACGCAATACCTTAAACGTCACGCTCCAGACCTGGTTCTCCTCCAGGAAACTCACTTGATGGGCAACGCGTGCCATGCACTTCACCTGGGAGGCTATAAACTACTCGTACATGCTGGCTTCACCTCCGGATCCAGAGGGACCGGAATCCTCGTTCGGAAAAATGTTGCATTGACACCTAAAAAGACGTGGGCCGACCCCCTGGGCCGCTTCGCTGTGCTAGAGGCCACCTGGGAAGGCAAACCGCTAAATGTTATCTCAGTCTACGTCCCCCCAGCCTTAGGTGCGGCCGCTCTACAGACCTTACAGCGCATAATGTTAGATCTCCCACAGGGACCTCTACTTATTGGAGGAGACTTCAACATGACAATGAACGACATTCAAGATCGGCACCACCAACGCACATCACACAGGTCGGGCTCTGATCTATTTGATTTCACACAAATGATGGGGCTCGAGGACCTATGGCGCGCATCTCATCCGACTACTTCTTACTTCACACACTACTCCAATGCCCACAATAGCAGCTCTCGCATAGATTATTTGTTCTCCCCCACCACTGACCTGGAGTTTTTTCGCCACCCCAAAGGGCTCCCCAGGGGAATCTCAGACCATTCCCCATTAACTGTGGAATTCACGTACCTCCGCCGGAGGTCCCGTGGCCCCATAATCATAACGCCCTGGCTCCTCAAGGTACCTGACATAAAAGACTGCCTACTTGAACACACAGAATATTATTTTGCGGAAAATGGGGGCTCGGTGGAATCAGCCATGACCATATGGGAGGCATACAAGGCTGTACTTAAGGGTAAGGCCTTAGCTCTCAAAACTAGCTACACTGACAAACAGAGTGAACACCTAATTCAGGTTGAATCAGACCTGACCCACCTAGAATCACTCCACAATGCACATCCCACAAACGAAACGGCGACTCGCCTCCGCGCGAAACAACTGGAATTTAAAGCATTGGCCCTCGAGAAAGCACAGGCCAAGCTCTTGAAAACTCGCCATCGCGTTTACGAATTGGGCGATAGGGCAGGTAAAATGCTTGCATAGCTCGAAAAACGTGAGCAGGGATCTCGATGGATCCCAGAGCTGACCCTGCCAGATCACTCTACTGTCACAGACCTGAGCGACATAGCGGAGGCCTTCGCTGTCCACCTGGAGCGAATCTACACAGCCAAAGCACACTATGGCGCCGAGGAGTCTAAACTACTTCTGGCCGAGATGAGACTTCCCTCTCTCTCCGAATCAGACGTGCAGGAACTGGAGGCAGACCTCACAGTAGAGGAGGTTGGCAATGCCTTGTTTGTCATTCAATCAGGTAAAGCTATGGGCTCCAATGGTGTTCCGATTGAGTTCCTAAAGGGCATGGCAGGTGAGATCCTTCCGCACCTCAAAGCAATGTTCGAAGAGTGTCGAGATGCCGGCCGCCTGCCACTACACCAGCGATTGGCATCAATAGTGGTCATCCGTAAACCGAACAAACCGGCTAATGACTGCGGCTCTTACCGACCAATTTCTCTCATTAACTCTGAAGTGAAGGTCCTGGCGAAACTCCTCGCTGCCAGACTTATGACAGTCTTCCCTGCCTTGATCCACGAAGATCAATCAGGCTTTCTACCAGGCCGCAACACAGCACTCAACCTCCGCCGGGTTCATAATGTAATGTGCAGGATACCACTCCTTCAAGAAGACGCGGCTATCCTTTCCCTAGACGCTACGCTTGCCTTTGACTCTATAGAATGGTCATACCTTTTTGAGGTCCTCCTCGGCAATGGTTTTGGTCCCAAATTTATTCAATGGATCCGACTGCTATACACGGACCTTTTGGGTCAAGTCTATGTTAATGGACATACGTCCAGACGGTTTCCCCTGCACAGAGGTACAAGACAGGGATGTCCTTTGTCCCCTTTGTTGTTCGCACTTACCCTTGAACCTCTGGCTCATTGGGTCAGAACTGACAATTCCATCCGTGGAATCCGATGGAATGACGACACCATTGACAAAATCTCGCTCTACGCGGACGATATGCTGGTCTACGTCTCCTCCCCCAAATCCTCTCTTAACAGTCTGCTCCACGTCATCACTAACTTTGGTAAATATTCGGGCTTTTCCATCAACTGGTCCAAATCACTGTTATATGTTCTTCGAGGCCCACCCCCTTCTCTCCCACGAGGTTATTACATTGAACTAGCCCTGGAGGGGTTTAAATACCTTGGAATCTTTGTCACTCCAGACCCCAAACTATTTTATGAATGCAACCTCAAAGGCCCACTTCAGAGACTCCATACTGACATCTCACATTGGAGATCACTCCCACTCTCTCTCCCAGGCAGTGCGGCCCTCTTCAAAATGCTTGTGCTCCCTCGATTTTTGTATGCCCTGCAAAACTGTCTATTTCCTGTAGCTGATTCAATACTTTTCAATATTTCAATGGTTTTGTATGAGTAAATTGTCCAGCTAACTATAACTGATGTGAAACCTATGGTTTTTTCAGTGAATTTCAAAGGTTTTTTAAAAGCTAATTCCTAACTATAACGTGTGTGAAACCTATGTTTTTTTTCTGTGAATTTCAAAGGTTTTTTAAAAGCTAATTCCTAACTATAACGTGTGTGAAACCTATGGTTTTTTCAGTGAATTTGCAACTTTTTTAAAAAGCTAATTCGTAACTTTAACGAGTTTGAAAACTACAATTTTTAAGTGGAATATGATAGGTAATTGTTATATCTATCATTTTTTTTATTTTTTTATAATTATTTCCTAATTCTATATTTGTAAAAAACTATTTTTTACATGTTTTTCATATATATGTTTTTTTTATTATTTGTGCACCGGTGCGCTCACGGTACGCGTACCGGCGCGCGCACAGGTTCGCGCAGCGAGAGCGCCCTATCGCGATCGAAAAAAAATTAATTTATGTATTAAAAGTAAATAATAATATATAAAAGTAATATTTATAATATTTAAGAACCGTATTTGAACTTTAAACGCATTCCCGAAAAACAAGCAAAACGTCACTGCTACGCGCTGCGTAAGCGCCCCCGGAAGCGCTCCAGGAAGCGCCCACGTAGTGCCACGTAAGCGCCCCGGAAGCGCTCTGGAGCGCGTAGCGTAAGCGCGTCAAGCCATGTGACCTTAAAATAACACTTTTCATTGGTTCAGAACATTTTTTTTTCCAAATATTGAGAACCCCACCCATTTCTCTCACTATTGATTTGTACTTGGAGAGAGCAAGAAGTGTTCTGTGCATTATCTGCTTCTCAAAGTTTTCTGATCTGCAGCAATGGCTGCAAGGGAGTCATCCAGCAGTGATTCTGAAGGTTTTTTGCCTGAGGACCCTCCTCAGCAAAAAATAAAGGACCACTTCATTTGGAAGTTTTTTCCATCCCTGAAGGACAAAAAAAGTTAATGCTGCTAAGGTAACCTGCAAGATATGTGGCACTACTTTATCCAGAGGCAATCCTAATAGGAAATATAGCTTTGGAAATGCCACTTTAATTAGGCATGGCCAGAGAAGACACCCAAATAACTTTGCCAGGGAGAGTGTCAAGGACCTGGCACGGAATGCACCAAGAGATGGCGGCAGCACCTCCACTGGTGGAGCAACAGCTTCGGGAACACCACGTGGAAGAATGATCCCTAACGTGCAGCCGGTCTTTGCAGGCATAAAATTTCTATGCGTGGACTGTGATGAACTGCTCTGTTATGGGGAGCAGAGCATTGAACTCATTGCTAGGAAGAGAGAGGAACACCGCTGCCCTCCCCGTCCCTAATTTTTCACCTTTTTTTTGCTCCTGTTGAGCAGTTTTGGAATCCCTAGTTTTGTTTTTCCCCTGAAAAAAAAACAAAAAAATATAAAATCGTTATAAAAAAGTATAAAAAAATATTTAAAAAAAGAAGGAAAAAAAAGTTCTTTTCAGAACTATCTGCAATTCTCAAAAAAGAGCTGTATTCTTTACATATTTTACAATTCTTTTTTTCAGAGAATGTGTACTGAATAAATTAATGAATAAAATGAGTGAATGAAGGGGAGAAAGTGATAGAGGGAACAAGTGACAGAAGACGATTGAGAGAAGGTGAGTTGTAAACAAGAGTGAGTTGAAGTGGAGAGAACGAAGGAGAGTGACAGGGAGTGACGGAAAGAAAGGAGTCAAGGTGAAAAAAGGGGATTGATATTGAGAGAAAGAGGGTGACTGACGATAAAGTAATGGGACTGAGAGTAAGGCAAGGGGAGTGAGGGAGAAGGAAGGTGGACTGATTGAGAGTGAGTTGATGACAGTCAGTGTTTGAAGATGAGTGAGGGTAATTGAAGGGAAGTGACAGTGAGGGGACAGAGGGAGTGAGGCTAAGAGAGAGGGAGTGAGGAAATGGGAGTGAGGATGTGAGAGGACAGAGGGAGTGAGAGAAGGAGTGAGTGAAGTGGAGTAAGGTGAGTGAGTGAAGGGCAATGAGTGGGGGAGCGAAGGAAGGGAACAGAGGGGAACAGGACTGAAGCAGAGGTACTAAGAGAAGGTGAATGAGGGATAAAAGTAAGGGGAAGGGGAATGAAGGATGGAGAATGAGGGGAAGTGAGGGAACCGGAGTAAGGGAATAGGAGTGAGGGAGGGTGAGAGAATGGCAGTGAGGATGAGTAAAGAGTGGTGATATAGGGTGGATAAAGGCAAGTGAGAGTGAGACTAGGGGAGTGAGAGAGTGAGGAAACAGGGAGTGAAGGAAAGAGTGAGAGAAGGGGACTGAGAGAGGAACAAAAGAAAGGTAAGTAAGGGAGTGTGGGAGAGTTAAAGGTAGTAAGCATGAGGAAAGGGGACTGAGAGAGTGAGGGGATGGAGGGAGTGAGGCTAAGAGACAGAGAGTGAGGGAAGGGGAGTGAGGATGTGAAAGGACAGACGGAGTGAGAGAAGGAGTGAGTGAAGTGGAGTAAGGTGAGTGAGGGAAGGGCAATGAGTGAGGGAGCGAAGAAAGGGAACAGAGGGGAACAGGACTGAAGCAGAGGTACTAAGAGGAGGTGACTGGGGGATGAAAGTAAGGGGAAGGGGAATGAAGGATAGGGAATGAGGGGTAGTGAGGGAACCGGAGTAAGTGAACAGGAGTGAGGGAGGGTTAGAGAACGGCAGTGAGGATGAGTAAAGAGTGGTGATAGAGGGTGGATAAAGGCAAGTGAGAGTGAGACTAGGGGACTGAGAGAGTGAGGAGACAGAGGGAATAAAGGAAAGAGTGAGAGAAGGGGACTGAGTGAGGGAGCAAAGAAACATAAGTAAGGGAGTTTGGGAGAGTTAAAGGGAGTGAGCATGAGAAAAGGGGACTGAGAGAGTTAGGGGACAGATGGAGTGAGGCTAAGACAGAGGGAGTGAGGGAAGGAGAATGAGGATGTGACAGGACAGAGGGAGTGACAGAAGGAGTGAGTGAAGCGGAGTAAGGTGAGTGAGGGAAGGGCAATGAGTGAGGGAGCGAAGAAAGGGAACAGAGGGGAACAGGACTGAAGCAGAGGTACTAAGAGAAGGTGACTGGGGGATGAAAGTAAGGGGACGGGGAATGAAGGATAGGGAATGAAGGGTAGTGAGGGAACCGGAGTAAGGGAACAGCACTCTAAGCACTCTAAATGATTTTTTTCACTCTAATTTTTTACACTGTTTTTCCCCGTGGTGCGCTCATGGTACGCGTACCGGTAAGCGCCCATGTGCGCGCACCCTGAGCTTCTTCCGCGAAATTTTCAAAAAAAACCTAAAACATTTTTTTGCCCTTCGGAGTCCTCTTAGGCCCCCCTGATAAAACATAAGGGGGGCAGAGTGTCTCTACCCTGCCCCCTATCAACGTTTTCCACTTTTATTTTTCACCTCTTGTGTCTCTGTTCTTCAGAGTCACAAGATGGCGGACTATGCAGACCATTTAAAATGTTTACAGACACCCAAGAGCCAATTAGCTTTTGAAATTTAGAACCAATTAAAATGTTTCTTTGGTTTCGAATTTGTGTGTGATGAAGTTTCATTGGTTTTCTACATGAATATACATGAAAAATGAGAGGGAAACACAGCCATTTTGTGATAGTACTCTTTGAGGTACATTTGTGAGGAATTTTTGGTGTTCTATTTCTGGTGTGAAATGTACACAGTACTAACTCTTCTACTGCTTTCTAAAAGGTGAGTTGTTAATTTGTAAGGGGAATTTAATACTTGATAAAGCTAGTTTTATATTATCTATTACTAAAAACGATAAATTAAAGTGATTTTTTTCCTGCAATTTACAGCAAGAAATTTGAAAAGAATATGGATCTGAATGAGGACACCGTTGATATTATTTTTGAAATTTCTGCGACTTTTGTTGAGGCGAGTTTTATTGAGGTCTTGAATGATCCTGTTGATAACACTATCCATGAAGAAGACCTTTTTTTGAGAGGAGATGGAATGGGGGATTTTAATGATGAGACTTTGGATGCTGATTTAATCGAATGTTTGGACTATATTGAGATCCAGGACTCATGTATGGAGACTTCTGATGAGGAGATTCCTGATCAGTTAATGTTAGAAGTTCTTTTAAATTATGAACATTCTGAAGAATACATTTATATTTAGAAATTATACATTATAAATTATAAATTGTTTGAGACATTTTTTATTATTCTATTTGTAATTTATGAGATAGTAGCGAAATTATTGTGGTATAAAGTGAGACTTATAGTATAGAGTGCAACATTTCTGTGTTACATAGTAAGTTTACTCACAGAATATTATATATTAGATATAATGTACCATGTGTCTCTGCCAACAGTATGTGTGACTCTGCCTAAGATTACAATGATGGGTGAATCAAGCTTCACTTACAGTGTGATCTTAGGCAGAGTAATAGGATTTTAGATATAATGTACCATGTCTGTCTCTGCCAACAGTATGTGTGACACCGAGGGCGAGATCTATTGCATTTTCAATGCTTGTTTACTTTAGTTGCATCAAGAAGGCATTCAGATGTGTCACACATTTGCCATAAATTCTGAATGTTAGCACTCTAGGTGCTCATTATATCAAGCTGCACTCACAGTGTGATCTTAGGCAGATTAATAAGATTTTAGATATAACGTACCATGTCTGTCGCTGCCGACAGTATGTGTGACTCTGCCTAAGATCACAGTGATGGGTGAATAAAGCTTCAGTCACAGTGTGATCTTAGGCACATGATCAGAATGTTAGATATAATGTACCATGTGAGTCTCTGCCAACAGTATGTGTAACTCTGCCTAAGATTACAATGATGGGTGAAACAAGCTTCACTTACAGTGTGATCTTAGGCAGATTAATAGGATTTTAGATATAATGTACCATGTCTGTCTCTGCCAACAGTATGTGTGACACCGAGGGCGAGATCTATTGCATTTTTTATCTTTTTCAATTTTTTAATTTATAAATTTGCCATTAAAAGAAACCTTTAAACATATCTCTGGACCAGCATTACAAGCTGCGTGCGCAATCTTTGACATAGCTGTGTGTTTATAAGGTAGACTTCTTTATAAATTGCGCAAAAGTCTTGTAAATATGCCCCTCTTTATCTTATATTCCATCTCAATTGATACCATTACTGAAATACTTTATGCATCTCCCACACCATTTCATATGGTTTTCTATCTGCTATTCCTATCCCTCTCCGTGCATTCACTGCTTCCACCCATACTAAAGGTTGCACAAGGCGCTTCAAAAAAAGGAGCATATTTACAAGTCCAATGAAACCATTACACCATTTCTAAACCAACATTGAATCCAATAAAAAAAAAACAATTTATAAAGAAGTCTACCTTATAAACACACAGCTATGTCAAAGATTGCGCACGCAGCTTGTAAATATACCTCTCTTTTTTTGTATATTCTATCCCAATTTATGCCATTAAAAGAAACCTTTAAACATCTCTCACGGCATTTCATATTCTTGTCTGGGTGCCAATTTTATTATTATGCATGCATTTTCTGCTTGCACCCACATCAAACATTGCGCAAGAGTCTTGTAAATATGCCCCTCTTTATCTTATATTCCATCTCAATTGATACCATTACTGAAATACTTTATGCATCTCCCACACCATTTCATATGGTTTTCTATCTGCTATTCCTATCCCTCTCCATACATTCACTGCTTCCACCCATGCTAAAGGTTGCACAAGGCGCTTAAAAAAAAAGAGCATATTTACAAGTCCAATGAAACCATTACACAATTTCTAAACCAGCATTGAATCCAAGCATAAAAAACAATTTATAAAGAAGTCTACCTTATCAACACACAGCTAACATTATGGAAAAAGGTAAAAATATAATTCCTTAATTCACACAGACACTACCTGTGATACTTGTCAAAAATCTTTAAGCTCTCTATCTTTTTTAAAAGAATCATTACTCACCTTTAAAAATGCTTTGAAAGATGTAGAACAGTGTCAGTCACACTCAACAGATTTTCTTAAGCAGAATCTCTGAACAATGCTTCCTTCACTGGAGCCTTTCAATAATGGCACAGATTCTTACTCATTTCAGACCCATATTCTTGTACATTGCCAATAAAAATTGTTCCCACACAAATTCAAAACCAAACTGCACATTTTAATTGGTTGTACATTTCAAGACTTTGAAACTCACTTAACATTCACCCATCCCCGCATGTGCTCATTCACCAAGTAACCATGGTAACTCCCTCTTAAACCAGCACACAGTTCACAAGTTCATCATACTATGTTGCAAAACAATCCATCAAGGCTGTTTGACCTCTCAATCTACTAGCTAATGAAATGCAATGTTTCTTTAAATGACTTTTTCTCAACCATTGAAATGACTTCTTACAAAAAAAAAGCATGCAACCTAATTTTCAGTGGAGATTTTTAACAAAGCTCCAATCGTTTCTGGTTATTCATCTGCACTGATTCTCAACCACTTTTTTTCATAATCAAACTGCCATTTCATTTCCACAACTCATCTGACTAGAAGCACATCAACCTTCAAAATGACAAAAGTCTGGTTTGTGGGTCATAGCTATGTCCACTGGAGTCAAAAATACGCAGCTAACAGAGGTATTTACAATCTTGATTTACCAAATGTGGACATTATATGGATTGGACAGAGAGGATTGAGGAGTCACCAATTGATACCATTGGTAAAATCCTTTATGCATTTACCACACCCTGACCTTATAATTGTGCACTGTGGTGGAAATGACTTAGGCACTTTGACTGGGGTAGGTCTGGAAATGCTTTTAAAAGGACATCTTTGGGCAATTGATGTCACTTTTTCCAAAAACTGCCTTGGTATTTTCTAATATATGCCAAAGGCAAAAATGGAACTGGTCCAACCAATTTTGTCCACAGATTGAGAAAGCAAGGAAACATGTAAATAAATCTGTTTCTGCTTTCCTCCGAGACTATGGTATGGGTTCCATTTACCACAACAACTTGCGTTACAACATGCAAGACATCTATAGGAGAGATAGTGTGCATTTTACAAATGAGGGGAATAGAGTTTTCCTCTTGAATATAAGACTCTGCATTGGTACCTACTTGTAGGTACAAAAAACACCCACTTAACACAACAGCTCTTTTCAGAGCTAACTTACCTCTAAACACTCTACATTATTTTTTTACTCTATTTTTTTACACTGTTTTTCCCCGTGGTGCGCTCAGGGTGCGCGTACCGGAGAGCGCACCTGGGAGCGCACGTAGCGCTTACCCCGCAATTTTATTTTTTTTAAAAACGTTTTTTGCCCTTCAAGGTCCTTCTAGCCTCCCCTCAGAAAACCTAGGGGGTCAGGGGGTGTCTACTCTGCCCCCTTTTAATTATTTCCCCCTTTCTTTTTCACCTCTTGTGTCTCAATTCTACCGAGACACAAGATGGCGGACTCTCCGGACTGTTTAGAATGTTGACAGACACCCGACAGCCAATCAGCTTTCCGCTCACGCACTCCCGTAGCACGCCGGGTGCGCTCCCCGGTACGCATACCTGTAAGCGCTCGAAGCGCGCATATAGATATATATGTGTTTTTGAATTTAATTTTCAAAAAAAACACTGGAGCAATTATCAGCAAATATAGCAAAGGCACATCTGCGTACCAGTCCCTACAATTTTGCCAAGTTTGGCGTAATTCCGTTCAGCGGTTCGGGGTGTAGACTTGTCAGACCGTCCTATGGAAATTAACATGGGGAAAACACGTTTTGGGACCCCCCTTTTTTCTCAGCCCCCACTTCACGAATCCCCCCGAAACTTTCAGGGAAGGAGCGCAGCGGAGCTGGCCAAAGTTTTGGAAAATTACACACAAATTCCTCAACCGGCGCCAGAGTTATTCCCAATAGAATGTTGCGGATTTCCTATGGTAGCCAATCCTAGCTATAACTACCTACTGGCGACCGCCAGTAGGTAATATATATATATATATATATATATATATATATATATATATATATATATATTGTGTCCAACTCTCCTTCAAGGAAGGAAAAATGAAAACGCACTCACGATGTCAGCAATAGTTTCCTTCGGATTTATTTACCAAATGGCATTCAGTTGTTTCAGAAAAAAGCACCGACGCGTTTCGCTGTGCACACACAGCTTTCTCACCCGTGAGAAAGCTGTGTGTGCACAGCGAAACGCGTCGGTGCTTTTTTCTGAAACAACTGAATGCCATTTGGTAAATAAATCCGAAGGAAACTATTGCTGACATCGTGAGTGCGTTTTCATTTTTCCTTCCTTGAAGGAGAGTTGGACACAATTAATTAAGGCTGGGCTCAGCCGAGGATAACGCACCAAAGCGAAGTAGCGCCAGGGGTCTGCAAAATCGGAGCCTAACTGGGAACATATATATATATATATAAATATATAAAACATTTAAACAATTTACATGATTATTAAAATATGTAATAATTAATTATAAATGTTTCTTTTATTAATTATGTATTTAATCACTTTTCCACAATATACCACCACATACCTAGCGCCCTACATTTAAAATATAACTAGAATAAATAAATATAGCACAATTAGCATACCTAATAATCAATTAAATAAATATTAATAAATGTATAATTAATTATTAATGACTTAAATACCTTTCCACCCAAATCTCAATACAAACAACAAACCCACACCTAGTATATACTTTGGCAAATATAATTATTACACAATTTACATTATTAACAATCAATTACATAATTAATAATAAATAAATAATGACTTATTAATCAATTATTACTTAATTGACTTTCCACACTGTACTCCTACAAACCAAAGAACCTGAAATTAAATAATTATTAATAGATGTATAATTAATTAATAATTACTTAAATAACTTCCCACCCAAATCTCCCTACAAACAACAAACCCACACCTAATGTATACCTTGAAAACTATAATTGTTACACAATTTACATGATTAACAATCAATTACACAATTAATAATAAATAAATATTGAATTATTAATCAATTATTACTTAATTGACTTCCCACACTGTACTCCTACAAACCCAAGAACATGAAATATAATAATTCACAATTTACACAGGTAATAATCAGTTAAATAATTTATAATAAAATAATAATAATTCATTATTAGTTAATTATTACCTAATTAACTTCACAACCTATACCCCACAGACCAAGCAACCTGCACCTAATATACACCTAAAAATATAATAACTCCACAATTTACATAACTAATAATCAATGAGATAAATAAAGTAACAAATAATTATTAATTAATTATTGCTTAATTAACCTCCCAACCTATACCCCTACAAACCCAGTAATACACACCTGAAGATATATAAAAAATATAGCCACAATTTACTTAATTAATCAATTAAATCATTAATAATAAATTGACACTTAATTGTGAATTGATCAGACCTAATTTTAACTACCCACCTTGTACTCCTGCACACCTCACAATCTGCTACAACATTATAAATTAGTATTGGCAATTAAGTACAAAAGTTATAAATCACTCAAAAATAATGTCAACAACCATACAAACAATATTTAACACATTCAATTAATATATGAACTAAACCACATAAAGATAATTAAAAAACGATATTTTTCACAACTATATTATTCAAAATAATATTAACTGCAATGATCTTCCTGAAAACGATATTACTTACCTAAAAATTTGATATTCTTGTCAACGATATTTCAGCATCACAATATTTTTGTATCACAATATTTGTTTCCGATATTTCTGTGTCTCTGTATTTAAAAATTGATATTTTGTCCAAACACCATTCCGATCGTCAACCAGCTCTTCAAGCCGACTGCAACCGCACCGCCATCCCCAGCCAATGTGTAGATCCGACCTAGGCCAGGAACTTCAGCAAGCTGCAGTCAAAATGCCCCACACTGGATCCTGCCTGCAGCCCGACCACAGGCGACCTTGTCAATGAGAGCTTCTTATGTGAAACTGATCTAACTTAGAAGGTAAAATGTCTACCGCTGTGAACTTGGACCCTTGCTCCATCACGGTCGACCTTAACTTTTGACCAGTGCGACAATGTGGCACTTTGTGCTTTTTGGTGGTATTTCCACTGAAAACTTTAAAAAGGCTCAGCTTAGGTAGTTCTTATTGGAATTTTTGTATTTTTTTTGTCATTTTGTTCAGTAAAACTTACTCTATTTTTTTTAACTGTGTTGGGATTGTTCTTTTGTTGTATTTACACTTTTTGAGTGCTACATAAATACTTTACACATTGCCTCTAAGTTCAGGTTAACTGCTTTTGTTCCAAGATACCAGATGGTTAACTACAGGTTTGTTTAGTGTCTTTTGTGGTTCACCCCGAAAAAGATTGTGTTTATTACTTGACTAGGCCTCTCACCCCTCTCCAATAATAAACCGATTTCTTACAAAGAACAATAGGAAATACACGAAAATACACATTTAAAAATGAAGTAGATGGCATTAGAATTTCCAAAATATATTTTAAAATTCTCTGCACATCAGTTAGAACTATCTATCAAATGATGCCATCAAATAGCATAGAGCTAAGAGCAACACAACAAAATAGCAAGGCTCAGCTGGCTAGTCAAGTTCATTCTGACACTGAATAATAAGGCAATGGGGTTGTACCCTCCAGCATTGTGCTACACATGCCAATAGCAGGATGCATCAAAGTCCCAGAGTCATTTTGAATGTGATGTGTTGATCACATGGTATCTCTCTCCTTTTCTCGCTGACTCAAGATGGACGCAGTGTCTGCAGGAACATAGCTTAGTCAGTGAGATTCAGCGGGTGTCAATTGTACATTTCCCAACTATAAAAGCAGTGGGCTCTAACAGCATCAAATGGCTATGCATTAATTTTGGTTGTTGCAAAGTGCTTCTGCGTCAACACTGAGGGTTAAAAACAGCTGCAGAACCCATTTTGAGGACCATGACAGGAAGGGGCACCTCGGGCAAGGGAGGACTCACAGATGGCAGAGTCCAGCAGCAGAGTTGCAAGGAGTCTTTGAAGACCCTAAGACTTTGGAAACAGGAGGCAAGTCTGCAAACCCTTAGAGTCAATCTGGGTTCAAGTAAGATGGGTCCAGTCCTTGCCCCTAGCAGGGCAGAGATTAGCAGGCAGCAGAGCAATGAAGCACAGCAGTGAATCAGTTCCTTAGAACAGTCAGTCAAGTAGAGTGGAAATCCTTGTAGTACCGCAGTCCAGCGAGTCCTTCATAGGTCCAGTAGTGTATTGTCTTGGTAGGATCAGAGCCCCAGTACTTATACCCAAATGTGCCTTTGAAGTGAGGGTGATTCCAAAGCAGATCCTTGAAGTACAAAGGGCCTCTTTCGTCCCAGCCCTGTCAGCCTGGCTGTTTGTGTGGGGTAGTCATCACTATGTGTGAGACTATTGTGTACCTATTCAGATGTAAGTGTCAGCTCCTTCTGCCCCTTCCTGCCTAGGAAGGCTATCAGAATGCAGGTGAGTTTTCTGTCACACCCACGGTTCCTGTGTTTGAGGCTGTCTAGAGGGAATGCACAAAGTGTAGCTGTGGCCCAGCCCAGTCGGGTATTGGAGACAAGCTGCAAGGCACACAGAGCAGTAAGAGAAGAGAAATGCCCACTTTCTAAAAGTAATTTTAGCAAAACAAGATACCTCTGACACCATTGATCACAATACATTTTTCACAGAAGTCCCTTTTATTGACTCTGTACTTATTTAATTATTTTTACTTTTTGAGATTTCCACATCCAAGTATTCCTTTCACCTTGTACATACCATAACTTTCAAATTTCTGAAACTGTTTTCCATTAATATAAAAAAAACTGCTTTACAGTACTTTCATATTTCGATACCAATATTACAATACACATAAATACATACAAACAATTCAACAAAAAAAAGGAAATTATACTGTCATTTCATCATTTCTCAAAGAAGAAATGTAATGCTTTTCTTAATTGGATTGACTCAATTGTAATCTCTACAGGTTTTTTGGGGTGTCCTACTGATGGTTCATGTGTCAAGACCATGTGGACTCTTAGACCTGTACACCAATCTCTTTCTTATGGTCCTTTACGTATGGTCTGAAAAGGGTTTGACAATTTATGTGGAGATGGATTTATCTTGTTCCAACTTCTCCGGCTGGTACTAAGCAGCAACTTGTTGGTACATAAATCTTTCGAGACCACTGTATTGTGCCGCAGCGTTTCAACCTTGTAGCTGTGGGACCAGCACAATTTTTTTAGATCAAGGTCTTCATCAGGGCTGTGTTTGGATTGTTGTAGGACATTTTTTGTTCTATAACATAATCATAAAAAGGTAGGTTTTAGTGTGTACTGTGCATTACTGGATACCAGAACATTTCTTACACCCGTGAGTTTTAAAATCTACACATACCATCTTAGTAGCTGAAGAGGGATACCCTTTGCTTGTTACCTGTTTCAACGGAATATTCATTAGAATCTAGATCTCATATCTATGTTACCAAACTGGTGTATTTGGCAGATGATTTGGGTGTACCTACCCTGACTCCTATGTTTTTGGGGGAGGAAGGGAGTCCTTGATCTTGGTGGTCAGCTTTTTGCGTATGTTTATATTGCATGTTACTGCTGATTCTACACTAGCGATACAAAAGGGGATGATGGACGGAGCCTTTGAGCAAATCAAACACTCACCCCCAGTCAACTGATCTGGGTTTAATCCATTACCATTCTTTAGCTCACTCAGCCACCCCAGTTCAGACATGGCTATATGCAAATCAGTCTGACCCTGTGCCTCATGGGAACAGTCCAGCCCGAACTGCCAAGCCATGTCTTCCCTGGACCGGAAACAAGCATCCTGGGACCGGTTTCGGATTCATAATCTTCATCAGCCAGGCTATCTTGAATCCAGTGGCCAAGTGAGCAAGGGACTCATGTCTGAGCATACCCTGCCACACTTAGGGCGAACAAAGCGATACAAAAGGGGATGATGGACGGAGCCTTTGAGCAAATCAAACACTCACCTAACGTCAACTGACCTGGGTTTAATCCATCACCATTCTTTAGCTCACTCAGCCACCCCAGTTCAGACATGGCTATATGCAAATCAGTCTGACCCTGTGCCTCATGGGAACAGTCCAGCCCGAACTGCCAAGCCAAGTCTTCCCTGGACCGGAAACAAGCATCCTGGGACCGGTTTCGGATTCATAATCCTCATCAGCCAGGCTATCTTGAATCCAGTGGCCAAGTGAGCAAGGGACTCACGTCTGAGCATACCCTGCCTCACTTAGGCCGAACAAAGCGATACAAAAGGGGATGATGGACGGAGCCTTTGGGCAAATCAAACACTCACCCCCAGTCAACTGATCTGGGTTTAATCCATCACCATTCTTTAGCTCACTCAGCCACCCCAGTTCAGACATGGCTATATGCAAATCAGTCTGACCCTGTGCCTCATGGGAACAGTCCAAACCCGAACTGCCAAGCTATGTCTTCCCTGGACCGGAAACAAGCATCCTTGGACCGGTTTCGAATTCATAATCCTCATCAGCCAGGCTATCTTGAATCCAGTGGCCAAGTGAGCAAGGGACTCACGTCTGAGCATACCTTGCCACACTTAGGGCGAACAAAGCGATACAAAAGGGGATGATGGACGGAGCCTTTAAGCAAATCAAACACTCACCCCCAGTCAGGGTATGCTCAGACGTGAGTCCCCTGCTCACTTGGCCACTGGATTCAAGATAGCCTGGCTGATGAGGATTATGAATCCGAAACCGGTCCCAGGATGCTTGTTTCCGGTCCATGGAAGACATGGCTTGGCAGTTTGGGCTGGACTGTTCCCATGAGGCACAGAGTCAGACTGATTTGCATATAGCCATGTCTGAAATGGGGTGGCTGAGTGGGCTAAAGAATGGTGATGTATTAAACCCAGATCAGTTGACTAGGGGTGAGTGTTTGATTTGCTCAAACGCTCCGTCCATCATCCCCTTTTGTATTGCTTTGTTCGCCCTAAGTGTGGCAGGGTATGCCCACACGTGAGTCCCTTGCTCACTTGGCCACTGGATTCAAGAAAGCCTGGCTGATGAGGATTATGAATCCGAAACCGGTCCCAAGATGCTTGTTTCCGGTCCATGGAAGACATGGCTTGGCAGTTCGGGCTGGACTGTTCCCATGAGGCACAGGGTCAGACTGATTTGCATATAGCCATGTCTGAAATGGGGTGGCTGAGTGGGCTAAAGAATGGTGATGGATTAAACCCAGATCAGTTGACTGGGGGTGAGTGTTTGATTTGCTCAAACGCTCCGTCCATCATCCCCTTTTGTATCGCTTTGTTCGCCCTAAGTGTGGCAGGGTATGCTCAGACGTGAGTCCCTTGCTCACTTGGTCACTGGATTCAAGATAGCCTGGCTGATGAGGATTATGAATCCGAAACCGGTCCCAGGATGCTTGTTTCCGGTCCATGGAAGACATGGCTTGGCCGTTCGGGCTGGACTGTTCCCATGAGGCACAGGGTCAGACTGATTTGCATATAGCCATGTCTGAAATGGGGTGGCTGAGTGGGCTAAAGAATGGTGATGGATTAAACCCAGATCAGTTGACTGGGGGTGAGTGTTTGATTTGCTCAAACGCTCCGTCCATCATCCCCTTTTGTATCGCTTTGTTTGCCCTAAGTGTGGCAGGGTATGCTCAGACGTGAGTCCCTTGCTCACTTGGCCACTGGATTCAAGATAGCCTGGCTGATGAGGATTATGAATCCGAAACCGGTCCCAGGATGCTTGTTTCCGGTCCATGGAAGACATGGCTTGGCAGTTTGGGCTGGACTGTTCCCATGAGGCACAGGGTCAGACTGATTTGCATATAGCCATGTCTGAAATGGGGTGGCTGAGTGGGCTAAAGAATGGTGATGGATTAAACCCAGATCAGTTGACTGGGGGTGAGTGTTTGATTTGCTCAAACGCTCGGTCCATCATCCCCTTTTGTATCGCTTTGTTCGCCCTAAGTGTGGCAGGGTATGCTCCGACGTGAGTCCCTTGCTCACTTGGCCACTGGATTCAAGATAGCCTGGCTGATGAGGATTATGAATCCGAAACCGGTCCCAGGATGCTCGTTTCCGGTCCATGGAAGACATGGCTTGGCAGTTCGGGCTGGACTGTTCCCATGAGGCACAGGGTCAGACTGATTTGCATATAACCATGTCTGAAATGGGGTGGCTGAGTGGGCTAAAGAATGGTGATGGATTAAACCCAGATCAGTTGACTGGGGGTGACTGTGTGATTTGCTCAAACGCTCCGTCCATCATCCCCTTTTGTATCGATTCTACACTAGAGCGTTTAATTTTCTTGGGGCAAAGTGTAATTTGTCGAAATCGCCCAGTGACGTGAACATCGCAGTGTCTTACATGTGCCTAGGGAAGGTGCTCCTGATTGTGCACTTGATGGTCAAAGTTTAAGTTTAATTTCTGGGGGCATGTTTGATCAAACTTGATCGTTATTCTGAAATTTGAAAAAACTTGCCCTTTGTCAAACGTATTTCAATTCCTTTGCTTTACTTGTTTCCTGTGTTTTTGTCCCCGTCATGCAGTGCATTCGTGCTTGACTCGTTTTTCATGCTGCCGTTCTGGCGTGCACATGCGTTTAACCCCTTCGGGGCTGATGACGAGCTGGGCTCGTCATGGCGCACACCGGTTGTGCGCGGATGACAAGGCCAGCTCGTCATCAGCCCCACCCTCGGGGGAAGCGCTGGCGCTCCCCCCGAGGGTCTCCGAACTTGGTTGTTTTGCTGGGGGCGGCAGCGGAAGAGTTTCTGCTGCCTCCCCCGCCCCCCCATGGGAATCCCTGATGACGTCAGCGCGCACAGCGCGCGCTGACATCATCAGGGATTCCCAGCGCTCGGGAAGCCATTTGCTTCCTGAGTGCCGGAGAAGAAGGTAGGTTTCTCCTGTCTGGCGGGGGTTTGGGGCAGCGAAGAGGCATCAGGGGAGAGGAAAGAGATTTTCCTCTCCCCTGATGTCTCTTTGCAGGGCATTTCTGCCTCACGATCGCGCACAGCGTCGCGATTGTGCGGCGGAAATGCCCCCACTAGCACCAGGGATTTAATTTTAGTTTATAGGAAGCGACCCCTTGGGCAAGGGTCGCTTCCAGGCGGGCTGTGATTATGTTTTCGTTTTTCTGTCCCCCCTGGGGGCAAATCGGCCCGTTTTCTTTTGCCGTTTTGCCCCCGGGGGGACAGAAAATGCCCACTAGCACCAGAGATTTTGTTTTTAGCTTTTAGGATGCGACCCCTTGGGCAAGGGTCGCTTCCAGGTGGCCTCTCAATTAACTTTTTGTTTTTATGCCCCCCCTGGGGGCAAATCGGCCCGTTTTTCGGCCGTTTTGCCCCCAGGGGGGGGCAGAAATTTCCCACTAGCACCAGGGATTTTTGTTGGGGCTATGTGTTTGTTTTGGGAAGCAACCCCTTGGGTAAGGGTTGCTTCCAGGAGGCCATAATTGTGTTTTTGTTTTTCTGTCCACCCTGGGGGCAAAACGGCCCATTACTTTTTGCCGTTTTGCCCCCAGGGGGGGGGCAGAAAATGCCCACTAGCACCAGGGAATTTAAATTTAGTTTTTAGGAAGCGACCCCTTGGGCAAGGGTCGCTTCCTGGTGGCAAGTAATTATGATTTTGAATTTCTGCCCGCCCTAGGGGCAAATCGGCCCGTTTTTTTTTTTTACGTTTTGCCTCCTGTTTTTTGGCCCACTAGGCCCTAGGATTTGAGTTTTATTCCAATGTTGGTTTTAATTTTGATTGTTTTTTACTGTCCTTGGTGCCGGTTGTTTTTTTTTTTGTCCTTACTGCCTTGGCTGGCGGTGTGTGTGGAGTGGTGCTTGGCTGGCAGTGTGTGTGGAGTGGCGCTTGGCTGGTGGTGTGCGTGGAGTGGTACTTGGCTGCCTGTGCACGGAGTGGTGCTTGGCTGGCGGTGTGTGTGGAGTGGCGCTTGGCTGGCGGTGTGTGTGGAGTGGCGCTTGGCTTGCAGTGTGCGTGGAGTGGTGTTTGGCTGGCGGTGTGTGTGGAGTGGCGCCTGGCTGGATGGTGTGCGTGCAGTGGTACTTGGCTGTCTGTGCATGGAGTGCTGCTTTGCTGGCGGTGTGTGTGGAGTGGTGCTTGGCTGGATGGTGTGCGTGGAGTGGTACTTGGTTGTCTGTGCACGGAGTGGTGTTTGGCTGGTGGTGTGTGTGGAGTGGTGTTTGGCTGGCGGTGTGTGTGGAGTGGTACTTGGCTGGATGGTGTGCGTGGAGCGGTGCTTGGCTGGCGGTGAGTGGAACTTGGCTTGCGGTGTGCGTGGAGTGGTGCTTGGCTGGCGGTGTGTGTGGAGTGGTACTTGGCTGTCGGTGTGCACTGAGTGGTGTTTGGCTGGCGGTGTGCGTGGAGGGGTCCTTGGCTATCTATGCACGGAGTGGTGCTTGGTTGGCGGTGTGTGTGGAGTGGCGCTTGGCTGGTGGTGTGTGTGGAGTGGTACTTGGCTGTTTGTGCACGGAGTGGTGCTTGGCTGGTGGTGTTTTTGGAGTGGCGCTTGGCTGGTGGTGTGCGTGGAGTGCTACTTTGCTGTCTGTGCACGGAGTGGTGCTTGGCTGGCGGTGTGTGTGGAGTGGCGCTTGGCTGGTGGTGTACGTGGAGTGGTACTTTGCTGTCTGTGCACGGAGTGCTGCTTGGCTGACGGTGTGTGTGGAGTGGCGCTTGGCTGGTGGTGTGCGTGGAGTGGTACTTGGTTGTCTGTGCACGGAGTGGTGTTTGGCTGGTGGTGTGTGTGGAGTGGTGTTTGGCTGGCGGTGTGTGTGGAGTGGTACTTGGCTGGATGGTGTGCGTGGAGCGGTGCTTGGCTGGCAGTGAGTGGCGCTTGGCTTGCGGTGTGCGTGGAGTGGTGCTTGGCTGGCAGTGTGTGTGGAGTGGTACTTGGCTGTCGGTGTGCACTGAGTGGTGTTTGGCTGGCGGTGTGCGTGGAGGGGTACTTGGCTATCTATGCACGGAGTGGTGCTTGGCTGGCGGTGTGTGTGGAGTGGCGCTTGGCTGGTGGTGTGTGTGGAGTGGTACTTTGCTGTCTGTGCACGGAGTGCTGCTTGGCTGGCGGTGTGTGTGGAGTGGCGCTTGGCTGGTGGTGTGCGTGGAGTGCTACTTTGCTGTCTGTGCACGGAGTGGTGCTTGGCTGGTGGTGTGCGTGGAGTGGCGCTTGGCTGGTGGTGTGCGTGGAGTGGTACTTGGCTGTCTGTGCACGGAGTGGTGCTTGGATGGCGGTGTGTGTGGAGTGGCGCTTGGCTGGATGGTGTGCGTGGAGTGGTACTTGGCTGTCGGTGTGCGCTGAGTGGTGTTTGGCTGGCGGTGTGCATGGTCTGGTGCTTGGATGGTGGTGTGGGTGGACTGGCACTTGGCTGGCGGTGTGTGAGTAGTTACTTACTGTTGGTCACTACACACACTGCTAGTTGAGTGACACTCTACGCAGTCCATCATTTTCTGTAGTTGCTGTGTCAGATATGTGGGCGTGTGAAAGTGATGGGCCCTTGAATGGCGCTGGCGGCTGGCGGTGTGAATGTTTTGTATGTGTCACACGTACAAAAGGTGTATGAATGTCCTTACTGCCCCTGTGTGATGGGGGTACTGGTAGGAGCAAAAGACTGACTGGCACCAAAGGGGTCAGGCAGTAAAAAAAAATCAAAAAATTAACCAGTGTCTTGATGTTAAACCTCATCTAATCCCAATTGGTCTAAGCCCTATTTGATGGCCCATCTGGCCGAATTTAAATTTGGGGGGGCAAATTTGTGTGTTGTTGTTTTAATTGTTATATTGTTTGTGAAATGTGGTAGTAATTTTTTTTTCTTTTCTATTTTTGTCTTGTTCCAGGCTTTTGCTGTTTGGATTGTTGTAGGTTGCGTGTCTGTTTGCAGCTTGAGTAGTTGCTTGTGCTTGGTAAGTGAATGTATTTTGTACTACTTTCCCTTGATGTTTGTCTTTTTGAAAAAGGTTGTACTTCTAGCAGTTTGTGCTGGTGAGTGTAGCTATACTTACAATCTGTGCACGGAGTGGCGCTTGGCTGGTGGTGTGTGTGGAGTGGTACTTGGCTGTCTGTGCACGGAGTGGTGCTTGGCTGGCGGTGTGTGTGGAGTTGCGCTTGGGTGATGGTGTTTGTGGAGTGGTACTTGGCTGTCTGTGCACGGAGTGGTGCTTGGCTGGCAGTGTGTGTGGAGTGGTGCTTGGCTGGTGGTGTCCGTGGAGTGGTACTTGGCTGTCTGTGCATGGAGTGGTGTTTGGCTGGTGGTGTGTGTGGAGTGGTGTTTGGCTGGCGGTGTGTGTGGAGTGGTACTTGGCTGGATGGTGTGCATGGAGCGGTGCTTGGCTGTCTGTGCACAGAGTGGTGCTTGGCTGGCGGTGTGTGTGGAGTGGCGCTTGGCTGGTGGTGTGTGTGGAGTGGTACTTGGCTGTCTGTGCATGGAGTGGTGCTTGGTTGGCGGTGTGTGTGGAGATGCGCTTGGCTGGTGGTGTTTGTGGAGTGGTACTTGGCTGTCTGTGCATGGAGTGGTGTTTGGCTGGTGGTGTGTGTGGAGTGGTGTTTGGCTGGCGGTGTGTGTGGAGTGGTAAATGTAAATGTTTTTGAGCTTGTAAAGCACACTGCTACCCGTCCATAGGTCTCCTGGCGCTGTAGAACTCTGGGTAACCCGTCCTGGCTTTCCCTGTGGGATGGTCCCTTGCTGGGAGTCCCCAAGGTGGAGCCAGGCATCCCCGGAATTGGTGGGGCCGTTGTGGAGATTAGGCAACCTAATGCCCAGAGTTGCCGAGTGGAACCCCTAATTAGAGTAAGCACCGAAGCGAGAATTATCGAGTCCGCTGACCAAGGTCCACGACCCTGCCGCGTCGGGAATTGAACCCTGGTCCCAGGCCGACTTCTGCTCTCGGGCCTGCCGTCTCTAACCAGTGAGCCACACTACTCCACTACTTGGCTGTCTGTGCACGGAGTTGTGCTTGGCTGTCGGTGTGCGCTGAGTGGTGTTTGGCTGGCGGTGTGCATGGTCTGGTGCTTGGATGGTGGTGTGGGTGGACTGGCGCTCGGCTGGTGGTGTGTGAGTAGTTACTTTCTGTTGGTCACTACACACACTGCTAGTTGAGTGACACTCCACGCAGTCCATCATTTTGTGTAGTTGAAGTGTCAGAAATGTGGCCGTGTGAAAGTGATGGGCCCTTGAATGGCGCTGTTTGCTGGTGTGAGTGTTGAAATGTGATGGGTCCGCGGCTTGCAGTGTGAATGTTTTGAATGTGTCACACGTATGAAAGGTGTATGAATGGCCTGTAAAGAGGTTGGTGCCTTGACGTGGCTTTACAGCTCACGAGCTGTGAGTCAGTGGTTCAGTTAATCATACTTTCAATTATATGCAGTGTATTTCATTTATTGTGAAATTACTTGCGAATACAATTGTATGTACTGAATCCTCACTCACCCTCGTGCCAAATCCAACCAGTATGTGTGTGTGCTTGCGGATTTGATGGCTGTGCAGTAATTTTTTTTCTCTTTCTGCAGTAGGGTGTACATTGTCCCTTATTGTGATTGTTGTAATGTGTTGCTTTTCCTTCCAGATGGTGTTAGTGGTCTGGTTTGTATCAGGTATGGAAGGTGCATGAATGGCCTGTAAAACGGTTGGTGCCTTGTCGTGGCTTTACAGCTCACGAGTTGCGAGTCACTGGTTCGGTTTTTATACATTTATTTATTAACAGAGCATTTCATTTTTTTGAAATATCATGTTAATAAAATTTTATGTACTGAACCATCACTCGCCCTCGTGCCAAATCCAACCTGTATGTGTGTGTCTTTGAGGAATAGATAGCCCTGCTTGATTCTTTGTCTTTTGAGTAACTCAGTTATGGTGTATATTATAGCTATAAATAACTTTCTAAATTTAGATTTTATTTGTAATTCATGGTAGTATATGGTCATGTCTTTCTGGTGAATTCTATTGTTGTTTTTTGTCCACAATCTCTTGCAAACTTGAAATTGTCTGTCAGAATTTTCATGCGATATTGTCCCCTGAATCGCACGTTCTCCAACTGAAAACTTAATTCATTCAAAACAATTTGGTTTTGCAAGGGGGTTCCCATGAGTTTTTGGCCCGGGGCTTGGCGGGCATCATTGGAAACTGCCAAACCCAAACAGTTCTGAGAACTAGACACCCGGGGGAGTCCAGGGAGGTATGGCATGCGTGGGTCCCCCAATGTTTTCCTACCCAGAAACCCCTGCAAACCTTAAATTTAGGTTAAAAAACCCACTTTTCCATACATTTTTGGGTGGGATCTCCCTGCCGGCACAAATGTCCTACCACCCAGTGTTCCCCTTGTTCTCCCGAGTAAAATGATACCTCACTTGTGTGGGTGGGCCAAAGGCCTGTGGATAAGGTAGGGGGGCTTAATTTGTCAAACTTAAATCGAACTTTTTAAAAAATTCATTTTTAGCCTGTTCTGCTTTGGGGCACCCACACAAGTGAGGTATCCTTTTACTCGAGAGAACAAGGGGAACGCTGGGTGGTAGGACATTTTTGCCGGCACAGAGATCCCACGCAAAAAAGTTTGGAAAAGTGATATTTTTACCTAATTTTAAGGTTTGCAAGGAATTCTGGGTAGGAAAACATTGGGCGATCCACGCATGCCATACCTCCCTGGACTCCCCCGGGTGTCTAGTTTTCAGGACTGTTTGGGTTTGGTACTTTCCAAAGAATACCACCGAGCCCGGGGCCAAAAACTCAGGTGCCCCCCCCCCAAAAATCAAGGTTATTTTGCTTCAGGGTATTTTAAATTCACCACCATACGATTTGGACCTTTTCCTGTTGCAGCCACTATGCCTACCCATGCAAGTGAGGTACAGTTTTTATCGGGAGACCTGGGGGAACGCTGGGTGGGAGGTAATTTGTATGAGCCCAGTGATGCCACGCTTTCCCACACAAAAAAGTGTGAAAAAACTGATTTTTTTCAGCTAAAATTGAGGTTTGCAAGGGATTCTGGGTAAAGGAACGTTGGAGGATCCACACAAGCCATAGCTCCTTGGAAGCCCCCGGGTGTCTACTTTTCAGAAATGTGTGGGTTTGGTAGGTTTCCCTAGATGGCCGTCTAGCACGGGGCCAAAAACCCAGGTAACCCCTCTTGCAAAAGCTGGTGGACTTGACATTGTCACCATTGTCAAATCGTACGGTGGAGACCTAAAAATTACCTTTAGCAAAACTATCTTATTTTTTGAGGGGGTCACCTGAGCTTTTGGCCCAGGGCTTGGCGGGCATCTTTGGAAACTACCAAACCCAAACAGTTCTGAAAACTAGACACCCGGGGGAGTCCAGGGACGTATGACATGCGTGGGTCCCCCAATGTTTTCCTACCCAGAAACCCCTGCAAACCTTAAATTTAGGTTAAAAAACTCACTTTTCCTTACTTTTTTGGGTGGGATCTCGCTGCCGGCACAAATGTCCTACCATCCAGCGATCCCCTTTTTCTCCCGAGTAAAATGATACCTCACTTGTGTGGGTGGGCCAAAGGCCTGTGACTAAGGTAGGGGGGCTTAATTTGTAAAACTTAAATACTACTTTTTTCAAAATTCATTTTTAGCCTGTTCTGCTTTGGGGCACCCACACAAGTGAGGTATCCTTTTACTCGGGAGAACAAGGGGAATGCTGGGTGGTAGGACATTTTTCCCAGCATGGAGATCCCACGCATAAAAGTTTGGAAAAGTGATATTTTTACCTAATTTTAAGGTTTGCAAGGAATTCTGGGTAGGAAAACATTGCCATACCTCCCTGGACTCCCCCGGGTGTCTAGTTTTCAGAACTGTTTGGGTTTGGTAGTTTCCAAAGATGGCCACCGAGCCCCGGGCCAAAAACTCAGGTGCCCCCCCCAAAATCAAGGTAGTTTTGCAATAGGGTATTGTAACTTCACCACCGTACGATTTGAACCATTTCCTGTTGCAGCCACTATGCCTATCCACGCAAGTGAGGTACCATTTTTTTCGGGAGACCTGGGGGAACGCTGGGTGGGTGAAAATTTGTTGATCCACGCAGATTCCAGAACTTTCCACCACAGAAATGTGCGGAAAATGTGTTTTTTTTGTCATATTTTTAGGTTTGCAAGGGATTCTGGGTAACAAAACCTGGGGGTAGGCAGACGAGTCACTCCATCCTGAATTCCCCTGGATGTCTAGTTTTCAAACATGTGTAGGTTTGCTAGGTTTCCCTAGGTGCTGGCAGAGCTAGGGCGCAAAAACAAAAGGTAGTCTTTTTGTCCAAAAAGTGCAAGCTTTCACTGGGAAATTGAGGTGCGACCATGTTGCGTTTTGCGCTGTTTCATGTCGCAGCCACTATGCCTACCCACGCAAGTGAGGTACCATTTTTTTCGGGAGACCTGGGGGAACGCTGGGTGGGTGGAAATTTGTTGATCCACGCAGATTCCAGAACTTTCCACCACAGAAATGTGAGGAAATGTCTTTTTTTTGTCAAAATCTTAGCTTTGCAAGGGATTCTGGGTAACAAAACTTGGGGGTAGGCAGACGAGTCACCCCATTCTGAATTCCCCTGGGTGTCTAGTTTTCAAAAATGTATAGGTTTGCAAGGTTTCCCTAGGGTGCAAAAACAAAAGGTAGTCTTTTTGTCCAAAAAGTGCAAGATTTCACTGGGAAATTGAGGTGCGACCATGTTGCGTTTTGCGCTGTTTCATGTCGCAGCCACTATGCCTACCCACGCAAGTGAGGTACCATTTTTTTTCGGGAGACCTGGGGGAACGCTGGGTGGGTGGGAATTTGTTGATCCACGCAGATTCCAGAACTTTCCAACACAGAAATGTGAGGAAAATGTGTTTTTTTTGTCAAATTTTTAGGTTTGCAAGGGATTCTGGGTAACAACACCTGGGGGTAGGCAGACGAGTCACCCCATCCTGAATTCCCCTGGATGTCTAGTTTTCAAACATGTATAGGTTTGCTAGGTTTCCCTAGGTGCTGGCAGAGCTAGGGCGCAAAAACAAAAGGTAGTCTTTTTGTCCAAAAAGTGCAAGATTTCACTGGGAAATTGAGGTGCGACCATGTTGCGCTTTGCGCTGTTTCATGTCGCAGCCACTATGCCTACCCACGCAAGTGAGGTACCATTTTTTTTGGGAGACCTGGGGGAACGCTGGGTGGGTGGAAATTTGTTGATCCACGCAGATTCCAGAACTTTGCAAGACAGAAATGTGAAGAAAATGTGTTTTTTTTGTCAAAATCTTAGCTTTGCAAGGGATTCTGGGTAACAAAACCTGGGGGTAGGCAGACGAGTCACCCCATCCTGAATTCCCCTGGGTGTCTAGTTTTCAAAAATGTATAGGTTTGCTAGGTTTCCCTAGGTGCTGGCAGAGCTAGGGCGCAAAAACAAAAGGTAGTCTTTTTGTCCAAAAAGTGCAAGATTTCACTGGGAAATTGAAGTGCGACCATGTTGCGTTTTGCGCTGTTTCATGTCGCAGCCACTATGCCTACCCATGCAAGTGAGGTACCATTTTTTTTGGGAGACCTGGGGGAACGCTGGGTGGGTAGAAATTTGTTGATCCATGCAGATTCCAGAACTTTCCACCACAGAAATGTGAGGAAAATTTGTTTTTTTGTCAAATTTTTAGGTTTGCAAGTGATTCTGGGTAACAAAACCTGGGGGTAGGCAGACGAGTCACCCCATCCTGGATTCCCCTGGGTGTCTAGTTTTCAAAAATGTATAGGTTTGCTACGTTTCCCTAGGTGCTGGCAGAGCTAGGGCGCAAAAACAAAAGGTAGTCTTTTTGTCCAAAAAGTGCAAGATTTCACTGGGAAATTGAGGTGCGACCATGTTGCGTTTTGCGCTGTTTCATGTCGCAGCCACTATGCCTACCCACGCAAGTGAGGTACCATTTTTTTCGGGAGACCTGGGGGAACGCTGGGTGGGTGGAAATTTGTTGATCCACGCAGATTCCAGAACTTTCCACCACAGAAATGTGAGGAAAATTTGTTTTTTTGTCAAATTCTTAGGTTTGCAAGGGATTCTGGGTAACAAACCCTGGTGGTAGGCAGTCGGGTCACCCCATCCTGAATTCCCCTGGGTGTCTAGTTTTCAAAAATATATAGGTTTGCTGGGTTTCCCTAGGTGCTGGCAGAGCTAGGGCTCAAAAACAAAAGGTAGTCTCTTTGTCCAAAAAGCGCAAGATTTCACTGGGAAATTAAGGTGCGACCACGTTGCGTTTTGCGCTGTTTCAGGTTGCAGCCACTATGCCTACCCAAGCAAGTGAGGTACCATTTTTTTCGGCAGACCTGGGGGAACGCTGGGTGGGTGGAAATTTGTTGATTCACGCAGATTCCAGAACTTTCCACCACAGAAATGTGAGGAAAATGTGTTTTTTTTTACAAATTGTTAGCTTTGCAAGGGATTCTGGGTAACAGAACCTGGTGGTAGGCAGTCGAGTCACCCCATCCTGAATTCCCCTGGGTGTCTACTTTTCAAAAATGTATAGGTTTGCTAGGTTTCCCTAGGTGCTGACAGAGCTTGGGCACAAAAACAAAAGGTAGTCTCTTTGTCCAAAAAGCGCAAGATTTCACTGGGAAATTGAGGTGCGACCACGTTGCGTTTTGCGCTGTTTCGTGTCGCAGCCACTATGCCTACCCACGCAAGTGAGGTACCATTTTTGTCGGGAGACCTGGGAGAACGCTGGGTGGCTGGAAATTTGTTGATCCACGCAGATTCCAGAACTTTCCACCACAGAAATGTGAGGAAAATGTGGTTTTTTTGTCAAATTCTTAGCTTTGCAAGGGATTCTGGGTAACAAAACCTGGTGGTAAGCAGTCGAGTCACCCCATCCTGAATTCCCCTGTGTGTCTACTTTTAAAAAATGTATAGGTTTGCTAGGTTTCCCTAGGTGCTGGCAGAGCTAGGGCTCAAAAACAAAAGGTAGTCTCTTTGTCCAAAGAGCGCAAGATTTCACTGGGAAATTGAGGTGCGTCCACGTTGCATTTTGCGGCGTTTCCTGTCGCAGGCAGAAGGCCGACCCACACAAGTGAGGTACCGTTTTTATCGGGAGACCTGGGGGAACGCTGGGTGGGTGGAAATTTGTTGATCCACGCAGATTCCAGAACTTTCCACCACAGAAATGTGAGGAAAATGTGTTTTTTTTGGTCAAATTCTTAGCTTTGCAAGGGATTCTGGGTAACAAAACCTGGTGGTAGGCAGTCGAGTCACCCCATCCTGAATTTCCCTGGGTGTCTACTTTTCAAAAATGTATAGGTTTGCTAGGTTTCCCTAGGTGCTGGCAGAGCTAGGGCTCAAAAACAAAAGGTAGTCTCTTTGTCCAAAGAGCGCAAGATTTCACTGGGAAATTGAGGTGCGACCACGTTGCATTTTGCGCCGTTTCCTGTCGCAGGAATAAGGCCGACCCACACAAGTGAGGTACCGTTTTTATCAGGAGACTTGGGGTAATTCAGATTTGTAAATCAACTGTTATTACCAATAGAGCTTTCATGCATTTCTCTCTTTCAATGAAAGACATTGTGTAAAAAAAAAATCTTTTTGAAAAATGACCAATAATTCTCATGCTAGTATGAGTATTCCCAATTTTGAAAATGTGCAAATATATACTGTTTCTGAACTCTATAATTTGTTCCCAATTCAGAAATACATAGGTGTCTTTCATACAGATTTTTCCATGTATACATTTTCCAAGACAAAGTGCTCTATACCCAGTAAATGAAAAAATACCATTGCAAGTTGCTGCTCAGTTTTTGGATTTGGGTTGGTCGGGTTCTTGGTGAAACTACAAGTCCTATATATCCCCACAACCAGAAAGGTCTAACGGATGTAACGGTATATTGCTTTCCAAGAGCTGTCAAAATTAGAAAAAGTTATAGGTGAAAACGTTGAGACAAAAGGCTGTTTTTTTCAACAAATTTTCAATATTCCAATATTTAACTGTTAGTTTCTGTAAAGAAACCTTCGTAGATTTAGACAAATGACCCCTTTATGAATTCAGCATTTTGTCTACTTTTCGAAAATGTACAGCTTTCCAGGATCCATTATTGCTTTCAAACTCATTTCTACCATTAACTGGAAGGAGGTGGAAAGCTCTAAAAATAGCAAAAATAGGCTATGTCCCAGAAAAATGCCAAAACTGTGTGAAAAATGTCGGTTCGCTGAAAAAAGACTGTCATTCCCTAAAAGCTGAGAAAATGGAGATTTCAGCCCCACAAACCATTTTTTGATAACATTTTCAGGGAAAACCCCAGAGGCTTTCATTTGCAGCCCGTTTTTCCCATTTTTCAGAAAAAAACAAAAATGTCACTATATTTTGGTTGATTTCTGGGGCCCCTCCAAGGGAATCCACAAACCCTGGGCGCCTTTGGAATCCACATGATGTTGGAAGAAAAGGACGCAAAATTGGCGTGGATACCTTATGTGGTCAAAAAGTTACAAGGGCCTAAGCGCGCACTACCCCAAAACGCCAAAAAAAGCCTTAGCACAGGACGGGAAAAAGGCCTAGCAGCGAAGGGGTTAAAGCAGCAAGTGCTCGAGGATTGTTTGCAATCTGATGTCTTAAATTAAATACCTTTTTCTTTGTGTTTGCTTCAATCTCTCGGGCATTCTTCTCCGCAGCCGGGTTCACAAGCTCCTCAGTAATCCAACGTAGCTGGCAGGCTGTCACGCTGTCTCATGGCATCTGGCGTCAGCGCTAGAGATTGTTCCTCTTCTGGTCACCTGCTGGGGGCGAGCTATCCTGGGAATTGTAGTCCTCATAAAAACGTTATTTACACGAGGCCAGTTCTATAGATTTAAATCATTCAATTGGCATGTCGGGGTGGAGTCCCTAATGTTTGTTCAATTTGAGTTCAAGTGATAAGCACATATGTGCACCTTATGCTCATCATTGCATTTCGTCATGCATCTCACTCTGCTTTCATTTCGGTGGTGACTTAACCTCGTGGAATGTCCAGCCTGTTTGTCCCAAATATTCTCATAAATTATATTCGAATGGCTTCTTTTTCACCTCGTGTAGGTTTTTGGTTTTTATATCTTTAATTGTGTTTGGGCTGTGAATGTCTTGGTTTATATCGCCCATTTGAAGAGACCCACATGATCGCATTTCCGTTGTCTCTAACTTTGCTCCAAGGAGGACTAGTGCATTACCAAGGTTATTTTGAGAATGTAGGGGACTTGCTGAGCAAAGAATGACTTGACTGACCAGCTGACGTGTCCTTTATTCTTCCAAGATGAGTTGAAATTTGTTAAAACCTTCTCACATGCCTGATGGTAACAGTCATCATGGTGTCACTAGCCACAATTTGTGACTTCCGACATCTCATTTAGGCCATTTTCCACAGTGCCCAGGAACAAGATGAATTTTGCTTCGATTTTCGCCATCGTGTGTTCCACATTCCTTCTGGTAATCTGTCTCAGAACAGTCCACTTCATTTCACTCGGAGTATGTCCCATGGAAATACAGTGTGAGACCATAGGGGCATTGAGTTTTTTACATCTTATGCGTGACCGATGTTGTGTGATCCTTTTTTTAATCAGTTGGCTTGTTTTTCCAATGTATACTTTTGCTCAAGGACATAATACACAATACACAACGTTATGGGTGTTGCAATCAGTGAAATAGTTGTGTTTTATTAATTTCTTCCCATATGTGAATTTTGTTCCTTCTATTGTGCTATCGCATGAAACACAATTTCCACATTTCTTATGTCCTTTAATTGGAGGTAAGGACGTAATGAAGAATCTTGTTTTTTTGTTGCTGAGTTGGCATGCACAAGGTTATCTTTAATGCTGTAATTCTTTTTGAGTGCAAAGATGGGGACTTTTCTTAATGGATCAAGACTTTTAACCGCGGGGATTTAGGAACCGGTGAGAGAGCGCTGCAAATTCTGGCAAAAAGGAAATGAGGGGTATCAATATATCCATACTAATATTATAAAGAGAGAGCCCAAACCTTTGAGGCAGGTAATCTCAGTAACCACAGCACCAATCACAACACCCAATACAGCGTTGGAAAGGGCAGTTGCAGCAGAAGGACATAGGCTATGCAGACGGCCACCATATACATTTAAAAGGTAAAAGAACCGTGCCAGCAAAGTAGTCCCTTGTGGGCGTGTCTGCGTTCTGCTGTGGGCATGTGCTGGGGGCGTGATAAACACTGGGGGCGTGTGGTACAATCCGCCCTTCATGCCATGTGAGTCGTAATTGCACCGCATCAAGGGGCACGCTGGGGGCGTGACACGCTGGGGCCGTGACAAACGCTGTGGGCGTGTGTCCGCGCTGTGGGCGTTTGTCTGCCCTTCATGCCATGTGAAGCACCAATTACGCAATTGCGCCGCATCAAGGGGCACACTGGGGGCTTGACAAATGCTGGGGGCATGTGCTACGTTCCGCACTTAATGCCATCTGGGTCGTACATTAATCAGATTGTCTGCTGTGGCCGTGTGCTGGGGGCGTCACAAAGGCGTTCACCTCGAAGCGTGGTAAGTAACCATTCGCAAGACTCCCTTGGGGACTGCCCGTTGTCTCACACATACTGGGGGTGCCGAATGCAGTGTGTGGCTTGGCCTGGGTGCATCTAAAAAGCATTCGGGGCCGAAGAGCGTCGGTGTGGGTCATGAAAAAATAAGAACAGCGGGAAACAATCATTCAAGACTCACACAATTCTAATTGTTAGACGGTCGCCACTGGCCCTCAAGCGGGGGCACACGCGACTGAGCATGTCTGCAGGGACAATTACTACAGCCTCTCATGCGCGCTGTTACTGAACTATCACATTAAACCAAATTACACGCGCCTGCTAACATCAGCCAGGGCTGTAGCCAGGCTCAGGTGGCGGATCTTTAAACTAATTACATGCGCCTGCTAACATGAACCAGGGCTGCAGCTGGGCCTCAAGCGGGGGGACACGCACCTGCTAACATGAACCAGGGCTGCAGCTGGGCCTCAAGCGGGGGGAACACGCGAATGTCCGTATCTGAATACACACATTATACAAATTCTATTTCATACCCGGACAACGTCGGGATGGGCTGCTAGTTCAATATAAAGTGCCTCAGTTTCATACAATCCTGAAAAAGGGGAGATGACATATAAAGTGCACACATAAATGATTTTTACAACTCACTTTAGACCATAGTTAGGGAAGCACATTGAAACTCGGCCATCATTAATCACCCAAGGAAATGTGTGAGGGGGCTGCCATTTTCAGAAAAGAACCTACATAAAAAACCAGGGCATCCTCTTCTAAGTTAAGCATTTCGGTGTAAACTGTTTCATGGTCAATAGTGGCAGTTTTCTTAAAAAAAGAAATCAAAAAAAATTGTATGCATTTGATAAAAACTACAAAAAAATAAAAAGTGTAGCATGATTTGTTTACTATGGTTGTCACGTGTGCACAACATTTGATCAAGCTTGGCATTATACCCGAGGGGAAACCAAAGCATATATTTCATAGTACCCGCTCTTAGACGGAACAATAATCCTCTTTCCCAGCGGCCAATATTCTTCAGAAGGTAACTGGATGGCAAATGGGATGGCGACAATCGTATATCCTCTAAAGACATATACCTTACTACTGAGGTCTTCACGAGCTCTTCATCATATCTTACCCTGCTATACTTTTCATATAACAACCTCTGAAGCAATTTTTTGCTTACACCGCCCATGTCACTTGGGCTTGAAAAGATGTGTTTGAGGATTACACTATTCAGACTTTCCCGTACGGCAAGAAGTCACGGTATATCCATCCCCTTTTCGCATTTGAGGCAATCGGAAATTATGTCTTGTGAGTGTTGCCGATGGGCTCTGCCAAACTTTATGCCAAAATATGGCTGGCCGGGTCCTGATAAAATCCTCAATATATGTCAATTTTGGCTCCCCATGACTGATGTACTTTGATGCAGTAATCGGGGCGCCCAGCAATTTCCTGCTAAATCTATTTTCCTCACTTTGAATACCCCCGCAACCCGTAAAACCCCAAATGTCTGCCCCATAAGTTGCAACCGGGATACACTGTAATTTGAAAATTCTAATAATAGGTAGTACCACCTCAACTTTTTTCGGTTGGGGTAGTAACAATACCAAATTAATTGCTTTTGCAATTTTTTCCCTGCTGTGTGCCACATGAGTAGTCCAAGAACCATTGGCTGCGAATACCAGCCCCAAATATGGAAAAGTGCAAGTGCGTTGTAAACGTTCATTACCGATGGAAATTGATTTAATAAGGTGCTTTTTTGAACCACATGCCATTAAAAAAGATTTGTTAAAATTTGTGCGGAGGTCTAGAGCAGCCATAAAATCAACAAAGCCCTGTATTAAAGTGCGCAGTGTGTTTGGTGTGCGGCCCATTAAGACCGCAACATCTGCATATAATAGGGCTGGTAGGATATTACCATTAATCATAGGAACATCATTAGTAAGCTTAGGCAGGGAATCATGCAGATCATTAATATATAAAATGAATACAAGTGGGGCCGATTCGCACCCCTGCCTGACCACTCTGCTAATAATAATATCCTGTGGGACCTCACCGCCTTTACCAATCTGCACCCGGGCCTTTAAGTCCCTATGTAAGTACGCTAAGAAATTTACTAAAACTTTGACCAACCCATAATTTAAAAGAATAGACCAAAGATGTGACCTGTTAACAAAATCAAAGGCTGAAGTGAGGTCCATGAACGCCAGATAAATAGGGGATTTTCGTGCTACAGTATATTTGCCAATGATTAAATTTAGGTTTAGGCACTGTTCAACAGTGCCTATTTTACTTCTATAACCTAATTGGCTAGAATTTTAAATATGTTCATCCTTGGCCCCGGACCTAATCTTATTAAACAGGATTCTCCCAAGGATTTTTAATGTATTATCGATCAGGGAGATCGGTCTATAGCAGCTAGGGTTGAAACGATCACCTTTGTAAAAATATGGATGATAAGGTCTATCGGTAGCCCATCTGGACCAGGGGCTTTATTGCCCAAACTTTGGTGTATGGCATCCTCAACTTCTGATACAGTTATCTCAATCCTAGAGGGTCTTTGATGGTTATATAAGTCCTCATTCCTTATTGTGGCTTGGTAGATCTTAGAGAAGTGGGATACCCATGCTTCACTAGAAATTGTACAGCTTATAGAAGTTAATGTGAGGCCCGCGGATCTCATATTCTTCACTGCCAGCCAAAAACCATTCCCGTTGTTAAGTTTGGCGGCACACGCAAGGTTGTCCAATCTCTCTTTTAAAACAACGTCTTTCTGTTGTTCCGTGATAAGCTTATATTGATGTCTCAGGGATTTTACAAGTGCCGGGTCCCTTGGATCCATCACAATGCCCTTGCTAAGGTCTCTATTGGCTCTAGTGCAAGCACTATTAAACCAGTGTGTGCCCCGATTGGGCTCAGTTATTGGTCTTGATAACATTTGTTTAATGCCCCCTCACAGTTGGACAAAGGCATCGATTACCACAGGATTATGGTCACCTGGTGACAGACAGCTGTCAATAAGTGTTTTGGCCTAGGGGCGACTCTTAATGTTGTGGCAATAGGATTATGATCACCCAGGAAGGTTCGTATGACCTCAGCCCTTTGCAAACAATCTTCCAGTATGGCGGATATAAACACATAATCAATAGTAGAGGCACCTCGCCCTCTATGTGTTGGTACAACATGACTATCTTTATGGGGTAAAGCCGCAATTTCCATTACATTTATTAAATTATAATTGGACAAGTGGACCAACAATTCTGCCCCCCTCTTACATGGGCATTTATCTGTGGAGGATTCCTTATCTAGCTCATTATTACTTGAGATCCTGACATAAAAATCACCACCTAGACAAATACAAGCTAGCTTGTCAAACTGCCTGTGTAAATTTTAAAATAAATTAAACAGATTAGTAAAATTTGCATTTGGGGCGGTATGAAAATCATTGTTATAGAAATTGATAAAGCAAATAGATACACCCCTAGTATAACTTAGCGCCTGAAAATTATCATTGTCAGTTGTTAAGACCTTAGCACTGCCGCCTGCAGAAATTTTGATCCAAATAGAAAGACCGCCTGATGGGCGACCAATCTTGTGGATAGGAGCAGTTATATTGTGACATTCGAACCCTTCTTGATGTAATTATCGTGTTGCCCAAGTTTCTTGTAGCATAAGGATGTCATATGTTTGAACTATTTTTGCCTATTCATCCAATTCAATTTTAGATGCCAGACCGGCAATATTCCAACTCAGAATATTTAAATTAAGTTCATTCTCAACATTCTCAACAATGGGTTGGTAATCTTGACCTGGACATACGGGCGTGGCTGGAAAGGAAGTAGTGGTATCAGATAGTAATGAGGGTACCAGTCAATCCTGGTTATCAAGGACAGACAGGGGGGAAAACCTGTTATGCGTGGTCAATTGAGGTGCCTCATGGATTAACATATCTGATACCGGCTTATAGAAAATAACCCAGTGGGAGTGACCAAATAAGAGTAGGATTCGCTGTTTTGAGCTCTTCCATGGTTGATAATAGTCTTTTTACCAAGGCTGGGTTTCTAAAATTAATGACTATGCAGTCACCCTGATGTTCTTTTGGGAGATACCTACCCACCCTATCCTCCGTACCATGATTATATCATTAATATTTGCTGCCCGCAGCCCTTTATGTTTCCCAAGCCAGTCAGCACATTTGTTGCACAACTGCGCCCAAGATTCTATTTGATCATTTCTGAGTGGAGATACTCCTGCTAAAACCAATACATATGGGCAAGCTACCGGGGGAAGGCTGAGGACTTCCCTGCTGCCCTCTGTCATTTTCCTACTCAGGCAATTAGGGACTCCGCCACTTTGTATGTTGTGCGTACTATGTGGGCTACTCCCCAAACGCCCCGAATTTACTCGTACTATAGTATTCACTGGGGCGTTATTTGAGGCTGATGGCCCGCATAATGAATTAGCAGGTAAGCAATTAATTTGCCCAGTGCTGGATTGAGTACCAGGGGCAGCGATAGATTTAAATAAAAACATTCCTTAACTTTATGACATGTATCACAGGTTTCTGAAGATGCATTAGCTATTATTACTGGTGCCTGTGATTGCTGTCTAATGGTGGGTGCCACAACAAGATTAGAATTCATCCCATTTTGTGAACTAACTTTAGGGACGGTTGTTTGGGAATTTGGCTTATTTATCAATGTTTCCAAATGATCTAAACGTCGCCAGAGAGTGGAGAAGTTCTTATCCACAATGTGTTTAAGGTGCTCACATACAATGTCCATAATGGAGTTGATTAGACTTACCCATTTGGCAACCGGTGGGACAAACCATGGCGGCTTCGGTTTGTGTGCAGATGGAGCAGGTTGTAGCCTTAGTTTGTGTTGGCTCCACTATTAGGTTCGTAGCAGTGTCATTGGAAGCGTTTGCAGAGCCCTGAATCCATGCACTAATAGCGGTGCGGGGTGAGTTACACGGGCGGTTGTTTCCTCTTCGAGACAATCGGTTTGGTTGGCTTCCTTTTCCGTTTTTGCCCCAGTTGATGTTCCTGTGGGTAGAACAACCCCATCCAAAATGCCATTACAATGTGCCGCTAATACATCCTCATTATTATGGTCACTAGATCTTATTAGTGGCTGGGTGCTGGGCATTATAGTCTGTGTATTGGGTACCGTAGTATGACCAACAGTATCGTCTGAGGCTTCCCAAGCAATTAGGCTGCATTGTAGTGCCATTAATCCCAATGACATACGCCTCTCAGTTAGTTCTATTTCATTAGCAACTATGTTAACTGCTCTCTCCAACATACTGTTGATACTTGTCGTAGTCCGTGAGTTTAAGCTTGATACTCCATTACGTTTCCCCATATCTATGTGTGTGGCGATACTTTTAATTACAATAACTGACGCAATAGGTTTTGGCTCACCTTAATCTACTTAGAATTGCAATTGAACGAGGGATGGCCCAGCCCGGCCTCTTCTGGGCTCTGACTGGCTTTGCCCTGGCACGCCTGCACACTTCCCACGCTGCGGGAGCCCTTGCGGTGTTTTAAGCGCCTCCTGGCACGTCAGTGTCCGTCACGGTGTGTGCGCCGCTAGGGCCGGCGGTAGCTGTAGTCTGCCCCCGCTCACCAATCAGCGGTATGCGCTGTGGGAGGCGCAAGGTATGCAGCGGTCCAAGTATGGCCCAGTATGGCAGACAGGCAAGCGGCTCCTTAGCCCAACGTGGCGTGGTATGGCAGGAGACAGGCAAAACAGGCAGGCAAATAATTTCCAGTTGATTTGAGCTCCCGCGCTGCAGGAGCCCTTGCGGTGCTTTAAGCGCCTCCTGGTGCATCAGTGTCCGTCACGGCATGTGCGCCGCTATAGCCGTTGGTAGCTGTAGTTCACCCCCGCTCACCAATCAGCGGTATGGGCTGTGGGGGGGGGCGCGAGGTATGCAGCAGTCCCAGTATGGCCCAGTATGGCAGACAGGCAAGCGGCTCCTTAGCCCAACGTGGCGTGGTATGGCAGGAGACAGGCAAAACAGGCAGGCAAGTAATTTCCAGGTGATTTGAGCTCCTGCGCTGCGGGAACCCTTGCGGTGCTTTAAGTGCCTCCTGGCGCATCAGTGTCCGTCACGGCGTGTGCGCTGCTAGGGCCACCGGTAGCTGTAGTCTGCCCACTCACTAATCAGCGGTATGCGCTGTGGAGGGGCGCGAGGTATACAGCGGTCCCAGTATGGCCCAGTATGGCAGACAGACAAGCGGCTCCTTAGCCCAACGTGGCATGGCATGGTATGGCAGGAGACAACCAAAACAGGCGGGCAGGCAAGGAGTTTCCAGTTGATTTGAGCACCCTATCAATATGGGTGAGATTATACAAGCAATTATACATCTCCCAAGGGGTAAGGCCCATGGTCCAGATAGTTTACTGACTGAACTATTAAGTCCATCTCTGAAGCAATTCTTCCACTACTGGAATTCTTATTGCATCATTTTGTCACTTCTGGGGCAGTTTCAGGTATGTCAGTGGAAGCCACAATAGTTGAGCTCCTTAAAGAGGGAAAACCATCTTGATGCTAAGAACTATAGACCTATCTCCTTCATGAACATAGAGGCAAAGATTTATACCCAAAAAAATTGCAAAGTGCCTAGAATCTTTGATTCCCAAATTAACTAATCAATCACAGTCCAGCTTTGTCAAGGGGAAATTGGCATATGATAACTATCGTCTCTTTTGTCATATTATTGAGAAAGCTGCTTTTGCCAAATCTCGGACCACCATTGCTATCACCCAGGATGCCGAAAAATGCTTTTGATAAGGTGTCCTGGCCTTTTCTTAAGACAGCTCTGGATAGCTACAACTTGGGCAACCTCTTCTCTTCCATGGTTATGTCCTTGTGTATGGATCCCATTGCTAGAATAAGGATTAATGGGGCTCTTTCCTCCTCCTTATTCCTGTATCAAGATACTCATCAAGGCTGTCCTTTATCTCCTCCACTGTTTCTCCTTACAATAGGTCTTTTGTTGCTGCTGATTAATGAATCTCCAGATATCAATGGTGTCACTTTTGGCTCAAATACATTTAAACACCCACCTATGCAGATGATATTCTTATTCTTTCTTAGAATCCAGATGCTATGATTTCCAAAGATCTTTCTTTAATCCAATCCTTTGAAGAATGTTCACGTTACTCTTTAAACGGAGTCAAGATGGAAGTTATGCCTCTTAATGTACATTGTTATTCCTCATGTACTGGTCAATCAGGCCTTCAATGGCAACCTAAAATGATAACGTATCTTGGCATATGGTTCTCTAAGGATCTAGTGGAGTCAATACCACTAATGAGCAGAATATATTAGATAAGATCAAAGACCTTTTATCTTCCTGGTCTCCTAAATTTTTATCATGGTGGGGGAGAGTGGAAACTTTAAAGATGATGATTGTGACATTTTTTGCAATGCCGCTTCCTGTATGGCCGTCTCCACATTTTTTCTCTACTTTAGATAAATTAGCATCCATTTTCTTGTGGTCAAATAAAAAGCCTAGAATGAGTCTTAAACAACTTGTGCTTCTGCATTCAATGGGTTGATCTGACCTGCTGAATTGGTTTGATCATCAAACAGCTTTCCTTGCAGCACGCAGAGTGGGTTAGGTTGACACCTCAACTTCCATAGCGGCCCCTTGGCTTTTGATAGAATACCACTTCATATCCCTAGACTCCTTGAATGCGGCTTTAACAATGAATTCTTTGACGTTGCCTCTCTCTTATTGTATCTTTTTCAAAACTATTAGAGGCTCTCAAACTAGCAATGGTAGGCAGTAGGGAATGGGGGTGGCAGAGGGGAGACAACGGGAGGGTTATTAATATTTTTTTTAAATGCACTTACCTTTCCCGCCGGCCGCATCTCTACCCTAGTTCTCTGCTCTCCCTGACTCCAGTCCAGAACAAGCTGCAGGGAGCACCCGATCACACAGACTCCCCTGAGACAATCACAACACTGCAATGCAGTGTTGTGATTGGCCTGGGTGCCGTGGACCAGGGCTAAAATTGGGACAGGGAGTCTGTGCATATTCCCTATCAGGCAGTCCATTACAGCCTCGTGTAAATATGCAAAGTGTGTGTGACTGCTTGGCCGGCCAAAACCACCGGCCAAGCAGTTAGTGTGTATAGTCTACTCCTCCTCCCTGAGCCACCAGCCCCATGCCACCCTAACCCAGGCCCGCGGCACTCAAAAATAAAATTATAATAACGTTCATTCATAATCATTTTCTTTTTCCCTCTTTCACTCTAAGAGCAGTGGGGCGACGCTACTCCACCTTAGTGGAGGAGCTGCCACTGCAATCTAGTGGACAAGTCTTTGTCCCCTAACTTATCTAAATCCTCTACCTTTCCTATGGAACAATTCAAAAACATCTTCTCTGATCTCCGGTGATGTAGGTCCCCTTTGGCCAGAGCGGGGTATCAACGTGGTGTCTGATCTGTTGGACTTCAATCGTCCTCTATCCTTTGCCCCCATGCAGGTTAAGTATACACTATCCATTATAAACTTCTATATTTTTTTAAAGATCAAAGTGAAACTTTCAAACCTAGGTGCATTGCCAGCCTCAAATCTTTCCTTTTTTTTATTCAACTAAATAGAGTGGGTATTGTAGCATCGAAAATATTCAAATAACTGCACTGTGCTCTGGTGTCTTCCTCTTCACCCCTTCAAAAACTATGGTCGAAATACTTTCAAGAGTCAAATTTTCCATCAATCCCGGATAATAGCTGACCAGCAATCTCTTCTAACCTTCTCACTTACAAATTGATCTCTTCTCCTGCCCAGACATGCTTCTATACTGCTCACGTTCTACAATGGACACCGTCTAAAATGTTGAAACTGCACCTGCTTGAATCTGATCTTTGCTGGTCCTGTAACCAAACTGCGGGTACTCTTGATCATATGTTCTACACATGTAAGCACCTCTTCACCTATGGGACGGGAGCATATGAATGACTCACTACTATTTTTGAGGTGGCTCTCTCCCTCTCCATTCCTTCTTTCGGTTTATCTGACAACGATATGGCTTTACTGGTGGCAGTAAAAGTTATCTTGTTAGCATGGATGGTGGCAGTAAAAGTAATCTTCTATGGAAAGCACTTAACAACGTTTCTTTTCACATGTCGTGGGCATGGGTCATTTACCTTAGAAGTTCGCATAAAAGTTTAGCACTCTTCCCTAGGACACCTGTCCCATCACAATCACTCTTCACACACTGGACACGTTCATGGCCATAGCATAATGCATAGTTTGTTGTTTCTCCCTTCTATTATATTGTATAGGATGTACTTACATCCCCATGGCACTTACCCCTTTCACTTTCTCACTCTTTCCTTTCTCTACAGTTCTTCGTCTCTTCTTTTTTCTTGTTTCTTTTTTCACTCATTCTATGGAGTTTACCCTCAGGGCCTACGAATCTTAGGGCCCGATATACAGAACTAACTTAAGACAAAATCCTAAACTTACTGCCATTTTGGTATTCACAGAAGGCACTTTCTCATTTCGGTATTCAGAGAAGTTAGGAGTCCTAACTTTAGGACTCCAAAATGCCTTCTGTGAATACTGAAAGTCTTAAAGTTAGGATTTTTCTCAGTTTAGGAGTAGTAAAGTTAGGACGCCTATCTTTAGGACTCCTAAATGACTTCCGTGAATACTGAAAGTCTTAAAGTTAGGATTTTTCTCAGTATAGGAGTCCTAAAGTTAGCTAACTTTACTACTCCTAAAGTGAGAAAAATCCTAACTCTAAGACTTTCGGTAGTCACAGAAGGCATTCAGGAGTCCTAAAGTTAGGAGTCCTAACTTTACAACTCCTAAACTGAGTAAAATCCTAACTTTAAGACTTTCGGTATTCACAGAAGGCATTTAGGAGTCCTAAAGTTAGGACTCCTAACTCTGTGAATACCAAAATGAGTAAGTGCCTTCTGTGAATACCAAAATGGTAGTAAGTTTAGGATTTTGTCTTAAATGAGTTCCGTGAATCGGGCCCTTAGTTCTCTATATGCCTCCTTGCTTGTTTTTCTGATTACTCCTCGTGTTCAGCTTATCTGTGTATTGGTCTTCATTGCTGAATGTACTTTTGGATACTCTATTATAATGCTATGAATACACTGTCAGTTTGGGGGATAATCTCAGGTATTAGGCATTATGGTACCCTTTGGGCAAATCATTTTGGATGTAACTGATCGCACAGTTTTTACTCTATTTGATGCGTGGGGTATATTCTGTTTCGACTATGCCTCTTGTCATTGTATGTATTATATTTTAGTTTTTTTTTGCTTTTTCTAAAAAGTAATAAAAAATGTTGAACAAAAAAATTGTTAAGGCTAATGTATGCTGCGCATTACATCAATTGTGATTTTCTTTGAGAATCGAGCCCTGCATATTTTATATTTCAGGAGTTTATTCTGATTTTGATACATGTTCTAAGGACATAAAAATAATTTTAATTTAAAAAGGAAAACAGATGTTCTGCTTGGAAGTATATTCGATCATTTCTGAAGTTTTTAATTCAGCATAGTTTGAGGGTTTCTCATCAGAAGCACATTTACCATTGGCTTTGTTTTGTAGATGAAATGTCAATGGAGGAAACAGAAAGCACCGTGTACCGACATTTAAGAACTTTTTGTATTGATCAATGGTCTCCTAATACGTGTATTGACAATTGCAGCCAGTTTTCATCAGCCATCTGGCTATTTTGTCACTCGTAGGCAAGAGAGAACGTATTTAAATGTCACGATAAAGTACAATGCTCTGCCATTTGCAATATAAAAGCTGCTTAGCCGGCTATTAAACTTCGTGGACAAACAGTGCGCTCCGGCATTAAAAATAAGATATGACAAGAACAGGAGATAAAGGAACAATCAACGAATTCGTATTTATTTTACCAGCTGCGATGCTGTGACATTTAGAATACCACTTAGCGGGCTCCTGCAGTTAGTTATAAGCATACTTTTTGTCTTTGAGCTCTGCTTTTGAAGTGAATAACAAATGTTGGGTGGATTCAGAATAGGTTGACATAGTTGAACTGTAGAAAAGAGACTTCAAATGTCAACAAACATACACGAATGAACTATAAACCGCTGGAAATGTATGACGGCTGAAGGATCACGCAGGGCGGCATTTGAACTGATGTTTGCAGGGGTGCACATCTGGTTGCCTCCCTCTAGCTATTTTATCTCCTTAACCTCTGTTTCAATCAGAGGCTTGTGTGGAATTTCCTTTTTGTCACATATAGCATACACATTTGTCTTCTTCGCCGTCAATTTCAATTACATATTCGGGGTACTACACTCTCTTTAGCTTAAGGCAGATTCTTTGTGGCATCAAATGCTATTTATTCCCAGGCAATGGCGTTAAAGCCACATAGGGAACATGGCATGAATGTTCCAGGTTGGATTTATTTTGAATTGATGTTACAGGGCAGCATTTACCACATAGGACCTGTTTTAGAATTTCCTGAGCAGATACTCAGACACAAACTTGATGGATATCTCCTCTGCCTTATTTCAAGTGCCATAGATTATAGCGCGCTTGTTATAAAGTGGTCACGTCACGTTGTGATGGAGTAACCCATCTGCCAAACTCTATTGTGTTCTTTTGGAGGTCACACAGCAAGGTTTGGATAAGGTGAAGTGTGAGAAATAAAAGCAAGAGGAGAGATTTAAATATTCTTTCAAATAGATAGTTATGTGCAGTCACTCTGAGCTGCAAGCTGAGCAAGTTTCAAAGCAAGGTACCACAGTAAGAAAGGATTGGCTTCCATATCACACTTCCTTTGTTGATGGCATCAACAATAGGTTGGTGTTCAAACAGTTAAGGGATTTAGGTGGATAATAAAGTGAAGTATATAAACCGTATCACTTATAGAGCATGATAGGCTACACCTAGTGCCTTGAACCTCACTCAATTTACAAAAGGCAACCAGTGCAAAGTTTTTTGGTGGTGAAATTTGATATCTGTGATGCCTCCCCGCGACAAGATAGGTAGCATCTTTCTGTAACTTGAGAAGTCCTGTGAGTTAGTATTGCGAGACGCCCTCATAGCATTTGGATAATTAGAGCATTGGGATACCAAAAAAAGGCTTCAGATACCTATTCAAGGTCGTTGACTAGCGGAAATGTGCTTCATAGACCACAGATGGAAGAAGGTTGCCTCAACTATTGCAGCAACCTGCGCTATCAGCAAATCAAGAAGGAAGCCGGGATATTTTGCTGGGTGTGGAGCATCGCCCTAAAGTTTCAGGCTAGAAAACAGTATTCTATAAGGATGGAATGGGAACGATGAACGGAACCCCCATATAAGAAGGTTTAGGTTCAACAAGTTGCTCATCCAGCTGTTGATGTTGCCACTGCAGTTGCTGACGAGACTTAAGACAGAGGGTATGGTATTGATGAGGCTGACCAGAAGCTTAACTTATTTGTAAAACAGGGCCCTGAGAGAATAGAATAGGGCAGCCAATAGATTCAAAGAAACTTTTAAGATTGAGGAAAATGGACTGAACCTCGTGGGATTCTCCACAGGGCAGTATTTGCAGAGGATGCCAGAGCGAGAATGTTCAATTCAGTTGTATAAGAAGAGAGATCAGATTTTATGTAATTTAAGGGGTTTTCTTCAAAAAATTAGTGCAGCCGATATGACCAGAACGACCATGCCAAAGGCTGACAACAAGTGCAATAGAACCAGGATAATAATATTGTATTGGTGACATTTTTTAAATGCCATAAACTTCTGCGTTAACGCGTCTAGTTCCAAAGGGCTGAAGAGTGTTTTTTTCCCCACTGGGGTATGAACAACACCTAATTAAATGCTGGAGACATCTGTCCAGTGTCTAAAGGCAGATTAAAGATGTAGTGCCTGATTCACAAAAGTAAACAAACATGTTTGTGCAAGTTTACGATTGTTTCCTATTCACAAATGTATTTTACTAGTAGTCTCTTCACGACTGCGGTGTCTCTGCACATAAAAAGATAGGACTGTCCTATCTACTGATGTGCGAAGACTCCACAGTCATCAAGCTACTACTAGCAGAATACCTTTGTGAATAGCAAACAATCGTAAACTTACATAAAGGATTAAGGCATAGATTCATCAACCGAAATTGCGATCGCAATAGCTGCGAAACAGCTATTGCGATCGCAATTTCTGCTCCTGCAATTCATGAAGTAAAAAACCACCACATAGCAAATTCGCAAACATAAATTCGCAGAATCAATGTGGAACCCCCTTAGCGAATCTGTAACAGCGGTTCTCCACCTATTCTGTGAATTAACTTCATCAAAAATCGCAAATTGTGATAAACACAAAAATCGCTAAATGCGAGTCGCAAATTAAGGAGAAGTCAAACCAGGTGGTAACCTTGACGTTCATTTAAAAAAAAAAAAAAATCTAACAAGGAACAGGTGCATGAAGAAACAAACACACTTAAGGAGACACAGTAGGAGCATGAGGACACTCACAATGCCAGGTCTCTACATCGTGGCAAGGTGGCTGAGGCTTCAGGCTGCAGCACGGAACCAACGCAGGATCCAGGAGCGCATCTTCCGGCTGCGGATAACACTCCTGGGCCAGACTGAAGAGGAGATCTACTCCAAATACAGGCTGAATGAGACCTTGACCCCCTGATGCAGCACCCAACAAGGAGGACCAATGCAGTGCCCACCCATGTCCAGGTCCTGTGCTGCCTGCACCTTCTGGCCTCCGGAAGCTTCCAGGGGAAAGTTGCAGTTGCAGGGGGGATCTCCCAGAGCTCACTGTCACGCTGCCTACAGAGTTTCCTGGACGCCAGGCTGACCCGGATACACCACTACATAACCTTCCCAACCACCCAACAGGACTTAAATCAAACAAAGGTTGACTTCTATAACACCGCGCAATTCCCCCATGTAATTGGATGCATTGACTCTACCCACATCCACATCTGCCCACCCGCTGAGACAGAATACATGTACCGGAACCGCAAGTCCTACCACTCACTCAACATCCAGATGGTCTGCAATGCAAAGACAATCATCACCGACATGGTGGCCCAATACCCGGGGAGCACGCATGATTCTTTCATTTTCAGGCACAGCGGCATACACACCCGCTTGGCCAGGGGTGACTTTGGCGAAGGACACCTCCTAGGTAAGTACACATGCCCACAAACAGTACGTCAAGACCATGCAGCTGCGCATAACAGGCACTGACCCTCTGCTCCTATCCTTCAGGTGACAGCGCCTACGGCCTCCATGAGTACCTCCTCACCCCATACCTCAACCCTGCCTCACCACAGGAACGGCGTTACAATGCTGCGCACATTCACACTAGAAATGTCATTGAACGGATATTTGGGATGTTAAAGAGCCGATTCCGCATCCTACATAAGACTGGTGGGGCCCTCAAATACCAGCCCAAGGTCTGCTGTCACATCGTGGCTGTGTGTGCCATACTCCACAATATTGCTATCAAGCGCAGGATGCCTGTGGAGATCTCCGGCAGTGAGTCGGAGGGGGACAACCGCCCACCTGCACATGTGCATCATGCACGCGGGGAGAATCCTGCTGAAGGACACAGGCGTCGCAACATCACACTGAATTATTTCTAGTGCACCCATACCCCTCACACAACACTGCACTCATGCATGCAACATGAAATAATGACATGAGTAGGAATTACGTTTGAAATAAATTCTTATAATTTTGTGAAAAAGATCTATCAATTATTTTTTTGTTAAAAAAACATGACTACTGTATTGCTTCATACAGCCACTTGATTGCAGAACAGGCTTGCTTGGTACATCAGCATGGCACTGCTGCTAATGTTCAGTCAATCACTGGCGCCTCCGGCTGGATGCACCCTGTCGCCTCTCCACATCCACTTCGCCAGTATCAGGCCGTGATGCTGCACTGGGCCTGGTACTGCGGCGTCGTTCTGTTACCACCGGCACGGACAGGCTGCTCAGGCTGGATGTGCCCTCACTGGCATCATAACCCCCCCTTGCATGGCCATGGCCACACTCCTTCTGGTTTTGGACAGCGGTTGTGACCTGTTCCAGGGCCCTTGCAACATCCTGGCAGCATTGCACCATCTGTATTTGCATTGCCAGGGACCGGCGTGCCAGTTGGGATGTTGCATTCCCGATCAGGTGGTTCGACCTGGTATATGCTGATAGCCGGGTCAGCAGCTGGCGGTGGCGGTTGAGGTCCTGCTGCGACACCAGTTGGCTGTTCTCCCTCACTGCAGCCGTCAACTCCTGCACGCTTTCGGTGAGCTGGTTGACATTGCACGCAGTCTTGTACAGCTGCAGCTGCGTGGCTGCCATATGCTGTGCCTGTTTGCGGTGCACAGCTAGCATCCGGCGTTCGATCCAAAGCCCTGGATCTTAGGCATGTTGCCCCCTGTCAGCTCGTGTTGCCACATTGCGCTACTGCCTCAACCGGCCGCTTGACTGCGACCGCACAGTGGCTGTGCGGCGTGTCTGCCTCCTGGGTGGTGGTGTGGCCTGTTCCACTGCCTTGCGTCACGCATTGGGGTGGTTGCACTCCTCCTGTGGCTGCACGGGTGGCCCTGTCTGCATGGGGAGGTGGTGGTACTGGTGCAGGTGTGTGTGACGGTCCAGGTTGTGGGGCAGGATGGCTCTCTCCCTCCATCTCCTCTGGGGTCTCCTCAATTTGGAGTGCCTCGCTGTCTGTGCTCGCAGGTTCTGCAGCACCTGTGATGTAAATGGGTGTACGATTAATGATGTGAATCTTGCACACGGGATGTTGCAACATGTATGCAGGCTTGCATTCCCTGATTGGCTATAGGGATATGTTTCACTGGGCAGTTCTGGCTGTGTGTGGCTATCAGGGAACTATTGTCAAACTACAGGTCCCACAATGCAATAGGGCGTTTCTGATGTGCATGGACTGCATTACTGGGGTTATCAAATGGCTAGCTCTGGGGGCATGGACATTGTTAGGGGACGGATCGCAGTTGCATGGCTCTTACCTTGGGATTGTTGTGTGGGTCGGGAGGTGTCCAGCTGAGTGACCCCCACGCATGCTGCTGGGTTGATGGTATCCTCAACAAGGTCCTCGAGTGGAGTGTTGTCCGCAACTGTGGGGTCTCCTCCTCCTGTGGCCCGTTGCTCCCCCAGCCTCTCTGCTATGCGCTCTTTGGCACGGCCCCTGAGGTCATACTACCTCTTCTTTAGGTCATCAATTGAGCGCTGGGTCACTCCTACGGCCTTTACCTTCACCCTGATGCGCTGCCAAATGCGAATTTTGTCTGCTTGAGGCACCTTCCTTGATTGCTTCCCAAAAAGCCTATCATGGTCCTTGCTGACTCCCTGGATCCGGAACTCCAGCTCCTGTTCGGAAAATGTAATTGTTGTTTTCCTGCCAGTTGCACTGGTTCCTGCTGCATCCTAGGACATTCTGGAGTTGGATGTATGCCCTGTTGTGGGGCTGCAGGGTGTGTCTGATAGAGCTCAGTGCTGTGCCTCCTCCTCTCTCCAGCTCTGTGTTCAGAATGAGTGAGGGAACTGCCTACTTCCTGGTTGTGATGTCATCATTGTGCTCAAAATGCGACTTCCCGTTTTAGCGATCTCTCAATTTGTGAGATCGCAATTTGCGATTTCGGTAATTGCGAAATCACAATTTCAGAATGGGAAACAGGAGATTCTGCGAATTTTGTGCGATTTAGCAAAATTCCCATTCTGCAATTGCGGCCGACTGCGAATCGCATTTTTGGGACGCATTTTTTGATGCATCCCATTCTGTGAATTCTAATTTGCGATTCGGTATTTTTCGCGAATTAGAATTCGCAGAATCGGTGCTTGATGCATCTGGGGTTAAGTCTACCTTTGAAAATCAGTCCAATAGTGTAGAGATTTGTCTACTAGAAATTGGGAGGTCTGGGCTTTAAAGATCATGTGTGTTCTGTGCAGACCCGAGTTTACCCATTACACATACACACTCCAGGACTTTAAAACAATCATCCACATGCCTCAACCCAGTCACAAAACTAGAAATTCCACTTCCTGGATCAAAACCTCTGGTTAGTTATAAATTAAAAAAATAAGGATGCTCCATATATCATGCTATAATCACCATGATTTTACATTTACTGACTATTTATTACATTTTAAAATAATCATAATTCACATTTTGTATCACACATGTCCCAGCTGAAATGTGTTTCATCATTTCAGTGGCTTCTTCAAGTCTGAAAAAGTGAATGAAAGTCCCTGGCTGTTAAATGCAATCCTTAACTAAATAATGTGGTGTGCAAGTAAATACACATTAATGAATATAGCTTGAATATAAAGCAGAGTATTTCTCATTAATATTATTATTGTTGTTATTATACAGAGCATATCTTATTTTGTCAGTTTCAATCGGTTACAATCTTATTATGGTTAGATATATAGTGGAACCTAGCTCTAAGAACTATAATGTGATTTAAGAGTTTAAGAACCCTATAGATTTGAGTAATCAGGCCTACAGTTATCACCACGTTGGGACATTCAAATATATAATGTGCCACTCAAAACATTTTGCAGAATTAAAATTAAATCTACATTTACATTGCCATGGTTTTAGTTATTGAGAGCTTAGATAATTTAAAAAATAAATTGTATTGTGGTTGTCAATAAGCCTAAACACATGAGTTCTATATTCTCATATATGAATTACCCCTTCCAATTTTTAGGTTTAACCTACAGGGAGCTTTTGTTCCCTAGGGAGAACCTCAAGGCACAGGGAGACACCATACACAATGCATAACGTAAAACCCAATATATATATATGCACATATATAAATCACCATAGAGCAAAGGGCAATAAGACAGCCCTTTTGAGCCACTGGTTTGTTTGGGTTGTTCCACTTGATGCATTGGTTTGATGGGGTGTGTAGCAAATCTGCCTTTTCTGTATGGTCTTCCTACATTTTTGCCTTTTTTTGTGACTCTATTTTTGCTGGTCTTTGAACACTGTGCACTGTACCCCTGGTAAACAGAATTCAATTGCCTGTGCTCCCCCTTTAAACATGGTTAAATTGGCTTACAGCTGATTTACATATCTAATTTGCCTATAAGACACTAGTATAGGGTGTAGGAAATACACCCAGAGTCTGAAAGTTAAATGCCACCTGTGGACTACAGCACCTATTGTGCCATCACCAGAGTGAGCCTGTAAAACATGACATCAGGCCTACCCTATGTAGCCTAACAGCAGCAGCCTTAAAACCGGCTGTCAAACCTGTCAAAATAACCCTTTTTGATAGGTGGGAAACCCTGCTTTTAAATATAAATAATAATACAACTTGTCACCCACAAGGGAAGATGCCTGACATTTACTTTATTTCAGGTATGAAATTAAAGTTGGCATGTCCCTCCAGTAATTAACCCTCAACCCCTATTGTCACTGGCAGGGCTGTGGCTTGAACCTAGACAATGTCAAAGTACTGATTAAACTTTAATCTGAAACTTTTGACAGGAATCAGATAAAACAGTCATCCAAATATTATTTTTCATATTGATTACAAGTACAATTCATTGGTAAATTTGACGTTTTAATAAGTATTTAGGGAAACTCACTTTTAGAAACGTGCTTTTTTGTTGTCTGAAGCTCCTGGAGCATAATTTGCTTTAGCCTGCTGGCAACTGCCTAGCCAGTGCTTGGCCTTAATTAGGTGTGAAACCTGCTCCCAGAGCACAACAATTGCTTAGTTCTGGTGACAAGATTGATGTGGTATGGAGCATTTGATCCCTATCAGCCCTGGAAGGGCAGCTGGGGGTGGACCAAGGGAACTTCATGGCCTTGACAGGGACAGAGATTAATCCTGCCCATTCACAGTTTAGTGTCAGAAGAGACATGAAGCAGGGAAGACATTTGTCCCTAAGGCCCTTACTAGCCAACCTGGGTTCACCGTAGTGGGAGGGAAGCTACTTTCAGAACTGGACTGGACTGGAGTGGACACATGTGGGAGCTGTTCATTGCCCTGGCCCAAACCTCTGGGCAGACTCAAGTGTTTCCCCAACTGGATCTTTGGAGTGCGAGGCACTGTGAGATTGTTTCCAGTAAAACAGACTGGAACTGCTGAAAAAGAGTAGAGTTGCTACTGGGAACATTTACCCCATTGAATTGGGAAAAGCTCAGAGTCATCCTTTTCAACTAGCTAGCACCAACCATAAATGTGTCATCCCAAGGTACCCCCTCAGTCACTTTCTGGACCTACAGAAGATCAGAAAATGATTAGACCTGCTATCTGTAACCTGCTGCTCCTTATACCGAAAACAAAGAAGTGGACTCCAGGGTCAGTTAGCTGATGTTCAAGGTGCCAGGAGCATTTTTCCTGAGGTTACCAGTTCACCAGGACCAACTGGTCCTGGACTGGAAATTGCTGATGTCCTTTGAAGGAGTGAGCCCTGGCCCCTACATGCGATCTCCAAGGTCATGGAAGCCTTTGAAGCAACCCAGAGGAGCTATTCCAGAAACCATAAACAATGGGGACTATGATTAGTGAACTTCCTAGACCTCTGGAGCTATCAGCAGGACCTTGCCTCATTTGAAGGCAGGTGAACTTTCAGTATGTCACTGGAGGTGACAACTCCATCTCCACCTCCAACAAACATCTTTTACAGTCCGACAGAGTTAGGGAAGTGAATGTTTGGCCTGTTGTATGCCCACCCTTTTGAAAGGGGCGGACAAATGACCAGTTTTCAAGGGACAGTAAGGGGCAAAGAAAACTGTAAAATGATCCCAATGCCATTGGTAAAAACTCCCATGGTAAGAGGTTTATTTTAGTTTTAATTTTCAAAAAGAAAATCCCACTTTTGGATTTTGTTTTTGAAAATGAAAGAACATTGAAATTTCAGCATGGCGCCATCATCTTGATGGACCCATCCACTAAACTTTCAATGCATTTGCAGGAACCACCATGACAGCGGTTCCAGGAATTGCCTGAGATGTCTGCTAGGATGGCAGACATCTCAAACTATGGCAGTTAGGAACTCCTTCAGGGTGGCGGAGTACTTTGTCACCCTGACATAATAATTGCCCATTCCCCAAAGTCTAAATCAGGTCCTAAGTAAGAGGGTAAAATCTTTGACCTGAACAAACCTGCTTGGTGTATAAGACTTGCGCTTCATTGCAGTTGACCTGAAATTGCCAGAGAGAGGCAGAAAAGAGAGAAAGGAAGAGGAAGAGAATGACAGGAATCCAGCAACAAAGAAAGAGAGCAGCGGTGAAAAAGGACCTGCAAGAGTGAGATAAAATGGCAGGTAGTGTATAGTGGTGGATGAAAGAGACATGAGTGGAATCAAGCCCATTATCCTTGGTATTCAGCAGCTTAAACATTCACCAGGCCAGCAACGAATCTCTGGAAGAACATTTGGGCACTAGCACTTATTTTACAAATTAGCACTGCCAGGGGGTTGAGTTCAGGTTAATTTAGTGACTTTAGGGTTCACCCTGACAAGTTAGTGTCAATATGCCTTCAGGTGGGCAACCACCCACCCCAGATAATATTCCACTTTTTTACAGGCTGTCCATTATGTTTTTTATCTGCCCGTGGCTATTTTGAGGCTGAACCCAAGAAATGTGTCCAAGCATTCCCACAAAAATATGCTTTCATTTTAATTCTACAAGCAATATAAATCCAAACATACACTGTTCCCAATATTATGAACTTTATCGGTGTGATGGCTAGCAACAGCAGCATTATGCAACTGTGAAAGACACTGTTATCAGAACCATTCTCATGTTTGCTTCATACCATGGCGTGGACGTAGAAGCTCGTACTTTGGATGCGAGCGGCCTGGACGGCCAGCTGATGCCGCCGGTTTAGTTCTACATTCCAGTATACCGCAGAGCGATGACCTAATAAGAAGTGTGGATATCGTTCAGAAACTGCCAACAGTGTGTCAAAGGGGAATGTGGCTAAAGTGACGAAGCGGTTCCATTTACTTTTGCGTGTAGAGGAGAATAACGGGGCCAGCGAAGACATTGTCTGAAGACATACAGGGAGTAGCATCCCTACAAGTTGTGACCGTCTGCTTTCTTTGATACCAATGTGATTTTTCCTTGTTTTTTTGGCCATGGCCTGATGAGGCCAGAGTCAGTGGGCTGAAACGTGTCGACCTGAAAAAGTAGAGAAGTCTAATGGATCAAAAATGATATGTATGCATTTACAAACACACACTTCATGGACTGAGTGGAGGTGGAAGTATCCCTCATATGTGTGTGTAATGGACTATCTCCCCATGGATTGCATATGTATTTGTGTTGGTTAGCAACCAGGTTTAGATGGTATGGGTAGGAAGGAATCATGAACGATGTTTGATCATTATGTTATTTTATGTTTGTTGTTTTTGGTTTGGTGAAGTATTGAGAAAGAAAATATAAAATCCTATGTGTGAAACAACAGGGGAAGTTCGGTGAGTGTCTTAATCATTTAAAGAATTTGTATGGGGACTAGGTTCCCACCTGTAGGAACTAATGTATTTCTTTCCTACTTTGTAATTAGTCTGATCAATTCCCACACATCCTTTCGCTTATTGCTTCTGTATGCCTTTGCCCAGATGTGTTGGGGTGATTAGGGAAACCCCCTTGGTTTAGTAGTCATACCAGAAGTTAGGCATTTCAGTACATGCAGGGCTTTAAGTGGGCTGGGTCCTGCTGGTGCAGAACACTGGTAGTTATTAAAAGGGGGCATAGAAATGGGTTCTTATTGGGTTCTGGTTTCATGCCCATGACACACAGGCTTTACCACTGGTGCCAGTGCCTTTGCGGAGCTATGATTCGGTAAAGACATTCAACCAGAGACATTGCATGAAGGCATGCCGTGTCCACCTGCTGCCTTTCTGGGGGGCACAGGAGTGGGGAGCAAGGGCCAGCTTTGACCTGAATGAGGAACATACAAGCTCATGTCATGAGGAATCTGTGTCACTCCACCATACACAGGGGATACCAGCCCTTCAAATCCACATGTGCACAAGCACCGATTTCACCTTATGCCGGGCGTAACTTCATGGGGGTGTTTGGGGTGTTACACCCCCTCTAATAAATGTATTAGTTAGTAAATAGTTGGATACAGGAGCCTTCAGACGGATATAGTAAGGTGTCAGTGTGATTGTTGGAAAATCAGAAGCTCACCCCCCCCTCCAGTTTTACTGACCAAGCTACACCCCTGCACCTTAGTTACACCACTGGATGCTTTCATGGTTACTGCTGTGTTCACTCATCTCAGCCGTCTTCCGTTCATCATATTCAGAAGGATGACAGGATAGAAAGTTACACAGCGACAGCAGCAACCGATTTGTAAAACTCTTGATCTGTTTGTCCTGTTTACTTTGCACGTCACTGGCTGTCGTTGAGCCTGGCCTCTGGGATCAGTGGCATGTTATGAAGTGGTGATGCACTGCTCATCAAGAAAGGATTTGTAATAAAGGTAATGTCACTTTCAGTGATGGAAATATTCTTTGCATAAAATCTAATTGTTATGTGTGTCTATCAGCTGCAATGGCAGAACACAAAATATTCCATCCTTAGTCCTAAAAGTGCTTTAGACATATTGCAACAAACCTATGATTCCATTTGTTTACGTTGTAAGTCGCTGGCCGCAGGTTTCACTTAATTAGTACAAATTGAACACACAAAGATAGGAATAAGCAACAGAAATGTGACCAGTGAACCTTTGCGTAGGGCCTTCCGCTGTGTGGCAACATGCCAAATCTTCAGTTCATGCAGCGGATGATGGATTATGTGGCAAATGCGTCAAATCCATATTTATGTGGAAAACACAACTGATGCAAAATCACATGATTCCAGTAGCCCTGAGTATTAATACTGTTTTATATGAGTGCAGCTACTTCTTTTTTTTTTTTTTGTTCAAAATGATTTTATTGAAACAAAATGCAAACAGAAGAATTAAACAAATACAATACAAAAGAATAATTCTCATAAGCGTAAAAGGTGAAATTGCGAATATAAAATGCAATAATCCAAGGGATACGAAAGGGGGAGAATAAGGAAGGGAAGGGACGGGGCAGGGGACATATTAGATAATCGTAAAATACAACAAAATAGAGTCACAATTAATTTGGATGATAAAGGCTGGTAATAGAAGGGAAATTATATATCAAAATACAGAATAGAACTTGAGGTCCTAGTAGTACATAACTAAGCATGGGCGTAAAAAACCGCTCCGATCGCGGATTTTTTGGATTTTCGGCAAATTCGCAATCCGCGAACTCTCGCGAATTTGTCGAAAATCCGTGAATCCGCTCGCGGCGGATTTTTTGCTTGGTTGCGGCGCGCGGCGTGGTGCACGGCGTTCACTTTCCGTCATTAAGCGTTTGCCGAGTTGTTTTTCTCGATCATATTTAGCGAGTGCCGCGCCATTTTGGATCTTGCTGCGTGATCCCGCGGGAGTTTGGCGCCCGTGAATACGTAATCGCGGCTTGCCACCTTGCACAGCATACCTCGCGAGAGTTCGCAATTGCGAACACGTAGTTGCGGCGGAAAGGAACAATCTCACACTCGCGAAATAGAGATTTTGCAATTCTGCACAAGAAAATCACCAGCAAACAGGATAAACCTTCAGAAAATTATGATTTTTATCAGAATCACTCCTCAGGTTGACATTTGCATGGCCTTTTTTTTTGCAAGGAGTCCATTTTTGGGGGGGGGAGGAAGGAAGTGCCCCACAGTCTCCAACTTCCTGTTCCTGTCCAGCAGGCTCCTCCCAGTGCTTTGTCCATCTCCTGGTCACTTTCATTTGGATCTGGAGCTGGAAGGATTACTTTTTGTGGGTGCTGCTGGATATTTGGATTTGAGGCCTTTTTGACTGTCTTTGGATCACTTTTGGATTAGAAATCAACTTTCACAAGTAAGTTTGTTTGGGGCATTACAGTTGCTGCAAGTACAATTTTGGAACTTTTTCAGAACATTAAATAAATTATATTGTTGGTAGCCACAGTATCCAGTAGGACCAGGGTTGGTTAGGGGTGCATGATACAACTGTTTTGTTGAATTTAAACACCATTGAGGCCATGGATGGGCTGGGATTGTGCTGATTTTATTGTTTTTTGTCGTTTTTTTGGGGCTGCTGGTGGGGCCTTTTGCCAAGGGGTAGTGGTGCATGGACTGAGTGTGCCTGTAGTGTGGTCTCACTTTCTTTAATGTAAACATCATGGATGGCATTGGATTGTGGTGATTTCTGGCTGGTTTTCTGTTTTTTGGGGGTGTACTGTTGATGTGGACTGTGGCCATGTGGGTGGTGGTGGTGGCCATCTTGAGTCCTGGCTGGTACAGGCAACATGTGCTTGGGGTGTAAGGGGCCATTTTGAAGAGAGGCAGTGTCTGAGGCCTGCACTTATTTTGCCTACTTTTCATCCATTATGCCCAGGGGTAGTGAGTGTTGCATGGGCCTAGTGTTTCTGAGGGGTGTCTTCTTGAATTTAAACACCATTGAGGCCATGGATGGGCTGGGATTGTGCTGATTTTATTGTTTTTTGTCGTTTTTTTGGGGCTGCTGGTGGGGCCTTTTGCCATGGGGTAGTGGTGCATGGACTGAGTGTGCCTGTAGTGTGGTCTCACTCTCTTTAATGTAAACATCATGGATGGCATTGGATTGTGGTGATTTCTGGCTGGTTTTCTGTTTTTTGGGGGTGTACTGTTGATGTGGACTGTGGCCATGTGGGTGGTGGTGGTGGCCATCTTGAGTCCTGGCTGGTACAGGCAACATGTGCTTGGGGTGTAAGGGGCCATTTTGAAGAGAGGCAGTGTCTGAGGCCTGCACTTATTTTGCCTACTTTTCATCCATTATGCCCAGGGGTAGTGAGTGTTGCATGGGCCTAGTGTTTCTGAGGGGTGTCTTCTTGAATTTAAACACCATTGAGGCCATGGATGGGCTGGGATTGTGCTGATTTTATTGTTTTTTGTCGTTTTTTTGGGGCTGCTGGTGGGGCCTTTTGCCAAGGGGTAGTGGTGCATGGACTGAGTGTGCCTGTAGTGTGGTCTCACTCTCTTTAATGTAAACATCATGGATGGCATTGGATTGTGGTGATTTCTGGCTGGTTTTCTGTTTTTTGGGGGTGTACTGTTGATGTGGACTGTGGCCATGTGGGTGGTGGTGGTGGCCATCTTGAGTCCTGGCTGGTACAGGCAACATGTGCTTGGGGTGTAAGGGGCCATTTTGAAGAGAGGCAGTGTCTGAGGCCTGCACTTATTTTGCCTACTTTTCATCCATTATGCCCAGGGGTAGTGAGTGTTGCATGGGCCTAGTGTTTCTGAGGGGTGTCTTCTTGAATTTAAACACCATTGAGGCCATGGATGGGCTGGGATTGTGCTGATTTTATTGTTTTTTGTCGTTTTTTTGGGGCTGCTGGTGGGGCCTTTTGCCAAGGGGTAGTGGTGCATGGACTGAGTGTGCCTGTAGTGTGGTCTCACTCTCTTTAATGTAAACATCATGGATGGCATTGGATTGTGGTGATTTCTGGCTGGTTTTCTGTTTTTTGGGGGTGTACTGTTGATGTGGACTGTGGCCATGTGGGTGGTGGTGGTGGCCATCTTGAGTCCTGGCTGGTACAGGCAACATGTGCTTGGGGTATAAGGGGCCATTTTGAAGAGAGGCAGTGTCTGAGGCCTGCACTTATTTTGCCTACTTTTCATCCATTATGCCCAGGGGTAGTGAGTGTTGCATGGGCCTAGTGTTTCTGAGGGGTGTCTTCTTGAATTTAAACACCATTGAGGCCATGGATGGGCTGGGATTGTGCTTATTTTGATTGTTTTTTGTCGTTTTTTTGGGGCTGCTGGTGGGGCCTTTTGCCAAGGGGTAGTGGTGCATGGACTGAGTGTGCCTGTAGTGTGGTCTCACTCTCTTTAATGTAAACATCATGGATGGCATTGGATTGTGGTGATTTCTGGCTGGTTTTCTGTTTTTTGGGGGTGTACTGTTGATGTGGACTGTGGCCATGTGGGTGGTGGTGGTGGCCATCTTGAGTCCTGGCTGTTACAGGCAACATGTGCTTGGGGTGTAATGGGCCATTTTGAAAAGAGGCAGTGTCTGAGGCCTGCACTTATTTTGCCTACTTTTCATCCATTATGCCCAGGGGTAGTGAGTGTTGCATACTTGCATGGCCCTAGTCTTTCTGTGGGGTGTCTTCAATATAAACATCATGGATGGCATGGGATTGTGCTCATTTTTCTGTGTTTTGTCGATTTTTTGGGGTGTATAACTGAACTGATGTTCCTCTGTCTTCCATTGCTTTTAGGTGCACAAGACTCAAGAGAACCACCAGTGCCAGGAAGAAGTCCTGCAGCGGTGTGTGTGTGCAGCATAACGTCACGCGACGTCACGTCTGGACACAGACAACTCTGCAACTCGTGCAACTGCTGCCTGCTGTTCTGACCTGCTCTGAAGAAGATGGCCCCCAAAAAAGTAACCCGTAGCTCCTCTAGCAAGAAAGGTGCCAGTAAGGAGCAGAAGAAGCAAGTTACCAAGGAGACTGGTGTGCCACCCGCCCCTTTTTTTGGGAGTAAAAAAAAAAGTATGCCTGCAGCAGCAGCGGGATCTGCTGGGGACCAAGCTGGCAGCAGCACCCCCGCTCCATTGGGCTCAGTGCCACCACCACCACCACACCAACTTAAGTCCAAGCCCTTGAGTGCTGCAGAGGCAGCCAGTATAGTTCTTCAATCACCATCGACCAGTGATGTTGACTCATCGCAAGAAAGCAGCAGCAATGTCCCTCAATCAACACAGGTTGTTGTAGCTCATCTGACGAGTGTTGAACAACCACAGCCACAACAACAATCACATGTGCAAGTACAAGCCCAAGTACATGTGGAAGGAGAGGCAGCGCAAGGAGATGCGCAAGCAGAGGTGCATGGAGGGTCACAAGTGCCCACAATAGTTGTTCCTCCCGAAGTAGGGGCACATCAGGAAATTGACAATCAAGGCGAGGTATCATTTGAGGAAGCCACTCCTCCTGATGATCCTTCATTGTCTTCCACACCCCTAGCAAGGAAGAGATCAAGGGTGGTGTCTACATCTTCTTCAAGCACACCTCCTTCTGATGATACGGATCAAACTTGGGAACCAGCACCACTGCCGTCTGAGAGTGAGGCACACCATGATCCGACAAAGGTAGTTAAGCGTAAAAGGAAGCTCGTCCAAAGTCTCAGAGTTATGGAGTGTGATGAGGCTCAACAAGAAGTGGCGGATACTGCTGCTGATGAAGACTCTGCCAACGACGACCCAGTCATCATAAAGGTCACTGCAGCCCCAGCGGGCATGCAGCAAACAGACATTTTGACCCTAGCCCGAAGAGCTGCTGAGCGTGATGATGATGATGTTGTCGATGAGGAGGCAGTGGAAACACCACAATCATTGGAGTTAAGTAGTACACCAACTCGTCCCGCTTCCATATTTCTTTCTGGCAAGAAGAGACCTCCATCCACCTCGACCTTAATTAGTGGCGGTGAAAGTGCACAACGTACAAAAGTTGGGCAATCCAGATCCTCCACTTCATCTGGCATTAGCTTCATGACCACCACCACCAGTATCGCCGCCTCCTCCAGGTCCCCACAGACACTTCAAGTCCCCAGTTTGGGACTTCTTTACTGTTTGTCAAAAAAATCCAAAGTTTGCCATTTGTACCCTTTGTAAGCTTGCAGTTAGTCGTGGTAAGCCAGGTACCAACTATGGTACCGGAGGCCAGAGAGGTCATCTTAGGAGACAGCACACTGTCCAATGGTTTGCGCACCTAGATGCGATCAAGAAAGGCCGAATTCAAGGAAACGTTGATGTTGCATCTGATGATGACGAGGAGGAAGAAGACGTGTCAAACACTTCCCTTACACCCAGTACCCCTGTCAGCAGCACACCCAATGTGAGGCACACTAAGAGTGTTGGAGCGAGTGAGACACCAACGCACAAAAGTTCACCAGCGAGCAAAATTGGGTCAACGAAGTCATTATCAGCCCGTAAATGCTTGGTCCAGGGCAACATTAGAACAATGCTTACTTCAGACGTGCCATATGAACGCAACCACCCACTGACGCGTCTGTATAACACTAAGCTGGCTAAAATGCTAGCTGTGGACCTTCTCCCTTTTTCTTTTGTAGAAGCGGTAGGTTTTCTAGAATTAGTGGCAACGCTCTGCCCTAAATGGAAGGTTCCTAGCCGGTTCTATTTTGCCAGAGTTGCGGTTCCAGCACTACATGAAGATGTGCTGGAGGCGATTGGGGCAGCTTTGCAGAAGAGTGCTGTTCACACAATACATCTGACAACAGACATGTGGACCAGTGGCGCAGGCGCTGATTACATGTGCATCACTGCACACTGGGTCTCTTTATCAGGTGTTAAAGCAAAGCTAAACGCAGGTGTTGACCCGGACAAAGTTTTCAAAGCTGCTCGGAAACATGCAACACTAGCCATGTTTGGCTTGGAGAAAAGTCACACATCCCAAAACATTTTGGACGAGTTTGACAAAAAGGTCTTGAAAATGCTATCCCCAAAAAAACGCCAGATTGGTTATGTTTCCACGGATAATGGCGCCAATGTAGTTAAGGCCATGGCGCTGGGTCGCTATTTTAGAGTGCCGTGTTTGGCGCACTGTATCAACCTGGTAGTTCAAAAATTCTTGAGTGATAGAGACAGTGCAGCGTTCGCGGTAATGGCCACCTGCCGCAAAATGTGCAACCATTTCAGCCATTCTTTTAAGGCCCGGAAGCATCTGAGGAGGCTGCTACTTCAAAGTCGAATACCAGTGAAAGCACTCATCCAGGAGGTGGCAACACGTTGGAACTCAACCTTCTACATGCTTGAGCGTCTGTATGAGCAGTATACGGTACTCGATCACTATTTCTTCACAGAGGGTACATCTCAGAAGGAGGACATGCGGATGGGTGCGGCGCAATGGGACATAGTTAAAAGCCTGACAGACATGCTTCGTCCTTTTGAGTTCTTCACACTTGCAGTCAGCCAGGAGGACTGTAATTTGGGAAAAGCTATCCCATTGTTGTGCATGCTGGAGCACCAACTGATGGCGGTGTCTTCTGAGTTTGAAAAAGATGAAAAAAAAAAAGACCATTTTATTTTGTCTGAGAAATTATTAGAGCGCCTACGTGGTGATGAACGTCTTCAAAAGATCAAGTCAGAACAGCATTACATTTGTGCTACTATTCTGGATCCACGCTACAAAAAGGCGCTGGCAGGCGAAGCATTCTTTCCTTTTGCTGATGCAGATGTTCAAAAGTACAAACATTGGTTAGCCTGGTCAGCCAAGAGGTTTGAAAAAGAACGGCAGGTTATTGAAGGAGAAGACAGTACATCAGCATCAGCATCAGCAGGCCATCCCCAGTCACAAGAATCCACTTCTGCACCTGTGGCTGGGGCACAAGTGACCTCTCAGCCGTTAAAGACACCGGCAAGTGGATCATCTGCACCACACACAATGACAACACTAACAGTGGCTGCGGAGGAGGATTGGCTAAGTTTGATGGGGTATGGTTCTCGAAAAAATGTCACAGGCACAGCAAAAAGTAAGCAAAGTGGAGAAACCGTTGATGACCTTGAGTCGATGGTGCAGGACTATCTGAATGACTCAACAGAGGTCTTTCTTAATGATGAGCCATTGCAGTATTGGCATGGGAAAAAACAATTGTGGCCAGAGCTCTCCAACCTGGCTATAAACTATTTGTCTTGCCCACTCGCAAGTGTGTCTTCTGAACGTGTTTTCAGTGCTGCTGGTGGCATTGTAACTCCCAAACGGAGCCGCCTCTCGCCCCAAAATGTGGAGCGGCTGACAATGATCAAGATGAATCAGCACCTCATACCACCAGATTACAAAGTACGAGAAAGCACGCCGCATGAAGACGAGGAGGACGGCAACGTAGATGAGGGGATTTGTTCTCTGTTCGGTGGCACTGACCTCATCCTGCCTGAATTCGCAGAGTATGATGACGAAATCTTCTTCTTATTCCCTGACACCGAGCCCTGAAAATGAGACGATGAATCAATAACTTTCTTTTTCGTCCTTATTCACTTTTATTCCTGTGTGTCTCTCTTTCTTTGTTTTGCACAGTTAATTTAATTCAAACTTTAATCACCTAATCCTAAAAACAAGACCATCAGCAGAACTGTCTTCACTTGTTTGCTTATTGATTTGAAGGTGCCGCAGTCTACATTCCTCAGGTTCACAAGTTCTGAAGAACATGCTCCTCTATCCTCCTCCTCCAGACTGCGATTTCCCTCAAAGCAGAGTGCTGGATTACGCCCAATGAAGAAAGACTCAGCACTTGTGGGGGTGTTCTACTTCTTTGCGGGTGAGTTGACGGATTTGGGCCCATTGCTGTGAAGCTCTAATAATGGATAAAAGTGTTTTGGACCAAATATGAGGTGGAAATTTCTTGCCGTTTTTGCTGACTTGCTTGCCTTTGAGGTGCTCTTTGGCGGGGTTCCGGGTGTTTGTGGGTGAGTTTTGGGGTCTGGGAGCACTGCTGCGACAGTCTAATCTTGATTGCATTTGCTTTTCAGGAAATCCGTGGTGGAAAACAGGAGTTATGATGATTGATGATGACCTAGCTGCACAGCGCGTTTGGACCGAAGGCCGAGAGATATTGTAAGTATGAGATTTAGCTTTTTCGCTGTTTGGGGGTGTTGTCGCGTGGTTTTTTGCGGATGGGTTGGCGGGTCTTGGCTGGGGCATTCCTGGGGCATTCCTGGGAAGGTCTAATGCCGGATAGAAGTGTTTTGGACAAAATCCTTAAGGAAAAGCCTTTTTTTTGCTATTTCTTCTGACATCTTGCTCAATGTAGCGTTTTGGGGGGCTTCCTGCTGTTCGTGGGTGGGTTGCGGCCGGGGTCTCTGTCGAAGCACTGCTGCGACAGTCTAATCTTGATTGCATTTGCTTTTCAGGAAATCCGTGGTGGAAAACAGGAGTTATGATGATTGATGATGACCTAGCTGATAGTAGCTGCACAGCACGTTTGGACCAGAAGGCCGAGAGATATTGTAAGTATGAGATTTAGCTTTTTCGCTGTTTGGGGGTGTTGTCGCGTGGTTTTTTGTGGGTGGGTTGGCGGGTCTTGCCTGGGGCATTCCTGGGAAGGTCTAATACCGGATAGAAGTGTTTTGGACAAAATCCATAAGGAAACACCAGTTTTGGCACTTTTTGTAAGTTAGGGTTTGTTAGGGTTAGCCCTAGCAGCAGGATTGCATGTGTTTCGGGGTGTTCTATTGCAACGCAGTTCTGGGGTTTTAGAGCACTGTTGGAGCGATGCTGGCTATGGATACTTTTGCTTGCTTGCAAGTGGTTTGAATACAATCCACGGTCTGTATTTGGGCCTACTGTTACTTTCAAAGTACGTTTTGTCTCCATTTTTCTGCTAGGCATCGTTTTTGGAGATCTGATTGGGGGTCTTCTACATTTTTGCGACTGGCTTTAGTAAGGGTCTTGGTGGGCGCATTGCTGGGAAGGTCAAATTTTGTTCTAAAACACAGTTTACAGTACACCTACCTTGAGGGGAAAGATCCGCTATAATATTTTGGCCATAATTATTTATCCTTAAAAAGGTGACTCAGACAGAGCACGCAATTTCAAAAATATTCTACTGTCTATTAGGGAAATCAAAGTGTGACTTTTTGCACCACACAGCGTGCATACCTTTTATTTATTTATCAGTGGTATTGTAATAGCAATTCCTGTTTTCCGTTCAATAATTACAGGCCGGGTTTCAGTCAACATCCGCCAGGCAGGCAGTGGACAGGGTGTCTTCTGTCAGTGGTCACCAACATTGATGGACGAAGCGTCAGCTGGAATGGAGGAGTGCCGCTAATAAGAGGAATTGTTTGCTGCATGCAACTTACTTACCAAATTCAACAGGACAACTCCAACAACACGCAATAATCAAAAATAGAATGGACACTGGTTTCTACAAAACCATTGGTTTGTACGTCGAAAACCCTCATAGACAACCTGGTTTACTATAGTGCGGTATATCTTTTTATCCGCCTCACCAGGGGTCGTGGCGTATTCATAGGGTAATCGATTGACGTGCTGGGTGCCAAGCCTCACCCGAGGCTACCTCCGGTACAGGTAGAAGTGTCCAGAAATAATGACAAAGGAGGTAAGAAAATGATAAAAATAGTGGCTACTACAAAAATGTATTAATTTATTGAGAGATAGGTTCTAGACACTATAGATAAAATTAGATCGAAATGGAGGTAATCAAGTTACTGGATTACCGCATGTCTTTGAAAAAAATGTCTACGTGTTTCAGCTCTCTTGGCCCAGCCGGGTCTATGGAGCTTTCGTCAGGACAGGGACATATACGAAAATACAAATAAATAAAAAACTCCCACAATTTGTGTAGTATTGGTTGATAAGTATCAATGACTTATACTCAGAATGCCAACGGGGCAGAGTCAGCACAGGGGATTCTACGATGTTCCACGTGGCAAAAGACCACTAAGCGACTCCTTGTTCCCTGTTGAAGCTATCATCAAGCTGAATACAGTAACTTGATTACCTCCATTTCGATCTAATTTTATCTATAGTGTCTAGAACCTATCTCTCAATAAATTAATACATTTTTGTACTAGCCACTATTTTTATCCATTTTCTTACCTCCTTTGTCATTATTTCTGGACACTTCTACCTGTACCGGAGGTAGCCTCGGGTGAGGCTTGGCACCCAGCACGTCAATCGATTACCCTATGAATACGCCACGACCCCTGGTGAGGCGGATAAAAAGATATACCGCACTATAGTAAACCAGGTTGTCTATGAGGGTTTTCGACGTACAAACCAATGGTTTTGTAGAAACCAGTGTCCATTCTATTTTTGGTTATTGCGTATCTGTCCAGGGGAACTGAATGGACCCAGAATCCTCTTCCCTCCACTTTGATATCAACTCCAACAACATACAGAATACAGATACAGTATCCATTGTTTTCTTCTATGAGTGTGACTGCATGTGCTTAGCTTTAGTTTGTACCCAAAGATTTCTTTATCTTCAATTATTGTTTGTCCAGGCTGTGCTTTTTTTTTTCTTCTCTCAACAAAACCTACCCAAAAAGAAAGCCCCATTCCCATCCATTTTCCAAACCCTAACCCTCTTCCCCCGGGCTGTGTTGTTTTGCTTGATGTCTGACTAAAATGACATCAATAATTCCACACACTTGCTGGGGAGGATAAGGTCATAGCAACAGGCTGGTGAAGGAATACGAGGATATCTTCTAGACTTACTCAGCTTCAGTACTATATCTTCTAGTAGTAGGAGCCAATGTCAAATAAATTTAACGCAAGTACTAGTTATACTTGCAAGCAAATACTTTACCATTTGTTAGGCTACATTATGGCACTGTTCTAGTGTACTGTCACCTGCTATATTCTCGATCGTACCGTAACCGTTGTAATGCTACAGTAAGGACAAACCAGGTTTCGTTTTCTTTTTTTCCATAGGCATGCAACTGCCACTGTGTCACACCACTAGTACCACCGCAATGAGGAAATTTCACCCGCCCAGGATTGCCAACGTTAATCCCCATTTCACGTGGAGCCAGCCCTGGGCCTAACCCTAATTTCTAACACAAATTACAGGTAAGATAAGCGTTTGGTGGGAGGTAGTATAATGGAGTATTATTTAGGACTAGACGAGAGATTGACGGTAGTACTACTAAAGTCCTACGACTGTTCAGGAAAACAAACTTACTGTTACACCCCCGTCCCCCACCCACCAGACTGAAAAGCAGTAAAAAACAGGTATGGTCAGATAAAGTTGAAAAATGTATATTTATGTAGCCCTAACAAAATAATCTCCCTCAAGACCCACCCTAACCCCAACGATTGTCTTTGAAAAGTCCCAGAAAGAACCCAACTCCCAAATCCCACCCCTCAAAAGTCTCTAAAAAAAGGGCAAGGGACACTCCACTACTGGAGGGTGCTGGTGCATTTTGCGGCATGGGCATCATACTCCTTGCGGAGGGTGGCAAGCTCGAAGCGGAGGCCCTCCACCAAGTTCTTATAGTTCTGGACCTCCTGCTCCAGGTAGGACATTCGGACTCCTAGGCGGCGTTGGCGTGCCTTGCAGCTCCTGTGGGGGGCAGCTGGTCTTTCTGTTGCTTGGCGGTGGCGGTTGGCTTTGTTAGCCCGGCTCGGTCCCGCTGGAGCACTGTGCATGCTGGCGTCCCGTGGGGTCACGGAGGAGGATGCAGCTGTCCCAGTCGAGGATGTTGTTGTTGCACCGGTCGACTGCGTGTCCTCCTCCTCCTCCAGGGCCACCAGCCGCCGATATTCGGCGACAGTGGCATCCAGCCTCCGTTGCCGGGCCATTCGAGCCTGCTCCCTCCGTGATGTCGATTTGGAAGGAGCAACTATATGAAGAAAGAAAGACATAGTCTGTAACCAATGCTCCTTAGCATTAATAACACAAAGTGATTGAGCCGAAAGTTGGGTCACAGTACAAGTAGCAAATTGAAAGCACAGTACATAACTATTGAGGACAGTATCTTTGTAACCTCCCACTTCTGCATCCTTGCTCTAACATTAGTGGTAGTTTAATGAACAAATTCTACGACCCCTATGGACTTCCATTACAGTCGACTATGACAGTACACCAGTCTTATTCTTCTTCTTCTCTCTTGTTTAGGAAAATTGGTACGTTATCTTATGCAAGCCGGCAGAATGGCAGCACAGTGAACTTGCACCCGAGAAAAACAGTTGCACACCATGATGAGTGAGACAGACTTGCGTTACTGTAGCGGTCCAGTACATGCAGGTGGTGAAGCTATTACTTTTCTATTACGGGTGGCACTGAGAATACTCTGTTACAAGGGCTACTGCTTAATTAATTTACCTTTCACCCTACAGTGCAAATGAGTACTAGAAAAGGAAAATGAAGAAGCTAAATAATTTGATTATCTATCACTTCACATGGGACGTATTTGATGACATATGGGATGACTTTAGGTGCTTTGCTTAATATTGAGTGAACAGTGATACACCCACACATGAATGACGTACTACAACTAAACTAAAGTTATTAAGAGAGGTACGGAGTGTCCACCGTAATAACCAGATATATGCTGTGCTTGCAGTTGCAATACAAAGTACTGCTACTATTCATGGTAGTATTGGACACATTTACAATTTCTTTTCCTTGCCTTCCCTACACTGGAACGGACGTGCGGGTGCGGTGGTACATGCTCTTCAAGGTAACACTTAGTTCATCCAGCGACCATCTACTCTCTCTAGATACACATGTGCTATCTAAGAGTCAGAGAATACCATGCTCCAGGAATCCATTCATTCAAAGTATACGCACACATACAGTTTCTGTTTCACCCACCCAGGCTGCTGTCCTTCCACCCATCCTTGCTTCATCATTGACCCAGCCATGCACCATACCATATTCTTTCCTTCCCAGCCACCTCGGGGGCCAAGCAAACACATATCGTTCTTCTTTGCCAGCCATCATACAATTTCGCGTCCCACTTACTTACACCCTTCTTTCGCTTTTCATTCATCCCATCCATCACGTTCATCTAAGAACTTATTGGGATTCTTCTCACCAAAAACTTCACAGCTAAGTCGAAGTACATTTCGAGGAGGCTACTACCTGGTTGATTTGTAATACACCCGTGCAGAAAGCACACTATGCAGTCTTCAATCTCAATAAGTAAGGAATATATAGCTTACCTGTTCCCGCCACCACCGTGCGAACCCCCACAGGACCGTCCGCCGGCTCTTGCACCGCCTCCTCCCCAGAGTCCTCCGAGTCCTCGCCCAACACCGCCACCTCCGCGCTGGCCCCGTCACCAGATGTTCCACCTACAAAGTACATTTAAGAATGTTAGAATACACCACTCACTACTATATAATATTTGGTCTAGGAGTAATAAAGAAATGTTAAAAAAACAGAATACAATGTAATAATTTGTGACTGTCTACTCTAAAGTAAAAATGTCCCTTTTTCCAGGGAAGGCTGTTGTCTTGCTGCACTTTTATGCACAACTGATGAATGCTTGCTTTTTATTTTTAACACGCACCACTTTTTCTCCTAACAGACAGAAGCTTGACTCCTAAGAACACGACCAGGATCAAGTTCAAACCAGGTGAGAGCTCGGCTCGACCACAAGAAATGTGTCCAATTAATCGTCAGCACTAAGCACTTTTCCGTTTTCAGTTAAATAGTTTTATGACAAAGTAGATTTTAATAAATGTGTTTACTTTTAATAAAGCTTTTAAACTTAAATAGACTCTGTGGTTTTTGGTCCTCCAGACTAGAGTGGATGAGCTAAAGGTTTTGGAATTTTTGCAAGCATGAGTGCCTCTGACACTTCTTGACTGTGACTCCGTACTCTTGTCCTGCGTACGATAATCTAGAGATCATTGAGGATCAATCATCGGTGACTTCGGGAGCTAAATGACTCTGCCACACTATCTAGTCAGTAAGGAGACAGTGCATAGAGCTATTGCTGAATAGAATGGGAGTACAATGGAATTGCCAAATGTCCAATCTTAGTTAGCTACACAGACAGACTAATAAGAATAATCTAGTAATACCACATGGAGTCATATTCGAGGCAGGATAAAAATTTATATCCAGTCTACAAGAAGATCAAAGACGATTTAGAAAAAATCGAATGAGGAACGCTAGGAAAAAATAGGTACTCTTTATTAAAATTTAAACTTACTGGGGCCAGCAAAGGAGCCCTCGCCTGCCCGATCCTGGCCTGCACCCTCCTGAACAGCACCCTCCTCCTGTGTCCTCTTGCCCTTGGGGGGAGCTGATGTACAACATGAAAGAAAGAAAGACCAGAAAACATGGATGAGATTTGTCAACCAAATCAAACATTTCAAAAGAACAATAACAAAATATTTTGGAGAAATAGCAAATAGATAGACAACTATTCCACGGGATCTATCTCATGTGGTATACTACGTTATTCGTATTGCCTGATTTGCGGACCGTTGACTTAGAAAGTTCCTATGTAACTCAATAAACAGACTACTAAAGAGGTTTGCCTAGGCCTGGCAGGCAGCAGTCCGCAGCACGCGAAGTGACAGACAAAGTCCATCCTGCTTGCAGATCAGTGAATACTCAAACTATCAATCCACCGACCACCGCCACTATTTCTTCTTATAGCCATGTGTCTAAAGGAAGGACTGGACTTCAGTCTGTTGGGGCTGATTTAGAAGTCCCTTGCGGCTCATTTTCCTCCATTGTTGCATGACTTTTGTGACGCAGCGGCAGAACAAAAGACTCGCCATGGTGTTGGTGCGGCGTATATATGCATCACGTTGTAAAGCCCTGCGCCATCAGGGGGCGTTCCGGCGCAAGGGAGGGCGTACCTGCGCAGGAACGAATCCTAAAAGTGGCTGAGGGAAATTTACAAGATGTCAATCAGTCACTTTTAGGACAATGATGCATGACTCAAACCCTGCGCGCTTGAAGCCGACGTACGGCTTGATGCAGCATTGGGGAGATAGGGTACCCCAGAGCATTGCTGGAGCTGCGCCATCGTTGGCACGCAACTCCAGCAATGCGCCGCCTTTACGGCACAGATGCGTAAGGCTTCTGTGACATTTTGGGCCAATGGGTGGTGGTGGCATGGCACACAATTACTGCCGCACCCCTGCTACTTTGCAGGGATGCGCCGGTAATTGAAAATATGACCCTTAGTGTCTAGCATTACGCAGTTCTTATCTTTACACTACACTCATACATAATTTCTCAGGCCAATGAAATGAACACAAAATACAAAACAAATAAGCATAGTAGCAAGCAAGGCTACTGAGAAGGAGAGCAGTGCACCTGAAATGCATAGAAGATTTTGAAATATAATTTACCTACAATGTAATCGGCAGCATTATTGCTCTTGGTAAAGAACAAAGATTTGCAAATGACAGAGCCGGATAAAACAGAGTAGTGATGAATAGCTACTACTACTCACCAAGCCCGGGGACCTCTACGCCGAGCGCGTCCAGCAAGTCCCGCTCCCGGTCCATGACATCTGTCCAGCGGTGGGTGGCCTGGTTATATGTGCGCCGGACCCCAGAGAGCTGAAACATGGCCCGGCACACCTTCTCCCACTGCTTCCGGCGCTCCCGGATGCCATAGCCGGTTGCGATCTTGCCGCCTCCCAGGATCGTCTTGGGGAGGCGGCGCTGGACGTGGAAGATGAGTGCGGCCACCTCCTCCGCGCTAAAGATCTCCCGTGGCACCACTTGCTCCCCCCTCAAACGCCCGCACGGGAGCCGGTCACGGGATGCGGGACCCTTCCCCTTCTCAGGGTGCTTCCCGGCTCCCTTTACCATGGTCTGGGCAGAAATAAAGTTAAATGATAAAGAAGAAATAGAATAGTGAAGAAGAAAAGAAAAGAGTTTAAAAAAGTAGTTTAAAAGTAACTAAAAGCAGCAGAAAACACAAAAATATAGAGCTAGAAAAATAGAGGGATAGATTAATAAGTAAAATAGATCAAATAAACTTCAAACAAGCAAAGGATGGCAGAGATTCAGAGAGGATACAGAAAGCATGCCCAGAACCATAGCAATGAATGAGAAACAAGATGGCCGTGCCCGTTCCCGACCGCGTGGGTAAGTTCGCGCGAGATTTTCCTCGCGAGCACACGCGAAATTGTACTAGCGAGCAGCACACTTTGCGAGATTACACATAGCGGCCGGAAACGGAATTACGTCACGCAAACAAGATGGCCGCGCCCGTGTACGACCGCTAGGGTAACTTGGCAAACGTATAGCTACAAGCGCCTCGCGAACACGCACAAAATCACGCGAACATACACGTCGCAAAAAAAAAATTAGTGTATTCGCAAGCATTCGCGGCTTCCGAAATCGATCTCGCACGGATTCGCGTCCCAAAAAACGCGCGAAATTGCAGAAAAAACGATTTTTGCTAAACTGAAAGCAATGAGCAGGTGCAAAAGTTCAAACTTAACATTTGTAACATTCACTGTAGTGCTTCCTGAGGGGCCCCTCCAGAGTTTGCAACTATTCTATGACCCTGCTATGACCCAAACAGCAGGCTCATAGAATAGCTACAAGTAGACCATAAAGGTCCTGTGAAAAAAAAATTCACTGCAACAGAAAGCAAATTACAGATAAGGAAGGAAGCAGGTGCCAGCCAGACTGGAACTTTCTAAATAACTGACACATTAATCAACCCCAAATTAATTCATGGCAGTTGAAGTAGGGGAGGTGTGCTTGCTTTTTTCACCCCCCATAAACTACAGTGATAAACAAACCTAATGGGTGGCAGTGAGGATGTACCAGAGGGTGGCATGGGTGTCCCAGAGGGTGGCAGTGGTGAAACAGAGGGTGCTGTGAACCTGTGATGATAAACCAGACGTAGAAACAACATAGTCGCGGCCGTTGCGAGCCGAAAAGTAAGTTCGTAATTGCGAAATTGTCCCAAAATCGGCGCGAACGCGCGCCAACACAAAAACCGGGAAAATCCGCGAGAATTCACGTATCTTCGCGGATTGCGAATCCGTAAATCCGCAAATTCACGTACGCGAGATCCGCTAGATCCGCCCATGCTTATACATAACCCACGAATCATTGCATAACATACGAATCAATAGGAGACCAAAAAGATTGAAATGACTGCGAGTTGTGAACAATGCCTTTAAGAGACAGCTGAGCTCCTTTTCTAGTAAAGATAATCCACGACCACCAGGCATGAACTGAAAGAGAAGAAGCATCTTTCCAACAAAAAGTAATGGATTTTAAGGCAGCTGTAATTAAGAAATTAAATAACTGTGCTTCTAACTCAGTAAGAGGATGGGAAAGAGCAACTGATTTACATATTAACATGGCATAAGAAATATCATCTTGCACAGGTAAAATTTGCGAAATTACACTCCAAACCTCCAACCAAAATTTCAAAATAACTGGGCATTCATATAACATATGACGAAGAGATCCAGAACTATAAGTGCAATGCCAACAAACATCAGATGGTAACAATTTTCCATGGCATAATCGAAATGGGGTCCATAGGGCATTAAATAAAATAAAAGCATTAGTTTGATACAGAGACACTGGAAGCCAACCAGAAATACTATTAAGCCATATTGAAGACCATGTATCATCTGATAAGGAAATGGACAATTCAGAATTCCAAAAAGAGGACAGAGTACCAACATTGGAACCCTGAAAGGAAGTACATTTTTTATAAAACACAGAGACAGCTTTGGGGGATGATGTAACAGCTGCAAGGTAAATTAATAGGTCATTAGTAGTGGAAGAAGGAATACCATTGGGAAAAGAGTCCAAAATTGAATTACATAAGGATTGGTATTTTATAAAATCAGAAGCTGGGATATCAAATTTTAACCGTAGTTGCTCAAAAGGAATAAAAGCAGTTTCACAAAAGACATCTTTGAGATACAAAATTCCTTTTGAAATCCATGAGGACCAAAAGTTAATGTTCCTATTTAGTTTAAGTAAAGCACTGTGCCATAAAGACAAGTGAACTGTGGAGAGTAAGGGTACCTCAAAATTAGAATCCAAATCATTAATTATTAATCTAGAGGATTTGATGATAGAGGACTTATGAATAACCTTGGATGTAGAAGACATTGCCAGTAAAGAGGGCAATGAAAAGGGACTAACAATTGAAGATTCAATATCAAGCCAAATTGGAGGTTTGACCATATGGGAGGTTGTGAACCATAAGGAACTTTGCTTTAAAATAAAAGCTTTATGGTAGAGGTAAAAGTCCGGAAGAGCAAAGCCAGCCTGGGACTTAAGGAGTTTTAATTTCTTATAGGCAATACGAGGAACCTTATTAGACCATAGGAATTTAGATAACAGTTTGTCAATATCTTTATAAAATTTGAGAGGAAACTGAGTGGGAATCATGGCCAACGAGTAGTAAACTGAAATACTTAGGTATCCTATTTGCTTCCTCGTTACCTGCCACATTAAAACTCAATAGTGATTTTATTCTTGAATATATTAAGAACAAAACGTCCAAATGGTCTCCCCTTTCCCTCACCTGGTGGGGTAGAATGGATAGCCTCCATTCTACCCCACCAGGTGAGGAAAAGGGGAGACCATTTGGACGTTTTGTTCTTAATATATTCAAGAATAAAATCACTATTGAGTTTTAATGTGGCAGGTAACGAGGAAGCAAATAGGATACCTAAGTATTTCAGTTTACTGTTCTGCCAAAGAATATCTGTGTGTGGTAGCATATCCGGGGTACAAAGAGCATTCAAAGGAAAAAATTCTGTTTTACTTACATTTAACTTATAACCAGAAACAACCGAATATTTTTCAATAATGTCTAATAGGGAGGGAACAGAAGAAAGTGGGTTACTAATAAACAATAACACATCATCAGCATAGGCCAAAGTTTTAATCACTACATCATTTATCGCAATCCCTTGAATATTATCACTGCATCGGATACAATTAAGAAAAGGCTCAATTCCTAATAAAAACAATAGTGGAGAAAGGGGACAACCCTGTCTAGTACCTCTAAAAAGGGAAAATTGAGTGGAAATTTGGCCATTAATAAATAAACGAGCAGTAGGGGCAAAATATAAAGCAGAAATCATACGAATAAAATGGGCACCAAAATTAAAGGACAATAAAGTTTTAAATAAAAACTGCCAATGAATTTTATCAAAAGCTTTTTCTGCGTCCAAAGCCATCACTCCTGCAGGGGAAGCAAGATATGGACTCTGTTCTATAACATGTAAGAGGGATCTAGTATTGTTAGCCGAATACCTATTTTTCATAAAACCAGATTGATCTGGATGAATGATGGAGTGAAGAATGGGAGCTAATCTAGTGGCAAGAATTTTGGCATATAGCTTACAATCCTGGTTTATTAAGGAAATAGGACGATAATTAGCAACCAGGGTAGGGTCCTTATCAGGCTTGGGCAAAACAATGATTAGAGCGTCTGTAAAGGAGCCTGAAATAGTGCCAGAGGAACCAAAATGGGAAAAAAAGTGAACTTAAATAAGGTAAAAGGTAAGATTGAAATTCCTTATAAAATTCAGCAGGGATACCATCTGGGCCTGGGGATTTGTTCTTGGCAAGTGATTTGATAGCAAGTAGAATTTCATCACAAGTAATCGGAGAATCTAAACTTATTCTGTCTGAAAGAGAGACTTGAGGTAAATTGCACTGATTTAAAAAGGAATCAATGAAAGAGTCATCACAGGGTACGGGTTTACTATATAAATGAGAATAAAAATTTAAAAATTCTTGTACAATGTCATTATGAGAAATAGCAACTCGACCATTAGGACCACATATCGATGTAATTTGAGTTTTGTCCCTCTTAATACGTAAATAATTTGCAAGAAGCTTTCCAGATCTATTAGTATTAAAGCGAAATTTAGCATTAGATTTTGTAAGTTGTATTCCTGCTCGAGTACTAAGTATGGCATTAAATTCATAGCGAAGCTTCTGCAGTTTGGATTTGTACTGAAGGTCATTAGAGGAAATAAATAAACGTTCATATTTAGCAATTTGTTTTTCCAAATGTGTAACATTAGAGTTAAATTGTTTATTGTCATGTGCCATAATAGAAATAGTGGTACCTCTAATGTAGGCCTTAAAGGCATCCCACCTATTTACAATAGAAGTTGAACCTTCTGGGTTGAATAAAAAATAGTCTTGAATTGCTTGTAAAAGTTTAGACTTATGTTTATCATTAAGAACTATATTAGTGTTCATACGCCACCTATTTTGCTTAGTAAAAGTAGAGGAAATATTTAACACAAAGGAAATCAAAGCATGGTCCGAAACATCAATATTACCAATAACAGGGTTGGTGGCTGATTGAAGTAGAGAAGGTGAAAGCAAAAAATAATCAATTCTTGAATGAGAATTATGAGGATTAGAGAAAAAGGAAAAACATTTCTCCGTAGGAAAGTGTAACCTCCAAATATCAGCCAGTTTGGTTGTGTGAAGGAAAGATTTAAAGGCATTAAACACTTTAGGAGGACGGAATTTTGTAGTGGAAAGCCTATCCAGCAACGGATCAATACTTACATTAAAATCTCCCCCAACAATCAAAGGAACCTGCCCCAACTTCAGTACCTCAGAAGTTAAAGCAGACCAGAAAGAAGGGTCGTCAGCCGTAGGACCATAAACATTAAGCAAACAAATTGAGTCATGAATTTTAACCTTAACCACTATAAATCTACCTTCTAAGTCCGTAAACTTATTAAGAATTTGACAATGTAACCTTTTTGCAAAGAGAATTGCAACCCCATTTTTTCTTCCCTGTGCAGGAGAGGAAACAATATTATCCACCCACTTTTTCTTCATATATTGCAGAATTTTATCATCAACATGCGTTTCTTGAACAAAACAAATGTCAGCTTTACACATACCCAGGTAGTCTAAGATCTTAGTGCGTTTTACCGGATGCCTCAAACCCTTAACATTAAGAGAAACAATTTTAACATTATGAATATTAGCCATTATGCATTAAGAGGAAAGAACAAAAGAATGACTCAGAAAAAGAGGAATGGAGAAACAGCCATGGAAAAGGAGCGACTCTATGCAGAAAGTGAGAAAAGGAAAGACACAATAGGAAGAAAGAATAAAAGGAAAGGAGACAAACAAGGAACATAAATAAGAACAAGGAAACGCACACCCGTTCCACAAGAATGCCCAAAAACCGTTGGAGCCCAGAAGTATAAGACTATGCGAAGATGTGACAAGAAAAGTCAGGCTACTCGAAGTCAAGTATTAGGATCCTGAGTATCCATAGATGGAGGAGCTTGCTGTTCAAGAAACAAACGAAGATCTTCAGGACGTTGAAAAGATTTGGAGACATTGTCTTTCCATACACGCATCGTTGACGGATCGAAAAGACCATATTTAAATCCAAGGTGTCGCAGCTGTGGACAATAGGCAGAAAACTCTTTGCGAATAGCAACAGTTTCTTTGGCAAAGTCCTGGTGAATAAAGATTTTGGTCCCATTCACTAATAATGAAGGAATTTCTCTTGCAGCCTTTCGAATGAGGACCAAATGATGATGACGCAGAACCTTGAAAATCATTTGCCTGGGTTTAGTATGTCTAGGATTCCGATGGGAAGGGACTCTGTGGGCTTTATCAATCTCAAATTTTTCAGCGAATTTTATATTCAAAAGGCCCGGCAGAAGAGATTCAAGATATAAACGACAGTTCGTCCCTTCAACTTCTTCAGGCAAATTAAAAATACGTAGGTTGTATTGCCTATTACGATTTTCCAAGTCCAACAGTTGAGAATGCATTGGAATTATTTTGGCCAGTAAAGGTGTAAAAGTGTCAATTTTAGTTTTGTTATCCTGAATTTTAATGGCATTGTCGGAAATTTTCATTGACATAGAGGCCATATCTTTACGGATATTTTTGACTTCTGAAGCAATTATATCAGTATTCAAGCGCAGTGCTTTAATTTCCTCCAAAATTAGAGCAAGAGCAGGGTCAGAAGAATCTACCATCTTAGACTTTACTGGAGGAGGAGAAACCTGCTGCTTACGTTTAATAGTGTTCTTAGAATCCATTTTGAGGTGAAGTAAAGGCTCAACAATATGTGCAGGTTGAGAAAGAGAAGAAAAACAGCCGCAAAATGTGAGAAAAATGAGGTAAATGAGGTAATTATCACCAAAAACACTCAGAAGCAGCAAGTGCAGCAGCTAAATTAGACTGGAGGCGTGGCTAGGCCCAAGCCAGGCTCTGTCATAAAATATGCTCCGCCCCCAAACACTCAGACTCGGTGATACCTGAAGGACAGCCCGAGGTCCAGAACCATGGAGCCAGAAATCGTGCTTCCTCCGCAAGAATTCGCCCCAACATCACTCTGCAGTTCGGAAAGCACTCTGGGAGGTAAGCGCCAGCATTTCCTGACACAAAATTCGGCGTATTTAAAGAGGTCGGGCTGAGGGAATTATGGAGCTCCGGTTGCGGCGGCCATCTTGATTGACGCGCTCGCGCGTCTCCCCAAGTGCAGCTACTTCTATTAACGTAACACGCGTTTCTGCATAGCCCGCTTGCATTTTCCAGATAGTGCTTCATAAACCTGGTGAGATTATGAAGCACTCAAATTTACATTGTGTTACTGTTATAATTACCAGATTGTTTTCACATTAGGTACTGGGCTGGGAGCGATGTTCAGGTCTTATAATGGCCACCTATTTTTATTTGTTTTTAAACCACCTTGAGTTGAAAGATTATATAGGCCGTATTTATATTTGCCATGTTTAATTCATGTCGATGTTTCATGTCTGTGTTCATATCATGATCACAAGTTCAAATCCTGGCTTCTCACTCAGCCTTTCATTCTTCTAAGGTCGATTGAATGAGCATTATTATTTGAGTGAAAATTCACATCTGCTAATCATCTCAAGGGACCTTTTTGGAAATACATGTGTGGGAGCTGAACCCCAATAATGATCTGAACACCAATATTTTGATACCCCGACATTTGGTCTAAATGATTCAGCTCCAGTTTCTCCTCTAGTCGATATAGCGGTTAGAGACTACACTACTTATGAGAATAACACAATTTAGCAGAGTTAAAAAGAAATTAATAGTTGAAGCATAAAGAACTGAATTCCAGGCCAAACAAGAAGGCAAACGTGCTTTTTTAATACAGAAAAAGTTAAATGCCATGCAGAGAAAATATGCATGAGATGAAAGTTTCAGAGTCATAAAGAGTATAAACAAATCACATAGAGAGTCTAAGTCTAAATGCACATAAGCAGCCTTAATGACAACTACAAAATCCAACAGAACTCCGAAAGGATCAGCCTAATGAAGTTAAAGTTAAACTCAGACTAGGAAAAACACTTGAACTGCTAAAGTCCAAGAACTTTTATACCTAAATCATGCTTTCTAAAATAGATTCTGCAAATTCAGCTAGACATGATCATGGCTAGGGTTGCATTGGCAAATCAGAAATATTTAGGTAATTAAAAATACATTAGGGTTATCCTACTTCTTAAGGTAGTAGAAATTTTCCACCTTCTCCCTCGGCAACTACCCTCCGCGGACGATCAGCACAAAATGAAACATCTCACTAACAATGGCTCATAGATTCTGCATGTCTACACCTACACTTCCAGATAAAGTCCTTGAAAATGATACTTTAGTTGCATGGTGGACGTTTCATCCACAGTGCAGTCTTTCTAATAACTTTGTACATCACTATTAAATTTACGTCATTCACTTGGTGTTCCATTAAGTTATGAGGAGAGATGGCTTTGAAGCAGGCCACTAATGGAAGGGGGAATGAGTGAGGAGCATTTGAACAGTACATCAGAAACTACATCCACGTTAGAAATAATGGCTTCTTACACAGACATGTGGCATAGCAATTAGTTTCATTATCTACCCTTCTAAATGACTTAGGTAACTCATTTTAGTTGCAACATTGTTAGTTCACTGGTTATGACTCTTATAAAAACACTATGAGAAAAACTTTTCAAATGACTTTTGCAAATTTTTCCTATTATCGCAAATTACTCTTTGGTTATTTATTAATAATGATTGTAGGAAGGTGGATATCTGACTATGGTTACCCCCAACTTTTTGCCTGGTGTTTTGCTGGTTTTTGACTTAGTTGGCCTGGGATCCTGCTATTCAGGACCCCAGGCTTCCTGCTCTCTCTGTTAAAATGGACTCCATGTACCTTAGGTACATATCCAATTGGTACTGGGCCACCTTATCAGTCCCTGTACAGTGTACCTTAGGTACCCAGGGCATAGGTGTACCCAGGGCCTACCAGGGGCTGAAGCATGTATTATGCCACCCCTGGCTGGCCATCTAAATCTGACACAACTGGCTGCATGACAGCTGGGGCAAGGTGGTGTAAACACCCTTTGCTGTAGATATAGTATACATATATCTAACCCTAAAATGGACACATATATTCCTATCAGTCACTCCTATGGAAGGCTTTATCAATCCTGAAGGCAGAGTGCTTGGAATTATGTGGGATGGTGCTCTGGCATGAGCTGAGCCCGTTTGCAGCTTGCGGAACCAAGTCCTAATAGGTGTTCCATGATAACCCTATACCATATACTCTTAAGTGCATTATCTACCTCGCGGTAAAATGCTAACTCTGGTATAACATTATCAAAACATGTCGAGTAAGGTGTCATACGATTTGAAATACTACCCCCTCGCCAATTCTGGCGACAGAGGTAGCATTCCACCCTTCTAGAGGGACACGACATATATGTAACTGTGAACCCCGGTTAAAGTTAACTCGAGCCTCAGCATCACAAAATGGATGCTGCCACCACAGACACAAGTCTGACCTCCTGATGCTGGGAGTCCTTCCAGCGAGGATGGCTTGGACAAAGGGTTTCCTGCCTTGGGAGGTGCTAGCACCACCCCAGACAGGATTTTGTGTATTGAGGTAGGGAGGCCTGAAAGGAATGAGACATGCCTGGGGCACACAAGGTGCCCTGTGCATACACCGGTTCAAACCAGTTGCTGGGGCATCCCAGCCCCAGCTCTGGAGGGAAACCGGACAAAGGATAGGGGGTGTAACCACCCCCCTTCCTGGTCCCACCCAGGGGAGGGACCTAGTCAGTAGTGCAGCCCCCTTTAGGAGAATAAAGGTAGGAGCTGGTCCCATTCCAAATTAGATTATCCTGAACTATTCAAGAAGAAGAAACTCTGGCCTTCGACGTTCTGCTCCACAGAAGACGGAAGAATCTCCCTTGTGGACAAGGAGTGTCCACCCTGCACAAGCAGGCACCATCAAGCGTCCAGCGGCTTCACTTTGTTGTCTTCCCTCAAGGATCCAGACTTCAGAGCCCGACGAGACCCGGATTCCCAGACCTCTCTGACCTCAACCTACATCTGCAGCACAGCTGAGACCCGTGGGTGCGACGAGACACGTGGGACCGGTCATCTTGGAAGAAACTGCACTTCGCTTCCAGCACGACTCCCGAGGTAAACTCGACCAAGTGCTTTGGGGACTGAGAAGCCCCAACCCTGAGAAGCCCTAACCCCGAGCAGCCCCTGCACCGAAGATCGGCCCTCCAGCATCCACGAGATCTGCGTGGGGCCCTTCTGCTTTGTTGCTGCTCGATGCGTTGTCTGCCTCCCAGACGACGACCCTTTGAATTTTCACTGCTGATCCAGATTGGCCCTTGCTCCCTTCCAAAAGAGGGGCACCCCGGACTCTCCTAGTCCGCACCAGACGCTTTCTTCACTCACCGCGTGGGTTGCCTTTGCCAAGGCCTGTTGCCTCCAATCCCGGATCCAACACTGCCGACAGCGAGAGCCTGCGTGGGACAGCTCGTGCCTCCATCCTGGTCGTCAAAGACACCTCCTGGTCAACGTGGCTGCAGAGTCAAGCGTCCACTCTTCACCTGATCGCGACAACGACATCTGGTTCCTTCCTGGTTCCACTCCAGTCACTGGCTAGTGACTGTGAACATTTTCCCCTCTGCTTTCAGGTCTCCTTCTTCAACAATCCACCCTTGGATTGCACCGGACATCTTCCTCCTGGTTGCCTGCAGCATCTTTTCTTTCAGGCTCCATAGACTTCAACGCGAGAACCCGACGCACTTTGACACCTATGCACCCGCGGCCCGTGGGTGAGGTAACGAGAGCATTTCGGTGCTCAAGGGTAGTTTAACTGTCCTAGTGTCCAGTTCCACAGTTGTTTTAGTCCTACCTAGTCAGGATTGTCCGTACTCACCTTTTCTTTGAACTGTACTGTCCATAGACGTTGTTACGCATCTCGCGTGTGAGTTCACACTCTGCACACGCGTTCCGTGGGCCTCCTATTACTTACCTGAAGTTAGTATAGTGTGGTCCCATCGATCCTACAGCCTCTGGACAGCTCCATTCCGATTATCGACTTTCGCATTCCACTTACTTAGTATATGGTTTGTCGTGCCCCTAGGGCACCATTGTAATTTTGTGCGACTTGTAGTATTTTTCGTAAGAGATTGTCATGTGCTTAGCCCTCTGACCTCATAAAGAGTTCAGAGGTGTTGTTATTAATAAATAGACTGTTTATTTTCAAAACAACCTGTGTGGTGTCCTCTCACTTGGTATTCAAGGGGTTTTAGTTGTGGTAAAACAGCTGGCTTCACATGCCAAAAGAGTTTAGCCTAAGACTGCTTTGTCCATGCTACCATTAGCATAGCTGGTCTATAACGTTGACTTACAACCAACCACCATAAGGGTTGTTTGGACTGATACAAGGTGATCACTAGAACTAGTGAGCATCATATATCAGGCCAACTTCACACATTGGTGTGCAGCGGTTGGGATTTGAGCTTGCTGTTGTTTTTACCAAATATAATCTTGAAATATCATTTGAAAGATCACATAAGGTACCTAGGTACATATAACAAGCTTAGAAATACTCTGAGTTCTACTGAACCAGCTGTTGTAGTAGAAAGGGCCTAGCACACCCTGACTACAACTCTTAGCAAGGGATCAGTAGGAAAACCCATAGTGTAGGTAGGTGCATCACTTACACCTCACTAGAAGCATGTCTACCCATGGAGAGTCTTCAGAGACTCCCCTAGTGGTTAGTGACCCTCCACAGGTCCTTTCCAGATATGCAGGCCTCAGTTTCCAGGAGATGAGACAATTGTGTACCTCCAGGAAATTGAAACAGGGTTCTAACCCTACCACTCCTTTTCTGTTAGGTCTCTTAGAGACATATGATGCCAGAAGGGCTGCCAACACAGACCCCTCTAATCCAGATAGGAGCATGCCAGCCTTAGAAGTTACTCGTGGTGATCCAGATCTCCCTGAAACAGAAGATGTAGAAGAGGAGGAGGAAGATGAGGAACCATCTGGGGATGAGGCAGACAATGACCCTGAGGTAGTCAGCAGACTAACCAGGGCCAACTTAGACCTATATAGGGAAAGATCTGGGGGACCCCCAGTACTGACCCTGGGCAGGCCTAACCTTGGAGTTAGAAGAGATAGGTCTCATTCTAGGGACTCCAATGCATCTGTGCACTCTCATGCCTCTGCTCAGAGGAGAAGGACTTCTCCCCAGAGGAGAATGACTTCCCCTCAGAGGAGAGAGCATGAAGCAAGGATGAGACAGGCTAATATGAGGATCCAGAGGGAAGAACTTGCCCTTGCCAAAGAGAAGCTTGCCTTTGCTAGAGAGCAACAGTTGAGTGGGGTAGTCCCCACTGGTGGCAGCAATATCCCTAAGGATAAAGACAGGAGTTTTGATAATAGACACCTGAGTAAAATAGTGCCCCCCTATAAGACAGGGGATGATATCCACAAGTGGATGACTGCTTTGGAGAGAGCCTGCAAAGTACAGCAGGTACCCCAGAGTAAGTGGGCAGCTATATTGTGGCTCTCCTTTGAAGGTAAAGGAAGAGACAAGCTCCTCACTGTTAGAGATGAGGATGCTAATGATTACCAAGTCTTGAAAACTGCACTGATTGATGGGTTTGGCTTAACCACTGAACAGTACAGGTTGATGTTCAGGGATACCCAGAAAACTCAGGCTCAAGATTGGACTGACTTTGTTGATTGTGCCACTAAGGCATTGGAAGGCTGGCTACTGGGAAGTAATGTTACTGATTACAAAGGATTGTATAATCTAATTATGAGAGAGCAAGTCTTAAATAATTGTCAGAACCAGTTATTACACCAGCACTTGGTAGACTCTGATCTGACCTCTCCACAAGAATTGGGTAAGAGGGCAGACAAATGGGTCAGAACCAGGATTAGGCCTAAGAACCAAGGTGGTGACCAAAAGAAGGAATCAACCAAGCCTCAAGAGAAGGGTGGGAATAAATCTACAGATCAAACCACATCAGGGCCCCAAAAATCCTCTGAGGGGGGTGGGTCCCAGAATCCTTCCAATACCCAGAAGAAACCTTATTGCTATACCTGCAAACAAGTAGGCCATTGGAAAACTGACAGCAGTTGCCCAAGGGCCAACAACAATAAGGAAAACATACCCCCAAGTAACACTTCCAAGCCTCCTGTTACTACTAGTAGTAATCCCCCAGGTGGTGGGAGTGCCCCCAAGAATTTGGGTGGATTTACTTTGGGAGTGCCTGGGGACTCTGGCCTAACCGGGTCCCCTAACTCAGATACTCTTGTCTGTGAGACTGGCATGGGGTTTGCCAACTTCACTGATTGTCCCAACACTTTGGGCAAATACAGACAGGAGCCCCTCATCAATGATCTGAAAGTTGAGGCCTATAGAGACACAGGGGCTAGCATCACCATGGTGACTGAGAGCTTAGTCCCCTCAAGGCAACTTTTACCTGGTGCCGCATACCAGGTGACAAACATTGATGGAGTGCAGAAAAATCATCCCATGGCAGTGGTAAATCTCAGCTGGGGAGGTGTCACTGGCCCCAAGAGAGTGGCAGTGTCAGCAAACTTGCCTGTAGATTGTCTACTGGGGAATGATTTAAAAATCTCAGCCTGGGCTGAGGTGGAACAAGAAACCCATTCTAATATGGTAAATCTTCCTGAACAGGTTAGGAGGGCTGTGCCAGGCTCAGCCCAATCTCAAATAGATTCCTTCCCTGAAAAAGTTGGCAGGGCTGTGATGGTAACAGCCCATACCCAAACTGAGTCCCTTCCTGAAAAGGTTGGTGGGGTTGTGATGGCCACAGCCCAAACTCAGACTGATAATAGTGTTGTGAAGCCTGAAACTATGGATCACTCCACTCAAACAGAGAGCATTGAGGAGGAAGAGAAATCTCCCTCCCACCAGACTTTAGGAGAGGATCAGCCTCCTCAGGGACCGGATCTTACCCCTTGTGAAGAAACTGCCCCAGAGGTAGTCAGGCCTAGCCTGGCAGAGCCCCTGATGTCAGTGGACCCTTCCAAGGTGGGACCCAGTCTGGAGCAGGTAACCTGCCCCTCTCTACCCTGCCTCAGTCAGCCCAGGGCTGTAGAGGTCGGGGAGGCCAGTGGTGGACCCCAAAGGGCCCCCTGTCCAAAAGAACTCCCCAATCAGCAGATTAAGGGCACTGAAGCTAGTAGTCCTAGCCAAGTGAAAATAAAACAAACTCCTGAGGGATCCCACATAAAATTAGTTAGGGACCTCCCACAGATGGACACTGTTGGGCACAGCCAAACCTGGGACCTAAGGGCCCCAAACCTGACCTGTCCCTCCAGTAAGCCAAACAGAGGGACCCAGCCTTCAGCTTTAGGTAGTCAGAGGTTGACCCTGAGAGCATACAGCAACTCAGTCCTGGAAAGAAAGGCATATATGGTAGATAGTGATTGGAGGAAGTTGAGCCCAACATTAGTGGAGCCTCACTACAATACTCCATCCCAGCACCAGCCTTTTACTTTGCCAAAACACACCACAGGTAGAGATTCCCTATGGTGGAGACCCTCAGATACCCTTAGGGTGAGGGATTGCTTAGTGGACCATGAGATAGGGGGTAACCATGCCAGTGCATGCACCTCCTCATATGGCTACTCAGGCAATATAGGCTTACCTGGTCAAGGATAGCCTTATCTCCTTTCGTTTGGGGGGGGGGTTATGTAGGAAGGTGGATATCTGACTATGGTTACCCCCAACTTTTTGCATGGTGTTTTGCTGGTTTTTGACTTAGTTGGCCTGGGATCCTGCTATTCAGGACCCCAGGCTTCCTGCTCTCTCTGTTAAAATGGACTCCATGTACCTTAGGTACATATCCAATTGGTACTGGGCCACCTTATCAGTCCCTGTACAGTGTACCTTAGGTACCCAGGGCATAGGTGTACCCAGGGCCTACCAGGGGCTGAAGCATGTATTATGCCACCCCTGGCTGGCCATCTAAATCTGACACAACTGGCTGCATGACAGCTGGGGCAAGGTGCTGTAAACACCCTTTGCTGTAGATATAGTATACATATATCTAACCCTAAAATGGACACATATATTCCTATCAGTCACTCCTATGGAAGGCCTTATCAATCCTAAAGGCAGAGTGCTTGGAATTATGTGAGATGGTGCTCTGGCATGAGCTGAGCCCGTTTGCAGCTTGCGGAACCAAGTCCTAATAGCTGTTCCATGATAACGCTATACCATATACTCTTAAGTGCATTATCTACCTCGCGGTAAAATGCTAACTCTGGTATAACATTATCAAAACATGTCGAGTAAGGTGTCATGCGATTTGGAATACTACCCCCTCGCCAATTCTGTTGACGGGGGTAGCATTCCACCCTTCTAGAGGGACACAACATGTATGTAGCTGTGAACCCCGGTTAAAGTTAACTCGAGCCTCAGCATCACAAAATGGATGCTGCCACCACAGACACAAGTCTGACCTCCTGCTGCTGGGAGTCCTTCCAGCGAGGATGGCTTGGACAAAGGGTTTCCTGCCTTGGGAGGTGCTAGCACCACCCCAGACAGGATTTTGTATATTGAGGTAGGGAGGCCTGAAAGGAATGAGACATGCCTGGGGCACACAAGGTGCCCTGTGCATACACCGGTTCAAACCAGTTGCTGGGGCATCCCAGCCCCAGCTCTGGCGGGAAACCGGACAAAGGATAGGGGGTGTAACCACCCCCCTTCCTGGTCCCACCCAGGGGAGGGACCTAGTCAGTAGTGCAGCTCCCTTTAGGAGAATAAAGGTAGGAGCTGGTCCCATTCCAAATTAGATTATCCTGAACTATTCAAGAAGAAGAAACTCTGGCCTTCGACGTTCTGCTCCACAGAAGACTGAAGAATCTCCCTTGTGGACAAGGAGTGTCCACCCTGCACAAGCAGGCGCCATCAAGCGTCCAGCGGCTTCACTTTGTCGTCTTCCCTCGAGGATCCAAACTTCAGAGCCTGACGAGACCCGGATTCCCAGACCTCTCCGACCTCAACCTACATCTGCAGCACAGCTGAGACCCGTGGGTGCGACGAGACACGTGGGACCGGTCATCTTGGAAGAAACTGCACTTCGCTTCCAGCACGACTCCCGAGGTAAACTCGACCAAGTGCTTTGGGGACTGAGAAGCCCCAACCCTGAGAAGCCCCAACCCCGAGCAGCCCCTGCACCGAAGATCAGCCCTCCAGCATCCACGAGATCTGCGTGGGGCCCTTCTGCTTTGTTGCTGCTCGACGCGTTGTCTGGTCACTTGCCGGCTGGCTAGTGACCTCCCAGACAACGACCCTTTGAATTTTCACTGCTGATCTGGTTGCTCCAGATTGGACCTTGCTCCCTTCCAAAAGAGGGGCACCCCGGACTCTCCTAGTCCGCACCAGACGCTTTCTTCACTCACCGCGTGGGTTGCCTTTTCCAAGGCCTGTTGCCTCCAATCCCGGATCCAACACCGCCGACAGCGAGAGCCTGCGTTGGACAGCTCGTGCCTCCATCCTGGTCATCGAAGACACCGCCTGGTCCACGTGGCTGCAGAGTCAAGCGTCCACTCTTCACCTGATCGCGACGACGACATCTGGTTCCTTCCTGGTTCCACTCCAGTCACTGGCTAGTGACTGTGAAAATTGTCCCCTCTGCTTTCAGGTCTCCTTCTTCAACAATCCACCCTTGGATTGCACCGGACATCTTCCTCCTGGTCGCCTGCAGCATCTTTTCTTTCAGGCTCCATAGACTTCAACGCGAGAACCCGACGCACTTTGACACCTATGCACCCGCGGCCAGTGGGTGAGGTAACAAGAGCATTTCGGTGCTCAAGGGTAGTTTATCTGTCCTAGTGTCCAGTTCCACAGTCGTTTTAGTCCTACCTAGTCCGGATTGTCCGTACTCACCTTTTCTTTGAACTGTACTGTCCATAGACGTTGTTACGCATCTCGCATGTGAGTTCACACTCTGCACACGCATTCCGTGGGCCTCCTATTACTTACCTGAAGTTAGTATAGTGTGGTCCCATCGATCCTACAGCCTCTGGACAGCTCCATTCCGATTATCGACGTTCACATTCCACTTACTTAGTATATGGTTTGTCGTGCCCCTAGGGCACCATTGTAATTTTGTGCGACTTGTAGTATTTTTCGTAAGAGATTGTCATGTGCTTAGCCCTCTGACCTCATAAAGAGTTCAGAGGTGTTGTTATTAATAAATAGACTGTTTATTTTCATAACAACCTGTGTGGTGTCCTCTCACTTGGTATTCAAGGGGTTTTAGTTGTGGTAAAACAGCTGGCTTCACATGCCAAAAGAGTTTAGCCTAAGACTGCTTTCTCCATGCTACCATTAGCATAGCTGGTCTATAACGTTGACTTACAACCAACCACCATAAGGGTTGTTTGGACTGATACAAGGTGATCACTAGAACTAGTGAGCATCATATATCAGGCCAACTTCACACATTGGTGTGCAGCAGTTGGGATTTGAGCTTGCTGTTGTTTTTACCAAATATCATCTTGAAATATCATTTGAAAGATCACATAAGGTACCTAGGTACATATAACAAGCTTAGAAATACTCTGAGTTCTACTGAACCAGCTGTTGTAGTAGAAAGGGCCTAGCACACCCTGTCTACAACTCTTAGCAAGGGATCAGTAGGAAAACCCATAGTGTAGGTAGGTGCATCACTTACACCTCACTAGAAGCAGGTCTACCCATGGAGAGTCTTCAGAGACTCCCCTAGTGGTTAGTGACCCTCCACAGGTCCTTTCCAGATATGCAGGCCTCAGTTTCCAGGAGATGAGACAATTGTGTACCTCCAGGAAATTGAAACAGGGTTCTAACCCTACCACTCCTTTTCTGTTAGGTCTCTTAGAGACATATGATGCCAGAAGGGCTGCCAACACAGACCCCTCTAATCCAGATAGGAGCATGCCAGCCTTAGAAGTTACTCGTGGTGATCCAGATCTCCCTGAAACAGAAGATGTAGAAGAGGAGGAGGAAGATGAGGAACCATCTGGGGATGAGGCAGACAATGACCCTGAGGTAGTCAGCAGACTAACCAGGGCCAACTTAGACCTATATAGGGAAAGATCTGGGGGACCCCCAGTACTGACCCTGAGCAGGCCTAACCTTGGAGTTAGAAGTGATAGGTCTCATTCTAGGGACTCCAATGCATCTGTGCACTCTCATGCCTCTGCTCAGAGGAGAAGGACTTCTCCCCAGAGGAGAATGACTTCCCCTCAGAGGAGAGAGCATGAAGCAAGGATGAGACAGGCTAATATGAGGATCCAGAGGGAAGAACTTGCCCTTGCCAAAGAGAAGCTTGCCTTTGCTAGAGAGCAACAGTTGAGTGGGGTAGTCCCCACTGGTGGCAGCAATATCCCTAAGGATAAAGACAGGAGTTTTGATAATAGACACCTGAGTAAAATAGTGCCCCCCTATAAGACAGGGGATGATATCCACAAGTGGATGACTGCTTTGGAGAGAGCCTGCAAAGTACAGCAGGTACCCCAGAGTAAGTGGGCAGCTATATTGTGGCTCTCCTTTGAAGGTAAAGGAAGAGACAAGCTCCTCACTGTTAGAGATGAGGATGCTAATGATTACCAAGTCTTGAAAACTGCACTGATTGATGGGTTTGGCTTAACCACTGAACAGTACAGGTTGATGTTCAGGGATACCCAGAAAACTCAGGCTCAAGATTGGACTGACTTTGTTGATTGTGCCACTAAGGCATTGGAAGGCTGGCTACTGGGAAGTAATGTTACTGATTACAAAGGATTGTATAATCTAATTATGAGAGAGCAAGTCTTAAATAATTGTCAGAACCAGTTATTACACCAGCACCTGGTAGACTCTGATCTGACCTCTCCACAAGAATTGGGTAAGAGGGCAGACAAATGGGTCAGAACCAGGATTAGGCCTAAGAACCAAGGTGGTGACCAAAAGAAGGAATCAACCAAGCCTCAAGAGAAGGGTGGGAATAAATCTACAGATCAAACCACATAAGGGCCCCAAAAATCCTCTGAGGGGGGTGGGTCTCAGAATCCTTCCAATACCCAGAAGAAACCTTATTGCTATACCTGCAAACAAGTAGGCCATTGGAAAACTGACAGCAGTTGCCCAAGGGCCAGCAACAATAAGGAAAACATACCCCCAAGTAACACTTCCAAGCCTCCTGTTACTACTAGTAGTAATCCCCCAGGTGGTGGGAGTGCCCCCAGGAATTTGGGTGGATTTACTTTGGGAGTGCCTGGGGACTCTGGCCTAACCAGGTCCCCTAACTCAGATACTCTTGTCTGTGAGACTGGCATGGGGTTTGCCAACTTCACTGATTGTCCCAACACTTTGGGCAAATACAGACAGGAGCCCCTCATCAATGATCTGAAAGTTGAGGCCTATAGAGACACAGGGGCTAGCATCACCATGGTGACTGAGAGCTTAGTCCCCTCAAGGCAACTTTTACCTGGTGCCGCATACCAGGTGACAAACATTGATGGAGTGCAGAAAAATCATCCCATGGCAGTGGTAAATCTCAGCTGGGGAGGTGTCACTGGCCCCAAGAGAGTGGCAGTGTCAGCAAACTTGCCTGTAGATTGTCTACTGGGGAATGATTTAAAAATCTCAGCCTGGGCTGAGGTGGAACAAGAAACCCATTCTAATATGGTAAATCTTCCTGAACAGGTTAGGAGGGCTGTGCCAGGCTCAGCCCAATCTCAAATAGATTCCTAACCTGAAAAAGTTGGCAGGGCTGTGATGGTAACAGCCCATACCCAAACTGAGTCCCTTCCTGAAAAGGTTGGTGGGGTTGTGATGGCCACAGCCCAAACTCAGACTGATAATAGTGTTGTGAAGCCTGAAACTATGGATCACTCCACTCAAACAGAGAGCATTGAGGAGGAAGAGAAATCTCCCTCCCACCAGACTTTAGGAGAGGATCAGCCTCCTCAGGGAACTGATTTTACCCCTTGTGAAGAAACTGCCCCAGAGGTAGTCAGGCCTAGCCTGGCAGAGCCCCTGATGTCAGTGGACCCTTCCAAGGTGGGACCCAGTCTGGAGCAGGTAACCTGCCCCTCTCTACCCTGCCTCAGTCAGCCCAGGGCTGTAGAGGTCAGGGAGGCCAGTGGTGGACCCCAAAGGGCCCCCTGTCCAAAAGAACTCCCCAATCAGCAGATTAAGGGCACTGAAGCTAGTAGTCCTAGCCAAGTGAAAATAAAACAAACTCCTGAGGGATCCCACTTAAAATTAGTTAGGGACCTCCCACAGATGGACACTGTTGGGCACAGCCAAACCTGGGACCTAAGGGCCCCAAACCTGACCTGTCCCTCCAGTAAGCCAAACAGAGGGACCCAGCCTTCAGCTTTAGGTAGTCAGAGGTTGACCCTGAGAGCATACAGCAACTCAGTCCTGGAAAGAAAGGCATATATGGTAGATAGTGATTGGAGGAAGTTGAGCCCAACATTAGTGGAGCCTCACTTCCATACTCCATCCCAGCACCAGCCTTTTACTTTGCCAAAACACACCACAGGTAGAGATTCCCTATGGTGGAGACCCTCAGATACCCTTAGGGTGAGGGATTGCTTAGTGGACCATGAGATAGGGGGTAACCATGCCAGTGCATGCACCTCCTCATATGGCCACTCAGGCAATAAAGGCTTACCTGGTCAAGGATAGCCTTATCTCCTTTCGTTTGGGGGGGGGGTTATGTAAGAAGGTGGATATCTGACTATGGTTACCCCCAACTTTTTGCCTGGTGTTTTGCTGGTTTTTGACTTAGTTGGCCTGGGATCCTGCTATTCAGGACCCCAGGCTTCCTGCTCTCTCTGTTAAAATGGACTCCATGTACCTTAGGTACATATCCAATTGGTACTGGGCCACCTTATCAGTCCCTGTACAGTGTACCTTAGGTACCCAGGGCATAGGTGTACCCAGGGCCTACCAGGGGCTGAAGCATGTATTATGCCACCCCTGGCTGGCCATCTAAATCTGACACAACTGGCTGCATGACAGCTGGGGCAAGGTGCTGTAAACACCCTTTGCTGTAGATATAGTATACATATATCTAACCCTAAAATGGACACATATATTCCTATCAGTCACTCCTATGGAAGGCCTTATCAATCCTGAAGGCAGAGTGCTTGGAATTATGTGAGATGGTGCTCTGGCATGAGCTGAGCCCGTTTGCAGCTTGCGGAACCAAGTCCTAATAGCTGTTCCATGATAACGCTATACCATATACTCTTAAGTGCATTATCTACCTCGCGGTAAAATGCTAACTCTGGTATAACATTATCAAAACATGTCGAGTAAGGTGTCATACGATTTGGAATACTACCCCCTCGCCAATTCTGGTGACGGGGGTAGCATTCCACCCTTCTAGAGGGACCCAACATGTATGTAACTGTGAACCCCTGTTAAAGTTAACTCGAGCCTCAGCATCACAAAATGGATGCTGCCACCACAGACACAAGTCTGACCTCCTGCTGCTGGGAGTCCTTCCAGCGAGGATGGCTTGGACAAAGGGTTTCCTGCCTTGGGAGGTGCTAGCACCACCCCAGACAGGATTTTGTGTATTGAGGTAGGGAGGCCTGAAAGGAATGAGACATGCCTGGGGCACACAAGGTGCCCTGTGCATACACCGGTTCAAACCAGTTGCTGGGGCATCCCAGCCCCAGCTCTGGCGGGAAACCGGACAAAGGATAGGGGGTGTAACCACCCCCCTTCCTGGTCCCACCCAGGGGAGGGACCTAGTCAGTAGTGCAGCCCCCTTTAGGAGAATAAAGGTAGGAGCTGGTCCCATTCCAAATTAGATTATCCTGAACTATTCAAGAAGAAGAAACTCTGGCCTTCGACGTTCTGCTCCACAGAAGACTGAAGAATCTCCCTTGTGGACAAGGAGTGTCCACCCTGCACAAGCAGGCACCATCAAGCGTCCAGCGGCTTCACTTTGTCGTCTTCCCTCGAGGATCCAGACTTCAGAGACCCGGATTCCCAGACCTCTCCGACCTCAACCTACATCTGCAGCACAGCTGAGACCCGTGGGTGCGACGAGACACGTGGGACCGGTCATCTTGGAAGAAACTGCACTTCGCTTCCAGCACGACTCCCGAGGTAAACTCGACCAAGTGCTTTGGGGACTGAGAAGCCCCAACCCTGAGAAGCCCCAACCCCGAGCAGCCCCTGCACCGAAGATCAGCCCTCCAGCATCCACGAGATCTGCGTGGGGCCCTTCTGCTTTGTTGCTGCTCGACGCGTTGTCTGGTCACTTGCCGGCTGGCTAGTGACCTCCCAGACAACGACCCTTTGAATTTTCACTGCTGATCTGGTTGCTCCAGATTGGACCTTGCTCCCTTCCAAAAGAGGGGCACCCCGGACTCTCCTAGTCCGCACCAGACGCTTTCTTCACTCACCGCGTGGGTTGCCTTTGCTAAGGCCTGTTGCCTCCAATCCCGGATCCAACACCGCCGACAGCGAGAGCCTGCGTTGGACAGCTCGTGCCTCCATCCTGGTCATCGAAGACACCGCCTGGTCCACGTGGCTGCAGAGTCAAGCGTCCACTCTTCACCTGATCGCGAAGACGACATCTGGTTCCTTCCTGGTTCCACTCCAGTCACTGGCTAGTGACTGTGAAAATTGTCCCCTCTGCTTTCAGGTCTCCTTCTTCAACAATCCACCCTTGGATTGCACCGGACATCTTCCTCCTGGTCGCCTGCAGCATCTTTTCTTTCAGGCTCCATAGACTTCAACGCGAGAACCCGACGCACTTTGACACCTATGCACCCGCGGCCCGTGGGTGAGGTAACAAGAGCATTTCGGTGCTCAAGGGTAGTTTAACTGTCCTAGTGTCCAGTTCCACAGTCGTTTTAGTCCTACCTAGTCAGGATTGTCCGTACTCACCTTTTCTTTGAACTGTACTGTCCATAGACGTTGTTACGCATCTCGCGTGTGAGTTCACACTCTGCACACGCGTTCCGTGGGCCTCCTATTACTTACCTGAAGTTAGTATAGTGTGGTCCCATCGATCCTACAGCCTCTGGACAGCTCCATTCCGATTATCGACTTTCACATTCCACTTACTTAGTATATGGTTTGTCGTGCCCCTAGGGCACCATTGTAATTTTGTGCGACTTGTAGTATTTTTCGTAAGAGATTGTCATGTGCTTAGCCCTCTGACCTCATAAAGAGTTCGGAGGTGTTGTTATTAATAAATAGACTGTTTATTTTCATAAAAACCTGTGTGGTGTCCTTTCACTTGGTATTCAAGGGGTTATATTGTGGTAAAACAGCTGGCTTCACATGCCAAAAGAGTTTAGCCTAAGACTGCTTTGTCCATGCTACCATTAGGATAGCTGGTCTATAAGGTTGACTTACAACCAATCACCATAAGGGTTGTTTGGACTGATACAAGGTGATCACTAGAACTAGTGAGCATCATATATCAGGCCAACTTCTCACAATGATTAAAAATACGAAATGCCTTTATTAATCATCTGTTATATTTTCAAATATATTTTATCTTCTCGGTTAGTCAAACATTCTCCCCAATCGGCTTTATCGGCTGGTATATCCAATCTCGATAGTAGTAAAGCTCAGAATAATCTTCTGATCGCTTTCTTTTCTATGGTCTCAATAAAGTTGTTTCTCTCCTCTTTTGTTACCATATCTTTTGATCCTACACCTCATCAATTTGAATAGAAACAACAAAGACAATGCAACAATCAGCATTAATATTACTGGTGTTAGAATAAATTGCAGAACTCCATCACCAACACTACTTAACCACTCACCCACTTTCTTATTATCACTCTCCATTCTCTTTATCAAGTCTCCTACAAACTTCCAGGCACCTGACTCTTCTTAGGACTTAATCTCATAGGTCAAATTAGTTATGTTAGTAATGTATGAATCAAGCACTCCACTATATTCCAGCAAATAGATACAACATTTCTTTGTTCTAATTACCCTGCAGATTCTGACCTCCTTCACCGAGATAATATCTAGTACAAGGCAATTTTGCGTCACTATTGCTCTAATTGCTAAGATTTATACACTCACTAACCTAAAATACCCTGCTGTATCCATGGCAAGCCTGTCTAACACCATAGACAAATGTCTGATCTTCACATCATTCATGGCTATTACCACAAGAGGAATAATACCTCCTAATATGTCCAAAACTACTTGCCCAAAACCCCTCTTCTCTCTTTTCAGGTTATGTTTCTCTTCTTCTATGTGATAGATTCTAGGAAAAACTAAAGCTAAATAACATGAGCCCATCCAAATCTTATAGGCAGTCTTCCCACACACATAATAAGTCCTCTCATGGTATGAGGTTCTTCCCCTGTCAAACATTATCCACTAACTTCGCATGCTTTATCACATTCACTTTTAACAACTAATTCAGCCTTGCCCCCTTCCGTTCCATAACTATACCTCACCATACATATTTCACCCTTCCTCTTGTGCTATATTTTCAATCTTAGGTGTAAACCCAACAGCCTAAATGTTTCCTCTTTCTTAATCTCTTCTATAGCAGTCTCAATCTCTTCCAAAGTTCTTTCAATCGTTCTACCTTTGTCATTATATTCCATAATGAAGTCCAGCTACCCCCTCAATTAATAAATTACCAGTGTCCATAATAGTTTCAGCCTTGATTCGTACTATCTCTTTTAAAAACGTTCCATATTTTATTTTCATATTATCTTTACTAATAAATAGGTTCCCTAGTGTCACATTAAAATCAGTTAGGTAGGGAGAAAGATATTCTTTATGATTAAAGATAGATATAAGTACATTACAAGCAAAGAATAAGAAAGCTCTAATTGCATGTAGGTAACTCCAGCTGATTTAGGAAGAAAAATACAAACAAAACATCTTTCAACTTTCATGACTTCAATGTACTCTCTTAATATTCTTCTGTAAAAACATCTCTAAAACCACTAATTAAATGCTTTTCTTGTACTGATACTTCATGACTTATATCCTTATGAATAATTTTATTCACAGCATCGCTAGTTGGGAGTCAGCAAGCACGCCAACAGACCAACTCATACTACTAATTATAAAGTTAATACCATTATCCTTAAAGTTGTACAGCAAGTGCTGTACCATGACTTCATGTAAGAAACCAAAACAAAAGTAATTGTGGCAGAAAAATATAATTTCTTCTTCAGTCTAAAATGAAATTAGTATTCAATTGTCAGATCCCATAGACTTTCAAAAAGTCAATTCGCATCTTAAGTTCAAGTTCATAAAAAAGGGATAATTCAACAATCTTTGTTTTTTTCTTCTTTTCTTTAAATCTCTCCTTATTTCTTTTTCTGTCTTTAAACAACTAATGTTTTTATCTTCATTTAGAATCTCAAAGTCTCGTTTTACCCTCAAGGTAGTTGTTTTTCTGAATCAGTCCCTACATTTGAATCTTGAACAAAAATATGATACTCATTCTGTTTGCAATAGTCATCCTGATCAGTATCCTCTTTTTCTTCTGACACTGTATCTATTCCATTCTGGTGAAGCATACTTTTGATTGGTACTCTCCTTCTGGTTGATCTTTTTCTGTCAATATTTCACTCTGATTAGTTCCCCAAACTAGCTACCTACTTGTCTTTGGCTCTGATTCGTAGTGGTTTTTCTTGCAGGTTCCCTTTCTGGGAACTTATTCAGGCCCCCTTATTCTGTGATAGTTTTCAGATCTTTGTTATCCTGAAACCTTTGGTTCTCGCTTTGCAATGTTCTTTGTTCAAATTTCCTCTTCTATGTTGTTTGCAGTGGTGACGCATTTTAAAACTGTTAAGAAATAATGCGAAATTAAATGCACAGTTAAAGATGTTTAAAAAGTGCATTTCATGCAAAATTTGCACTAAGCAATCATACTTAAAAGTGTTAGACCTAAAGCACTGAGACACTGCCATATTAAAAATGATAAAGCTAAGAAATTGTAGATTCAGCGTTTAACTTGACCGTAACCTTTTAAAGACACTTGTTTTTCACAATGAATAGTTGGTGTGAAAAATGTTTTGCTTCTCGTTTATACAGATGTTTCTAATTCTAAAAATATCACTGTTAGCTAATGGAGAAACTTGTTATTTTGGAGGTTAGATATAATGGTTCACACACAGGAATGTCGACTTGTATGTGAGGTTCAATCATGAGAAATGTAGAGGAAATAGCTACATGATGTGGCTTAGTTGTGGTCTTAGATGACGCTGTCTGAAGAATATTGTTTTTTTTTGTGAGAAGACAGGGAGTGAACACATTCCCAGGGGCTCATCAGAAGCTGACTGGTCAACTGAAGAAATTAAAAGCAACATGAAATTGAAACAATATTTTTGTCTGACTATAATGGCTTGTGTTCCTAGGATAAGTTACCTAATACCTCCTCATACCATGCACCTCACTGATCCCCTCACTCTACTCACTAATCCCACATTGTTCCTCCTTGCTCTGAGAATCTACTACATTTCTTTATCCTCTCTTCATGAGAAGTTCTGCTTTGATTGATTCTTTATCTATTGAGCTGACTTTTAATGCTGAAGTTTTATGCTTTATGATTTCTTTAAATATCAGAACTCTTCATTGGTCTCTGAGACTGACACCTTGTTCTTCTCATTCTTAAAGTAGAGATTTTCTTTCATTTATGGAACACGCTTAATGCACTTTATTGCAATTTATTGATTAAATATTGATTATTGATTTCTAATAGGATTCTAATGACTGAGATTGATGAATTTAACTTGTGACTTTGCTGAAGATGATTTACTAAAAGATTTAAATAATAAAAGTCTTTAACTCATACCAAGCTCTCTTCATTGAATGAAATAGACTACAAATTGATATGATATTCTAATGTGATACAGCTCCTGATTAATCTCCGTGAATGTCAAAGATAAATCAGCATGAGAAAGAAGACAAAAGCAGCGGGGGTTTAGCCCTGATGATGGTAAACTGAAAAACAAATTGAAACAAACCCCACTCCAGCAGCACCGCAAATGTTCTTCTTCCAGAGAGAGTACTTTCAAATCTTACTTTCAGTTGCAACTCGTCAAGCCTTTTGTTTTGATCAGAGTCTACTTCTTTTTGGTGCCACTAATGTTTTGTCCTTTGCATGGTACCAGCTCTTTACTCTGAGCACCTTGTACCTGGATTTCTGGAGTTTCAAGATTTTCATCTGAACTGTCATTCCCTTGAAACTGTCTTTTAAAATTTCTTCTTGAGTTCTCAGCATGATTTTCAGTTTGCTTTTTGACTTGATCTTTGCCAGTTACAAAATCTTCACCCAGCGTGGATCCAATGAGGTACCACTGCACAGTTGACTTGCCGTGGTTGAGATGCATGCTGAAGGCCACTCCACCTTTCATCCGAGCAGCTTCTTCGCACATGCAACAAAGTTGCATGCCTTCAGGATAGCATGGTGTGTCTCAGTAATCTTCTGCGGCATCATCTACCTGGTGAACAAAAGATGTTACCACATCAATCGGACCTTTCCAGGAATCTAAAACAATATAGTCCGGTATTGAAAATAATGCAGCTGAAGGTACATGTGCAAGTCTCAATACTCTTCCCATAATCTCTCATGGGGAGACTGTCCTGTTTCTTGTTTGATGTGCTTCTCATATTCATCAACACAAAAGGAAGTGCACCAGGCCACTTTAGACCTGGTGAGGCACAGACTTTTGCTTTTAAGCATTCCATTCATCCTCTTTATGCACCAAAGGATTGTGGTCAGTAAATGCAGTGGAACTTCTGCTTGAATCAAAACCTGTACAAATTATCTGGAGTTCCATTTTTTACAATGAGTGCCATGATCAGTACCAACAGAAGTTGGGAGAACGAACCACGGAAATAACTCCCTCAACAACAATTTGGCTACTGTAAGGCTATCCGCTCTCCTTGTGTGAAATGCTTCAACCCATTTAGAAGACAAGAAGACCACTACCAATATTACAGAGTGGCATCTCAATAAAATCTGCATGTAATCTTATAAATGGGCCTTCCGATTTGTCAATGTGATTCACGATAGTGATATTCTTTTACCTTGATCGTTCAGGTGGCAAATTAAACATCTTTCACTTGCATCCTCAGCTGCATGTCAAATTCCTATGTTCTCCCATTAATTTTTAAACACCATGACTAGACTATCTCTCCATGCATGTGTCTGTCTGATTATGTCAATTTTACAGTTGGGCTGCAACATTGGGCAGAACATATTTCTGATCTTTAGCTACGTAAAAATCCCAATATTTATTTTCCTATTTTAATTTTATTCTTTTAAAATTTTTATTTATTGAGCATCTTCTTGTAGGAAGTTTGCAATGAGTAGATAAAGAAACAATTCACATTTATTGAACTGTGTAACCGCCTTATTTGCATAATTTCATTTTCCTTTTCTTGAATCACTCTCCTTTCCTGCAAGGCGTAATACCTTGTTGTTCTGTCAGAATATTTGTTTCCCAATGTGACCAAATCCTTACCAGCAATATGTGCCTGGCACTTTAAAACTGCCACTTCTTTTGGTATCTGAACTGCATTCAGCTCTCCAATGTGTACATAATATTTTTATAGGAGCACCTGAGATATCATAAACCCTTTCTGCAACGAAAGCTGATCATAGTCATGTACAACACCAAATTCGTACTGGCTATCTGTATAAATTGTCACATTTAACTTCTCTGACAAGCAACAAGCTCTCATTAAAACAACCAATTCTGCTATTTGTGCTGATGTCACATTACACAAAGAAGACACCTCTACTATCACTGAAACAGGGCATACTGCATAAGCAGCTCTCAATCCACTTTATAGATCCCTCAGACAGAAATCATCAACAAACAATGTTAAATCTGAGGGTCTGCATCACAAAGATAAACGTACTCTTTTGTATACATTTACAATTGGTTGTTATTCACAAAGGGACTTACAAGACAAGACTCTGCACTCCTAAAGATACTAGCCGTAAATCCCTTTGTGAATAGCAAACAATTGTAAACTTACACAAAAGTGTAAGTTTATCTTTGTGAATCAGGCCCTGAGTCCTTAAGTGTAACTTCTTTAATATCTGGTCTTGGCTTTGTGCACAACCCGGTCACCTCGATGCAATCATGCTCCAACTCGTCATCAACAATATTTTCCCTCTCTTTACATTTGTCTGAAATTAGAAGCAGTGTCACTGGGTTAAAAAAATTACACCTTCAAATTGAAATATTCTCTGCTCCGAATATGACTTTTTCATAACATGTCAACCTGCTGTTCATAATGTGCTGTGTTCTTGTCAAAAGAATTTCAACAGAGAGTGGAACATAAATGATCAAAGAATGACCCATGACAATTCCTTCACCTTGTTCTACGGAGAAACAAACTGCTTCAGGCCTTTTTAGAAACCCTGGGAGGCTTACAGCATCTGGATCTAACACTCCTGAGAGATAGGCAACTGGACACATAAGTCCTTCAAGTTTTTGGGCAAGTATGGAGGTGTACAGCATGTTTTTCCTGGCAAAATAGATTTAAAAAATCATATTGTATTCAGGCATCCTAAATGCAGGCATGTGATACAAAATCTCCTTCAGCTTCTTAAATCATTCAAAGCATTCACCATCAAATCACACCAGATCCTGGACATCATTATATGGTAGTCTTGCTAAACTCTTTGAAATCTGGGAAACATTTTGATTCCACTGACGACAGTAGCCAACAATTCCCAAAAACATCTGAACCTCTCTATGAATAGTTGAAGGACTCAACTTCGAAATGGCATAAATGCATTTTTTTGAAAACTTTCGTACATCTTTTTTAATATGGTGTCCAAAATTCATAATTTCCTTCTCATAATATTGAATTTTTGTTGGGGAGACTTTGGGGCCGATTCCGATCTGGTAAAAAGCGCTCTGAATAGCCGTTTGGAGCGTTTTTCCCATACGAATCGTACCCTGCAACGTCCCCCGTACGTACGACGAAGTACAATTCGTACCAGGAGCTGGACTCTGTACGAATCGGACAGAGACCATACGACTCTAATCCCCGTACGAGACTCACTCGGAACCCACTGTACGCGATATCTGTACGGTTCGCGGCTGGTTTATACGACCCAGCAAGTACGATTCGTGTCGGGTACGCACCGTACGACCCTTTTTCTACGGGAGCCGAAAACAGTCGTAAAAGCAGAGTTTGCACCGAAACATGTATGGAACGGCCCCCCGGGTACGGCGCGTACCCCGCATGATCGCCGGGGCACGCGCCGTACCCCTGCGATCATAGGGTGTACGCACCGTACACCCAGTTTACATGGGGTACGCACCGTAACCCATGTACGCTGGGTGTACGGTGCGTACCCCATGTACGCTGGGTGTACGGCGCGTACCCCCCATGATCGTAGGGGTACGGTGCGTACCCCGGCGATCATGGGGTGTACGCGCCGTACGGTATGTATGTGATTGTGCGCTTTTTCGCACGAATCGTCCATACCTGACGTGGAACGTACGACTCGCGTCCTGATACCCCGGTCTGGATCGTACTCGTTGGGTCGTACGGCGTGTGTACGAGTCGTACAGAGACGGCTCCAGATGCGAATCGTACGGACGGTAATTTTACCGGATCGGAATCGGCCCCTTTATGTCCATTTTCTGACAAATGGTTTAACAGAGCAATACGGCCAAGTTTACATTCTTCTTTAGTTTAAGATGCCAACAAAAGGTTGTCTATATGGTCGATTCCGATCCGGTAAAAAGCGCTCCGATTATCTGTACGGAGCCTTTTTCCCGTACGAATCGTACACCTACAACGTCCCCGTACGAACAAGCAAGTACGATCCTAACCCAAAGCGCCACTCCGTATGACTCGTACCAAACACCGTACAAATAAAAAGTACATACGGATTCACTCCGGCCGACGCTGTACGCCACGTCCGTACGTAAATTGGCAGCCATTTCCGAACCAGGAAGTACGATTCGTGTTGACGACACTCCGTACCACCCTTTTTCTACGGGAGCTGAAAACAGCCGTAAAAGCAGAGTTCGCGCCGAAACAGGTACGGAACGGCCCCCCGGGTACGGCTCGTACCCCCCATGATCGCAGGGGTACGCACCGTACCCTTGCGATCATGGGGTGTACGAGCCATACCCCCATTGTACGATCGGTGTACATGCCGTACCCCCATTGTACGATCGGTGTACGAGCCGTACCCCATTGTACGATCGGTGTACGAGCCGTACCCCATTGTACGATCAGTGTACGAGCCGTACCCCATTGTACGATGGGTGTACAAACTGTACCCCCATCGTATGATCAGTGTACGGCTCGTACACCGATCGTACAATGGGGGTATGGCTCGTACACCCATCGTACAATGGAGTACGGCTCATATACCCCATGATCGCAGGGGTACGGTGCGTACCCCTGCGATCATGGGGGGTACGGACCGTACGGTGTGTATATATTTGTGTGCTTTTCCGTACGACTCGCCCTTACCTGACGTGGACCGTACGAATCGCGTCCTCATACTCCGGTCCGGATCGTACTCGTCGGGTCGTACGGCATGTGTACGAGTCGTACGGTATGTGTACGAGTCGTACGGTATGTGTACGAGTCGTACGGTTCACAGTTTCAGCCTTGCAATACGTACGGATCGCGTCGATTCGGACGGATTCACGGAATGCGGATCGTACTTGGTGACTCGGACGGACGGGTACGATTCGTACGGAGAGGGCTCCGGATACAAATCGTACGGACGTTTTTTTTCCCGAATCGGAATCGACCCCTATGTGTTGTACGCTGTATATCCTTGTGGTATCCTACACCAAATGAAAGAGGAATTGGGAGTCCTTGTGCAATGAGACTGAAAAGCATGTTTGACACAAGTCAATCACTGTGTACCATTCTGCCTCTGTCAGAATTTGAAACCATATTACTGCTGTATTAAGTACCACTGGAGGTCTTGCACATTCTCCATTTTCCACTCGGTTTAATTCCCACTATCAGAGAATTGCATGGACTGACAAGAACCTCATGAAGTATTCTTTGGTCATTCACTTATTCAACCTCTGGTTTCATTCCCTCTTCAGCATCTCTAGTTAGTTTGTTCTGTCTAGTTCTTGGACTCTCTAGTTCTTGGGAATACTGCATTTAGTTTCACCTTTATTTTCACTGGTTCTGCCAATTTAATCAATCAAATTACCTTTCCTGAAAAATCACATACCTCCACTCTGACTGTAAGTCTTAAATCTGAAGGCAGGTCTACTTTTGTCAACATTTGGTACATCTAAACTCTGGAATTTTCTGCACTAATTTTGAAAAGTGAACCCTTATCTTGAGTTTCTACTGTAACGCCATGCTGTATGCAGTAAATAGCACAATTCATCTTGCAAATAACATCACTCCAAAGCAAGTTCACTGGGCTTGAACCACATAGAATAAACTGATATTTATCTGAATTTTGCCTATTTTGACTGATACATCTTCTGAATATTGAGTGATAATGTGTTTATTCTTGATCTCTACAACATGGACTTCTGTTTCTGAGATGGTTAGGTTTGGTATTTACACAGAACGAACTGTAGAACTGATAGCCCCTCATCAATCAGAAATGAAACAGGATGATCATTGACTACTCCATCAATATATGAGCCGCTTTGGTCTAACAGCAGAACTTCTTCGAATAAGCAGCCCTTCTCCCCTTTGAGGTGCCATCATTGTGAACTGGTGCTGGTTATCTAATATGTGATAAACATGGCATTCTGTTGGTGGTCTATACTATATGGCATTTTATTTCTCATGTTTTGTTTTATTACTTGGACTTGGGGAACTGGCATTTGAAATGTCTTCTGATATATGCTGCATATTTGACATATTATTTCTCTGTACCTGCTGAGTTTACTGCATATTTCTTGAATTCTCTTGGGATTCTGACTACATATCCTTTTCCCATGCCCAATCCACCCACACAAACTACAAGCTGCAGTCTATTTCAACATTTTCATCTATTCCATTCACAGAACCTAGTTATACCTTCTGATTCATTTCACTTCTCACAAAATTTGTATTTAAACCTGTCAGTCCTCTGTCAAATTGCTTTGTCTGAGCAATCCTTAGCTTCTCTTTGAGCTTTTCTGGCTTCTTCTCAAGATAATCATTTATTTTTTACCGCAGTTTGCTTGCATCTTCACAGCTGGCGTAGGACTTCATCCCACAGCGGCCTCACTACCAGGAGGACGAGCAAAACTTCCTGACACGCTGAAAAGCGATTTGGGTCTCCCGCAGAGTGGGACACGACTTTCACCCATACTTTGCCTGCATCTTCACAGGGGGGGAGGGACTTCATCGTCCAACAGCTTCACAGCCAGGAGGAGGAGCAAAGCTTCCAGATGTGCTGAAAAGCAATTTGGATCTCTCGCACTGTGGGACATGACACTCACCCGTACTTTGCCCGGTATGCAGACAAAATATCGATGTTTTAATATCGATATACCACAATATCGAGTTTTAAATATCAAAGGGACATAATATAAAAGGTAAGTAATATCGAATGTTTTAATATCGAAGGGGCAGAATTTCGGAGGTAAGTAATATCTATTTTGTTAATATCGATGTAAGTAATATCGATGTTACTAATATCGATATGAGTAATATCGATGTTACTAATATCGATTTTTATATCATTTTTATGTATATTACTATGTATTTAATATGTATTTTTTTATGTAATTTAAGTAAATTTTGTATTTTAGTACTGTAGGGGGTTGTGGGTTTATAGGGGAATAGGGTGGGAAGTAATTTATTTATACTAAATTAATTATAATTTTTTTAGGAATTATAAAAAAAATTTAATTAATTGGTAATTAATTTTTATTAATTGGTAATTTATTTTAATTAATTGATGAATTGATAATTATGTTTGTAGCGGGTTATGGGTTTATAGGGGAATAGGGTGGGAAGTAATGTAATTATACTAACTTAATTATTAATTTTTTAGAATTTATAAAATCTTTTAAATTAATTGGTAATTATTTGTTATTAATTGGTAATTTATTTTAATTAATTGATTAATTGACAATTATGTTTGTAGCGAGTTATGGGTTTATAGGGGAATAGGGTGGGAAGTAATTTAATTATACTAAATTAATTAATAATTGTTTTACGAATTCTAAAATCTTTTAAATTAATTGGAAATTAATTTGTATTAATTGGTAATTTGTTTTAATTAATTGATTAATTGATAATTATGTTTGTAGCGGGTTATGGGTTTATAGGGAAATAGGGTGGGAAGTAATTTAAATGTAATTAATTAATAATTTATTTTCATTAATTGGTATTGCTGATTATATTATTGTTAATCAATGAATAATTGTGAATTAATTTGCAATATTTGATAATTCATTTTAATTAATTGATTAATTGATACTTATGTTAAGTGTATTGTTTTATTATTGGTGTTTGTTGTGCGTTCATAGGAGCATAGTGTGTTAAGTATTTGATACGTAATTAAGTAGTTATTAAATATATAGTTGGGTATTGATAATTCATTTTTGGGATATTCATTATTAATTGGTAATTATTTTTCAAATAATTATTTATTGTTTTTTGTAAATAGTTTAGATTAATTCAATAAATATTTTTGTTTAATAAGTATGTTATTTTTAACTTCTACGCTATCCAACACTTTCCCTACTGTTGCACTCTCTGGAGTGGGAATAGTACTTTTTACCCCTACTCTATCCAACTCTTCCCCTACTGTTGCACTCTCTGGAGTGGAATTAGTAATTTTTACCCCTACGCTATCCAACACTTTCCCTACTGTTGCATTCTCTGGAGTGGGAATAGTAATTTTTACCCCTACGCTATCCAACACTTTCCCTACTGTTGCACTCTCTGGAGTGGGAATAGTAATTATTACCCCTACGCTATCCAACACTCTCCCTACTGTTGCACTCTCTGGAGTGGGAATAGTAATTTTTACCCCTACGCTATCCAACACTTTCCCTACTGTTGCACTCTCTGGAGTGGGAATAGTAATTATTACCCCTACGCTATCCAACACTTTCCCTACTGTTGCACTCTCTGGAGTTGGAATAGTAATTTTTACCCCTACGCTATCCAACACTTCCCCTACTGTTGCACTCTCTGGAGTTGGAACAGTAATTTTTACCCTTACGCTATCCAACACTTTCCCTACTATTGCACTCTTTGGAGTGGGAATAGTAATTTTTTCCCCCACGCTATCCAACATTTTCCTTACTGTTGTTTTTTGGAGTTAGAATAGTATTTTATTCCCTCTGTTATTTAATATTTTTTATATTGTTTTAGTTAATGCATTATATAATTAATGTTAAAAATATTAAAAGTACATTAATTTGTTTAAATTTGTTTTGCATAATTATTGTATTTGTATTTATGTTATTATTTTATGTGTGTAGATGAATTTGTAATTTATAATATTTTTAATTATTTATAGGTTATTACAATAAATATTAAAACTAATTATCAAGTAAGTATATATATATATTATATGTATATGTTTAATAATTTTTTTATTAAATAATGTATATTACCTATTAATTTCAAATAATATAAAATAATTTAAACTATGTTTATTATATTTTAACGTATTTTTTTTAATTAATTTTACATATTTTTTTAATTTACAAAAACGAGATTTTTTTTAAACGAGATTTTTGACATCAATATTTTTTTTCCGATATTTTAGTACTTGCCTTGTTGTAGATAGGATATCGATATTGTTTACATCGATATTATTGCTCCAATATTTTTGTATTTCGATATTTTGGGTTTCTATATTTTGTCATAGATCCACTTTGCCCACATCTGCACAACATAGGTCCAACTTCATCCCCCAGTAGCCTCACCGCTAGGAGGAGGGGCAAAGTTTCCAGATGTGCTGAAAAGCACTTTGGGTTTCCTGCAATTCGGGATGCGACTTTCACCCACACTTTGCCTGCATCTGCACAATGGAGGTGGGAATTCATCCCCCAGTAAACTCACTGCCAGGGGGAGGGGAAAAGCTTCTGGAATTGCTGAAAAGCGCTTGGGTTTCCCTTAGTGCAGGACACGGGTGAGACCGTCTTTACCTATGATCACAAGGAAGAGACAGGGCAGGGCAACCCTTTTTGACCCCACTCACAAGAAGGTAGGTCTCAATTACAGACCTACATTTTCTTATTATTGTGGCCCTGATCAGTTCAATAGGCAACTGCGGGCAAGTGAAAAGCACTGACATCCAGAGAGTTGAAGGATCCCACTACTAACCTTGCTCCTTCTATCACCAACTATTTAACTACAGTAACGGGAGACACTGACTCAGAAATTGATTTGGCTGACTAGAGATTTAATGCTCCTAGGCAGCGCTCTTTGCCAATGTCTACCACCACTTGTGTTCTGTTATAAACAAAATTGAGGCCCTAACAAAGGTACTCTGTCTCAGAGGCACAAATCCTTCGTGTCACAGAGACAGGCAGGACCTTTCACCCAGTTAAGGCCCTTTGACCTAGATTAGCCCTCCCTTCACAATAACGAGCAACAGAGAGGCGGTCCCCTTATCTGATCACTGTGTGCTCTGTGCACAGAAGACGGTCCATCCTGAATACATAATCTCCATGTCCAACAGTGACTAACCTAGGTCACAACAAATTCTTGGAAACAGACCCTTTCTCCAAGAACTCATCTTCCTCTGACCAACTTTGCGTCAATCCAAGGCACCTGTCCGGTATAAGTATACCTCCCTTTGCCCAAGCAAGGCAGAGGAGGCCGAGACTTCCAGGGCAACACTCTGCCCGTGGCGCTACAACCTGCGTCATGCCACAGCTCCAGCTGGCAGAGGTCCATCACCCATCTGTGGGTGTCCAGCTCGAGATCAGGATGAAGTTCCACTAAGGTACAGGGGTTAGACTAACTCCTAGGGGGATTCTTGGCTCTCTAAAGACCTACACACATGCTAGGTACACTTAGGTACATCTAGTTAGGCATCATAGGGATATAGGCTTTATCTTAATGCATTCTGTATTTCATGTATTTGATCATTACTATTGCAAAATGGTAGAACAATGCCTTTTATTTAACTGCACTGCTGGCCATAATTCTCTGCTACTGTCCAACAGTTGTCGCAGCACATATAACCAGTACTAGAATAACAATTGTGCAATAAATTTTATTGTAAACACACCCGACTGTTTCTTCTAAGTACTTCTCTGAGATGAGTGACTGAATAAAAAGTAGAATATTGTTTCCACGAACCTGAGGGATCAGGGTTTTATGTTATGTGGTTGCCAGAAGCTATTCCCTTCTTGTCTTCAAGAAGTTTCTAGTGACCTCTGATCTAGCTGGTACACAGTAATTAAGTTTAATATACATACTAGGGGCATACTGCCCTCAGTCCTATGCCAAGCCTATCGTGTATGTTATTCCAATGCGCAGAACCTATAAGGGAAATAGGAACTACACTACAGTTCCAGAAGATGGCAGTTCCCAAAGGAACTCTGGAGGGGGCACATGTGCTGCCATTAATGAGGGCAGTGCAACATCCCCCTCTAGCTTTATCAGTAATAAGAGCACAAACTCTGCCAAGAGGAGAACCATGGGTCAACAAAATGGTCAAGTTACTAATGCTTGTTTGGCTGGAAATACATCAATAGTGACCATCAAGGATAGCTTAGAACCTCAACCTCAGCTAATTTCCCCTCCCCAAAAAGAATTAGAAGGAGCAAGCAACAGGTCGCCCCAAGAAGGATTATGACATCTAAATCCCCTTTGAATGACAAGGCAGGCCATGCTCTCCCCACCGCTGTTCAGCAGAAAGAAAGTTCAAACCCTGTCCAACAAGCCCTTCTAAATTCTATCATCAAAGAACATTGCAATGGATTGTTCCTAAAGTTGGAGTTACTCCTAAAGGATATGCAAGAGGAGTTTATTACTAAATTTGAGCATGAGATAAGAAACATTTTGGCTTCTCTTAGCCTACACCATGTATATGCCTCCCACAGTGGGCAATCACAAGTAGAACAACTCTTTCCAAAATCCAAGGCCCAATGATACTTCTTCCGACACAACATTTATTTCGCGGGCCCCCAACACCATGGCTGTGAATCTATCCAGCAGTCCTCAGCATGCAGCTATAGCAGTTCCTTCACTTCCCAGTGCAACTTCATACTACAACAGCTGGCAACCCTCCATGTACGAGGGTAAAGCTCCATCTCCTGCTGGCTTACAACAGCCCCATTTACATCTCCCCTGAAGGAAACACTTCTTGTTATCACTCCATTACCAGCAACCAGCAAAAACGGAGGTGTGGAAGGACCTGAAATATAAAGTAATGCATAGAATAAGGACAAACTCAAGTTGGGCAGGCGATCTCGCATCAGACAGTAAGAAAAGTGTCCATGGTTGAAACAAAATCATCCCCTGTAGACTGTGTTGTTGCAAACTTCAAAAACCGGTGTTGGTTGGGAAATTACTTGCAGTATTGAAACACCTGACTGTGTCTCAAGGCTAAATTAGGGAACTCTCTTTGGGCTTTTTCTATGAAAACCTATTTTCTTTGGGGTCGGTGAGAGAAGGTATCGGTCAGACCAAGGTAAAATCTGTGGTACCAGTCTGAGCCCCTTTGATTCCTTTGTTTAACTACTTTTCTCCTTTTAGTACCCTGCAGGATATTGTTTGAAGCCCACTACCATCTGAATTCCGACCTCTTCCCTCTCCATCAGAATGTGATCTACCTGGTAGGTAGTCCTTGGTCTTAGTACTAAAAAATAACATAGGAACAAGAGCCAATAAATACTTTGTAATTTCCAACCTGTTATCATGGGATAAGCCAATGACACGCTGCTAATGGTTTCCGTAACGAAAAGTGGGGACATGATAGCTGAACGGTTTCACAACAGCCTTACATCATTGATGTCTTGGTTGAACACCAATTTCTTAAAACTGAATACTGAAAAAACTGAGGTCATAGAATTTGGTCAAAAACCATCGATCTGGAGTCAATCATGATGGCCCACCGAAGCCGAAACATGCCCTGTTACGGTGCCCAAGGCTCGGAACCTAGGCTTCTTGATTGACAAAGATCTAATGCTTGCATCTCAGACACACCAAGTGGCATCAGCCTGCTTCTTCACGCTGAGGGTTCTACAGAAGATCCTCCCTTTCATCCCTTTCTCTTTCAGGAAAACGGTGGTAGGAGCTTTAGTCCTATCAAAAATAGGCTATTGTAATGCTCTCTACCTAGGAGCAGGCGTAAGTCAGCTCAATAAACTCCAATCACTTCAAAATTCAGCAGCGCAAGTACTGCTTAGTCTACTGAAACACCATCCTACTTCCGCCAGTATAAAGCAACTTCACTGGCTTCCAGTGAGATGGCGGGTGAAGTTCAAGGCTCTTTGCTTAGTACACAAAGCCCTATATGGAATCTCTGTTTCCTCTGTATGCTCCACCACACTGCTTAAGATCTGCTGATACAGCACTAGTACATCTCCCAAGGATAAAAAGAGTAAGATGGGGAGGAAAATGATTCTCATTCCAAGCAGCTAAATTATAGAACTCCCTCCCCGTCCAATTACAACTTCAGTCCAGCCGGACGCTTTTTAGGAAAAATATAAAAACTTGTCTCTTTACTCAACCCTAATTCTGCCTGCTGTTCCGGTTTTGCACATTCCTCAGCGCCAAGACACCTCGGCAATAGTGCGCTTTACAAATATTCAGTCAGTCAGAGTTTGCACCAAGCTATCCAATGAAGACTGGTGAGAATACATAAAAGGTTTTGATCTAATCTGTCTAAATGTGACTTGAGCATTGGATGATTTCTATATTGATGGTTCTTTGTCATTCTGCAATCCCGCATAATCTTCCACATGTGGACGGGCAAGTGGGGGATTGGCCATTTTGATCTCCATCAAGATCCCCCGCCTAAAAGTTGAGTCTCTAAGCTTGTCTCCTTGATTCCAAGTACTAATGATATCCGGGCTCAGTCCATTTGTTTTGTTAATTATTAACTTTTATCATAATCTATCAAATCACTACTGTTCCGATGTGATGGCCAGGTTAGACGACACGATTGTCAACTTGAGTTTTTAAAATTGAAGGAATTGTTTAATGTGGCAGGCAATTTTAATTGTACTGTATATGAACACAGTGGGTTGCGGTGTGTAGTCTGAAGAACACGGATCACCAAGCAATGACCCTGCCACAGGACAGAGACTGCTCTTCTGGCAGCGGTAGAAGAAGCCAAAGGACTGCTAGATCAAGGAGGCTTGGCAGCTATTATCCTCCTAGATCTTAGCTCAGCATTTGATACAGTTAATCATGATATTCTTGCTGATAGATTACAGAGTGCTGGAATCTCTGGACTAGCTCTTTCTTGGCTTGTGTCCTTCCTAGAAGACAGGTAATTTCAGGTCTTTGATAGGGGCTGTACGTCAAATACTTTCCCCCCATAAATGCGGAGTACCTGAGGGCTCGTCGCTGAGTCCAACTCTTTTTAATTTGCATATACTTGCCGATATCGTCCACTCCTTTGGGATTTCAATAATATCTTATGCAGACTATAAGCAATAAGTCTTCTCCCTTACCCAGAACCAAGACTCCATCTCTTCCTCATTAGGGTCCATTTATAGAAAGTTACTAGCTGAATGAATAGCTCCTGCCTTAAAATAAATGGAGACAAAACTGGGCTTATGGTCATTGGCAACCATCCTAACTTTCTCCTGAGTCTGGGTTGGCAGAGCTGTTTAGGTCCTACTCCTGCCCCAAAAACAGCCATAAAAAGCCTAGGAATGTGGCTGGGTAAATCCTTTAATTTTGACTCCCAAGCAGTAAGACTTGTAGCCATTTGCTATAGCATGCTAAGGGCGCCAAAGGATTCTCCTTCTTCCTTCCACTTCGAAGAGGTTGGTGGTCCAGGCTCTCATTCTTGCCAGCCTGGACTACGGCAACTCAATCAATTTTGGAGCTCCAAAAGCCGTAATAAGGAATCTGCAGGTGATGCAGAACTCCACCACTCGGATAGTGTACAACATACCCTGACATCAAGCTGCCCTACAAGCCCTGAGCTCCCTCCAATTGGCTCCCAGTGAGTGAGATGATCACATTTAAATCCCTTTGTATCACACAAAGGGGAACTCCTTGACAGAAGGCCTTTCATCTCTGGCTCTTTGTTATCTTCCTATTCTCCAGGGAGAAATTTGCAATCCTCAAACACACATTTGGCCAACTTACCTAGGGTCAGAAGAACAAAATACAGAGGGAGGTCCTTTGCAAATAATGCGGGGCAACTTTCCCTTTTCGGAAACTATTAAAGACTTACAGCCTTATTCATCAACGGGCCGTTTTGCGAGCCCCTAATAGCGATTCATAGCGAATCGCTATTAAGGACTCGCAAAATGGTATTCATGTAGGAATTGCTAAATAAATAGCGATTCCTACACATTCCTTATTTGCGAGTAGCAAATTGCTAATCGCAAATAAGGAAAAACTCCTAAATCATTCCTATGGGCCAAAAGGCCCATAGGAATGAATGGGGAGTATTCCTTATTTGCGATTAGCAATTACCTAATCGCAAATAAGATAGCGATTTAAAGGGTGCCAGGGGTGTCCAAAGGACACCCTGTAGCACCCCTTAAATGCAAATTGAAACAGGTGTTGCGCACACACATGTCCAAAGGACATGTGTGTGTGCAACATGCAACTTAGAAAAATGCTTTTAAAAGCATTTTTCTACGTTTTTGCTATTTACCGAGAGGTCTGACCTCTCGGTAAATAGCGGCTCAAAATTGCATTTTCGAAATTTAAAAATGGTTGATGAATTGCATTTAAGGAATCTCAAATAGAGATTCCTTAAATGTAATTCCTCGCAATTTAGCGAATTAGCAATTACCGATTTTTGCATTTGGGATGATGAATCCCAAATGCAAAAATTGCGCTCGCAAAGGGCCAGATTCTCAGATTCTGGCCCTTTGCGAGCGCAATTCGGCTTGATGAATCAGGCTGTTAGCTCTTCCAGAATAGTTCCCTTTAAATCTCTAACAAGTCTGTTCCGCATTGTCAGTGCTGGGATACCTAAAGGTAGCTACACACTCTATAAGTGCTTTATAGAAGAGAATTGTAGGTACTCCAACTATGGGGATGCTCGAAACAAGATGTTATATTCCAAAAAGCTCCTGTTTATGAGTGAGTGTGGTTTGCCCCCCCCCCCCCAAGCTCTACCTAACATTTATCAGTGGAAGGAAACATAGCAACATCAATTTTATATTGATTTCAAATAAATGTAATTCTCTAGGTTTTTAATTTAAAATTCTCCATTATTGTTTAAGGGATCCACAATCCTCTTGTTGCTCTTTTTTTTTTTTTTACTGCGGATCAATCTAAAGCAGATGAGAATGCCTTTAGCATTCTGCAGCGTAAAAAAGGCCCTGGTCTCCAAAACAACAGAGTGCCTTTTATTGCAGGATAACAATTGTAAGCGGGCAAGGCAAAAAGCTCTTTAGTCTAGTGTTGTACGGCGTTTGAGGATACGAGTGAAATTTCCCAACTCATGCCCTTATATAGGTACAATTCACATTGCCCTAATATAGGCATAGAAATCATACCCATATTTAGACATAGCCCATGCCGTCCAAATACAGGCACGGCAAATTCCACCCGTACCAAAACGTCACAACGATTTCTTGGAAAATCGGCTTAAGCAGTCAGGGACCTCCCCTTGTTTGAATATTGATTTGTCCAAGAACTCATGGAGTTTACAAAGAACTACCATTCCCTTGGGGTTCTTTACTGATGTTATTATGCTCAACTTTACGTCAAACTAGGCACCTTCAAGGTATAAATATGCCTTCACTTGCTCTAGCAAGACACGGTGGTTCGGAGCAGCTCGCTACAGCAAGTGCCGAAGGAAGCCAACCCTCCAGCTGATGCACTGATCAAGAAGCTGTCCGTTCACTCGCTGAGAATCCAGCTCCAGTGTTTCCAAGTTCCCCTCGCGGGGTGCTGGGAAATCGAGTCCCGAGACAGAGATACCAGACCTCCTTCATTCTAAACTAAGGTATGGAGCTGATTAGACCCTATGAGAAATCTTGGATAGATTCTTGGCAAAGAAAACTAAACCTATGCTACACCTCACTTACTTCTTCCCTCGTACTAGACTTAGGTTAGGTACATTAGGGTAGGCGTATTTTAGAAGCACCAGTTGAATACTTTTAGCCTTTGTTATTTATGTATGTATTTATATAAAGTTTAAAAACCATACAATGCTTTTACAGTATTATTTTATAATTCTATTCTCGCTGTACGCATTATACTTTGCAGCCTGCATTACGATTGTAGCAGTTTACTTTACTTGCATGAGAAAGAAGACAGTTCAATAAATCCTTTTATTGAAAACGCCTGTCTCTATATTTCTCTGCTCCTCTGAAGAAACGAAGCATGCACGATTGACTGAGTAAAATATTTATCTATTGTTTCCACGACTCTGAAGATACGTTTATTCTTGGGGAAACAAAGTTGTCATGTTTATGCGGTTGTCAGAAACTAATCCCTTCTTGTGAATTCGAGAACATTTCTAGTGACCTCTGAGCTAGCTGGCACTCACAATTAAGTTTAGTATATTCAATAGAGACCTAGTCGACATAAGTCCTACGTCAAATCTATAGGATATATTATTCCAATGCGCAGAGCCTATTGGGAATATAGGAACTACACTACACTAGTGCTACGAACATTATAAATGACACACACTGGGTGAGTCGCCCACCCTTTATCCACAGAATTCAGTCACCAACTTATATTAGAATTAAAATGCCCAATACAGATCCTTGTGGCATTCCTGTGGCTCCTGGGCTATTCCCCTGTAACAAATGTAAATCTAGAAGTAGGATGCTATAGTGCTGTCCCACTCCATATTTGTTCTCAAGAAGTCATCTGAGGTGCCACCCATCAAGGCACTACAGCTCTTAATCTCAACGGATATAGGGAAATATAAGTTAAAATGGTAAAGGTTACAACTCCACTATGTTTATCAAGGGCTGGTATTTGCTGGAATGGAGTTCATCTTTATCATGGAATGTTAGGCCTCTGTTGATTACTTTCTTCTCTCTGTACTGAAGGGGGGGGGGGCAATCTACATGACAAAGGGGTGCAGTGCAGTGTAGCCAACGGAAACTGGTGAGAGTACAGGCACAAAGGGCATGGTTTGTTCCATGCAGTTCTCTCCCTAACTGGCTTGCAGGTAAGCCAACTGCGTTCTGAACAATGGCAACAACTGCAGGGTCAATGAGAACTGTAGAAGCAAAGGAGTGTGCTCACCAAGCAGTCACCACTCAACTCACCTGCACCTGCAAACAGAACCCCACACATTCCAATGAGGCCACAAGTAATATTGATAAGGTATATAACGATACCATAGACCCAAAAAATATTTACACCAGGGGACTCCCTATTTACCCAAAGCCTCAGGGGTGTGCATGATGGGCACCAGTTTGCAGTTTGGGAGTCCCCCAGCTCACAGGCCCCACGCATTTGCTTCAAAATATAAAAAAGACAGATGACCTTGAAAAATTTCAGGGATGGCAGAGTTTGCCATGCACTATGGACCCTACAGGCGTATATGGGTAGATCCAAGTTGGCAGGGAGACATGAATATGTTTCCAGGGCAGGATGGTATGAGAGTTCTTCAGCCTTCTCACACCAGAAAGCAACCACAGGGGAACGACACACCATTTTCATGATGTGATTCTCTGCAGCAGAAATGTAACATTGTTGAAAACTGTGTCACACCCAAAAGTATTTAAATAGTTCCTTATATTTTACTTAGATCTGCTTGTAGCACCTATTACTTTTTTACCTTGATATATTTGAAAATTGTTTTGTAGAAAGAATTGTTTGAGCCGGACTAACATCCAAAAACCTTTCTGGAGTTGTTTTTTTAGTTATGTTGGATAATATTTTCGATTGCAGCTTACTGTCTAAAGTCTAACCCCCTGGAGAGGCAATGACTTGCTGTGGATGCAGATCAAACAGCAGGTGTGTTGCTCCTTAATCAAGTCCCTTGAGTGGGCCAGGGCTGCTTGAAATCGTAATCCTAAATTTCTAGCTTTGGTTTCACTTACACTACTTTCCCATCTTTTCCATCTAATACGTTAAAATATTTCACAGTCCCTCATAAGTGACCATATTCATGTCTGACCAGATTTACAGGAGAGAATATGATGCAAATATAGGCAAGGTAGAAATTACTGTTCCATTGTCAAAAAACGACTGTAGATAAGGAGAAATCTAAACAATGCATGCTAATTATAGGCTTTTGAAGAAAATTATTTAAATGACAGTACTTAAGCTGGTTGGCATATACACAATGCTGTATGCCCCAAACATAATTGTTTTAATAACAATAGCAATCATGTTGCTGAAACAGAAAGACATTATTCTCATTCCATGTGGTAAAAAATATGTTTTCAACATTATTTTAAGAGTAACAGAACAGAAGTGAAGATGGTAAGACTATACCGTGCTTTTGTTCCCTGCACCATTCATCTGACAATAGCTCTCAGAACAGAATGTCACTAAAGAGATCAGTTTCGTCCTCTGCCTTGGTTAAAATCAAACTAAACAAAGCAGCAAAGAACATGTAATAGAATTTACTTTCTAAAGGCCAAACAGTCAAAGGGATAGTGCGTGTGCTTCTTCATTTGCTTTGACAAGATCTTCTCTTGATGGCTCCACTTCTCACATTAAACAATATGGCAACCTACGCTCGGAGCTTGCCATTCAATCTCTTTCTTTGTGTCAGTGCAAAATTAGGTTTTTCCATTCAATAAAAGCAATCCTGCCTCAACTGATCAACTTCTGACACTAACAGTTTTGTTGTCCAGAGACCTACAGTTTGTCCAGAATGTGGCCTGTAAAACACCTTGACACAGGACATTCCCAAATCCCAGCTCAATCTCCCGGGTCCTGTTCCTGTGTATGAAGATGAGGATCACAGTGATTTTTTTCTTTTGAAATCTCTTGCCTCATCCATGTCAGTCATCCCTTGAGTCACGAGTTCTCTCACCCTCGTCACACATACTCCAACCATGTGACAGAACAGCTTCGCCAATCCATCGCCAACAGAGGAGAAAGAACCAATGACTATTTGATCAGTGTGTGACAAATGTTTTAATATCAGAGCTCTGTTATTACTTAAATCCTACCATGGCTTTCTTTCTGACCCACACCGAAACCCCTTTCTGTTTCTCCTTTGGTGGTTAAACTGTGGTAATTAATCAATTAATCAGCGACAGGTCCAGGCTTCTGGAGTAATAGCATTGTGTTCCGAGATACAACAGGGCCACTCTTGTCGCCCACTTCTGATTCTCAATGCCCTTTATGTCCCTCAGGCTTGTTTGGACCTTATGACGCACATTATTTGTTCTATGTCTAAAAAAATG